>NC_140317.1:9818050-11074324 GCF_964211825.1 Aythya ferina | reverse complement strand
CTTCCTCTATCTTTCCTTAACCAATGAATACATGTATATAATTTGCTCATGTTTGAGACTCAAACTGGTCCTTTAAATTGTGGAAGAAAAAGGAATGGCCTCGTTTGCTGTTGTTAATGTGAAAATGGAAGAGCTGCAAAGCTTAATGTAGCAATATGCTGTGACCTGATACACATAACATTTTCTCAAAAGTCTGTGTGTGACACAATGGCTATGATTAATCATTGCATTATTAAGCAGTGATTGTTTTGTTACTGGCAGGGGTGAAAGTGAAGAAAGAACCAGTGACCTTTCTTCTGAGCCCTCAGATTGTGATGTGACCTCAAATCATGTTGGGGGAGGAAAGCTTCTAGAGGAAGAGGGGGCTTGTGAGGACCCCAGGCAGGGCACTGGGGAGAGCGCATGGGGTACTGATGCTCATCACCACATCCCAAAAGAGGAGCTCTTTGTGGGAAGAGGGTACAAAGAATCCAGGGAATGGGGACTCTCTCCCAAGAGGTCATTAAATGGGATTGACTTGTTTTGCCTAAGGAGAGAAGTCTGAGGGGAGATCTGACAGCTGCCTGTGAGTGCATCAAGGAGGCAAGCAGCAGGCAGAGGAAAGTTATTTAAGAGAAGAGACAATGTTGGCACGAGAAGAAATGGGTATAAATAGACAGACACTGGAAATCCCTTCCAGTAGAAATAGTGAGGACACATGAGGAAAAAAAAAAAAAAATCAAGCCAATTTTTAAAATGAAAATCATGAAAATTGATTACACGCTTTCTGTGGCAGCTGGGACCTCTTGCACAGGAGGTCCATCCTCTGATTTTACAGAAGTAATTTTCCTTCTTCTGTGTTTAAATTTAAAGCTGGCATCAAATACAATGGTGTCTCTGCACCATCCAAATACAGAGAGAGTGAGCTGGATACAGGACATTGCTACCAAATATCTGTGACTTTAGATGCTCCCTCTGTGTGACAGAGTTGGATTCGGCATGTAGCACCAGAGCCCATCCAAGTGCAACCCAATCCAACTTCTGCTGCAATGCATTTCGCCAGCAGAAATGAGATACTTTCCTGAGTCTGAAATGTCTTCTGGTGTTGTGTGAGCTCATTAAAAAGTCGAGATTATTTTTGTCTTTCTAAGTAAAAGGAAAGATTTAGTGTGTTGATCTGATGACCTGATGTGTTTTCTGGACCCCGCAGAACTCCAGTCTTGGAACAAACGAAGATGAGCGCATCCATGGTTTTCACAATAGCATCTTTTCACTGTGGCACTGGTACAAATGTTGTAGCAGAAGAGGTTTGGAGCGTTGGGCGGCTTGCTGCAGACAGGCAGAGGTTTAAATGATCAGGAAAAACATGATAGGAACAAGTTCCTTGCACACATCTTTGCTGTTACCCTTGTCAGTAAGACTGGAGATGTCATAAAGAGTCTTCACTTGTTATTCCTTGAGTTAGATTTCTGACCTCAGGTTTTTGGAAAGGTTTTTTTAAAGTGTTGGTATTTTTTTTTGTTGGTTTTGTTTTGTTTTGTTTTCCAGCCCAACTAATGAGTTGGAAATGCACTTTGAACTGTGCTCATTTGCTTTCCTTTTAATTTTGGGGTGATTTGCAGTAAGCAGGCAACCCTCTCAAGAGGAGAGCTTGATCTGGTCCAGCAGATGCTTGTTCAGATTCTACAATGTCCAGTTTCTGCTTTGAAAACTACTATCTTTTAATAAAGTTTTACATTTGTTTGTTGTGGGGTTTTTGCTTCCTGGTGTTAATGTCGTATGTGCAGTTAAATAAAAATCATCACAAGGTATTTCAAATGAAAGAACCCTATAAGCGGTCACTTTAATTCATTGTTTTTTTCACACATGAAGTGTTTACTCTTTGCTTTTCCCCCTGGTATTAACTTCTTCTACAAAAAGATCATATTTGCCTTGAGTTTTAAACTTCAGTTTCAAAAACTATTGAGCAAAACCTTTATTATGATGTTGCTAAAACAAATCTTAATATGTAAGATTGTCACTTGGCAACCATTTCTGAACAAAGGTCATACCCAGTTCAAGAGCATGGATGTTGGCAGTCACGAATGCAGCGGGTCTCGTATTTTCTCCTCTTGAGCAGTTGTGGCGGGAGGAGGAACAGTGACGTTTGTAGCTCAGCAGGAAATATCTGGCTAACCAGATGTACTGAGAGCGCCGCAGCAAAGATGACTTTTTCCAAACCTGCAAGGCTCCTTGTGCCATTTGTCCTTTTGCACCCCTTTCCGTGACTTCACGCTGCAGGCATGAGCTCTTTGGTTTTCTCTTTGAGGATCTTCCTGGCCTGCAGGACCAGAACTCTGTTTCTGCCTTGGGCTGATGAATTGCCCAAGTCCTTGCCTGCACTCCCCATCATTTTCTCTTTGCAAACAATTGCTGTCTCCTGCTTTATGCAGAAATGCAGAAATGGCGCAGGACAGCAGCAGCCTCATTTTTTCCTCTGAAAGTCTTTCTACCATCAGGTCTGGATCTCCTATTCAGTATCCTTGATACAGCAGCAATACAAACAAACAGTCATTTGTAATAACCAACGCCAATTCTCCTGCATGTGATGAAATACTCTTGTATTAGAGACAGGTCTCTGAACTTCAGTTCTGATGTTAGAATTTAAAATATTCTTGAATTGAGAAAAAGCATAAACTCTTATTTTTACTTTTAATATAAAAGAGATGCTCCCTGAATTAGTCATATCTGATGCTCTGCTGTCCTATGAGTGTCCCTGGTGTCTCTGTGTCTTTTATCAAGGGCATAGACTTTTTTTCTTTTGCTGTATCTCCACAGGATTTAGTACACATTTTATCTTATTGCTGTTACTTCATTTATATTTTTCCAAGTTTAGGGGAAGTCATCCAGCCAAAAAAATAAAAATGAAACAAGCTGGTAGACTATTGTTTTCTGAACATTTGTTGGGAAAATTAGAAGCTCTATACAGAGGCTTAATGCTATTGATTTTTTTTTTATTATTTTTATTTCTTTTTTTATCTCCACTCCCTGCAAAGGCGTTACAGATTGACGTTTGCTTAGAAAAGGATACTGCTAAGAAAATATTGGACGAGTGGGTGGCGAAAGCAATAAGCTGCAGGTCCCAGGGCAGAGCCTAGCAACAATGGGCTGACTTTGAGCCAGAAAGATTAGCAGAAGGTTTCAAGGCATCGTGACCTCAACAGCCATTTAAAAGCAGCTGCCGTCTTGGAGTGGAATTGAACTGGGTTTTGCAGAGCACTTTTCTGCTCAGCGCTGAACAAATGCTGAGTCTTTGTTACAGCTAGCCAAAGCGGGAAGCTGGAAAATTAGACTCAGATGGTTTTGGGGATTCCACAGGCTGTTGTGGCTGGACTGGACCTTGTTCTGCCCTGTTCCAGGTCACTTACTCTATGCATATTGTGAATTCTGTGTTTAAAGTACATCCTCCTGCCTGTTAAAGAAAAGGTACATTTGTGTGAGCAATTGGAGCACTCACCAGCAGATCTCAGAGCCCTCTCTAGGGCTGGTGTTGGTGTAGCAGGGCTGGTGAGGACTTTCTCCCAAATTCACATGCTTCAAAGCATTACTGGTCCTAAGCATTTATTTTGAGGTCCTGAGCACTGCACCCCATAGCACAGGAGGGATATGGCAATCAGGAAGGCATTTTGACTAAAGGACTTGTGTTTAATTACCTAAACAAATGACAGAAAAATGGGGGACTCTACCTATGTCTTCATAACGAAATGGCATGTTATTCATAGGTTTGAGATCAAGGTAAAATATGATAATGAGGTCATTACCAAAAACTTGGCTTTAACATAAACACTAGGAATCTATTTAAAATAAATTAAAACATCATTATAATATTTCTTTCCTTGTGTTTGAATTGAATTTCAGTCCATGGCCACGAAGCTCACAACTTAAATGTTGTTTCAGAAAATTTCATGGAAAATGAATTTTAAACCACATGCTTTTCCAAGTGATGGCAAAAGACTGAGTTTGGGGAAGATGCCTTCCCCTGTCCTCACCAGAGGGGAGAGCAGAATTCCCTCAGGGAAAGCTCCTCCCAAGCAGCCCCCGAAGCTGCGCAGCAGTTGCTATGGCAAAGCAGTTTCATTGTAGTTTTTAAAGCAAGATGCTGGGTTGTACCTGACTCAGATGGCAGTGAAGACTGTGGCTTTAACAGTACCACTCTCTTTAATGATGCTGCATGGAAGTCATCCTCCCAGTTTCAGTGATGTCTGGGTTTAAGAAGCAAGGGGTTTTGAAAAGCTGGGTGGATGTACTGCAGAAAACTGCAAAGGGCTGTTCATTGGAGCCTGGGAGGTCCCAGGAGCATCACGAGTATCCAGACATTGGCAGCACAGCTGCTAGGAGAAGCATGGTTTAAGGCAGGCTAAATAATGCCTCTGTCCCCTTTTGATTACTCTACATCTATGTCGAGCTCAAAGCCTCTCTTGTTGCATTTCTCCCAAAGGCTGACAGATCTCATTATTTAAACAAAATCCATCCACCCACCCACCTTGGGCATGCCTGCCAAATGGCAGGTGGAGAGAGAGGCCTGCCAAGGACTATTGACATCTATACAAGAAACCAAACAACCAAAAACACGTGAAACATCTCTCCAAAGTGCAGCTGCAAAAAGTATTTTTGCTAGGAGCAGTTGTAGCTCTTAATGACTGCTGAGCCCTGTGCACTTTTAACTCACGTAATCCTTTTTCCTACAACAGCACCATCTTGGAAGAATCAGCCAGGGACTGTGAACATATTTTCCTAGGACTTGCATTCTTGCCATGCATTAATGATACCAATGGAAATGCATGGGGAGTGGGAATACAAATACCGCTACCTTACAGTTCAGATACTCCAGAGGAAGGTTTCCATAGGGATCCAAACATTTGGACACTTACCAGGAGCTGAAATTAGCTTAGGATTTTCAGAAGAGCCCCTGGGGGTTAGATGGTTTGGGGGACTTAATTATTTTAGGTCCTTTGAAAATCCCAACCTTAAAAAGGAAAAGCAAGGCTCCATGCACTCACGTACCAGCAAGGCCTGAACTCATCCCACCCAGCTTTAGACAGCTATTGGAGGTGACTACGTAAGGGAACAATTACTTCTCCAGATAGGGAATGGAAGGACGCAGATGCTTCCCCCAAATACTTTTTTTTTTTTAATTTTTTTTTTTTTTTTTTTTTTCCTAGGAGGCAAAGCAAGTCCTAAAAATGCAATTTTCAGGACTCAAGTAGCAGCTTCCAAAAGGTCATAGTGGTACATCAGCTTTCAGATGTCTGTTGTAGCTGATTGCTGATAAAGTTTTATGAGTTTGCTGTCTGAGTAGATTGGCCCAAAATATGTAAAAAAAAAAAAAAAAAAAAAAAAAAAACAGTATTATAAATAACAACCAGGGAAAATCATCTAGATGAGGCAAAAAACAGTGAGACAAGTGGCTTCTATATTCTCCTTTAAGTGCTGGGATTGGCATTTAAAAGCAGGCCACAGTTACACAGGGCAGTGCACGAGCTGGTGGGGCTGCTCCCACCTTCCACACTTGCCCTGAACACAAATAACGCACTGTGGCTGGCACTGGCACGGGTTCATTGAGAAGGTGAAGGGACCACATCCCCCTTTGGACAGCTGCTCACTGAGGGTCCTCACCTGGTAAGGAGGAAAACACTATCTTATTCCAAAAACACCATGCATTGAATCCAATTCTGGCTGCAACTTAGAGGCAGAATATAAATAGAATTAATTTCAATTTTTTAAAAGTTATTTCTTTTCCCATTTTTTTTTCCTCCCTATTTAAATCTGAAATTTGGCTTTGACCAAACAGTCAATTATAGAAAGAAGTCAAAGCTGTGAAATGAATGTGCACACAGGGCTGGCAAGAATTTCAGGCTGAGTTTTACGTCAAAAGTGGTGCAAAAAGACTTATCACGAAACCATTCTGATTTCATGTCTGCATCCACAGCCAAGGCATAGTCTCCACTAATATCCCGTCTGTAAAGTGCAAAGGCACCACAAACACAGTTAAGAACTCCACTGCTTTGTCTGCCAAAGATCCTAATATCTCTCCTAAGCTGATTCATTCAACACTTGCTTAATGAAAAGTTTTTCAGTTTTCCTTTTTATTGTCCTTGAGAAACGATGCCAGGTTTCTCTCCAGCCAATTTCATCAGAGATGACTTGTGGAAAGGGATAAAATTTCCTAAAGGCATTACATGCAGCCTCAGGTTCAGTTGTGATAAATTTCTCCAGCATAAAACAATCAGAGGAGCCTAGGACTGGAACAAAAGATTATTGCAGTATTTCAAGGAGATATATAGTTTATATTTGAGATATAGAGTTTAGATATATATTTGATATATACATATCTTTAAAAAACACCTGTGAATCCTGCAAACAGGTGGGGGGGGGGGAGAGAAAGCATATTTCTAGTTGCCAAGGCAGAGCAAATCAGCCATTTTATTATTTCACCCTACTGAACTGGCCTGTTCCCACCTGTTCACAACTCCACACAGTTAAGGAGAGTCCTCCAGCCTCTGCCTATCCCTCCAGAAGTCATTCACCTACCTCCCCTTGAGGGAATGTCTGGGTATTCTGGCTTTATTTAAGATGGACAAAGAAGGGCTTTAGGGTGTGCTTTGGAAGTGACACTTGCCTCTTGCAGGAGGTAAAGGTGTAGCACATTACAATCTATTTCTAAGAGCTCTGGGAAATGGATCTAGGAGATGGGCCACTCTCCTTATCTTTGCGGATACAAAAAGGTTCAAATGGATTTTGGACAATAGCAGGAGCTTCTCACACTCAACAGCATGTTTCCGCTGTCCTGGTACTGCAGTACTCCTCTGGTGCTAATGCCAGAGCACTTCCAGCAGTGGTCTATCGTTATCTGACCAGCTTCGAACACACTCTGCTTGGTGGTTTAAGGAGAAAGAAGCCAGCACCACATTCATCTTCTCACTTGTGTGGATCTGGTAGTTAGTGGTCGGTTGTTGCTGCACTTTAAGCTTGTCCTGGGCCTCGGCTCTCACTGAGGAGGTGTGGTGTCATTTCATGGAATTCATGTGCTGCAAGGCTCTGCTGTGGTGTGTAACTCTGCTCTGGGTTGCCTGGGCACTGCTCAGGAGTGATATTGCTGCAGTCAAGGCAATGGTCTGTGGTGAAGCCAAGATAAAACCAATAGGGGTGCTGTTGTGATTGCTCAATTTTGTGTTTCACAGTGATCGAACAACCCATTCACCTGAAAAAGGCTGTAAGCTCTGATCCAGGATGAAATCCTAACATCTCCTGTAGCTTTCTGCTCTTGGCTTCCTAGTTCTGTATCTTCTCGTTAGACACAGAAATGTAAAGCACCTTGCAGAAATACATGTGTGTACATGCACGTGTATATATATTTATATATGTGTGCGTGCACTCAGTAGTCAGCTAGAGGGATGGATGGAAAATGTCTGCAGTTCAAGGGTTAAAGGGCAGCTGATGCTGTATGGAAAACTTCTCAAATATCCTATTTATAACAGTTCTGTCAGAGGTCAGATTTTTCTGTGTTTTACTTCCCTGAGGGTATTTTTATGCAGAAGGATATTTTGTCAGTTTACACCTGCTGATTAGATGACCTCATAGGAGGTTTTTGGAGGTTTAGGGCCATTTAAGATTCCTCTATCTGGGGGGTCGGGGGCTGCCTATTCCTCTGTGCTCACCTACTAGAGACTGTTTTGAGTATTTGTAAAACAGAGTGTAATAGCTAATATTAGCTAGGGACCACTTATCTCTCTGAGAATTTTTTTAATCTGTAAAAATTTCTACATGTGGTTTCTGCATGTGCCTGTTGTTAGGTTCTAAAATGTTGCCTTAAGGTCATTCCCTCCTTACCTACATCCCCACCCACCTACCCTTCAATGTCCTTCTCTAATAGCAGGAATGGCAGAAATTCATCCATCTGGTGCTGTAACAGTGCACTTGGACTATGGACTCTGAAACAAGCTGAGCTTGAATAATTACTTGCCTGAGAAAGACCAGCATTTTTCATAAGTACAAGGAAAAGTTCCACAAAATTCTGCTGCAGAAAGCTTGTGTCATAGCATGGAAACCAGCAGCTATGTGTTATCTTCCTGCCTGAATGTTGAGAGAATTCACTGGATCCATTCTGTTTAACAGAAATGTTGCTTTGCTAGGAAAAACCAAACAGGATCCTTCATCTAAGACACATGCTAAGTGTGGAGAAAGAGCGGATTATCTGTAGATAATCCAAGTGTTTGAAGTGTCACCTTCTTCTGTAGAAAGGGCTCCTGCTGCTGTTTTCTAAAGGTCTAGCTGACTGCAGCCTTAACCACTGCATGTGTCCAGGCCACGGTGGGTGAGCGTGGCACCCACTGCATGGCCAGGGCAGTGAAAGCTGTGCTGCAGCCTGAGCCCAGCTTTGGCTTTTGGTTTTGGGCTGGTTTTCCCATTTCAATTTGTGTAGCATTAGAGCCTTTTGTTCTCATATGAAATCTGATCAAAGTGGGATTTGAACAATTGCTGTAGTGAGTCTGGCTTTGTAAAATCTTGCAGACAGAATTATTCCATTTGAATTCTTTTCTGGGGTTTGTTTTCTTTTTTTTTTTTTTTTTTTTTTTTCCTCTCCCTTCTGAGGAACAGGAAAAAGCAAAATTATAAAATGGTGCTATCTTTATTTAACTCCAAATTAAGATTCCTTTGAAATACATCAAGGAAAATGAAGAGTATAATGATCCATATTTAATTGGAAATACAGAATTTCTGAACAATTAAGACACCCAATTGCCTTTTATTTCAGTTGAAAAGCAGCTCTTGAATCAGGCTTAGCTGAGTCCATGATTAATTCAGGAGGCTTTTGGGAGCCTTGAGTGCGCCTAAGATGCTTTCCCAATTCACTCTGCGGGCATTTGCGTAGCTCTACTTGCTAGGGCGTGCAATTTGTGCAGAGTTCGCATTTTTTCTTTTCTCCAGCTTTCCTTTGAACATTCCTTCCTTGTGATCACTCTGACACATTCTGTCCTTTGGCTTAGCTAATGGCACTAACCAATAACATCTAGTTGTCATAGAGGTGTTTTGTTCCCTCTGCCCCACCATGCTTTGCTGACATTTTCATGCATTAGCATTTTATTGAGGTATCCAGGAACACTGATTTGGCTAAGATAAGAGCTCATGTGGCTGAAACTCAGGAGAAAAGTCATACAGAAGAAAGTTGTTCAGGTTGAGAGGTTGGCGAATGATAGGGAACCAGGGACAGAGAAATCCTTGTAGAACTTCTCAGGGATTCTTTGTCTTATTTGAAACCCGTGAGTCTGTTCTGTTGAGCTGGCCAGCACAGCCAAGGAGATAGATACAATCTGTGCCCACGATGACTCAAGACAACAGTGGTGTAATGCTGAGGATGAGACCTACTGAGCCTCTGCATGTCAGTCCTGGGAAGAGAGCACGCAGCATTTGTGGCCCCAGAGAAAGCAATGAAGGCACCACTGTGATGTCTTATCCAAATTGAGCAAAACTCAAGTTCAACTGCTTTCAAGCTTTTTTTCCATTCAGTTTGAGGGCACGTTTTTAGGTATATAGCATAACTTTGTTGTTTCTGTGGCTGCTTTTAGCAGGGGCGGACAAGGGAACTTAGGACTGTGCCAGTCTTCCCCAAAATCTCCTGCCATGAAGAGGTTGTGGCTGGCTGGTCCCTGGTGTTCCAGGACACCTTCATCTGTAGGTGCTGGCTGATGTGGGAGCTGATGACATCCATCAGTCTGTGAGATGGGCGTATGATCATGCAAAATGGTGCTTTCACTGCTGCAATATTCAACCACAGACAAAAAAATTCAACAGCACGTTCATTTTGGACTAAACTAGATACACTCTATTAGTGGAACCACTTGATATTTTCAGAGATGCAAGGAAAAGCTAGCTGTGGCTAGAAAACGTACAGGATGATGTGTTAATACTGAGTTAATTTCAGTTTCAGAAATAATTTTGAAAGAGGTTCTGAATCCTGGCTGGCAGCTACACCAGTGATCGAATCCTGTCCCAACCTCTTGGCAGGTTATACGGTTGAGAGACAAACATAAACTGCCAAGTTCATGCTTAAGGGCTGGGAAGCAGTGGTTTTTTTCTGTCAATCTGTTTTGATTTGGGTGGGTCAGGAAGGAGAGATTTCCTGCTTTTACTTTTCACAGTGGGTGAAAAAGAAAAAAAGATCTTTAGGAGCCAAAGCAAGTGCTAAATAATATTAATAATGTTCAGCTGATCATCAGCTTCAGTGAGGTCTGAAGACTGGTGTGGCTTTGACTGTGTTTGGTTTTGAAACCTAAAGGAATGGAAATGCCCATCTTGGGATTTTCTTGACATTAAATGGGGGAGGAAGAAATTACCTGAGAGTTTCCCTGAGGCTTGATATCAATATCAGCACTGGAACATGGTCATCAAAATCTTGAAATGTGAAGGGGCAGGGGGATTCTCTGCTGAATCTGCCAAACGCCTTCAGCTGCTCTTGAAAGGGAGTGTACAGGCTCTGATCACCCAGCAGACAGGAAAAGTTTCTTGAGAATTTTATACGTGTGTTTATATACAGACATATATATGAATCTCTCTATATAAACAAAAAACACTATATATGTAATTTTTATGCAGCAAAAGCTTAGACTCTAACTGTAAAGCAATGCTTCATCCTAAGGATAGCAATCAACAGAGGAACAGTGCCAAGAAATTAATGAAGGAATCTATTGGTAAACTCAAGAGACAGTGAGATGCAAGATGCCAGTCTTGCATCTTACCTAATTTTTTTCTTCAAAGTTAAGATTTTCTAGTTAATTGTCTGGGTATTACATCTTCACAGGTTCTCTAGTACTGACGTGTCTCAATATGAGAGACCAAAGCCCATGACAATAAAACAGGAACTTGTAATGAAATTCCAATCCCTGACAGTTTCTTAATACTGCTTATCCTGCCTTCCCTCTACAGATTTAGTCATCCTAGATTTCCTTCCAAATGTGAATGAGATAGCTTAAATCAAACCGTAAATTATGCTTCCACTTATTATTTGTTTGCTAATCAGGATGGAAATGAAAAGAAGTTGTCAACCGGGACTCTTTCCCACAATATCCAGGAAAATATCAGTATTCGGTGATTTAACAACAAAAGGAAACCGGATTGCACCTTGAGGAAGAAAGAAATAACCTGCTAGCCAGGAAGAATAGAGGAACATAGACTTTGCCAAATAAGCTTAAAAAAAAGATACTAATAATTAAGAGGGCCTGTGAGTGAAGCTGGTGAGGACAGAACTGTGATGCTTCCTGTTAGTAAATACAAAGAATAGATTTAATAGGACTCCAGGGGAAAGCAATAGCTTGGGAATAGCCTTGGGAAGAAAGACAAACATACACAGAGGATGCAAAACAGTGTGAAAAGTGATTCATAGGGACTCGATGCTGTTCCTAATTGTTAAGACTTTATTGTATTAACACATTCCTACAAACTGAACAAAGACTTTTGATTTCAAAGCAGTTTGAATTGCATGCCCGGAGCCAGCCAAAGCCCGCGGGGAACACCTGCTGGGGCGTGCAGAGCAGAAAAAGCTTGGATGAAGGTTAAGGCGCATGCAGATAGGCAGGAGAGCCAGATGACTTGCTTGGGATATCTGACACAAGCCCTCTTTTCAAAATACTGCATTAGAATATGTGAATGAATGGTCATGTTTACCAGGACTTGTGATGAAAAATATATTAACTTCCAGCTATGGGGTTAAGTGCACAGAGCTATCACAAAAGAGCTGGACCAGTCCGTGGCCTGGCTGGTATTGCATGGAAAAGCTGGTGTTCGTGCATCCTGCTGCTTCCTATTGGAACCTGCTTTCTTGTCTAAAGCTGCTTCTGTACTTCTCAAGGTCTCAATTTATGGACATCTAAATCTTTTTCAAAGTTGTTAAGGATTCCTGTGAAGGGAACATAAAAGCTACTGGCAGCAAAGTTAAGCTTCTTTAGACATGTTTTATTGGTGTCCTAAACTAAAGGTGCCTGGACCACCACAGACCAGATTAAAAATCACTGCTGCCTTCCAAAGTGGAAGAGCTTCATACTTAGAGAAGAAGGTCCTAATCCCATCCTTAGATGAGAACTTGAGAAGCAGAGTGCAGATTCATTCACTCCCGGTGTGCCCAGCTGACCAGCACTGGGTGGATCCCTGTGCTTAGATCTGGTTTGGATTCCACGTTGTTTTTTGTTTGTTTGTTTAAGCTCTTAGACTTATACTCCTCAGGCCTGTTTATCCTCATGCTATACTGAATTTTCACTGTCAACACAGCTTGTGTAACAAAGACTGCAGAATTCATTTCTGCAATGAAATTGAAGTTGTCAAGGAGATATATGGAGAATTTGTCTTTGTAGAATTCATTTTCAGCCACACTATAACATCTGAGCTAGAAATCAGTCCTTGCTTGCCACGGCTTTCAGGAAAATGGAAGCATTTTATGTTCATTAGCTCAGATTTTGTGCATTGACGATTTTAAACAGATCTTTTACAGATCAGATCTTTCTTACTTTTCTACCTTTGTTGCCAATTGACTTCTCTGAGCTGACTGGCAAGAAAGATCAGGACAGCACATACTGCTAATACATTTCAGAGATTAAAGGCATGTGAATAGTATCTAGTCCAGTATTTTTGAACATAAATGTCTATTCAGGTAGAATGCACATGCAATATTTTGAAAGCTTTGATTTGGAAGCTTGTATTTGTTCATTAGTAATGGTATGATTAGGAAAGCAAAGGACCTGTCTTGGCAAGTACTCTGTAAGTAAAGACACATGCCAGCAGCTGGGGAAAGTTCTCTGGGTGGGAGGGAAGTGATTGAAGATTGCACCCTGGAGTACAATCTTCTCTGCTTTGTCTAGTCTGATTACAAATGATTCAAGTAATGAAGTTTCTACTATTACTCCTGGGAAAAATCTGTGGTTTTATGTTACTCGTGACTTGGGCCATTCTTTAAACCAGGGAGCGAGGAATGTTCATCATTCATATTTTATTAGTGTTCTCTGAACTTTCAACATTTACATTTAAAAGTGTGAAAAGAAAAACACTGGGAATTTGTTTTCAGGAATAATGCCACAGAGACACACACGTGCCTTTACAACACGCACACAGTAACCCCTCACATATGCTGATGCACTTCTCTGTTCAGACCCCATAGATACAGTTGTTACTTCTGACTGGAGATTTTTTTTAATCAAAGTGAGACAACCAAATAAAACCAGCTCAAACAGCATAATTCCCACCTTCCCCATTTGTTACCATGCTTCTGAAACTTGCTACGTAATTCAGCAGGTCAGAAAAGAGGTGTGTATGTGTGTGTGTCCCAGCATTTGTATCTATTTTCATGCCTCAATTTGAATTACTGGTATAAAAAGCAGTAGCTAGACCATCAACCATCAAACCCCCTCCAAAGAACATCTCTCTTTCTCTGTCATGTTGTGGGTTGCTTCCCAGAAGGGCAATTTAACCAACAAATATCCCAACATTAGCAGGTTCAGGGCTCATTTTAGAAATACAGTGACATCTGTCTCCCTTGAAAGTCACTTGTACAGCCTAGTGGTATTTCTCTGAGCTGGCCTCTGCTGGGTGTGGAAGCAGAAGGTATGGGAGCTAAGAAGGTATGAAGCAGAAACACCACATCCCAGAATGACTCACCAGCCTCAGCTGTGGGTGCAACAATTAAAATAAACTCTGATCTCTTTCATTTTAAGAGTGACACCTTCCCAGCATTAGTTGCTTTGCAGACCTGTGGAAGCTAGGAGGGCACGTTATTGAGTAGAGCTGAAGGCTTGTTGCTCTCTTTTTCTTCAAAAGCAGGGTGATCACCTAGATGGACCTCAGAGCCACCCTGTATGTCCATCCAAATGAACAGTGGTAAATACAAGCAGTCCCAGTACATGTGGCTCCTTCCCAGTGAACTTAAGTCACTGGTTTGGCTGATTTCCTTGACTGTAGCTTCTTCCTTGCCGGGTGGCTGAATTAAAGCAAATAAATTAAACATCATGCTGCTTACAGTATAATAGACTGTGTGACATGCACTCGTGCTTTCGGGGAAAAGCAAAGGATACACAAAAGTGAGTGAGAAATGCTCTGTTAGCAGGTTTGATTAGCTGCTATCTTCCTGTTTGGCATAAGAATAGTGAAGTCCTGGAGGCACTCAGCCTGCTGGAATGATCTGCTGTGTTAGCTTTTTGTTACGGCTGATCAGCTTGTTTCCAGCTTGGACATTGAGAAACAGTTTTGTTGCTTGTTTTTAAAATAGGTAATCTTGCCAAAGCTTTTATTTCTCTTCTAAGAAGTCTCTTTTGACCCCTCGATTCCTTTCTGTGCTCCTGCTATTATGAGCAGCACACTGTTCTTTCCCTGCTTTACACTGAATTGCCCACAGGCTAGGAGCCCTTTAAATAGCTCAGAGGTGACAGAGCTGACCCCTGCACAATTAACTGAAGAGGTCTCAATTCAGTTAGGTGTCTTTGCTTTACAGGACCTAGGAAAGATAAATAGTCTGAAAAATAAAATCTGTCATAGAAACTGGGGGAGAGGCACTGAGTAGGAAAAGCCCTGCTGCTCAGCCCTCTGATTTACCCAACGGGATTATTGATGTGTCACCCTGAGTTGATACCAATTTCAAGGTTGGAACAGGATTGCATTTCAGTTTTTAAATAACAATAAAATATTGGAGCTGAGTTGATTGCCCAGCACTTCCTGGGAGATGAAGCAGTCTGCTTTTGCTTGGACAACAATGTAGTGGGTTACACATCTGTACAGAGACCCCAAAAAAACAAAGTGTTTATGACCTTCATCTGTCCATAAGTCAATGTTTACGGGCCATGAAAACTTGAGCCACAATGAAGCATTGGGTCTCCAAAAAGCATACTGCAGAGATAGCAGCATGGCCGGATAAGTGTAATATCTTTGGCTTCATGGATTTGCTTATGTTAAAAATACATTTAAGTGTCCTGCTGGGCCAGGGCTCGAGTGAGAAGATGTAATTTGTTTTGCAGTCTGATAACACACCATCAAACCCAGGACCATCCCAGGCAGTGGTCAGCTGATACCAAGCCAGCTGATGAGGTCAGGTTTAAATATGTGAGCTATTGCGCAAAATGCACTGAACGAGAGGGCGGATGAGTCAAATCAGTCCTGACAGCTGAAAGTGAGAAATGCTCCCTTGTGCTTTTGCAACTGTCACTCCCGTATTTATATGGAGAGTGTAAACTCTCTGGAGCAGGAGCAATTGGTTCTGTGTTTGTACAGCAGTGGCCATGACTATGACAGTCCAGGCTCGCTGAAACACAGGTATCTGTTATTGGGATTTTCTGGGTGGGTGAGACCCCCTAGGATTTCCCCGGATAAACAATTATTGAAACAGAACCTTTCCATAGCAACATTCTGATTTGGGGAAAGCATCTTTTGGCAAAAGTTTCCAGGATGGAATTTCTCCCCTCAAACATTATGGCCCTTATGTGGGATGCAAAAGCATGATAGAGGAAGGACACAGGGGTCACCCCACATTTCAGGTGACTACCTCAGCTCCCAGGCTATGCCTCACTCCCTGCTGGGCTGTCTGCTCTCTCCATTCACAAACACCTACTTCTTCTGAAATCTTGACTTATTTATTTATTTATTTATTTATTTATTTATTTATTTATTAATGGCAGACAAGATGCTTTATCAAAGTCTGTGAAAATTTCATGGCAGAAGAAAAACATATTTCCTGAGCAAACCTGATAAAGTAGGAAAAGCAAAGCTTCCTTTGCTCTGTGGTGCACTTCACAGGTGTTATCTGTACTCAGGTACCAGACGCTTCAGGGTTGGGAGCGGTCAAGGTGAAAGCAAGCATTTATCTTCACCACTAGCTCATTTTTTTAGGTTCTTTCTGCAGTGGTTGAAAAGTAGAAAACCGAATTCCTCCCTCTGTCGCAGATCCCAAATCAGTGAGGGAAAATAACCGTGCTCAGAGAAAGAAGGGACAAGTCCAGCATTTCACAACCAGTCCTGACTGACACAAGAGACATCCTCACCTTGGCTGTGTCCATCCGACTGCTTGAGGCTGGTCTTTTCTGTTGTGTTTTTTTTTTTTTTTTTTAGCCATGCTGTGAACTTCCCCGAATGGGGTATTTTGAATGGTAGCTGTTGCTGTGCTGCCTAAAATGAGCAGTGCAAGAATAGCCTGCTCCCCAAAATATATGTTGTCTTTCAGTTCCAAGTCTTATAAAAGCTCTTTTGCCTGTGGAGCACATGCCAGATGGAAAGTGCCCCTCTGATTTCCTCTGAACACGCGTGCAGCTGTTACTGCTTCCCCCTTTTTTTTTCTAATGAAATTTTTAGACCTCACCTGTTGACACATGCATTATAGGGTTGGGGGGTGGGGGGGGGAAGGGGGTGTCTCTTGTGTGTGTTTTGCTTTTTTTTTTTTTTTTTTTTTAACTTCCCTTATTCTCCTAAAGGAAAATGACTTGAGATGTTCTAGAGAAATGACACAGGGTAGGAGCTGTGAAAATACCTTTGACATAGTTTTAAGGGTGGGAAATTTCAGATACCGGCAAGCCTTTGTGCCCACAATACTGTGCCTGGCTGGAAAGAGTCTTTGTTTATAGCGTGCTTTATTTTGTGAGACAGAAGCTGGAAACTGCCCAGGTCTTAGGGGGAATACCAAGCATTTAGCTTTGACAGAAATAGAGCCACAGCTTAGGACGCTGAAACAAATGGAAGACAAAGTGATGACCCAGATCCAAGTTATTAAGGGTAAATACATATTGACAAGATTGTGGATTAGGTGGAAGGTACTTACTCACTAAAGGAACTGTCTACGCATTGTGCATCAAGTAAAGTTTACTCTGCAATTTGTGGTTTTCTCAGAGTAGTCAAATTTTCATTTAAAAGAAAAAAAAAAAAAAAAAAAAGAAACAGATTAAGGAGAAAAAAGCTACTTCTCCCTCCAAGCACCTACTGTGTTGTGAATACGTGACCAGCACACTGAAACATCATGACAAACCTGGCAGGAAAATGTTTGTGCCTCTCTGGTGTTACAGCTGGGCTTGTACCTCGTAAGGATCTGGCTCGTGGTGGTGTCTTAGCTTACATATTTCTCCTTCTCTGCAGGAGCTTTCGTTACTCAGTTCACCTTGAAGTGCCCCTTTTGCCGTGGCTCGCAGCTCTGTCTGCTCATAGGCTTAACAGCTCCTTCTGCATCTGATGATGCTATTAAGAATGACCCAGGAAAGTGGAAAAAAGAGGTGCCTAAAATAGGGGTTGAGGGAGGACAAAAGATTTTCATTAGCCATTTTAAGAACCTGAGTCCTGTGTGAATGGAGTTAAAGAGAAGGAGGCAGCAGGGAGCAACAGAGGGCTTGGAAACAGGTGGAAAAGCATTCTCAAAGGAAAAGATAATTGTGGCTGAGCAAATCTTTCACATCTCTTAACTGGCTGATATCTCTAGCAGAATGTGAAGACTGAGTGTTAAGCAAATAATAATGCTCCGTTTAGCTGCTGGTTGATGCTGATCGTTTTCTTTTAATGGGTTGTACAGTACGCTAGTACAGTCAGGTGTGTGGTACACATGTTCCGAGCATGTGCTTTGCTCCTCAGTTGCACCTGGATGATTAGGTGTGCTTTTATTAGGACAGCAGCACCGCCTGCTATCATAGCACGTGACAGTCACGACTCAAAATGGATGTCAACAAAAACCTGAATCCTTCAACTGCCAGAGAAACCCATGCTTTCCTGCAGCGTGCCATATCAGGGAATATTTTGAAGGGGGCTCAGAACACGCGTTATTTGGTTATATAAAGCCTAGTCTCTTGGAAACAGTGTGAGATAAGAGCTAGGAAGCCTCAATTCTCCCTCAGCTGGATTAGCTGACAATATCCTAGGTCAAGAAGCACGTTGGTTTAGAGAAAGCCTCCCGGCATTGTTAGGGCTATATTTAAGAGTGTTTAAATGCTTAAGGATGCAGACAGGTCCTGAGGTGTGCGCCTGGAGATCCCAGCAGGCATCCTGAGAAGGGGTACAGGCATCTTAGTTTTGTTTGGTTGGTAGGTCTGGGATAAAGGAACGAACAAGGAAAAGTTCTTCACATTGTGTCATGCAAACTGAATTTTGTTTCAGCTTCCAGCAACATAGAAAGACTAAATTTTATTTGTCCTGGTGCAGAAACAGGTCATTTGAACTGAAATTAAAAGTCTTTCAGACAGAAGGGATGCTTTAATTGTGCCTTAGTTTTTTGCTTGGTTGGTTTTAGGGAGAGATTTAGTAATATTTAAACAAAACTTGAACCTTTTTCTAAGTGAAAACTTTCCTAGACTAGAGATGAAATTAAAATATATTTTATTATGGTACTCTGTTGTTTTTGTTTTGTTTTGTTTTCCTGACAAGTTTTATCATCAATGTTTAAACTTGCTTTATGAAATCTGAAGTCCTGTTCCAGCAGTTTCTCTCACATGCTACAGAGAACATCAGATCTTAGTTTCAGGTTGTCATTATTGTTGGTTTTTGCTATACTGAATTGATCCAACTTATCCTGTAGACCCATAAGCTTCTAGAGAAAAGGGACTGAGGTGCTGAAGATAAATTTCTAAAAGTGATTTGGTAGCAGAACGACCCCCACCTGGCTCACTTTGCCGAGAAATTTACTGATAACGCTCCTTCTCCCAGCTGTTTCTCCTTAGTTAATATTTCCGTGCATTTCTTCTTTATCAAACATCCTTCAGAATTCAGCCTACCACCTCCAAGCTCTTCATGCTCTGAACTGCCAAATAGGTGCAGTGTGGGGACACTTGGCACGTGGGGAGTGTTTGCAGCCGCCCCCCAGATGTTTACCTCCTGTCCCTAGCACAGCTCCGTGCTCGGGAATGAAGTGTTCTGGAGGTCGCAGCACTAGGGGACACGGAGCTATTTTCATACCCACAAACAGAGGGTGTTTTCACAGGAGAACGAGCAGGAAGTTATTGTTGCAGCTTACCTTGAATAGACAAAGGGGAAACCACCAGCAATCGCAGCACAAGCTCCTGCTCCTCCAACATTCAACCAGCACAGGAGCTTCGGGGGCTTAAAACAAACACATAAGTCCGCTCCATTGTTCCTTGGTTTTCTATAGCCCTTGCTTGTTTAAAAATGATTTAGAAAGCCTGCTAGTGCCAAGCCAGGCTTTGTGTTCATTGCACGTGTTATTTCAAACTTGACTTTGTTCAAATTGTGAGGATTAGGACAAAATAAAAATAAAAAAATCCATCATTATTTTCTTGCTTTGGGGGTGTATGGGGTGGGGGTAGGGGTTGTTGTTGTTGTTTCAGTTTTTAGTCAGCTTCCTGTGTTTACTTTTTCAGCCTGCTCTGGTGGTGTGCTGACTTCTTGTGTTTACTGGGCTGCCAGCTGCAGGCCTGCCAGAAGGCCTGGTCAGCTCTTCCCGTGCGTTCCTGGGCCGTGCCCCCTTACCCCCTCCCGCAGCAGCAGTTCCTGACCCGCTTCTCATGTTTTCCCCCTTTCCCGGGACAGTTACTGGTCTTCATTAAGTCCACAAAAGCATATTGCAAGTTGTGTGTTTGCCAGCTTCCTGGAAAGAAACTCAAAAGTCCTTTTGGCCAGCAACCTGATGTGGGCACCTGAAGCTGGGGTGACACAGTCCCAGTTTATTGTATCCATCTGCTTGATAACTGCCTGCTGCTTTTCACCACCGAATTATATTCTGCCAAACTCAACTACAAGGTGCTCTCCCAAGCACTGACACACCCCAAATATCCTTTTGTCACAGCCTTGCAGATAACAGAATCTGCCTAACGTGAACTCATTCCCTTGGAGGATCTTTCAGACCCACGTTTCATTTCTTTCTCTAAACATAAAGCTGTTGTCCTGCTGTCTGTCACAGGCATATTGGTAAAGATGCAGGTGCAGCAAGAAGCCTTTCTCCAGCAGGACAGCCCCCCCAGTGCCACCAGGAGCCCCAGGGGCAGGAGGGTGCATGCACACACAGCCCAGCACCAGCCCTTTTGGCTGCAGGAATCCTCTCCTGCAGCATTTTTCTTGGTCAGGACTGTGCAATGTGCTCTGATGCTCCCGGATATTTAAAAGCAGGACCCAAAAGGGTTTATTTCCTGTGCTTCTGTGCCAGTTTGGGTTATTTTGAAGGATGTAATGCAGCTCGAAGCCCTGTTATAAAAGCAGCAATAAAAAATAAAAAGAGCAGTTTGCATTGTCTCAGCTTGGATGCCTCTTTCGCTGGGGAAGCAGCACCACCTACCACCTACTCCCACCCTCCAGATGACAGCCGGGGAGGGGGGGGAGTTATTAACTTGCTTTGCTAAACTAGGGCTGATATTACCAAACTTGGCTCGCATCCTTCTGGTAGCGATTTCTTTACAGTCAAAATTATTCTTTCTGAATGCAAGCAAACTCCTTTAGCACTTTTGGAAAGAGGCGAGCAAACATACATACAGGATAGGATTTTCAGGGAAAAAAAAAAATCTAGTCTAGATTTATATTTCCATTGTTTTAAATGATGTCAGCATAACTGGAGGGGATAACCTATTCCCTTTCACTTGTGCTAATGTCAAATCACTTTTAGCAGTATGGCTTATTCCAGTTTGCAAAAGCAAAACAAGAGCTATCACCAAAACTGCTGATCTTATGGATTTCCCTTGGCTTTTCTCTGTCTGGGGGGTAAAAGTTATACTCCTGCCCCGTGTGGTCATGCTCTCAGAGCACTGAAGCTGAGGCAGCACAATGCCACCTTACTGAAGTGCCCTTAAGTGCCTGTGACTGTCCCAAACAGAGTTTTATTTTCACAATTTGCTTATGTTTCCTGAAGGGTGTAAATAACCAGCAGAAGGACTGCTAAAGCACCGCTTCACTGGAAGACATGAGAGATGGGTGTCATCAAACAAAACCAGGAAAGAGGGAGAGGAAGGGCAGTGTTACGAAGGACAGGAAGGTGGATATTAAAAACAAGGAAAGCATGAGAAGGATAGACACATCAGACTGAAATAGCACACGTGAGAAAGCTCTCCCAGCAGTTATGCGCTGCCCTAAAGTGAGAGATGGGGACAGGAGGAAGGGGAGTGGGAAACTGTCAAGAGACCCCTAGTATAATCCCCATCTAGAACCAGTTAAAAAAAGGAAGGAAACTGGAATCTTTCACTACAAAATTTTGAAAGTCCAGGTTCTTTTGCAGCAGACATGGCACAGAAAAGATAGAGAGAAAGTTAGTGTAAGGCATCATGGCTCTTCATCTCCAATGCCTGCAGGCTCTGAAGTTTCTGTGCCTCAGAGGCTTTTCTTTTTTTGCTGTCAGCAAGGAATTTAGAAAATACACGAGATGCCACTTCAGTTAAGCTTTAGTTTTATCTTTTTGGCTGTATTTTTTAACTGTTTCATTAAAAAGGGGAAGAGAATAAGGTGACATAAAGAATAAGTCAAATACTTGTCTTTGGTTTCTTATCAGAATGGCATATCACAGAATCACAGAATCACAGAATCACAGAATTTTCTAGGTTGGAAGAGACCTCAAGGTCATCGAGTCCAACCTCCAACCTAACGCTAACAGCCCTCCACTAAACCATATCCCTAAGCTCTACATCTAAGCGTCTTTTGAAGACTTCCAGGGATGGTGACTCCACCACTTCCCTGGGCAGCCTGTTCCAATGCCTCACAACCCTTTCTGTAAAGAAGTTCTTCCTAACATTGTTACTAAAATATTGCATAGCTGGAGTCCGTGTTATGGGCAGTTATGCTTTGCAAAAAATTAAATAAATTGCTGATTTTGCAAGATGAAATTAAAAAGCTAAGTACAACCCAGGTATATGGCTGTAAAAGATGTGGATTTCTTTTTTATTTTTTATTTTCCTGAATGGAAGACAAAATGTAAATTGTTCTTTGGAAATTTGCAGAAGTGTATTAACTTACCTACTGAAAGATTTCTTTTTCCCTTTGAGATTTAGGTTTGGGTTAATTTTAATGTTTATCAGAGCAGTGACATTTAGCGTCTTTCCCCTTTTTAATAGCTTTGATTAATATTATTTTTTTTAAATAATTTGCTCATAAATCCACCAATCTGGGACCATTATACATTGTACTTTGGCTCAGGACCATAGAAAACAATGGCTTAAATCCCATACATGCTTTGGCATCCACTCAATATCGAGTACATTCATTTATGCTAAATTTACTTCTGTTTTCAATATTTCCAGTGTGCCCTAACCCTTTTGACCTACAATCTGCTGTAAATCCCTTTTACTACTCACTGACACGTGACTTTATAAATCATGCACAGGCCACAAGATGATCCTATAACTGAACCCAGTATTTAGACTACAATTGAAAGGTCATAATTCTGGGCATGTTTAAAGGCACAGCTCGTAACAGCAGTTAGCACATGCTTCAATCTTTGACCTTAAAAGCAAAAGGAAACCAAGGTTCCTGCCCCCCCACTACTACACACACATCATGTTATTTAAAATAGGCCATTCAGCTGATAGATGAAGCAATTTGAATTATTCATTCCTCAGAACCCACATCTTGGAAATATCTGGCACCAGCAAATGCTGCAATGTTCTGCAACTCGGAGGAGTCTGCGGGTGTATGGATTCAGCTGCTCCCTGAATCCTTTCCCAGAGGAGGGAGAGGCTCAGCATATTTTCATACCATATCTTTCTCACTGGAAACCTCAGGAAATTTTGCTACAAGGGCAGCAAACTGCAGATTTGAAGCAGTGTACCCAGTAGTTAAGATCTTAGAATTGTAACTGTGCTGTGTGAAACTACCTTACAAAGTGTTTTAGAGTTTGGGGGGTAAAATAACCAAGTACAGCTTGTCATTGAAATCAGCAGGAATGTCCTCATTAGCTGCCTCATATCGATCCAGCACACAGCCTCGTCTACCCTAAAGGTTGCTCTCTTCCTCCCACTGAAACTGTGAGGACTCCAATGGAGATGTTTTCAGTGTAGGTGCCTACCCTTTGGGAAAATGAACCCACAGCAGCTGCTTGATTTTTGCAGGTCTGTCTCTTGTTCAGCAGGGTCTGAAGTTGCAGTTTCATTTGGTTTGTGTTTTCCCAGCTCGTCTGGTGGCTTTCCCCACCATTCCCAACCACCTGAGAGGCTGATCACTTGCAGAAACTGTTCCCTTATCATTGCAGGAATAAAACTTGTTGTATGCAGGTGTGAAAACCCAATGTAGAGCAAATTCATCTGTGAGCAGAAAGAGAGCGTAATTCTGTGAGTAAAAATTATTGGCTCTGCTCTGCCCATCAACCACTTAGCAAGGCTATTATTTACCACTTGCCTTGCCTAGTACCCAATAAAAATCTGACTTGGCTTTTCATGCCCAAGGTTTTGGAAGCACTTACATCCGCACTTCAGGGAAAGTAGATTACAATGTTGTAGGTAAATAAAAAAGGAACTCAATCCAGCAGAGGAAAAAAAAAAAAAAAAGTCTTTAAAAGCAAAACAAAAATACAAACCTCTAAAAATTCAGAGCTTTTCACTTGGCAACTTTTGAAATAACAGACTAATGCTTATAACATTGCATAACATTAGAGAACATTAGTCATGAAGAAGTGATGTAATATGACATCTGGTATTTGGAAACTTCAGCTATACACTTAGCTATATGTTGTCTTGACTTGTCACGGTGCTTGCAAGATACTCTGTGCGTGGAAAGCATGTGTGTCAACACAGCCAATGTACAGCTCCCATGAGGACTGCATACCTTCCGTTGGCACAGGTCCTTGTCTTCTTCTCTTGCCCAATTTCAACTGGTTTCCAGTCACCTTCTTCCTGCAGATACATATCTGCCAAGTCACAGCAGTTAGAGTTGGAAAAGGTAAATGGTAGCATGTCGGAAGAGTAGTACAGAGCTGCTATTTCTATGTGTGGAAATTGCAGCATGTAGAAATAATTCATGTATTCTTCATCTACACTTTCAGTTTTAAGGACAAATGAACCAAGTTAAGGCACATCATAAGGTTTTAACAAATTCTTTATATGATGTTTTCTACTGGGCAGTAGCTCGCCATGCAACCATCCTGAATTGCTCACCCTGAAAGGCACAAGAAATGGTTTTACACTACATCATAAAAGTTAATTTCTTTTAAATTTAGTTGAAACTTAAGAGCTATCTTCAAGTCCAAATACACCTACTCTCCTTTCTGCAAACCTGCGAGCTAGCATCCAGTGTACCAGCTGCTGTCTGTGAGACGTGATGCTTGTGCATCAGCTCTGGTGGGACACTGGAGTCAAAGCAAGCAGATAATGGAAATATAACTGGGACTTTCCAAAGTGTTCACACTAGGCTGAGTGTTCCCACTGAAAGCACGAGGGCAGCCTTGAAACCTGAGCCAAGCTTGGCAGAAATCAGAGATCTGTGTTCTTGCAGTGCTCGCTCCCTGCCTCGCTGCCTCGGTCTGCACTGTACCCCCTGCTCCTCCGTCGCTTTGATTGATTTCCCCTATGAAACATGAGCTGAGGATCTCCCATCTTCTATTTTTATTTTGGGTTTGGATCTTGCTGAGCTTCCAGCAGGCTTTACCTCCCAGGTTGTATTACAGATACCGTTCAGGCTCTCTTCTCACCTTCTTCCAACCCACCTAAATCATTTTTATCATCTCTCTCTTACTTAGAGAGAGCAGGATCCTATTTCTGCACTGACCCCGAGGGAGTGTGGCTGGCCCAGCTCCTCCAGGTCTTGCAATAGCTGCGTGAATCGTCCAGGGCCCCACTGCCAGCTGCAGACCTTTTACCTCGGCTTGTGTTTGTTGGTTTGTCTCTCGGGCACCGCTGGTAAGAGAACACCCTGCGAACAACTGCACAGCATGAACCTCAGGAAAATTCTGCTGTTATCCTGTCCTGTCCTTCACCTATCACCCAAGGCAACGTAGGGACTGGGAAGAAGAGGAAAATAAAAGGCAGGAGAAATATTTCCTACTGAAATTCACTTACACTCTTTTTCTTTGGACAGAGTGCAACCTGAAAGGCATAAATCCAATTGCAATCCACTTCCATCCAGTGAAAAACAGTTTCCATGGGATAAAATTTTAGGATAAACAAGGCTGGTACTGGGGAAGGTTTAGAAAGCTCTCCGCCACACGCCAAAGTTTCATCTGTTTAATGCTGGGAGGGTTTTATTGGTGTATCTGCAGGGGATGTGGCCCAAATGTAGAAATAAAAAGTTGCCCTTATTCTCCTTTCCTGCACAACCTATTACCAAACCATATCTCCTCAAACCCAAGGGCTGTGGCATTTCACATTATGCCACTAAATTAGCCCTAGCTTTCACTAGTTTCTTGAAACATTGAAAGCTTGTGTGGTTTTATTTTTTTTCTAATATTTCCATAACTATTCATTTTATTTTGGAGGACTTTCTAGAACTTGCCAGTTCTAGGAAGATAAGTTGTAAAGATCACAAAAAAGTCATGTACATTTATGCTCCATTTAATGAAAATATAATAATAAATCACTTCAGGTTATACTTTTTTATACACTTCCATTTTCATGTCAGAAATGAACCTGAAAATAAGAAGCATCTTAGCAGTATGTGTGTTAAGTGACGTGTCAACAAACCAGCTCCTTTCTCTAGTCAGCAGGTTATGGAGCTGCTTAACATGTTCTTCAAAAGATGTTAATTAATATGGATGCCTTGTGTTTTCTTTGGTTATAAATAGCACAAGTAGGTGGTTGGCAATTGGTTCCTCCTTGCCACATAACTTTTTTTGTGTGTAAACTGCAGCACAGTAAGTGTTTAGCATATGATTCATAGGAAGCACCCAGTGAACACTTGTAATAGGATAGATAAAAAACAAACAAGTAAACTATTCAGAACTGTAAAATGCCTAGCAGGTCACCTACTTTATTTTCCCCTCTGACAGTGCTGGGTTATTCCTTGTGATATTTACTTCTGTAAATTACTGCCTAATAAACTATATCGAAAAAGAGTATTTCCAGGGACCAGTCCAAGTGTTTACTATGCAGCTTTATCTGAATATTTGCTAACGAATTAAAAAAATCAAGTGGAAAGTTCATAGCACTACAGTGTTGGAAACTCTAAAGAGCTGCAAGATTTACAATGAACTATTTTCCATGTCTTTGCTCTCTCTTTTTTTTTTTTTTTTTTTTTTAATAAATTCTTGTTACAAGCTTTCTCTGAATATGTATCCCTATATAACCCACCTTGGGACTTTAGGATCCATTTACAATTGGTGATAATAATTACATCCCATTTAAGATAGCTTAGAAAAAAATTGCTCAAGCATGGTTATCATGAGCATAGGGGATAATTTTACATTAGAGAAAACTCTGTCCATTATATATGGAGGGAATTTATTTTTATAATAAAAGAAAAGTGTGCTACTTTTCTCTAGAAGTTCAACAAGACAGACTCTTTCTGCATCCCAAAATAGTCATTTTCTTCTTGGATCGAGTTAGCCTTTTTTCCTTCAACTTTCCTTCCCACATAACCTACAAGCTTAAGTCAAAGAAATAGATGGAAAAGTCACTTGTCTACTAGAGAACGTTTACTTAGTTATGAAAGTAGCACATTTAAACTACTGTAGTAAAAGGCCTGGAGTAAACAAAGTTTATATTCCAGGTCTCCACACCAATAGAAATTGGTCACTAAGATACAGAAAGGTGCTAATGAACAGAGTTACATCATATAGGATTAAAACTGGAATTGATTTCATGCTTACAGGTTGTTTATTTTATTTATTTTTCTGTCCCTTCCATCCAGATCAAAGTCTGTGTATAATTTATTCTTGGTCTTCAACTCACCTGTAAAGAAAAAGAACAGTACTCACCATTACTATTTTTTAAATTTAGTTTGTGTATTTAAATGCACATAAGATTCAGATTATTTACTACCATTATTTCCAATGAAGGTATCATAACAGGAAAAAATAAAGAGTTTACCTGAAGGACAAAAATTGATAGACAGAAAAATAAGAATTATAGCAAATTATACTATTGATTCCTCTAGAATTCCACTCCAATTAACAGAAAAGATTCTATTAATGAGGGCATTTTGAAGAAAAAAAAAAATAAATTACAACTACATTCTGCTTTTCCCAGTTCCAATACGAATTAATTGTTTATCACTTTGCATTCTGTGAGCATTCAGTTTAATGTGTATGCACACACACGCTTTGGTGCTTTTGTCTACGAGCACAGAGAGTTTTTATTGCAATCAAGTGCTACCTGCCCACAGCTCCAGAGAGCACTGAGCAGCACTTAACTGCAGGTGAGGCAGGATCACGGTGTCCACTGCCTCCAGGCAACTCCCAAATAGCTGAAACAGTGCCAGCAAACATGCTGGGATCGGAGTTGTGAGAAACATGACTTAATGCAGTCAAAATTAGTCCGAGGGGGCAGGGACAGCAGGTGAGAGAGAAGGAAAACATTCATTGGCAGCCTTTGAACCTGAAATTACTCTTAGAGACAGTGTCTGGGGGCAAAGGAGGATGAACTTTAGCACTTTGCCTGAAGAAATACAAGAAAAAATGTTCTCTGGTCAGCCCTTTAATAGTCAGATCACCTCCTCAGAGGTGTTTACGTGCTTTGTGGAGCTTCGTGAGGGTTGGACGCCTGGAGTCTCCTCATCATGGTGAAGAGCAGAGGTCAGCAGAGGAGAGGGGCATAGACACATGGAGCACTGGGGTGGGAGCTACACGAAAGGAGCCTGGAAACAAAGAGGGGAAGCAGAAATCCCGAGCTCTGACAGTCACTTGGACTCAGGCTGGGAAGTCATACATAATCCTTTTGAAGACTAGACATCCAAAGAAGCCATTGTTTGAGTCCTGGAATGATTTGTGTCTGTACTTACTATGGAAGAGCTTCTCTAATCATCTGAGGTCATGGGACCATGATATAATTACTGTGAATTCCACTGCTAACTAGTACCAAAGTACCAGGGAGCAGAAGGTAGCACATCTGACAACATGGAGACTTAAACCTCCCCAAGTCTATATGTCTGCATTCTTGCAGAAGGTTTGAGGTGATTTTTCTTCCTTGAAGCACCAAATCTTAGGGAATACACTTTTACGGAATGCTGCCAACTAGTATGTACTGGCCCTTGCTTAGTAAGTGATTTCTGACATGCACTGGGATGGTGTTTTAATTAACATTAAAAAAAAAAAAAAAAAAAAAAAAAAAAAAAAAAAAAAGTAAAGAATGATTTCTCATTTCTTTGAAGGTCAAAAGGTGCTCAGGTATCATAGGAATGGATGTAGTAGGAGAGCCTAAAGAGGCAGAAAGACATGTCAAAACACTTAGATATCACATCCCCTTAGAGTAGCTATTTTCTTTCTGTTATCATGTTAAATGGAGGTATTATAGAAATTAATCTCCTGTTCAGGCATGCTCAAAAGATAAGGCAGAGGTGGTGGTAGGTACTTCTTGTTCAGAGTGCCCTCGCTACATTTGGCCAAAATAATAGTGTGCTTAAAATAGTTGTATGATTATTTTGTAATATTGTTATCCCATTGCAATCAGCTCTACAAATGGATGTCATTACTTTTTATAAAGGCACGGCACTCACAAGCATGAAAGGTTAATTGGATTGTTCTTTAGCCAAGCACAGGGCAGGGCATCTCACCTGTTCTGTCGTGGAAGTGATAGAAGGAGAAAGCTTGCAATGGGAAAACCTTTTAAACTCCAGTGCTCGTGCTTCTCCATAGCAGAGACCATCAGTCATGCTGAACTTTACTGAGAGCTTCCCAATGCACTTCACATGAACTTTTAAACTGCTCGAGTCAGCTTTTGTTCAAGCTGGGGACCCCCAGATCAAACTGGTTTTGTATGAAAGAGGTTGGTTTACCACAGGGAAACTCATCTGCTTTACTCAGACTGAACTTGCTTCTGAGCCTGCACATAAAGAAATAACCATTTTTACTCTGCTCAGAAAAATGCTTTACACCAAACTCTAAGTATGTGTGTGTGTGTGACTGAGCCCTACCCTTATGCTTCTGTCTGTGGGGAGGATGGACACTACCTGGCTAAACAGCTTTTCAGCACAAAAATTAAAAATATGTAAAAAGTTAATTTGAACCTGAAATTATTCACTCATTTCAATGATATAAGAAGCATAGTAAAGCTCTCTCAAATATGAAAACTTAAATTAATTTATTACATTCAAGCTTGCCTTGGATGCAAGACAGTAATGATAGTAATGTGATGCTGTTAAGTATGATCTGTCTTTTGAGCAGTTTTGAGGGATTCTCTAAGCTGAACGATGAGCCTATTACAAGCAAAAATTGAACCTAGCTCCCTAACTCTTACAACAAATCTACACACCTACAGGAAAGAATTTTTATCAAGCTGAATATGTGACAAGAGACTTTCAACAGCTTGAATGGTCTTAAAAATGCTGAAAATTGGTAATTTTCCAAATATATTTCCACATCTAAGGCAGTAGATCTGTTTAAACAGCTGAGGGTATAAAAGGCTTGCAAATAAAATGTTAAGTTTGCAGGTATCTATGACTGAAAGTGACTCAAAGGTTAAAGACAATAATAGAAACAAGAATAGCTGGGCTGTGATCCTGCAGGTTCCGTGGTGGCTTCACCTACAGAGCTGCTTCCATTTTGCTGTTTCTTTAGGGAAATGCTTTAAACTTGTCCTTCATATCCCAGCTGATCCTTTCCTATCTCCTTTTCTACTTCTTATCAGCACCAATACTGACAACCACTGCAGATGTGCCAGTTACACTGTCCAAAACAGATCTGAAAAAAAAAAAAAGTGCTGGAGAAGGAGAAGAACAAGTCCCAGGCTGTGATGTGGCTGCATTCAGATCCAGCTGAGTCCCAACAACTGGGTGGGCACCTTGTTCTGAACAGGCGGCAATAAACAGGGCAGGAAACTTCTCAAAATGCCACCAGAACAGCAGTTTAGCACCGTGCCCTGTCTGGGCCGTCAGAATATAAATTATTCTCACCTCATTGAGCATCTTGTTGGCTTAATAGTTAATATGCTCGCACTTCCTGAGCAGTCACAGAAGGAAAGGAGCTGTAGAGGTGCAAAATATCAATATTACAGTAAATTGCAGAGGGGGAGCACACTGTCATTTACACATAAAAACAAATTTTAGCTGTATGCTGACTAGCTGGTGGGTGACGAGAGCAGCGTCGATGCTGTGATCTACAGCCTCCTGGAAAATAAAAATCTGCATGATTAAACTTCATGTTTCTCCACAGTGCTGAACAATTAGGCAGGGTGGAGGCTGGTTTCAAACAGGCATAAATCTTTCTTCCCTCTGCCTGAATCTCACGCTGATAGGAATAAGTTCTCTTATCGGCATCTGATGGTAAGAAACAAGGATCTAGATAAAGTTGTTTATTCCAGTCAGGTACTGGCATGATGTGAGAAAACACACTGGGAGACCAGATGTTCAGAAGTTGGCCACCGCAGGCATTTGCTGGGGAGCAGGAAAAATGATTTTCCCTCCTTTTCCCTGGCCTGGAATTGCATGTTATTGTTTCCTACAACCACCTCTGTTTTTTCTTTCAGCAGCCCGCAGACCCGTCAGAGCAAGGCAGGTTTCCTTCTCTTGTGCACGTTGCTCCCAGCCTTCTGCAGGGCTCTGTGTTTTCACAGCAGGTCCTGAGCACCATCAGCACAATGATGATAAATACTCCTCGGGATTTGGGAAAGCATTCAGCTGAACATAACGAGTAGGATTTAAGCACTTGTTTAGTAATCCGTTTGGCCACACCAGTAGCCACCAGTCTCCTACAGGACAGCGTTGACAGCTCATCTGTTAGGTAACTTCTATCTCCTGAATATCAGAGAAATCTCCTGGCATCTACAAGCCCCTGGACAATAGTTTAGCTGGAATGGGCAATTAAGTTTCTTTAAGTCTCTATGAGTGATTTGAGCATAGTTGGCAGTGTGGGTTGGTGGAAACTTTCTTGCAGCTAGCTAGGCTCTCCCCAGATGCACCAAATTCATGTCTTTCATCCATGGAGAGATTCAGTCCCAGAATAGAAGGACAGCATTTGTGGATGACTTTGTTCTTTTCAAGCTTGTTTGGCATTTTTTTTTTTTTTTCAACTAATGATATTTCCTTAGAAGCTAGACAGAGGAGCAAAACACAATATGAAAATGTCCTTTGATCTTGACCAAATGTTTGCTCTAATAAATAGCTAATTAAAAAAAATGAACAGGGCAGTATAGTCTCATCTGTCTGCAAATTGTTTGTAGTCTACAAACAGAATAGGAGATAATCAAATGTCTACATAATCTTCCCTTTTAACCTTTCAATAAGGAAGTTTTTCCACTCCAGCCATACCTGAAGCAATTAATAGCTGTGCAGTGGGTACATCTCAGCAGATAGGATCCCTTTTGAGGGCAGCCCATTGTATGCAACATAAAAATATTAGAAAGCACTTCATTAACCAATCTGAAATGAAAGTATTCAATCTTAATCCTGTCATCAAGGCCGCCTAATTAAAGGAATGGGCAGATTTATGAAGCTGCTATTTTTAACGAAGCCCCGGCACATTCAGTGCCTTGGACTCTCAGTGCGGCGGAAGTGATGTCAGTGGTTGCCCGAGTGAACATGAATTATGTTTACAATATCCCAGGAGAACTTTTGTATTTTTCAACTCCCACAGAAAACTATCATATTTAGCTTCACATAGAAAACCTCAGGCACAGCTCCAAGAGATTTACACAAGCTGAAGCTGCAGCTTTATTTTTCTTTCATATTTCATCTCACAATATACTTTCCTGATTCCTTTTGTTGTCGTAAAAGCCGGATCTTTTGCAAGTCCAGTTTAAACCAGCAGAATGAATTCTCTGCCTGATCAGACAGGAACAAGTTTTAGAGGTTCCTGATAAGTCATCAGACACACCACAGGTTTGTGTTGGGGTATGTGGTGACAGCATTCGGCCAAATGAGATTAGGGACTGGACTGTGGATGTGCTAGGACACCCATAAACATATAAATTCATAAATTTGGAATGCAACAGGGGATTTTTGGGGTTGGGCTCAGGAAAGAGCAGTCCCCACTCAGCCGGTTGGCACTGCTGGCATGATCTCTGCCTCTCTCACCCCTTAGAACTGCAGCAGTTTTGAGAAACTTCCTCGAAAAAAAATCATTCGAACAATGAGGGGTCTCCAGGAGCATCTGCAGAATAGCCTCAGCCCCTTACTTCCACCCTCTGTTTAGAATTGTTGTCTTTCATGTTGCTACTGGGGGATAAATGGAGGGGGGAAGGTCCAGGTTCAAACTGCAGCCATCATGCAAAGACTGGTAAAAAAAGCCCCAGTTTTAAAGGGCAAAGACAATCACCCTCACATCCCTCAAAAAAAAAAGAAAAAAAAAAAAGAGAGAGAGAGAGAGAGAGAGAGAAGCTGTTAATACAATTTACAGAGAACAAAACTTCATGCTCAGAGTGCCTCCAGTATTTTGTTCTTAACATGTATTGATGAAAACCTTTTAGCATTATCCTTATATTTAGCATCGTAATAAATGTTCTGCATCCCCACGCTGCCATCACTGCTCATTTAAAAGCCTAATAGCTTAATTTATGACAGGTTTTCTTTCTAATGCCACTGTTTTCATTCTCATGAATTATAGATCCAGCTCTATATACCATATTGGTATCAGAGAAAAACTAATAACTTCTCTTTGTGAAGAGACAAAATAAGACAAAAAAACTGCAGTGCGACAAAAGACAAATGTATTGATTAGAAAAAGTATTTTCTGAGCCTTGGCTTGGAAGAAGCCTCCTCAAACCCTCTCCCAGATTCTGCTTCGCTTGGACTGGGGGGAAGGAACCACTGCCTTTAGCAGGAACTTGACTTCATCCAGCAGACCAGTGAACAGAACAAATGACTACCACAGCACTAAATGGGCCAAATCCCTATCCCCTTGTCTAGCAGAGTGACCCCTCACTTTCCTGTAATCTATCACGACCTCTCCCAAACTAAATATTCCTTTGTAAATCCTGACTTGGCCACTATCCCATCTTGTAGTTGAACATGTTTTACTACTATTGACCAGCATTTCACTCCTCTATTTGGACTCCTCCTTCCAAGGGTCCCAATTAGCAAGAACCATCATTCCTTCTCTTGAATTCCTTCCCTCCCATGATAGCTTATGTTGGTACAAATGGGCAGACTTTTATGTGTTGCAAGCCAATGCAACATGAGGCTCACACACAAAATATAGAGGAAGAATAAACTATTTAATTCATTCTTCCTCTTAACTTTAGAGAACAAAAATACTGCCAATTATCTAAATATCTTCTTATGTCTCTGCTTGTTCTTCAGATATTTCACTCTCTTCAAAATGAAATTTGTGAATGGCATGTTGTTTTTTTTTTTGTTTTGCTATATAAATTTGTGCCTGCTCATTTTCTCCCCTTACACAAGGAATCTTGCCAAAGATACCTTCTATATCTCCTACATACATATCCTCCTTTTTCTCATTAGCTGACAGGCTGTTAAGTCCTTATTCTGGCAATTTCTTTTGCAAACTCTTCATTCCAGAAGGAAGGAATGCAAAGGCCAGGTAGTCAAACATATCTTTGAAATACTTTAGGCTTCTTTTCCTCTTGTTAAAGCACCCTAAAATAAATATATTCTACACCTACAGTCTGAAAATTTTTACAAGGCAATTCTTTTATGAAAGTTATAAATCACAGTGGAGATAAGAATGCAAACGAAGAACATTGTATATACAGTTGAACTTCAGAGGTATGAGGGTCTGGCAGATGTGACCAAGACATTATTTTCTAATTGTTTCCTCACACAGAAACCATCTTCTTCGTCAAAACCTGAGGGACTTACTGGAATATAGTTTATCCCAGTGCCTTCTTCTGACATGAATAACTTTGCCATGCTGACCTTCTCCTCTAAATCCACTCAGCATGGGCTGGAAAGTTTTACATCCTTTCTTGCTGTTTACTTATATCTCTTCTGCCACTACAAAGCAGAATTATCACTACTAAATGACAAAACAAATGCAATGGAGATAGTAAAAACGAAGGGAGTGAAAGCAGCTTTGAAAACCAAAATATTTAAGAAATTCCCAACTAGTGTTGAAGAACATAGAAATGCCATCACTACTCCCAAACCCTGCTTTGTTCTGGAGGGCAGCAGTAGCAGTCCCAGAAGAGAGAGAGAGAGAGAGAGAGCAAACAAACAGAAATCTTGCAGAGAGTTTTCCCTGATACCCCTTTATCTATCATTGCTGAATAATTGTTTGCACCAGCCTGTGCTGTGCCTTTGGAGATAGCAAATTAACAAGGAGCTGTGCAACTTGTTAAATGTCCCATTTTTATTAGTGCTCTGTAGTACTGTACAGCATACAAGCAGCATCTCTGAGCAAGATCCCTCAAATTACTTGGTGTGGATCGAGATGGTTGGTTATTTCTTAGTAGCAACTGCTGTAAGGTTGTTCCTGTTGCAGTGGTAGATTGCTTTGGCAAGTAGGCGTTGTCTTCTGATGAGTACTGGGTGATCTTTTTAAAAGCAAAGTGTTGTGACTTGTGTAGATATTCACTGGAGATGCCAGGTGAGCTACCTGAGTCCAAGAGGACTGAGGCTGCTGCCGTTTGCTTCTCTCCAGCACACACTGATGATACCGATACACTGCTTGCTCTTTTGTGGGACACCGGGCAGTTGAAAATATTGACTGATTCCTGTTCCTTAAAATGGAACTTTTCAGAGGTGCTCACAGGGTTTCATCAGTTCCTTATAAGGGAAGAAGAAAGCCTAAAAACTGTATTTCTGGAAGAGGCAGAGGCTTTTGGTCTATCAAAGCCTTACAGAGCTCTTTCATGGAAGACCAAAGTTGTGCTCGAAGTCAGTCCCTGAGGCTCTGTGGAGGCAGCTGTCCAAATGAGAGCCCTGCTCCCAGCTGGCTGGGAAAGCCTCCTCTGCAAGTACATCTCACCGCTGCACCATCTCCCCCAGGGGCTCAGCTGGGCCCATGGCACCTTCTCAGCTTGGACCCGGCCACATCCACCCCCAGGCTCTGTCCGAGGAGCTGGTTGTCATTAGTTTGGCAGCATGTGCCTACAGGAGACAATGAATGGCTGGAGAACAAATAAGCTGACAATGTCAGAGATACTATTGGATGGGAAAACTGATATTTGAGATGAGCTAAATTTAATTATGATTGTTTAAAATTCTTTCTATGTCTTCTCTATATTTTCTCCTCTGGTTCTCCACCACCACCCGTGTTCCTATTTCAACTTTCAAATTGCTGCACTGGGATGAGCTTGGCAGCAGAGCCTGCCTGGGAAGCCCTCAGGTCCCCATCATGAATCTAGGCATGGTTCCATTGGAAGCCAGCCTTTGATTCACCAAAAGTTTGACATAGCCAAGATACTTCAGAAGAAGCAATTTTGGGTTTTCTGCAGAAAAAGAATGACTTCATGACTTCCAAAAATATTCAAACCAGCTCTAACCACTACATCTTCAACAGTGATGAGCTGCTACCTCTTAATCAACCCCAAGAATAGCTAGATTCGATATTTTGCTCCATTTTGAACAAATTATGGTATCCTCAAACAAATACTTGTGGGTAGCTAAATTAGTCTTTACAAATGTATAAACTAATTTAGGTTAATTGTCAGTTAATCATCTCAAAAGATGAGGCTTAGACATTTTTCTAGAAAAGAATGCAACAAAACCAGAAAGACAATACATTTCTGATATTTTTAAGGTGAAAGAATAACAAAAACTAGGCAGACCATTCAAGAACTTTTAGCCTACTTTTGTACAGAATCAAAACAGCCGTAGGAAGAAAGAGATACAATGTTCCTCATTTCTTCTGGAAGGCAAAATCTTAATGACAACTGACTGTTCTTTGAGTTGGATCTCTAACATCAGCTGTAGTGAACACTGATGTGTGTGTGACTGACTAATCTGGGGGAGCAGAGTAAAAGAGTGAAAGAGGTTTGGGGGATTATTTTCAAAAAAGAAAATTGATACCCAATTTGCAGTGTGATAGGCACTTTCACGGTTGTGAAGATGATTGTCTTGAGCCCTGTCCTCTCCTAAGGAAGCAATAACATTACATTACTTTCTCAGTCCACCTTCATCTATCCCTATTTTATGGAACCTATGGCCATGTTTATTCTGAAAGTAACACTAAAGTGCAGTAGAGCAAGTAATGTTCTTCAACCATTGCTGCATCCTCGGAATGAGTCATTAAGTCCTGCACCTGCTACTCCAGGGAAGAGAAGTGCATCATCTGGAAGGCCATGGGGTTCACCCAAATAAGTGGCATTACAATCCAGCTGTTGCAGGGAATGGTTCTGGCAATTCAGTAGGTGGCACTACTCCCTTTGAGTCAGGACCAACACTCATGTGAAGTTAGGGAGCTTTGTGCAGTAGCATCTGGTATCCCTCAGCTGTCACATTGAAAAGATTCTTCTTCCTCATGAAACAGCACATCATTAAAAATCCCATGGCATGTTTCACAAGACTATACTCAGCAATGCTGGTGCACTGAGCAAACTTCATTACCTTTTGCCTCCCCGAATTCTGTTTCCATTAGAAGAGGTGATTTACTTCTTGTCAGATACAACTCTGGTTGTTGGCATTTAATAGATTACACCTTCTACACGAGAAGCTGTCTGCTTTCAGTGGAAGTGTGTAGCTGAAATTGTATGTTTTTGTAGAATAATTAAATGCTTTTCAGGAGGGCGGTGTGTCAATGTCAATTGGTTTTACTATGTTTCTCAAGCTGCTTTGTCCGTGGTACATGAACCCAGCGTTTCTGTTGGATGGTGGTGATATGAGCAGAGACTTCTTCATGAGCAGAATTGAGCACAAGGACTGTCTGAGATAGCTGCAGTACGATTATGTGGCATCTGTGTGAGTTTAGTGTGTTTGGAGGCATCTCCCCAGGAGGAGTGGCAATGTCACTGTAAGAGGTGAGATTAGGAGCATCAGTATTCTTCCTATTACTCACCTAGAGGGAGAATAAATTCAAACTGTAACAGAGAAGCCAGACTACTAACAGCAGGGTTACTCTTATGAGGTGAATTTAAAGACCTCCACCTGTTTATCCCTGAAGTGAGCGTTCTGGAGGAAGGGTTGTGTAAATACACCTAGAGATAAGTGCTAGAGGAAATAAGACTGTTTACACTAAAGGAAGCCTTAGCAGAAGAACAAATGACACTAAAATTATGATGGGTACAATTAAGCTGAACACCACATAACTAGCAACCTGAGCAAGAGGAGTCTGGAACCACCTTCTACCGGGAGCACAGAGCCTAACTGATTTTAAGATAGAAGTTAATCAGCTTATGAAATGACTTACATGATGCAGCTGCTGAATACAAAACCTCTTCAACCTGTTTTTGTGGTCACACTCCAACAAATAACTAAGATCAGCTTCCTAAGTACATTTCCGCACCGCCCGTGCCCTCTTGCTATGTCTCCATCTGCTTATTGCTTGAACCTGTGACTTTGTCTGGCACGTGTGGTATGCTTTGTACTGTTTAGTACCTCTAATCCCATTTCTTTTTGAATCACACTTGATGCTATTTTGTGTAATGCATTACTGATGTGGAAAAGAACGAATGCACATCTTACACAAAAGCAGAAGTAGTCTCCCATTTCAGGAATGCACTGGCAATAATCCACCAGACAAAGATTTCACTTACAACTGCAAGAATGGACATAAAAGGTGAATGGTTGCCTTCCTGAAAGAGCCCAGGAATGCCACTGGGTCTCCAGTCATTGCTCACTCAGACGACAGCCATTACAAAGTCTATATGAAGCACAGGTTTTTACTACCCACCTTCTCCTCCACACCCACAAAAGCCTGTCAAGCCCCATACCTTTTATGCATAAGTATTATTGCCCTGGGTAAAATGGATGGTGAAAACCAAGGTATCGGTGGGCAGGTATTTGCCTCTCTAAATAGCAGCAGAAGAAAGTGAGGAGTGAATGGACATGGCATTGCCTTTCCACTTGCCTTTTCAAGGAGGTCCTCCATCACTTTTGAGTACCTCTCAGGAACAGCACACAAGGCTGATATCCCCAGATAAATTCTGTTGTTCAGAATAAAGACTTTCTCAATGCTTTACAAAACCTATCAAAAAAAAAAAAAAAAAAAAAGCGCAGATCACTAATGTTGCCTTTTTTCTCATTTATGGAAATAGTGAAGGTAGAGTTAATGCTAGGTTCAGTCTGAGAGCAGAAACAACCAGTCAGAAAGTAAAATGAAGTAGCTATGTCCTCTGCATTGCATAGCCTGAAGAGTCCAACTTTCGGCAGTTTTTCCTTCTGTTTTTCCAGAAGCCACTGGTGATTTTTTTTTTAATTTGTTTTCTTAAAATATTCATAATAATTTGTCCCTCTTCAGATGCACGAAGAATGACGTTTCAACTCATGCAAAAATCCAGCCAGCAGAGGCATGGTGAGAGCATTTATCCTCTATAATCCAGTCTACTGGTAGACTCTCTATTTTGGATTCAAAGAGACTAAATGCAATGTTTTTGTTGTTTTGTTTTTACTGTGGGCTGTGAACCAATGGAACTACAGTCTAACTTTATGATCTCCTGGGGAGCCTGAAATGCTTTTGTCTCTGTGATCAAACCCCTTTTCTTTGTCAGCAAAGCAGACTAATTACTGGAGACTGTATCATGTTCAAACCACTCCGTGCTGGAAGCGAATGGGGAGTGTAGTAAGGCTGGGAATATAAGCCCACCTGCAAACAGATCTCATCATGGACTGCGTGTAAACTGAATCATTCAAAAGCATATGCCTTTACAAGGAAGAAAGAACCAAATATTAAGGGGCTAAGAAGAAAACATGGTCACGTTTGTTTGGATTTGGATTAGTATGGATTTTATAGCTGGAGTTGAATGATATTGGCCATATGGCAAATCAGAGCAGTTTCTAGGGTGCTTAAAATGTGTAATCAATTCAAAGAAACTTTGCGGCACACCTCTCCGAGCAATTACTAGAGCTAGTGCAGTTAGAGGAAAAAGACATGGCAAAGCAAGAACAGGAAGCTGGGAAATGAATTCCTGGCTTTATCCATCACTAAGAAGTGTTTTGTCAAGTGTCACTTAAGTTGTCTGCACCTTCATTTTCTCCACTTTAAAAGCCGTCTTGTAACACTGACCTCACAGTGCATGAGCTAATTAATTCCTATTGATAAAGTACTTTGCAATAGCTTGTTGACAGGCACTAAAGGAGTGCCCAGTGATGATACTGTTGTTATGGCTGCTCTGGTGTGTTGGGAACCGAACTAGGACAACTTCATTTCAGCTGTCTGCCTCTGGCAAGTGAATCTTAAGTGACCTTGAGATCAATCAGAAAAGAAAACTAATCCGTCAGTCATATGAAGTGACCTATCTTAGCCTGCTTCCTAGCTATAAACTGACTGAGATTTACCTTTAAGCTTTCCAAGAGCACAGAGGGAGAACCCTTGTTATAAGTGAAATGTTCCTGGAAATCTTTTGATATGTGCCATAGAATATTTGGAACATAGCTCTTAGTCCTACAAGATCATTTCTTTTCACTGTAGTTTAATTGAGCCCAAGAGTCAGAGATGAAAAGGAATAGTAACTCAGAAGTGAGAAGTCGTTATAATTGGTAGCTATGAGGTTGATGACTATTTCAGGATAATTTTACTGACATAAGTTAATATTTCAAATACATTTGTATTCATGTATTCACATATTCATTCAAAACATCATAGATTAAAGAATTCAGATAGTATTTTGGACATAGCCAGGCAGACATCTATAGTTATTTTTCTGTTTGTCCTTTTTTTTTTTGTTTCCCCTCCAACTTTCTCTCTAGCAGTAAGTGTCTTTAGAGCAATTCTGGTGCATGGGCCATTGGGCAGCATGTCACCTAGCCTGAGAGCCCTTATTAGTTTTTATGTCTGAAAGACAAGGTTCTTCCATTGCCCACCTCAATGGAGTACCTTGGCAATACTAAGCTTTCATATAGTTTTCTTCATTTTTTAATCTCTTTGATCTGATTCTGCCCTTGTAACATTGCTTGGAGGCAGATGATTAGCTTGGTGCCAACCGTACATTTGGCACCAAATGATGTATAAAATACCACCTCTGACCTCTAAGATCCCAATTAAAGCTCAAACCCTCAAACCCTGCAGGATGCAGGGTACCCTGGGAGATTCCTGTTTTCTTTCTATTTCTTCAGTTAAAACATTGGGAAAAAAAAAAAAAAAAAAAAAGACTTCATAAGCTTAGGCATCACAAAATTTTATTTAAATGCACATTAAAACATCTGGTTGTTTTATTGTGAAGTTTACAAATGACGAAACCATGAGAAAATGTAACAAATTTGCTTTACATCTCCAAGATAAATTGATAGCATAGCTGGTGGAAAGTTTAAAAAAATACCCTTGGCCTCACATTTTGCTCAGTATGGAATGAAACTATCTATGTAACTGTACTTCCAAAGATGAGTTTAACTTTCATTAAGAAAAATCAGAATTGTAGCTCAGAGTGGATTTAAAGCACACTAATGGTGAGCACTATATGATTCTCTCTAAGTTTTTGTACTGTGCCTTTTGTCTGTTTTCAAATAAATTAAATCTTACTAGTGCCAATTGTAACCTCTTCCCCAATCATGGGGAATTTCCGCTTGGCGATGTCACTGGCTCCAGTGGTCAGCTTCCGTATCATTGCTCACAACCTCTTCTCTGGGTGGCCACACACACCAGATCTCTGTTTTTATCTTTTGGTTCTTACACAGCTGTTGGAGGAAAACTCACCCAACAACCATAAGCAACTCAGGAAATATACTGGAAATATGTTATATTCTGGCCATGCTCCACAGCAAAACCTGGGTGTACTGGCCAGCACAAATGGATGGAAATCCACATGGGACATTTTTCACATTCTATGGCACATGCTGCTTATGGAAAAAAAAAATAAATATATATATATATATATTCCACTGGAAACAGGCACAGGATAGAGAGACTTTCCCTGTCCTACTGTCACAGTGCCACCAGAACTGGTGTTGGGAATATTGAGGTACCAGCATATGTGACTAGCAGATGGGCAAGCCCACACTCAGCAAGGAAAAGTGCATAAGAGGCAAGGAGAAGTTCGTTTGTTCTCACCTGTCTTAAATATGCTCTTAGAGCAGCTTTGCAAATATTTATGTTAACAAGTAAGTGGGCAGGTTGCATTTATGCCCCTAAAATGTTTCCAGTGATGTGAAACCTTCCCCCAGCCCAGTGTCTTGTTCCCAGAAGATGTCCATAGCTGGTGCGAGAGTCCAAGGATGGGTGGACAAGTTCACTGTGGTCCTTTGTCTGCACACTCTCCCAGCCCCCAGCAACTAAGGGATCAGCTACTTGCCAGAGCCACTAGTAATTAATATTTTAAAATATTAATAAATGCAGAGCTGCTTATCTACAGCAAGTGAATGGGAGCATGTGAGCAGCACGGGTGATTGTAGCAGATAACTTCATAGCAGGAGACAATATCAGTCCTTAGCACAGCTGTCTGAAAGGCTGCTTTGTGCTTTATTAGCTGAGGACAGCTTTAATTGCCACCTTCAACGACTTAATTGGGAGGGGGGATGTTGCAGAGGCAGCCTCTACTTTGAGCTGTGCCATAGCGGACAAACAGCAGCAGACGCAGTTTGCAGCAAGGGTAATTTTAGTTAGAAGAAAGGAAGAAAAAAATCACCATGACTGTGAACAGGTGCCTGAGAGGCTGTGAAATCCCCACCCATAAAGATATGCAAAACTCAATTAGAAGATGAGGCCCTGAGCAGCGCAGTCTGGCTTTGAAGTTCACTTTGCTTTGAGCAGAAGGTTCATTCTAACCATTATGCTGTGACCTTAATGAATCTATACCTGTGATTTTTGACTTCACACAAACTATAAGTTTGCTATATACAAAAATATTTCTTGTAAATTAGCCTTTCCAGGTGCTGTCTGTATCTTCAGAAAATAACATTTTCTTGGGCATATGTCTATGCATCCTGAATGAATGTACTGCCACTTTATTATTCTTATTGATCTCCTCTGAAATATTAATCCCTGATACCCTGATTTGATTTAATAATTATTCTTTGGTTAATCACCTGTTACCAGCACTCCTGACAATAATAAATGAGAGGGGCAGGGCCCCTCTTGAGCCCCTTGAATCTCTTGCAGTTGGCATTTGGTTCGAACTGGTTTCACACAACTGGTTTGAAAATTGGGCTGCCGGAGGGAGCAATAAACAGATGCCTGAGTCATAGAGATATAGAATCACAGAATATCCTGAGTTGGAAGGGACCCATAAGGATCACCGAGTCCAACTCCTGGCCCCACACAGGCCTACCCAAAATTTCAGACCATATAACTGAGAGCACAGGCCAAACACTTCGTAAACTCCAACAGGCTTGGTGCTGTGACTGTGCCCTTGGGGAGCCTGTTCCAGTGCCTGACAACCCTCTCAGTGAAGAACCTCTTCCTGATGTCCAGCCTGAACCTCCCCTTTCGCAGCTTGACCCCATTACCTCGGGTCCTGTCACTGGTCACTAAAGAGCACAGATTGGTGCCTGCTCCTTCAATCCCTCTCATGAGGAAGCTGTAGGCTGCCATGAGGCCTCCCCTCAGCCTCCTCTTTTCCAGGCTGAACAGGCCCAGTGACCTCAGCCACTCCTCATACATCTTCCCCTCTAGGCCCTTCACCATCTTCGTAGCCCTCCTCTGGACACTCTCCAACAGTTTCATGACCTTTTTGTACTGTGGTGCCCAGAACTGCACACAGTACTCAAGGTGAGGCCACACCATAGCAGTCCCCATAGTCAGGCCACCAGTCTGCTGAGTTCAATCCCAGATGGTGCGTTGACAACAGAAATCCTGCCCTGCCACCTCCTCCTTTTGGTGGCCGGTTTGCAGCAGTAGGCTAACCAGTTTGGCAGGAAGCAATGATATTTCTCATATTTTCACCCATTGCTGGCATAAAAGCCAAAGTAAAATCATTTTAACTTCAGCCCATCCCATGCCGCAGCTGCAGCTTTGTGAACACTTTGGGAATCCCTGTGTGCTAGAGGAGTGCAATGATTTCTGCTGCACAGATGAAGAATAGAGACACGAAGGGACAAATTTTCAGAAATTCTCAGCATGCACTGAAGGGACCAAAAGAAGACAACTCTTAGATAGGCAGCCAGCTTTCTTCTTCTTCTTCTTTTTTTTTTCTATTTTTTTCCCCTCTTTTTAATGCTGAGCACTCAGCAGTTCTCAGCAGCCCCATCTTTTAGATGCTTAAGTGGGCTCGGACTTTTATTTTAAGAAAAAGAAGCTGGCTGTTAAAGGACTTGCCCAAGCTCACACAGGGTGTCTGTGGCAGAGCCAGCAACCGAACCCAGATCTCCTAAGTCTCAGGCCAGCCTTAACCACAAGACCATTCTTCCTCTCACAAAGATGATCCCCATCCCATAGGAAAAATATTCTAACAGGATTAAAACAAAATCCTATAAAAATACTTAAACCTGAACAAATATGTAATAATTGCTATTCAGAATCCATGCAGGGTCTAATTAAATCCATATTCTGTAACCTTAATTTAAAACAATCCCAATATTATTTTTAGGTTTTGGATGTGGCTTTATTGCTTCTATCGGCAGCATGTTTGGCACCCCATGCCATGCAAAACTCTGTTTCATCAAAGTACTGGCAAAAACCTTATTTTCTGGACAGCTGCTGCAGCCTTGCAACAAAGGAGAACTAGCAGCTTCATTTCCCTTACATGGTGGCTCGGATTAAAAAACATCCTTATTGCTTATGCCTGTTGCTGTACCATCCAAAAGCAGGGTGGTTGTGTTACTGATAATGTAAGCAAGTCCTGTCTGATTTGTACACCGAGCTCCAGCTTGGGATTAAGCTTTAATTCCGGAGATACGAGTTATATAATAAAGCAGAATATGACTCCCCAAGCTATTGCTGACCTTCCAGTCCAGTGAGCAGAGGGCTGCAGTGCTGCTTGCAGAAATCCAGCTGAAGCAAATCATTTGATCTCTTTAAGCATAATTTCATTTTGCCTCTTGATTTAGAACACGAGGTGCATGAGACACGCAAGAGCTTTCAGAAGCCCCAGGAGTTAAGCCAAGCTATAGGTGTTGTTTTCACACGTGAAAAAGATAGTAAACAGTCTTCTATTCATAGTAGTTGAAAATAAAGGCACGTGGTGGCACATATCTTCTGATTTTTTTCCTTGTATTCATTGTTTCATGCTTCTGTAATTCCAGGATTGGTTAGAGGAACTAACCACAATAATACAATTTTTTACAAGATTTCTAACTTAGTCTTGGTCAGGGACAAGAGACTTAAATACTTCTGGTAAACTAGAACAATGACGCCTCTCTGAACTGAACTTGAAGACTGTGCCATTAAGAATTTCAAAGCATCTATTTGTCCTCATTTCATAAAACCTTTCAGCTTTGAGTGCCTGTAAAAAAAGGGTTAAAAGCAACAGCAGAAAAAAAGTGAAGACATAAAATAACCCAGACCAACTGCAAAGCCAAGACTTCTCTATCTATCTATTCTTACCCTGAGTCTGGGGTAAGACTCATTAAGCTAGTTTCTCATCAGGTAAGCCTGATAACTGGCCATTCCTCTTTGGGCTTCACTCTGTGTCCTTCAAGGATGGGTCTGTGCATGCAGACATCTCATCTAAATCTCGTTATTGCTGTTCCTGTTGAAAAACAGCAATCGGTGCTTAGCTTGCCATGTCCTCCTTTTAAAAAACTTCAAATTTTTGCCTTTGAGCACTGCAACTTTGTATATCATGCAGGCTCAAAAATCCAGCCTGGGACAGAAAACCCTTTTGCTGCTGGATTAAGGCAGCATGCAAAAGACCTGTTCTACTCCCTGTGAAGCTTCTCCCTGCCAGACTGATGGTGCACTGCAACCCTAAGGAAAGAAGGTGCCTGCGAGAGCAGCAGTAGTGAAAAATCCTCGTTCAGTCCCACTAGTGGCCGGGTCAGTGGCAGCCCACACGCTGTCACTGCTGAAGGGCCTGACTCTGAATTGATGCTTAGGCACAAAATCAAAGCTAAAGATGTGCTTTCAGGGTGCTCCAGAAACAAATTGACAGAAGAATGTACTCCTGCAATTGGGCACTGAGGGAGGTTTAGGCTTTGCCACTGAGACGTAGCCATACAGAGAGGAAAAATGTGCTATAAAAACAGAAGCCATTGTCTGTCATTACCTCTTTATCTTGCTGTGATATATATGTCCAGCCTCGCTTCACTCTGCAAACCACTGTGGCTGGAAGCATCCATCATCCTATCAGCTCAGTTGGATTAATTATGCTCAATCAAAATGTTTCAAAAGAGAACAGAAATGTCTGCAGCAGTTAATCCTGTCCATTGAGGTTGTCAGAACATTGGCATTTTACACTTCAGTTCAATTACAAGACAAATCTGCTAATGGGACATAATCTTTCAGAGTAAACAAGGAAGCAAAGCACTAATATTCTGGCAATTGATTTATGCAGGGTAAATGGTGCAGAGTAAAAGCTTCAGGAAGCCACACGAGTCAGGACAGCCATGAGTTTTTGGTGCTGCTTTTCCCTCTCTTAAGCAAAAAAATATTATGTGAAGTCTCTTTTTAATGACCTGCATCCAGGAGGCAACTCTTAGCCAAAAGCACACATCACACCTGGTGGGGTCCTCTCCTCTCCCCTCTCTCTCCACTCCCTCCTTCAAGGAAACAGGGTAAGAAAGGGAAGAGGTGAATCATAGCAGCCTTTTCTGTAAAGGGTGAGATTGCAGGGCTGGATGTGCCTGCTGTGCAGATGGGGAGGCTGGACAGGACCAGACTGCCATGTGGCAGTGTGCGTGCAGGGGCTGGGGGTGCTAAAGACAGGCCGCCACCTCTCCCCTTCCACCCTCCCTTTTGGCTCAGCCCTGTGCTGGCACCAGCAGAGCCACCAAAAGCGAGTTCTGCAGAGGAACAAGTTGAGAGCTCCAAGCATTTCTTTGACTAAGCGAACATTTAAAGGTTTAATTAAAAGCAATTTCAAGTGATTCAATAGTCTTCCCACACAAACTGAAATTTCCCAGGCAAGCTGATCGAATTATTGCTATGTAAGTCCATGCACACGCACATCTCCACGCACGCACAAACGCACACACACACCTCGTTATCCCTGGCACATTTTTAGAGCAGATGTGAATCCTTTGTAGCTTCTGTCCATTGCTAGGTTACTTACAGCACTGCAGCTTTGTAACTCTGCCTAGTCACTAATATCCTCCAACAGCCACTTGGACATCATGTTATCATTAAGCATTTATAGCAAACCAACTGCAATTAAAGATTTATAAATCTTATTGCATTACAGCACAACCCAGAGTAAGAATTGCTGCTGAGGTCAACTTTCCTTTCTAGTATATTTTTTAAAGGACAATAACATATTGGATCAGTCATCAGTGTAAAGTACAGATGCTGCTTCTTCATAGGTTTCTCTGAGTGATTTAGGTTTTGATGGAAGTATTTGTTTTGGATCATGGTATTTATTGAAGGAGGAAGGGGCTGAAAATTAGAATACACCAAAAACTGCAAGTCAGTATAGAGAGACTTCCCAAGCTCATTTTCACCTCTGACTCGGTCCTTTCAGCATGTTGTCATGACACAAAGTGGTGCTAGGCACAAAGTGCCTGTGCTAGTTGGCCAAGACTGATATGGATTCATGGCCATGGAACCCATCCCAAATGAACGTGTTTCTTTGTAGGACTCATTAAGCCAGGCCTAATGCCAGGAGGCATCTCTGCACAACAGGATGTTGGGCATCATGGACAAACCTCAGAATGAAAGGCTGGTCCCTAGAAGTAACATGGAGATGGACTAAAACTGCTGATGGGGAGAGCATCGGAGCCCCAGTCGATGCTGCCTTAGGAGGGTCAGCAGTGACAGTAGCACTTGTTCAAGGGCCAGCAGTGCCACCCCACTCTCTGCACAGCTCCGAGCTGCAAATGCACTGGGCCAGCATGAATTCAGCACTGTCTGCCAGAGATAAACTTTAGGCAACTCACCTGAGCTCTCAGAAGATCGAGCAACTTGATGAACTCTCATTTCCCAAGACCTGGCCTCTTCCTGCAAATACTGCACCTGCCTAGAAAGCTGCACGGTTCAGCACAGTGCCAGAAAACGTGCGGCTCGATTATGTTCAAACATCCGTCTGAGGAAATGTAAGCAATTATCTCGTCCTGGAGGAACTCCGTAACTCAGCCCAGCATTTGCTGTTAAACTGCGTCTCTGTCCCCCTTCATCTCTGTTTAGCAAATTTCACTAGAAAGGATGTTGAAAGAAGAGAGTTATGGAAACCTGAAATTTTACTGTAAAATGATGACATTGTGAGGATCAAAAAGGATGTTGTTATACTTGGGTACAACCAGACTTTTACGGCACATTTGGAACTGAAGTCATGTATAAATACTCTTTCTCAGAGTACCCATGGGATTGTTTTTTTCCCAAGGACTATGAGACTTTACAAGCTACTTTAAGGAAAACAGCATTTGCCCTTTCTGTGAAAAGCTGGACCATACGACCCCGATCCACTCCAGCCCGATCTCTGCTCTTCTGGAGAGAGGAGGAAGGGCTTTACCAGTTTATTTACCAATAGTTTACTGACAGTTACGTGGTGGATGCTTAAAATTACACCTCAAAATTCCTCTTTAGCCACCAAAGTATCAGACAGACTTGTAAAGCACTTTAGCACTCACCACCCCCAGTAAAGTCAATGTTTCAACATAACCACGCTTTGGCTCAGATCAATCTGTGGACTTTTTTTTTTTTTTCCTAGTTTTTCAGTTAAGACTCAAAGCATTTTTTCACCTTTCTGGAAGACATTTGTGCACACAAGCTGTGCAGCACACCCACTCCTGCATTAGAGGGTGGTTAATTATTTCCGGAACTGTTACAGAAATGTGTGGGTCGCAGCCTGATGTTTTCTGCACGTTTGTCCATGCAGCAGATGAACTCCTGCCCAGTTGGCAGCCATGGATGGGCTGGAGGCAGCTCTGAGGGTGGGCTCTGCCCCAGAAGAGCTGCCGCCGCCTGGGGACACAGCTCCCCGCTTCGTGAGAAAGTGCTCCTGCGGATCCTGCACAGAGCAGCTGCCCCCTCTCCATGAATATTAAATTCCCTGTGCTCAAACAAAAATCCTCCTCCTTCTCCTCCAAGCCTCCACGTACAAAGACTTCATATGCTGTCCCGCATGTCGGGGGTGAGCTGCTCAGATCCAGCCTGATAACACGCTCTCCAAACTGCAAAATCCTCACTTCGCCTGTCAAACCTCAGCACCGAGTATTTCACTTCTGTTTGTACTGGATATCCCCAGGGACCAGTGATAACATTTTGACTTGTGACAGATGCTTCCTTCATAAGGATATTTTCCAGGCTGACTTTTCCCCAGCCGCCTCATAAAAATAGTCTCTTTTTATTTGAAAAGGGTTATTTTAACTGTTGGGATGTGGGGGAGGGTGCTGGCATCCTTTAAAATTTGTCTTTTGATTAAAAATGAAACATATAATTCTAAAGTAATTAACATGGATGTTATTGGATGTACACTGATGATTACATTATAGGACTGGTTATCAAAGGATTACAGTTAAGAGGTTTAATATTCTCCAGCTGATCCTGTAGCAAATTAATCCGGTCTGACCTTTACTGTTCTTTGTTATGTCACCATAGTATCATTTCAGCTATATCATCTCTTACCCCATTTCAGGAAAGTTAAATAAATAAATAAATAAATAAAAAGAAAAGTAGGGAACTTCTAAATCATATCTTTTAGGAGAAAGACTAGCAAAATAAAACCTAGCTTGTTCAACTGATCAACTGAGAAAAGTAAATCTGCAATGTGAACTGTTGCACCTCTGCAGATCTTATATTCCTGTTGTAACACTAACAAACCACAAAGAACTCCATTGCCTCTGTGTGGTTTACATTCAGTACTAGATAAAATGTGAATTGCTTGACACCAAATACATATTGTATTGTGTCTTCTCCCTAGAAACAAATTAAAATATGAGGCCAGTATTCTGCATTTAGCTATTTCACGTTCGAACCCATTGTGTTTAATCCCCTGATGTCCACATGAAGCCCACACAATTAAGTGTTTATATACGACAATGCAATCTCACAGCCATGAGGTCATACTGAGCGGAGTGGATTAAAAACATGCTACCTCAGTATAATAGATTCAGACTTCATAGATAAGAAAAGCTGCATAGTGACAGATCTCTGAGCTTTTTGTCTGACTCAGCAGAGAACAAAAGACTAAGCCAATTAAATAACTGACATCTGCTTTTATATACTTTTGTTCATATCCATGTAAAGCCATCTTAATAGGTATTTTTTACTGCTGTCAGAAGAGCAGGTTTGTCACTGATCAGGTCTGTGCTGATGAATCTTCCTGTTGGAAGTGTTAAAACTCACCAGTGTTAGCAGTCAAACATATGATCAAACACGATTACAAGAACACATACTCCAGGGCTCTGTAAAACCGGGAGAAGATCCAGCAAGCTCTCATGGAAACAGAGCCCGAGCCAGCTTTGCAAAATGCAAATGCCTTGCTGATAAGCCACAGGTGCACAAAACCACACTGGTTCAAAGGAGATTCAGAAGGAGGGAATTTTCTGTCCTGGCATCCCTCCCTCCATGGGGCTCTTTATTTAGCTCTACTCCTTCCCAGGCCGTTCATCTCCCATTTAGGATTCTGGGCTTAGAATGGCTGATTTTTTTGTGTGTGCTCTTAATCTTGTAATGCCAGACCAATGCTGTTTTACCCTTTGCCTGGATAACAATCTTTATTTATCTAAAACTGTTGTCCACACTCCCATGAAGCTGTTCTAGCAGACCAGCTCCTGAATCTCTCTGTACATAACATCAGTGCTCCTCGGCTTCAGTTTTCTTTCTTGATATGAATTTGGATTGTCCCGTCTGTGAAAAGGTCACAGCTCTGCCATCTCAGAACAAATTGCTAGCCTGCATTTCTTCTTCTTTTCCTAGGAAACTTAAAGCATTACTCAGTATAAATATAATCTTGGCATATTAAGGAATTAAAGCTCCTCTCCTGTCACAAGACTAGTGACACTGCTTATCATTTTTTCCTCTTCCTGGGAAGGGAATTAGAACTTCATTGTTCCCCTCAATCTGCTAAACCCTTGATTTCATATTATTGCAGTTACCTGTAGCAGAAAATACTTTTCTCATGACCCTGAGGAGTTGTGGCACCTCCCAAGCCTCAAGACAAATGATTACTAAGAGGAAGGCAGACAAACTCATGATCTAGTAGCTTGCTGAACATTCTTCTAGTGAAAGCAGCATACTCTGATACACCTTAAAACAAGCCTTGTAGAGTGATGGAGAATACAGAGAATTCTTTCTTTACCTTAGCCATTTATTAGCCAAATATTTGGATATCTGGTCTGAACTAATCATCCAGGCAGCTTCTTTGGTTACTTGAGAGTTAAAAGGCATCTTCAGAGATGATTCATCCCACCAGCCTGAATGAATCACCCCTTTCTTTCCCGGATCACTCTACTGGGAACCTGGGGTTCCACCTCAGCCATGATGCCCAACTCTTAGATGTTCAACATTACATCACACAGATGCCTACATAGCTGTCCCTGAAAATACAGCATATGTTTAGGGCCTCAATTCCTGCAGACATATTTTCATAGACCAGAGATGATATTGATTTCCTTTTTCTCTATTGTTTCCTTATCTCCTGTCTTTGTTCTGTACACATGGGAGCTCTCATTAGTCACGAAACTGAAGTATTTCTGTTGCAAAATGGAAAAAGTTTAGATTTCCCAGCATCCATTTCAACGTGGCATGAAAACACAAAATCTGTGTGTGACTGCATTATACGTGAATCACAACAGTTGGAAAGGCACACCCCGTGTATGGTCCTCCAGTTATGCAATTGTGTTTAAGAAATCAGGCATTTCTTCAGATTCTACTTTTAATTTGCCAAAAGGAATTGGTTGCCCAAGTCCATTAGTTGCCAGGAAATGCATGATGTTCAGCTCTGCTTTGATAGGGCAACCTGGAAACACTAGTAAATAGGATTTATTCTGTGACTGATGCCATTTATTTCTACATGATTGTAAGTACCTATAAATTAAGTGGTCCACCTATAAATTAATCAAAAATTTCCCAGTCTGTCTCTCAACATTCCTTTTGGTTGATAGTAAGGGTAATAAATTCACTTTATAAGTGTCCTGTTAGTACTATTATTAGTTTTGTCCTCATTTCCTTTTTATAAGCTCCTGGTTTGGGTTACATAGAACACTGAAAAATGTTAATTGTTTGAACCAAAATTGTATGTGCTGGAGTGCAGGTTTCAGACAATTTTTCATTATTTTTCCTCTCAAGTTAAAATAATACACTAATTTTCCCTTTAAAATAAAAATAAATAAATAAATAAATAAATAAGAGAGAGAGAGAGAGAGAGAGAGAGGAAAAGAAGGGAAGAAGAGAAGGAGAGGAGAGGAAATCAATTTTAATATCATGAGGCTTTGGGTGAGGGGCTTGGGACAGGGCCGCAGTTAGAGAAGTATGCTTTTTGCCTTTTGTGTGACAGTTTTCACACGTACATAATGTATGTGTATATATATTTCTATATATACATATACACATACAGGCTGTACTTCAAAAAGTGGTAGGGAACTGTTATTACTTTTCTCTCTCACCCCTTTTTCTGCATCCCCTAAAACAGGAAACTTTAGGGCCGTACTTTGCAAAGCATGCTACATTGCTGGACACACATCCAAGGTTTTTAGTTTGCTGTTAGTTTACTGAAAGCTTAGCGAACTCTTCAAGTCCCCGAAGACTCTGTGCTGCAGATGGTATTTACTAATATGTCAAACTCCAGCTTGGGAAACTGAGTGGAAAGTCAACTCTTGGACTTGTCAATAAGAATGATGCATTAAAACTTGGTGTACAAATATTAGGTTTAGTAATGCTTTAGCACTACTTGTTAAGGAAAAAGAGTATTTAATGACCATATTTTCTAGTCTGAGTGTATTTCCAACATAAACTATGATACTAGCAAACACTATCATTTATTTGCTGTCCACTCTTAGCAGTTTATTAGATTTTCCAAGATGTATTTTTCATTTAATTGAATGAACAGTTAATGAACTCCTAATAAATACCTTTATATCCAAACAACACAATGAGATATCTCTTTGTGCTCTCAGAGCTGTGGTAACAGTGCAGTCAGGATCCCTGACTTTCCTGTTGCCTAAATCAAAGCTTTGATGTCAATATGAAAAGTAGCAGCTTTGTGTCAGACCCAGAGAAGCCATTGGAAATCTTTTTTCTCTCTCCATTATGGTTCTCTGGAAGCAAATCATCCAAATTCTTCTATTCTGCTTTTCCAGGAAAGTCTAATTTTCCATCCCGTGACAGAAATATTTATATATATATTTACATTTATGTTTTTATTATATTCAAAGGAACCAAACATATTAGTTTTCTTTTGCATAAAAAAACAACAACAAAAAAAAAAAAAAAAAAAAAAAAAAAACATTACTCATATCCCAGGTCTCTTAATCTTTTATGTAAGCAAATAAGCACACGGAGAGGCAAAGAAGAGCACACACATTATGCAGAGGGTTGTTGTTGCTGTTATTTTTGTTTGTTTGTTTTTCAGTAAATCCATGTCACAACTAAGATCTCTATATATTCAGCAGGACACTGTACTTCCCCCCAGAGCCTATACCTTAGTTAGAAATGATAGGCACAGATCATGTTACCCACTTTACAGATGATGGATAAATACAAAAAGAGGCATGATATTTCAATAGTAGAAGTGAAGTTCAGATCCTGTCCTCATGGAGTGCAGTCAATCTCAGTGATGCTGAGATCCCAGAAGAAAAAGGAGTACATAAAAATTGTGGTGGGAAAGAAAACTCTGCTTGAATGTCTTTTATTAAAAAGTAATGAAAGCTTTGCCTGTTCTGGAGCTATTCTGTTAATTGCTGAAATCTAGACCCAGGCTATCAACCGTCCTAAGGAGCACTGATCCTCACCTTTACCAGCACTGTGCTCATTCACACCAGCTGATGATTTGGTCTTTGGTCATTTGAGTGTTACCCATGCTCAGAAATGTTAATTAAGAATAACAGAACCTCTCTTGTGAATAGTGGTGGCTCTGTTTCTTTAGTTCTTTTAGTAAATACTTTATTTCTGAAACTTGAGCTTCTGAACTGATTTATGTTACAAGAGTAACTTTCCCTTATAATTAATTAATTGATTACTTAGTTAATTGCTTAGTGATGTGATCACTCAGGTCTGTTATGGCATTTGGTATGGTTGATAATGAACTCTTTCTAAATGGCTTGTTCCTGCTGAGGTCTCTCCTCAAAACATGGGGTTTGCTTTTGTTTGGATGTGAAACAGAAGGAGGGTTTTCCCACGCTCTGCTCTGATTCTACATTTCTTAACAAATTTCACATTTTGAAATCTTTTGGTAAGTTTTACCCATGGTTCAAGAGAAAATGCTATATGCATAGATTGATGCTCGAAACATTTCATGAATCGCTGGGTTCTAGTGAAAAGATTTTTATTTATACAGTTTATAATTAAAAAAATGTATATAATTACATCTCATTAATGGTTACAGGTCATGTTTTTTAGGAATAAAGAATATATGTGTTAAGGTTATTTTCTACTAAAATTATTTGGGTTTAGTTTTGCTTTTAGCTAGAGTTTCTTTCAGAAAATATAATTATAACAAATATCTAGTTCATTAAACTTCAGTATGAATGTTTGAAGGGAATTAATCATCTCTGGCCAGGTTATTTCTTGAATATTCATTTCTGATTACCATCAAAACAAGTCATCTTCAGACAAGAATTTGCAAAAATAATATTTTGACTTGAGCATTTAAACTTCTATAGCAAATAAAACTTTTTTTTCTAGTGAATATCATCTACATTTCTAAAAATTAATATACCCAAATTGAAATATCTATCCCTAAAAAATGATATTTTTAATTTCCATTAAAACCTGGATTGCACTCAGCTGCATTTCATTTCATAAAAGCCACCCTAATGGATTTTACTTCAGAAGCCCATCTTTTGCCCTGTGCAATGAGTTTTAATAAAGTGTCATCTCTGGTTTTATTCCATGTCTGGCCCATGATGAGATTTAAAAAAAATAAAAATAAAATAATAATCCTCCTGTAACATATCCTATTTTCCAAAGACTTATTTTACGGTTAATTTTTAATGAATTATAACAAATCCCTGAACCTTGTGGAGTTGGAAGCCAGGATCAAGTTTTTCAGGGCAGGCTTTCCCTTAATATGAGATTTTCTATTCACCTTTAACTAATCTTAACCCAGGATTATAAAGCAGAAGTACATGGAAAAAGTATCTGGTGAAAAAGTAAGGAAGCCGTGCTTGAGTACCAAGCAGGTTTGTTTCATGGTTGACTAGCTCTCGTTTTCATTTATAAAATTGAATACAAACTACTTGTATCTCCTTTCTTTCTAGCTGTAACTGACCTGCATTAACCTGGCTACTCAATACCACTGGTTTTATCTTTCCAATACAATAGACATAGAAGTCCTCTATTTTTCCCCCCTTTTCTCTTCCTTCTCCTCCTATTCAGCTTCAGCACCATTTGGGAGAATGGAAAAATTAATTGATTTTCCTTAATGATGTCTCATGGAGCAGATCAGGTTAACTGTGGGCAGCAGCTGCAGTTTAATTTGTGAGCGTGCAATTGAAAATTACGCACTCCTTGGATTACTGCACCTGACCATGAGGCTGGCATGCTGCCTGCTTAAAAAATAAAACTCCCGAAAAGTCTACAGAAATTCTAGTATCTGTGTGGAGGTATAGAAGGAATATTAAATAGCAGAAAGGGGAATATAGATCCATCCATATGTGTCTGGACAAATAAGGAAGTTAGTCATTTTCTTAAAGAAATCCAAGAAAATTGCTCTCGGGAGTTACTTTGATGTCATTTGGTGGTGTTAAACCCAACCTTGCTGTTCTGGAATTTTCTCAGTAACCAGAAGGTGAAAATGAGAAAAACTAAGCAAAAAACATAAATGATAAGCCACTCAACACTGGTTAATAATCTAAAGTGCTAGGAAAGTATCAAAGTCTTATGATTTTGAGCATTTTCAACCATATTTGTAGTTTGTTTTGTTTAAAAAAGGTAGCTTCAACCTGAAAAGAATATTGATCAGTGTTATCTTAATGTTGGCAGTGTGTGTGTATTAAGTTGAAGCTTGGGGTTTTTGTTTTTTTTTGTTTTTCTAATACTTGATGTGTTTAAACTTAAGTCATTTCACTTCCAGAATATGCTTAGTTTCTCTTAGAAAACAACAAAAAACATATTTTAGGTGTCCCTAAAATAGAAAAAGAAAAACCAGTGTTTGGACCATTAGATTTTTCCATTTGAAATCATTAATATTTTGCAATCTGGATGAAGCTGTGGATATTTGTACTCTGAAATGTCAGCCAGAATCTTACAATTTCACATACTTGTCACCATTTTACAGGCTTCAGGTTCATATTACAAATTGGTGGTAATATTTTTCAGGTCAGCTAAGTGTTCCCTTCTCCTGTCTCCCTTTCCCAAAATCTCGCATTTTAAAGAAAATCAAGAAACAAATTGGAGTTCCAGACAAATACATCACCTAGATATCACAAAGGCAGCCCTCCTGCAAACCTTGGAGCAGGCTGGGCTCCTGCATGTCCAATACAGCTCTGTAACACCATGGGCAGTGGAAAACCTGAGAAAAGATGCCTACAGACTGCAAAGATGATGGCTGGGTAAAGGGACGTAGGGGTGAGTAGTGGTCTAAATTCTGGAACAAAGACTAACCAAGAAGCTGCTTCAGAAAAGGTGGGAAAAAATCATACTTAGCTGTTACAAGATAGTCCACCAAAGAAAAATTCCCATCTCATCTCTGGAAACTTGAAGCCACCCCCAGATTCTTCATTTTCCCTGCTTTTTGTCGATTCTTTTCTTTCAATGCATTCCCTTACATGTCACAGGGAATTCCTGTGCCAGCGCTCCAACAGCACAAGTGACATGCAATGCAAGACAAACTTCCACTTGCGCTCCTAACAAATGCACAAAGCACAAATGTATGAAGCACAGCTGCACTTGTACCCTCTAAATGTTTCAAAAGGGTTTGTCTTCCAGGAAACGTGGTCATTTGTCAGCTTCCTACACTGAAAGTGCTTTAAAGCAAATAGCTCTGCAAAGGACAGCCCTGCAAACTACTACTTCCATTTAGAATTACTTATTTTTTCTGCAGTCCATATGAGAGGAGTGGAGGAAGAAAACTCACCATATTCTACATCTTTGCAACAGGAGAGAGGGGCAAGCTAATGCAGTTCACCTGTTCTGCTCTCCTGGCAGGGTAAGTTTTTCTTCTATGCTTATATCTTGCCCAAGCCAACATAAAAGGTTTCTCTGTCCAAATACTAGTTCTTTTGCTGCTCTGAGCTCAGAAAATGGAGAGAATTTATCACTTACAATTTCGTATTGTCCTGGTTCAGAGGCGAGAGATGCAGTCTCGAGCCACTGTTGACATTCCTGGCATGTATGGATAGCACAGGCGGTTTACATTTACAAGCCAGAAACATAAAGAACAACCTTTCGTAAGCATTTGCTTTTATTGTGACATCTCAGCTGTGCAGCTGTGCTGTAATCTCCATGCCAAGGAGATGAAATCATTAACTTGCTTGAATTCTTGCTTTTATCAGAGCAGAGCAGCTATCATAATGGAAGGAGTAACTTCTCGCTAGGTTAAGTGGTTTTAATTTGTTCTTAGCAGGAGTCTTTTGACTCGACTGTCAGATGGCATTTATATAATGCCAATCCTCTTCAAAGCACTTCTGCAAGACCAATTATCTCAGAACACGCTCTTGCAAACTCATTGTTGTTGCCCTTCCTTTGTAGTGAGCGAGGGACCGAGACACCAAGAGCCTGCTGGCCTGGCTGCTCGGGGCTGGGGCTCGCACCTTGCATTGTCCCAGGCTGCCACAGGAGGAGACATCACGGAAAGGCTTAGGAGAAATCACAGGAATGAGGGTCCCCTCTGCACTCAGAAAAATAAAAAGTGAATTAAATGGAAAGCTAAATCCCCAGCATCACCCAGAGCAGCCCCTGCCCTGCTGCCCAGGCTACTGATTTAAATGGAGAAAAATACTGCATACAAGGAGGATTTTAAAGGGAGTCTCAGGTTCAGGTATTTGGGATGACACGTAACAGTTTTCTGCTCTTACCAAAAAGTTCATCTGGTGCCAGACAAAACATCAAGTCAGGAACATAGTGGGTTTTCATGGAGGAGAGAGGAATATACGGCAGTGTTAGAAGCTATGTTTTTTAAATGTGGAAGTATTTATTAAAAAAAAAAAAAAAACTTTGAAACTAAGAAGACTGCTTTCTTACGAGAAGTTCAGATCCTGTGTGCCAAAGTCACTTCTGAACTTACAACTGTGGTGGATTTGGTAACTTGGTAGCATCTCCTGTGTTTTCACCTTTTGGATGAGGTCTGATGCTCTCTGCCTCCTCTGTTTGTGGCCTGTTTATCTCAGGTAATTCAGCAGTGAAGACAAAACCTCAAGGGCTTCCAGAATCAAGAAAGGTGGACGAAAGCTAACCACAAACACAAACAAAACATTCAGGAGCAGGCACCTTCGTGCTGGTAAAGCTGAGAGCAGGAAGATCTGGGATTACACTAAGGTGTCTGAGGTCAGACAGGTTAGAGTAAGGTCTAAGGTTCCTAGGCTTCAGAAGGACCAGTTGCCTTCTCCCATCCAAATTTTGTTGTAGGCAGGCAGTTTAAAATATTTGTAACAAAAAGAAATAAGGTATAAAATAGGATTTTGCTTATACTACACCCCTTTCTGTGATTCCAGGTGTCCGATGTGCAAGGGACTGTGATTCTAAAGCAAACAGTGACCATGGCAGTCAGTGTAATCCCTGAGGGGCTGATGTGTGTTTATATCATTCCTCTAAGGTTCCACATCTTCTGTGTAATGAGTAAAAGAAAAATATTCCCAGAGCGGGAGAGGTGTGTGGCTGAGCGAACACTTTGCTGAGGAAAGGAGACAGCTCAGAGAAGGTGATGGGAGAAAACCATTCACGAAACTTATGGAAATCTTATGAAAACATGGACCTTTGTCTCCAATAATTCTGCACAGAATGTATTCTTCCTTGCACTCAAATTGTCCTCTCTATGAACATTAACAAATAGAAATAATATCTGTCAGGAATAAAACCTGTGAATATCCCGGACACAGCATCACTCCGTTCCAACTTTTACTTGAGGGAAATCAGGGTCTACATGCTTTCCTGTGCTGTCATTACAGCTTAGACAGGGCCCCTTTGTACCAGCTGTCTCAGGTTCTGAGAACCTCTGCCACACAGCTTCCAAACCATAACTTTCTGCATTATGTTTCCTGCAAGCTGTTCCTAGCCATTCCTTGCTCAATTGTATCGAACTCGAGCAGGCTGGTGTTATTTCAGAAGAGCTCACAGACAACAAATAGCAGCATTTGCTGAATACATGACTGCCAGATTCTACGTGGAAGAGTAATAAAATGCAAAGTACATAACTCAGCTCCACATAGCTTGGTCTGGCTGCTTGCCCTTTTGCCTCTGAATGGCTTTTTGAATCCCTGCCCTGCCCAATACAAGTGAAATTATTCTAATTATACAGTTTGAAAGAGTCCCTGGTGACATGCTGGATAGTGATCGTTTCCTAGTTCACTGCAAAACAATTTCGCATATAATACAGATTACACAAAGGGTCATGAGCTCATAGAAACTCTGAAACCGTCTTTCAAAGTTTTGTATTCACTCCGAGTCTAGGTCACTTTTGGGTATGGATTAAAGAAAGATGATGAACCTTCTGATATTTTCAAGTAAGCTTGTAGACATTTTATTCTTCTTAATTTCAGACTTGCATCCTCTAAAGAAATAGAAATAGATCGGCCCTTTTCCTTATTCCATTTTCAGATGCATGATGAATTAAGCAGGTTGTGCTTGTCATCTCTGTTTATTAAAATGGACCAAAACCAAGCCCCAGAACCCAAACACCCAAACAACATTCTAACCAAAGGAAGTTCAAAGTAGGATCCAGGTTTTTTTTTTTGTTTTTTTTTTTTTTTTTTTACCTGTTTTCCCCTTGTAAATGACCCAAACCCAAATTTTAAGGGCATTTTCATCAGGATTTGATATATGTGTAATCACTAAGAGGACCTGCAGAACAGTCAAAGTCTATAGTTCAGAAGAAGATAAAATACAGATATAGAGGTCTGACTGTTCTTCAAGAATCTTTTTTCCAGGCTATGATACAAAATCTTTGCCCAGGAGGATGGATATAACACCTTCAGTTATCACGTTCTGCCTGTGCAGGTTTCCCTTCCCAACCAACTCAGACAATGGCAGTCTTCTGCAGAAACATTGTCCCAGTCTGTAGGAGCAGAAGTAGTAGGAATGGTTGTTGTTTTGTCTGATCGATGGTCTCATGCTCTAAGATGTGCCGTATCCCTTAATATGTGCTTACAACTACAAATCAGTGTAATTTGGGCCATAAAATTATATGGGCAAACATGTAAAACTACTATTGTTAGTCAGATCGATCACTCATAGGATAAAATGAGGACGCACGCATGCACTTTGCATATCCTGCGTCAAACATTTTCCAAGTTGTTGTATAATATTCTGTCTTGAATGTTGAATTTTAATCAAAAACTCAAAAACAGGAAATTGTCAGCAAGGCCCACCAACAGCTTTGGGCTTTCCACCACAGAAAATCCCCTGTGCTGAATCCTTAACTTGGTGCTTTGTCTGTGATACTGTGAGGTTATGGGCTTTGATTTCAGGCTGGTCATGAGTGGCATCAAAAATATGAAGTGAGAAAGAACTACACTGAAAAGAAATGAGGTCTCCCTCTCTCCCCTTTCCCTATTCCAAGCTTGATGTATTTCCAAGAGTCAAAAACAAAAGATGTGGTCTGCTGTTGTAATGACCTCACCTGCAAAACACTACGCAGAGCCATGCCAGCACAGATTTTTCATGCACATGTAATATGCAGCTATCCAGCACTGTTTTTCATATTATTTTTTTTTCCCTCAGTAGTTTCATCAACAGAAAAATAGCCATGCACCATGCAACAGCAGGATGGCAGTGGGGAAATGCAAAGAAAGAACACCTGGACACAAATTCAGTCCTTGTGTTTTAAGGAGTCTTGTTCCAGCCTCTTCACTCCTTTATTTCTTTTACTGTTTTGTTACTGTTCTTTATTTGATTTTTGTATCCAATGTAGCAACGGAGATAGAGAAATGCAGATACCTATCTGAGGGTAACTTTTTGCTATCTGTAGGATGCACTGCCTCCCACATTTGAAGCAAAACTTCATGCTCTGGAAAGCCAGAAGTCAAGTTAGGTAATACCTAAGTTTTTTGATGTTTTTAAAAAAGAAAGAAGAAGAAGAAAAGCTGAAATAAATCAAAGGAAGGGTGCTGCTATAGAATCAAATCCCAGCCTCATTGAAATCAGGAAAAAAAAAATAAAAATCAGATAGGTCCAGGGGTTCACCTGTGGTATTTTTAGTCCCAAGAGAATAGGGTTGATGTGCTTCAAACTGTCATCCAAGGTGTATGTATTACCTGTATGGATGTTTAGCAGTTCAGAGGAGGCTCGGGTAAGATCCCAGCTGAGGGGATCCGCTGCCTTATATCCCTCCCTGTTGACTGGGTGTACCAGTGGCACATCCACAGGGGCTGCACAGGGCTGCAGGAGCAGTGGGAGGGCAGAGGCTCATTGGCACCATGCCGTGACCTGCAGCTCCCCTTACACTGCCTGCTGGACATCTGCAACCACTTCTAGAAGCTGTTTTTTTTTTTTTTCCCCAAAATGCTCCCTTTTCCCATTTTATTTTTCAAGAGATAACTGTAAGGAGCACATCCTTTGTGGATAGGTGGTCCCTCCTCCTGCAGACAAGCTTTTAAAACAAAATGCATGAAATACCTGTCGGACCTGAAATAGGTGGATCATTGCCCTAGTGGCAGAAGGGTGGCCCTGGACCAATGAGGAGCTGAATTCCCACCTGAGCTCCACTGCAGACATCTTGCTTTATCTCAGACTGAGACAGCTCAATCATTCCAGCACCATGCCCAGATGCCCATCTGGGGATGTTTCATTCGGCTCTTTCTGGACGCAGGAAACTATCTCCACCACTCGTGGTCTTTCCAGATGCAGTTACAAGTGGCTTGTTTTGGTGGGAAGAGCTCAAAGTTAAGCTTTCAGATCTTCTGGAGTAGAATTAAAAGCAAAAATAACTTTGGATTGCAAAATCTGTAGTCACAGTGCTTACACAGACAGCTTAAATCATCTCCCCCAAGCCCTTGAATCCACCACGCTCCTGCTTACGACTGCTAGCAAACTTGCGCAGGGGACTGAGATTTTTTTTTCTAAATTAAACTTGGACTGGATGTTTTGGTGAACTTGTCTCTTTTATAATAAATATTTTCCCCCTACAATTATGGAATTGTCTGTTTCGTTTCAAACTGTTTCTTCACCCCAGGATTCAGAAAGAGCGATGTTTTTTTAATGTGGAAATTTCTTGCACAGGTCCTATTGTCCTGTGAGCCAAATCCCATTTTATGTTTCTTAAAGATTTATTTATTGATACTTTTTTGGCCCACCTGATTAGTTACACAACTACATATCACAGACGGGATGTAACCACCAGTTTAAAAACCTTTTTGAAATGTGACTTGAAGCAGCCAAAGAAGCTTTATCAGTATCATACTGATTTATTTAGCACATACAATGATTTACTACAGCAATTGGGTTTTGCTTGAAAGTTTGTTTTTTCTTTTTCTTTTGGTCTCTTCTGAAAAGTTGACACATCTAACCACTATTGTTTTCTATTCTAATCTTTTCAAATTTTTAGGGTTTAAATCATCTCTAATAAATAAAAACTTTCAGTAGAAACATGAGAAGGAAACTTACTTTTCTTTCCAACTACTCCTGACCATATGGCAAGTTAAAGTTTTTTTTTCTGTTTTCTGCTTCTGTTTGTTTTGTAATTAAGAATCTTCTTGAATGAGAGAAAAAATATATATCTTGCCGATCTTGGATCCTTCCTTACTTATAGAGCCAAACTTCTTTGAACTTTCTGACAAATCCCATTAATTTTTACCCTATTACATAGTAAGATTCCAATTCTTAGCTCAGGCTGGAAGTGCTGAAATGGCAGAAGCAGTCGGCATTGCAAATCCCAGGAGATTTCCAGTAAAATTTTGGCAGCCTGGAAGGCTAAGTTCAGGATATTTTGGAAAGGTATCTAAATTAATCTTTTCATACTGGTGCCATTCATCAGTGTGGATGGACTAGCTATTAAGCTTTATCATTCAGGAAGGCATTGCCCAGAATGTAAGTGTGTATGCTTTTTAACATTCCTTCATTATTGCTGGAGAGCCAGCCCCACCGTGCACTGTAGAGCCTTTGAATAAAGAGATGCCCCTTTGTCTCAAAGAGTTTACTTTGTAACTGCATTTGGTATTGCAGCTCTTCCTATTTTCACAAACCCTCTATAAGTGAAGGAAGTGGGGCCAATCCTTATTTTAAGATGGGAAATAGAAGCTCACAAGTGTAAATGATTTGTCAAAAACAATGACAAGTCAAAAATGAAAATGCAGAGCTTTTGACTTCTCCCCTATTGCCAAAACCACCACAGCATCATTCTCTCCCCTTTGTAAGGAAAAAGCTGCTGGTTCACGCCTCCTGAGGGAGATTTTTAAAGGCAGAGACTATTGGGATTTTCAAAAATACGCAGTTGCGTGGGAGTCTGGTACCTAGGCGTGAAGCAACTACTTGCTTTTCCAAACATGTCCTTCTGCATCTTGGAAATCTGACCTTTTTTCCATTTCGTAGTCCATTCCATTTTTCCACATTTCGTAGTCCATACTGTGAACATTCTAGATCTCTCTCAGAGATCCAGTTGTCATTTTTGCCCTATTGCTAAAATGTTTTTAGTGCCAGGCAGAGATTCGACAGTTTGCCGGGAAAGACTGTGCCAAGCTCTTCAAATGCAGTTCTAGTAATTTTTCCAACTGATAAATATACTGCAGAGGACTCCCAACCCTTCCTTTTCCAGAGACGTAAACAAGCTACAGACCATTCTGGGTTTGAATCACATTCTGGGTTTTGAAGTTGCAAAGTCCTGAAATCCAGCACATTATCTCATGTTAAATACACTCCTGTTCTATATGATTAATATGCTTTCTACTTAATTGAAGTGTGACACACAAAGCAAAAAATGTTAATTGAATGTTAGAGCTCATGAAAGTTGCCAGGTTCTTGGGAGATAATTTTGCTGAGGGGATAACTTATCTTTCTGAGCTTTATTTCTTTTTGGTTTTGGAAGCATTGAAGAAGTATTAGCTTAGAGAGAAAACACATTTATTTATTGGCTTTCATTTCTTGCAAATAATGGCTATTTTATTTTTCAGAAAGCATGCCTAGCTTGGCTCTTAACTATAGGTTTTGAAAAAAACTCATAAAAGAAGAAAACCTGTTCACCAAACCTCTGAACTTGAGCCTTATCCTAGATTTAATCTCTGTTTGAAATGAAGTCTGACTGCTGACCTTTTCCAGTTGAGTACCCCATCACCTGCCAGATTTCTCTTCTGAAAATTACTTTTATGTTTCCTGGTAACTTAGGCTGCATATAATTTTATAGTAGACCCTTCTGGGAAAGACTGCTCAAGATTTGTGATTTGCTTTACATGGCCAATTAAGACAAGAAAACAGACAATTAGAGTAATTGTGATAGTAATGACTGTTATAAACCATTATGCATTGATTTCAGTTGTTTAGAAGTCTGGGTGGTTTTTTGGATGTTTGTTTTTTTTTATACTCTGAGTATTGTTCAACACATACAAATGAAGATACCACTAAGGTAGTTGTTTCTTCTGCAAGTCGATGCAATATATTTAAAATTCATTAGCACTAAAACTATTATCCCCAGTGAATAAATTTGGCAGCTCAATAGAAACAAAGTGGTGATCAGATGTCCTAGAAAGTGGCAGAATCCCCCAAAAATGGCATTAAAGACCTTTAAGATCTCTGGTATATAACAATCACAACTCGTAATATCCATCCTCAGCTTCATTTGTGCTAAAGCAACTGACTGGCAGATGACTGCATATCAAGCACATTGATACAGTCTGTGTTTTTAAACTACATTATCCTCATCCCCGTTATGAAGAAAGGCAACTCCTTGCAATCCCCACTACACTCCTGCATAACTGTGAACAATCTGCTGTAGTCTCTAGAGAGAGATCTGTGATTCTTAGAGTGCTTCTGACTAGGGTTTTAAAAAGCATTGCATTAAAGCCCACATACATTCCTTGTATTTTGTTCAGAAACCACAGTAATAGGCTTAAACAAGAAATACACTCCTTGTTGATGCAGATTTTTTTTTTTTTTTCCATTTTTGGCTTTTTGTGTATTCCACAGAGGAAAAGGGAACAAGAAAAAGCACAAGAACACGTACATGCTGAGTGGAAAATTTGCAGAATAGCTGAAGACCTGATCTTCCTTGTTAATTTTTATTGAGAATAAGAACATATCAAGCATTAAACAAAAGTGTATTTTGATATATGACATAGCAAATTTCTATATTTTCTCAGATTCTGATCATGAAGTCTCTGGATATGATTTCATATAAAGGTTTGATAAGAAATCCCATGCTATTGGAGACAAGTTTCACAGCACTAATTTGGGCACCTCATACATGACTCCTACTTTTGGATTAATGAATGCTTTTGACTGTGTGCTTGATAACCTGCTCCACTGAACAATTTTCTGGTGTACCATGCGAGTACAGAATGTACAATACTAATTAGCTGCTTTGCCCATCTACTTAAAACATTTTGCACATGCCAGCAAATGTAAATACACAATTAGAGCATATTTAGTTAAAAGACAAAGCAAGACAAAGTACAACTATTATTAGCCAGAAAAAAAAAAAAAAAAAAAAAAAAAAAAAAAAAAACACTTCACAATCTTCATCCATATTGAGGTCTAATTAAGTTGCAAAATGTGTAAATCAGCTCAGGTGGCTAGTTAAGGTTTGGGAAACAATCCCAGATTAGAAAGTACTGTGCTGAAAATTTAGATGCTGAGGGTGACTATGGCTTGATAACTATTGTTACTATTAGCTGTTGTTTGTCTACACACTCACTATAAAAATACTCATAAGCCAAGTATGAAAGCAATTAGCATTAGGAAGTTGTGTTAATAGGAATTAGAAAAGTGGTCACAGGAGATCATTACAGATGAACAATATTAAATGTCAATTGTATCAGATGTTTTGGGTTGTTATATGCCTTTTCTACTTAAATGTAGGAAGTGAATAAAATTCAGCTCATTATCAGCTCAGTTTAATGACAAAAACAAGATTGAGGGGAAAGAAATAGATAAGCATGTTCTCACTCTTCTTGAGCTCTTGTCAATTCCATATCCAGAAATATTGCACTTTGCAGTGCTTGAGGTTGTCCAGAATTATAAAGTGCTTAAAGAGTTAGTGCCAGAGGAGATAAAATGAAACTTTCCCCCAGGGAAGAATTTGAAACATTCCTCAGTGCGGTGAATGCAGGATTTTCAGGTTAGAGGTAATTTCCCTCAATCTGAAACACGAGGTCTTGTATCTGAGCATTGCCCTGACACAAAGTAGTGCTTTGCAACAGCCTGACAGCTTCTTTTTTTTTTTTTTTTTTTTTTTTTCCTTTCAGACTTACATAGGGAACTAATTAAAAGAGAGTTGCTTAATTTCCATTGTAGGGTGATTCAGCTTGTCTAAAGGCTGACTGAAGCATCCAATTCACTGCTTTGAAAATGAGTCCTTGCATGTCCAAGGCATGCAAGGTTCATACACACAGAAACAGCAGCGTCCTGTGGCAAGATCTGGATGCAGAACTCACAGCTTTTTAATGAAAGCTGGTCAAAGTTTCCAGTGGGTGATGCATGGCATGGTAATCATCACTCCATCTCTCACATAGTCCAGTGCCTCCCAGAATTTGCCCACCTGGGCTTGATTCCTACCTGTTTTCTACATAGCAAAGTGGTTTCTTTCCCACACTGTGTCAAATCTGAGGAGGTTTCAGTGAAGCGAGTGAGAGAGAAGCAATTGAGAACTAATAACTACTGCTGTCTGATAACAAACCCTGAACTGGCAGGGTTTATGCTTGTTAAATGTGTCTGCAAGCTCTAAAAAGCTAATTAAAGCTAAGCATATTCTTCTCATCTTACAGGTGCTCCATGTCTGTGGGCTATAAGATACCAAAAAACACTTCTGTTTCCCTGGCCCTTTAACACAGTGTCAAAGCGATGAACCCTAAATGAACTTTCATCTTTCTTGAGGTGTTGCTAGGTGCTAATTAGCCTTGGGGATATAGAAGAAGGGGAAAAAGTGCAGCAAGGGATTTCTGTGGAGTTTGTTTTTGTGCCCATTCTCTTGAAATCAGACCTAAAGCCTGTCAGAGGCTGCTGTGACATTTGTTCCCATGTTGTGCTTCTTACAGGTGTGTGCACATATTAATTTGTGTATATATTGCTGCTTCAGTGGGTATTTTAGCAAACTGGTTTTCCTCATTCTTTAGCCAGGGCTTTCTGTAACATTAACAAAGCAGAGGGGAAGCCACAGCAATGTTTGTGTTTCCCAGGTCATTGTTAGTTCGGTTCAGCTAAGGAAAACTTTCATCTCAGAGGTCTGTCTGATAACTGCTTTATTACATCTCTATAAAATGATAAAAAAAACAGAGTATATTCTAAAGTCTCAGGTAAAAATGGGCAGAGCTGAAGAAAGCCACAGGTCTTAATGTTCCTCTCTCTGTTAAATTCCCAGTGTCCCCCCAGGAGGAGGAGTGTGAGGTGCCCTCGGTTCCTGACAGCCTCAGCTCTACGTGCTCGAACACTCAGGCACTTTCTAATAAAGGGCTTTGGGAAACTGGATGCGGACTTGGCCTACCCAGATACCCACTCTTTTTTTTTTTTTTTTTTTTTTTTTTAATGTTCCATTTACTGAGAAGGAAGGAAGTGGTGAGAAAGTCGAGTTACGTGCCCAGCCACAGAGTCCCAGAAGTTTACAGTATTCCCATATTCCCAAGGACGCTCATATTCTTGGCAGGCTGACGTTAGTGGCAGGCTCACCTAAATGCGCTTATGACTGCTGTCAAACCCTTCATAACATGGCAGAGTACATCTTGTTTGTGGATATCCTAGCCTTTTCTTATTCAATTTCCGACTGCTAAATTACCCTGCGCACTCTTGTAACTATATAATCACAGTCAATTCCTGCATTGTTTGGGGTGATTGAATCCAAAGCTTTTGGGCTTTTTCGGGTCATGTGTGCCAGACCTCAGAGTGACCTTAACTAACAATCCCTTGTTTCTCTTCCTCTTTCATGTACTTACTTTCCAGGATCAATCTCTTTCCAAAAATAATATTAATTTTGGCCTCGTACCTTACTCTATGTCTCTCCGGTATATGTCTGAAGCAGTAAGGATAAGAACAAAGCCCTCTGTCTTTAAAACACTTCTCTTTCAGCCACAGATGGGTCGTCCTTTATATCCACTGTACTTCTAGGGGGGGAAGATAGAGTTTTTTGCAGTAACAGAACTCCTTGCCCAGAGTTAGCGACTCATGCAGCATCCGTCAGGACTGTCTGCTGGACTTGTTCCCATCACATTTTAATACCCTTCAGGCATGAAGGGCAATTCACAACCAGCCAAAGCAATCCAGGGTCACTAATGCACAATCGCTTTCTTCCAACTTAGAACATTTGTCCAACGCATTCTGCATTAAAAAGGTCACAGAACAAGTAAAGTGCAGAATAATGTACATTTATTGCAGTGTAAAGGGACAGAAAGGGCAGGAGAGGCTGAACCTGGAATACCGTGCTCCGTTCCAATGGCTGCAGAGAGAACCAGTAGCTGGTTGCCACTGATTGTAAGATTGCAACAAGAGTTAGATCAATGTGCTTAACAGAAGAGCACTATAATCCTTGGAAAGAAATTCCTGCCAGAGTCAGTGGATCTTTATCTCTTCAGAGCAAGACTGGATGTCTTTCTGGAAGATACACCAGGCGAAAAGCCCAGACTCCAGCGGGCTGTGAACTGGGGGAAGGAGACTAAGGCAGAGACAAAGTGAGACTTCACCCTGTGTCTTAAATTTTCATGAAGCTGTGAAAAACAGACTTACTCCTTTTGAATGCACAAGCTTTTGGCCATGACAATATTTCATAGGCCGTGTACCCATGAAGACTGAAGGGCAGGTGTGTTGAGGTCACAGTATTTGCTCCTGGTAAATGGATGCAAGAGCTACCTTGGGTAAACATCCCTGTAATATTCCTGCAAAGCAGAAGGTGCTGCTTGGTACTTCATTCAGCAGCTACTGGAAAACCACATCTTCTTCCCTGTGCAAATTAATGGGGAAGGAGTTGGACTACAAACCCACTGAGTACTGAAGTCAGACCCTTTCACCCTCACTTTAAAGCTCACAGAGCTCTGGGCAGGGTCCCTGCTCCCTGGGGAGGGCAGGTCACTGTCACATCAACAGCAGTCCGGGGTGGAGAAAGTCATTTGTCAACATCCCCGTTTTTGTTGATTTAATAACGGGAACAGATACATGCACTGTGCTGTGATCCTGGCAGATAAATGTGGGATAGGATGGGCAGCTGAGCGAGAGCAAAAGGATGCAGAGGCTTCTGTTCCATTTGCAAATTGCAGGGCAGGGCAGGAAGGGTGAAATGGAGAAGTGCTAATGCTCCATTAGCTTATCTGATAGGTGCAATCAGGACTGTTGGGTTTGAAGGTTGTTTTTGTGTGTGTGTGTGTGTGGTTGTTTTTTCATCTTTCCTATTGACAAACACTGCTTCTCTTGCTCTTCCTCTCCTGGGGCAGAGTTAATTACATTCCCTCCTTCCTTTCCCTCTCCACCCAAGCAGGGCTCTGGCTGCTGATGCTTTGCAGGGCTTGATGTGGGCACCTGCCCCAGTGCTTCCCACATCATCACGCATCATCTCTGCTTTGCATCCTGAGCTTTGGGGAGAAATCAGACTGTTTTCCCATCTATCCCGATTACCTCAGCAGGCCTGACCTATTTTCACTGCCTGTGGTTCTCGTCTTTCTGGGAGCAATGACACTGGTATACAGTAAAGAAAGGGCCCTATCTGAGCCAAGTACTATTTATTTAGAAGAAAGATTTTTATTTAGAAGAAAGACTGTTAAGAGAAAACAGATTTTAAGGACTGTAAATCACTCTGTATCGCTCTACCTAGAGCTTATTTATCGCCCAATGCAAGATCAACATTTTTGAATTTTTTTTTAGACTTTTGTAGAGATTGTCCTTTCTGAACATTCTTCAACTGCCCCTGCGATCCAAGGAGGACCAGTCCTGTGATTCCTTACACCAAGCTGTGGCTCAGCAGCTGTTTCAGTGTAGCTGGGACCTTGAAAATAGGCCATACTCTTGTAATTGAGTCCTCAGCATTTGTTGAGAGATGGTTTATTGTGTTGTCCTGCCCATTCCCTTCCCATTCAGACAGGAAAGTCTTATACAATAACTTCACCTCGTGGAAAAGGTCATGCTCAGAGTTCACAAAACACTGTCTCTGTAGTCCTTTGTTTATTGCTTAGTATCCCTATGCCCATCCCATAAGCCACAAAACAGGGGAAGATATTTAAAAATAATCTCCATTTTGGCACATTCCCCATAATTTGGCAGTATTTGGGTTGAGGCTTTTGGTTTACATTTATCCGAGTGTCAGAAAAATCAGGACAAAGCTCAGCTGGAGTTTCACAGTTTTGCTGAGCTCCACAGCGAACCCCCATGCAGAATTGCCGCAGGTTTTATAGGTCTCCATCCAGCCCATAAATCAGTTGAGGTCGACTTGAAACTCAGCCCAGGTATGCCATGACACCCCAGCAGCCCCAGGACTGATCCAGACAGCTGCACAAAGGCTTACACAGCTTTTGCCTGCACTCAGTTCCTGCTCTGCCATGGGCTTTCTGCATGTCCCAACCCTTGGCCTCAAATAATCCATTGCCACCAGGCTTGCCCAACACGCCATCAGGCAGCCCACGTGCATTTACACCAACATCCTCACATCAGCGGTGTCCCATGGTAGCACGAGGCAGAGCTGTTATCACTCACTGCGAACCATTCTTTCCTCTCCTCATATATTATTTTTTTTGAGAGTCAGATGTGGAAAAGCGGACAGGATGATCACTCAGCATGTACCTTGTCTCTGCTGCCTGCTGGAAAGTCATGGCAAAAAATGAAAAATGAGTGAGGGAAGAATTTAGAACGTACTGAAAGGCAGTGGGGCAAATTAAGTCCATCTCCACTGTGGTTTTGCTGGTCTTGATAGAGTTGCACCAAGAGACGACTGCTCAGATGTTCCACTGATTTGTCAGCAGGCAATTGGTAATAATCTTTTAGCACTTTTACTTAACAAGTGATCATTTTTTCTTACCGCAGAACTCCTGTGGGTAGGATGAGGCATTCCCCAAAGAGCACTAATGATCTCATCCTAGCTGACCCTACGCAGAAACCTTCAGCCCAAGCATGAACACTGATCACTTACATGGCACAATTGTTAGCTGATGCTCTTTCGTCTTGCATCAGTTTACCCACAAGGGTTTCCATGGAAATTAATATATGGTATCATACCTGCTATATCATGCCCTGATCTTCTGGTTTTCCATGGGGTGTACCACATGCTAGCCCTATAAATCCTTAAAGAACCATGGATCTATGGGGTAGTAATTACCCGGTGTCTGTGGAGTAAATCCAAAACATCTCCACCCCTGTGGAGCTGTAATTACACTACAGACAGCACAACCAGCTGACTGCAACAGGACTTCTTCCCCATCCCAAGGTGTAACATAACCCTCGCACCACCCAGAGAAAACAGAGATGTGAGAGACAGAAAGAACTTGTAATGTTAAAGGGAAAATCCTGGGTTCAGGTTGGAATATTTATGGTCCAGCTGTGGGATAAATGGGAGTAACCACACAGTCACATCCAATGCCTTAGTTTAATTTTCACCATGTCTCATTAAAACAGCCTCTGGTTTCAGCCACCACCCCTCAGAAATCCTATTGAATTACCTGTAGAGGAAAACTCAGCGGTGCTGAGAGCAGGCTATTTTCAGTAGCAGAAGCTCTTTCCTGTGAAATGAAGTCCTCCGAGAACTGCTTTGGACAGCAAGCCTGGTCACATTCAGACCAAGACTCACGATGTATTCGTCTGTCCACCCCTATCAGTCAGATCTGCAGGTCCTGCCATTATACCAATTAATTATGTCTTCTAGTGTTTACCCACGTTGATGCCGCAGGGACTTGAAGGTTATTCAATGCATGCTTGGGGCAATATAATTTCATATCCTTCTGAAACCTCAGAAGGTACAGCGAGATCCCTGGAGCACAGAGAGCTCTGTGAAGTCCTTGTAAGAATACTGATAATTCATTTGCTTTGCTCAGAAGTTTTATTTTTTATTCCAGGCACGATTTCATGTGGGACTCTGGAATTTCTCATAACTTTGGTACAATCATTTCTGAGAGTTACTGAGACATTTTACACATGTTTACAGCTGGGGTGTGTGGCAAAAAAAAAGGGGGGTTGATGGTAGATATAATTGAAATAAAGCTTGCCAACTACCACTAATTCCTCAAAGGATAATTGTGCTGATTAAAACTTCACCTGTTTGAAGTGCCTGTACCACATATGCAGGCAGTGAGTGCTGAGCTGACAGATCTTAAAAAAAAATCTGCAGTCGCAGCTGTGATTTTTTGAAGGGACCTCAAGCAGTCAGAGGGAGTCGCAGGCATCTGGACTGCCCCCAGAAGTAATGATCATTAGCAGTGGTCATCACCCAGACAGAGCCCCATGACCACAGCAGGCATGAGGGAGGGGAACAGCCTGTTCTCCACAGGGATCTCACCACTGCCACATAGCAAGTCACCTGCACTAATCCCAAGTGCTGCTCTCTCTGACCCACTCAGCTGCTTTTACCATGGACAGGAGCTTTGTTGGATGTATCACCAAGACAAGAGAAGCAACACCAGCAAGATGATCAAACTGCATAGAATATCTGCCTTTTTCCTATGATCCCCTCCTGCAAAATATTTGTGTTCTCACCCTCTTGCTCTCGATGCGGTGGACGCAGACACAACCCAAATCTGCAAGAGCTCCAAAAGGTTTTGCGTGTCACTTTGTGGAAGGCTGTGTCCACATTAAGACTACGTATTTGAAACAGCTACTCTTCCTGTTCTGTTCTTCAGCTTCTGAGTGGTGAACTGGAACAAATGTTACCGAAAGCCCATTTCCATCCTTTAATTTATAAGGACAGCTATTGGAGCTTCCAGGACTTTAATGGCAAGTAAAGTTGTTTTCTCCTTAAGAGACTGATAAAGTGAAACTTATATCTTGCAGCTGCCTTAGTCATTCTCTTGAAAGCATGCTCACCTCGCTCCTCCGGGCAGCAGGAGAAAACCAGTGCTCCCCTCCTGGCAATGCCCACTCCTGCGCTTGGATGGGGCTCATCAGGAACAAGAGGGAACGGGGCTTCTGCTATAAAGGGGGTGGATGCCTTAGCTGCAAAGCAAATAAACTGAATCACAATAGAGGTTGCTGGAGAGAGGACTTTTTAAAACATTTTCTGTTTCTAATTTTGGTAAGGAAATAGGCAATTACTGTCTTAAAAAATTAAATGTCATGAAATTTCAAACTCCATTTGTTTCTGATAAATATCTTGCAACTTGTGACAGAGGTTGCTGGAAATCTCCCCTAATAGCAGTGCCATGTTGGCCAAGGAACATTTGATCTGTGCTCTAGCCTTTTCTTCATGTGGGCTGGACTGGCCTATAGTCAGATAAAACATCATCTGGTTAGTTAACGTTTTAAAAATAAATGTGAGCCTGTCGGTTTTCGCTTTATAGTAGCAATGCCCAACCTATCTGGAAGAAACTAGAAACGGGCCAGTATTAAAACACCATTTGCCAACTTAGGTGCACTTCATAGAGGGAGTCTGGAATCTTGATTTATGTGTCTTCAAGCCTTGGCCAAGGTTCAGCTCTACCTTCTACCCAAGACAGCTTGGTCAGACAGCGTGTACCCTGCTGCAGAGTGCGCGAGGCAGACCAGCAGTGTTTGTACACGTTGGCGTCTGAGTTACCTACATGCTTCACTAGGTCATAATTTCTAGTGTAAAACGTGTGCAGTAGGTGGGGTCTACATGGACACACATATGTGGGCGTCAACTTGTCTTTAGACTTTGTCTTAGAAGGTTTATTGGACTCTAATCCAGTTTTATATGAACCTCTTACTGCACAATGTGGTCTGCACTTAGAATATTCATTTGGGTTAGGGGAATACACTCATGTTTGTTCAACAGATGAGCATCAAAGACCACAGGCCAGGTTTTTATCTGCAGAGACTGACAATGCACTGGTCACCTCCTGAGATTTTCCAAAGGACTTTTACATCTAAATCCCATTCATTTCAATGAACTCAGTGGCTTAAAAGCAAGCATTTACTTTCAGAAATTCCACCACATCTAACTGCACCATTGGCCCAAAGCTTGTAAACAATCTCTTGTTTTTGAAGTTGAAGTCTCATCAAATGAACTCTTTAGTGCTTGCCCTGAAAGTTGTGAATTAGTCTTCACACTTTAGTGTTCAACTTCAGAGGTGCTGATGCGAGATGCTTTTTTCCTATAAATGTGTAGGGCTTGAAGACTGGGCAAGGAAAGGTAAGTAGGTCTCTTCTGATGTGTCACGCTACTATGAACTGGAATTTCTTTATGTTTTAATACTCCTTGTTGAAAATCTCTCTGTGTGTTGCTTTTGCATTGCCCTGGTTGTATCAGAAGCAGCAGAAGCAGAGGCAAAGCCACTGTACGTGGTGGGTAGAAAGCCAACTCTAGCACAGCAGCTTGGGCTTTGGCTTACGTTTGTGATGGAGCACAGCTCATCCGTCACCGCTACTACAGCCTGCCTGAGGCACTGGGAATTAATTACAAAGCCTGAGAAGAAAATTCAATAACAGAATTGAAATATTCCCATCACTTTCCCTTGAATTAGATCACCCAGATAATGTCTGCAGATCATAAAATACGATGCAAGATGAGACAATATTGCTAATTAGACGGACACTGCACCCAGTCTTCAGTCAACTCTTGTGAAGCTCCATGAAGTCATGCATGAGCAGGCTCCAAGGATGAAGGCAAAGTATTGATAAGGATGACTTTCTTTCATAGATTCACCTGTGATAAGCACATTCCAATGAGTCATTGCAGGATGAGTTGGTGTGAGAATTCACATCCATGTAGATATAATGTAGTATAGACAGATTCAGTAAAGGCCTTTTTTATTATTATTTTTTAACAGATTCTATTTAAAGAGATAAGAAATAGTAAAAACCATAAAAAATAACACAAGCAAAACACATATTCAGTGACTGCAGATATTTACTGTCATCCCAGGATGCAGTGCGCATGAGGTAGTACTTTGGAGTACAGTGGGGGAAAAAAAAATGCACAAAATTACTTCCAGTTGGTTCTGAGGTAGGCCCTGGGTGACCAAAATCCCTGTCCCCTGAAACAAATCCAGGTCATATTAGCTTTGCCGGCTGGGTTCTGATTCAGCATGGAATTTGTTTTTCCCATCATGTGAGAGAGAAAACTTCCAGTCCAAAGAGGGAGATGTCAGCTCGTACGCAAATTTGTTCATCAGAGAGAAACGACGCCACAAACACGCAAAGCAGAGAAGTGGGCTTAGCAACATGATAACTTGCTGTATTGTCTTGTGGACAGAACCGTCTTTGAAGGATTAGTAACGAACTGAAAGCTCACTGGAAATATCTCGCTTGTTTATTTTGGCTTCCAGAGCATTTCTAAGAGTAATTACTAGCAGTTGAGAAATGGAGAGGACGAAAAATGTGGTTAGTGCACAGGGCGGTGGCTCAGGAGACCTAGGTTGATTTCTAACCTCTGCCATGGTCCAGTGTGACACGGAAAGGAGCCCCTCATCCATCTGCAGCTCAGATTCCCCCTCTCCATGGTGGGGCTGAAGATGCCCCTCACTGACATCGTGCCCAGGCAGAGCCCCTGGCAGGATTCAGCCCTTCCCAGCCTGCAGATGTGAGCTTAACTCAGCCACAGCCACATCCCTGCCATAAGGGCCAGTGCTCGTATGTAAGCCTCTCTTCATGGTGAAGCACTGCTTCAGAGGGGGAAAATCCCCAGTCCCCGTGCGCAGATGCACATCCGTTTAAGCCAGTGGATATGAATGGATTTGTGCTCCGCGGCAATGAATGTGTTTATTAAGATACATGTTCGCCGGGCAGTGACAAATCTATCCTCCCAAACCCGGTGATTAAGGTTTAATTTTATTCCGGATTACAGCCAGCTCCGTTTGCTAACCAGCCCTCATCCAAGTTTGCGCACATATTGCCTGGAAATGAACGTTACTCTCCAACTGCTTAAGCAGCTTTGGGTAAGAAATGATGGTTTCAGGGAGATTAGGAGCATAAGAAAGATCTCCAGGCTCAGAGGAAGTTAAGGGAAAGTGTCATCACGAGTTCAGGAAGAAATTCTGCCACCTGTGAGGGTTTGAATCCTCCAGATCTCTTGGGAGAGTCCAATAGAGCTGATAGAAGACTGATGGATTAGTGAAAGCAATGAACTTGCAGGTGGTGAGCATGAAGCCAGCCTATATATACATATATTTACACATGTATATCTAAACTGTCAGAAGGAAAATGTATACACTTCAGAAATAGCCTCTAGAAACAGCCTCTGGGCTGAGGAGAGCTGGGGTGCAAAGGTTTGCATCTTTCTCCAGCACCCTGCTCCTGCAGAGCGCATCTCCTCTGCTGTTTTCTTCATATCCTGCCAGATAAAGGTCCTTAAATAACTCCTATTTCTTGTTAATAAACTTATGTTATGTTTCTAATGAAAAGCTCCATCAAGAAAGAAGCTATGCATTGCATGGCTGCAGGAAGGGAATAGACACAGCCTGGGCAAAGTTGCCTCCTGTGTCTGTGCTTCTCCTCATGGTTTCATCTTCTCTCCTTCCAGTGCTTTCTGGGCAGAAAGTAGAGCTCCAGCAAGTCTCTGTGATGAATTTGATGGTAGGAGGAGGCCAGTAAGCAGAGCCGGTGAATATTTCACCCTCGCTGTAGCAACAGCTTTGATTTGTGAAACAGCTTGGAATAAAATTCTGGTAGTTTTTCATGGGAAAAAAGTGGACGTAATTTCTGTGTTTCGCAAAAGGAACATTAGCAAACTCAAATGCCTGGGCCTGTCATTATCTGTGTGCCAAAGTTCTGGGTGGACATAAAAGTTAACCTAGAGAAATAACATCACAATCCTCCCTAATTAAGTAGATTCTGCTTGTTTATTGTCTTCAAGTATCTGCAGCTCTGCTCATCAATTTTTCACAATATTCCTTGGCTGTTTTCTCATGTTCAGTGTCTGCCAGTTTGATGTTTTGTTCTCTGGAGATTTCTTTCATAAATTTTTACTATGTCCTTGGAGACTTTTTATTATCTTTTTTTTTTCTTCTTTTTTTTTTTTCTTTTTTTTTTTTTTTTTTCAGATGACTGTATTCACTGCAATACCATGCAGTGAGAGGAGAAAGCCAGGCAGTGGAAACTCCTTTAACTGAATGACATGGAAAATCCCCTCTGGCTCCCAGGCAGCTAAAGAAGGTCAAATGCAGTCAGAGCTGTAACTCTGTCAATGGATCCCAAATCCAGTATTTAACATTGATCTGCAGCTTCATAAATACCGTATTGACACCAGTGACATCAGTCCTGACATCAGAGTGATGAAATACAACCAGGACATATAAAAAGGACTTCATGCTGCCAGATTTGCTCATAGCAACTACCGGAACAAAAAAGAAAAGGAGCTTTTGTAAGTTTAATTAACAACTGGTAATACTGCTTTGGTAGAGGAGCTGTGCAGGCCTGGTGACTATTGCCAGCTTGCTTGGCCAAGGGACCAAAAGTGATCTTCATCTTGGAAGAAGATTGCTGGAGATCGTCTCTGTTTTGTTATAGCCCAAAATGAAGCCCGGGGCAATCTGAAGGCTCCCACGTAGCACTGTTTGTAAGGCGGTGCTTCACACACCTGGAAATTCAGATGTAAATCTGACTGTCCCCTGGTCAGCCTGGGGACATCCTTTCTGAATTCAGAAGCACCTAGAAGCAGCTCCATTACATCATGCAAAGACCACTGGAACATTTTGCAAAAGAACGAGTGCAAAGTGACCAAGGTGGTATTTAGGGAAATGGTTATGAGTTGACAGAAATTCAGATGGTAACTCTTTTTTAATAAAATGAAAGGGGAAGGAAGAGAATGATTCAGATATTCCCTTGAAAATTTTACAAAACTACTTTTCACATACCTCAATTATCTCCACCTTCATTTTATATATGAGAATCTGTGCCTACAGAATGAGTCAATAAAAGCCAATAAAATGAGAACAGTATGAGACAGATCTTTGGATTGTATAAATAAAGCATGAGTTAGGTGACATCATTGGGGCAACAGTGATTTATACCAGCTGAGGATCTGGCCCATAAACCAGGAACAACTCTTTCTGTGCAGTGATTTATGTTCTCCAGTTATTGACTGCTTAGGAATAAGCCCTCTGTTATAAACAATCTGGGAAGCGAAGAAGGCAATTGTATCTTAATGAGACCGTGGTTCAAAGCACTGCCCTGTTACACTGACCCTTCTATAGATCAGAAAGTCTCCTTGATTTAATTACAGATCCCAGACTAGACAGCTCCAAAACTCATTTATGCCCTGATTTTATTTTTCTTTTTTCTTTGTTTTTTGGGGTGCACTTTATGGTAATTTACAATTCAGCCTAGAAGACACTTTCAGGGAACCGATGAGAATTGCTTAGAGGGGGTTGCAGTTTGTATGCAATTATATTTTCTTTAAGGAAAAAAAAAAAAAAAAAAAAAAAAAAAGCCATTTTGAGACTATAAAGGTCTTGACTCCCTTCCCAAGCAAAAAAAAAAAAAAAAAAAAAAAAAAAGAAGAAGCAGTTCTGCCTTTTAAATCTGAAGGAGCAAAAACTTCAAGGATGGATTTATGAGAATTTAAATCAGAGTCAACACACTGAACACGTGTGAAATGTTCCCATTTGAAAGTTCACTATCCAGAATCACACACAGCTTTTAGCAGATATTACAGAATTGTTCCACTAGGGTTATCACATCTTCAAGGAGATCTATTAATTAATTAATTAATTTATTTATGCTAATCTATGGTATAAAGAAGTGGAAATAACACAGCATTCCCTGTCACATGTCCTTCATGCCCAGAGATGGCTGATGGCCACTGAACCAGCATGGAAGTTGTCTGTGTGCCATCAAAAGTCTTGATAAATATTCAATAAACAGCTACCTCCCCACCAAGCCTTTGAAAAATCTCCTCCTTAAGCTTTTCCCTCATCTCTGCGGATTCAAAGACTTTCATGTTACAGTTGCCAAAGGTCCCTGCATGATTTAAAAGCTGAAATCCCACTGCCTTTTCATGATTTACACTCAGTTTCCAGAGGCTTCTACTGAAAGGCACAATTCCCACTCACCTGGCTGCACAACTCCATTCTGCACCTCGTCTTCCCTGATTGAGGATCTGCATTTTCCCTTTTTACTAAATCTTTCTCTCCCGGTGCCTACCCCTGGCATTTTCTGTGTCTTTCCTTTCTCTGACCAGTCCTTAATGTCATGGTCTGGCCTTGGCACACCTGCCAGTGCCTGTCTCAGCTTCAAGGGTCTCAAAAATAAGCTCCTGATGTAGAAGCAGGTCAGGGACATGAGTACATAACCTGTGCTCAGCAAGGCACTGTGCCAGGTGTCGTATTTATATGCTGCCATTAATTAGCTCATGCCATTAATTATCATGAATGTTCACAAAATTTTGGACAGAAAGCATACTATATATTGGCATTTTTATAAACTGTGATTTTTTTTTTTTGTCTTCAAGTCCCTTAAGCAGAAACTTATATTCCCTCAGGAATGAAATCTCTTGAGCAAAGTTATAGCATATATTAAGAGGGGAACTTTAACCCGTGCTGTAAACCACATATTAATATTTAATAAACCCTGCCTTCTTTCAACACAAATAAAATATTACGGCTCTCTGAGCTGAAATGTTTTTAAAGGGAACAATGATTTATATTTTTCCAAAATAAACAGTCTTCGAGTGAAGTCCTGAAATTATTTTAGAAACATTTTTGTGAATGAAATGTGTGCCTAAGAATAATTTTGTAGATTATAAGATCTGACAATACCAATAATTACACTGCTGTAAGTCAGCTTAAGTGCCCTACCTTCCTCTGAGTATCAGGACTCGCTTTTTCTCCTTAAAATCTAGGGCACTTTAATGTATTCAAGTCGAACATTTAAATCTACAATCATAAGCTTCTCTGGAAAAGAGTCTTGTATTTTTAGGACTGGAAAAGGACATGGGGAACTTGTTTCTCCCTATTAAAATAATAATCAGTGTCTCTACTAATAGGAGAGGGGAAAAAAAGAAACAGAATAATGTGACAATTGTAATGATCCCGCTCTGTCATAAAACAAGTATGTTAATGGTGAAATGCAGCCGTCGGGCTGCGGAGCCGCGCCGACATCTGGATGGCATTACAGAGCTGCAGAGATGTGCCCAGGAATGGGGATGGGGCAACTGCTGCCATCGTCCTCCAGGACCACAGGACCGGTGCCACGTGTGGCATGGACCCTTAGCCACAGGGATGCTGCTGGAGGGGCACCCACAGCTCGATCCTCAGCCAGCGGTGATGCTCTCCGCGGTGAAACAGCCCTGGTGTAAGCGGGGACATCTTTTAGGCTGCCTGGGTTTCTGCAGGGCCCTTTGTGTTGTCAGGAGCCATATTTCAGAAAGGTTTCTTGGCCTTGTGTGCTGCATCATCCCACCAGACTCGTGTCCAAAACTCCAGCCCTGGAAGGGGGACTTGTGAAGGGCTGAGGAACCAAACACTTGTAGGGCACTGGCCTCACCTAGCTCCTGCTCTTCTGTGGCACTGCCAGGTAATGTGGTGCTTGCACACACCAAATTAACCTGCACTGAAACTAATCATGCAAATGAACACCAGAAAAATCACCTTTTTTGGTTATTCTGGTGCAAATGCTAATACTGTGCAGCAAACAGTGTACAAAGCATGGAAGGATAAGAAGAAGGACCCTTTTCTTTTTGTACATGGACTCTAACAGAAGGAGTTTTTGCTCCATAATTAAAGCTCTCTTTCTGTGCAGTAATAGTAGGAGGACCCGACCAACCAAGTACTACCACCATGCTGTTCCAATTCCCTCCATCTGTGCTGTTTGGGAAAATGTAAAGGCAGCAGGCTAACGATAGGACTCCACAAGACACAATTTCCAGTGCAAAACACTGCTTCTGGAAAAGAAAGAATTAACCCAAAATAAATAAATGAACTATGGGAAACTATACTTTTAATGGACAAAACAGATAACCCTATGCAAGGATGGTGTCACTTTTATAGTGTGGTTAGCCAGCTGAACAAAATGAATGTATCTTAGTCATTTCAAATTTAAGGTAAAGATGAAGATTTCCACAGGAAAATCATTTGTCTGTAAAAGAATTATCAATAAAACAGTAGAACGAGTAGCTCTTCGTGTGTTTATGCAGAAATCCGTGACACAGGGCAGCTAATTATCTTAATAAAGGGACCTAGATCCTTAGAAGGTGGTGACATTCAATCCAACGCAAGGCAGCTGTGCTGCCTAACCCAGCGGAGGTCTGGCACCTAGAGAACCATTAGCAGCACAGCTCCTGGAGGATAAAATACAAAAGGTAAACAGCTCGATGTGAAAAGAAAAATGACACCAATAACAATATAATGAAGCCCTCCCACGTATCAAATGGCTGAAATGGCTGCAAGCAAATCCTCTGTATTATGTGGGAAAATATGATTAAAATTATGCCCGTAAGCTCCTTAAGGGGACAGATATGAAAGCTATATCTACTTCAGGGCTTCCCTGTCTCTTTGCAGTCAGATTTGCAGTTTTCTGTCATAAGGAGGGGGGGAGTCTGGGTATCAGACCTGTCTGGCTGCCTGCAGGCAGGGTAAGCAGCCTCCCGGTCCCACACCACCTCCGCTGCCACATTGGCACAGCTGGACAAGCTGATCCAGGCTGCTTTTTTTGTGCCAAAAAGGGACAAGAATAGCACTGATGCACGCTATTGACAATGCGTCCAGGCTTTTGACTAATTGTAAATCAACATCATACAATGGGTTTTCAGACAGTAAGATTGGTTTCGGTGTTAGTTCAGTAATCTGGAGTTTCTTTAAATATTAACCAAGACCTGCTCTGTAAAACCAGAGCAAGTAAAGGGAGAAAGCAATTCTTGCAGGACATCCCTTCCCCTTGACTTTGTGCTCAATATTATTAAGTGCTTTCCTTAGCCTAGTTTTCAGTGCTCCCAAGTGATGGGGACTCCTATCCAGGCAGCAGCTGAGCGGTCCTGTTTATTTATAAAAATCAACCAGAGCCACACAAAAGGTTATGGCCACAGGCCAAATGTCTTTGACATCATAGCCTGTCATTAATGGCATAAATCCTCCGTGATTTCATTTCCCAGTCAGCTAACCAGCATCTATCACAGATTATTTTAAAGGAAAAAATGTCTAAACATTTACCTTCAAACCCCAAACAGATCATATCATTCTATTTTGCCTTCCCGATATTAAATATATTCTCTTGGATATGGCATTTTTATTACAGGTTGCGACCAGTCATGGAGCATGTCTCAGAAAGAGATATGTATAAAGAGAAGTTTTCTTATTGTTCCCTAAGGGGAAAAAAACAAAAATGGCATTTCATTTAACAAAACCTTTGCTAACCACAGTACTTTGCTGTTTTAATGTATTTTTGTTCCCCAGCTTGTTCACCAGATCTCTATCTGCTTATTCATTTTAAGGGAGAGAAAAATTAAAAAGGTTGCTCTCTGCGCTCCAGCTTCTTAAAGCTGAGAACAGTTCGTGTGGACAGGCCAGAAGAGTTTTACTTCAGACTTTGCCTGTCCCTTCTTTTGCATAAAATCATTGTGCTTACGTTCAAACTTTGGCAAACGGATCAGAGCATGAAAGGACCTACTATATGTATAACTCCTTAGTATTTTAGTTTAAAACACCTTGGTATTTTGAGTCTTACTGACTTTGGTGTACTTGCTGATGGAAAATACACTGCTTAATAATAAGCCTTGATATTTGACCATCCTGTGCTGTTTACGTGAGATTGGGCCCCAAAAGCATAACTCTTCCAAACCAGGGCTGGTGCTAAACCCCTAGGGGTGACCAGGGAATTCTGCTAAGCTTACGTGCAAACTTAGAGTTTAAGTCTCACTTTTCTGCATATAAACCTGGAAACACTTAAATTCACCCAAACTGCACCAGTTGAGAGCAGAAGAGCCCGTCAGTGCTGCCTCCAGGGGAAAACAAGAGCAATGTGCAGCACTCGCTTATCAGCTCCCATCTCCAGAGCGCCCTGCAAGGAGAGGTTAATTATAGGCAATTACAGATGAAGTCTGAGATCCAAATGAATTCAAAGGAAGAAGACTCAGGCTCAGACCAAGTGCAGCCCAGCTGTGCTGCACAAAGGGCATGTGATGCTGGGCAGGTCGCGGGTTCCCCCATGCCAGTTCATGCTCCTGGGGCTGCGTTTTTCAGCCCCCGGTGCCTCCAGGTCACAGGGAAGGAGCCTCGCAAGGAGGGCCAGGCAGTGCCAAGGGGCCAGGGCATGCAGCAGGGCAGCTGCCACAGCCTGGAACGTACATGTAGACTCTCCCAGCATGTTACAATGCAGAAAATAACAGACAAGGTCACGCAAGCAAGGCTGTCCGAGCAAATGCAGTCTCCCCACTCCCTCTGGCCACCCTGCAGTGTTCAGAAGAGAAAGGAGAGATCTGGAGTGTGAACACCACAGTGTGAACACCACATTCCCGTTCAAGCCATCCCTCTTGCCTTCGTAACCCGTTAACGCTGCACCCAAAGCCCTCACCACTAGCAAAGAGGAACAAAAGGACCTCACGCATACCTTAGCAAATATAAATTAGATGTTTCCTTTTTTGAGCTGACTGGAATCTCAGGAGACACCCGCAAGCAAACGCTACCCAGACGTGCAGACAGCACGGATGTGTCAGAGCACTCATGTGAGAGCCAAAGCTAAAATACGCCTGCAAAGCACCAGTAGCTCCATTCTTATGAGTAACGCATCCCAAAGGTGCCATAACATGCACTGATGCAATGAATTCTGGGGCGCTGGAAGGAGTACAGTGAGAGGAGGAGCTGGAGTTTCTTAGGAAAGCCAGCAAGTTATTTTTCCACAATTTATCATGCTACTTTTACACTGCAAGTTAGCCTTTTCCTCCAACTGCAGAGATGAAAAGTCACATAATTCCAGAGTGGATTAAGCCAGCCAAGAAAAAGAAAAGTAGCTTTCTCTGCTCCCCAGGGCATATATTATGCCTATTTGTTAACATTTTTGATATGTGGAGGAGACGAACTTCAAGGAAAGAATGTGGACATCTCCTATCTGAAACCAAATCTACCATGTTGGAACGGGCTGAACGCGTTTCGTTAGGAAGATGTGTTAGGGGCAGCAATATATCTGAGTGGTAACGCTTACATGTTTCAGCACAAATAATACAGTGTGGTAAATAACCATCACATGAGGGACTCTCACAGCCCTGCCGGGAATAGCAAACATCTGCCTGCTGGCAGCACAACACGACTTGTGCCCAAGCAGGGCAGGTTGGAGGTCGGCAGCACTGGATTGAAGGCAGACCCCAGCCACTAGTGGCTGCAGAAGCTCCCAAGGTTAATTTGCTCCCATGGATAGAAAGCCGAGTCTCAGTGAAGCTTCATGAGCCTTTAGAGCACATAAAGGTACCTGAAAGCATGTTGAGAAGCTCCCTCTGGACAGCCATCAGCACCAACCATCTTCTGAATCTTTCCAGGGACATGGAACTATCCATGGAAGGAGACCTGCAAGACGGGAAGTGTGTGGCATGAGGCTTTCAAGAAATACATAACCAATTATATCTCAAATGCATGCAAATAATTTACATGTGGAACAAAATCTCCAAGTCTGAAAACCCAGAAAGTGAAAGATTGCGACTATTTAATCATTTACTCTAATAGCAGCATTGTCATTAAAAAGGCGCCACAATGCGGCTCTTGCAGCAGATGAAAAGGAGGGACAATGCATGCAAATGCTACTCACATTTTCTTTTCCTGCTCTCCCAGTGGTTTAATTTATATCTGATGAGACTACACTTTTAAGAAGGAGAATGGCACATTAGTCTCACTGGTAATACCGCTTAGGATGAAAGCACTCTCATTATTTGCACTGAAAGATCCAGATTTGCTTAAACAAGAACTGTCACAACATGCTGAGGTCCAGGGATTCCTAGGGGAGTGAGTCTGACATATTTGAAGCCGATTTGCATTAATTTATGAATATTACATAGTCTGTTTGTCCAACAGTTCTGAAGATGTTTAGTCAATGCATACCTTGAGTTAATTCAATAGAAAAACTGTCAGATAATACACCGAGGGATGGGCACGGTGATTCTGGCAACCCCTCCTCATTAGGCACCACAGATAAAGAACTGCAGAAGGCTCTCATTGTAGGAGTTAAAGAGCTATAAATATGGAAAATACTGAGACATGCCAGCTATGTGGAAATGTTGCAACTCTAAAGGTAAATGCACAACCTGTGCATCCTTGAGATCAAAGCCTGCTGAGGGGTGTCGCTGGGAGACACTTCTCCCAGGGTGAAAGGAGGGAGAAAAAGAAGGGGAAAAGAAAGAGAAGGGCGGAAATAAACTCCCAAGCCTGCTGGGAGAGGGCTTTGGAAAATTTGAGATAACGTCTCCAATGCAGCTCCAGTGTTGGTTCTAATTAGACTAAGTCAGGGCTTTTAATTGCTTTTAATGCCCTTGGCTTCTCTAAAGGAAGGAGCAACTGCAGCCCTGCTCTGGAGCACGTGGAGGCGAGCATGGATGGTCAGACACCTGCAGCCTCTGCTCCTGCTGCTGCTCATGGGACAACCGTACCCACGGGATCGAATCTTTGGGCTGGCCAGGTACCAAGGGGGAGGAGGGAGGCCAAGGATGTTGTGATCTGCAAGAGCACCCATCTCCACCAGCAGGGATTCTGCGATGCAAGATGCAGCTGACTCAGTGCCATTTAATGAATGGCTTGCCTTTCTTCAGAGGTTTCTGTTACCATCACCCCAAAACCCTGCAGATAGGCGTCCTTTGGGTGGAGCTGCCGAGCTTACGAGAATGAACAGACAACATTTTTGCACTCGCTCTCTCACTTACACTCAATTACCTTTGAAATGTGGGGTGAGCATTTGAGCTGCTCCATAGCTTTGTTCGCTTTATTTTCCTTTAAAGCTTCCCTTTCTTCAGTTAGCTGCTGGGCTTCTTATTAGAGGGTGGACACCTCTTGCCAAACGCCCTTGCAGAAGGAAGAAAGAAATTCCCTCCTTTTCCATCTGCAGATCACAGAGCTATCCCGAGTCGACTGCAGACAGCCCAAGCTCTCTTGCCTAGGGTGTAAACAGAGAAAATACCAACTTTTGATCTACTGCTACCTTTCCAGCAACATGCAGTCATTGCAAGTATTAACATGGGAAAAAGGGAGGAAAGAAATGATTTGCTGATCTGTCTTGAATTCTGTGTGTGTGAATGGGTTAGCATGCAAAATGCTCACACAAATACAGAGATAAGGATGGAAATGTTCTGGCTAAAGGCAGAAGCTCATCCTTCCTGGGAGCTAACAGCCACTGCACCATTCAAGAACCTCAAAAGGTTTCAAAAATAGAGCTAAAGCAGTATTATTTCCCTGGGTAATCTCTCTGCCCCAGGGTAAAATTCATCCCTGTTCATAAAGATCCTGTGCTATTTAACTATAGAAATGCACCCTTTCCTGTTTTCAGCCCATTATATACCAATTAATTTAAGCTCTGATAACGATTTGGGTGGCAGTAGTATCTTGGAGATTATTAGTCTCAAGCACCACCAGCAATCAGATTTTTTTGAAAGCCAAGGAATTTCTCAGGCAGCAAAGTCAAAGCACCCTGGTTTAGTTTGTTCTTTATTTTCCACTACAGTCAGGGTTTGCAGGCTGGAGCCAGCAGCAGTCATTTCCCTGCTCCCATGAACTCCATCCCAGGTTTAAATATGGGCATAGCCACACAATACAATATAATTAATGAGTTAATTTGCATATCAAATACAAGTTATGCACAGCAATACTTTTTCCCTTGCCTCCTCGAGGAGACAACGTGCTTCACGTGTCAGGAGGGAGCAGGGCTTTCCTGGAGCTCCTCGCCTGAACTGCCTGGTGGTGAGGATCAACCACAGCAAGGCCAAGCCCAGGTGAATGAGACCTCATACCTGCTTTTGGCCTCAGTTCCCAATTTACCCTGAAATCTGCATCATCTGGGAGCTGCAAATAGGTGGGTATCCAGCCAGCACAGGAGACTTATTCCATAGTCAGTGACTCCCTTTTGCTCAGCTTCCCAGCCCAGGTGATTTAGCAGCTATTACACATTTTAATGTATGTCATTTGTAGGAGTCTCAAAGTGGATGCCATTTAAAATATATATATATATCTGTTTCCATAATGTATGGTTGAAATCCAAGTCAGAAAGGAAGGAAGAGGCAAGAGCAGTAATTTTTAAAAAGAATAATATAAAATGCATCTATTGCTGAAAGAGGTGTTTCTGGCCCCTTCTTGTCCTGCCCACCGTAACCTACATGTATAAAAAGCACTGACTTACATATAACAACCTGTATTTGCACCCTTGGTAATGCTGTAAGTAGTGGTACTGGATTAAAGATGACTTTAGAGGAGACTTTGGAAGGAGAAGGAGAAGAAGAATATTTGCAAGACCCATCTTTCATTTTTATGTTCTTGAACTTTCCATAATTTTCCCAGCTTGCACTTGTCTGTCCTGTCCCCAGACACTGGCAAACCTGCGGAAACATTGCAGCATTCCCAGGAGAGGACAAAGTGAAGGCGGTGTGTTAGGGTAAGGTGAAATAGAGGGAACGATGTTCCCGGCTTCAGGTGGCCGTGAAGGTTACAAAATGAGGTAAACTCTTTACAAAACAAGCTCTACCCAATGCACAGGATAAATGGAAGGATTTAGCCATGGATTTCAGCTCCATCTGGAGAGCTGCCAAGAGCACGGAGCAAAACGCTGCGGGTCTTTGTGCGGCATGGCAGCCCGTGTTAATGTGCCTGGAGGCGATATGAATAGGTCGTGCAATGCCACTGGTGTTCCCCTGGCAGCGTGTGCACCCAGTATGGCATTCCTTCCCTTTCCCCTAATAGAAAAATTACAGGACTGCTGTCAGTGGTGGCATCCGGCCATCGCTTCCCACCTCTCGGTGGCCATCATTCCCGTGTGGGTGCTCAGCTGAATATAAAAGCACCACAAGGGAGTTCACCAAAACCTGCTCCTGCTCCCTCACCTTCAGCCTGTGTATTTAAATCTGAGACTCCGCCAAGTGACTCCACAACCATTCGGTTGGTTTTGCTCATCCTCTAATTTCAGCAGAATGCCACTGCCGTGACACTGAGGGGTGATCGGAGCCTGGCTGTGCAGCTGCGGATGTTTGGAGGATTACAGAGTGCTGGAGGGCTCCTGCTAGCTTTTGGCTTCCCCGCAAGGATGTGTGGCTTCTGTGTTTGCAGCATTAACAATCTTTTTCTGACTTCCACTGTGACATCTGAGCTGCAAACAGGTCTAAAGATCACCACTTGGTTAAATTTAGACTGAAGTTTGCAGGTGCAGAAACTCCCTATCTGGAAACCAGTGGGAGCTGCACTGCCCGAGGACAGGGGAAACTGCCCAATTTTGCTCACAAAAGAGCAGATGGAGAGAGAAGCAAAAATCAGTCTGAAAAAAATGCTGATTTGTAAAATTTTCTCCCTTTTTCTATCTTATACAGATTTACAATCACAGATCGTGGGTCAGCACTGCAAGAGAGTGAGGAAGGATCGCACTGGTGTAGCTAAAGAAATGCAAACTCTTCATGTGACTGCACTTCATGCCAGGACTTACACTTTGCATGCTGAGCGTGACTCCTCGTGCTGTTGCCCTGAGCACTGCAGAAGCCTTGGGGACCCTGTAAGGGCACTGAGACCCTGCAGCACTGACAGCTCCTTCCCTGAGCTGGTGCATGCATTACACCAGGACAAAGGAGCTAATCCTTACTGGGTGTGTGTTGAATCCCAGCGAGCACATCTTGTCCAAAACCTTCCTGGAACAGCAACCTCCACCTCCCTGGAGTTCAAACCCATGCAACAGGCTCTCCTGAAATCATGAGTTTTCCTTAAACATTTTTGAAAGAATGGACATTTCTTTAAGCATTTTTGCCCACCTGTTATAGATAGGAAACCTGCAGCCTTCAGCATGAGCTTGGCACATCGAAGGAATCAGCAAGCACTACTTGTTTGACGAGAAGGTTGGGAAAAGAAGGAGCAGTTGGTTCATGCATCTGCCTATAACACAACTTTCTATGCTGCATCTAGCTGGTATGGGAGGGGAGAAAGTTCAGCTCTTACCCTGCTAGCTACCAAAACACGCAGTCTGTGTTTTGCTGCTATATTTATGCTGACTCCACCTGACCACCCCAGCAGCCAGCAATAGGAGAGGGTGCTAACAGTGTAGGCAGCGGGAGAGGCAGACCCAGCAGTGCCCCAAGCAGTGAGGGCTCAGAGCAGCCAGCGGCTCCCGCGGGGGTGGATTTCTGCAGGGACAGCGAGCAGATCCAGGCTGTGACGGCCAGGCGCTGTCCCTACTTCCAGCCCTGCAATTATCATTATAAGCTTTTCAAGAGACCATTAGTTTTTGAAATGGGAATTTGAATTTCTAAATGGAGTCCTTCTGGACAAGGTCAGGGCTCCATCAGCCTTCATTTCAGAGCTGTATTCGAAGGGCTTTGCAGACTGATGAAAAGTCGGACAGTTCAGCCGAGGGGTCAAAACCGCGCTGCGATGTTGCACGGCCGTCCTCAGCCTTTGTAGTGCATTTTATTCCAGTTAGATCAGCGTTTTCTAGCTGAGTCACAGTTGCGCAGCTTCAATGTCTGCCCCGGAGGCCACACACAGCAGCGGGAAAGGAGCTGCCCGGCCTGACAAATATGGGCACTGAGTCCCCGTTCGGATACTCCCAGCCCCTTTCCAGCAATGCTTCCCCGTCCCATTACACAAGAATCCAGCCCCAAAGGCTTAGGGCTCCAGATAAAGAAGGCATGTGTTAAGATTACAGTAAATGTGTTTGGACTTCAGGTCAGATGAAGAGCATCATTTCCAAATGGGGATGATCCAGGGAGATATGAAACATGGGGATTCGTGGGGATTTGAGGATGTTTCCTGCCTGATTTTTTAATCCCTTCCCAAATCTTTAAGTGCGCTTGCTTATGCTCTGCATTTTCATTTCCCCTCTCTCCCTGCCTTGTGTTTTACATAGACTTTGAGCTTGCTTTCTATTTCAGACAACTTGTAGCTAATGATCTGGAGCTCTGCAGCTTCAGGTATGACCTTAAGAAAGTCAATCAGTCTCTCTGGGATAGATTTTCCTTTGGTGCAAGCTGCCTTACACTGACCGCAGAGTCCAATGAGAATCATGTTTGTGTTCCCATCTGGCAAATAATGATAGTATCACCTTTCCTCCTGCCTTTTGTCCAGGGAGGGAACGACCTGTCTCTTCCTAAAGTGCTTCAGACAATGGCTGTGCTCAGAGACAGGCATAAACACAGCTCCGTAATAACGTCCTGACCCCTCTCCCCACTTCATTCACATACATGCTGCATACACCAGTTCATTCTCAATTTTTTTTATTTATTTAGAAATAATAAAATAAGACATAATATATAAAAATCTGTACAATCCACAATTTGTGCAGTACATTAGGAAGACTTTGATACAAAAAGGCTGCAAACAGGAAAATAGTAATGGACAACTGTCAGATGCCTAGATTGTTCACCTTACAATAGCTGCAGGCCAAAAGTCATTGCAAAATCAGTTTCTCGTTGGCTGTGGGATGGCAACTACGCAGCACCCTTCTACTTTACAATGGTCATGAGCAGCCATAATTTAAAGACATTACAGTACTTCTCAGTTTTACCTTGTAATCCATTATGAAAAAAAAAAAAAGAAGACCTAAGGAGAACAAATCAAACATCTGGACCCTTTGTCTTTCCCAAGAAGAGCAAGTGCTAAACTAACAACACAGAAGATTGTCATGTCTGGGAGAGGGTATTGTTAAACACAGCCAATAATTAAGGAGTTCTACCCTTGCTACCTAAGAACAGGCAGCTCGCACGGAAGAGACAGAGGAAAGAAGAGATCCCAACCTGCCTCGGAAATGTTTTTCTTCACTGTATGCAGTATGTTTCAGACAACAAGTGTCTCATTCAAGTATTTTCAGGGAAGGGCAGAAATAACATATTCCCCCCAGACCCTAGGCAAAATACAGTATAAACCTTCTGTGCGAGCCAGGTGAGCCAACTTTATCCTTGATAAAGAGGCTCACCCAAAGCCTGCAGGAGCCGGTGGGTAGAGCTCAGTCAGTTTAAAGGGTTCCTAATTAAGCATCAGCGTGGCCCCAGATCATCAGGAACAGACCAAACGCCGTCAGTCACTCTGTACTCCTTAAAAATAACATTTGAAAAAATGACCAACCCAATTTGCTGCTGGACAAGTGTGCTACAACTGCCTGTCCTGTACTGGGCTTACCAAGGCATGTTCGGAAATACAGAAATGATGGACGAGGGGAAGGGTACCATGGCGTGCACATTGCAGGTCTCTTTCTAGCAGCTTCCCAGAGCCAGAGGCTGAGTGCAATTCTGCAATGTCAGAGTCCATCGGCAAAGACAAAGGGTTATTAAAAAAAAAAAAAAAAAAAAAAGAAAAAAAAGAATGCGGCAGAGAGTGTAATGGATTACCTCGATGCGCACCCTCGACAAGACTAGCACTCGGAAAGCTGGTAAGTTTTAAAAATGCCAGTAACTAGAACATGTTTTCAAATTAAAAGTCCATGCGTAAAAAATAAATAAAGAGAAGTTCATAGCATTAGGAATCCTATAAGGCTTGCAAGTATTTGCTAAAAATCATGCTAACCGGTAGCATCTAGGTACTAGCTAGCCGAGACTGCCGAGCGGAATTTATACTTTTTGTGGCCTTTTCTGTTTCTTCTTCTCCTTGTCCTCCTTTACAGACTTCTATTTACATTTGGCTTTAAATATGAAAATACTTGATAAACTTTATAAAATGTACATTTTAAAAATATTTCTGAAAAACTGACTTGAAAAACAAAACAAAACAAAAACAAAAAAAAAAAAAAAACAACAAAACCCCAAACCTCTGCACCAGAAATATTAAGGGGAGGGGATCTTTCTTTTTTTCTTATTTTTTTAATTTTCTCTGAATTCCTTTTACTTTAAAGAAAAAAGCTGAAGTCCTGCATTCCCCTTTCCCCCATCTCTTATCCCTCCCTCAAACATCTCAAGTATCATCACCCAGTGGGAGCTCTGTGCACCTGGGGCACACCAACCTGGAGAAGGGGTCCCCTTTCTCCCAGCCGGCGTCCCATTTCCATCCCTTCCCCTTTGCATTTTCATGCGCTTTCCGTTTCACTGAATACTCTTTGGTTTAGGTATTTTCCTTGTACAAGTATATCACAATAGCAGCACTAGCAGCACTCAGTTGTCTTCACTACTGTTGACCCAGAAACTGCAATCGAGTCGCTTTGCGCGTTCAGCTTTCCTCTCATTTACTTCCCCCCACCCCAGTAATAGCCTTGTACTTGCACTTAATCGTCTGCCCTCTCTAGTAGCCAAATCTACATTTACAATGTCAAATTTCCACAGTTTCGAACCCACCCACTGCAGATACCATCTTATCAGACACCATTTCATTGCAGGCATTTCTTTCAGGCAGGGCTGGAAGGGGCCAGCGGCCTTCACAGATATCTGTTTGCAGAAGACATTAGACCTAGAACAAGCTGTTTTTTAATGGCATACAGTGATCCAATACTGTAAGAGTGGACTAGGGTTGCTGTCCCCACCGCCTCCCCTCTCCACCTGCTCCTCGGAGGAGCCACCAGTGAGCAGGCGTGACGTGCAGTTTGGTTGCATCCTTGATCTTAGAGGCACAGAGAATTTAAAGCCTTCTGGGCGAAGGAGCCAGGGCTGGAGCATCGCAGGAGGTCACAAAACCTGCTCAGAGCTCAGCCATGTCTCTCATCCACTGATCACTGATGTTGATGTTTGCGGGGAAAAGGAGGCAGGAGATGGAGCTTGCCTTGCAGCCTCATCCTCCCAAATAAACCCTCTCCAAATGAGCTGGAAAATATATTTTTTCTGACACCCTTGCCCTGCTGAAGAGAAGCATTTTCACAAAATGCCACCATTCCTGTGCCGTTCCCAAGAGCTGTGCTACAAAAGCCTTTTTTTTCCTCTCCATTACCCTCTCCCAAACCTCTTCCTGGGGATTTATACGTCTCGGCTCATCTGTGCCCAAACACCCACGCCAGAAGTGCTTTGCCCCGGCACAGCTCACCAGCTTCCCTGTCCCTGGCAGATTTTGCCTGGTAACGTGGGGGTCCCACGCCTGCAGCACGGCGGATGGCTCAGTTTTCAGGGCGCTGAGGTCTAGCGCCAGTTTGGGAATGTGTGCACTAACACTCGACCTTCTGCTGCAGCCCGGCTCGGCGAGCAACCGGGGAGGACAGATGTTTGCTCCTTTGCCTTCCCCCAGCTGTGCTTCTCCTTACCAGCAAGGAAGGGAATTTATTCCCCCATAGAAGGGAAGAGGGGCAGGGTAGATCCCTACCTCACTTTAGATCCGAGTCTTAAGCTTTTAGAATAAGGTGCAAAATAAAGGTCGTAAAAAGAAAAACAAAAAAAATCAAAAGAAAAAAAAAAGTGTCTGAGGTTTGAAATTTTTGTTTGTTTAAAGCAGCCTGTTTCTTTTTTTTTCTTTTTTTTTTTTTTTTTTTTTTTCTTAAATAAACTCCACTGTGCAAAACTGTGCATTTTCTTTGGTATCCACTTAGGTAGTTTTAACTTAGTACTTTTTTCTATGTATATATATATATTTCATTTTTCCTTTAGTCAGAGAATTAAATTCTCCCCCCAAAAATCTTAATTTTGCTGGAGGCTACTGATTGGCCTGATATTACATAATGCCCCTTATGTAATTGGAAAGAGAGAAATTGATTCTAGCTATCAAACTACTGGCCTCAAAAGGAGTTTAGACTTCCTGGCAACGTTGGCCTCTCTGTAGTGATCACGAGCTTTTCAACCCCAAAAGTTCAACACTGACTTTTTTTTTTCCTTTTTAAATTACACAAGAGAAAATAAAAACTACACTGCAACAAAAATAACCATTTGTGTTCATGTAGTTAGCAGCAGCTTTTTTAAAAAATAATTATAATAATAATAATAAGGCAGATTCTTGCCTTTGTTATGCCATTAAAAACATTCTTGTTCCCTAGAGAGAAGCATTCTGGAAAAAGTTGAAAAAAAAATAATAATAACCCAACCAAAGCTTGCCTGCAAGTTCAAGTTTTGTAAAAAAATATATACATAATTTATTCTACAACATATGTGCCTTCTGTTCATACTTAGACATGTTTAGTGCTTTGTGTTTAGAGTTCATTTTCTGTTGTCCCTCCTACGAGGACAGCCCTAAAACCAGCCGGGGTTTCTCAGGTCTGCTTGCCTTCACACCACTCTTCAACAGTACCGTTGTCTGAAGACTGTTCTGGGCCAACTTCTCAGGTCAACGTGCCTTTGACCGATAGATTTTTTTTATTTTTCCTTTCAACCAAAAGAGAGAGGAAGAGTTTGTCAGTCATATTTCCGACTCCCGCCGTAGCGGCCGTGGCTCTAGAGGCACCCCTGCTTGGTTGTGGTGGTCCATGTCGGGGTGGGTGTCTGTGCTCATGCTCTCAGGCACCCCAGTGTCAATCTCCTCCTCCTCTTTGCTGGTGAGGGCCACTTCGTTCTCGTAGCAAAAGGAGTTTGCGTTCGAGAGAATGTATTTCTTTTCTGCTAAGTCTCTGGCACTGCAGATGGGTGTGTTGGGCACTTCGTATGTTTTGTGGAACCTCGAGTAATCCACTTTGTAGTAGTTTTTCTCTTCAAAGAGTACGGGCTCATAGCGGTGGCCCCAGAGGATTTCATTTGCCAGATATGAGCTACGGCACTGGGTCGTCATGGCAGTAGCTTCCACCATGCCCTCTAAAATTACTACAATTTCAAAGTCAGCATTGTCCATGTCTTGTTTGCTCAAGTCATACAAAGGACTGTCTTCATCTATTTCGTGTACTATTGTAATTGGGGAGACCAGGAATATGCGGTCTATCCCACTGTCAAACCCTACGTTGATGTCTATTTGATCCAAAGGGATGTACTCCCCTTCCGACGTGATCCTGGATTTGAGGAGCTGTGCTCGCACATGTGCCTCCACCAAGTGGCTTTTCCTCAGGTTCCCGACGCGCCACATCAGGCACAGTTTCCCGTCTCTCATAGCCACCACGGCGTTGTGGCTGAAGACTAGAGTTTCATTTCTCTTTTTTGGCTTAGCCATCTTTGCCATGACAGCACCAATGATGAAGGCGTCAATGATGCAGCCTACTATAGACTGGAAAACCACCATGAAAACTGCAATGGGGCACTCGTCTGTGACGCACCTGAAGCCATAGCCGATCGTGGTCTGGGTCTCAATGGAGAACAGAAAGGCTGCAGTGAAGCTGCTCACTTGAGAGACACAAGGTTTGTTATTCTCTTGATTCTCCAGATCCCCATGCAACAGCGCGATCAACCAAAACACACAGCCAAAAAAAAGCCAGGAGAGGATGAAAGTCAGGCAGAAGATAACTAGCATCCACCTCCAGCGGATGTCCACACAGGTGGTGAAGATGTCTGCCAGGTATCGCTGTCCCTTCTCGCCCACGTTAATAAACTGGACGTTGCAGTGGCCATCTTTTTTGACAAAGCGGCTCCTGCATTGCTGTCTGGTGTGTACCTTACTTTTTCCATTCCCAAAGCCGTTGGCAACGGCCATGGTTGCCAGCTTCATGCCGTCCTCCTCCGAAGACACGATGCTGTAGCGGTTGGTTCGCACGCTGCCCATCACTACTGCTGTGGACTGAGGTGCTTCTGCTTTAGAAAACAGTCTAAGTTTCTGCAAAACCCTTTGGAGAAACAGTTTTGAAAGTTCTAGAGGAACACACACACACAGAAAAACTGGGGAGAGGCCGGAGTCCCCAAAAGCCCTTGGATCAACCAAGGACAGTCTTCTGGCATGCAGAGTTAGCTTAACAAGTAACCGTCATAGAGAGGGCATGGTCTGCAAGAGAAAGAGAAATGTCGTATTAGATCTTGGGGAAAAAGGACAACGAATCAAGCCTGCAAGAAACAACTCCTCTGGGTCTGCAGGAAGTTTCCTTATTCTTAACAACAGCATTTTCTGGAATGCACAGTTCTCCGAGTGCAGTTATATACTGACAGAGGTGACATCGTTACTACAGAGAAGCCACCGCTCTTCTCAGTGAAAGCACTGTGATCATGTCGCACAAGTCTCTAAGCAATATTCACTTTAAAGTCAAGCATGCAAAGAATCTATCTGCTGGTTACAACCGCACTTTCTGTTTGTTTTGAAACAAAGAATTAGCTTTAGCCTCCATCTGTTCAAATAAAAATACTGAAGCAGCTTTTAACGATGTACAAGGTCTGTCTCCTGGACTGTTTTACCTATGGCAAACAAGGGAGTGTGCAAAAGGGAGGACAACATGTGCTGAGAAAAATAATAGAGTTGGGAAATGCAGGCATAAGTATCAGTGATTTCCTTTAAATTATCATGAAACGGTTTGGGGAAGAGACCTTTAAAGCTCATCCAGTGCCACCCCCTGCCATTGGTAGGGACCCCCGCAGCCAGCCCAAACTGCCCAAAGCCCCCCCAGCCTGGCCCTGGGCACCTTCAGGGACAGGATACCCACAGCTTCAGCCTGGGCCAGGGCCTCATCACCCTTAGTGAAAAACAGCTTCCTTATATCCCATTTAAATCTGCACTCTTGCAGTTTAAAACCATCTCCCCTTGTCCTGCCACTACAGACTCTCTTTCTTATAAGCCCCCTTTGTGTATTGAAGTTACATTGCATAGAACTTATGTTGGTTTTTTCTGTTCATTTACTTGTTTGTTTTTATTAAGTGGGAGTTAAAAAGGCATTGTGTGCTCTCTGCAAATCAGAGGAATAAAGGCTGCATCAGTACCCGTAACGCCATCAACTTGTTGGGTTCTGGATGGCTTTTACATTTATATCAGGTTTAAGCCATATGAAGCAAACTAAACTTGGTAACAGCCAACATCTGCCCCTGTGAATGAAACCAGCAGAAGGCTATGGTGGAGTAGGGCTGGCTGAGAGCCTTCGTAACACCATAGGTGGAGAGTACCAGCACCTTCCCCTCGGGAGCAGGAGGCAACCACTTCCAGCTCCAAAGGGCAGCGGTTCTGAGTGTCCTCTGGGTCTTAGATGCCAGCAATTAAGACTCAGCAGAGAGGCTACAAAACCTTCTTCCGGAGGGTAGAAGCTACCAGACTCGTTTCAGGGAGGTCTGGCTTAGACCCAGGCTTAGCTTTTAACAAGTGCGTCATCCATTAAGTCATGCACTGTACATCAGGAAATGTAATTGAAATGCTGCAGAGGAGAAGAGATGCATTATTGCAACTGCTCCATCCATACATGCACCCCACGGAGGAAATAAAACCAAAACCAAGCGAGGAGGAGCGTCTGCTATCTGTTGTCATGGGAGAGGAGACTTAAACACCATTTACGTTAGTGGGAGATTAAATCATGATACTCTCCATAAGGGTCTATCTCCTTTCCCAACAGCAGCGCCCAAAGCACGGACGAGGTGTTCCAACAACTTGAGGGATTTCAAACAGTTTCTGGGCCCTCCCACATCCTTCCACTACATCACGAGGGCTTTAGGTCAGCAAACACTTGTTGGGAAAAGGAGCAGGTGACAAACAGAGAACAACAGCATGCTTGCAGTTGCGTGCAGGATGTTTTTCCCTGGAGGACGTCTTCAGGGTTTTCTTTTACCTTCTCTTTTTTCTCACTTCTGTTTGTTGTGCAAGAATGGGTCCAACCCCTACTTGCCGACATTAGTCATCTGTGACTTCAGCAGCAAACAAGACATTTTGGCAACTTTTGATGGGTTCATTAGTGTCCCATTTGAGTGAAATGTAGATTTACGGGATGGTATAACTGCCCTTATAATAATCTGACTATCTAGCCTATACTATTTTGGGAGTCACTTTTTCCCTTGCACCTTTTTAATCATGGGGTTTCTCAAAAACTACAAAGGAATTCTTTTAATGTTCACTTAAAAAAAAAAAAAAAAAAAATCTTAAAAATACTTTTAGAAACCTGAGTAGAGGGGGAAAGTGAAATTGTTTATGCATTCCACACACAGAACTCCCTGAAAAAGCATTGCATTGGTTCACAGATTGATCACTTTTCTAAACCACATCCTATAATCATAGTCGCGTTCAACTTACACATTCAGAGTCTGCTTTGTTCCAGGCTGATGGAAATACACAACCTAGGGAACAGATTATTTTGAAGTCCTGTTCCCCCCCCCCCCCCCCCCCGCATTGTCTCTTGGATTTTAGAGGAAAACTTGCGGTGGAGGGAAAGATAAGCTGTAAAGTCTCAAGTGTCAGAATATGCAGCTCCCCCCACAAAAGGCTTGACCCCAGGACATTTGTTTGAATTCCACAAATCACTGAAATCCTAACGGCAACTTCCTGCGGTGAGCTGGCTGAATTTAGAAGTTTGGGACCCGAGTGAGGTATCGCACACCGCCATATCCCCGCTCGGACCGTCTGAGCACGTTCTGCCTCCTGTACATCTGCACAGCATTTCTGTGTCCTGCAGAAAAGCTTTATAGCTGCACGCTGTCGGCGCTCTGCCCCGGGAGCAGACCTGCACCTCCTGGGCTCCGAGGATCCTAAAACTCGGAGGTGCGCCCGGGGGCACGCTTTGCTAAGTTTACAGCCTGCTCCTTGAAGTTTATACAACAAAGCTCTGGCATGCTCCGCCGCTGCTGGCGGGGTGGCTGTCTTCTTTCTGCTACACAAATCGCCTCTCTTCCTCGCGAGTGCTCGGCGTGGGGAGGATACGGGGAAAGGAACACGGCCAGCACTGTGCTTGGGCCCCACAAGGTCTGTGTTCACCCCGACCTGCACAGCAAGTTTCAGCAGAGTTCACCCAAAAGAAATCCCACGAACAATCAAGTGAGCATGAGAATTTAATGGTACTTCTTATTTTGCTAATCCACCTGCTGCTGAAAGGCAAAATGAGCCTGCTGCCCCCACACACCCCGACAGCAACGCGTTGGAGGCTGGAGGTGCTCAGCTAGCGCGGGACCAGCCCCACAAACCTCACCAGACAAACCCAGAACCCGCAAACCAACCCAACCCTGTGTGTAATTGGGCTCAACACACTGCAAACAGGCTCACACACACAGAGCTGTAAAGTCAATCATCACTAGGTGTGTTATTATTATTATTAATTGACACTACTGCTCCTGCTGGAAGAGGATCGGAGACCAGAGCAACGCAGCTTGTAATTACCGGCACTGGCACCGACGCAGCGTTACTGGGATGGGATGGGATGAGGTAGGATAGGATGGGATGGGAGAGCCACAGACTTACTCTGCTTCAAGGGGATGCTTGGAGGAGCAGAGGGAAGCAGGGCTGTGCTGCTTCTGCAGCATTTCCGAGCCAACATTGGTGCGAATCCCACAACCAGAAACCCAAACCCCCACTTTCCCCTTAGCAAGCATCCCCCTCAAGATTTCCCCAGAGGAGAGACATTTACATCACATATCTAAGCACCGCGACCAACACCTCGAAGGGAATTTGTGCAGAAGGTTTAATACCGAGCAAAAACTGTGAAGTGCAAGAAGAGCAGGGGAGAGAGAGGAGCACTAATGAGCACTTGGAGCAGTTATTCCCAGGCTGACGCCACGCAGCCCCGCAGCGTGAGCAGGGCACATGTTGCTAAGAGAGCACTGGCGCTACCTTAGCGAAGTGCCTTCCCCTGCTGTCCTCAGTAAACAGAACAAAGGAGCTGCTCGCATGAGTGAAGCCCGTTCCCACAGTCCCTGCTCGCTCGCTTCTGTGTGCGGCCACCCCGAGCACCTTCCCCCAAAGCCCTGTGGCACTTGGACGTCGCTGCCCAGCACCACTCCACTTGGCAGGGCTCACTTTACACGGGGTACGAAGCAGTGAGGTGCCTTCAGGAGGATCTGTCCTTAGCCATCAGGCAGTGGGGGGAAAAAAAATGAAATAAAATAAAATATAATGAACAGATGATGCAAGGAAATGGGTATGAAGAAACAGGAGAAAGGAAAGCACAAGTGGCGTTTGCATCTGCTATCCCGCAAAGGAGCCGGGTTCGGGATATTTCTAGCTGATGACAAAATAGCTACAAGTGAAATAGTCATCACCAGGGGGTGTACTTGATGCACCGGCTGTGAGGATGGAAAAGCAAACAAGTGTAAAGGTAAGGCTGAAGCACCGAACAAGTGCTGCTGCCTGCGGGCCGGACAGGGCTGCGTGGCCCCAGCACCGGACACCGGAGCCAGCGCGCACCTGCGGCAGCCCCGGCCCGGGAAGATGACAAAGCAGTCGCTCAAACCCATAAATAAATCTGCCATTTCTTATCAGTATTTTTTCCTCTAGCTGTCATGAACTACGTTGAAACAATGCAGCCTCTTCACCGGCTCCCCAGCTGCAATGTTGTTTTTTTTTTTTTTTCCTTTCTTCCTATTTCTGGCAGGATGATTGAAAATAAAGAAAATCCCCCGTTTCCATAAGGGCAATGAATGAAGTTACGGGTTGGTTTCACGCCCCTCTGAAACATTTCGGACACTCCTTTCAAAACCACGCATCTGATCGCTAAAGCTTGATACTTTTGACCTTTCTCTCGTACAGGAAACAACAGGCGAGAAGAATGGGAAGGGATGGAGCAGTGCTGCTCCTGCAAGACGGAGTTGTCATGCAAACTTCCAGCCCTTCCCCCGAATAAAATATCTCGGGGGGAGCAGCTGGTGCATGGAAAGTTATGAACATAAACAGATGCTGCAAGCAGATGCTCGAGTGTTCCCAGCATACCTATCTAATTATTTTAGGCACTGAGAATAGCTCGGGTCTGGTACATGACAAACGCAGGAGTTCCCCCTCCAAGGGGTTATGCCGAACTGTGCAACAAACTCCCCAAGCAAGGAAAGCTTCGGCTCGGGAATTTCGGGGCACCCTGCATGCCCCTGGCCAGCTCCCGGTGCCTCGCCCCTGCCCCCAGAAAGCAGGCTGGCATCTCGGGGGGGACCATTTGCAAGAGATGCAATAAGAAGGCTCTCCTTACCTGCCGGTGGCCTTAACAGAGGTGCTTAGAGAGTTAAAAGGGCGTAAGATCCAGCAGCTGGGGGGACGCAGCAAGCCAATCCCAAGGTGCCCGCCGGCCGCCGCCGCCGCACCGCTTTGCAACTGAGCCACTCAATGAGCCGCTGCCCCTTTTTGCGGGCTGCCATGGGATGTTTAATAGCGGCCCGGCCGTCCCCGCCCTCGGCGCTATCCCGGACCAATGGGAGGCAGGAGGCCGGGCCGTGCCGTGCCGAGCCGAGCCGCGCGGGGCTGCGGGGAGAGCGGCGGAGCGGCCCCGGCCGGGGGGAGCCGCGGGGCTGGGAGCGGAGCGGGGCTGGGCGCGGGGCTGCCCCGCCGGGGGGCGCCGCGGGGCACGGAGAGCACGGGGGCGGCTCGGGGGGGAGGCGGAGGTGGGAGCGAAGAAGCTCCCGAGCGCCCATCACCGGGGCGCTCATCCCCGGAGCGCCCATCCCCGGAGCGGCCGTCCCCGGAGCGCACAAGCCCCGGGGCGCCCATCCCCGGAGCACCCATCCCCGGAGCGCCCATCCCTGGAGCGCACAAGCCCCGGGGCATCCAAACCCCGGAATGCCCCGGAGCGCCCATCCCCGGAGCACCCATCCCCGGAGCGCCCATCCCTCGTGCGCCCATCCCCGGAGCACCCATCCCCGGAGCACCCATCCCCGAAGTGCCCATCCCCAGTACACCCAAGCCCCAGAGCGCCCAGCTCAGCCTTCCCCGAGCCCCAGGGCACCCACTCTGCCCCGCATCCACCGGTTGAGCCCACGGCCACGAAGCACCTGCCCACGGGTGTTTCCCCCCCGTGCTGAGAAGGGCTTTACTGGGAGCTTGTGAAGGATCTGCATTCCTGCTCGCTCCAGTTTTCTCGTCTCGGGCTTGTGTCCGAGGACCGGTGTAGGAAGAAACAATAGCAGGGAGAAAACAGTTTTGTTCCTTTCTGTAGTCACATTCCACCTTTATTTTGGGGAAGAGAAATGCTAAAATGCAGGGTATCTAATCGCAAACATCCAACCCTCGTGTGCACGAGACACAAGTCAGGCATACTGCACTACCGCTATTTTAAATTAACATCCTTCTCTTTGAAATCTAACGTCCCTTCCAAAATAAGAGCTTTGATCCCTGAACTAAGGTATTTTAGAGCAAAGCTGGAAGCAAGAAAAGTGCCTGCAGTACGTGGGACCCGTCTCTGCTTCAGAGATCACCTGTGGCAGTGCGATCAGCAGGCTGTCTGGCCACTGTTGAAATGTGCAGAAATCAAAATGATATTTAATAGCTTGTCCTCCCCACAGTGGACGTGGCCTAAGACATCTGACAAAGAAAACAAGGATGAAATGTCTGGCCGGGAGCCTTGCAGGAACAAAAACAGCCTTGTAAGCATGCTCTGAAGTTTGCCAAACTCCAGCTCTGATGGACAGTGCAGGGGTGTTAGTTTCCGAGGCAGGTGTCCTCTGCTGCAGCGCTCTCCTGCTGCCCGCGGAAAGCCGAGTTCCTGAATGCTAACAGCTGAACTGCATCAGAGAGCCCTGTGTGCTGTGCTGGAAAAATAAGAGCGAAGGTGACTGCTGAATGCAAGGCTCGCAGACCACACAAGGCGTTAGAAGTTGGCGCGAGCACCTTAAACTGCACCCAGGGCTGCAATGGTAGCTGCTGCAATGCCCAGCAAGCAGGCGCTGGGTGGCTTCAGGGACAAGGTGGCGTGAAGCAGCAGTCAGACGTTCTCCCCAGGGGACAGCCTGGTCCCCTCTGCCAGGGAGCTTCTTACCGTGCCCACAAGAGGCTCTAAAGATGATGCCCTGCTTCCCACAGCAATGCCAGTGCCTGCAGTCACCAGCAGGTCGCTGAAGCTCTCCTCCTCCTCACCGGTTTTGGGAGATTATAACTGACATTAGCAGTCTCTAAATACTTAATAAAAATGCTGTGCCTAAATGCTTTCTCGTGGAGTAAAGGCTTGAAAAAAACAAACACTCTCAGGTTGTTGCTGAACAATTGCTGCTGTCACTGCTGTCATTTACAGTATTTGTCGAGTTCCCTATATTCTGAATGAGGAAGCACAGCGCTGGTACAGCAACAAACACAATGACCAAATGCAGCTGCTTTTATAAGTCCCCAGTGTTGTGTGTGCAGGATATGCAAAGTTTGCACGGTGGCAAGAGGGGAAGAAAAGACATTTCTTTTGTATATTGAGCAATTTGCCATGTTGGGCAATCATATTGTTTATGAATTATTCTTGTGTGGTTCTGTTCATTTTTAATTGAAAAAAATAAAAAGTCTTATAGCTCAGGTAAGTTTTTCCTGATTGATTAAACTGGAAAAAAAAAATCTGCAAGAGGGAAAGACATTTTTTATGTTCAGTAAGACCAAGGTCACCCATCCACAGGATTTGAAAGTCATAGGGACAAATACTACACAGTCCATGTAACCACACCAGAGGAAAAAAAAATCCCTAATTTCTCTCAACGTATGTGTGCATCCTCTGAACAGCTAAAATAGCAACGACTTGACCCACCTTGAGGTGTGTGCTCATCTGAGCGTAACTGAAATCAAGGTGCTGTGATACACTATAGCTACGAAATGCTCTGCTGACAATACATGCAGCGTGCTGGAGGGTGGGTTCAACAAATCTCTGCACAATACCCGCAAGATGTTACCGATTAAAGCCTGACCTTACAGACTCTTACTCAGCCTTTACTCATGTAAACTGACTGATAAAGGCTACTGACCTACGAGACCCAGAGAGCCCGGATCTGCTGATATGAGTAAGTCTTATTCACGGCAGAACGGACTTGCAGGCCAAGCCATTTAGCATTCACGGTGAAGAAGGCTAGAATATAAACATCATGGCTATTTTATAGCTTTCTTAAAGTTGAAGCAACTCTGCCCAGAAAGCTCTTCTTAGAATGAAATATTGATTCTAATCTATTACACAGATTATAAGAAGTTTAACAAAGCTGTCTCTCGTCTGCGTGAGCTTCAGCAAGAGAAGTACTCCCAAACTCCCCAAACAGGGAAGTTGAAGTTACAAGAAAGGTTTCTAAAAAACCCTTTCCTGTTGCAACAAGCCAGGACAAAGAGGGTGAGAGACAGCTGAAAACTTAACCCTCAAGAGTGAGTGAGGGTTTGTTTTTCTTTTCTCAATGTTTTCCCATTTGATGTAGTCTAGCTAGAGAAGTACCTTTCTGCCACCACACAGAGCCTCCTTACTGAAATATTAGAAGAGCTACAGGAGATAGTCATGGTCTGAGGAGTTTTCACGGCAAGATCCACTATCTGCAGAAGAAACAGCATCAAGGGATTGAAAAGGCTCTGGCAAAGCAGAATATTTATGTTTCAAACTAGTGTAGGAAGTGTAAGAAAAGGAGCCAGTAGCATAGTGCGATGCTTTTTCTCATACATCTTTCAGCCTTTCACATTAGTGAAAGGAAAGGCTTTTCTCTTCATACATGTATTTTCTGTTTTCCAGCGTCATTCTCACCTTTGCCATCACGGCCACCCTCTCCCTCAGTCTTGCAGAGATCTGCAGATGACCTGCAGAAGCAAATTGGAGAGTGGTATTGCAGGCACAGATCTTGCCAGCTGGGACCCAGAGGCTCTCGCCCCTGTCTTACTGCATGTTATTAAATTGGTTTTTCCGTCTTGGCGGTGAAATGACCTAATTATCAGATTGCATTAGCCTCCATCTCTTAAAGTGGCCAAATCTGCTTTGGTTCTCAAGGATTTTATTGCCAGCTGAAAATAGCTTGATTGTATTGTATTTGCAAGGAAAACATGGTCTGGTAGAATCAAAGCAGTCGGTTTCCACAAGATGAGAAGAAATGCTGTAAATAACGTGTTGTGCTTTTTGTTGGTCTCACCATTTCCATGCATGTAAACTGGCATAAATTAGCCTTTCTTCTCTAACCATTAAGTCAACTGGAAAAAAATCACCAGGAAAAGGTGGTTTCCCCATTCACATCAACCCCATGGGGTTTAGACATTAACTGGATCTTTATAGATCTAATGCTGGGATCTCCAAGGAAAAATGAAGCCACATTTGCAATAAAAGGAATGGGTGAATCCAATGGAAATTCCAGAGGTAGTCAGTTCCATGTTCGATAAGACTTGAGAGAGCAAATAAATATATTTTGTACCTTGCAAGCAAATAGGATATACAGATGTGCAGCCAGTGACATGGTTATACTGGATAATACTGTGCTTGTTCATAGAAGGAGTGAAATATGGCATAGGAAATTGAATTGTTTTATATCACCGAGAATAGTGGAATTCACACACCATTCACATTTTCTCTCTTTCTTTCCCAGATACTGTGTGTCCAAAATCTTTGCTGAAGATTTCAGTCTGTCTTATTCAGTCTGATTGTAAAGTCAAACCACCAACTGGTGGCTATATTTTGAAATATTAAAGTAAATGCTTTCAGTCATTGCTACTGCAGATGGTGGATGTGGGAAGCAAGGTGAAGAAATCTCAAAATAATGAATTACAAACAGTAATCCATAGCTAACAGTAACTGTATATAACCAGAAATCCAAAAGCAACCCAAGAAGTTCTGCCAAGGAAAACTTATTTCCAGCACCATATTCCATGTGGTTTGATTCACACTGAATTAAGATGCCTACTTTAAAGGATCTTTAATTTCCAGCTAAACTCCTAGACACAATAAGATATGGCTAAAAAAGGGGGGAGTGAGGGGACACAGATGACACAAGGTGTGGGGAGATCTCCCAGGTCTCAAAAGACACTTACCACTACAGGGTCAAAAACCCTAAAAATGATTAGGGAATGTAAATCTGCCATTTAATGTATACCTTTCACGTTCTTCACTTTCTGGAAGACTTGCTTTAGAAAGACATTTGTATAACCATTTAGTCATCTATTTTCACAGTTTAGGATTATGGATATTTTTTTTATTTTTTATTTTTGGAAATGCAGTAAAGTTGAGGGACATCTAGTATCATTTGTGACATGGCAATGTTGTTTGTTGTTTATTGTAATTCCTCCAGCCCTCAGTCAGCTATGGCAATTTGTCCTCAAAGGCAATGGGGAACATACGTTCAGATTAATGAGAATGACCTTAGAATAAGTGGTAAAACTGCCCAAAGACTTGTATATTAATAAAGCTAATATTTTCCTATTAATCTCTGTAATCATTTTCCATAGTTCCCATTCTTTGGATATCTCAAGGGAAAGGGAGTTAATGGTTAATAAAACTAGCCAGAGTGGTGAGAACATGCCCATGGAGCTGACATAGGGAACCTGACAATTCCTGGAAGGAAAAGGGTTAAGAGCCAGCAACTTACACATACAACACTGTGTGACTACACTTTCATTCTCTTCCTTACAGCTTCAGTTGTTTAGTGTTACTGGCCTGCCAGATTTTCTAAAATCAGGATAGGCTCACGCTCAGCTGAACAGAACAGGGTAAGAATATCTTTGTATTTCTCTGGCTTGCAAATTTTTAGTTATGTGAATACTGTATGGACGCAGGAGGGCTATCAAGGGAGCAGGTATTCACAGGGTTTTCAATGCGTACCCTGCTGTGGGATAGAACCAGTCAAGCCACCTACTCGCTCGGGAGCCCATGTCGTGCTTGGCCACCTTTCAAACGTTCACCTGCAGAGCCCTCTGAGCTCAGAGACGCAGGAACAAAACTTAAACCTCTTTCCCTGGAAGTTCTGAGTCTGATGAGTTGATCCTTGCAAATGGCTGTTAGCCAAGGTGTGAGGGTGGGGAGAGAGCTACATGTGAAGATGTGTTTCTGGTCCGCTTCTCTGCTCCTGCAGCATCTTGCCCACCGACCCTTCTGGCACAGCAGCGGAGCGCTAAGCAAGCACAGAGGGAGCTTACTTTTAGGTGTTCTGTGCAAGACAAGCAAGGGGCAATGCTACCGGCCCGTGTTTTTCCTAATTCCAGCACTGCTGTAAGAGAAGGGATGAAGTAGAGATCTGATTTGGCCTTTGTCACTGTGTGTGTGCCACTGTAGGTGGAAATGGGGGAAATTTCCAATGGGAAGAGATGGAAATTTTTCATCTTTTCTAAGCAAAATTAACACAAAGTATTTCTGCAACTGTCCTGCCAACCTATTTGTATTACACAAGTTGGTTTACCTAAGTGATTCAGCCTTCACTTTCTCAGGTGATGCTTCGCAGTTCCTGAAGGAAAGATGATGTGAAATAAGTGGGATTCAAGATCTAGAAGTGACAGAGATTACCTCTGTTAAAATCCTACATGGCTTCCCTGCATTGCAATATGCATATTGTATTTCTGTTGATGGTCTTTTTTATTATCTATCACTGTATTTTACTGCCAATCACTGTAGCCACTGTAGTGAAAACTGTGCGTTGATAAACTCAGAGGCACCTGGTTTGTGTTAATTAAACACAAACCCTGTGAATTAATTACTGCTCTCCTAACTTTCTTAGATTTTTTAGTCTATTATATTAGCTTAGATAAAAATGTCCTCAGTTTTTTCCACTGGTTTGTACCAGACCGTCAGAATTGGCCTGGACTGCGTGGCCACACGGTAAATGACAACATCAGAGTTTATTTTCTCTGCCGGAAAGCAAATAAACTTTGCTGAAAACAGAGAGTTAGATCATTGGCCATTGTGGAAGGAAAAATACAGAATACAGTAGAAAACAAGCTTGAATTTCCTGAGGAGCCAGCACTGTGCCTATTTACATCACATGCGGAACTCCATCTTGATGGCCGTGGTGCATACTACTCCCTGATAGGAGACCGGGTGACTGGGCCGGCTGTTCCAAAGCATGTCACCTCCAACCGGGCACAGCAATTCCCTCTTCGGCTCCACAGCGGCACCCACAAAGGCCCCAGGACCTCTCACAGCCATGGTCTCGGCATCTTTTCTTCCTTGCTGGAGAGCCTGGCCGGGAGCTGCACAGCCAGGGCAATCAGGGGAGTGGATCGCTGGCACAAAATGGCTGCCCAGCCCCACTCAGAACTCCCGCATGGCTGGGAAGGAGGTAGACGAATTAAATCAGCTGGCACCTTCCTAAATTTCCCTCAGAACTAAAATTGAACAGATGAGTAAAGCCATACCAAGCTCAGATTGTTGGTTAAGCTTCCTGATATTGTTTTTGACTGATTATTTGGACCGGGCCTTCAAGGCCCACCCACTAAAACACCTCTGTCATTTGAAAAATCTGTCGTCAGAGAGGAAATAATCTTCGGCAAGAAAATGCCACTGCTTCCTTTCTTTTCCTATCGTAATCTTGCGCTGCTTATTTGCTTTTCTGATGTCATTTTGTGCCTCCAGGCTAAATTTTGCCTTTCGCTTGTGCAGACGCAGAGGGAGGGAGGATTCCCCACCCACTTCTGGGCATCCTGAATTAAATTTTGGGCCGAACTGCATGTCCTGTGCTGCTTTGGCCCTTGGAAAGGATGGCCCCAGAAGGAGGCTCCCCCCAGTTTTGTGCTAGTAGATGTTGTGCCTGAGAAGGAATGAGCCATGCACTTCTTTGTAATCTCCCTAATACTTCAAAAGTTGGCTTTGATCCTCTAATATTATTTGAGCTAATGCCCAAACCTTATTAAGCAACCTTGTGACAGAGACTGGAGGGAAAAGGATTGTGCCATTTCTCATCAAGTATTAAAAAATCAGTACAGAAATTCATGAAATGTCGAAGTTGCTGCAGCCCACGGTGACACCATGGCCTGCTGCTGGCATTGCAGGCCCTGGGACTCCAGAGGTTTCCTGGGCCTGTGCTTGCTCTTCCCACGGGAATGGGTTCTGCAGAGAGTAAGGGGCATAGGGGGGCCAGGCTGGCACAAGTCAGCTTGTTGGAGGCATAAAGCAATCCACAGAAACACACTGTCAGACCTCGGCTCACAAAAAGATGGTCTGATTACAGGAAGGCCATGTTCTTTTGCTGAGTCCTGAGACAGAAACCGCCTTTATTCAGAGTAGCACTTAGATCCGTATTTCGCTTTGACCTAATCACACGCTTAACTTCAGAGCTGACTGCCTACCGAGGCCACCGGTAAGGGCTCGGGCAGAGGGAACGCTCTGCACTCAAGTTCTGACTATCTTGGTTTGAAAAAGGCCAGAGATCACATGTCGAGGCAATCAGTTGCAAAGAGTAAAGAGTGAGAGAGGCAGCCAGAGAGACAAAGAGATAAAGAGAATGAACAGAGGCTCGTCATGTCGCTTGTTACAGTACTGGAAGGTGCTTGTGCTCTCTGACAGAAAAGGTGACATAAAAACCTTTGCAAAATAGAGCAGAGCCGGGCACGACGGGATGGCTTTGTTCATCCTTGCTAATGGGATGGCTCCGGTGCTTAGGATCGAGTGCCAACAGCGCCAATCATTCCTGTGTGCTATGTTAAAAAAAAAAAAAAAAAAATCCTCCAAATTTTCAGAAGTTAGAAATCACCCACCAGCTCAGCTCTCATTATTCACCACCCCTGGTTCTGGCCACCAGCACTGCCAGGTAAAGCCAGGGTGGGTGCACAATAAAGGTGAGCAGGTCTGAAAACATAAGTGAACACTGCAGAGAGCTGTTTGCTTTGCATTATTCACACTCTTCAAGCTCTGGCAAATTGCTTTTCCTCTGACCATACTGTAATTTTTTCAAGCTGAACTGGTTTGGATAGAGTAAATATCTGTTCTGAGTCCTCATTAGAAATTTCAATTGACTTTGAATCTTTTTGGAAGGTCCAGAGAGAAATAGAAGACTTTCAAGCATCTTTGTGCTTTTGGTGTCTGGAAGTGGCTTCTCTCACAGGAGAGAAAAGAAAAGAAGCAGATCTATTTGAGTAATTTAATCCGTATAAGGTAATTTACTACAAGGCAACACTTCAGCGCTCAGTGCTTTTTATTTTCCAGCACACAAGTATCCCTGACCTTGCTCTTTTCTAACCTCAGTTGGGTTTCGGCTAGCTCTGTAAGAAGAAGCCTCCCTAAGGAACAAATCTACAAGTCAAAGTCATGACTTCCTTTGCTCAAAAAAGGATCCAGAATACTGGATCAGCTGTATGTATCTCCTCCCTTTATATGGTTAGGCTGTTCCAGCGCTTTCATCATCTCTGGTAAAATTAGCACTATAGTAATTACCCTGGGCCAAATACACAGCTGGTGAAAGTGCACATATTTCAGAGGGACGAAACTTGAGATGGAATTGGCAGGCGCTGTCCCACTTATTAAGGCAAATGTAAGGAAAGTGATGGGAGTTGTTTCAGTCCCGCATCCACATGTGTAGACATATGCACTCAACATGCAATTCTGCTTTTACCTGCTAGAGCTTTGCACCTAACTTCCTGAGCATTGCCAATGCCAGCATTTCCAAAATCATCCCTCTGCATCTTTGGTACGGACCATACCAAGGGAAGTCTGTGGGGCTTGGTCTTTGTACCAACAGCCATAGATTTGCTGGAGGGTGTTGGGAGACAGCTTCTGGTGTGTAAAGCTGTGCAGGGCTTATGCCTCATGGGGGATTCAGCTAAAATGGGATGGCGAAGGACTATATTTGATGTTTTCACCTGGTACTTCTCCAAAAAGAAGGATAAAATGGGAGGAAAGGGAAAGAGGACCCAGTAAGGCATGGGTATTTGGCCCTCCAAAAGGAGTGGCTGCCACTTCAGGAATGACGCTGTGCCATACCTTCATAAATGAAAGAAATGACAAGGGAAAGGTGAATTTTTTGTCTGTGGAAAATGAGATCACTGAATAGAAGAGGTTTTAATCAGTATATGCAATGACTAATGCAACAACTGCAATAAGGTTACCAGATTTTTTTTCTCTACTCACATCCCACCACAGGTCCCTCTGGAAAGTGTGCTATTGAAATTGGTGGGGTCAGCTTTACTCAACATGAGTAAGGCCCTTGACCTGGGTGGGCAAGGAAGCTTCTCCCTAGAGTACATTCACTAGGGTCTTTTCTGATTTCTATTTGATGATCTGAAATGGGACCTACCCATTTATCCATAAGCCTTATTTTTCACACCCCACTTAGGGCATGCCTATCACAATGAAACACTTATCGGTCAAAATTTGAAAAATTAACAACACACCCAAAAGGCAACTCCACCCAGACAGTGTGCTGGACACCCAGTATGGACATTGCCCTGAGGCACAGCACGCAGTGGCGGTACCGGGGAGGCTTTGGGGCTGTCTCCTCTCTACTGCTGTTTTGTGCGATGGTCACATACAGGCTGTCAGCTCATTTTGGCACCTGGGCTAAGCAGGAATCGTGCCGAATGAACATCAGACCAAAAATAGTTCCTGCCCTGTCAGGCGAGTCTGAGAGACACCCTGTGATCAAAGATGGGGAAACACAAGGAACAAATACAATGCCCAGTAGTCGCAGCGGACCAGCTGCCTGACAGTTGTGGAGCTTCCTACACACGCTGCTGCGAAGGAGGGTTTGAAGAAAGGATGTGAAGGAGAATGATGATATAGATGGTTCAGCAGATGTTTAATTGGAGCTACTCCCATGCGTGAGAGAACGCACGAAGCTGTTCAATGGAAAATGTGCGTTCAGAAGTGGACATGGCACTGAATATGAGATAATTATTAAGGCATTTCTATTTTGGAGTCCTTCTGTGTGTAGCTTTGCATAATAAACGTAGCGTTGCCTTTCTACACGCACACACGTTCCCTGGTCCAAACAAACAAGCAGCTCTTTGCTTCTTGTCACTGATACCTCTTGAAGTAAGTATCTTTGGCCACAAATAGATCATTGCCCTATTTGAAAAGTTCCTAGTGGAGCATGGCCAGTTTTGACTGGCTATATATACCTAAGCTGGCAAATCAAGCAACCTCTCAGCTTTTGCTTCTATATATAAAGAGGAATGATATAGAATAAATCAGCTGGAAGGAGCACATGTCGTATCAGTTTTTGTACCAAAACCGTTTACTTTCTGAGTTGGATTTACTCTACTGAGCCTCACAGGGCAGCTTCGGGAAGCCCTAAAGTCCCGTCCCAGGCTTCCCTAGAATGGTCGGGCAGTACCAGGGGCTGGCTGACAACAGGGTAACGCCACCTTTCCTCACACCCTTTAGGAACAGCCGGGACCCCACTGGGGACAGCACACCCGAACCGATTCCACTCCAGCTGCCTCGGCAGCACCGAAAAGCGGCCCCCTGAGGCAGATCCCCAGGGTCAGGCCGCGGCTGAACGCCCGGACCCCGCCGAGCTCCTGCCCCCCGGCCCCAGCCGCTGAGGCGAGGCCCCGGCGGGGGCCGGGAAGGGACCGGGGGGGGCCCCGCCGGCGGCGGCTCCGCGGGCCCCCAGCAGGTGGCGCCCGAGGGCCCCGGCCGGAGCCGCGGCGGGAGCGGGGCCGGGCGGCTCCGGGCGCAGGTGGGCGCCGGGCCCTGGGCCCTGGGTGCTGGGCCGGGGGCTACGAGCCCGGAGCCGGCCGAGTAGGGGCGCAGAACCCCCCAGAACTTCGTCCCAGAGCCTGGGCCCTGCAGCTCCTGGGCCCTTCTGGCACCCCGTTTGTGTACCGAGGGAAGCAGAGCGTGAAGCCTGTGCTGGCTGATGGGAGGCGATATGACGGCTGCCAACAAAGCCTAGCTTTCTAGGGAGCAACAGGAGGTCAAAAAGGAGTTATCCAGTTTTCGTTTCCCCCCCCCCCCCCCCCCGTGATGCCTGTCTGATTTCCCCTTAGTCGTCTCCTCAGCCCTTCGGACTGACCCCAATAAACGGTTTAAATTCACAAAGTTGCCCCGGTGTTGTGATTTTAGGCCCCACAAAAACGTGGACACACATTTTTCAGCCCAGCCTAACCCCTGAATGTTCGTTTTTTTCATTTATATTTGCTTCTGCCGTGCTCCCTCTGGAACCTGGAACCAAAGGTGCTGTCAGTCACCTCCCCACACAGGCCTCTGAGGCCGGCCACAGACACCAACTCTTCCTGTTTGCAGGTTCCCAGTTCAAAACCAGCAAAGATTTAAGAGCTAAAAAAAGCTTACAAACAAATTTTTCTTCCCACACAAGCACTGGTACCTGTTATTTCCTGAACTGCGAGTAACCGTGTAAATGTGACACTTCTTCTTAGATGGGCAGCTGGAGTCAGACCTCCTGCACAGTGTTTGAGAAACAAGGGATAAACAAAGGGATATGTATTATGTCCCACATCTGAAAATCAGCCTCACATAAAATATGCACTAAATGATACATGATAATGATACATGATAATGGGGAAGGAAATGCCAGCTGCCTTAATGAATGGTGGTAGGCAAATCTGGAAAAATAAATTATATAATAATCTCTTATTATATTCCCTTTGACATAAACTAATCTTGACCCAGAACAATACTCTTACTCTCCAAGAGAAAATAACTGAGATGCAGCTATAATCATGATACAGGAGTCCAATGCAAACTGGTTTGCGTTTTCTCTTTGTTGTTACAATTTTGCTTCATCTGGTAAATTTTGTGGAGAAGACAAGAACAGAGTGAACTACTTCCAGCTACGGAAAGAAAAGCCAATTGCTGCCCTGGGTGGCTGGGAAGCAGCCACTGAGCTTCCACACAACCCATTGCCTTGCTGCTGAAGATGCATGGAGTATATGCAGAGCCCTGGGCACGCAGGAGGGTGCTCGTACCTCACCTCAGCACCCAGCTCACCCAGCACCTTGCCTTGGGGTGGGTCAGGGGTTAGGTTGTTTTGCTGCTGTGATGATACGTGTGTTACTACTTTTGATGGGTTTCTGAGAGGCTTGCATGCCTTTTTTTTTTTTTTTTTTTTTGCCTTTTGACCTTGCTCAGCTCTTCAATGGGGATGAATAAAAAGAAAACCAAACAAAAAATCCTTGGAATACATCCTCACCTAGAAATAGCAGATGGATGAGGAAGGTTCTTCCTCCTACTTGCTCAAAACTGCTGTTCACCAGCATACATTGTGTCCCTTCTAGGCCTGCTCCTGGGCAAGGTGGGCTGGCCTTGCCCAAGTGCCAGATACAGGGGCTTTGTGCAGTGGGCTCTGCCTTGCACACCTCATTCCCGTCTCACCCAGCTTGTGCTGTCAAAGATCCATCATCAGGTGAGGAAATTGCCGGTTAGCTTGCAAGCTCGGAACCCGGCTGCCATGGGTGTGTGTACATCTGCGAGAGGGGCTTTGTGAGCTCACACCTAACAGCAAGCTGTGATGTCTTGAGCCCCCATTCATCAGAGCTCATGTTAAGAAGCTGCAACAGAATGTACTTACAACTTTGTGAGTTTGCTCGTGATTTGGCATCTTTTAAAGTCAAAAGACTACTCTGTGCCTTATAAATTTTTCCATTGCCTCTTAGTGCATAAGATACAGAAACTTAAAACAGTGACTGAATGGAAGAGAAGTAAAATGTGCTCTCACAAGGTGTGTGGCAGAGGCATGTTCTTTATTTCTGTGTCTTTATTCATAAAAATGCAATGCATGCTTTACTATATATTATAACACATAGTTTTTATACTCTGATAAATGAAATTAAAATATCAAACAGAGAAACCCAGAAAAAGCCAGACGGGTTGAGACCAGTGGTTCAAATAGTATCCTGTCTCCAGCACGGGCTGGTATCAGATGCTGCAGATAAAAGTAGAAGAAACTGTATCGTAGCCTGTTATGAATTAACATGCCCAGGAGAAAAGTTTCTTCCTGACCCTCATCAGTTAGTGGTTGACTTATATGCCAAAGCATACATTACTATACATACGCACGTATTTCTATCTATCTATACCAAGAAGCATGTGACCAAATGCTAAATCAGACTCCTGGTACTTTCACTTACAGGAAAGTCATTCCAAGGAAAGAATTTTCTTCACCGCAAGAGGCTCACACGGTACATAACTGGGAGAGAGAAAGGCAGCTGATATTCACAGCTTAATAAGGGAAACTACCTTTATGAGCAGCACCTGAAATGTGTACCTTTTGAAGATGCTTTGGGAATTCTGGTTATATATCTCAGTAATATCTCAGATCTCTGAGTAGCTTTACCTATGTAATTAAGCAAATACTCACACATGTGTAAGTACTTGTAAAGTGACCTAGTTATGCAGACTTCATATTAAACATTCCCTTTTTCTGAAAATCATAGGGTCGTACAAAAACAGGGTTTGAAAGTTCAAGGCAAACCTGACCATTCTGTATCACTCCTGACAGCCACCTAACAAACTCCTGAGAGGCACCAGCACCAAAATTATACACCCCACAGATCTGTCCTGTGCTTTGCCTTCTTTAAGATAGTTTCTACTAATGTCTAACTTCAAACTCTTTGGCTTCAGTTTAAGCCCATGTCCTCCTGTCCTACCCACCAGATAAAGAGAACAGATCATCCCTCTCTCTTGATTTGCAATGTTTGAGAACTCTTTTTCCTAATTCCCTTCTGTCTTCTTTGGACTGAAAGCCCTTCGATTATTTCCCTACTTCCTTACTGATATATTTTCAGTATCTCTGGATTCATTTTTTCCATGTCTTTCCCAAAGTGCGGTGCCCAACATTGAATCAAGTACCCAGCCAAGAGCTTTCAAAGACAGAGTGTGGAAGGATGACTTCACATGTCTCAATGGCTATATTCTATTTTATACAACCTGGATGGTATTTTTGCAATACCATATAAATACTGAGAACCTTACACATTTTCCCACTGAATTTCTTCCCATTTTTAGACTATTTCCCCAATGCTTGCTGGTGCTCAAATCTAGGATACAATGAGATGTTTTCTACTGCAGTTATGGACTGATGGTGGTGATGATTCAGCATATAAAATAGGCTAATTAATGAGCTTAGGAATAGCTACCTCCCCTCAGGCTTGTTAATATATTTGTTTTTATCTAAAGGGATCACATAGGATCCAGAACACAAGTGCTAGCAAAAAAAAGAGAAATGCAAGATACATTAAAATAATGCAGTGATACTACTATATGCAGTAAGTTTCACAAAAGAAAAATAAAACAATCAGCATGCTGGTTTTCTTTTCATTAAATGTGATTAGCTCATAAAAACTTTGAATTAGTCAGCATGATGTGAATGACTCGTCAGACCTAATTTTAGCAGCTTAATGTTAGCCAGCATTTCAGAAACAGTCATCTCCTTCAACAATAAGCAGAGAGGGATGAGCAGTTCCAGGATAAGACCATCCTATTGCCTTCAGCTCCCTAAACACGCAGATTAGGATGGGATGAACTCCCCTGTGAAGACAGAGAAAAAGTTACAGCAGTCACTGAGAGCCTTGACCAGCCTTGACACTTCTTGCTGGCTGAGGTCAGGTGAGATAAATTTCATTTAAGGCAACCACAAATTCAGAGATAAATATTTTTAGGTTAGCGTGATAATTAAACATGATGCAAATTAACTGTAATCATTGGGGGGGGGGGGGGGGGGGAACATGATGAGATAATGACAGCGATGTGCAGAGCATGGAAATTCCATGTCACAGGCAACTTCAAAACATTGACATTTTCCCTGTTTTTCCAAATTGAGCTGACAGCTGAGTATGTAGAATTTCTCTGTAAAGGATCATTTTTACAGTCATTTCAGAAGAATAAAAATATTTCATTTTGACAAAATTATGCTGTTTGGTCTCCAGATTGATCCTTTTCCTTTTAAAGAAGCATAATAGACTAAAACGAAAAGCAAAGCTGACATTCTGAAATGAAAAGACATTTAGATTAAAAATAAAAATAAAAATTGCTAAGCTCACTCTAAAAACAGGGTGATCTTTTCTCCAAGGCTTAATATGATTTTGGTGATTTTGGTTTCAAACTTGAGGTCCCATTTTGGTTTCTGAATGGTGCAGATGAGCCAGTTTGGCCAACCCTCCTAGCCATCAGAGCCACATAACAAAATCTCCACGCAGCACCAAGCCAGCTGACGCACTGCATACCTCAAACTGCTGAGGGAGTGGCATTTCTGGGAATGGCTCACGACAAGGAAATGAGAAATCCCACTCACAGCCCTGGGCAGGGTGTCAGCAGGTTTCCGAAGCTACCCAGTAGTGCTGGGTTCAGTTATTCTTGCCAGTTTGCTCCCTCCTGCAAAGAACAGCCCCTCAGACTCGCCAATGTAACCTCAAGACAGGGGTTTCATTTGAACCGCTAGAGAGGTGCAGCTGGCACACAAGCAATCATTTGCTGTGATGGTGGGGGCATTTCAGAGCCTTCTGGAGGTATTGGGAACTGGCCTTCCAAATAAATCAGGCAGTATTAAAAAAACATGACCCAGAGGGCAAGCTTCCTTGTTCTTGTTCTCTGCCTGGATCATTTTCTATCTCTGGGCATCTCCAACATTGGTCCCTGCAGGGTAATAAAGTTTAGACTAAGTTTGCTCAAGTACAGTAGCTGTCTAGTCAACCCATATATAAGCTGCTTTCTTGTGCCAGTACTAATCTGTTACTGATACCCCCGCTAACCATTGTGAAGCTCAGCACTGTGTTGTAATGTAGGCATGCTGTCAGAACGAGGTTTATAATGTAAATAGTTGTGCATATGAGTTCATTGTTTATATTCTAAAAGCTGTGCTGGTAGAAGTTGTTGGAAGTGTTTTTAATTGCAGTGGAAATCTAGATTTGTGATTCCAGTGACAGTCTACTTAAGGTCACAGCTGCTTTCTGATAAGAAACCTCTCCAGAAGGCTGACAGACAGTTGTCACTGGGTCTTCTGGATCTTCACAGCTGGTGATGAGGGCAACTGCATTAAATGACTTCTGGTTTGTACTAAGTGACTTGATCTCCAGCGCTGATGTCTCTGCTTCTTTTTCCAATGTCTTCTCTGTTCGGTTCCATTCTTGCTCTTTCCGATCCAGTTGCATGGCACTGCAGTGAGGAGCATAAACTTCTGTGGTTTCTTCAAACTGTAGGCAATCCACTTTATAGTATTTTTTCTTTACGTGTAAGACATCATTAAACCTATAGCCCCAAAGAATCTCTCTGGGCACGTATGAGCTTCGGGACTGATGGGAAGTTCCTGTTGAATCACCTGTGTAGACAAATGTGACCAAGATTTCAAAGTTGTCCTTGGCCAAAGCTTTCCGGTCCAGACCATACAAGGGGCTATCACTATTGATTTCATGTACTACCGTCACTGGTGTAACAAGTATGATCTGGTCATTCAGCAGCTTCAAGTCCTTGTACTCCATCGTCATTCTCCCTTCCTTGTCTTCCTTGTAGCGCAGCAGCTGAGCTCGTACTGAGCCCTCAACCATGTGGTTTGGTCGGAAATCACCAATGCGCCACATCAGGCAAAATTTGTCATCCCGTAAGCCCACGACAGCATAGTAGCTGAAACGAATGGTCTGAGCTCTTTTTCGCGCTGTGGCCATTTTAGCCAAGGCTGCTCCAATTATGAAGGTGTCGATAATGCAGCTCAGTACAGACTGCAGGATAACCATAAGGATCGCGACAGAGCACTCCTCCGTAACACAGCGGTAACCATACCCAATGGTCGTCTGGGTTTCCAGGGAGAACAGGAATGCTCCTGTGAAGCTACGGACGTTTGCGACACAGGGCGTTACTTCTTCGTCATTGAATAAATCTCCGTGTTGGATTGCTATCAGCCAGAAAACCAGTCCAAAGAACAGCCACGAAAGAACATAGGACAGCGAGAATATCACAAACATATGGCGCCACTTGATGTCCACCAGTGTAGTAAATATGTCCACTACGTAGCTCTCCCATTCCCCAAAGATGTGTTTGAAGTACACATTGCAGCTGCCATCTTTGTGAAGAAATCGCTTCTGCAGTCTTTTCGTCCCCGTTTCAGGGCTGTCTTTACAAGACCCTTTGTAACTGATCTTATTTCCCTGTATGTTTACAGGCCTATAGCAACCACTCTGTTCAGTCATCTTTCTCATGTCTGCCTCGTGGCATCAGTTTACAGAACACACTTGTGGTCCCAGGAGCTATTTGTTTTCTTTGTTCATTGGGAATCTATGAAATAAAAGAAAAAGTTTATTTTTGTTTTTAATTTCGTATGCCAGAGCTCTGTAAAACCAAAACTAAATATACACACTCTGTGGCCATCATGAGCAATTTTCTGAAGAGTACAGACCGTGACATTCATTACACAACATAGCCCAAAAACTTAGAAATTCAGCTAGAAAATCAACAAGCTAGAAACGTCCATATCAATCTTAAAATTTGTTACCTAGATAAAAACAGAAACCAAAAACCTTTGTGGGGACCCCGCTGTGAGTATCTCTTCTAATACTCTGGTGAAGAAGGATTCAAATTGGTATGGGCTTTCACAAACACTCACAAGAATGGCATGAGCTCTCTTAAAGTTAGCCAAATGTTTGAGGTAGTCAATTGTTCCTGTTTGTTGCATGTCTGTTTGTTTTCCTCCATTTGAAGAAGTGCCTAGGAAAACACCCTCATTTATCCATGAGACTTCAGTGGCATGGAGAGACGAATTCAGTGCTAATGTGTTTTCACCAGAAAATGTATTGATCACACAGTCATTCATCATTACTTGCATTTGAGTATTGCCCAGAAAAACCTGGTCATGGAATTGAATTTTACTGAGCTAGTGCTTCAGAGACATATTTGTTCAATTTGTAGAAAAGTATTTACATTTCAAATGAAGAAGAAACCTCTCTGAGGTCCTGGAAATCCTCACAAATAATTCCTTAAAACAAAACAAAACAAAAAAAATCAATCTGGCAGAAAGTATTTACATTTTTATTAATGAATTTGAAACAAACATGCAGTATGCTAATAAAATTTGTGGATAACACAAATTTAGGAAGTGATGTGAATTAGGAGATTCCTCTGTCAGATCAGAGAAAATAATGGGTGTATTTGCAGATTGCAACCATATGAACTTCAGCAGTATGAAGTGCTTGGCTGTATGTTTAGTGACTAATAATAAGAACTTATGTTAGAAACTGAGACCTCATCAATTGAAATCCAATACAAAAGCAAAGACTTAGCTGAAGTAACCAGATACAGGATGCTTACGAATTATTTGTAGGATACAGCACAGAGAAAAGTAAATGCCTTTTCCTACAGGTCTCCAACTCATTCTACTATATCCCAACCCCTAACACAGAAAACACTGAAAAATCAGAAGTGATAGAGTATATAGCTAGAGCAATTCAAAATTTTTGCCAAAAGTCTAGTTTTTAACTAATATTTTTGAAAAAAAAAAAAAAAAAGGCATTTTTTTTTGAGGAAAAGCTGTCATTATTCTCCAAAATTGTAAGCTTTCAATGGAAAAATGGCAAGTACTTTTCCCATTTTTAAGCTGTTTTTTTCTGACAAAAGTTCAGATGTAGGTTTACAATGAAGCCAACATATTCATGGAAAATGAATTTACAAAAATGTTTCCCAGTGGTAGTCTTTTTTCTCAGCTCTTCATTCATTTTGCTTCGGTATAAATGACTGCACACAGTTTAAGGCAGAAGAGAGTCAGGCCCACGGAGTGTAATATATATTGGATGGACTAGATTAACAGACCTAGAACTCTTCTCCCATCCAAGGAACAATGACAAGCATGCAAAGACACTATTCCAGAAACACTTAAAAGCCAAACATAGTTTCCATTTCTTTTTTCTTTTCTTTTTTCTTTTCTTTTTTCTTTCTTTCTTTCTTTCTTTCTTTCTTTCTTTCTTTCTTTCTTTCTTTCTTTCTTTCTTTCTTTTTTTTTTTTTTTTCAGCACAGAAATGAATGTGACATATGGTGTCGTAGCCTCAGAATGTGGCCTTCATTAAAAAACACAACATTAATGTTTCCAAAAATACTTCTTGGAATACAGTCTTTGGAAACATTCATATGACTTGCTTTACTCATAGCTTTAAACAAACACTGTAGCCTAGTCCATTGACGACTCTTGACCTAACATTTTATAAGTCATATTTAACAACAAACAAAAACTGGAAACTGTTGATTTATTTTTTTAAGAACCTCATAATGTGAGGTGTGAAAATGAAGTAAATTGTAATCAGGAGCCAATATAATCTTAAACAAAAAACATACTTAGGGTTATACTGTTTTTCTTATTAACTGATTCAAAATAGAGTTCCTTGAAAATACTCACAAACACCTTGGGACTCTAAAACAGACTAACCAGTTCACAAAAAAAAAAAAAAAAAAAAAAAAAAAAAAAAAAAAAAGGCTACTGAGTTGATTCCACCATCTGCTGTTGCCATCAGCAAATAATCATATTTTAAAAGTGGTATTTTGCTGGCACCATCTTCAAATTTTGCTGGTGCTGGCAACAATGAGAGACTGTCACACATACAGCTATGTGGAAAAGTCCATTCTGATTTTTATGGCAGTCTGTGACACATTGGAGAGCACTTTTGCATCGGGAACTCTGACCCCACTTAGGGTGTCTCCTAAGTACAGGTTGCAGTAACATATAATCTGGTGAGTGTCTGTGATGGGGACTTGACTAGTGCAAATGAAGCTGTGCAGTTAGATGCTGGACTGGATTTTGTAAAACAGTTAAGAGTATATCTATAATAACCCAGGGATGTGATGCTGAGCCTTTTAAAACAGGACCAAATAAGCTAGCCCTGGAGCTGGATGGAGTGGAACAGAATCGGTGCAGAGGAAAACTACCACATATATTGCTCTCAGGATCTGAGTTAATCTTTCTCCGTCGTGTCGAAAATTGGCTTGCTCAGAGCCATTTGGCATTACACAGTGGAGACGTGCCCCAAATGACCTAAAATCCCAAATGTGCTTGAAAGTCTTAGGAAATAGCCTCCTCAGTCACTCAAAAACATCTACAAATGTTGCCCAGTATTTTGGGTGTGCTTAAAGGTGAGCCAAATCTTAACTTTTCCAGGCTACCTCTTAAAGTCTCCTGAGTGCAATAATAATCATGCATCATAATTAATAACTCTTTTATATTGTCTAATGTTGCTCAGAACATTAAGTTTAAAAAAACATCCTTCAATGTTTCTGAATTATGTAAGCTTGTATTACGATCAGTACTTCATTCATGGGGACACTTTTAAAAAGGCACGTGATTTTCCTACTTCAAATGAGAAGCAGTGAGGCTGTGGAGCCAGATGTTCATTGCTCACTCTACTGAGACATGCTGCCTTTCACAGAGCCGTCTGAAGACTATTATTATTACCAAATTTTAAAGGGGAGAAGACCACAGACTTGTAACCAGACTTATGAACCTAAATCTTGGAGCCGTTTCAAAACTCTTAGTTTTTCAAAATGGACAAAATATTTTACACATCCCAAGAAACCCGTATGAATCATATTAAAGGTCCTACTACCTGGTAAAGATTAACAAAGGGTATGGGGGAGGATTTAAAAACATTCTCTGCTCACTAACGCTCATGGATCAGTTGCTGCAAATGATTCTCAGATGTTGCCAGGAAGTGTTTTCACCTTCCTCTTACAATCACAAACCCTTGCCCTTTTTTTTTGTCTTGCTTTTACTTTCTGTTCTTTTTTTTTTTTTTTTTTTTTTTTGGTGTGTGTGTGTGGTTTGGTTTTTTTCTTTCTTTTGTTTCTGGGCATGTTCATACACATCTTAAGCCTTCTCTTGCATACTATTCTGTTGTTCAGAGGAGGAAGCATGTTGAAATTTAAAGCAGTTTTGGTAACCATCTTTATAAGCATATTTTCCCCAAAATACAAACTTATCAGAGGTAAAAACAGAGCAGTGAAACTGTACAGGATAAAATGAAGACAGAAATAGAGAAATCTCAAAAATTTCATTAGAGTAAATGCTAGAGAAGGTTCAGAAGTTTTTCTATACTTATTGGTCTCAGAGTTCAGAAAATCAGCATGTATTCTTGATTATCTGAGCCAAGGGTAGGATCGACTGTGCTGGATACTAAAATACACAACTGCTTTAGTACTGCTTTTATACACAAACAGCTCTGTGTTTGTACATACGGATCCCCCAAACTGGTATTATCACAAATATCTCACCCCAGTGAGATATGGGAGAAAAGTAAATGAATTGCTAAATTTAAAAGGCCACAAAGTAGTACAGTGGCAGAACTAGGGACAAACTCAATACCTGATTACACCCCATGAGGAGCTACAACAAAGCAAACACCAGCAGAAGCAAGCCTTTATCATATTTATCGTCTTAGTCTAGTTCCTCTTGAATAAAGCAGCTGTACCTAAAGAACTTGAACCCGATTTTCATCAACTCAAAACAGTAGTAACTTAAAAGCTTTAAGCATCCAGTTTAGACTTAGAGATTTTTAAAGCTTTTCAGTAAATGTAATTCTCAATTTTGTCGTGAGTTCAGGGTGTAGTGTTTTATGAGGATAATCCCTATATTGCACCTTAACCCTAATACCTAACAAGTTGTTGTTAAACCTGGTTTATGACTGTATTTTCCCATTATGTAAACAAGTAGGGGCAAATTTTTGTTCGGTGACAACTTCAGTCAACAGCTTGTTTGTAAAACATTAAGCAAAACAATGTGAAGATCTTGGTTCCAGAATAATTCTGTTCTGAGAATGAGATTAAATCAAAAAGAAAACAACTTGAAACCTCCAAATGAAACCGGGTACTCTCACTCTAACTCCACACACATGGACGTGGATGTCTCTCTAGCATTGGTTTAGCAATCACCTCAGTTTCCTGCTGCCTTTTGGAAATGGCCTGAAAGGTTTCCAGTTTTAGTCATTGTTGTGTAACCCTGGAAGGCTTTCAGCTCAGAGACTAGAAATGTGACAAGTAGAAACCTTTGGAGCTGCCTTGGAACTGGCTCAAGTACTTGTTCCTTTAAAACAAACAAACAAACACAAACAAATCAAAAAACAATCAAAATCCACAAAATCTAAATAAGTCCATTGTAGGACAGCATGTAGGCCCTTCTTTCCTTCCTTAATTTCCATCCTCTTTCTCTCCCTCTCTCCCTTTCCTTCCCTCCTTCCTTTCTTCTTTCTCTCTTCTTCTTTGGAAAGGGACCTAATTTTTAATACGTAAGCCAGTTTTTCTTCAGAAATGTAATCCTCAGAGCAGGCTTTGAATGCTGTGATTCACCAGGTGTGCATCTCACACCTACCACAGGCCTCCGCCACATCCCTGCAAGCCGTCTCCACCAGGCGTGCTTCAGGACGCACCACTCTGCTTGGAGATCTGCTGCCTGCATGGCTTGTGAGCCTGATTATCATTAGCCCATGAGATAGATTTATCTCTTGGGTGCAAGCTCTTTCACTCGCCTCCTCTGGCAGAGCAAAAAATCTCACTGAGCCCACAGTTTCAGAAAGTCCGGTACCCATGTTCTCTAACAGCTCAGGCCCAAAAGCCTGACAAGCACGACTTCGTTATAAGTCTCTTCTATATTTAATGTTCTCGAGTCAGATCCCCCAGATTATGGAAGGGTATCCCAGTGAGAGGAGGGGAAATGCAAAGTCCCCTGCATGAACATGGCACAGTCCCAGACCCAGAACCCTGGGGGGCAGAGCTGCAGGAGGGGGGCTCGCACCGCAGCTCCCACGGTGCCAGATCAGTTTGGGCTCCTGTGCTGGCTCAACAGGAGGGGAGCACACCCCAGCTGGGAGCTTCAGGCACAAAACTTCTTTATACCCACAGTGGTGTCTATGAAGTCATTGAAGCAATGCTTCTAAGTGGCTCAAATTTCCCTTTAAAATTAAAGTTTTCTTGTTCTGATCACTTCTGATCAGATGACTGCATGCAGCAGAGGTTGTAGGGCCGCAGTTCAACCAGCCATGGGACTCTGCCACATCTCCAATATGCAGTTTTGAGAGCATCATCATGTAAGTAACACCCTTCCTCTCCGTCATTTTGTGAATATACGTCTTTCAACAGCAAAGATTCCAAATACAGAAATAAAACCAAACTTTAAATAGGCTAGGCTCAAAGCTTGAGAAAAAGGGTATTTCTTGGACCTCGTATTCAAAACCTCAGTGCAGAGAGAAGACCTAAAGTATCAATACAACAGTGTTTATTAAACATCTTAAAAGAGAGACATAAATAGCACAAAGCAGCAGACACTTGCACACATTTTAAAGTCATGCAATAGTGCTGTAATCTACACTGGAACAACTCACAGTAACAGATATATTGACATTTAATTCATCTAAGTGAAACCAGATCTACTTAAAAAAAAAAAAAAAAAGAAAGAAAGAAAGAAAGAAATTTGGCCCCTTAAGTTTGAGAAGACAGACTCTGACAGTTGCTTCTTGATGAAGGCTGGTTACCAGTTTCAGAGCCACAGGACAGGTTTAAAGTGAAGGAGCCCCCTGATTACCACTCAGAGCAGCTCCCAAAATCTGTAGAAAGCTGAAAACGTCTATTTTAATTTATTCGCACTGTATGCACTGCTTGGTTTTAGCCAAGAACAAGCAGTGGAAACACTGAAATACCAGGAGAAATGGAAAGTGCTGGCAACTTGAAACTCTTGATTTCAGGCCTCACTGCCATTCTTTGTCTCAGACAATTTGGCAGGGGCGAAACCTAAAACTGCTCCCTCTCAGGACTCTCTTCCTCTTTTTAACCCTGCGCTCCCAGCAGCTCCTGCACCAGGGCAGCTGCGCACAGAGCTCTTGCCATCAGGACACCCACAGCGGTCTCCACTATTGCAGCTGTGGGTAGGTGCCCACTGTATGCGGTGTCCCCGTGGGCACAGCGTGTGCCAGGGCTGCCTTAAGAAGCCAAGACCCCAACCACAGCAGGGAAACAGCGGCTCCCGAGGCCAACCCTCAAAGGTGACCCTGGTTTGTGTGCAGGGCAGCCCACACCTGCAGGAGGATCCACCTGGGGCCACTCTCATCTGCCTGAAAATGCCTCCGGCCAGCTATCCCAGCATGTACGAGCCACGTGTGCTTCAGCACTGGGCTGACAGGGAACAGCCTCTATCTGAGGTCAGGCTCCTGCAGCCTCAGTTCTAAAAAACAGGGCAGATGGGGCACATCCCAGACCTGAAAATCTACCAGGTATGCAGACATGGAACAGCTGAAAAGATGTATTTTAGGTCCAGTCTGTTTCCGGTGGAATTCAGTAGCCAACCTCTCCGTAACTTCACTGTGCAGATTCCCCTGGGCTTTCATACAAGTTAGCTGCAAGGCAATTGAGTACAAGTATTAGCACTAATTACGATTTCCTCCTCCCTCCTCCCCTGACACACTGAGCCGACACACAGTGAAGGTTAATTTCAAAAGTTCTGCAGCTGTCTGCAGTGGGATTTCTCCCCACATGGAGCCTGATGGGTTTTGTTCAGCACAGAAAAAAACTTCAAGGAACTTTTCCACCGTATCTCCTTGGCAGGGAACAACAGAATGGTTTGTTGCAGCTCTTAATAGACGTGATGTAATGTGTTCAGCAATAGGTAAGTGGCAGGTCACGAACAATGACAGAATCAGATTAGATAATGCCGACCACTTTCAGCTAACAGGGCCAACACGCTCAGCTTTGATATTTGCCACAGCTCAGTGCTGCTATATCTCTTCTCAAAACACCACGGGCTATTAATTAAATATGAGTCTGGGGGCAGGCCAGAGCTGTGTTCTAAAGGGGTTCTCCCACCTGCAGGGGCTGCTGCACAGCACTGCTCTGAAACAGAAAGCTTGCTCCTTGATTTCTGCTTTCTGGGCACAGTTGTAAATCAGATACCCGGAGAAGGGTGTGACACAGGTTCAGTGTCTTTCCAGTTGTGCTCTTTACTCAAATATGTCTCTAGCAGAAAGGTGAGTAGGTACAGGGCTGTACCTCTTGTGGCACTACAGTTAGATCCTGCAGCCCTCTGTACTTCGGTGCTCCCTGCTCCTCTGTACACTTATCAAAAACAACTGAGAAAAGAAAAGGATATGTGGCTTTAACCAGAGAGTTACTCAAAGATCAGAGAATGCCTTATCTGTCCGTGCAAGTTTTAATCCTGCCAATTCAAAAGGTGGAAGCTTTGTCAATGGAAAGCCTTGTGCTGGTGTCAGTGAAGTCTAGATCAGATGCCTTGCTGTTTTATTTCATATACAGGACAGAATAAAAGAGAATCCCAAGTTAGCATCATGAGTGAGCTCTGCGCAATAGATGAGAGATGTGAGTAGGAAGCATGAGGATCTCCAATTTTTTAAAAAGTCTTTTAAAGGCTAGTAGGAAGTTCCCAAAGACATCACTTGATGCTAGTTACTAATTTCTAATGGCTATCACGTATAGAGGGGAACACTTGCAGCTTTCTTCTGAAACCAGCTCTGGGCTACTGTCTTTGGCATGAATGTCATTATAATTCTCAGCAGCAGCCTCATCCCACCTAATAAAATATCTCAAATGCCAATGAAATCACCAAAGCCTGTAACTTTTTGAAACTAAAGTATGATCTAATAGTGACCATTTTACATTAATTCACTGAGCAAACTGTGAGGACAAGGTAAAAAAATAAAAAATAATGTATATGTATATATAAAAATTAAAAAAAAAAAAAAAAAAAAAAAGCATGTAAATAAAATGAATCCTATCCACACTGACTTTTTAGGAAATATCATTGAAAAAATCCATTTTCTCTGTCTGTCCAATCTTTTCCCAAATCGAAGTGGTTGAAATATGTATTGGCTAAGGATCAAGTCAAACAATACACCAGATTCTTTTTAAGATAAGCATCAGAAAATTCTGTAACGGACATTAACACATGTAGTCATATAAACCAGACAATCAAATACTGTGCCTCAACAAGTCAATTTATCAATCATTTCTAGGGCCAAGAATAACTATTTGCTTTTCTGAGCAGCTCTGTATGAATTTCCTTTCATGTGTGACTGTAGATACAGCTGAAGCACACCTCTGCTGTGTCTCAATATGATTTTTTCTCAAGTCTGGTAGAGGCTATCATGTCGCTCAGTTCATAGCCTGTGACTGAAGCTGCTCAGCCAAGGCCCGTAGTCCAACGTGGCATCCCACGTTTTAGGTACTTCATCCAAACCAAGACATGCTTCCACATTTTTCAGACTGCATTTGTCACCACTTCTTTAAAGCTTGTGAAATATACATGTAGTAAATGGTTTCAGAGATCAGAGGCCTGATCCAAACTCTACTGAAGTCAGCAGAGTGGTTCTCTTCGATGTCTCGTTTTGGATCGGATCTAGCTCTTGGGTTTCTCAGTATCACCACAGGCAGTATTCATCGTTGCTCTTCAGAATTGGCTCCGTTTGCTGGAATTACAGCAATACTTTCTAAGGAACCAGGACATTCTTTTGATCTTCATTTTCTTTGGTTCACAGTCTTTGGCAGAATGTTGACTTTCCATATTGCTACTTAATTCCACTGGGATCTACATGAAATTTGGGAATGGGAAGCTTCTTCCAGAGATGACTTTCAACACCTTGTAGAGCAGATGGATGAACCTTTGTATGTGCATCCTCATGAGCCCCAATCTCAGCATGGATGCAAGTGATCTGGAAAGGCAGGTTATTCTGAATTTCAATAGTCTTTTTTTTTTTTTTTCTTTAACTTAAACTCAGCATGGTGTTGGCCACTCTTTTTTTCAACTGGCTTTCTCTTCCCAAGTTCAGTGCCCTAATTTACAGTATGTTGGTGTTTTGCAAGGCAGATAATTAAAATAATGTGGAAGTGGAAAACCACTTATTTGTGTATGTGGGTGCATTTGGACGGTACATTTAAGAATTTGATTTTTACCTCAGTGTGTGGGTTGCAAAACTTCCTCCTAGGTCTCTTAATCTATCCCACAGCTTATTCCTGACCACCTGGTTAAGATTCTGAACACAGCAAGTAGTATTTTAAGAAATACAGAGAATGGCAGAATCTCCTTTTAAATCTTGTTTCTTCTCCCCCACCTTTAAAACATTGTTAGATAAGTTACTTATTCCTCTGAAGATGTGAACATTCATCCTGAATCAGAGCTCTGCTTCATTTATGCCAGTGTCTACTCTTTAAAGGTGGCCCACATCAAATATTTAATATAATTTTATTCATCATTTATGATTCCATATACCAAGCTTCTTCTCTCCACCCCATCCAAAACCTTGTGTAGTAGATAGATTTAATTCCTAATTCTAAAGTTCCTTTTCAATATTTGCACTGTTTAGCTGTGACACCGAGGAGTGTCATATCATTCATATCAATAGCCAATTCTTTTGGATTAATCTATCGCTTCTGTATCAATGTTTCTTAGTCCTTGTCTTTTTCATGTCTTTTCATTGTCCTGCTTCCCGAAGCTGTCTTTTGGATATCCTGTTATGTGTTCATAAGTGGTCAAGTGAAGACAGCGTTCTTCTTTCTCAGCTCTTGGCCTTGACACTGTGCATGTACTATGTATTCCAACAGGCACTGAAAGTGGCTTCAAAATTTGCCTTGCACAGTTTAAAAAGATACTTTCCAGAATGGAGAAAACCTTAAATTTTCTTGGTTTGCCATAATTTAGCCAGCTTGACCTTATTTTATTATTTGATATATAAGGACTACCAAGAGTATTTTTTATGTTATTTCCTAAATATCTTCTTTCATTTTGTACATGTTTTAACCACGGTATGTCAAACCTTCACGTGACAGTCTGCTTTGTCAGTAAATTCCCGGCAAATTTGTCCATTTTCTGTCCAAACAATCGTCCCTTAAATCATAGGCAGTTTCTTCAGCTCCTGAAGGACTTGAGAGGAATCCCAGGCCAGGCACGTGGGATAAGGACAATCTAAGAGCTATGGCACTGGGTTTAAACCTAAGAAAAGTGTTCACACCTATGCTTAACTACAAGCAATAAAAGGGATGGACTTCAGCCTGCTTCAACTCTTCGTGGGACTGGAGCCAGCAAGGTGAGCCACTCACTGAAGGCTTTATGATGAACAACTGTAGGAAAGCAACAAACTGATCTCTCAGTCCCATTATAATGAATTTATTCAATCAGCAAATCTCTCGTCTGTGTCAGCAGAAGTTAATACATTATTTTCTGTTCAAAAATTCAAACTGTTTCCAAAGGTGTCAGTGCTTATTTAAATATATAGATACTACATATAGGCACACACAAATGTTGCCTTTAACAATAAATGAATAAATGTGAGTTTAGGGTTGGGTTTTTTTCATCAGATTTTTGTCTTTCAGTGATTTGCATAGAGGCTGACTATGTCTCCCTCAGTGCTGAAGGTATGTGCCTCTGTGGTTGATCTTTGCATGGAAGGTTTTCACTCAGCAGTACTACTGACTGAATGAGCTACTTACAGAAGGTTCAGTTCATTTCAAGATGTTTGTAATGAACCTGTTCAGTCAGCCGTGTTTTTCCTGTTTTACTTCTCAACTGCAAACACTGTGAACAAGTGAGCAGATCTTATCAAGACGATGTTAACAAAAATACATCAAATAAAAATCTGTTACATTACAAATGTCAACACTCACACAAACGCACACACACAAAGATATCTAAACTGAAGTTGCATTGGTTTTATTGCCAAAGCAATCCCCAAGGATTGTTTTGAAAACAACTTTTCTGTTTTACCTCATAGGTGTTATACCCCCATGAAAATAATTCCTCTCTCATTTCCTACACATTAACTTTATAGGGCTGCAGTCACCAGAGGCACCAGCATGCCACTGAACAATTCCTGTAAAAAACTCCCAAATTAGTTGGGAATTAGATGAATAATTACTCAACAAAATTCAGTTCAAAAGTGATACACCCAGCATAAGAGACAGATGTTTTGGCCTATATTTTCCCTGGGTCTTATTTTTTTTTCCTCCTGTTTTCACTGATTAAGAGCATCGCTTGCTCCTGCCACAAAGCCAGAGTCACTCAAAAGATCCAGAAATCCGTAGGCTATTAACTAAACCTCAAAACACTATCAGGGCCTGACAAGCTGTGAATCATGTGAGCTTGGATTGGTGGCATTCTTCCTTAGGAACATTTTGTATAGTGCTAAGCTGTATTCACTTCATACTGAAAAGATCTTCGGGGAATTAGGTCTGTGAAAAACATAAAGTGGTGTTTCCCACAGAAAAAAGCAAGTCACACCACTTGGGTGTCTTAGTCTGGGAGCAACTGCAATGCTTATTATGCTCAGGAGAGAAAGTACAGATTAAGGAGACTAAAAAGTAACCTGAAAGGTCCTGGAAAGGAGCCAGCAGAACTGTAACAAAGGCAAAGCAACCTGAAAACAATAATGTCACAAAACATCCCGCAGGAAGAAATGAGGATGGATCTTCAGGCCATACGAATGCTAGATAGATGAAGTTATCTCCCAGCTAACTGCCAGCACAAACATCATTCACAAAGCTTGACAGCTGCAGAGCACTTAGGAGAGGAGGTTGTGTTTAAAGGCAGAAGCGGCAAGTGGGTTCCAGCAACGCTGTGACGCGTGTTGGTAATTATGACATTATGACATTGATTTGGGCTTCGACTGTTTTTCAAATCAGGACTTGAGATCTCTTTGTTCTCCTGTGTAAAACCCAGCTTTGAGGTCATTCTTCTCCTTACACACCCTTGGCTGTTTATGAACATCCTTACAAAACTCAAAGCCCATTTCCCATTGAGGAAGACAAGAAACAGGTTTTGTCATTGTCTGGCTCAATTGTTCTTTGTAACTACATAATAATTCCAAAAAGAGGAATACTTACTAGCCTTAGGTTTTATTGTTGTAAAAGCCTCATGTCAACAATGAAAGGATATGCATGGTACAGGCGTATGATTGAGGAGAATCTGCTTTTCATATTAAAGGAAAGTGAATGAGAATGACATTCATCTATTTGAAAGGGAAATTGGCAGAAGGTTCAGCGGGGTACCCATCTATAATGAATGTTAAAGACCATTTCAGCTATTTGGCATCAAAATCTAGATAGCTCTAGATCTCTCTGTGTGACAGAGGTCCCATACCAACATCCTAAAGGATGCCAAGACAAGCTGTTTATGCTTTTGGCTTCAGGGTAGAAGGACAGACTTTGGCATCCTAATCTGATGTTTCCTTAAAGCTGCATCAATGTATTCTCCTTATGCATTGTTGCTCCTAGCAGTGGTTGTATTTTGTTAGTTTAAGAAAGCACTCTGGGATCTTTCAGAATAAAAGGATCATTATTGCGGAAGTTGGAAAAATGTCAGCAGAAGGGATGAAATATTGCCCCATGCCCTTGCCTTACAGAACAGGGAATCTTTTCTTCTAGTGTTGGTTTAGGACTTAATCCCGCAAGGTCCCGTCTGTCAGCAAATACAATCAGGTTTAAGAGCATGAATAACCATCCTAGAAATCACTAGAAACTATTTTGTTAGTGTGAAATTAAGGAAGTGATGAAGTTCTCCGATAGACCGGGACCGGAGTACTCAGCACCCTGCAGAAATGAGCCTTCAGTTCTTAGAACCATTTATTGTGTCCAGAACAGCCATTCATTAGGGCTTTGTGCAGAGAGGTTGAATTTCACTCACTTGGAAGATATTCTTTCTAACCCCCTGAGAGACACAGGCTCTTCGGTTGATTTGGAAAACAAAATGATTAATAGCATTTTACAAGTTTTTCCACTAAACAGTTTTCAGTTAAAGGCTGTCACAAGCTAAAGAATTTGTAGGAATAGTGTCAATCTGATGACATAGTGGCAATAAATCCTATTGTACTGGATTACGTTTTTACCCATTAAAATGCTCTGACCTATTGTCATCCAAGTAGAACCACATTCCACTGGCTGTTCAAAAGGTTCTGATTTCACTCCCGATTGTTGCCAGGGCAACTGCACCTCCATCCAAAACTCTGCTGCACCAATCATCTAACTTGATCTGAACAGACTCAAGGAGATAAAACAACGCGCTAGTTATCTGTTCCCATTGAAAAAGTCAAAATCAAATTTTTCTGAGATCTGAACAGAAACTCATAGAGGTTATTTCGGGGATATTTGTTGGGGTTTTTTGTTTGCTTGCTTGTTTTGTGAGGCACCAATTGTCTCATTTCTTTGGGGAATAGCTATCTGTGTGAAAAAATGCCATGAAAAGATTAATATTCTTAGTCTGTCCAAAGCAAGAGTGCACTAGAAGCCTCACCACAGACCACTCCTGGAAAGAGTTCTCACTCAGCTGTGGAAAACGAGAAGGATTTTCAGTAACAGTCAAACAGCTGGTTAATGATTGTGAGTGGAAATATAAACGTTTGAATTTTCCCACTGAGATTTCTGGTGGAAAACAGGCTGTGTTTTATGGCATCTACTTTTACATGCGTTAAGTTAATATATCAGTTGTCTTGCTTTGAGCTATCTTTGAGTGGGAGAATGCCAGTTAGAAGACACGCATGCTCTGCCATAGCTGCTAAGGATCAGCACTTACTGGGGAATAAAATGGACTGCCTGGAGCATCTGGCCATGTCAGAAATCAGCTCAGTAATGCTAGTTTAGGTCTGATCACAGCCAGGCTACAGGCCTGCAAAGAAACAAGATTGTGCTGATACTGCAAGACAGAATCAACGCTGTTAAACTGATGTACACTATATTCATTTCCATTTTGAAAACAATTTGAGAATTTTAAAAAGGATGGGAGATCCTTTCTGTTCAAAGTTGCCTCACAAACGGAGACACCTTTAGTTCGTATACATGGAAAACTTCCAGCTAGTTTTACTCTGTTATCCAGATGAGTCTTCATTTCACAATCTACTGTCAGGCTCTGCCTTGGTTTTCCTTTGGAGTGCAGAAAAACTTGTCTGAAAAATCATTGTTCTCTGAACCTGCCTCTAACTCAATTCGTTTCCCAGATTGTTGATTTTATCAAATGTCATTTCTTAGATCTTCCCAGGTTAGTAGTGACCTTCTATCCTCTATCCTGTGGACAGCAAAGAGAAACCAAAAATGTAATGCTTCCTCAGCAGAATCCTTCCACAGGAAATTAAGAGCTGAATCTGTCTTTGCTGTTCCAATTCTCCAGTCCAGCATGTCACCACAAATAATATTTGAGTAGCTGAACCATATTCTTCCCTGTCTGCACTCGCAAAACAGGACTTTTAACTGCTTTAGAAACAGGAACTAGTGTTACTATCATGACTGCAAACTACAAAAAATGGAGTATCTTGTGAAAAGCAGCACAATGAGTTTTTGGGTTACAGCATTCCTTCCTGCCAGACAGAATAGACAAATAGTCTGCTTTCACAACATGGCATGAAAAGTTAAGAATCAGATCGCACTCCTGTCCTAATTTAAAAAGCAAATAGAAAAGAGATCCAAAGTTGTTTTCTGTTTGTTTATTTGTTTGGCTTGTTTGTATGTATCATCTGGCATTTTAATTGCACAGCAAGTTACTGTAAATGGATGTTCTGTTACCAAGAATGGTTTCATGCTCATAGAGAGAATTTTGGGCAAGAAAGATACCTAATAAAATAAAGAAGGACATGGAATCAGCCAATCTAGAGAACCATACTCGTGCCAGAGAATACAGAATGAGGTGAATTAGCAGTGTCCTGTTGAAAGGCAGAAACTTTCTCAGTGTGAAGTGCTTTCCAACTGATCTTTCCAAGGGCTATTCAGAATCCCTTCTGCCAAAAGGGTGTCTCAAAGATTTCAACCCTCTTGTCTGGTAACACCTCCTTTGCAAAAGTTTGTTTCTTTATAAACAGAGCTTCCTGAACAAATGACTGATATATCAGTCCCAGTTCTTTCTGCCTCCAGAAAGAAAGGATATAGAAATCTTGGTAAGAGCTTGACTTGTATTTCTGATATGAGTTCCCTTCTGTTGTGGCGCTGAGTCATTATTGCTACAGTAACGAAATACAGCTAATCTGTGGATTGCTTGGATATTGCCTGAATTTAGCAAGTTTGCTACCGGTTAACTCTGACTGATCAACTGACATTTGCTAAGCCGTGCTAAACCATTTATCAGGATGTACTGGAATTTTTGCTTTTGGCTGTGTATATCTCTAGGGAGCTTGCATGACTTTGTGGCACCAAACTCGTTGCATCAGTCCATTCACACCCTTTCAAAAGTAACAGGAACAAGTGCACCAGAATGCTTGCCTGCTCCCATTTCAAAAATGTCCATCAGTATTATAGAATGACTGTGTCATGTAAATGATGCAAGCTTTCTTTGCGTTGATTTAAATCACCTAAACAAAAGGAGACAAAAGAAGAGAAAGCAAAAGGAAGATGCAAAAGTGCTGGGAGGCCAATTAGTAAAGTCTGCAGATGAAAGCTAAAGAACTTTCTCCCTTTTCTTCTTTCAGTGACTAATCTCTGTTACTGTAACAGAATGTTAGGAATGCTTATCCTCACCGAAACTGAAGCATTCACTTCCTCTTCTCCATCTCCTTAAGTCTCTTCAAAAAGCACTTCCCTCTCCATTATGGCTGTGGCAGGAAAGCTTATGATATTACTACAGAAAACACTATCTGTAAAATAATTTCTTTTATGCCCAACTAAAAGTTTGTAGTCTCACTCTGTATCACCACAAGTGAATGAGTCAGGGGTAAAAAAGAAACAACAGCTTGAATGTTCCCAGGAGACCAGAAGAAAGGAAAAGTGATACAAGGCAAGGACGCTGCATTTTTTTCAGTAATGGCCATGAGGACTGACCACATCGCAGACCACCCCTCTCTAAGCTGGACCACTTCTGTCTTCTTTCCAGGTTCAGAGCACCGTGGTGGCTGCTTTCACAGGAGGAGAGCTTCATTCCAAAACTACTGCACAGGAGCGAGTATTTGAGGAAGTTTAACAGCAAGGAACATGCAGAAGCTAGTATTATGTAATCAACCCCCTGGCAAGTGCGTTGCAAATGATGCAGTGAGTAACATAAGCATTGCATTGTCTTTCTCTGACATCTTTCAGTCATGTTCTATCCACTGGGTTAGTACTGCGAGGCAGGTTACCTTCCTCAGGCAAACCGTGGCAGTAGGAGCGAAAACCTTAAGTATACAGCAAGAAAAGGAAATCCTATCCACTTGTTTGCCTTCTATGTGACCTTCCCAGATCCTTCAGCCTAGTTAGAAAAGCATCTCTGTTTTCAGTACAGTTTGAATTGTTTGTCCAGGGTAACAAAGACAGAAATCAGGATATCTCTAAGGTGGACAACAAAATTATTCCTTTCTTACTTTTGTTTGTGGGTTCTTATAACAAACCAGGGGTCAGTGTCTCTCATCACTCATTACACATACATATTTGTGCACAAGTTCACATTCACAGAGCCACTCACACCTAAGAAAACTGAGTCCATTCCTGCAGTTCAGGCCTTTGCTGCTAGGCCCCTCTCTGCTCCAACAGTTCCGACAAGCTGGTTGCCCAGACCAGCCTCAGAAGGCAGGCTTTGGGGCAGAACGATTCTTCTGACTCACGCTCAGTTCAGCCAACATTTCTCACAGTCTGTAACCTTCAATTTCCTCTGGTATGAGCTGAAAGTGCCTCTGCTGGTCTGCCCTCCTAACTCAAGAATTCATGCGGTCAGTTTTGTTGCACCTTAGCTTTGTTCCTCTGGTAATGACACGTTGGAAAAACCCACCGTACGTGGACAGGCAGGAACAGAGGAATGTAGGAATTGCCAAACTGGATCAGCCCCACAGTCTGTCTGGTTCTGTATCCTGTCTCTACCAGTGGCTAATACCAAACGCTCCAGGAGAAGGTGTAAGAGCCCTGCAATAGGCAGCTTTGGAAGAAATTCCCTCCTCAAACAAGTTCTTATCCTGATCTTCAGTAGTTAGAGGCTGGACTCAGCCCTGCAATTACACAGCTTCCCGAGCATGTATTTGTACCAGCATTATAACTCTGCCTACTTTTAATATTCAAATGAACACAAAGTCCCCCTCTGAATTTCTGTGTGATAGAGAACTGTGTTGCCAAACAACAACTAACAAGCTGCCAGGTTACAATGCAAAACACACTTCTCATTGAGCAAGATGAACAATTTATTCCCATACAGGTTGTTTAGTTAGTTTAAAACTCTCTAAGGTAACAGGATTTCTATTTAAATGTACACACACGAACGCGCATAAGTCAGGAAACAGAAATGGGCTTTACCTTAATATCTGCTGAGATCTGAATCTCTGCTTCACTCCCTCCTTTCTTTTTCTCTCTCTCCCTCTCTTGCATGGCTGGACTGACAGGTTGGCAGGGCTGAGAACGACAGGTTGGGTTTGTTTTTTTAGGCGCAACTCCTCCCCCTCTCAAAGAGAGAAAAAAAATGCAAGACTGCTTGGGAAAAGTTCACAGAAAATCCCATCCTTTCAGCACATTAGAACTGATGAGACATATGCTACATTTGGGAGTCCAGCATTTTTCCTATTTTTTTCTCAGAAAGGCTCAAAGTCTGCTTCGCAGTAAGTACGAAGCAACCAGAGGATTTACACCAGGATCTGATCTGACCCCCAACTGTGTCCCTGATAACTGATCCAACAGATAATTGTAGCCTCTTTCAGGCAGCCTTGACAGTGATTTTTGTAAAAGTGGAAGGTGCTTTTACACAGCCTTTGGGCCTTGGACTTTATCCGTACATCCACGGCCTCCGTGTATAACAAAAGCCACCAGCAGATGTCTGAAGTCCTCGTTTCTCTCCCAGAGTCCTCCGCCGCTGCCAACCTGCCCGCACTTGCAGCACCAACGGGTTATTTTCAGCTCCTGCTTTACTCCGTCCTCTGACTCGGCTGCACAGAGACCGGCTGGCCTTCGGTCACCGTCACCTGAAACGCGACAGTGATGCTGCCAGGTCTCTCTGCGAGTGCCGGGGGAAATATTTAGCAGGCCACACTGGCCACACACATACACACAAGGAGCTTTGCTTCAGGAGACTCGGGCAGAGATGTGTGTGACAGGAAAAGTCAAGTGACAAGTGACAAGAAAAGTGACAAGAAAAAGGAGCCAAGAGGTCGGTGGCAGGTGAAGAAATGGCCTCTACCCTTCTGCTTTCCTGTAATCTATCAAAAGAACTGCGAGACAAGTCTCTTTTGTCCTCTAATGCTTTCCTTAAGATGGCAGTTTGGGCACAAATCTGCAATTTCCACAGCCTCTCCTCTGCGGAGTTGCTGTCTATTCCCTTACCCCGCTGTCTCAAGCAAACATACAGTAGACTAATGACAGTCATCTGCATAAATTTGCATCATAGACTCCTTGAATAGAATCCATATCTCCTCTGGGTCAGATTTGCAGCTGGTTTATAACAATGAAGTCTCATAGACTTCACTGCGTCACTGCGGCTGGCATCACAGTGCTCAGTATGCTGATAAGCAACAGCTCCACGAAGCCAGAAGCATTCCAAAACTTTTGGAAAAAAACAGACGGTTTAACTAACATTACGATGAACTAGCTTATGGGTGAAATCAATGAGTATCACACAAAGTCAGCACAGCATCATATACAAAAATGCCCAGTTCCACATCTCACTAAGCTGCTGCAGTATTTCCTACACTGGGAGAGTGCTGTTCCAGGGCCAGCTTCCATTCCTCCCCTCAGTCTCCTGCAGAATCCATTTGCTTTCTGCCTCTTCTATCAGGCAAGTGTTCTCAATTGTGTTCAGATCCCTGCTTAAGATTTCCAGGGAGATAACACAAATGCTAAGAAATCTTTATGGCCAGTGGAATGGGCTAACTGAATCCAGACAGCACTGGTCATGGCCAGCACCAAAGTTCAGCGATAATGAATCAGGGCTGAACGCACCAGTGCCTGCTGAGTGCCTCTATGAGGTGAGAAACTGTTCTTAAGGTTACAGCATGGTAATGGGCTTCATGTTTCTGCCTTAATTTCTAATACAGATGGGATGGGGATAAGAATGTACTAGTATTAGGTGCATACCAGGCTCAACATTGCTGTATTAAAGGCAGATTTAGCAGCAGAGCTATCAAGCTGTAGCTTGCTGTGGCACTGATGCATGACAGTCCTCTCCCTTCTCAGCATTATGAGGCTGGAGATCCAGCTCCTTCCTTCTAAAGATTTGCAGCTTGAGGAATCCTTAAGGAAGCAGGGTAGATCCAAGGGGGGTTATTTTGATTGACCATTTCCTGCCCCAACACCACATGCCAGGAACTCAAACATGGCCATCGCAGCACTCCTGCTTACCTCTGGTCTACCAACCCCACACAGCCCGTGGGCTTCTAGAGGAGGAGTAGAGAAGAAGAGCAGCAATGCAACAAAAGAGAATGTGCCAACATCCAGCTATAGCCTCCTGCTCAAATCCAGTCCAACCCTGTGATGCAAGCCTGGAGGGTGATGGGTTTATGTGGAGCATTTACACAGCTTCTCTACCCCTTTTTTATGAGGCTATGTCCACCCCAGGAGCTAAGGGTCCATACAAGCCAAGAGCTGGTTGTTCTCAGCAAGCAGAGTTGCCATTAGAGCTTCAAATCTGTCAATAAATGCACTTCAGTTAGCTACTGAAGTGAAGTTAGATTTCTTGTTTTTCCTGTTTAATTACCGAGTTTCAAGACAGTCTAATAATGAACCCTTAGAACTTATTACGGCATCAGAAAGGCTGCAAAATTGCAGACAACATTGGATCATTATAGTCAATTAGTTACACTCCCTTTAAAAAATAAAAGAGGAAGGAACATGTTTCATAATATAGGAATCTAATCCAAAATCTCTTGATGCCAATGACAAGATTCCCATGGCTTTCAATTGACAATGATCAATGCAACCAATACAGTCAATCTGGAATTTTCATATATTGCTACTGAAGTTAGAGTACTGTTTCCCGCTGATTTTCATTTGAATTCTATATGCCCTGCTGCTCTGTGATGCTTTCAAAACATCTTCCTCAATGCATGCAAATAGTCCTTTGTTTTTGCAGGTTCCTTGGGTATGGCTGAGCAGATACCAATCACACTGGAGCCATCTAAGCGCTGCCAAGGAGGAAAGGGAAAAAAATAATAATAATAATTCCAGTCCCCAGCTTTTAGCCTTGGGGAAAGTGGATCACACAAGCAGCAGTGCAGGGGTCACAGATCCATGTCCATTACCTCAAACCCCAGTAACAACATTCATAATCCAGGCTGCTTTTTTTAGACTGGGTGAGTCTGTTGCTCCAAATTTATACCCATTCAAAGCTCAAACTCTCTATCTACTACCTATAAACTGCAGATGCTTAAAGTTTGATAGGAAGGTGAGAAGTTTCCAGCAAAGAAGAGCAGCAAACAGGACCAGGTATGCTATCTTCAGTGCTTGATGACTGGTGGCCTTAGGAAAATCATTACAAAAGTTCCTGTCAATGTAGAGGGCATAGATGAGCAGTGTGGATGTCACAGCCCCTCTAGCAAGTCTGTATGTCAGTGGACATACAGACCATTGGGAGCTGGAGAAGAGCTTTAGCCCTTTCTCATGTGTTATTGCACAGGGAGAATATTTCAGTCTAGGGACTGAATAATTCACCAAGAAATCAGCTGGCCAGTGTGGAAATAATTTTAAATGAACTGAGCCCTTAGGTATTAAATTAACTGGATCTCTAGGGAAGGATGTGGATTATTGCAGCTGAATGGAGCCCTTATTTATCAGATGGAAAAGGTTAATGTCATTTCCTTTCCTTTCCTCCATGGTTTTTCTTACCACATCACCATTTATGGATAGCATGAGGTGCAGACAGTGTAAGAACATGTGCTTGATTGTTTAAATGACCAGAGCTGTTACTTTAATGGGGGGAGGGGGACAAGAAATTAAGAGTTCTTCTGGTTTCCTGGGAGGAATTACAGGGCTGGGAAACATAAAACACTGAAGAAAGGAAATGGGCTTTTGGAGCACCTGGTCTTTGATTTGACATCCAAGAGTACCTAACTGAATGAGGGAATTTTTGCACTCTCATCTACTGTGTGCACATAACAACAACCAGGATCAAACTAATCTAATATCCTTATTTCATACTTTATAAAGAAAGAGTACATTAAGAAATGTCATTTTTTTTCCTCCTTAATTAAGTTTAAATACAGTTAAATTAAGTTCTACTAATAAAGAGTCTATGTTTTTTTCTAATTTGCCTCTGGAATCTCAATAGCTGTGGACCTAAAGATAAATATCAGAGCTGTTCAGCTATCTATTATGTGCTTTACTAATGATGACAACAAGGTAATTCTAATACCAGCTATGGAGACAATTTCCATGGCAGTAAGACTGAGAGAAGTGAAAGCCGAGATTAAGAGAAGAAAAATCTTTTTGTGGTAAAAGACTCAAGAGACACAGGTTGATTTCCTCGTCTCTAGCATTGTACAACCTTAGGCAACCACTTAAGAGTATCCTCCAACCTGTTAGCATAGTAACAGAATGGACCTACAACACCCTTTCTGGTGTTAAGGATGCGCACATCTGACCTCTTGGGAATTCAGGGATGCCAGCTCCTGGTTCCCTATTCAAGCCCACAGAAACAGGCATGGCATTTGAGTCAGGCTTCTAAGTACAGCCCTTCCTTCTTCTCAGTGTTTAGAGGGGCTGTATACATAGGTGTCATGCATATTTGTCTTTGCCATGCCGTGAATAATAAATGGTTTGAGTTCCTCACCACCCTCTTGTTTCCAGAGACATCAGCAGAACATAACTCATGCTAATTCCATAAGAAGATGTCAGAATACAACTCTTGGTCTCCCTGACTATGCAGAACTACAAGATGTGAAACTTGTTCCTAGCTCCCAGATCCAGCCGCTTCCCTACCCCAGATTCAATTCCATGTTGGATCAAAACTCAGGCATACACCTTTCCTCTCTCCATAACCCATTATCCATCAAAGGAAATCCAGACTGAGGGTCAGAACATCTCTGTATTTGCTGGAAGATTCAGAGAAAATCTTTCTGGCCCAGCTTCACATCTATGAAACTGAATCAGTAGCTGAATCAAGGTAGAATCACTACCTTGAGAGGTATCTTAAGGACAAAAAATTAATATTTGGTGGCACTGCAATGGGGATAGCTAATTCCAGCTCTGAATGAAATGAGGAGAAAGATGCCCATTGACTTATATGGGATTTAGAATGAACTCTTATTCATTTTTCATTAGCCACCGAACAGCCATTTGAGGATAACAGTGAATAACTATTAATACGTGTGCAGTTAAACAATCAGCATCTAAGTTATAATGGAGTAAATTAATGTATGTATCTAAGGCAACCACAATGTGACTATTGAGGTGGCCTCATAAGGTGAGTATTTGCAGAATAAGAAAAGAAGCACATGTAAAAGCTGAGTGCATCTGGTCTGATTTTTGTCCTGCCCACAAAGGAACAGCTTTTCTGGACAACCAAGCAGCAAGATATTACACCAAATAGTCTTTCACATAAAGCCAGACTTGACTTTGTTATAATTGCTATGTAAATATAATCCCACTCATCAATTAAAAGCTGCTCTCCTGGGCTGGAACATTATACATGTTCATTGAGATGGAATCCCTGTCAATTCAGTTTTCTAACTCAGTATTCATGTGCATTAGCCTTGGAAAAGAGAATGTGATTGCTTGAATAAATTCAGCCACTACCTTCTGCATCCCTGTATCAGTTGACACGCGTCAGTCTGACTGTAATAGGGGTTCAGAAATATGTTGCCATGGAAATCCTAAATATTCAGTTCTTGGCAGGGGAATTCAAATGGGATACCTGATAAATAGAAATAGTCCAGCCCTTTGCTGACCGCATAACTAACACCTAACGTCTTAAGATGTTACCAAGGATCATTATGTAATTTTTTTCAAAGTAGTTGAGGAAGCAAAAATCTTGATTTTCACTAACATTTGTAGATTTGCAGATCCCAGATTCCTTAGTGTGTCAGGAAATCTCTCCCAGAGCTTCCCGTTGCATAAGCACAGTCTCTCCAGTGGGGCTACATTATTTCTGAGCTGTCTGGATCCAGCCAGTTCCTCAGGCCAGAGGGTAATTGTTAATGGTCTCTGACCACTTAGGTATTGCTGCTCAGCAGTAGCCCTTGCCCTCCGGACAACCTGAGCTTTCCATCCCTGTACACCACCCACATGGGGCCAGCCAGTGTCTGACCCCTTTTTTTTATGGTTATTGTTCTGTGTGACTGAACACTCTTAATAATTCAGCATGGGTCTTCAGCACTGCTGTTTCCTAAGCATGGCTGCAAACTTTACAACCCAAAACACAGCCCATAAATAGATTTCCCTCTCGGGCAGCATCCAGCAGCTGTTTAACAACACACAGCATCCCCCTGCAGCAGTTTAGCACAAGAAGTAATGTGTGTCATACCTAATTAAGCTGTAGGCAATTCAGGCTGGAGACCAATTCGTTGCTCTGTGTCGGTAAAGCAGCACAACAGGCTATTACCAAGGGCATCAACTACTACCGTAACATTTAAAAACGTCCATAGTTCTTACTAGGTAGGAGAAAACAAGTTCTACAGAGCATGCTAAACCAAGCTTTGGGGCATGAGTAGTGCTTTTAGCAACTTTCCTTCCAGAAAGTGCTGAGGAAGGCTTTTCATAGCATCACAGAATCATTTGGGGCAGGAGCAGTGACTGTAGCAGCTCTCCTGCCCAGAGGCACTGGGGAAGGCCTTTGGGGAAAAAGTGGTGTTTTTTAGCTAAAAACTTTTATTCTAGAAAGATCTGGGGCAGGCCTTTGGGGTAGGAGCAGTGCTTTTAGCTAAAAATTTGCATTCTGGAAAGTGCTGGGGAAAGCTTTTGGGGCAGGAGCAGTGTTTTTAACCAACAACTTTTATTCTAGGAAGATCTGTGGCAACCCTCCAGCCGGGAAGCACCAGGACAGGCCTTTGCCCCCGGCGGCGGCCCGAGGGCTGGGCGCGCGGGTGGGCGCTATCCCTTCAGCACCACGCGCCGCCCGCCGCCAGCGCCCCGGCACCGCTTGGGGCCTCCTACCCTGCAGAGGAGGAGGAGAAGGAGGAGGAGGAGGAAGGGGAACCGCCGGCATGGGCTGCCCAGTGGGCGTCCTTGCTCCCCTGTGGTGCTGGAGCCTGGACCAAGAAGCTGCCCTGTGCTGGAGGCCTTGGCGCAGATCTCTGTCCTGAGGCTCAAATCTCTGTCCTGAGGCTTGGATCTCTGTCCTGAGACACAAATCTCTGTCCTGAGGCACAGATCTCCATCCTGAGGCATAAATCTCCATCCTGAGGCGCAGATCTCTGTCCTGAGGCCTGCTGCTGAGGCCAGGTCTGCCCCAGGCTGCCAGCTCACCCCGAGTGGGGTTATCTCTTTTTTCTGTGGTGGAGAGGAGACGAAGAGAGTGCCTTTCTCTGCGCTTAAGTTTCACATGATTCCGTGCTGGGAAGAAAATGAAACTAAGAGGATTTTGTGAATTTGAGCTGGGAGCAAAAGACAAGGTGAAAGTGTCTGAAGTTTGGAAATAAGCCACAGTCCCAAACCAGCAAATTCTTTTTCCAAATGTTGTATGACTAAGGCCTTTCATCAGCATTAAAAGAATACAGAGAACATTTGTTGTTGTTGTTTTGTTCTTTTTTTTTTTTTTTTTTTTTTTGAGTTAATGATTGTCTACAAACTATTTTCAGTAAAATATTGATTGTGCTTTCTTCTCTTATCAAAAAAATGTTTCCATACATAGAATTATCCCTGAAAAAAACCAAGCAACCACCCAATCTCTGGACCTGATCTGGTAATTTAGATAAAACCGCCATTTGGGTTAATGAAAGTTAAAACTTGATTTGTCAGTGACTAATGTCTGCCTTTCTCTTGAACATTAGTAATTTCATTTTTGGCTGACTCTGTTTCAAACTCCACCACTGCAAAATAATCTGCCTACCAAATAAATAAGCTTAGCTCATCACATGCTCAATTCACTGCTTGAAGTTGGTTTTGGGGGGAGGAAACAGAGCTGTCTTTAGATCTGAACAAATATCTGGGAATCAAGTAGCTTCCTATAACTCTCAAAATATTGGATACACGTTTTCAGGTGAGAAATTTTCCATCAAAGGTGGAGAATTTTAAGCTTCCATTCAAAATCAGAACCTCACAGTATCCAGTTTTCTGTGTTATATATTTAAAACATATTCATAGCTGGTCAGAAGAACCATTGAAAAGAAATGCTTCTGCTTCTATTGAGAGAAAATTTCTAAACACTGGTGGAAAAGTTTACTTAAAGGACTGCATTTCTCTTCCTCCAATAGAGCTTGTGAATTATATTTGGCAACTTCCATGCCTTTGTGCCGAACAAAGCAGAGAATGGCGCAGAGCATATTATTATTATTAATAATAATAATAACAACAATAGTAAATTTGCATCAAGAAGGGCTGTGAAACATAAGTAGAAAAATATTCTTGTCAGTCAAGCCACTCACATCATGTAAACACACAAGCTAAACATTTTGTATGAAACCATCCAATCTTCCTGCACATTATGAATTATAATTTTGAGGATCTATAATGTATGATACTGCAGAACATGGACTATGACAGCGTGTAATATTCAGTAAAGTGCAGTGGCTTTCAAAAGCGTGTGAAATAACCTTATCTGCAGCTCACTGTTTTGAAAGTTATTTGCGTTTCTTAATATAAGAATAATATCATGCTTTGTTGGCTTAGTGGTGGAAATTGATTTGGGTTATCAAATGAGGTATCATAAAACTCCAAGGTGCACTTACTGAATGCTCTGTATGTTTGAACCAGAAATACTATCTTCTTGACCATGTGTTATCAAGCACACTCTGTATGCTTGGCTGTGATTGCTATAAAATGTAAACAGATACCATTCAGACTGCAAAATCTACTTGTCATTCCCTATCATCTATTCAGTTTTCCTGCTTCCCACTGCCCCAGAGTTTTCTTAGGTGTTTCATATTTTGGCTCAAATAAGAGTGCTCCTGTATGACTTCTCAAAAGATTTTTCTGAAAAGCTCAGAGATCCTATGCAGCTCTGACAGCACAGCAAGAACTGAATTGCCAGCAGAGGGGGAGAGTTAGAGAGACACTGTGATTTGATCCAACATCCAGTGAACTCAGTGGAGGCATTCTCACTGACCGGGTCAATAAAAAGAAGGAAAAACCTTGCACTAGAGAACTTTGTGTAATATTTTCTCCAATTCACATTTTCTAGCTGCTATCCTACTGTCTATCTATACCATCAGATTTCCTTGCTGTTTATATCAAAGAGTGCTCATCACTTTTTCTGTGCAGTAATAAAAAAGCTGTGGAAAATGCAAGACCACATATGGTCTCAGGAATAATAATTAAGATGAAAAAAATCTCGATTTACCAGAATGAAAAGTCACTGAGCAGCTTTAAGCAGAGAATGCCGTATGCCAACCCCTCATGCCCCTAATAAATCTGCATTTGATCGTGCACTGTAAGTCTTTAAGCACATTGTAGAAATGGGGCAAATCCTCTTTTGGAATTTACAGACTTAAAAAAAATGAAAAGCAACATAATTCCATTTATTTTAACATCATTAGTTTCTGAAAAGGAACCCCGATCATATCTTAGAATAGCATTATTGTTATTTCTATGATTATCACTATTTTTAACACGATACTGTACTTTGCTGCTAGCCAATTGATTCTTTTGCTCTGGAGTTACACAGGAGGTGAGAAGCATATTAAGAGCTGGAACGAAGCACAGGAATGAGCTATGTCTTTGCTTTTTTCCCCAAGAATTTGTAATCTATTTATTGTCAGAATAATGTCACTGAGCCTAGATGGAGCAGTGGTACCAGTGAAGGGTATTTTTCTGATCATATGTCTTTTAAACAAGATGAGGTATCCCATCTTATCATTTCATATCACCAGAATGGTTTTGGAATTGTTAGCATTACATTAAAAATAAAAACAACCAAATAAAACAACCAAACAAAAACCCGCTAACAGCTAAACAACACCCCTCTCCCTTTCCCAATAAAAAATAAAATAAAAATAAAAATAAATAAATGCATAACAGGGACCAAAACTCTAGTAGTTCTATTGGCCTAAGTAATTAATCAGGAGAAAACACTGAAAAGCTCCCCCAGTTCCCTTCTGGTGTGTTTGCTTTCACCAACATGTAGTGTCCTCCTGGTCCTACGAGAATTCCAGTTCTCAGGGGTCCATTGGCTCCTTGGCTCCCTGTCAAGCCCTTCATCTTCAAAGCACTCCATCCCCTTTTGATGCCAGCATCTTTATTTGCATTTCGTAGCACCCAGAACAGGCTAGGCAAATAAGTTTAAAGTTCAACATATGCTTTGTAGAATTGCCAGATTGAAAAAAAAAACAAAACAACAACATTCAGGAAATAGAGAAATCCATGGACCCTTAACAAACATTGAGCTCCTGACAAAGAAGAAGGCATACTCGTCCTCTGCTGACCTAGGTCACCTTTGAACAGACTCAAGGTTCTTTATCAACTTGCCAATTTTCCCATTCTTTTAGAGATCAGGTTTGTGTTTTGTTGTGTTTTCTTTGCGTGTTTATCTCTTGATCTTTGAGTAAATTACAAAATCTGAAATCAGCCATTGTGGAAACAGGTTCAGAGCTTCACAACTGACTTCCTGTTTATTTTATAACCGAGGTGCCAGTCTCTTTAAATTAATGCAACTCCTCATTTACATTTTCTGTATTATGATTCAGATTTTCATAGTCACTTGGGCCTATATTCTAACAGCCTTCCAATATATACTGATTTTTTTTTTCCCCTTTTTTTTTTTTTTTAAACTTTCATTCATTTCAGTTATCTCCAGTGGGAGTAAAGTGACAATCTAGTAGATTCCCTCATTCTGTGATTATCATCCCTGCATTATCCCTTGTGTATGGTGCCAAAGATCTTTAGGGCTAAATAACCTGCTGTATTTGGTCAAAATAGAGAATAGTAGAGTCTTAATACTTAGTCTAATAGGCTTACAAGAATCATAGATGTGTGAACTACTTCCAAACAGCTATATATATATATATATATTTTTTTTTTTTTTTTTTTTGAGGAAGTATGAAGACAGCGTGTCTTCACATCGCTTCCTGATCATGCACTTTCATATTTTATAAAGTAAGTCTTTCCTCACAGATTCGTAAGTATTTACAGGCCAAATGCTTTCATTGCCCACATTCCTAAAACAGCTCAGAGATAATGTGTAGAAACTGTTTTACTCTGAGGGCAGCTTATACCATGTTGCAAACGTTACTGAATGTAAACCAAAATGCAAACAGCATAGCTGCAGTGTCTGTAGAAATCTCCTTTCCAGTGGCAGTCGGTAGTTTGGGATATGCTCATCTTCACAAGGCTGCACATAAGCACAAGGAAGAGACTGAACCTGGATCTTAAGGAATATATCGGGGCTGAGATATTGTCTGCATAGATGGAGCTTACACTTCACTTGCAGGATATATTCATGAACTAAAATGGCATTCTGAGCTCTTGGAAACAGGAACAAATTGGGTTTTTCTTTTACTTAAATTTGTAAAATCCATTTGTATTAAAATATTGTTTCTAAAAATGTGTTATATTTATCTGATATATACGTAATATATATATATATATCTAATACAACACAATAAACAGCAACTGTTTGAATGTCCTCAACTACTTGTTTTAATTGCCACTTGTTTGATCTTCAATCTAATTTCCTTTGATACATTACTGTGGATAAAGCTCAGTTGCATCATTTCCATGTAAATTTATGCCACAGCAAATAAAAGAAGAGTTGGGCAAGTGAATCCTTCTCACTGTGAACCAATTTTGAGCCATCACATAGCACACATAGATATTTAACATTATTTTAGAGCAACTATTCATTCTATTGACACAATAAACAGAACAATTGTGGGACTAGTGTCCTAGTCATTTCTGAACAGTCGAGAGAAGAGAAAATAAATCAACAAGGGTGCCGAATGCATGCAAAACAAATGGAACATCTGGTTTGTGTGAGCTCAGTGAAAGGACTGATGTAAATTCAGATCTTGATAGTGCAGTCATGCCGCTCCACAGGGAGAAGCAGACCTTTTCGGACTTGAGCAGTACAGAAAACAATTAAGAGGAAAACAATAGTTACAAAGATAAGGCTAGTAGCATGAAGAGCAAAGCAATGGTAAGGAGTGTGCATGTATTTGTGAAAGCATGAATGTCTGAATGAATTCACTGTGTGTATACTCTTGTACTATGTGTACAGATACATTTTCATTTTCTGTCAAAATAGGATAAAATCAGCTGGATCTATCCAGTAATTAAGTTTTAAAATAGGCACAATAAAGCAATGCTTGTCATTGTCTGGTTGTTTTGCCCTAAAAAAAAAAAAAAAAAAAGGCAAACACAGAAATGTGCAGCCGCTCTCCAGTGTATAGGTATGGAAACAATATAAAAGGTACTTTACCTTTGCTCGTGCCTCTGTGAGGAAGTTATGTCAAGGGTCCTTTTGTTTCTTGTGTGCCAGCAGCCGTGCGACTGTAAAGAAAAACAGGGCTTGGGTTAATAATAAAGAAAGGTACAAGCCATAGACTCCAAAGACTCAAGTTAAACATTTACCCCAGCTTGTTCCTGTGAGCAAACTCAGAGGGTCTGCTTTGATAACTGCTGGCATCTTGAGAAAAGGCTGAGAGCCAATCTGCTGCTTGCCCCGCTACTTCCCGGTCTGCAGCTCAGACATGCACAGCAGAAAGCTAAAGTCACCTGTGCACATCTCAGTTAGGATTTCAAAAACAAGAAGCAGGAAACTCTCCCATGTCAGAAAAGCTCTTCACAATTTAAATGCTACTTCAAATATTTACACATAGGATTGGATTCTGAATTACCCACTGAAATACCACTTAGGATAAACAGATTCAAGTTCATACTTACATTCTCTTTTATTTAGTCAGATTTTTTCTCCAGAAAGTCTTTTGTTTCTGTGTTAGCATGAGGCTAAGGTAAAGACTTCCAGTCTATACAAGTGCAATATCCTTTTCTGCCTGAGACACGGGGCAGGGAGCATTGCATGTCAGTTCCTGCTAGGCAGATACCTGGAAACAGGTGAGAGCCAGGGTGGAGCACAGCCCTTGTTCCTCAGAAGCCATACTGCTTCAGGACCTTTCAGAAGATGGACCTGCTACTGCTTTCCACTTTTCACAACATCATGATCAGGCTATTCATTTAGGCACCTGAAGGTGAATTTAGGCACTTAAAGATGAATTTAGGTCATCTGAATTTCTAGATACAGTTCTGGACTAGTCAAGGTCAGGAGCAGACCAGACTGCAGTCCCCCCACAAAAACCCTGTGCACTTTTGAAACTTTTATATGAAATGAACCTGGAATAGAAATCCAAAACCACAGCAAACTTTAAGGACTAAATCGAGGGATGAATTGTTGCATGGTGGTATGAGCTCTCTCCAGCTCAACGGGGCAGTTCGGCTAACTGATGTTAACCTTGCACTTGCTGTAGCTGAGAGCACAGACTCAATGGGCAGTATATATTACAGAATGGATGACAATTTTTTTTAACACTAAGATACTTTTACATGTGCATGGGTGACTTTTAGTAACATTACAGGATCTTCAAAAGGTTCAGCATAATTTCAGTTCTCTCTCCCTAGCTTTCAGGGTCTTTAGTATTTATTTTTATTCAGAGCCCTGAGGATCTACAAAAGCACCTATGCAGAGCAGGCTCCTAAAGCTCTTTAAACACCCTTTGTGATTTGAGAGGAGCTGGCCTAGACAACAGTTTACCAGAGGCTGAGGCCAGCTTGGAAAAAAAAAAAAATAATAATATAATAATAATAATCCAACACCACTGTATTGATTTTTTACCTCTAACGTTTTCCTCTGAACTCCCAGAGATAAGACACAGGGAAGTATACTTGTCCAATCTAAAGTAGCTGCATAAACCTTTGCCTGCGTGATCACAGAGATGCTTGAAGGAACTCATAACCACTCTCACCCTATCCTGTGTTTGGATACAAGAAGGCAGGCTCATTTCATTTAACAACGGTTCTGTTCCCCAGAACTGTACTCCAGTAGCTGAGGTACTAGGTTATGACTCAGAAGAGATAAGTATAATTTCCAGCTCAACGGCTAAACAGCCATACAACTTAGGGCAAAATGCCCTTTGTCTGTCTGGTCCATTCAGATTACGGGCTCTTTGAGGTAAGACCAGCCTCTGACGGGATATTTGTACAGCAGCTAATACAATGGAAAGCCAGTCTCAGTTTGGTAGTTCTGTGATACAAATTAATAACAATAACTAGACTTGACTGCTTGACAAAAAGCAAATAGTTTGGAAAAAGCTGTCTTAAATCTTTCTATCCCACTTCCCCAGACCAAAAAAAATCTACAAATGTTATTTCTTTTGGCAGCTGAAACCTAATCCTACCTTGGTTAGCATAACAGAGAGAACAGGAAGCACTGTGAAGGAATTTTTCATTCCCTGGGACGTCTTTGATCCCCTTCCCCTCCCTTTTCCTATCAGGTAATTTTCAAATCTTGATGTTTCCAGTTAGTCTACGTATCTTCTTGTTTTGTCTACTTCAGTCAAGTGTTATTTAACTTCCATTTCATGGATGAAAAACTGGTCTGCGTTTAGACTTTGCTGTTGTGTAAGCCGGAACCTGAGAACTTCAGAATCCCAAATGGGAATACAGCTAAAATTCACAGCCCTTGCTGGTGGAAAACCTATCATTACTTTGCTTTAACACAGACAAGGTGCATTCATACATTACATAAATGGTAAACAAATCATTTAATCACTTTCTGTTGCAGCCACCACTTTTTGTCACTTAGCGTTAGTGTCTCAGTTCAACTTTCCAACATATGGAGGAAATTTTTTCTCCATTATACATCTTGATTTATGCTCATCTAAAATGTGCAAAGCTCAAAACAAATTAATGTCTGTTTAATATTTGGGGTTCTGAAGGAATGTGTTGACCCTTATTTCAGTCCCACATGGAATGCAAGACTGCATCTCATGTGGGCAAGCTTTCGACAATAAAACAAGTAATAATTAAAATATGCATGACCCTCAAAGGGCTTAATTACCACACACTGCTGAGTGCAGCCTCATGCTTGTAGCATAGACAAGTCTGTAGCACTACAAAGCAGGAGATGACAACACACGCAAGATAAAAATGAAAACAAGATCATCTTAGAGTAGATAATATAACACCCCCTTTGCCTGCAGATGACTGTTTCTGTCACACAAGCTGGAGCTTCAGTAGCATGTGCAAAGCACACCACTTGGAACTGAAGCAGCTGCATATGTACTCTTTTTGTGTCTCATCTCCTGCTTTGAACCAATCACTGTTTGCCCTTTCTGATGGCTGTAGGATGCTGTCTTTCTCTTTAGCTTTGATTTGGTCAGATGGTCCTTCTTTTTCTGCTTAGTATCTTCTTTATTTTGGTTGCCACCAATGTCCTCTGCACCTTCAGGCCACCAGTCAGAAGTTCCTTAGAAGTCCATAGGAGTGCAGGCAATAGCCTGCTGTAGAAATTACTCTGTTCAAACAGTGCCACGACCATCTTAAGAGTTTCTCCTGGTCAAAGTGGCAGTGGTGGGGTTACCTACAGCAATGACAGAGAATCTGTCCCCCATCAAATTGAAGATGTCATCTGCTACCTACTTCAAAGTAGGCTCAAAAAATATCTGTGCCCTAAGAGGGATTTAGCTCTTGACTAGCAGAATATCTTACAGTCCCACAATCTGATGTATTCTACTTTGCAGTAAGAGCAGTTAGTCCCATTTTATGCTGAACTTCAAAGGTCACAAATGACTTCAATTAATATAATTCTACTTGACTCAAAAAAAAAAATAAAAAAAAATCAAGCAAAATAGAGTCCAACAGGGAAATTTCAATTTTTTTCACACATATACAGATACTTGTTTCAGGAGACTACTATTATGATATTCCTCAATGAAACAGAATAAGATATATCCATAAATCCTTGTACCCAGTCCCATACTAAATACAGCTTCATTATATCTTCCCCACCCTGGCCTTATTATATTGAACTACTAATTATTATACATGGTTCAGATTTTCTGATAGAATGACTCACTGTAATTCTGCTTAGTAGTAATGAAGAAACATGGCTTGCTCTGGCAAATAATGCATGATAATCAACAGTGGTTTTGTCACTGATTCCTTTATTTGCAATACTATCTATAATTGGAAGCCACTGAAAGAGATACTGACTTGCTTAAATGATTATTACTGTTGACTGCAGCACTGTTAAACCTGAAAGATGACAACAGAACTGAAGTTAGACTCAAGTCTTTTGTGTCTTTTTTTTCTCTCTCCTTTTTCTTCTTTGTCCAGAGATGACCAACATCGCTTCTTCCTTCTCTTCTCAGAGAAAAGTTCCAATAAAAACTACAAAAAGTGACTGGAAGGCAGAGTAAATATATAATTTCCCTACTCTTTATGACTTGAACTTGTGAAAATCCAGAAACACTTTTATTATTATTCCATGTTATAATAACCTGCACGTGGAGGTAGATTCTAGGCCATTATTGACTTCACTGGTCCTGAAACCAGGACATTGCTCAGAGCTCCGTTTACAAAATGTATATAGCACTGTTCCACACTCTTGCTCCCAGCTATTTATAACTCCCCAGTGCCTGGAGCAAACAGCTGGGGAATGAGTTAGGGACTCAATGGCACTCTGTGGATTCAATGGCACTATGCTTTTCTTTTCCATTTTTTCCCTTTTAAAATTGAAATCTTTTCAGCATTAGCAGCATAAAACAGGCACAGAATGAGACAGTACAAAGGCAGTCGATACCAGCAGCCTGATGGAGCTTATTTGTCACTGCCTGCAAGTACAGAAGTTGTGGAGATGCATGGCCTAAATAGGAGCTCATGCCTCAAGGATCAATGTGCACTGACTATACACCAACCTTTAAGTGTGTGTAATAGGCTGTGCCTGGCCATGACCCACCTTTTTTCAGGCCCCTCTGAGGTAGTGTTTGCTAAAGGGACTTACACAGGTTGGAACGGCTCTTAGCTCTGTGAGGGTGACTCCCTCATCCACCTGTGTAAGATCCAATGACATGTTAGCTTCATTCATACTTATCTAGCAGGATGGCAAAGGAAATCACCGACTGCGACTTCCATTGATGTAATAAGAGAAGGATGGACTTATCTTGTTGTGAACAGAGGAAATTAAATGGAGATCATCTCTATCTCTTTTTTTTTTTTTTTCTTTTTCTTTTCATATTAAAGAGTTCATTTGCAACCATCTCAGAAACATTTGCTCTCATTCTTAGGGACTTCTCCTTGCGCTTTCCAGGTTGTGAGTGAAAGGGAGGACGTCAGAAAGATGAGGTAGAAGTTTCTCTATATATTAAGTGAAGTAACAAGTCCAGCAAATATAATCACTCAGTTACTTTACTCTGAAGTGTTTCTTAGATAAAATGGCAGACCCTTTTGATGTACGGTACCACAGTCCTGCCAGTGGCCAGTGTTTCATGGGAGCATGCACATACCTGCCTGTGTTTCTAGGCTTGTATTGCCTTTGACTAGGAGATATGAACTGAAATCAGGGTGATCTGGAAGGGGCAGCTCTTCAACCCGCTGTGATGGGAACCCTGATAGACTAAAATAGTTAATAATAATAAAACACCACAAGAAGAAATGTAATGTTCTTTGTGAAGGCTTTCTGAAACAGACTCAGATCCCAAAGGGCTTAGTAAGCCTTGGAGTAGATTGCTGGTGGGCACAGGCTTTATAATGGGATACTTTTCCACACAGGTTACCATGTGCCTTTCAAGAATTCCCCACACCAGGCCCATTCTGCTCAGGGGCCACAAAAGGGATTCATTTATTTTGTGTTTTACACCTTGTTATTCTCTAGCTTAACAGACAGCCTGCACTTGCCCTTGAGTCTCACCTCCCTCACCAAGCAGGCTCCCCATCCCATCCCAAGCCCCCCAAAACCTCTCGGGCCTGCCCGAAGCCCCTCATCCCCAAGGGCCCAGCCTGGGCAATGCTGCCCGCGGTGTCTGGGAAAAGGCGGGTGGGAAGGGACTGTTGCTGAGGGGGCAAATGCAGCCCAGAAAGCACACAGGGGAAAGGCAGGGGAATAATGAAGGCAAAGAGTGTGTGAGAGAGGCAAAGCAGCCCTCAGACAGCCTGACAGGGCTTCAAAGGGAGGCCTGAGGTAGCAGCTGGGAGCCATCTGGGTGCCTCAGCCTTCCGTTAGCGACAGCGCCGCACGGTTGCCTCCAGCCCGGGTTTGGGGTTCTGGAGAGTTCAGTCAGGGGCCGAAAGTGACTGACTGAGTTATGCAGAGTTCAACGTTCTTGTGGCAGGGCCTACTTGGTAGAAAAATAGAAAAATGAAGGATGGGGAAAGGCTTGTGTTGGTAGGTGGCCAGGAAAGAGCCAAACGTCTGCACCGAGACTTAGGGCACCAGTGTTAGGTCACCACGTCTCTTCAGAAACCACTTTGCTTCCATAACCTGAGACAGAAGCCATTGTGGGGAGCTCTGGCATCCAAAGGCAAAGCAAATTCCTGCTCAGATTCTGATAGATTTTCTTTGGAGTTTTTGGAAGTCAAGAAGTGAGGGGGCTCAGTGCAAACACCATGCTGCTGGTGATTGTTTCCAGCAGCTGAACCTGGGTAGGAATGACTGATAATGCTGAAAGCGGTCAGCTTCCCGTTATTGCAACACCACAGAACATGGTGTCTTGACCACTTCCTTTTATCCCTTTTTCCTCCTTTCCTGCAGAATTTAAGAGAGCACAACTGACAGAGAAAATGGAAATTGAGAAGGTCATTGGAAAAAAAAATAATAAAAAAAAATGATGTGGCTGTACAGATAATAAGACTTAATGATTTTATTTCCAATTTCATCTTTGTGCTTTCTTATGGGAAGAGTCTATTTTGGGGTGATAGTTCTTCATTAAAAAAAATAAAAAAATAAAAAAATAAAAAAAAAAAAAAAAGAACAATTAGTGGAATGAAACTGGAATGACAAACTGCACTGCATTGTCAGATCCTTTTATGCAACTATTTTCGTAGCCTTAATGAGTTGTAGGCATGTTTTTTCTTGCCTGTGTGCCTTCCTGGCTTTCAAAGTGCTAGTATAGGAATTGTTATTTTGAAAAGCAATGCAATAAAATTTTATTAGACAGAACAGGCTGGTTCTGTCCTGGTTTGGACCAATTGCTGTGTAGGACGGAGGAAACGACATGCCAAGCACAATAAGGACTGAAGCACTGGAATGTGACATTGGTATTTTTCTCCAATTGATTCTTCACCTTGGAGGAAAGATTTTACTCCACAGGAAACACTTTCCTCATATTCATTGACAGCTGGGAAATAATAGAGTCGTTCATCAAACAGTTGTCGTAAAAGACAAAAATAGCTCTGAACCCCTACAGCAGCCCCTCTGCAACCCTAGGAAAGACCTCTGCTAATCCTGTCCGCTCCCCTGCCAAGCCAGGATTGTTCTCTGTGCTGCAGTTTTTGGTGCTTTGGCTAAGCTAGTTTCAAATGTTCCAAGAGATGTGGCCTCAATCACTTCTCCTTGCAGACTGTTGCAGCCTAAGAGACAGCCGTGTCAGAAAGTTTTCCCTCCTATTTAGGGCACTTGTTCCCTTGACTTCATCCCAATAATTCTAGCTATGTTTCATATACTGCACTAAACCATCCCTTTCCAATGTTGATATTTGGTAAAACAAGAAGAACAAACTAACACTGTTATGTTACTTTTATGAATCAGTCCTTCCAGCCCAAAATCATTGTTGGTCACTTCTGAAAGCTGTCTGATCTGTTGAATGACATCTGTTGTATGACATTACCCAGAACTAAATACTCTTACATCTTTACAAATAGTCATGAGATACTATTTCTTTCATGAGTGTTCTTTTAACTTTTTTTTTTTCAATTGTTTGGCATATATATTTGACAGAAAATACTATATATTAGCAAATTCCTTTTCTTCATGGAGTAAATGCTAGATGGAGAAAGCCTGGGGTCAGTTCCAGTCACATATCTGTGGCTAATTCTTTTGTTCACCTGCATATAAAATGCACGTTTTATTTACCTGCTGTGAAGAAGTAACTTTGAGTAACTAAATTCATTTTTATACGTACTCATAAATGCTGTTTACATAACACACCGTGATCATCAGATTTTTAGCTGTGATTGTAATACAACCCTATAAATTGACAGTTATCTCCATTTTGTTGTGGTTGTTTTTGTGTTTAAACAAGGATACAACCCAGCCCAGTAACTGCTCTGGCTGGCAGGTGGCTGGAGAACAGCACAGCACTGCGGCAGTGCTACCACCCCTTCACAAGCTGGCTTTCTGCAGCAGCCCCTCTTCTGGTGCCTTTCTCTGTAGCGAATTCTGACTTCTCTATGCAAAGAGTTCAGGCACCACTCTCAGGCCAGAAAATTTCAGTAGATGAAAGTCACATTTGTCAGATATACCACATGGAAGTATTTGTACAAGCCATAAAAGGTTTTACATAAAGGGTACTGGGACTCTTCAAACCTCTAAGTGGGGGCTACATAATGCAAAAAGTGCATTGATGAATGAACATGCAAGATTTTCTTGCAGAAACTTGAAGAAGCTGTTTTCTAAATTTAACACGATTTTAGTCATTGTGTTTATAATGAAAGTAATTAAAAACAACACAAAACAAGATGCTGATGTCCAAAAGAGCATAGCTGTAGCATATCATATATCACTTTCACAGAAGTCATGGTTGACAAAAAAGAAAAAGTCCTCGTTTATTTTTTTCATGTGGACTTGAGGAGATTATTCAACTGTATTGTGGGAATAAACATGACCTGAGTTTCCTCATCAAGACTGAAATAGCTTCTGTATGTATGAATGCATATTTCAGAGAGGTATGAGAGAGCTGAAGACTTTCTTGCCCAGGGATGTCGTTTTTGATTAAAGAGTGGATTAGGCCAAAACCACAGATCCCAAAACCTCTTAAACTTTCCCAAAATGTAACTCCTAATCTGAATTTAACATCTGTGTCTGTAATGAGCTGAACTAAAGCTTGACCTCTAACACCAATGAACTTTGGAAAAGTTCAGTTTCCCATTTGAAGTTGAACTTTCTCCCTCTTAATGACCTATTCCAGGAAATCAAGAATTTGGTACATTGATTAATCTACAAGTAATACTTCTATGTATTCTACATAGAAGATATTTGATGCCAAAATGTTATATTCAGGTACCTCCACATGATATCTATTTAGTGAACAGACATGTGGGAGACCTCATACACCTAAAAGAATTAATAGCAGTGGAAACTATTTGAAGAATCGCAGGTGAGGCATTTCATTGTGCCCAGGGGTATTTATGACCTGGTTCTAATAATGAACACGGTGTTTTCAGAAGGTCACTAACAGCATTCAAATCTGTCCCAAGAAAGGCAGCTAGCAAATAGCTGAGATGAAAGAAAAATCAATTGGAGCAATATTGTGTTACTCACACCATGGTTAAAGTATTCTGGCTGTCCAAACGGAAAAAATCAAGGGACCACAGGAGTGCTGTATCCCCAGCAGACATAAAATCTTTCTCTCAGGACAATGAGGTGTTAAGCAGTCATGGTGAGAAGGTTCCCCAGAAAGATTCAGGTCTTTCAAACAGTAATGTCTCTGTGACATTAAAGATGTTCAAGATGTCTCTCAGGGCACCTATTCCTGGAGCTGACATTCAGAGGATGGATGCAGGGAGAAACACCAGCCTGCTAAACGTCGCTTGTCTACCTCTAGCAACCCACAGAAAACACTGCTATAGAGCCAAGGAAAATATTTGTTTTAGCAACCGAATATAAGTGAATAGATAAAATAAGTATTATGAAACAAGCCAGTATGTTCCATGTTGGCAAGTCATTTGATAAGTACAGAGATTTAAGTCTACCATATGTCAGACACCACTGAATAGAAAAACAATGCACAGTGTAGCCTCTTTGAGCTGTGAAATAACAATTCTTTGTCCCACTAATGAACTGTATAAATATCCTGAGGTAGGCAAAATGACTAACTCATTGTCCATGAATCAGGGGATCACCTTACCTTCTACATCATTTGCTACTCTATATTTAAATCGTTGTTAAACTGAAGAAGAGATACCGCATCCTAGTGAACAGGGAAAATGGGAGAGGAGATTTTTCTGCAGGTAGCTCCGGATGCGGCTGGTGCTGCCTGACCGTCATCTCATACCTGTGTTAATGACACGCAGTGACTAATCCACAGCTCAGAAAAGCCCTACAATTTCCATGCCATAATTGCACAATAAGACACACCAAGCCGTGCATTTCTAGGGGATTATTACACTCCACTGAAATCTGAAGTCACTCGGCCTTTGGCCTCCCAGAACCACCCAAAGCTTTCGGTAATATCCAGGGCTCTGCTCCCTGTTGTGTCTTTCTCAGACAAATGGAAAACACGTTTTTACTTCAAACTAATCCCCATTAAACATCACTGAAATCGTGGAAACTCTTGAGCTGATTCTAATAAAAAATATATATATATATAAAAATAAAATAATAATAAAAAAAAGAACATAGAAGCAAATTAATCTTGTAGCTCAAGCACTTAGTATCATTCTGTGAAAACCACCACCGGGTAGCTGGAAGCAGCAGCTTTCTCAGGGCTTTCCTGGGCCTCAGTGACAACTGGCACAGCGCACGCAAACAGAAATAAATGATCCAGGCACTTTGCAAGCAGTTTAAGTCTTAACCTATGTGGAATCAAGCTTTCCAGCCCTATGAAATTACACAGCATTATGCTTTTTAGTGAAAGAGAGAGCCAATTCAGTGTAAATAACCTAATCCAAAGAAGGCCAATCCTACATTGTTCCCCCATATGCTGCTAGCTTTATATTAAACATCTTAAATGCAAAATGCATTGTGATTTACTTTAGACAGTGAGCTAAGTGTTGCAAATTACTCTCTGCTTGGGTAGCTTGCTAGCAAAGCCTCAGTAAGCTATTCCTACAGGATCACATGGAAAGCCCTTTCAGCTAAACAGCATTTTTCCTGGGCGACCTTCAATATCGTATTGATACTGCCTCAAGAGATGATACCTAATGGTCTGTCAAGGCTGCTATCCAGCCACGAACAACACTCGCTGGTGGAAAAAGGTGAAGCGTTTCTGTGGTACACCTTGCCAATAGGTTATTGTTCTTCAGGGAAATAAATTTCTTCCTCACCCCTACAGTGATCAGCTCATGCAGTGAACATTTTCAGATTAGTGTCCCCAGCTGTGGAGTTTGCTCACATTTGGTACATGGTGTAAAAGTCATCTTTCTAGCCAAGCATTGTTTTGAACATCACTTGTGAGGGCTGCATTTTGTTTTGGATTTTTTTTTTCGTTGTTATTTTTTGTGTGTTAGGGCTTTGCATGGAAAATTGCTTTGTGAGCTCTCTGTTATGCTCCCATTTCAGCTAATGTGTTGCTTATTTTTAATTCTCCATTCTGCACTCTGGTCTCAGTGCACTGGTTGCATCCAGCAATCATTTAAGATGTGCAAATGTCTTAACAGCCTATTCCAAAGCCCACTAAGGCTTTCTGTTTTCTTCAGTTGACTTTGGGCCATAAGTAAATAACCAGGAATTTTTAATTATTTTAACCTTTGTCCTACCTTTCTGCTTTCATGCACTAAGTATTTTACTTGCATTTGTTGCCTCACATCTATATTTAAAGATACAAATTCTTCACATTAACCATCATGCCTTTAACTTTTCTCTCTTTAGCTCTTACAAAATTTGATTTATTAGTTCTAACCACTTTAAATGGCTCAGAATCAGATTTGTTGTGTAAGTGAAAACGCTGCCAGCGTTCGTTGTGGTCCCCAGGTCTTTGCAGAAAATCCATTCAGAAAGTGGAAGATAAATCTCTCGGGGGGTTGTGCTATTTTTTCCCTTAAATTGCGATGTAATGCTTCCACTCAGATGCGGTCTCAGGAGGCGGACGGCACGTCCCCCTTCTTATCCAGCCTCCTTACTCAGGTTACAGCAGGACAAGGCTCTGCTTGAGGAGGGTCTGTGTTCTCCTCACTGAGATAAGAGGCTGTAGCCCTCTCCTTTGACCCACAGCAGATGTTCTGGGAACTTTTTCTGGTGTGTCCTTTGATGTTACACAATCAGGGCTCTATCTGCCCGATGCTGTGCCTATCGCTTCTGTCTGCTCTGTCCGCAGCTCCTCTGCTCACACCCTACTCTTTGGGCAGCGATTCACAGACTTTTGCTTTCTGGGCCACCAGGGTTTCTGGTGCTCAGAAAGTAGCAATCAGAGGCAGAGGACAGAAGAATATAGAGTTGACTTGCACTCACCTGCCCAGTTCATCAAGGCATGCTGGCAGCTCCCTCGCTCTTCATTGGGGCACCAATTCAAACGCCAGCTTGCCTTGTCCCATATTTTGCAGCAAATCAGTGCCAAATATTTTTCAACATCTTCATTCATCCTGTAAATAGGAAAAAGGGTAATGATCTGTCACAGTACCTTCAGACTACACTTGATCTTCCCTGGGGCAAAGAAGAGTACTTTTGTTCTTATAGGCAGTCTCCTTTGGGGAAAATAAATAAATAAATAAACAAATAAATAAATAAATTTAAAAAAAAAAAAAAAAAAAGGTTTCCATCTCCGGTAGCTCTCTAAGGGTCAAAGTCTTTGCTTTGCAACTTTGCTTTGCAACGGGTAAATTCAGATCATACACAGTGCAGTACCCTGCAGCTACACCGAGGCCAGTTACTTGGTATTTAATGGCTTTTATTATAGACTTAGTTGGCATGAGCAGGAACAGCTAGCAAATAATAGTTAAAATTCAAACAGCCATTAAAGTCTGGTCCTGACAAGATGCAAGTACACTGTTACTAATGGACTTTCCCCCACAAGGACACATTTCTTAAAGGAAAATGTTTGAAATATTTGGCCAGTTAACCGTGGAACAAAGGAGGGAGCAAATTCTAAAGTTCTTGTGAAGCTCTAGGGGCAGTATTCAGTCTGCACACATCAGCAAAATTTATCGAGAGAGGCAGCGTTATCCTTCTGAAAGTTTACTATAAATTATCTTTATTTAAACACATTTGGGCTCAAATGTACTCATTAGCTTTGTGGAGAACACTCAGAAGAAAAGCTTTCTGAAGATTCAGAAATAACATTTGACCAGCCAATTAACAAAATAAAGCTTCTAGCTTTTACTGAAGCCTGGAGGAATTCACCACTGCTTTAGTACAACCGTAATATTTTGGATTGCCTATGTTAAGAAGAGAAATCTGACTCAGAAGCATTTGGGCCCAAAAATTCCACACCTTCCAAGATAAATGCAGAGCTTCGTATGATGTGGCAAACACCATACTGTGGATTTGGGATAAGAACTGTCAGGTTTTGCATCAATTTTAAGGAGGCTGAAGCACCAACACTGACTATGGGTCAAGACAATCTGGTTTTAGTGCTTCATTTAGGAGCAATGAAGTTTTGAGCAAGCAGATATTTTGCATCACAACAGATTCTTGGTTTGGCCCTGGATTTGCTCTGTGTTGTTCTGGGTGTATAAATTTTGGGTGTACAATCTAAACAGGGTGGATTGGCACGTGATCTCCTCCTGCTGCAGTGCAGAAGGGTTTCATTCAGAAGAATCCCTCACCTAAAATGCTGATATAAAAAACATATCCCAGAGGTGATAATATGCAGAAATTTCCATTCGACCCCCCAACCTTGCAGATCTTTCCAGCTGTCGGAAAGCTTCATTGTGTTAAGTGCACAAAGTGCTGGAGGCAGTTGGACTGAAGCACGTGTTATGTACTACATCATCGCACTTTGTTCAGCTCAGATGCAAGTGGAAATAATATAAGCAGCTTCTTTTAAAATCACAGTTACAAAAGAGAAAGAAAGAAAGAAAAAAAAAAAAAAAAAGCTAACTAAAAATAATTACACTTTATTTTGTTTCTAATTAGATGCATGTGCTAGAAACCTCTCCAGAGCTACTCTTTACATGGTATTTGCAGGCTCCCTCTACCAAATGGGCTCTTGGAGTGGCGAGTAAGAAGCTGTGAAACCTTCCAGCTCTCCCCTGCCTCTGCAGTGAATGTGCTCTCAGTGCCTGTGATTTGTAGATTGCATTTCTTTATACATTTTGTTTTCCTCTACACTGATTAATCCAGAGACACTGTGCATACACTTAACTGTTTAACAAAATGCTTGTCAAGATAGATCTAGTCCCATGGTCCAAGGCCACTTTTTTCTTCTGTACCGTGCTTGCCCATATTGCATTCATATAAGTAATGAATGATAATAAAAACATCTGGTGTGGCTTTATGCATTTTGTTTAATGTCAGCTGAAGGAATACAGATAAAATTCAACCATGAAAGACCACACTCAGGCTTTGTTTCTCCTCCCAAGATCACTTTTAACTTCCCCATGATGAAATGTATGTTAAGAGGAGGGAGAAACCTTCATTCTCACCTATAAAAGTTGCAGCTGTTTTCCTGTTTTTATAGAAAGCAGCAGGGAGATTTACTATAAAAGAGTAAATACTCTACAGCAAAGTACTGTTCACCTTGAGGGATGATGTCAGAACCATAAATAACACTCCGGGAATACAGATATGTCCTTAAAGGCCCATTAAGAATGATGTGAAAAGGAAGTGAAGAATAGGCAAGCAAGTGTGCTGTGCACAGCATGTACATGCTAAATATCACTTTAATTTTGATTTACTCTCAAATGCAGGAATGGATGGAAACATCAAGAGCATAAGGAAACATAAGAATCCCGATAAAGTTGCATGTGCAAGCTTTCAGAGATAATTAGGAAACAGAATAACCAGCACTGAATGCATGCCCAGGTGGGGAGGGATGGAGGAAGAAGGCTAGTGGTCCTGTTATGTATGTTCTCTGCCCTCCTGTCCACAAATGTTTGACTTCAAAGTGATTTAGAAGCTCAAGCACAACATTCAAAGACCATTCTTGAAAACTGTAACACGTCTAATATTTATTTTCTTTTTTTTTCACTTTTTTTTTTTTTATATATATATATAAGAGAATACGAAATTTATAGAATGATATCTAAAGAGGTACACTAGGAAAAGCTATCAAGTAGTATGTGAGGTGCAGTTTTTATAACAGTAAACAGATGAATAGTAGTTCTGCAAAAGAATCAAACTATTCTAGTGAATTGTTCTTCCCTTTTTGTCTTCAAAACCTGTTATTTTTGAATAAACTTGATACACTTGTAAAATTAACAACAGTTTAATTACTGGGAATTCTTATAGAAAAACAGTGCAAATACTTAGAGACAAAAATCAAGAAAGATAAGATACAAAGTGAGTTTCAGCAACCTAGTGATACAAAAGTCAAATATAAAATATTCTAGAAATACGAGAGAAAGAAAAGAAAAGAAAAGAAAAGAAAAGAAAAGAAAAGAAAAGAAAAGAAAAGAAAAGAAAAGAAAAGAAAGAAAGAAAGAAAGAAAGAAAGAAAGAAAGAAAGAAAGAAAGAAAGAAAGAAAGAAAGAAAGAAAGAAAGAAAGAAAGAAATGGGGGGCGGGGGGAGGGAAATAATTAAATAACATTGCTCTTCTTTGGCAGTCAGTTGTGCATTCTTACACTTCCCAGTGAAGCATTTGAAAGGTTTCAGTAGCTGGTTAAAGAACTAATTGCACCCCTTTTTTATTGCCAATTTCATGTTTGATTCTCCCTGTAACCAAGTAAAGAGAAATGTGCAGAGTATTAAAAAATTATTACAGTTCAAAAAAAAAAAAAAAAAAAAGACAAAAAAAGACATAGTCTTCCAGTTAAAAATATTACTACAGTAGGAGTAATACTTTCCTGTCTGTGAATATCTCCCCTGATATATTTTGGGACTGGATTCATCATTTTCCTCTGTTCGTAACCACATCTTCCTCTTCTCTTTTTTTTTTTTTTTTTTTTTTTCTAGCCAATATGTGTTGAGTAAGTAGCAAAACTTCTTGCTATGACCAATTGTTTTTTTACATTGTGTGTTACTAAATTTCCACCCCACTCCCATTACTCAGTCCCCTGGAGCTGCTTCCCTTTCGGTATTCCCCTCTTCCAACATCCACATCTCAACCCCAACTTTTTAACCTGCCCAAGATCATTGATAAAGATTTTAAAATCAGATTAGTTCAAAGGCTGATCTTGAGGAACCTCATAGTGGACTTGAATCTCATCTATGTAGACCTTTTGACTGAAACCCCTGCTCTCCTTCCATCGCTTGCACTGGGCTTGATCTTCTTTAGTTTAATGGGGTTTAATAAATGTCTTTGTGGAAGTTCAGATGGATTTGCATCCACTATCAGAAGATGAGTAAACAGATTACCAGTTAACAAAATAAGCCATGGGAAGATATTCAGTGATTATTATCCCCTTCTGTTGGACAATTCTCTCTGAAGCCTGTGCCTTTGGTATAACATGCCAACAAAGCACGTTGCATGCTGCATGTGCATTAGTTGGAGAAGAAATAAAAGGTCCTTTTTAACTGCTTCCAAGAACAGATTCTCCAACAAGGAATAAGGAGGTGCTCACAAAATGAGACCCCTTTTTCCCCCATCTAGCAGCACCCAACTGGCTGAAGCTGCCCTGCTCCCCTCAGAGCCGGCCTGCATTGCCTGGTGCCGGCTGCTCTGCGAGAGAAAGCAGCAGGGAAGGGAGGGGTAAAAAGCTGTGTTGTGCTCCTAAAAACCAGCGACGTAGTCAGAGGAGGTAAATTCTCTGAACATGGCTTCCAAGTGGCCTCATCAGTTCATTCTTGTGGTTTTACTTGAAAACGCTTGCCATTGCACTCTGAGCGGAACAGCTGTATACCAAATGCTCCAAATGCCTCAAATTAGCAACCCAAGAGCACCCATCAGGAGAGAACGATTCTGCTGGCACTCAAGAACGTCAGGCTTTTATGACATCTCATTCTTTACTCTGTCCTCATTCAACCTCGCATTGTTTCCCAGGCAGGGCATATCTTCTGAATTAGAGCTAGATTCGTTATTGGGAAAATATGGAGACTCTAGTAATTGTGCTAGCTTGTGTAACCTTTGCTTAAGTTGGATCCCACTCCTTTAACACTAGCTAAGACATAGTTTTCCTCCACGGCAATGGAAAGAGAAAAGAGTCAGGGCAGAAAGAAGAGGAATTTTCAGTGCTGATTTGACACTTTTTGTTACATAGGTGGTACAAACTTCTTGACGAGGGGAACAACAGGAAAATTACATCCAAAAGTTGTCTGCAATGTTAGCTCCATTGATTTTAGTGCAGAATTTGGCTCTCAAGTTTCCTATGACAGCAAAGCTTCTGGTTAAAGACAAGGGTGTTAGGATATGGATCTTTTCTTCCTTATCGTGGCCCCATGGTAATATTTTTGAGCCGCAAGGACACAGTGCTCAGGTAACTGCAATGCATTCAGCGACCTGCGTTATCCAGGTGGTCAGCCAAAAGCACCAAGGCACTGCTATTTTCCAGCAGAGTTTTGCCAAGTGTTGCCATGTAAATATGTCCTTTGCATGCCGGGCAGTATCTTACTCACAGGAGTAAGGCAAAGGGAAATGCTCCCCTGTATAGGTACTGGCATCAGAAACACAGTCAGGATGGGATGCAAAGGCCTTACAGGAAAACAGAGCTCAGGACGTTCACTTTGGCTTGGAGTTAGTTCTTGTGCTCTGGTTTACTACCTACTAGTCTTTAAGGGTTTGTGATTTTGGGGTTTTGTTTTCTACTAAACACAAATGGAAAAATGGCCTCATCTTTTGGGAGGGGGAGCCAAATTCTTTACCAGTAAAAACTGTGGGTTTTTTGTTTTGTTTTATTTTGTTGTTGTTTTTTGTTTTTTTAAATCTCATATCATTCAAAACAACAAAATGAGCTTATATTTGTAATTGACACGTTCATTGTAGAAAGTATTTTTATTGTAGAAAGTCTTTAAAAAAAAAAAAACAAAAAAACAAAAAACAAAACAAAAAAAAAAACAAAACAAAAAAAAAAAAAAACAAGAAACAGCACTATTATCTGGTAAGCATGCTCCTTTCCAACAGATATCCCACAACCTGGCAGTCTTTGCTCTTCTCTCACCTTCTGATGTACCCCAATGTAGTTCCCGCTGTAGCATGGGGCTCAGCAGAGAGTTCTTCTCATGCAGAAATATTCCTGTTTCTCAAAGAGAACCCTACCAGCCTCTTAAAATAATAAATAAATAAATAGAATAATAATTAAAAAAAAGAAGTCATGTTAGGGAGATGCAAGTTGTGTTAGGGAGAGTTTTTTTCAATTGTAAATGAATTAGTGGTCAGCTCAAGCTGTGTATGATATGATGATTTCTCGCTAGCTTAAGAAAAAGTGCCTATATTATTACATTTAAAGAGACTCATTATGCACATATCATTTTCTTAATCCACTCAATTTGTGATCACAATGATCTCTCGTCCTTTGTTTGTATGAGACGTAAGAAGTGTCCTTATTCATCACAGCAGCTCATAGGCACTAGATAATAATAGTAGCAATGGCAATTCCTGTCTCAGAGGACTGAGTTTGACAAATTGCTTTGTTTTCTAAAAGCTTCCTTTTCTCAGTTCTAAATTTTGCTGCCATAAAGGTTCTGGAACACTTATTTTATGCTTCACTTTGGTTGAGTAGGAGCTAACTTTTGTATATTCAACACTTCCAGTCTCTCTGTCTTCACTGCCAAAGGTTTTGCATCAATTCACAATAGACAAAGGCTCTGTATTAGAAAGCTCTGTAATTCAAATTTATTTTTCTGTGGGTTAACTGCAAAATCTTTGTTTGAAAAAGCAGCTCCCGAGCCCAGCTTGCTGTTCACAGCTTCTCCAGAACACAAAGCCATTGTGACCAGCTGATCTGAACATCTTAGAAATAAAGACAAGTGAATTTTGACCAGTAATTTGTGTTATAAGTTAGTAACTTATGCCTTAGCAACACATCTTCAGAAGCACAAGGAACCTGGATATAAAGATACATTCATTTGTAATTTATTTCACTCTATGCACAAATATTTGTACAGGCAAGTCTTCCTTGCACACGTGCTAAAGAGTGTTTCTTAAAGTCCTTACTTGCAACAAATATTTCCAGCTCTTCACTCATCTGATCAGTGCTGTAGTAACCCAGTAGATAAACTGGTGATGTAACCAAATGATCTAATGCCGTTTAAACTTGAGCTGGCTGCACCTGAATATAAAAACTTGTTAGCAAGGTGAAGCATTTGTAGAATAAAGGTGATTTATTTTTTATTTTTTTTAAGTGCAGCATACAGGCAGCACTTCACCCTTTCATCAGAGAGCTTTCTAAACATGGTGGCTTGTCATTACATGTCTCTAACCACAGAAACAATAGTAAAAAACAAGGGGGAAACTGCCTCAGTTAAAACCACGAGCCTACTGGCCAAATGGGAGAAAAAAGCCAGGTCTCATGGCATTCAGGTGCAGTGCACTACCCATTCAGCAAAGCCGTTTCCCCCTCACCATGTCACAGTTGTACCTACATAGATGGGTCTCCTCTTTCCTCCACTGTACAGCCTGCAAAGAGGTGATGGGATTTCAGATGTTTAAAAATAGAAATCAGACACCCGAATGCTTTCATTCATTGCCCTAGTATTCAAACTTAAATAAGTAGCAGTCTGGGCTGTTCATACTTCAGCTTTTTGGGTTTTTGCCCTTCGCATTCCAAGTGGGGAATCTTTCCCCTGAAGGTCTGGTGATTGCAAATTGCTTTTTTATATTTCATCTTTGCAGCTCTTTAGATGTAACCTCAGTGTGAGCAATTGTAAGTGATGTTCACCATGTGTTTGCTTGGTGCAAGGAACAGGAGTTTCAAGGAAAGCTCTCGATGATGTGAGCTGGGTAATAAAACCAGAGGAGCTTTCAAGGCTTGACAGGGCATGCAAATCACATAAAGAGGGGTGGAAGGAAAATTGAAGGTTGTCCAGGCTGTTCCCTGAAATCCCAAACCGGTTCATCCTCACTGGAGTCCTCTCTGAGGGTGTTCTCGAGTCTGTTCTCAAATGTCTTCTGTGATTGGCATTCCACAGCCCCACAGCCGAATAAATACTTTCCAGTACTTTACGGGTATTGGAAAGTTTTCCCCATGCCTTGAGGTGCAACAGGGAGCCTTCTTGTTTTGTTTCCTTGTTCTGAGATGGCTGTAACAGTACAAGCTTCGTTCCAGCCTGCTTAGAGTGTTAATAAGGGACAAGTCAGCAAAGCAAAGGAGGACAAATAATACTGGGGGAATAAATAAATAAATAAATAAATCCCTGCTGTTAGTTGTTGTTATCAGTGTTCCAGGGGTGGAGTATTGGTTTAGTAGCTGAGTTCCCACAAGTAATCTCTGGTAGAAATAAATGTTTCACATTTCAATGCCAGTAGGTGAAAGGAGCTTCCTGGTAATCACTGGGTTTGTGTGTGAGTTTCCTCCCACTCTTGGCTCTTTCCTCAAGGTGAGGAAGGCAGATATGCATCATTTATTTGCACCCTCAGAAGCCAATACCTTGGCTGCCCTTGGGCGTTCATGCATCTTCCAGCCCCGTGCCATCCCCATGGGTGAGATTTGCCCCCAACCAGCTTCCAGCCCTCTTGTGCCCCCTGGCATGGCCTGCAGGGACTTGGGGGTAAGGTGACTATGGGAAGCGCCATTGCAAAGGGTGGCTGGGGATTACCGTGGCTGCCTACCAGGATTTCGCATCCTGTGCCACCTTCCTGGCCTTGCTAGAAGTACGTGCTGCTCTTCCCCTCCCTTTGCCCAAATTGTGCTTTCGGAGCTCCGTTCTCAAAGGATGGGTCTCCGCTTATCCAGATCAGTGTTGACTAAGCAGGATTATAAAACCAGATTTATCCAGGCCATAATACTGCAGTTCCATGGAGCACTTCCCAGTGGCTGTGAGGTGCTTAATCTGCTAGATTAACTAGAAAGATCTATGGCTTTAAACCGCCGGTTTGCGTCACATCCCAAAAGCCGCTTTATGAACGGGTTGGGAAACATTAAAACAGCTAGTGATTAAAAAATTGCTTCTGATCATGGATTCTGCCCAAAAACTGGAGGGTGAAAAGGTTCCTGTCAGTTTACACTGAGTTTAATCCACCTTCATCCCTCCTAGTAGCCAGACGTGGGTGAGATGCAGACAGCGGTGCTTTCTGTGACTGAGTGTTTCCTGGAGAGGTGGAAAAAGAAAAGGAAGCACCAGGACATGTCCCAGTAACTCAGGGGCATGCTCTTCCCTCGACGCTTCTCAGCTGACTCTGGAGCAGCCTAGCACTCCACTCCCACTGTGCTGTGCTGAGACATGCTCTTTAGAGCCAAGTATTGGGCAGAACAAATATTTAAGAGAGATGAGGCGTGCGCATGATCAGTGAGTGCATCACTGCAGGCTTGCTGCAGAACATCTCTTCGTTTCTGCCTCTGCTAACCTGGAGGGTCCTGGTCCTCCCACCCACCCCTTTTCCCATCTTGCTCCTTTTGCAGTGTTTGCTCAGACCGCTGCAAAGGAGGTAGGTTCAGTTCATGCTGCAAGACAAAGGCTGTGTGCAGCTGGAGGGAAAGGGCTAACAGGGCATCTCCTCTGCCACCAGCTGCCTGCACAGAACTCACGATTTTCCTGTATTAATCAGGTTGCTCACAAGTGCACGTGACTGCTTATTACTTAGTGCCTGAGCAGCAAGTGAGATCTTCGGGACAGCTCTGAAATTTTTGTCCGGGTAGAAGCAGTCTGCAAGTGCTTTTCCTGGTGATTATTCTCTAAAAAAGGAAACAACTGAGAGAAACATAGTTCAATAAACTTGTTTGTAGAACATTCAGTGACTGTGAATCATGCTATAAATACACCAGGCTATAGGTTGCAGGGTTTCTATACTAGATTGGTACAGTTGCTGGTAACAGACCTTGGTATCTGTGGCTTCACGATGGTTGTGATAAACTGTTTTTGTTCCTTATCTCCCTTTGCTCCTTCCTTCCAGTTGCGCTAGACTTTTACCCATAATGTTTATTCCTCACCTCATGGAAAATTTTTGACCAAGAAAAAGATCACTTCTGTTGAAAAGCCAAAAATGTCCAGCCAAAACCAACATTTTCATTGTTTGGCTGAAAATGAGAGGTTTGCCATTTTAAGCTTAAAGTTTTGGGTTTGGGGCCAAAAAAATTCTGCTTTTTGCCCAAAAAGTCTCCAGTAAAAATTCTCATTTTTTCAGAAAGACAGACACTTGTTTTTACATCAACAAGAAAAAAAAATAAAAAAAAAATTAGAAAACCTGATTGCTCACCAAAAAGAGCTTAGACAAACCAGTTCTACAGAAAAGTCTTTTTAAAGTGGATATTAAATATTAAATGAAACATGTTTCAGTTTGCCTTCCTGTTACATGAACATGGCAGAGTTTAGGGTGAATGCTTGCCAAAAGGATTCATGATTGGAACAGAAATAACACCACGTGATTCCAGTGTCTGACTACAACCAAGGAAATCCCTGTTCAGTCTTTATCCTCTGTGTGACAAATCAGTTGGGATCCATGGGGAACAGCATTGGGGAAGAAGTCTGGAGCTGTTCTGGTTGTTGAACACTTGAGCTTTTAAATCAAGCATATCAGCCCTGATTTCTGCAAACTGTGGCATGAGCTTCGGTAAGGAAGTTGTGTGCAGAATCTGCAGGACTCTGCTCACAGACAGGGATTTACTTTGCACTAGGGAATGTGATGTAGCTCATTGCCATTCCTGAAGGGACTCCTTAGCCACAACAAAGAATTAAATCCGTTAAAGCGGTTTTATTTCTGACATCATATCAAGAATGTATATAAAAAGTGAGGAGAGGAAGTCATTTTCAACTTACAACGCCATGTGTTAGTGGGCCCACAGGAAACTAAGCTGTATATCCAGGTGCACCATTTGCTATTGACTTTCTGCATGCAGCCACTAAGCACTTTCATTTCTAAAGTTTTGCCATTTTGTGGTAGAGCTGAATAACATCTGAAGTGCTCTACGAGGGTTTTAAATTGGGGAGGTGAAGGCAGGAGCCACAAAGAAGCTTATTACTACTCCTGTCACCTTGGGGATACCTTGGTGGAGGCTCAACAAATGTCAACAGCAGTGGTTTGAGTAGTACTGACCCGAGAAGGAATGGCAAGAAGCATGCACAATAAATATAAAGAAATGGTAGGAGCTGAGCAGACAGTAAGTGGTGATCAATAAATGCTTTGATAAACCACACTATTATTTGATAGCAGGGGTAATCTTTCCTAACAGCTTCAAAATGGCCTTCTTGCTCCCCTGTGTTTGCAAGTGCTTTTCTTGCTTAGCTACTGGTAATGATGACCAGTCACTGTGACTTCCATGGGACTGCTTTTTATGCAGCTTTTACCTGGTGGAAGACCACAGAAGTCACTAGGATGGAAAGGACCATGAGATGCCAAATGAACAGACCAAACATCCCATGTCTGTACTTCTGCAATGGGGAACTCACTGATTCTTGTTTAATCCCTGTTGATGAGATGTAAAAAGTAAGGATCAATCCACAGAGCAATTACCCACCATGAGAGAGCTCCAGAAGGAGCACAACTCCAGTTCTACCTAGAAACCCCAATTTCTTGATAGGAATTGGGTAGACCACAGCAAGAGCCTGAAAATGGCATTTTTGGATGCCAAGAGATGGCCCAGTAACTGGCTAGTTTTGGACTTGATATCTTTTTTTGCTACCCATGGTTGTCGTCTTAAACTTCAGAAATACTTCAGGGAAACTTCTATCAGGAAATTATAACATGGAAAATTGGCATCTTCTAATGATTCTCATAGAGCAGTTTCCAACTAGATAGACATCCTGTGCAATAGCAAACCAAAAAATGACAAAGCATTGATTTTCTTAAGAAGAGAGACCTATATTTGTTACCCTCCACAGAAATATGGCCAGAATCGTGGTCGATGGGTTATAATTTGTGCATATTTCCACAGTATCAAACACCATGCTATTATGCTTGGCTAATACTGGAGGTGAACAGTTCATCAGAGAAGGGAATCGGTGCACATCAGCAACAGTGATACATCACCACCTTAGTGACACATGAGTAAGCTTGAGTCACTCTCAGGTAACACTATAAAATATACTGACATCAGCATTACGGGAAATTTAAAGCTTTTATGTAGGTCTTCAGGCATTTCTAGTTCCTGAGTAGAACTTGTTATGAATAATACTGATTTCATTTGAAGTTCAAGTGTTTTGGTTGGGGTTTTTAAAGATCAGCTCCATGATTCCTGTGCTTATCATACTGGTATTTTTTCCAAGTCACTTGTGTATGCACATTTTCACTTTGAAGAAATGTAATTACCTGAACCATATAGAAGAATGGAAAGTAATGATAAACTCACTGGTATGACCAGTGATTTCAGTATCAAGTACCTTTGCTAGGCACTATGGCATAGGAGAGCTTCAAGATGGGATTCTTCCCCCCCAGCCCCTGAAAAAAAAAAAACAAAAAAACAACATGGTTTAGACATTGGTACATTTGGGGTATTTCTTTTCTTTTATCCCTCTGTTTTTTCTCATGCCATGTGTTTCTCAATGAAGTAATTTTATCCTTGCATTCACGTATTAAGAAAAGAAGGGAAAAAAAACTGTGGGTTCTGATTTGTAACAAGTTATGGTTTCCTACATAAGTTTTCCATGGAATTTGTTTAGGAAAAAATGTAGAGTGCACCAAAATGAGATAATGACGGGGTTTTGTGTTTATCAAAGCCCTTTTTCCCCCGTCATCAAACTGCTAACGTCCCACTGTCTACTGGACGAGAGGGTGCTGCTCAAGCCAAGATGTGAAACACAGCTGATCCCTTTTGAAGGTTCGCCTGCGTAGAAAACAGTGCAGAAATGGGATGTCGAGAGGATTTCGGTCCGGTTCTAGCAGTGATTTCAAATAAGGAAGCTAGATTCATGATCACACAGTCCTGAAATCACAGTAATCGATCAGATGTTGTATAGATCCTAACATACATTGGAAAAGATCCCCATTTTGACTACCTGAACAGCTGTGGTGCAGACACCTCTAGGTCAGATGGCGTTTTGGCTTAGTGTCACTACATTGCCCGACTGAAAGTCATGTTCATATTGACTGCACCAAAATATTGGGCATCTCCTTCAACCATGAGTCTTCCTGGGACTTGGTGAAAAACACTCTTCCAATCAGTTTTGGTCACCTTAAATCATCTTAAATGTAGCACTTTAAATATTGCCAGTTTTGCCATTTTTTATGGGTTTTGTTTATTTTTTTTTCTTGAAAAAGTCCTTGAAAACTCTGTGTATTTCACGGTGTGCTTCAGAGTATTTTGTTCATGAGTTTAATCATAAATGTAACCAAATTTCTCTGTCCCCATGTTGGATTATTTCCATTCTTTTCTCTGTAGCCTTTCTGTCAGTTTTCAAGACCTAGACTTTTGCACAACTATGTTCTTCACACACTTTCTCCTTTAGAACCTAGTGGATTCCAGAGTCAGGAAGGACTTCTTTTTTTCTTTTCTTATTTTTCCTTTTTTTCAATACTACTACTACTAATAATAATAAAGAGTGTTTTTTGCTTTTTCCTTCTTACTGTGGGTGAAATCCTTAAGTGGTATAAATCAGCATAATTCTCTGAGGTGGAAAGGCTCTACTTCTACTTGTAACAGCAGAAAAAATCACCTATTGAATTTAATCTTTTTCACCAATTATAATAACTTATAAGCATTTCCGATTCTCTTTTCTTTCATGGATAAAAACTGGTTTTATGTGTAAAACTCCTAGGGTGATAATAGCAGGGAGTAGTTTTACTGCTCACATATAACTTCTCCTTAGGCCAAGAAAAGCAGCCACAGTGTTTCATCTACTCCCAGAAAAAATTAAACAGGATTAAAATAAGAATAATAATTCTAATTGATGGGAAGAGAAAATGCTTGGAGAAGAGAAGCTGTAGTATGCAAATTACCAACACGAAGCTTGGAGAAATCACTCTGCCTTGTTTGTTCTCTATTTTAAATATTTTTGAACTCTCTCAAATTAAACATTCAATTAAACCATCAGATTTTCAGCCTTTTTTCCCTCTCCCTGCGGCTACATGGGACTAAAATCAAAGGGTGAAAACTAGAAGCATGAACGTTTAATCCACGTGTTACTCTTGCTGACTTTTCAAAGCACAGCTTCCAAGCTGCATGGCCGCTGGGTAGAGCAGCACCAAAGTCATTCTTGAGAATATCCTTAACCAGGAAATCTCATAATCTTTACATTAATAGTCTGCATGTGGGATATATGCATGTATTAAGCCTTTGCAGAGGAACTGTCCTGAAAATGGGTCTTTATCTAGAACCGAGAGAATGGAGGGAAGGTTTGGGTGAAAGTAAGACCAGGAAGATTCCCCCTTGGAATATCATGCCCAGATATCTAAAGTATTTTTCAGGATTCAAGCTGTGAAAGAAATACAATTTTAAGTTTATATATTTCCCATAAAATTGCATTAAGGAAAATGGGTTTTCAACAGCATTGCCCATTTCCATATAACAAGAAAGAGTATCATATTATATACCTTATATCCTCTCCCCTCCCTTTTCCGCAGAGCTAATCATTTCATAGCAGAAAGCAATCAGGTTTTTCAGGCATAATTTGCTGTTTCAGGAGGAGTTGCCCCACAATCTCTCTACGGACTGTGGTGAGGCTCGGTGTCCTGTCACACCCCTCCTGGCTGTCACTAACCCTAACCCCACCTCTCCTTTACCCTGAGTGCAGTGTCACCTTGGGTGTCAGTAGGCACAGGCAAACACAATGAAGGCAGGGCTGTTTCCAGCAAGATGCTGTGTTCTGGGGCTGAGCTGTTTTACTGGTGTTTCCAATGAATGCCAACAGTGTTAAGAACTAAGATCATCTGAATGCAATTACCCTCTTACTGGTTTCCTTACACTTCTCCCCATTACAGCCAAGGCAGTTATTAAAGAGCATTATGGAAAATTGTGATGAGTTCCAGGTAAAGCGTCACGCAGCTTCAAGCTGACATTGAAGAGAGGGGGTTGTGCGTTGACTTTGGAAGATCCTGCGGCTGGGAAGGGGAAATAGTCTGCAGGAGGGAATTAAACTGCACCATAATGTCCACAGGGGATCAGGAGCTGCTTTCCAGCAGCATCTGCATTTGTATTCTTGGATGTGTGTAAAGCAATGTCAACTGTGTGATGGTATTGAAGGAATATAGGGAATATGGGAAGGGCAAAAAACGGTCACAAAAAGTAGGTGGAAACAATGCAAAATAAATTTGTTGTTGAGGTGAATATATGCAAGGGTAGCTATAATCCATTGAAAGAGCCCAAGGAAGCAGAAATCACAATATAAACACCCAAAAAATTAGACTCTTCAATGTCAGATGTGTTGGATTTGGGGGATGAAACTTGAGCCAGTTTGGTGTCAGTCAAAGAAACCCTGTTCTTGGGTTGAAAACATGGCATGGATACTTTGATCCTTTCCAATGGATGCACTGTTCCTGGCAGGTGCCTCCAAAGTCTGGCAGAGGATGGGGCATGATGCTGCTTCTCTTACTGTGCCATTTTTAGTATTGAACGAAAAATGTGAAGGACCTGCAAGGTGTGAAAGTTTAGTGGCTCCTGAAAAAACACTGGGATTTGTTGATTTTAAGGGTGTCAGGAAGTTGCCGTGGCTTACAACATTGCCTTTCCTGTGATCACCACTTCTCTTGCACATGATGTAGGAGTCTACTGAAGACCACGAATAATCCTGTGGACATGTACAACTCCATGTACATACATATGAGGAAGATACCATGTGTACACACAGGCAGAATTTTTTTTTTAAGTTCTCTGTTCAGAAGAACGTAAACTAGATGGTTTACATAAGCATACTTCTTCCTAAAAGGCTGAGCTATTTTAACAGCGCATTCCACCAAAATGAATAATATTTGGCTTTTGGATGCAGATTTTTCTGTGGTTACAACCTCTTTTGCACATCATAAAAGTCCAACCCCATCCTCTTGCTTTTCTTTCATTTAAAAAACAAAACTAAACAAAACAAAAACAACTAACCTTTAAAAACACCAAATCTGTCATATGCTTGTTTGGGTTTCAGATAGTGGGATTTATGTGCCTGTCTTCTGGGTCCATGTGCTCGCTGAGGGATGTGAAGAAGCACATTAGCCATGGAAGCAGGGTGCCGGCAGGTGTGCTGCACGGGGCCGGGTGCCTTCCAGCTGCCTTTGCAAAGGTGCCAGTGCTGCGGCAGGGCTGGAAGTTGATGGGCGTTATGAGGCCAAGCTTAGAACTGGAAAACCTCCAAAGCGTGCAGGTGGTCCGTGCGTGCAACAGCAAGCTGAAAGGAGAGCAGAGCGCTCCTGCCTTCGCATGGGAGAGTCACGGTTGTGTTCTGCTTCCAGAAGGGGTAAAAACAGACTCCTAAGTCCCGAATCCTCCCACGTTTTACTGCATGGATCACATTAGCAGTCTGTGGCTCCGGCTCACCTCCAGTCGTCGGCTGGCTGGTCATTAGCGCCTTCGTTCAGTTGACCAGACTCTGTTCTCAGTCGCGCCAGCGTGACTCAGAAGTTGATCCTGCAAAATTAAAAAGCAAACAAACAAGCAGTGCTGACAGAATCTGGCCCGGCATAAATAGAATTGTCCCTTGAGTTAGCAATGAAATTTTTCAGCTGGTGCAGATCTCTCCAGCTATGTTTGCGAACCTAGAGGTATCCCTCTCTTCTCAAGCAAATGATCAGATCCAAACTAAGCAGAATTTCTTGATAGAAGGGGAAAACTATTTGTAAAAGAAATAAATGGCACTGTATCACTCCAACTGTTCAAAATTTGTTTTGCCAGAGCGACAGGAGAAAGCTGTTAAAAAAAGATTTTAATTGTAAGTCATTTCAGCTTTCCCTGGAAGAAAACAAGGAAGAAGCAAACACAATGGCTAAAGAACATGAAAAGATCCCAGAGGTTAAGCATGCTCCAAGAAAAATATGCTCTCAATGTAAAATAGTGAGCAATGGAAACATTATTTGCACTACTTTCAGTGCTGTTGTTGGTTGCGAAAGTCAGCAAAGCTTCTGTGATTTCCAAGGTCAGTTTTTCCTCAGGAAGGGGACAGGAGAAGAGAAACATCAGGCGCTGAGCCCTTCTGCCCCATTTCAGAAGAGCTCAGACAACACATACAGCCCTGCCCTCCTCCTGCCACAAAGGATACATTTGCATAGCTCATTTGCAGGGTGAAGGAGAAGACTTCAGTGGCAAATTAGATGTTGATAATGTCCAGGAGACTTTCTGGGACTGCTGTGTTGTTCCACTTGTCTGAAAAAAAAAAAAAAATCAACATCATTTGCAAAAAAATGTTCCATTTTTAGAAAAAAAAAAAAAAAAAAGAAAGAAAAAAAAAAAAGTATAGTTCCAAATGAATTAACTTTCAAAACTGATCATTAAGTATGCTTTAATAGTCTGTTGGATGGTTGTCCAAGTCCTGACAGAGCCATCATGTTGAAAGGCTGAAGACTTAGTTATAACAAAGAGACATTATTTATCATTATTTATCAGTGCTTCCTCTTGGCATTGTCAAGGAAGGGTGAAGGCAAGCAAAACAGCATTTTCCAACACTCTGGTCCATCTCCTTCCTGCTCTCAGTCCATGCTGTGAGCTCCCAAGGACGGAGTGAGCAGGAGGAATCTGGGTGCTGTGGCGGAGCTTGGTTTTATTAGGGGTGGATAAGATATAAATACATATATAAATTTATTTATTTATTTATTTATTTACTTATTTATTTCAGAAGGAGACAAGAGTCCAAGCTTTGGCTGTTCACATAACTGTTAGAAGGACAGCTTATATGGAAGAATGGAAAGAAAGGTTATCGTGGTTAGCACGGAGTTTTACTTAGGCAATGTGTCAGTTCAATTAGTCTTGGAGTTATAATGTTTCAGCTGCTGGTATTTTATGTATTAAAAATAAGATCTGATTTTCCAGTTTTGCAGAAACAAATGTTCCAGCTGTTTGTTGACTGCCACCATCCCACCAAGAGAGAAGAAATAGAAAAAAAAAACAAAAACAAATACAGACTAATTCTCCCAAAATAAATTTCCACAAAGGCCATTTCTATCTCAGAACATGTCAGTACAAAAATCTCAGCCACCCGAAGTGCCCGTACCGTGTGGCACCTGCCAGGTTGCTGCAGCCACATCAGTGCTCAGTATCCCAATTATCATGTGGCGAATCTGGCCTAAATCTTCCAAACTAACTCTGATTTTTCTGTGGGCTTACAGCTGTACAACCCAGACGAGAATTTAGCACAGATGCACAGATGCTCCTCATGCCTTCCAAGTCACTGCCCGGGAACCAAGGTTTTGCTGAGCAGAGTCAGCGCGTGGCCCAAGTGCCATTTCTGACAGCGTGCGGCGAGCTCTTTCAATGCTTGGTTTACTTCCATTCAGGCTACAAACCAGAGAACCAAACCAGAAATAGAGGAGAAAAAAGAAGGAAAAAATCCTTTCTGATTTTCAACATAAAGCTAGGATTACCACCAAAGAACAATAAAAATTCTTTTATTACCAACAACAGGAAGAGCAAAGGAAAAGAAAACCACAGAAAATCTTTGTTATAATTTTTCCATAACAAATAAGGTCTTCTCTGGTCATGTTTGGCCTTTTTTTCCCCTTAAAATTGTATCTGTGTAGGAAAAAAAAATCGAGTTTAGAATAAAAACAAAACTGCAGAGGAAAAAGCATAGCACTTATTAAAGAGTTTGACATCATAACCCATCTATTAAATAACAGTATTCTTAAAGGAAAGTAATTTACAAATAAAAGGACGGAAATGAAAGGTTGTATGAGTTCCCAAGCCCATTGTTGAGTCAGTAAAGCACAGAAAACTTCCACTATCTATAGTCGCTGAAGTCATGTATTAGCAGGAACCAGCGCTGGAGGTTCCCACAGGGAGAAGATCCTCGCTCAGAGAACGGCTGCGGTGTGCCAGTTGCTTTCTTTGCTGCCCATGGGTTTTAATGCGGGCACACTCCTCTAGCGTGGCCAAGCACCAAGTGAAAGGAGGCTCCTGGGATTTTGGGGGGGATGTGAAATCATGTCCTAGGGCTTTTTTATGTTCTCCCTGGATCTGGGGGCTGTTGTGTTTTGTTTTCTGATCTCCTTCCCCTTACAAAGCCTGGCACGCTTTCCTCCCTCTCAGTGTTTGTGTGCAGCCCCGCAGTGCGGCTCTGTCCGAAGCAGATTAGGGTTGATAATGTGTGGCAGTGACTTATTACCGCCTGAGACAGCAAAGCCAAAATGGACAGATTCGACATAAAACAGTTACAGAAATGACCTTTTTTCCCCCGTATCTGACTCTGGTCTTGATATCAAAGGCAGCCTGGTAACAAAAGATTTTGTTCCCCATTAGTCGGTGGTGAGAAGTGTCAGGTGATTTGCCCTTCTACCAAAGAGGAACAACACGTGGGTTGAGTATGAAACAAAAAAGGCAGCAAAGTTTTCATCCAGTTTTAATGGTATTGAACCATGGAACGGATTCCAGGTTCTTTAATCAAATTCCTAAAATTTTAAATAAATATTAAAATGCTGGAAAGAGCCTCCTTATCATGATGTACCTCTCTCACGTTCCCTCATTGTTACCCTTCAGCGCCCTCCCACATCCACGTACTTCTTGCTCACCCTGGTTACAGTTTTTTGAACTAAGACCTAAACTGAGCCAAGACTGAGGAAGAGCTCTATCTTTAGGCAGCTTTGGTCATGGCAGTTCCCTGTTGCCCCTCAAGAGATAATTTGGCATTGTGTGTGCACGAAGCCCCAAAAGCCCTGGGTTATTCTGCGCAGGGATCCAAAGCTCCAAACGCTTCCAAACAGAGTTTTGAAGTAGATGTGTTTGTGCAGCACCCAAAAAACTGCTTGAGATCAGACCCTCTTGACCACCTACATTGCCCATTACACTCCCTGCTCCAGTTAATTTGATAACCAAAGGGATCAAAGATTTTCATTTTGAATTACACACTGATGTCTTAACCCAGAAAACATAATCAAATAAATCTAGAATAAATATAAAGACTCTGTTTCCATGTACATATTTCCAAATGTAAATATTCCTTTAATTTAGTAGAAAATGGTAAACTGTAAATTCTTTCATAGCATTTCTAGGCTTCATTTTTTGTTGTTTTTTTTTTTTCATTTTCTTATGTATTTTGTAGATTTGGAGTCCAAACATATCAGAGGGTACTAGCAATGACTTGAACTAGCTTTTAAAAGAAGTCTTTTTTTTTCTTTTTCCTTCTTCCAAGCACTGTGTTCTCTCTGACTATGTTGTGGGCTTTCTAAGGAGAGCAACATGTTTTGCTATAGTGTCGGAAGAGAAGATTAAAATTCCCATGGTGAAACTCTTCCCTGAGATACATTTATATAAAGATTAAAGGATTTCCCTGAGATGAATTCTTCAATATATTTTGGGAAGATCATGTTGATGGAATGATGATACATCTCATTTAGGCTCTGTCAAGTACTAAGAAGTTATTCTGAGCCCAAAGTTCATACCTACAACCAAACAATTAAAACAAAGAGGATTGAATAGCATTAGGTATTTTCCTGTAAAAGTAAGGCTGAGTAAAAAAAAAAATCCAAATCTAGGGACCCTACAGAAATAGGATGTAAAATCAAGACAAAAAGCAATTTTGGTGCTGCATGGAACAGAACTGAGGTCAGGCAGGACAGGCCAGCAGGGAACACATGCGAGGATCTGAGCTGCACTAATTACCATGATTTAGGTAAGGTGCAGAACAGCTTCATGGTTGGGCATAGTACAGAAGGATATCATTTACCTGTTCTCCCATACAGCCTGATATAGTGTATCAAACCTAGATGCAATAACATCATTCTTCTATTTTGCAGAAAGTGCTATAGCACAAGATACTTCCAAAACATGGAAGACCTTGATGTCAGGTCTATCCAACCATGGCCTTCCTACTGTCCATCCCTAGGTACATGAAATACAATACAAAGTCCTACAGACAGGGACAGAGATCCATTCTGAATCATTTGTTCCCCAAAGACACTTTCTTTTGAGAACAGTGGAAAGTGTCTTTTTTTTTTCCATGACCATAATTTAATTCCTTATTTTAACCAAGTTGCTACGTTCTTTCTTCTTGATAACTCACGAGTTCAAATGTAAAAAATGTATTATTACAAGAGACAATTATGGGGTTCAAAGCATTCTGAAGCATTCCATGCTCTCAGCTTCTGGTACTGATATAAGTAGAGGAATATTTGTGGGTTTTTTACTTGCATGAAGTGGAAGAGTTCCAAGAGCTGGTGGTAAAAAGCCTAATGAAAGTCTGCCTTCATCAGACACAACAAAGATCCTGCATCCTGGGAGGTTAACTGTTTATATGGACAAGATGCCCAAGCACCATAACACAACTCCCTTTCACAAACAAACCCTGACCATGTAAACTCAATCATTCCATGCTCAGTCAAAAATAACAATAGCAAAATAATAAGAAAAAAAAATCATGGTTTTGTTTGGCTTTATTTATTTATTTAGAAAAATGAATAAAACGTTACTTTGGAAGTTCAAGGTATGCAGCTGTCTCATTCCCAAAGCTTGTTTGGACTGAAGATGTGTCTAGCACCTTTAGTGGTATATTTGGATGCTGACAGGCTATAGAAATAACATCTATTTTGAAATATGCACAGTTGTTGCACAAACATCTGACTGCTGTAGTGCAGGAGGTTCTTTTCTACTGAACCTTCTGTTTGTCATTTATTTTTCCATTTTATAAATACTGATTGGAAACTTCTTCTTGGAAGGAAGAAGGAAATCTTGTGGATTGTAAACACTGAGAAGAAGATGAATTGTTTAGGATGGTGAAAGGGGTATAAGGACTGAAAGCATAATGTTAAGTAAAGGAAAGTTTAGGCTGCATAACAGGATAAACTTCCAAGTGCTGAAATCTTATTAGACTGTGGAAAATTCTTCCAAAGGATGTGGGAGAAGCTCCATTATTGGAGCAGTTTGCCATTAGATTGGACAAAGGACTAAAAATATATCTTAAACCATCTTGTACTAGCAAAGGGGGTGAGATGACAAGGCCAAGCCAATGTTCCCAATGCCACCTCCTTTGATTTCATCAATCACAAATCAGTCCATGCCCAAAGACTGAGAAAATCAGTGAACCGGGTGTGTCTAAAGATGAATTCACTTACCATGTTCAACTCGTTTGGAAGGACTTTGACACCGTTACCTGCTGAAAAGGAAGCTTATGCAATGCAAGAAAGTAGAAGCTGCCAGCAGCCTCCCATCTCAGAAAGAAATACAGTGATTTAATACCAGGAAAATGGAAAGTAAATATTTATACTTTTGAATTGCTCTCCTGTCTAGAGGGCCAAGAGTACCCTGGAGCTCAGCATCTATATCCACATGGAGTGGCCTGGAAGACAACGTGAATAAAATTGGAAAGATGCGTTATGTCTTCAGACCATCAGAAAGAGCATGGAAATCAGTTTGACAGGGCTGAGGCCAAATGGAAAGGTTATGCACGAAGCCTTGCAATCTGTCCTGAAAGGACTTCTTCACCACCAGTGGTGATGCCCGGGAGAGAAAGAGCAGCCAGCAGCACCGCGATGCACCGCTCATTTACACCTCTGTGTCAGCCTGTGTGAGCAGTTCTGTCCCTCCCACCACTGAGGAAGACAAAGAAAAACCACGATGAGTTAAAAACAGAGAAGACATCCATAAATACCACTTGTTGATGAATAGAAGTATTGACCTCAATGTGAGCAAAGCACTGCATTGGGAGTGCAATTGCAGATTTTGCTACATTTCTGTGGCAAAATACTTTGAGTGCCTCAAGTGAGATGGTCCAACATTCAGGAGAGAATTTAAGTTTTAAATATACTTGTGTTTAGGTAACAGTCTAGTAAAGTCATTGTCCATGTAGACAGCTTGCTATCCGATGGTCTAAGTTGTGAACTTATTCTATGTAGTAATGTCAGAGGACATGGGGCAAGGAAGAAACTACAGGATTTACAACCGTTATGATTCCCCAGCAAGATTAGTCATGTTTCATATATTAATCCACTTGCTGCTTGTTTCTCTTCTCTTTATGGTTTATCTAAAGGCAAATTCAAAAAAAAAAAATTTAAATCCATTCATGATGGTATTGATCTGAAGTTCCTGAAGAGATGAGAAATCTGCCAACTGACTTTGCTGGGTCTTTGGATTTTATCAAGTGGTCTAAATTTATTACATAAACACCATATTTTTGAACTGTTATGCTCTGGGGACTCATTATGAGTCTTCAAAATTCGATCTGAATTGCTTAGCTGTGACTGGTCAGATGAATCACATGGTGGTGTTTCCAGTCCTGAGTGGATGCATGTGTAAGCACATCTGGTGCAAATATTTCCTGGTAGAAACCGAAATGTCAGTTTCTGTAAATACTTCTGTGTGTGATTCTGAAATTTTCTCTCTGCTATGTTTTTGGCCAGTAAAACTTGATAACTCAAAAGTTCTTAGAAAGCAGAGACAAAGAGATGTGAACATGGCCAAACTGACTTTATTGCAAATTCAAATTAATCTAATATCAGTTAAAGTGCACGTTAAAACTGCAGGAGAATGGAATCATCTGTAAAGACTTGGGAAGATGCATACTTCATGAGCTAGTGCTAGAGCAGATGGAAACCTCAGGTTTGGGAAAGTTAGGGGATCAACTTGGATCATGTCACTGTTACATAAATATGCAGAAATATATAATACATGTTTAATACATGGGGACAATACATGCTGTTTGTGATTGTGTGTGTCTTTGGTATTTTCTGCTAGACGTGTTACTTTAGTTGAGAAGAAATCCTACCTCAGGAATACATGAGCTAAGCTGGTCTCCTATGCACGCCTGTGAATATCAACAAAAATTATGAAAATCAGGACTGGAAAGAGCTCCTTGGTTGTTTCCTGTCTAAAATAAATCTTGTCTTTTTCCCAAGGAATTGACTGATATCAAAATTAATTTGAATCCCTGCTATTTTAGTATTATTTAAAAGTTGTTCCAGAACCTGAGTGCTTTTAGAGCCAGAAAAGTGATTTCTAGGCTACTTGTGATTACTTGTAAATGATGTATTTGGCTGCCAACAGCCAGACACAGCAGTCTGGATGGAGTGACACCAGTGCAGGGAACAGTGACCATCTCGATTCAACCAGAAATACTTTGCTTTCTGACATTGCCTCTTGCCCAGCATGTCCCAGCAGTTTGGGGTGACCCTCCTCTGTCCCCACTGACCTTAATATTTGTCTCTAGCACCCAAAGAATAAGGGACTCCTTGCTTCCTTTCAAAGGGATGTGTTCTTAAGCATTGCATTTAGCAGGAGATTTCACTCCTTTACTCGCCTTGCTTCAAACCCAACTCTATGTTGTCTCATTTCTTTCTGTTTTTCATTTTTCCTTCAACTTCTTTGCTTCCTTCCTAACTTCACCCTACACCTTTCCTTAACTCTATCCCAGATCTTTTTCCTTCTCCCACTGTTATGAATCCTCAAGGGCCACAAGAATTTTCCATTTTCCTGCCCTAAACTCTTCGTATATCTCTCCCCACCTCATTACAATAAAATAATTCTTCCATTTCGCTGTCACCTCAATTTAGCTCTCTCACCCTCCACTCCCTCTTTTTCCCCTGGTTTAAAGACCGACCAGCATTTCCTGAATTGGAAAAGCCACAATAATATTTTTTCCATCGAAAATACCACAAGTACAGTATTTCCATTGAACATACCACAAGAACAGTGTTTCCATTGAACATACCACAAGGACGGTGCTTTTGAGGTATCTAAATGCTAAGATGAACTCATAATGTTCATCTTGGACTCATTAAACCAGAGCCCCTTCTCTTCTCAAAAAGAAAAAATTCCTCAGACAGAGAAAGAATTTTTATTCACAGTTTCAAAAAAGAAAAAAAAATACAATAAAAACAAGACCTAGACAGAGCCAGGACAATTTTGCACTTGCTTTGTGAGTAAAATATAAATAGGTTTTAGCAAGTTAAAAAAAAAAAAAAAAAAAAATCCATTAAAAATGCTCAGAGTGGTTGAACAGCTGGAAAAGCAACTTTTTTTGATAACATTTAAAGCTGCTTAGCAGCTGGGGAAAAAATCGCCTGTAAAAACACTTAACATTTACAGCCACTCAGTGGCTGGAAAAGCAACTTGTTATAAAATTGATTTAACATTTCAGTGGCTGGAAAAGGCATACACACACATACATATAACTGCAGTGTTTTACATAGCTACTTATGGGTATTTAGACACAGATAACATTATAAATAGATAAGCTTGGCATTTCTGCTGATGCTGTGGTGGCAGAGAGTAATTTCCACTCATAGCATTCACAACTTTATTTTATTTTCAGGGAGTTTAGAATTAATCCATTTAAATTCCCATCCCTCTGAAGCTTGGCGTGCTCGGACACTCAGCCATCCCACCCAGCCCCCAGGAACAGCTTAAATCATTTCAGTTATGAAGCACTTTATAAAATAATAACTGAGCAAGGTCCTGCATCTGATCAGCTCAGTTGAAAGACTGATTGGAGAAGAAGAGCCCAAGATGTTTTACAAATAATTTTTGGAATCAACAGCGTTAGACAGGGTTGTCTTCCTTGGCTCACCTGGATGGACAGGAGCTCTGTGCTACTTCATACTGCAGTCCTGAGAAGGTTTGCACCTCCACAGGTAATGAGAACAGTATCTGCTTATGAAAAAGGGATGTAGAAAGCACTGTTTTAGTAAAATTAAGCATATTTGTTTCCCTGTGCCATTTTGATGGCAGGGCCTTGCATCACCTTTCCGCAGACTTCATCTTCTTGTTACATTTCTATGTCGTTTTAATTTTTGTGACAAAATTAGCCACATGTAGCCATCATGCTGGAGAGATGCGAGACCACCGAGGCAGTTACTGCTCTCTTACAGCAAGTTTCAGCAATACAACAGTTTACGTGGTGCACGTTTCGCTGGTGGGGTTGGTCCAGACAAGCCAAGGCCCTGTAAAACCCAGAAATGCAGCCGTGCAGCAGTCCTTGCAGCAGGCAGTGGTGTCTGCAGGAGCACGTGCACCTAATTGCAACTGATTTCCAAATGAGAGCGTGCTGCTGGGCAGGACCAGAGCTCAGGCTGGGTAACCAACTGCTCCTACCCTGTATGGGAAGAGCAAATGTTGCCATAATTGGGTGTCAGTCCAAAAACAGTCAGTCCAAAGCTTCCTATACCATCAAGAGCTGAGCCCAAAGCGCCACTTGGCTGGGTTTGGCGCCAGCTTTCGGGGCTGAGATGAGGAGCTGGATGTGTTACCTCTGCCACTTACTCCGCAGGTAATGAGGCAATGTTCTCGAAGTATCTGAGACAGAGATCTTTGAAAAGTAATTACTTTGTGGCCAACTACTTGGGAAAGTGGAAAAATAATAATTACCTATGAATATGTGAAGACATATATTCCTCAAGGACAGACGGGAATTGTTTAGTGTAGTCCGGGTGAAGGGAGGAGGTGCAAAAAGAAGATTTTAAGAAGAGGTTTCCTGCCAGGGAGAGCTATTAGGCACTGGAATTATTTCCTCAGTGAAAGCAGAGGAAGGCGATTCCTTCAGACATTTAATAATAGATTGGGCAACGAATTAGGAAATATAAAGAAGAAGCCTGTACTGGCAGGTAATTGAGCTAATCAGAACGAGAAGGACTTAAACTTTTTTTGCTGTTGTTGTTTTAAGGCTAATTTAAAGTCAGCTGCAATAGATACTTCATTAATTTACAGCCTTTCTCATTGTAGCCCAATGCCCAGGAGTAAGGCAGAACAGCTTTATATTAAAAAAATAAATAAATAAAACCTTCAAAGCAGGAACTGTGGAGAACACTAGGACGACAGAGTGCCAGCAAGGCGGGATTTCATGGGCATGCATGAAATACACCAGCAAGTTCGCAAGCAGGCCACAAACGCCAGTGTGGAAGAGAAGGGGTAGAAGGAGCCAAGGTTTGATCTGGAAAATAAAAAGTGAAAAGCAAGGATGAAGAACCAGGGGATTGGACGAGATGGGATGGGATGGGAGGGGGTCCTGGAGAGGACTCTGTCTTGGCAACAGCCATGGAAAATAAAAGTGCAGAATAAAAAACTGCTTTCAGAACAGCCCGTGATCAAATACCAGACTAGCTAATTTGTACTTCGGGGGCTAGAGGAGAGGATGCTAGCTGCAGTCTGTGCCTCTGTACCTTGCAACACATTTTGTGTTCCTGGACACACAACAAGTACTAAATCACGGGCATCCGGCTCAGACTTGAACTGGGGTGTAAAGGCTGAACGGCATCAGACTGAGTAACTAAATTTGGGGAAAGACAGACGCTTCAGAGCACTGTGGTGTCTGGATTACCCAGAGGATGACTAAGCCAGGTACTTTTTTCTCTCACTGTTCATCCTGAACAGCATGGTGGGTGCCAGGTTTTATCCTTTTATCCTTTCTCCCCGCTCTTCATTTTTAAAATAAAATTGAGAACAGGCCTTAATTATTCTGTATGGGGTTATTAACCAGTTATGTACATTGCTGGGCATGCTACCATGGTGTCAGGATGGTGAGGTCAGGAGGGGACATAGCCTGGGGCAGCCAATGGACTCCCATAGTGGCTAACGTGTGATGCTGAGGGCATCAGTAACAGTGCTGCGCAGAGCCCCATCTCCCCCTTGCCCAGCCAAAAGCATGTGCTCTCCCGTGTTAAGTTTTCTCCTAAGAAGGGTCAAACAGAAAGAAAGAAAGAAACAGGAGATCCTCAGATGAGGTCTTTGCCATAAATTCTGATAGAGCTGTGTAAATGAGAATGAAGTTTATTGCATTTTCAACAACCTATTGGCATTTCAGATTATCTCTAGGTCTGATTCAGCAATCCATACCCATTATGAATAATAATTACTCCCAGCTGTAATTCCACAGGGGCTGTAAGTGCTTATCAGTATATGTAAGAGTTGCGGTATGTGTCTCAGAGGTGTCAGGGCCAGATTTTTATGTACTTGCTGACTGCAATGGGTGGAGAGGCACAGTCTAGCATGCTTGTTCTGGTTTAATAACCATTTACTCCTGATTGATGCTATTATCATTAAGCCTGAGCAATGATATCAGAACCTGGCCTCTTGTTCTATAGCCTGAGTAGAGAAAAATACCTTATCCTCAGTACACATCTAACCCTGCTTGTTTAAAAATTGCTCAGAAGCCCAGGTCATTGGCTATGTGTTTGCACTGTGACCAGAGCAAGTAAGTTTTATTGCAACTGGAGCATGGGATAGCCGAAGAGCTGCAGCCCTCCTTTGGAGAGCCTCCCTGGTCTCAGGACACATTCCTCCATGTCCTTTACCAGGGCAGACACTAGAGGGGATTTGGTTAGAGAAGCTTTTGTCTTCTCATCTCTTTGAGGGAAGAGGTATGAAATATGGAAGAAAAAAGAGGGAGGAATATTATGTGGGTTAATGCTTCCTCGAGGTATCTGCACAGATTGCAGTAAAATTAGGCCCACTGGAAAAAAGAAAAAAGAAAAAAAAAAAAAAAAAAGAAAAAAGAGAGAGAGAGAGAGAGAGAGCACAAAGGAAAATCAAGCTAAATCTCTGAATTTGGATCTTTGTTCTAGGAAGAGAAAAGGCTTACTTTCTGGAAAAGTCACTAACTTCATGCTATACTGTACAACTCACAGGTTCCCTAAAATCGTATTTGAACCTTATTAGAAGCTGATATCGCCATTAGATTTAAAACATAGCTATACTAACATCCATCAGCAAGTTGACCTAGAAACTTATTTATTTAAGAACATAAGTGGTCTGAGTAAAAGACAGATTTCAGATGCCAAAAACAAAAACAAAAACAAGTACAATGGGTTTTGGATCTAGACAATGGTTGGGAACCGTATTGGCAGCCATCAAGTTAGAATATTTGATCTTCACAGCTTGACGTCAAGAATGGCTTTTAAATCTCCTGGCTGGTAAATATATTTGGCTGCTGCCTTGTTTAACATTTGAGGCGCTTATAGATACTGTGGTTACAAAGTTGATCAAACATGCAAGGCATTATTTGTAGGAAAAACATTTACCTTACTGGAGAGACTTGACATATACAGAAGGCTCAAATGATTTCCCGTCTGCTTTAATCCGTGAAGTAAAGTGGAATTTGCTTTGAGACTCAAAAAAAAGGCAGTTCTTCAGATGTATATTACTGCGTCTGGTACGGCTTGTGAATGCCTACGTGTAAGTCCAGCACCATTTTCTTTTGTGAGATAAAACTTGCACAAGAAGTTAGAAAATTTTACATTAAAAAAAAAAAAAAAAAAAAAAAAAAAAAAAAACAACAACAAAGCCAAAAGAAAATTATCTGAGATTTGATCAGTGAGTGTGAAAATCATGGTTGTTGTTTCAGTTCTCTCATTTCTCTGTGAATCTGTGAATGGAAAAATAAAAAGAGAGGAGAAAGAGTTGGAAAGGTAGGAAAGGAGGGATGAGAAGAGTTGAAATAGAAATAAAACACAGATTTTGGATGTCTTATCTGATAAATCTATGCACATTTTTCCATTAAAATGTTTGGGGAAAAAAGAAGGGTCATGTTCAGAGGAGGTGGTTTGGAGGTGAAAAAATGAAGGATGAGGAGGGTTACATATAACTAAATCAAATCGTACCTTCCAGTGGGACACAACGCAGTCTGTGTCACTAAAAACATTGCTGTTTCATCTAGACAACACTTCAGCTAAAGAGGAACCGATATTTTAAAATGTGTGGTGTTAGCACAGCAGCATGGGGCAGAGACTGAAAACTGCACTAGTGGTTAAGGGGGATTGCGGTGGATTACAACAAATGAGGGAAGGGAAAAGGACTCATTCTCATCCCAAAAGTTACTGAAGCAAGAAAGAGCAATGTTATGACGGAGCAACAATCATGATGAATCTGAGTCTACGTTTGCTGTCTCTCTGGACATAAGTATCCCTCACAAGTAAGAACCACTCATGTTTCAAGAGGAAAATTTGACTTCCGTCTCTCTCTCTCCCCTCCCCGCCCCCCCCCCCCCCCCCCGCCCCCCAACTACTCAATTTTCCAATTCCTCTGTTCTTCAAGAGAAAAGAAAGGTTTGGCTGTACAGAGAGAGGGAGGCTGGCATGCGTGGGTTCAACTCTGAGATGACGCTGCTGTACTGAATCATAGCTAAGATAAAGATTATCTTCCCTTCCAGCTTAAAATACACAAAAGCCCTTTCCTGGAAATAGTTTATTTTGAAGTGAACCAGTGCAATTTGTGCGTGGCTGCCATTACTGCAAATACAAGCTTTTAGTAAGCCACTCAGAGAGTGTTTTCGCAAGAGATTTTGGAGATCGAAGTCCAGCACAGGGCGAGATGCTATCGCTGCCTCTGCTGAACGGCAATGTGCACGGTGAGCTCTGCATCTGAAAAACCCAAATAGCCAATGCCGAAGGGGAACATGGGGAGAAGTCCCAGCTGCAGGAAAAGCATCAGCTGACACTCATGCTTGCATTAGACATCAAAGAACCCAGCCAGATAAAAATCCATCAAAAACCAGGCTTCAAGAGCTCTGTTTTTCCCAGTAAAACTTTCATTTCTGACTTCCAAAGATTTGAAGTTTTGTGGGAACTGCAGCCTGCTTTATTTTGAAGGTTGGTTTCCAGCAGACTGAATGCATGAACCCTACAGACTCAAAAGCAAGAAAGCAAATTAAAAGCACCAGTTTTGATGTGTTTTTATTAAAAATGATAACATTTTGAAGCCAAATGGGGAGTTTAGGGGATTGACTCATGACTTTTGAAAACTTCAGAAAGGTAACACAAACCATCCAGTAAGGGACCAGAATATTACTGCATTGAGCTGAATAAGTAATGAGTCGCACTGAAGTTGCAAAGGTCTTGCATACCAAGAGCTGCTGCCGAGAAAAATTATGAACAATTTTGAATAACAGATCAATTTGAGAATCTGACAATTTGTAGACAACTGTTCAACAAAAAAAGTTCCAAAAACCAAGTCCAAAGTCTCAGGATCAGCAAGGAATATGTACGAAATTCTCTTTCATGTTATTATTGGACTGGGCCAGACGTCCAGACACATCGAGTTAGTCAAGCTTGCTGTCAGCGACACCATAAATTCACAAGGAATTTCAGTGCTATCTCAGAGGGGCAATATTGGCTGAAGGTGTTTCCATTTCAGAACCTCGTCCCATGGCAGATTGGTATTTCTTTGCCCAGTTTTGCCTAGTGTTGAGCTTCCTGAATGGCTTTAGCCTCACAAATCTTTATTGGCTGCATATTCCCCTCCCAGCCACTCCAGCTCTGCATTATTGCAGCCCAGTTCCTGCCGGTCAGACTTAACACCAGCCTGCTGTCAGTGGATGCTACCGGGCTATTTATAAACCCTCTGCTACATACAGGTATTTATGGCACTGACTAGGGTCAGGAAGAACAAAAATAAAATTAAAAAAAGAGGAGGAAAAAAAAGTTTGCTCCCTTTTTATTAGTCAAGTTCACAGCCAACCATATGGCCACAAACTGGAAGCCGCCAGCTCAGACAACTGGAACAACATCGCTCTCTGAATCCTGCAAAAGCCATTATATTATGTTATATTATGTTATGTTATATTATAGTATATTATATATTTGTACATATATATATACGTATATATATACATTTTAAGGAAGGGGTGCCAGATATTTAATAAGTGATGTTTCCTCCCTGAGACCCCTGTGTCACTCCTGTACCTGGCCCCATAATAACAGCAGCCCCTTCGCCTTACTGACGCTCGTGGCTCCCAAGGAGGGGCAGCAGCCCAGCAGCTACTTCACTCCCGTTGGGCTCCTACCCAGAAAGATAGGTTTCTTTGCCGAAATAAATCACCTTAATGAAGAAACAGACACAGTCTTGAGTGAAACAGGAAGAACTTACAGCTGTGCGTGCAAGTGCTAATGAAGGCGATGGAGTCCCCAAAGTCCCCCACGGACCACACAATGTGTTTTGGAGATGACTTCATGCAGTCTTTTGCTCCATTTGTTGTTGTCGTTTGCTTGTTTGTTTGTTTTTCCTGCTGTGCACAGTCCTTGCAGGCAATTTGGGGGAAAAAATAGAATGTTTTCTCTTGGATTTGCAATGACAACAGCTTTAGGCACCCTCACAAAAGGTATTGTGCAAAATCAACAGGAGCTCAGATGTTTCAAGCAGAATATCCTGCATCACATATCAAGCTGCCAGTCTCCTGAGGATATCTCCAAAGCTTTTACATCCTCCAATGGAGCATAACACAGCAATGCCCAGCAAGCACTGGTGAAGCATGTTTAGCTTTGCAGACATCCTAGCTCAAGTCCCAAAGGGCTGAGTTGGTGTCATTCTAGCCAGCCAGTTCCTCTTAGCATGTCTCACTAGCTCAGCTGTACCAGGATGCTGATACACACATACAGGTACCAGGACTGCACTTGTCAGCCTTGCTCCTGGGTCTCTGTCTAACCAAGATGTCCCTGGGCAGTCCTGTACTCGAGGGCTGCCACTGACTTTGCCTCTCATGGTGGCTTTCACAAGGTCACTCCCATTCCTTTTGTATCAGTTTCCCTATCTGTAAGATAAGGGCTCCTACCACCTACCTACCTCAGCGGCTGGTGTGGAGGTTTAATTAATAATCCGCAGCCTCTGTGGGAGTAACAAAGAGGCGGAAGGACGGGGGGAGGGAGAAGCAGGGTAACAGTGGTAGGAAACACATGGTCACCGAGCAGAGCCGCGCGCAGAAATTCCCATAAGGGAACAATGCTGCACCAGCTGGGAGGCTGTGTAGGTGACCTCAGGGCTTCGCCTCTCCAATTTCTGCGAGTCCATTGTTCTATTGTATCCTTTGCAGAGAGTTCAAGGGGATAAACAGCGTTTTCCAACCAAGCTTAGTCTCCAGGATGGCTTTCTTCCTCTCTAGCTTTATTTGAGCAAAGAAATCGATGTACTCCACACCTGTCAAGGAATAGATAAGGCTGGGAGAGCATGTGGTTTTGTGGAGGTTTGCAGAATCTGTCCTGAGGTCCTGGGTATCATTCAAGGCTGAAGGCACCTCTGGAGCTGCTCAGCTGGTGGGAAGGATCCAAGGAGCTGCTGTGATCCTTCCCCATTCAATCCTTCCCCATGCAACCCTTCCCCACAGGGTACAGCCCAAGGAAGTGATGATGCTCAGGGCACTGCCCGGTGCTACACCAGAGGCTGGTGCTGCACCATGCAGGCTGCTATAACCACATGTTCTAAAGCAGGCATAGAAATTAATATTAAATTAGAGACATGCATTTTGAGCTTCAACTCCTTAGTTTCCCTAAACTGTGCAGCAAAGTAGGCACTTCAAGAGGTGACTTAGAGTATGTAAATTAAAAGCCTGGCATGAGCAGGTGCAACTGCCATAAGAAACCTCTGCACAGCTCAGCTGACACTTGCAGTGACACTTTCCTTGCTACCCAGGCTTTCACAACACATAAAATGACCTTTCTTCTCATTTCTGATCGTGCATAATTAGCACACCTTTCTGTAAATGTGTCCCATGTCAGCTGTGCTGCAGGGACAGTTTTTCTGCTGGGATGCCCGAGGTCTCATCCCAGTCTGCAGTTGTGTGAAGTCCCTTTGCCTTCCCCACAGCCAGGGCTTGCAGAAACCCTCCCGTGAATATCTCCATGTTGCTGAAAAGAGGTGGCAGATTGGCAGATCTGAAATTTTGAGGTGAAAAAATAATAATAATAATAATAATTCCAGCTGTTACCATACAATCAGGCTGCCTTGGCACGAGGAGATGTGCTGCGCTCCCCCGGGCCTGTTTGATTTCAGCGTGAAAGTATGCCCCGCTTAAATTAGAAGACACACCTATTGTTATTCAAAGTTCCTTAAATATGCTTAAGCCTTTAATCACCTTGCAGTCTGTTAGTTTAGTACCTCAATTTCTGCTGCCTTTTTGGAACTGTAGAGACTTAAAGCACCACAGGAACGTGATGCAGAGGAGTTCTTCGCAGCCAGGGCAGGAGCAGCCCAGCACCTCTCCCCTGGAAGCCTCCTGTGGTGGGAGGTCTGAGCACAAAGCAGAAGAAAGGAAAGATGTGCTGGCAGAAAAGAGGTCACGAGAGCCACTGGAAGCAGAGATGGCAAGGGCTTGAACCCAGAGCCATCCCACAGGGCTCAGTGGGCTTGTATTAAATGTGGTCCTTATCCAGATGGGAGAATAAGCAGTTTGGCATCTGAGAAAGTTAACGTGGGGTGGGGTGAGAAAATACAGGTGTGGAAAGGACGGTGTCTCCAAAAAGAGAGGCAGCAGAGGAGACAAGAGCACGAAGGGAGTGCATTTGGCAAAGCAGGAGGGCAGAAGGGGGGCCTGGGGCGAGGATGCGAGTGGAAGGGGAAAATGGGAGCTCAGCGGCACGGCTTTGCTCAAGCCTTACTAAGAAAGGGTTCTGCCAGCCAAAACAGCGGCAAGTCTGAAATTGGTTAGGGTTTATTTATTTATTCATACCACGGGACGTAAACTAATATAGTTAAATTCTCCTGGGAAAATAAAGCTGACTTTTTTCTTTTTTCTTTTTTTTTTTTTTTTTTTGGGGGGGGGGGGGGATAATTTGAAGAATATATACATCCTTCTTTCCTCTGTTTCATGAATTTTAAAAGGTTTCATAGCACTCAGAAAGATTTCCTGCTGAATCCTCTGCAGGCATGAGCAGCAGGCGGCTTGTGGAAGAGCAAGGGGTCAATGTGGTCAGCATCCAGACACCTCCCTACGACACCTCCCAGTTTGCCTTCAGTAGCTATTCTTTGAGGCCAAACTGTGGTGTTTAAAGATTTGCTGGGCCATAGATGTGACTGATATTCGTATGAATTTAATCCCCCTGTGCAGGAGGCTCTACACTCCCGGGTGAGTCGCGATGTGTTTTCAGTAGGAGTTAATTGGGGAAGGAGTATTTACTTTTAGCTCGGGTTTTGCTTCTTTGGCTTCAGTTTGGAAGCATTGAAGGTTTCACCTTCCCAATGTAAAAATAAAACGAAAACAACAAGATCCTAAATTGCTCGCTTAGAATAATGTGAATAGAGCTTTATATAATATACAAGTATTTCAGGAGAAAAAACAGAACCTGCAGCTGGAAAACAAGGTCTGCAGGGCTGCGGAGGATAACCGCCCCGCAGGGCCGGGCATTCCTCCGGTGCTGCATTCCCAAGGAAAAGAAAAAGTAAAAAAGAGTCTTAATTGACCGAAGGCCTGATTGTCTTTTCAGACACCCTTCTTGATGTGGTTGGAGATCGGAACCCTTTTGGAAAGCGACCTGACATTTCATAGCTTAGATATTTCCTCCATTGCTTTCGACTTTCAGGCCTCAATTATTTCCACCAGGAGAGCGTTTGCCAAGCTGATGAAATTGGAAACAGAGTGGATGTTATAAAATACAGGTAGCTCGGGCGGCTGTGCGTGAGGCTGCCTCGTGTGTTTTCTTCATCTGCCTTCTCCCGACGCCCCGCGAGGGCAGCAGCACGAGAGCCGGGCGTGCGCGCGGGCGGGCATCCGCCTGCACATGTGGGGCCAGGTATTGATTTCAGCTTGGTTTGTAATCTGGAAAATTTCTTATAGTTTTTGCAGGGATTAATTATTCTTCCCGGTTGTGGAAGGAAAGAAGGGAAACCATTCCTGTCCCTCAACAGGTTTTGATGGAAATTGTATCCCTGTGCCAAATGATCACTGAAAACATTTTTAAAGAACGTTTATGGGGAAAATGTTGCAATTCTCTGGCTTTTTGTGCCCTGCTTAACTGTTTTGTGGGGATGGAAACCTGTAAACTTTCAATTTACTGCAGCCATCCTGTTTTACAGCTTAGAAAAACACCTCCAGAAGTGCTCTCTTTCAGGGGCTTTGCTATAATACCTGGGCAAGACAACTGCACTAACACAACCAGAGCTGCTGGTGCTCAGCACACCCAAAAATTTGGCCTGAATGGTGATGCTTGAATACAGTGGCCTCTAAATTGATAGTCTCAGGGGCTCCTTCTGGGCTGGCTGAGGAATTAATCATCTGGACACAAGGAAAACCATCCAAATCCTCCGTGCTAGCCCTCCAAACAGGAGGCAACGTAGGACTCACTTGGCAGGGCAGCAGCACATCCCTGTTGTCCCCATCCCATGGCCCCATGTCAGTGCCTTGCCAAACTGGTCCTACAAAGTGGTCTTAATCAAATTAAAGGCTTGACTCTAAACACATTGGAGCTGATTTTCAAAAAGTCAACTGCATTGCACAGGTCCCACCAGAAGCCCATGGGCTGGAGGTGCCCAGGGGCTGAGGCTCCTGCTCCTACACAAGGCTGCACATCCCATCCCAATGCAATTTAGCATCACAGATGACAGATTTTTTCAGACCTGGAGGAGCCAATTACTGGTCTGAAGGTGTTACAGAGGAGCAATTTCTGTCCTGTCTTCTGGCAGGCACCAAAGGAGTGAGGAGCAGTGTCTCTGCCAGCACTTGAAGCTTGAGGATGTTTCTGTAGGAAGTACCAGTGGTAAAACATCCTTTGTGGCATGTAAATAATTTTTCCCTATTCAGTATGGTCCAACATAAAAAAGGGAGATGTGTAAACATCTCAGACGTGCCCTTGCTTGTCTCTTACTCCCAAGCCGTGGAGCAGAAAGCTGCATTTGGGAGCCAGCACGTACTGTAACTTCCTTCTGATCTGTGATCCAGCACAAATACAAAACCAAATCATATTTCCACATAATCAATCCATGTTCTTAGAGAGGAAAAGAGTCCTTAACAGCTGACTGGGAGACCTTGGAGGATAACAGCGATCTTGAAATGCACAGGTGTGCCAAAATACTTCACCAACAGCGTGTGAGAAAGTATTCATATTGTTCCCAAACCATGGGAAAAACATATCCTGTTCCCATCTCTGAAATGTGCCATTTATAAGTCTATATTCTGCTCAGTGCAGGAACGTGCGTTGTCTCCTTGTGGCCATCCCTGCTTCAGGGGCTGGTGATAAACTTTCGCTAGCTTCCGTGCATTGTGCTTTGCTAAAACAAGCCGGAGCAGCCGTGCTGGTGGCCTTGCCCGCACCTGCTCAGGCAGGGAATTAACCCAGCCAAACCATGCCGACTTCAGCACTATGCTCCTGCCTTTCAGCTCCCTTCTATCAGGAAAAATATTAGAGGAAGAGGATTTTGGGATGCTGTTGAATTCTTCTCGCTCTCTGCTTCCCACTTGCGTGCTTTGCTGCATGGTGTTTCCTCCGGCGGCTCTGAGTGGCCAAAGAGTTATAAAATAAATGAAGATCACTCAATGATGAGAGAGGGAAATGAGAAAGACCAGAATAAACTCTGATGATAGGAAACTTGGATGTTGTGGTCGCATTTAAATGAGCAACATAATAAGGGAAACAGAGAAGTGACTGCAGAGAAGAATGACAGATGCTTATTGCTTAATCGTAGTGAAATGCTTTTAGATTTTTGGCTAACATGAGAGTGTATCTACAATTTCCACTTGAAGAACTTGGGAGATATACGAAGCTTTCCTTTTAATCAAGAAAAGTTCCATGCAATTTTTTCATTAAAAGTACCTTTAAATATAACAACTGAGAAGCAAAACATGTTTTTGCTTTCAGATTTTCTGTTAAAAATCTCTTAATTCTGACATTTCAACCACACCATGGGTTCGGCAGCTGATGGCCATCTCTCCTTCCTCTGTGTCAGAGACAGAAGAACTGCAGTTCTACTTCTGAGTCATTCCTAAGTGCCCAAAACTTTTCTGATAGTCCAAGATGTGCCATTTTGAATAAGAATAACCTGCTTAGAGCAAAGAAATTTAACTTGGCATTTGAATAAGAATGTACAGGTTACCCCCAACATGTCCTCTTCCTCATTTAAAGGAGTTTTATGACTTCAGCTCAAATCATTGACAGCTTCCAGCTCCCAAACTTTCCATAAAGGAAGAGAGGATACACTAGAAAGGAAAAAATAAAAATAAAAAATAATTTTCAGGATCTAGCTCACGAATTGCTGATGTGGCATCCGTGCATCAGCAGCCCACCCAGCAGTGGTGCAGACAGACCCAGCCCAGAATCGGAGCCAGCGCAGGAGGACGTTGCAGGCACTGCGCAGTGTCATGGCCTCAGCAGGGTTTTGATCTACTGCTGCGAGTTTTCACAGCAGATTTATTGTAACTCGAGCCCCAGGTGAAGCCCTCAGAAAGTGGCTCTCACTTCCTGGATGAGGAAAGGCATCTCTGAACACTTAGCAGCCCAAATTTAATCATTCAGATATTGCAGCCGCAATGAGTTCCAGCCCATGCAGGGTTCATCGGAGGTTCAGGGCGCTCAAGTCATGAATTAATCCCCGCCAACACCCAAACTTCCTTAATTTTACAGAGATTGGAAAAATATTGTAGTAAATAAAACCTGCGTATGAATAAGAGTCTATTTTGTGGTACCAGTGGGCGTGTTCAGCTGCCGGCGCGGTTAGTGGCACTGCCTGCAGCCGATGGAAGCTGTGTTTTTATATTTCAGCAGTGTTTTCCAGACACTGGGTTTTCCATTCCAAAACAGCAATTATTTTACTATTGATCATTCATTTCCAGTGATCTAATTGGAAACATATAATGATACAGCAGCCTATGTTTTCAAACAGAAATCACCAGTTTTGGTTGCCTGCTTTCGGATGATGGTAAAAGCCCGCAGAGGAGCCCCCCATTTCCAGGGGCCCACCTGTCTGCCCCTGAGGACGAGGTGATTTTGGCAGTCACCACCCCAAGGACAGTTTTACAATCTGGTCTGATGTGGTGGTATTTAGATATTTAGATATGTGGTACCTTTAGATATTATCTGGGGCATGTGGCAGGAGTGGCTAATTGGGGTCAGGGAGGTTGCACCAACCTCTCCTTAGTTTTCCAGCACCTTAGCCCCATTATTCTCAAGCTTAGTTTAGCAAATGCTTTTTTTCTTGGAAGAAAAACTGGTGTAAAAGCTAGGGACAGACCCTGCAGAGCACAGTTCTCGTTCATCCATCCCGCACTGCCTGGAGCCCTCAGCTGGCGTTCACCGCCTGTGGGCTACGGTGGGGGTGGCACATGGAGTTTTTTTAAAATAATTTTAAAAATACTTTTTTTTTTCTTTTTTCAACACAAGGAGAGGGTAAGTGAAAGCAGTGACTTTTGTGTTTTGTTTTGTTTTAAACCAATGAAAGTTAATGTTTATAGCAGTCTAGGAGCTGGAAACCTAACTTAAGAAACACTTAATGTTTAGATCTACTTAGTGGTTGGAAAAAACAACTTTTTTAATGCTCCGTCAAGTGGAAACAGCCACCCCTTGTAAACAAACCTTTAGCATTAAGATATTTCTTAACAGCGGAAAACCTTAACTGCATGGAGACATATTTCTGAGACATTTCAGAGTGATCATAGGCTGCCGGCATAACCACGCTCTGTCAGCAGATACGTCAATGATCAATGAAGATGAAAGAAGAAAGAGTTTCCATACAGGATACTTGCTGAATGTTTGTTTCACAATAATTTACTGTATTACACACATAATTCATATCCATATCTGGATCCGATTCAACACTGCGTTACTCCTGCGTTTTAGGGTCAGTGAAGTTAAACCAACACAAACAGCAAAGAGCTGGGCACCAGAATAAAAAATATTGGTTGTTTTCTGCAAGAACAGTAAAATTTCCCAGCCGGGGGATAAGCCTGCCAGAAATTTTAGTGGTGACCTTGAAAAAATAATATATCAACCTGCTCAGTTGGTGTTTTGCCTCCAAAACCTCATCCCAACCCTGGCCACGTGCTATGCAGCGGCTTGCCCTGACCGTGGGGTGAAGCGTCCCGGAGGCGAGCTGCGGATGGGAACTTTGTTCCCAAAGAAACAGTGGAAGTCCCATCACTTGAGACAATGAAATGCATCCGACTGGCTGTTGGCAGGGAAGTGGCAGGGATGAACTAATAGGTCTTTTCCATCCTTTGTGCTTCAAATCCAGTGCCTGTAGCGGTCCTTACACATACCCTCTGCTGCCAGTTGCTGAGTCGTGTTGTATTTCCCTTCCCTTAAATCTTAAATACATTGCTTTATCTGTGCAGTTTCACTCGCTGGGGGCACTGGAGGTGGTTGATTAATCTGGAACCCCCCCAGTGACCTGCTGGGATGTTTGACCATAGCCAGGGCTGCCCTTCTACTGTCCCTCTGTGCCAACACACCAAAGCTGTGCGTCCCCTCTTCCCTCTACAGAGAGAAAGGAAAGCATCCCAGGGAGCATCCCAGAGAAAGCATCCCATTCTGCTCACAAAGGGGATGAGCAGTGGGGCCACCAGTGCGGAACACCCATGTGCCCCTCGCCCGAATCCATCCCCCCTCGGTGCCATGGGGAGCGGCCACCTCGTGCTCGCGGAGGCTGGGAGCGAGCGGCAGCGCCCGCCACGCTCCTCCTGCTGTGTCATTTCCTTCGAAACAATTGGGAGCTTTGATCCCGTTATGTGAGCGAAAATCTGCCACTGTTCTCACTGGGTGCCTTCGGTGGGGCTAAAAAAAAACCCAGCACTGCAACCAACAATGCACACGGCAGAGCCGTGCTGCCTCTGACTAAGCCTCTGTCCTGAGGTTAGGTAATTTCCTCGCATAAATCTCTTTTCAAGAAGGATTTTAAACAGACTTTAACTAGTACCAGACTTCTCTCCTCTGGATTTGATCCTGAGGAAATACCTGATAATAAACAAATACCTTGCTGGGATCCTCAGCCTTGCCAGAAGTGACAGTTGATTTAAAAATCACTTTTTTTCCCCCCCGCCTCTGTTTTCTCACTTTACCCTTTTTTTAGGTTAAAAAAACGCATGCTAAATTATAACCATACAGGGCTCGGAAGGTGTTGCAGAACAAACAAGCCCAAGCAAGTTTAGCATGCACGGAGGGATAGTGTTTCACTGACACATGTCCACACTTCCAAAACACCTAAGCCATATTCTCTCCCTAATTTAAGATTTCCAGTTGGGTTCAGACCAGCATCTATACATTTCCAGTGATCTTATTAAAGACAGTAAGGTTCATCCGGCTTCAGCATCACTGTGCCGTGAGAAGCTCAGGTAACCAAAAAGTGCAGTACAAGCCTTGGGCTGTGCAGTAAGTTTTCCCTTGTCCTCTTCAGCCTGATTTTCTAAGGAAATAGGCTGAAAATCGCACTCAAGAGATGCAAAATTTTTACATTAGCTGGACATGAGAGTGACCTGTATAGAATCCTCCACATGCAGTTACTGTTTGCCCCCCCTAAATTCCCATGGAAGAAGCTGAATTCCCCACTGCGACGCACGGTCCCAGCTTACTCTCACACTGGCCCCATCTGAGAGATGGTTGAGTTGTTATCAGTGCTGTTGTTTGTGCTGCTTTTATGGATTATAAACTCCCAGAATACGGCAGTAAATAAAGTTAGGATTATTGCCTTAGGAGCCCAATTCAAGGGAAGTCTGGTTGTATCTGGCAGCCAGCAAACAACTGAGGAAAGGAAAAATTCAATGTGCAGCGGATTTGCCCCATGTTGCCACCCTTATCCATCTCCCTGCAGTTGATGGCCCTCAAGCAGGCAATGAGAGACATTGCCATAGGTGAAAATCAGCCATGCCCACCCGGTGGATGCATGTCCCTGTTTTTTCTCATCTTCTCTTCCTTTTCTGTCAGTGCTTTCTCTTTCCATGCTCAGCCACAAGCTCTCGCTATATGGGATGCACAAACAATATTCCTACAAAATGTCTTCTGGTTACTGCTGGCTTCTGGGGGCTTTTTTGGTCCCTTTGTTTGGGGGAAACAGAGTTTCTATTTTTTTTATATATATATATATTTTTAGTATCCCAGGCTTTTTCTCAGTGGAAGGGGATTGTTTTCCAGAGCTCATGTTAGTGTCTCCAAGGTTCATGACCAGACACCATTGTGGGGAAGCAGAGCCTGGTAAAACAGCCTATGCTGGGGATTAGCCAAATGCTTCAGGGTCATAAACTCATTCTGGGCTACCTGAAATGTTTCATCTGCACTTGTGTCGATCAGCAAAGTAGGACCTCCATCACTTGGCAGTAACTCAGCCTTCATCTGCAGATCAGAAAAATGTCTAAATCTGTGATTTAACAGTCGAAGTTTTCGTCTGACTTCCTCCGCATAATCCAATATCACTTCGGGCATTTCATGTCAGGGATGTGTCTGTCGATGTCTAAAAGATAAAGTTTCTTCCAACAAGTGATTTATTATTCTCCAGCAGGGATTAACAAAAGTGTTTAAAACATTGTGGTTGTGTTTACTTTGAGGATTAAGGGGATTTCGGTACAGTGATATTGATAGGTTTCAATGCAGTTTATATAGTGTTAAAAATACGGGAGGCTGAATGGAAGGTGTCAGCACAGTGGCTGTGACGAGCAGAGGTGTTGGATCTGGTCAAACGGTGTGTAGCAGTGATCCCCTATGCACGTGTTTGCAGCCCCAAAGTCCTTGACAAAGATGAGGAATTTGGACCCAGTTTTGGTTTAAGTCAAGTTTCTGTTCCACACATCTATGCCAGTGCCTTTGTTTAAGTGGGAATGCTTTCTTTGCAGGTGAACGTTATTACATGTATGTTCCCTTCATAGACAAGGCCATTATCATTTGATTTGCCTCTGTTAGGAAAAAAAGAAAGGATTTTTTTCATAACAAGTTAACCTCCAGCAGTATTTATTTATCCAAGAGGTTTTCCTGACAGTATGTAAAAGAAGGATCATTTAGAAAAAAAAAAAGGATCAGAAATGTAAGCCCTCATTTGGGACTGTGTCTCAAATTATATCTGTTTGATTCTGACTTTCTGCCCAGGTTCCAGTGGAAACTTTTTTTTCCATTTAAAAAGCAAATTTTTTTCTTTGAAGGCAACCAAACTAGCAGTGTTTTTTTCTCCCTCTCTCTCTTTTTATTCAGCTGTGTCCACCATCTCCATTACTAATTGCCTTTCTCTCTTACTCTAGTTTTATATATTTTTTCAAAACTCAGGTAATATACATGTAAAGCAGAAAGTGGAGCTTTGGGAAAGAATACAGTAGCTCTGTATCAGCTGTACTTTCAGAGGCATATTCTTTTGTCTTAAAGGATGTTTAGCTACTCACAAGTAAGTCCTTCTGACTTGCTGGAAAATGCAGCTAAAGCCAAACTCACTGCAGAAATGACGGTGTGAGCTGCAGAGTGAAATCCTCATGGAAATGGGGCAGATCCCTGGAAGTGATGCTGGCCCATGGTTTCAGGCTGGAAGCAGAGGTGTTCCAGCTGGTTGAAGGTGGTCTCGGTGGCATGGTGAGCTGCTCAAGGCAGATCCCAGACATGGGCTTTTTTCCCTTCTGTGTGCACTGAAGCTGCAGCCTCAAGCATGTCATTTTGGGAGCTGTTTGCAGGCATGGCCATATCTTTCCTCCTGAGTTAATGATGGGCTCATAAGGAAGCTGGTGCTTCTGAGCTTTGCTGCATAGATGCGAGCACGACCAAAACAACTGTTTTGATCCACAGGTCCAAGCAAACACAGAGCTTTGTGAGACTTACATTTACACTCCTTCCTTAATGCTTAAAAAAAAAAAAAAAAAAAAAAAAAAAAGTCACACTTAGACTGCTTACAGTGGGTGTCTCACATAATCATTAAAGTGGTTCCAAAGGCCAAGAGAGCGCTAAGTAATTGCTGCAGTGCTGCCAGATCTCATAGGCACTGAGTGAGAGGTGAGGAGTGCTCGGGGTGTCTGTGCTGGGCGATGTGAGCCGCACTCAGAGGTGCTGCAAGGAAAGGCTTGGCCACTCCCGGCCATCCCATCCAAGAAAAATAATAAAGAAGGAAGAAATGAATATCTTTGCTATTGCTTTTCATTGTGTCTTTTTGAAGATGTGATATACTAAGATTTCCTGTAATTACATGTAATAGCTAGAGGGGAAAGAAGGGATGACAGCAAACGAAAGCCATAGAAAAATTAATTCGTTTAAATCTGTCACTAAGACTTTTATGAGCCAACCTGTAAATAACTCCATAGCTGAAGTATCTTTGTTTGCATAGCTCAGCTCAAACCCCTCGAAGATGAGGGACCCAGTGTTTTTCCCCTCACTTCTTGCACATGAAGTGCTATTTGAGACACTAATAGTCTGTAAATCTGACTCTGTGGCAGTGCACCAGATTTGAGTGGATGAAACAAGCTCGCCGTGCCAGCATACATGCCTAAAATTAGCACCAAAGATATTGGATTCTCAAGTGCTTTATTCCTTTTTTCCTCTCACAACAGGGCTGGATTTTTGGCGTGCTGCTGAACACCAGTTAATAATATTAGCCTGTGGTTACAGAGCCATTGAAACAAACCCGAGTCAAGCACCTTTCGTTCACGGGATGAATAACACCAGTGCTCCCCCACCCTCCCCAGCACACACCGCATCGAATTAGCCTACTGGGATAACTGGACCATGCTGTTCAGGAGCCAGTGGACTCTGAGCTTTGCAATAATCATCTGCAGATGGCAGGAGAATGTGAGCCTGAGAAACTTAAAGTGCCTGAGTGGCACCCGTCCAGAAGTCATCATGGGCTCCGGGACCCCGTTCACATTTGGTAGCCCTGGAGGTGGCTGTGCTAGAGGGGATGGGCTGTGAAGTTCTGGTGAGCCATGTCCCACCAGTGCTTCTCCTGGCCTTGGGGGTCACTCCCTGAGATGCTGCAGGGTGTGAGTGCTCCCTGAACCAGCCGATGGTGGGACTGAGTAAAAAGAGCTCAATAATCAAAGAGCTCACTTTGAAGGCAAATTTCTATTTAAAACTTTTGCTGGGTGGAAGAAGAAGGTTGTATGTGCTCATACCCAAGCCCCCAGGCAATGCACAAGCATTACCCGATGGGGTATTGGTTAGAGCAAAGGAGGGCTGAGCAGAGAGGTAACAGTTGGGTCAAAGAAAATGGGATCCAGAGAATGGAATAAACTGAAGAGTGGCGAAGTGCCACTGATTTTTCATAACCCAGTTTGAAGGGCTCCAACAGCAAATGCTGTTTCATACCAAGATTTCAAAAAAAATCATTGTCGGCAGCACAGGTATTGGAGGAACACCCAGAACAAATTTTCTGTTGTACTTAGCCCGTGGAAAATATTACTAACGCCTCGTGCCCTGAGAGACTGAACTGACCCTGACTGGCCCAGCTTGTCTGGAGGCATTTCTGCAAGCCTGACCTATTAAATACTCTCTTTTTGTTATTTCACAACAAATACTTCCCTTCCCCCTTTCTAATGAGACGTTTGGCTGGGCAGCGCTTAGGGAACAGAGAAATTCCATGACATCATTTGCAGGTGGGCCAGGCAGAGGTATCTTCACTGTCAGGTTTTCATTGTATTAGATATTACCAGAAAAAATAACTTTCAAAAAAAAAAAAAAAAAATCTAACTGAACTCCAGCCCAACAGCAGCAAAATTTTGCATGGCCATCTCCTCCAGTAGATTAGCAGCCTTTAGAAGAGGAAGCCAAAGGACCTGTTTTCTTTAGAGAACATTTTTTAAATCTCTAAATCTCTTGGATTTTTTCAATCCCAGAATAACTTCTGAAGTACAAGGCTGCTTTTCTTTTTTAATGTTGTCAACAATTCCAAGTAGAGATTTGTTCTGCAGAAATCTGAGACGCTGCCTTAGGTTCCGATAAGCGTAGAAGAGTTGGCATCTTCGTCCTGCAAAAATAACCCTCCGAACTCAGCTCAACCATGGACACCCCATAAACTTCAATCAGACTGATGAGAAACCTGCACCTCGGGAGGAGGCATTCTGACACCCATGTTTCCACTTCTCGTCAGCCATAGCAACATCACAACACAAGAACAGTCTTAAAATTTTCCATCATTTATGCCACGATGCTTTTAAGAATTGTGCCAGTTCTGTTCAAAAAAGGGTGAATATTTTAAGGTTTTTCCTGTGTCCTGAGGAAGTTTGACTCCCCCAAAATATTTTAGTAACAGCAATGCATTACCAGGTGATTCTGCTGATAAATTGTGATAAACTGATCTTAGTATAAAACCTGATTCTGGGGGTTGGCTTTCCATGGAAAGGAAATTACCATATGCCTGAATTTATTAAGAGGTTCCTAAGACTCATACTGGCTCTCATCAGGGTTAAAGGTTGATCAATATTTTAGAAAATTTAAAGTTCATTTCAGCTTAGAAGTGTGTTTGGAATGGCGAGTTCCTGAGTTAATGTAGGGCAAGAATACAGACTAGAAAGCTTCTAGGCAGATTCAAATTATTATGAGAGGGCTGAAAATATATGGAGGGAAAATCTATCATCTTCGTTTTCCACATGATTTCAAAGAAAAAAGAAACTACTTTGAGGTAAAGCTCTGAAAAAAAGATCACCTCTAATTCCATAAGTTATGGCTCTATAAATCAGTCAAATAATATAGAGCTGGCCACAAGGAAATATATCTTCTAGTACCAATAAGGAGAAGGGAGATTCTCTTATTCAGGTTGTTCATAATTCACTGTAATTGGTGGGAAAGTGAGGGCTGAGACAATTTAATTCATTCACAATTGGCAAAGTTATTATTTCGGGACAAAAATATGAAGTTATATGAAAACCATCTGGTGTCAACAGAAACCATCACTGTGGTCAAGCAGCAGATTGGTACGAGGGGATGTTGTTTGAAAAGCCCCAGAAACGAAAGGTGGGCTGCTTCCAGCCCAACCCTGCTGAATCAGGCACAAAAGCTTCCTTCACAAAAACAAATATGCCACCCACGTGTGAAGGGCCCTGGTTGTCTTATATTAAGATGACTGTAGCTTTTTTTGTTTTCCAAGAGTTTGGAGAACTTGGTTGTTTGCAGACCCTGGAGGCTGGCAACCACAGGGATGGGCACAGGGTTCCTGAAGCTCTTGGGGTCAAAAATCCTCCTGGTTTAAGTCACTTTAGGTGGACAACAACTGTTAGAGCAGGATTTCCAGCAGCACTGAGGAGTGCGGCACCCTGCTAACCACCAGGATATTTCTAAGCATAGAGTGACAGCAAACCCCACAGCCACAGCAGCCCCGAGCACCAGGTAAAGACAAAAGCAAGAGCTTTCTTCTCAGAGCTTTGAACGTCGCTGTAGGTGACCGTGATATTTCCTGGGAGTGGCTGCAAGCCTGCTCTGGAGATCACAAGGCTGTGTTAAAGTCCCTGCATGCTCCTGGGCATTTTTGCTCACCTGAATTTCTACAAAGGTTCACATCAATTCCCTGGAAACCCAGCCTTTCCCCAGGCATCCCCCATGCCTCGGGGAGGGACTCTACTTAGCTCCTCAATGCCATTTGCTCTAATCTCCAGCCAGAAGAGGAACCAGATGGGAAAAAAAAAGAGGAATTGCACAGGGGCTGCTGCAGCAGCGGCTCAGAGCAGGTGCCTGCGGGACCCTGCTCCTGTGAGGCCCAAGGCTTTGGGATTTGCAGACTCAGGCAATTCCGGGTGCTTGGACGCCCTTGCGGAGAAGTATGCGAACGTGGGAGTGTTTGTGTGAACTCAAACCCTCCCTCAGAGCCTTCCGAGGCCTGTCTGTCAGTAACGCTGGCATCAAATGTGCATCCCCACATCAAAGCCCTGCTGACTTCCTACCAAGGGAAACAAGGGAAAACAGATTCTCGGTGCGTGTTGTTTATTTTAACATGTTTTTAGTGTATGATTGATTTTTTTTTTTTTTCTAGTAGCAAGCCTGAGGGGGATGGTTTGCTCTATCAGGAAATGAGAATAAACTTAGCTAAGTTAGCTCAGGCTGTGCGGGCAGGTGCTGTCGCCGTGCTGCTGCACTCAGGATGCTGCAGTGAGTGGCCCCAAGCACAGGCTGAGACTGGGGCTGGGGTAAGGCTGTTGCTCTGCTCCACCCTGCAGGGATGGAGGGACTTGCAAAGGGGCTTCTGCTCCTAGAAGTTGTGTGTTTGGGGAGAATACGAAGGAACATGTCCCCAAATCGAGATGCCCAAAATCAAAGCCCAAACTTTAAAATTTACAGCCTATACACCTGGCTTTTTGGAGATGTAAGGCAGACCTGTTTGCCCTGTGTGTTTGAAACTGGACTTTTCCCAAAGGGCTTGCAGACCTCCTGGAGATCTCCGTGCCGTTATGGCTCCTCTTTGCTCATGAAACATTTACAAATCATTTCTGATTCCCATAGACATTAACAGCCATTGATTCCAATATTGAATAATCAGCTTTAGTGATCTGATGATGGGGCCATCCTATACAATACAGGCTATAAACTGAAACACGGCAGCATTACGGCAATGCCAGCCCTTCCTAAGTATCAGGAGGAAAACCACTGAATTCCCTATCCCAATTTCTCTTCTTTTGGGCTTGGGTGTGCAGATCCTCTGTGTCTCAGCACTGCAGCAATGTTACTGACTGCTCCTAATGATATCACACACAGTGGAAAACAGTGGCTCCTCCACCACTTGTCACTCAGCTGCCTCTGAGACTCACCGGTGCGGGTAAGCACAAAGCCTTCAATTAGTCATCGAAAGTGAAACAGCCTCTCAGAAAAATTAAGTTTGGTGTGAAGGGGTGAATCACAGCAGAGATAATATCCAGAGCAATTTTAGCTGGGAGAGACTTGGAAGAGCAAGAATTGCTAACTGTGAGCACAGCCTGGCTGAAAGAGAGTGCGGTTTGCTGTATGTTGCAGGGATGGCAGTGAGAAATATTCCCATGCATCCTCAGGCCCATGCTTTGTGCCTGTCGAGCTTTTTTTTTTACCTGTACAGGAGACCAGCAAGGTGTCCTTCCACCCTGGGAGGACCCTGCTTCTTGTATCTCCATTTTACAAGGGCCTCATTCACAGGGGACATTAGCCCTGGGACTTGGCAATCCTCCTGACCTGCGCATTTGTTCTAGTAAGTACTGAGGAAAAAGGCTCTTCAGCCAGTGATAAAGCTGGAGGTGTTTTTTTGGGTGTGTACATCCATAAAACCCTGATGTTGGCATCAGTTATTTAACTTACAGCATAATGGTGGCTGGAATTCAAAAGAAGCCAACTCCGTCCCACTTTGTTTTCTTTTTTTCCTCGTGGACTGCAGTGATAAGGACTTCAGATGAAGAGCCTGACATCTCAGTTTGCATAGAGCCTTTCCTCAATGAGTCAAAGTGATAGAAAGAGAAAAAAGCCAGAACTGGCTGGGGGATGAAGAGTTAAGGAACCTGTAGCTGAGCTGCTCTCGAGGGAGACAGGAAAGCCATGGAGATTTGGCACTACGTGCAGATCCCAAAAATTAGATCATAGCACATAATTATCCTCCAAACCGGTCCCAGTGCCAAAATCTTAATATCTGGGATTGTTATAATTTGAAGTCATGTAGGAAATCCAGAGCTCCAATCAATTAAATTCCCATGCCCAGTCGCTCCCTGTCCTTGCCCGTTCCACAATACAACATACCTGGCATTGTGTGCGGAATGAGTAACGATTCCTGTGCCGAAAGGGAAGAGGGAGAAACACGGAGAACTCTCTCAGGCGCTGAAGTCAGCGGCGCGGGCAGTGCTGGCACGGCGCGTGGCCATGACTCAGCCCTCCAGCTCCTCTGCCAGCAGCCCTCGGCCTCGTCCACCCCATCCCTGCTCCTTTCACACCACCATTTCCTTCCAGACACCCTCATGAAGCCGGTGGGATGGGGAGAAAAGGGTCTGTAACTGTGTGGTGAAATGCATCCTGCCCCATCCCCACCTGATTCTCCGGCTCAATGCTTGATCCCATCCAATGGTGCCATTGGTGGGGGGCATTTGCAAAAAAAAAAAAAAAAAGAGCAACGTGTGTGCAAAATCTGCTAGAAAACTTATTACCCTGGCTTTCACTTCTCTGTCACGATGCCCCCAAATCTACTAAAATTACAGCCCTCACGCAGGGCTGAATTCAATGCATTTGTTCCTAAAAAAGATTACTGCACAAAATCTCTCAAAATCCCAGCAATCCAAACCCAGCAATCCAACCAGAAGAGAGTTTGAGCAGCCATTGCCTTGCACTACAGTGCCAGAGCCCAACAAAAAGCTTTCTTTGGGCACTATATGGAGGGGGTCCGTCCCCCTGCGATGGCACAAGCAGCAAGCACCAGCTCATTGGAGCGCTAAGCATCCCACCTTCCTGCAACCACCACGATGACCATCCCTGAAGCATGATGGCACAAAACCCACTCCTCTACAGCACCGAGCTGGAAACTGGAAATGTTCTGCGGGCAGGGATGCTGCTGCCAATGCAGGTACCTGCGAGTCAGCCTGCTGATTAGGGGCAAAGGCTCGGCCAAGGACAAGCCACCAAAACCCTCGCTGTCTCCAATAGGTAGAGCACAGGGGCATGGGGGCAGCTGAGCGCATGGTGATTAAGGGCAGGACATGCCTTGGGAGCTGGGCTTTTTTTTTTCCTTTCCTGTTTATGGGTTGACTGCATTTCCCCCGCGTTTGAACTTCTCTGTCACACCGTTTCTCCGCCGCTACTGACACTGAGTGAGAATTAATAAGCTTCCTCTGAGCAAATATCTTTATTTAAACAAGCTGCTGCCCTGCCCCACAGCCAGGAGCCCCCCCAGTAAAGGGCATTCGCAGCAGCAGGATGTGGGCAGAGCTCCCCAGCAGCACCAGCGAAGGTCCTGGGAGATCTCCCTGCTGCAACGATAAAGGGCCTGTGCTGAACAAGTGTTTGGAGGGTTGAATTATTTTTTTTATATTTTTTTTCCCATAAGTGAGCAAGAGAAGGAGGCTAAGCATGACTGAGGATCTGGCTCCAGTCTCTGGTAGTACACACTTGACCTCAAGCCTGTTGAATTCTTCCAAAAACCTGGCCTGCCTGCTTTCCCTCCCCCCCAGCCCTCAAACTGTTGTTGTGAGTGGTGGAGCAAGGAGGTGGCAGCTGTGTTTTTGGCTTTCCCTGCATTTAATTATGCTGCAGCAATCTCCAAACAAGACATTTTTTGATCAGACGTGAAATGTTTATTTTCCCGGTCAAAAAATTAACCTGCTGCCTGCGGTATGCATGGCATCTCACATATTTCTTTCTCTACTCACTGTCAAGTGACTTGATATTCCAGCAGATACCGCCACAAGAGCGGGAAGTCAGATGGTTTGCAAGCTAATTAATCAATTGGTTTACTATATTAGCAACCTTAAAGGAATTCTGATGCAGACGCAATGCTTAAATCTGCTGCGACATCTGCAGTCAATCATGCTTACATTACCCCATTAACAAGTTACACATGTGCTAAGCAAGATATCCCGTGGTTCTAGCATGCAGAGAGTTCCTCGCCTTGTCCTGGAGCACCATGGGCACTGGAATAAGCAGGGCACAACAGAGCAAGGCTCCAATACAAGGTTTATTCCACGCTTGTTCCAGTTGTCGTGCAGACTTGGCATGGTCTGAAGGAGGTCAGATCAGCTCAGGAAGCAGGGGAGGTTTGGCAGCCCTGTGATGGAATTGTAAGGGCTGTTTGAGCAAACGCAGCTTTTCCAAAACCTTCTGCTATAAGGGCTGGCATGTTTGCCCCGTGCTGAGCACAGGACTGGCTCAAGTGCTGTGCTGCTGCCTCCTTAAAGGGAAGCAACTTGGGTGAAGTTGGGGCAATTTGGGGCAGCTTGGTAGCAAGGTGAGACTCGCTTTGCTCTGCTCCATGTGCTCACAGCATTGTCCCATCCTAGACAAGAAGCCACCAGCCCCTTGCAGCACTGCCAATGAGATGTTTCTCCTCGGGAGAGCTTACTACTGAGCACATGTAAAAAAAAAAAAAAAAAAAAAAAAAAAAAATTTAGGGTGCATTTTGGTGAAAGCCCAGCACTAAGGCAGTGCTTTCAGTAGCTGTGCTTTGCCCTGGTGGCACGTGGCCATATGCAGCGTGTCCCTGCACCCAGCACCCGTCCTAGGGTCAAGCAGGACACAGCCCTGTTATTGCCATGAGCAACATCCTGCAGACGTACAGAGTGAGGTGGTAACACCATCGCTGCTGTCATAAAGCCTGGGGTCTAAATGCTCTCCTCTTGAAAAGCCTCCCTGCTATGTACCATGCAAATGAACAGGTGCTTTATTTTCCTCCATTCACTTCCAAGAACCGCTTCTCTCCAGCGGAGAGCTGAGTGGTACTCCAGCTTATTTTTACTGAGTGGCTTCTAACCCTGGAGTGGCTCGAGCCTGTTTTGTCTTTGTCCTTCCTCAATCCTTGCAGCACCATCAGTGCGGCAGAAGCTTTGCGAATAGCTTTGAAGGCAGATCCGGTGCCACCGAAGATTGAACGCTGCAGAAGGACAGCAGGGCTCACAGCACATCGTGTACCATCACACTGCGCATGCCCCTCCCGCTCTTATCTTTTGCTAGGATTCATCTTTAAGCATATAGTTTCCCCCCTACAAGTGGTTTCAAACCTTTTCTGCTGAACGGGATGCAGGGTGCAGTGGCGGACGAGCTGGCAGGGCTGGATTGTTCCCATCCAACCGTTAGCAAGCATCGGCACCATCGGAGCACCAGCACCCTGCACCACCACACGGTGTTTCCTCCTTGATTTCCACCTCCTGCCCTGCATGTTCACCTCATCCAGCCCTTTCCCTCCCAATTATTTGCTGCCTGATGACTTCACAGCAGAGGCACAGATGAGGTTTATTCGGTGTTCCATGGCACTTGCCATCAGCAGGGCCAGTAGTTTAACGAACCCCACCAGTCAGCAGGGGCTTGGCATAGCCAAAATACCCTGTTATTAAGCAAATAACCCTGTTATCTGGACACATGGAAGTGCCACAGATTAACCCCTGCCTGTCCTGCTAGAGCCCCATGAGCAGGTTGGTGCCAGCAGTCTGTGTCGTGGAGCACATCCTAATTCAGCATCCAAAAGGCTTAATTCCTGTGCATGTCCCTTGAACAGGCCATGAGGAGCCTTTAGGAGAAACAAAAACAAAAGCAAAGAATGGGAAAAAATAAAAATGAATAAAAATATAGAAAAGGAAGGTGACTAAATAGGATTCAAGCTTGGTTTAGTCCCCAGGGAGTCAGGGAGCCTTGGGCAAGCAGCTCTCACACAGCCCCAGCATGCAAAAGTCTTTTTCTGCTAAAGGGGACAGGAAAAGCCTGATTTCTGACTGACAGAATCCTCTTATGAGGATTACATTTTTAAATGTTGTCTCCTAAGACATACTGTGCACTTTGCTTGTAATGCAGGTAATTAGGCACAACCCTGTGCCGTGCACTGCAGCAGTCAGCTCGGTCTTCTGTCAGCACGAGGAGCAGATAGAGGCAAATTGGGTGAATTTGCTGCAATTTGGATTCAGTCTTTCATACGTGGCCGCAGATTAAGTTGTGTTTTCGTGATAGGATTATCAGTTTAGCCCTTTATTCTCCTATCATGCAATCTTTCCGAATCTGCTCAGCTCCTGATCCTGTGCATTACTTCTCTGGTCAGCACAGAATATGCTTTTGACTAGAGGCCAGTGACTTTCCCATTGACATGGAGGAAATTTGGACTTCACCTCGATTGCAGAATCTTTTTCATTTGTCTGCTTTATTGCATTATAGAGATTTGATCCTCCTCTGGAGTCAGCTGGGAGATTTCCAAGGGATACAGTTGGATTCCCCGCCACTGTGCTTCTCCTTCCAAGATGGAATGGACTTTTATGGGGAGTATAAAATCAAACAACAAGCTATCATTCACATTTGCTACACAACTCTTTCTGTGCATGGGAGGGAGCAGCCTCTGAGGGTTTTGAAGCTTGTTGTAGCATGTGTGGAATAGGAAAACGATGGTGAAAGAGGGGCTGGTGAGACTGAGATAGAGCGCATGAGTGTGCTGCAAGGAGGTGATGTACCCACTCCGAACACCCTGAAAAACAAAGGTGGGAGCCCTGGCAGGGTGTTGTGTCACCCATATCCTATCCCTCCCTGCAGCCCACTTGGGACACCCAGCCCACATCTTCCAAGGCAACACATGTCCCTCCCAAGGCATGTGTGACAAGGGCATCCCTCCTCCATGAGGATAAGGAGGATGTGGTGCTGCTGGCATTCCCCAGTGCAAATGGCATTCTGCACTAATTTATCTCAATGTATCCACAATGCTTCCACTTCTCCTTCCCAGCCATAAATGGTGCAGGGGGGATATGCTCGAGTCAGGCTGTGGAAATGACTCAAGGGGCAGAGAGACGTGCCACCCCTGCTGAGCACAATCGCATGCCGAGGTCTTTCCCTCCCATGCCGACCTCCGTCCTCTGTAGCCTGAGCTGCAAAGCAGCCACTTGGAAGCAGAAATCCAACTTTGAGAAGCGCGAGTTGCATCTGGAAAATAAAGAAGCTTCTTTTTAAAGAGCTGTGCCTGAAACGAGGTATCGCTGCCTGGCCAAGGGATGTGTTCTTAGTTCATAAATAACTCAGGGAGAGCACACCTTATTATATACCTGGCCTGTTGATACAAAACTTTGCGGTGAAGCCAGGGCTGGGTGCAAGCCAAGCAAAGCGGTATAACACACAGCGTAGCTTAGAGGTAGGAGTAAGCGCCAGGGAGAAAACTCATCGGAGAAAACCAAAGTCCATCAAGCACTTAATGGGCAAGTCAGTACAACACCGGGTGCCAGAGCTTCCTTGTAACCTCCCTGCCAGAATTCCCTGCACACCCAGCCCTTTCGCAGAGGTTGGCATCCCATGAGCACCAGGAGGAGCTGAGCAGATGTTGAAGACACACACATGATAGCAGCAGACCCACAAAACATCTTTGATCCCTAGGCTGTGTTTAGCCCAGGGAGGTTATTCCATTGCTCAGCAGAGTTCTGGTGGCATCACTCGTGCTGGTGGTTCACAAAGTAGCGGTGAGCAAGCAGCCTGTCCCAAGGACGTTTGGGAAATAATGAGCAACAGTGCAGAAAACATTTCCTGCCTCAGCTCGGTGCTCCCAAACCAGTGAAGTTACTGACGGAGAATAACTCAGAGGAACTCTACCAGCAAGTGTGAAATGAATGTAAATGTGCAGCTCCTTTAGACTTAATTGCAGGGGAGCATCTGTTTACATTTCAGTACCCAAAAGGCACCCTCCTCTATTGGGAAGTTTGCTGCCTGCAAGGATGGCATGTTACTGAGTGAGGCTTTGAAAAGGCTCTACCGTCATGCACCAGGTTCGTGCTGTTACCTCTATTCAGCCTCTTGCCAGAACCACCCCATCAAAACCACAACTGTGGCTGTAAGCACCTCTAAGAGCTGTCATTGAACTCTCCATCACAATCTTTAAAGCAATCACTTTGATTACTCTCAGCTTAGCAATTATGGCTGAGTGACACATTTTCAGCTTTGGAAAATGATATGCCTAGCCCAGTTTCCTTATGCATAAGTGTCTCATATACATATATACATACATATATACATATTTACCAGCTTTCATGTGCTAAATGGTTTCTAAACTCCTGCCTGCCAAGGAGCTGGCTGATCTGAGAGCAGGATTGCTGTTTGATGGCTGCGTGATGTGTGCCAACAGCTCCCTCTGGGTTTTTTGTCTGAGATTTACTTCAGTTGCAGAAAAATCAGGGAGCGTCTTTGTTCGCAGAAGTAATTTTGGCAACCGACCATACGGAGCATGACCATCCTCACAGCCCGGTTGCACAGTCTCTAGACAGCAGCTCCTCGGGGCCAGCACAACCTGGGGTGATGAGACGAGCTCTGTAATGGAAACGATTGTGCCTTTGTGTCTGGGAAGCCAGAAAGTGTCATTCTTTGAAACACGGAGTCTTTTTCGGAAAGAGCATCTCTCGCAGAGATGGGCTGCAGCGTTCCAGGGCACCATGGAGACATTCAGTTGCATAACCCTGACAGTCACTGGGAGACGGTCTGCTGGCGAGCACTGCTGATTCCCCCTCTCCTGCTAAACACAAAGCCCCAATGACCTCAGCCCTTGGCCGTCCCATCCATCCCCAACAGAAAATGTTAGAGAGAACAACATCTCACGAGCCCCTCCCAGCAGCTCTGAACTAACACAGCTAATTTTACAGCTACTAAAATATACCAAAGTTCACAACAATAGCTTTTCAAGTTGACTAACTGGTAAATGGGAGCCAAAAGCTGGAGGCACGTGGATTTATTATCTCATTAAAGGGAACTGGGGTGAGCGGTAGGCAGAGGAGGAACTGGAGTCTGTGAGTCCAGCTCTGAAAGCAACAGATTTATGCTGAATTTCGCCAGCTGAAAGTCTGGTGCTGTGTTTTGCAGCAACCAAGTGTTGATCTAATCAGATCTCCGATAAGAAGCAGGCTGCTTTGTTTTCTCTGTTGATCAAAAAGGGAAGAAATAGCTGACCATTTTGGAAAAATCCTGGAGAACGTGGTAAAAATGGAATTGAATGTTCTTAGGAAATTTAATGAAGAGTCTGATGCAGAAATTACTGTAAATACTTGGAGAATTTAATAAGTGCTTTTATGCTTCCTGTTGGGTTATTTTTAACACTCTCATAGAATTCCATAGTAGGATATGATTTTGTATTAAATTTTAATAGTGTTTTTTTGCTGTTGTTTTGTTTTTAATAAAAAAATATGCTGTTGAACACAAGCATTTTCTGTTTGGTTATGCAGGTTGCCTCCATGAGGAGTGTTTTTCTGCTTCCAAACAAAGCCTGAACAGATTTGAACATGGGTCGTGAGCAAAATAATCCCAGTTTGGGGAAGATATTAATAAAATCCGGGCTGCAAAATGTTCAGGAAGCTGCTGCAGTGTTTCTATTTCTGATTTCAGTTCACACAGGTGAATTCAAGAGCAAACCACAACTCGCCACATCCTAATTGTATTTGGGGGCACTGCCGAAACCCTGAACTTTGAAATTTTCCTGAAGGAAATCTCTTTGATTCATATCTTCTTTTGTGATCAAGGAAAAGTTTCCCTGCAATTTGAAGAGCCTGTATACATTTCATGCCTTTTCTAATCTAACCCCATGTGGCACAGATCAAAGGCCTTCGTGAAGTTCAGCACACAAAGCCCAGTAATCTTGCGTCCTGAATGAATTATCTGCCAGGAAGACATTTGAGTCTCATGTGAGGGCGTCGTTGGCTTCTATCATTATGTACACTCATTTGGCTGTATGATTAATCGCTCTGATTTCTGTAGGACTAACATGGTCATGTCTTATTAGCTGCTTTTGGCCACCACACATTCATTAGTCAGGCATCATCAGAAGATCTTTGGTTTTTAAGACCGTACTAGGTTTTCACAGATCGTGCCCAATTTTTACCAGAGTCCTTGGGAATTCTGGTTGAACTCAAACCCCGTTGGGCAAGGGGTGAATTGTTCTCTGCAAGCTCATACATTGAGTAGGCCAAGATGAAGACAGATTTGGGAGGATGTGGTCAGCTGCAAATATCATGTGAGTGTTCCCAGTGTTTGGGGTGGTTAACTTCTTTTTGGCAGCATTTTGGTAGAGGAAATTTGCGAATGAAAGAGGAAAAATAAAGAGAAGATCACCAGACGAGGGTGCCACCACACTGTCCTCGGGACTTGGTACATGAGGGTACATCTCCCCTGTGGGGGCTTCTCCACTTTTGGCAGGTGGACTTCTGAGATGGCCCCTTGCAGATGCATTTTATGGGCTGTGCTCACATGCTGTGGCTAGACTGGTGCATCTTGCACCTTGGCATCAAGGCAGAGGCCATGTCCTGAAGGTGCCGTGTCCCAAAAACACAGGGCTGTGCACCACCTCCAGCCCCAGACCATGAGGATAGGGCATCCCACATGAAGAGGGACAAGCACAGGGAGCTGAATGCAGATATTTGCAGTGTTTGACTCACGCTGGGCTGCTCCAGTGCCGTGGCAATGCCCATGTCTGCAAGGAACAGATGCTTTTTCCACCGCGGACTGTGTCTCCTTTTATTTCTCATGTAGGCTGTATTCATTCTGACTCCATGTACTTATCTAAATACGTTGTGTGCTTACTAATACAGACAGTGTGTTCTTTTTTTTTTTTAGCTTGAGAAGTTGAGAAGGAAAGTCTCATGAAATACGTTGCCAGCCTAAATTATTCCACGACTTGCCTACATTTCAAATTAACTGGTGGAATATCAACAAACATAATGGTAATTCTTTTCCAATCCCATCTCATTTAGTCAGTCTTTAACCCACTTATCAGACACTTGTTATTACAAAAATAATCAGGAGAAGAAAATACAGCAGTGCTGAATCAACACTACCGTGCTTCTTCTTTTTTCTTTTTTTTTTTTTGTACTTGTCTAACTTTGTTGGTTTCTGTTGGACATACACCAGCCTGAAATTGTAGAAACACAGCTGGCTAAATCCATCACATCTTATTACAGGTTATCAATTCTTCCCTGTGATAAACACATCTGACAATTAGCAGGGAATTGATGAGTGAGTAACTTTTGTTGCTGCCATTTACAGCAGGCTATTTCTTTACTGCTTTGTATTTAATAGAAAAGTTCATAATACAAACTTAATTTGCAGAAAATGCAAAGGGCTGGTAAAGCCATTAACGTTTCTTATAACCAAAATGACAAATGGTCTTTACATTAATCTCAAATCACGTCTTTAAGGCAAGGATCAGGAAAGAATTTTCCTCAAAAGGATATTGCTGCCTAGCTGGGGAGGTGCTCTCGTGGGGCTTTCTCACCTTCTGTGGGATCGATAGGTGTGTGAGACTGCCAGGCTTGCCTTTCTGGGCTCGAGAAAGACATCGGCTTCATCTGTTTTGATGAATCTGCTTCCACACATACACACAAAAATAATAATAATAATAATAAAAAAGTTGCAAACTCTGCATGACAAAAGACCAAACCACACCATGACTCACGCCGTACAGTAAAACTTTTAGGATTTTAGGAGTAATACAGCAGTAATTCAGATTTAACTAATTCCATCCCATATCTCATCGCAATTAAACTGTAATATTTGGCCAGCTGGCCTTTTTCAATTTCAGATTTTTGTTTGAAAAAAAAAAAAACAAAAAAAACACCTCTGCAAATGCCAATCACCATATCAAAACTCCACAAAGATCTAAAAGCAAGGACTGAAAGAGGCTCTGAGGAGGAACCTGTTCCTTCCCTCTGCCCAAGACAAGAGCTCACCTCCTCACTCCTCAGGAGCCTTCCCACGTAGCTGGGACAGGTGCCAGCTCACCACAGCTTTTGTCCCACCAGGTCTTTTCAGGGAGAGGCATCAGCCTCAAATGGACACTCATCAGGAAAAACACAAGCTACCTTCAGCCTGGTCTCTGAATACCAGGCACCAGCTTTGATCTTTTCAATGTGCAAATAAAATGAGGCTGGTGAGAGAATGAAATCTCCTTCCTTTTCATTTGCTAAGCACATTAATGTGTTCTTGATCCCTAAATGATTCTCATTTACTCACTGTAATCATGGTACTTTAGTTCTTCTCTTTGTGTTTATGGTTTTTGCTGTTGGTTTTCTTTTGTAATCAAGAGTTTTTTTTTCTGTTCTTGCAAGCTGAATTTTCCTACAGGCAAATTTGCTTTAATTCTGCTTTATAAGTTCATTTTTCCTTCATCTCATTTTCCCCCACCCCTGGGCTGGGGCAGAGATTTGCTCTAGCAGCAGAAATGAAGGGTGCAGATAAAGCCGAGGAAAGCAAAGACCTCACTGAGTAGCAATATTCTAAGTAGCAGCAAGAAAATGCCCCATGCACATCCAACAATAAGAGAAAGAGGGTTTTTTTTGCAAAACTCCCAGTCCAGCAATCAGGTTGGTTGGGGTTGTTTTGTTGTGTGGTGGTGTGAGGTTTTTTTATTCTTTTTTTTTTTTTCCTAACTATTTGGAAGAAGAGCAGCCTGGGCATTCTGGTGACTTGCTGATCACTGATATAGATAAAGAAATATTTAAATAGAGTGAGGGGTCAGGCTAGAAACACTTCACAAGGCCTTGGTAGTCACCGGGTGATGTCTGATCACAAGGTACAAGCTGGTGTTTTAGGATATTACGTTTAGGGTGAATGAGAAGTCACTGCATCTGCTAATAAAGCATCAATGCAATAAGAGAAACAATGTGCTGATTCTTCCTGAGACTTCAAAATATGTCTCAAGCCAAACATAAGATGCTCAGCCTCGTGTTTCTGTGGTTAATGAGTTACTATCTGCTAGTTATACATGTGTGTAAGCAAGGTCTGTGGTTAGTGCATGGCAGCTTTGCTCAGCACTCAGTTGGAGAAGTTTGGAGCTAGATGCCTTGATTTGCGTTTTTCAGAGATGTAGGGGGGGAAAAAAAAAAAAAAAAGGCACCTATGGAGATTTCCTACCGCTCAGCTGATGCATGATAACTTGTTAAAACTCAGTAACTTGAAAACTCTTCCTGGCAATTGAAATACAGCTCTCCCTGGGCTGGCAGTGCTTGAACAGAACACAATGGCACTTAGTGATGTTTCATAAAAAAATAAGTCCAAATTATATCATACAGGAAGTACGTAGGATGTAACAAAGAGTAGTGGGTGAAAAGCAGAGGTTCCCAAATCGATTTGTGTTGGGAAAATCATCTGCAGGTTCCAATAACTGTGTCAGCTGAATTGCTTGGGCTGCTTTTGTGTGCAGAATCATGCAGGAAATCCCAACAAAGCAGAATTTCTCGTAAGACTCCTGGTGCATCAGCCTGTAGTCCGAGCCAGAAAGAAACCACAAAAACAATTGCTCTCCTTGCTGTGCGGCTACTACAAGTCCCAGGTGGAACCTGAAAATGAAATGTGTGTGTGCGTCAAAACATCACAGGGCTTTCCAAACCCCTCTCTTTGGATGCAGTTACAGAAACGAGCACATGATGAGGGTCAGAGGGTCGTTCTGTATTTTATACATTGTTCTCTCATCAGCTTTGCTGGAACCAACCCAGCGACTTCATTTATTTAAGAACACTTTTAAAAGTTTCTTATATGTCGCAGATTTGAGCACCCAAGATCATGTATCACTTTGGAACATCTTTAAGGAAATGTTAGAGCTTTTATATACTTTCCCGAACAATGGACCTGTTTCTTCATTGTTGTTCTGAGATGGATATCTGCTGAACCAGAAATGTATAAACAGTGAGGAAAATTGGCTCCAAAAGGTCTTTAAAGCTCTCTTATATTAAGGCTCGGTTAAGGACCTGGATTATCCTACTCTCACCTTTCAGAGGACCCAAACAAGGAAGGTAGAAGACTGACAAGGGTAATGTGAGAGCCCCATGTACACCAAGTGGAAATATCACTGGTGCTTTCTGACTGCTTGATGGATGCTAGAGGCTTGACCTCTGTTACGGGGCTGTGTCAGAACCACACAGCCCTCTTCTCCTGAGCAATTTCTGTGCAGACATGAGTGAGGTCTTCCTCACCACCTCAGAGGGAAGCCCCACCAAGCAGTGAGCCCTGGGGCTCTCTGAAGCCCTGGTGCCTGGGCTCTGGGGTGAGGCTGAGGGTGCTGAGCACAAACCCCACACCTCCCACTGCTGAGTCTCTGTCGAGTCTTTTTGCAAAGGAGCACAACACCCTGGATGTGAATCTGGCAACCAAAATAACATTAGAGCAGAATTAATTTTCTTAAAAGGCAAATAAAGTGAGGGACGTGGCAATTTCTCCACTAGCACTTTAGGTGGGGGAAGCTTCCAGCTAGGAAATGTTCTCCATAGAGACTGAACTTTTTTAATTATTGTTATTTCCTAAAATCATATTGGGAAATAATTTTATCAGGTTTCTTCAGTAATTTTCATTATCTTATTTTCCTGGGATTAAGGAAAAGAGAGATTCTGCAATTTCTTTTTATTTTTTTTTCTTTAAGAGGAAATTGTTTCTCTTTTGCAAAGTTTAGGAACTACCCAAGTCCTTTTTAAATCCTCTACTACTTTTAAGAAAATCTAATAGTTTTCATGTCACAGCAAAATTTCTTGGAGAGCAAAAGTAAGAACGCTGAAACACAAGAGGAAAAATTCGCAAGAGAAGAGAGCGCTTCGGGTTTGTCAGGAAGATATTATTGGATGAAAGGTTGGGAAGTAGCACAAAAATTCTATAGGGTAAAAAAAATTCTTTATGCCAAGGATCTTGTCTTGTTGTCTTCATCTGTAAAATATCCAGAAATCTGCTGGCACGACATGAAACAGCGAGACTGAGGCTGAAAGCACTAAGGCTACATTGAAATTTAAGTCTTGTTAAATTCATTTTTTCCAGGGTTTGTGAGAGCTATTTCCCTTCCACCTGCTGACCAAACAGGATAGCAGTAAAATACTTCCTCTTACTGACTCACAAATCTGTCGGACGTGATGAGGCCCAATGGGAGTTGGATGATGTCTTAAATAGCGATTTGCTTTTCGCCTCTTGGCAAACCATGTTCTCGAGACTGGTAACACTGGCTGCACTTCCAGGCTTTGGTTCGCAGAGCTATCCAAATGAACCAGGCAATGGCTTGGTCTCTCCTCTGCTGCATGAAATGAGGTCTTATTATAGCTTTGTTTGCTCAGAAGTGATTTTGTGCAGGGATTTTTCCATTTCAGGGTATTGACCGACAAGGGGAGCAGGATAGCCACTTCTCCTCCAGATGGTCTGACGCTGACCTGAAGCTATAGAAATAACATGCCCGAGCCTTTCCCAGAGGGCAAATCAAGGGTTTGTGTGGCCCAGAACAGCTCGTGCAGAGCTGCTCTGTCCCTACAGTAATTGCTGCTCGGAGAACATTGCTCCTCCAGCTGACAGCCAGCAAACCAAGAGGCAGCTTGCTCTAGTAAATCTCAATCGAAGTTTTTTGGTTTTATTTCCCTGCCGTAGAGGCAAGACAACAACGGAACATTAAAGTGAATTATTATATGCTATGGGTTTCGGAAACATCCCTTTGCTTCCTTCCTAGGTCATGCACAGCCCTGTGGTTTCTGACTGTGGGCTCTGCTCCTGCTTCCAGCCCGCCTGCCTCGGATGCCGGTAGCTTTCCATTCCCATCGCCTCAAGCTGCTTCTCCAAAGTCTGACTAACTGTGTCCCCCCGTGTGTGTGGAAGGGGAAATGATTAACTCAAGCCATCTATAGAATGAAATACTTCCTATTTAAAGATACTCCTGACAAAGCCGAGTGGGAAAAATTGCTGTGGTGGTTTCAAGTAAAGTATGCAGCACGTTTTCCAAAAATTTTTTGGTGCTTTCCGTGAAAAAAAAAAAAAAAAAAAAAAAAAAAAAAAAAAAAAAGCAGTTTCTGAAAAGGAATATTTGCCATCTTGCTGCAAATAATTGCTCTTAAAACAACAACAACAAAGCACATATCCACAGTTTCCCCCCTTGAAATAAAATCCTATGCAACAAATGAAAATACTGATTTGTAAATATTCCTGAATCAGAGCTCTAAGAGGTGCAGCTGACCAAGCTCCACCAGTGTAAGAAAAGCACAAATTGAAGAAGCAGAAAATTAAAGGAACTGGTTATTTGGCTACACAAACATTTGAACTTGCTTTTAACTGACAGCCTGAAAACAAGGCAACACCCGTGAGCAGCCAGGCTCAAAATGTTGTTTTTATTTTCTTTTGTTTCAGAAAGGTATTCAGGATTGAGACATTTATGTAAAATGTCCTCCAAGCTCTCCACCTCCTCCAGAGATTTTAAACAAATGCTGAAGATGGAAAGGAATAGCATAAGCAAATTTCAAGGGATGAGATTAATTATGAGGTATCTGTAGGTTTTTCCCATTCTGCTAACAATCTACACTGAAATCTTTCTGCATTGTCTTTGCTGTGCAGAAATGTGCCAGCGGACTCGTGCTGAAGTTACCCGTAGACATCTCAGCACTCCTTAAAGCACCGCTGGCACTAAGTTATAGACTGCCTCTACAGCCAGAGGAATCCAGCGGGGTCACAGTTGTTAGCAAACTTTAAAACTGCTGGTTTTTCCTTTTCCTGAGTCATTTCTGTGCCCATGCCATAACCCTGCCAGGATCAGGGACCTTTCTGCCTGGGGGACATTCAGGGGAAGGGCTGAATACCCATGGCAGGAGGTTTCCAAGCTGCATCCCGATGGAGGCACTGGCAAGTCACCCCAATACATACAGCAGTGCCATTCCCAGGCATATGCAGAGCAGTCTCTTCCTCCCTACAAACAGAAATAAATGTTTTCAGCTTACATCTTTCCAGTTTACATTGCATGGCAGGCTTATGTAAGTAACAGGGGAAAAGAGAGAAATGTCATGAATCCATAACAGCCCAGCAAGGCATGGTGTCCAAACCTAAACCTGTCAGGATCTGGCCCGAGGAGGATGTTCGCTGGGAGAGCTGACAAATGAGACTGCAGAACTACAAAGATTTATCGTATACTAAAATAATTCCTATGCTTGCTGAGCAAAGTTGCTGCCACAGAGTAACTTCTTTCAAAAGTATTTTCCATCATGACTTCCAAGTCCCTTTCCTTGCCCAGATTCCATCACAACAAACAGCCCGAGGATTTACGTGCCTCTTGCTTACCTTGTGAGGACTGCTCGAGGTACAGGTTTTATGGAGGAAAGAGCAAAGGCGTGCAGCCCCTCTTGGTGTCTGAGGCAGCTGAGGACTGATGTGTCCTGACAAGTGCTTGGTGGGTCTGGTGCAAGTGCAGAGAAAAGCTAAAAGTGACCAACCTCAAACTCTTTAGATTTTTCCAGACACCATAAGAGGGATTTTCAGGAGTGTTACATCACCTCCATGTAGTCAGTGGTGACCTACTGCACTGCAGAAAGAGCAGATGTAGGATAATGTTGGGGCTGTTTGAGATTCTCTTTTTTTTTTCATATGCAGGTGCCCAAAGTGGAAAAAATGTCACCTTCAGAAAGGATGTGTGTTTGTGTTTGTGCTGTCTGGGCAGCTCCTGATCTGCTGCTCAGAAGCTGGAACCGGCTTACCCAGAGGTCATCCCTGCCCTGTTGGTGGGCATGCTTACAGACAAGGGTGACATTCCTCTTACCTGACTTCAGGGTGTCTGCACATTAAATGATGAATCCTGGGCTCATGTTTGGCCTTTACATTCCCCAAAGAAAAAAAAGACACCTCTACAGTTTCACCCTGGCCGGCTGTGCAGATGCTGCTGAGACCAACGTGCACCTTGTCATGGGCTGCGAGGGGCCATCAGATAACGGATCAGGCTGAGGTGTCAGTGCCCTATCTGTAGGAGTGCAATAATAAAGCAAGAAATTTGTGTTGTCACAGCAATAGAAATCCCCAAATAGCATCTCTGTACCACAGCCCATCCATATATCTCCTTCTTCTGATAAAGACAGCATGGAAATGAGACGAGGGACAAGCAACAAAAGCGTCTGTGATAAGAAAAGCTCAAAAATTGCAAATGCAAAAGGAAGAGAAAGATGTGGCTGTATTAAAGATCTCAGGATAAAGGAGCCACCGTACTAACAAGAGCTGGAGATCATGGCAGATACAAGGAAGGTGATTTTGGGGTAGAGAAGGAAAGGCCCTACCTTGGGCCAGGACTGGCCTGGATCCAGCCATGGCTCAGCTCACCCCACTCCACCGAGGAGCAGGTGCAGAGGAAGATGTGGGACAAACAGGGTGGTGGAGGAGAAACTAAAATAGCTTTGTTTAGGCTAGGAAAAGGAGGGAAAGGCTAGGAAAAGGATTGCTTTCTATAAATAGCCCAGGTAACCCCCCAGGGAAGGGAGACAGTTATTTAAGCTAAAGGACAATGTTGGCCCTAAATCAAACTGGTTGTGAGTAAATAGAGGGTGGAAACATGAAGCAGGTTTCTGAGCATCACAGGAAAGATGTTCTGAAACAACTTTCCAGGCGCAGCAGGAACCTGAGCACTTCTAAATCCGTCAGAGCAGGAAATTGATCTCAGTGCCAAGACATCTTCCAGATCTACATACACATTACTCATGCTTTATTTCATCTTTATTTTGCCAATGGCAGATTTTACCCTGCCTTAGAAAATAGGACTGGATGAAATCCCGAGAGGCTGTATAGCTGATAGGCTGACCGAAGGCAGGCTTGTTCATCCTGATGGGAGCTGGGCTGCCCCCTTCTGAGTATCCATGAGCGATGTCCTGCTTCTTCCCTGTCCTTCACTGCCCTTATTATTGCCATATTTTGTTGTTGGGTTTGTTTTTTTCCCCTTCGCCTTCCTTTTATCTCGCTCCCTGCAGTCTGAGTCCATCATGAGGCTGATAGCAGCTGACGGACCACTGCGAGGAGGGTGGGATTCCTTGGCCTGGGAAACAAGCACCGAGAAATCGCCTTGAGAGAAGCCTCGGTCAACAAAGACTATGGAAACCAAACACAAACAATGCTGGTGGCACTGTTTTGAATGTTGCTGTTTAGCAAACGTGGAAACTGAGGAAATGGGGTTTGATTTTCCTTTCCTTTAACTAGCCTTTTTACATAGCCATCTACAGAGAAATGTGATAGTGATACAGGAAAAACCCATTTTCCCACAAAAACTCCAGTGCACGTGTTCCAGCTGCAGTGCATGAGGATGACCCAGGGAGGTCTCTTGCTCTGAGATCTGGAGGATATCATTAGCAATCTTTTGGCTTGGCTTTAAAACTAGTAAAAAATAAGATATTCTAGCCATGTTTGCACAGAGCTGCACTCCCAGTGTTACGGTTTCACCCAACTTATTTTTTTTCTCTATATCTGAGGTATGTTGTGCAAGACAGGCACTAACATTGTAAGTAGATATTACATTGGTTGAAAGATTTTGCTTCTTGTATAGAAGATATTTCTACCACTTGGCCCTAAAGCAAATAAACAAATTTATACAAACTAATTCAATTTACATAGGAATTCTTAGTGTGGAAGTAGACAGAAATAAATAAATTCCTTTTTTTGCCTTCTTCAGCTTCTAAAAAAAAATCAGCTTCACTGTACCTTGGATTTCTAATTTAATCAGGCTACTGTAATCTTGAGTCATTCACCACCAGATTGACCAAAGTGCAGCAAAGCAAGCAGATATCTTCTTCACAGCTGAAAATGAGTCACGCTGTCTCAGCCCTTGGAGGCAAGAAAAGTTGAGGCTTGCAGCCTGCTAGTTGGAGCAAGACATGAGGTTTTGTTAGTAGATGCAGGCTGTGGCCCCCTCTCACCCTGCTGGACAGTAACAGTTCTGTCCTCCCAAAGAGGAGGGTAAACATAACCTCTGCCAAGTACATCCCCATCCACTCCTATCTTATCAGGGCCGTGTCCGTTTGTGGTATTTCGTACCCCAATCACACATCAGTGACCAGCTGGATGTGTGCTCAATGCAACATCAGAGAAAAAGCTGCTTTAAAGAGGCCACCTTATCAAAGGCTGATAAAAAACCTTCTTGCTTGGAAATTCTCAATTTAACAGATGCTCGTGCCATGCCCCAGCAGTTGCTCTAGGAGCCCTGTCCATCTCTCATGTCCTAAAAAAAGTCATCCGTGAAAGCAGGCGAGCACAAGAGCTGAGTAAACTTGGACACAGCTCCCAGCCAAATTATGAGCATGTTGCCAAACATGGAGAAAAGTGCCTCTGATTCTTCTGTTAAGGCGTCCAAGGAGGGCCACAAAATTATAGTTCAAACTATAAACAGAATGAGTACATTTTGTTCATTTTCCTGTTCTCTTTATAATCGATGCAATATGAAGAGCTGCTATCAGTGGAGAGTTATACAATCAGATGGCAGCAATAAAAAGAATGTTAGCAAGTCTAGGATATCATGGGAGGTTGACTTGGAGGAAGCAGTTATAAAACAAGACCATTTATGTCTATTTAGATGAGAACATCAGATTCGTGACAAAGTCGTTTTGATATCTGACTGTCCACTTAATACTCAACTAATGGGCATCTGCATCCTGGTTTACAGTGGTTGCCTGGAGAAGGACCAGTACTGAGGATTATATTTGCACAGACATAGCTCTGCAAGCACCTTGAATAAGCTGTCTGCTATGTACAGTAACAATACATCCTTATATAGTTAATCTTGCGTACACAATATATTCACATCCAGAATTTCTTAATTATTGTCTGCTGCACTGCTTCCTGGTTTCATTAGACTCGTGGAAGGTTTTTATTTTTGTTATTGCTATTTTAACACAAATTTGACCACAGGTTCCTATTCTTACAATTCTGTGGTGTGGGGAATACAATAAGTACAAGATGGGCGTCTCCAGCAGCTGTCAGCAAGGAGCCTTTACTGTAGCATCTTTTGTTCTTTGGCATCTGAAAAGGTCCTGCTTCTCAGATGGCCTTCAGACTTGTTTTCTTCTCTTACAGCCATCTCTCCTCTGATATCTGCAGAATGCACATGGAAAATCCAGGGACTATCGAAATGAGAGCTGTAAAGCTTTAAAAACAAACAGACATTTCACCTGTCTCTAATCAGCCCCATCCCATGGTTTGGCTTTGATTTCCCCTGTGCAGAAAAGAAACGTATAGGATTTTAATTTCCTTGGCTCCCAAGAGCAGTATGAATGAGACTGCAGCATTGCATTCGGCTTGTGTTATTAATGGGCTCCATGCTTGCAAATGTCTCATTCAATATATTTGCTCAAAGTGCTTCCAAAAAGGGGGAAAAAAGAAGAAAGAAAACATCAGCTCTCTAGGTCTAATGTATGTGACCTGACAGCATGAATACATTAGATCTTCTACAGAAACATACAATTCCAGCACTGTGCATTGGATCTTTAGCCTTTTTGTCTTCATCTGGCCTCTAATCAACGTGCTAGCGTACTGCCTGGAAATAAGCAGCATTTTCCTGCCATTCTGGCTCCTACTTTCTATCCTTTTGAAAGGGTACGACATGCCTTCTTATAAAGTCACTGTAAGCTGGCTATGTTTCTGAGCTCTCTGTTCAGGCAACCTGAGCATCTTCCAATACAAGTCTCTTCTTTTTTGCTGTGCTGCTTGCCCACCCCGATTTCAGGGCTCCCTCAGACCCTCTGCAGGCAGAAGGCTCTGCTGAAGGCCAAATGCTGCTTTCTCACTGCTGAGGATCTCATACATCATTTTCCAGTCATAAAGAGGGTACGGTCCAGTAATCCCGTAGTGAGACCGAAGAGATCTCAGTTGTCTTCTACAGCTTCAGGCAGGTCGTGGCACTTCCCCACTTCGTGTCTGGTTTTCCCTTCCCATGCTCTGGCTTATCTGCAAGCCTTGAAGTCCTTAAAGGAAGAGCTGTTTTATATTATGCATCTGGACAGTGTCTAACACAAGAGGGCCCCGGTTTGATTAGGGTCTCTTGTGACTACCGTAATACAAATACTGCTAATAAAATGCATTTGAGTCAGAAAGAAGCAGTGATGCTGCTTTTCCAGTTAGCTCTCACCTTGAGAAAGTCTGGCTGAGAGGGGCTTGTTGCCCAGAGGCAAGGTGGCCCAGGCTGACCCAGCCTGGCCCAGCCTGGCCATTGTTTTGCTGGCCTTCAGTGCCCCAAAGCAACCCCATGCCTTCCTGGCTTTACGTGCTTCACGCATCCAAATGTGCCACGAATTTGTCTTGCAAAGCAGGGCCTGCTTCTGTTAACAGCAATTAATCACTTTATGGCTATTCTTTTATTATTACGAACACAGCAGATGTGTTTCCATTAATAGGTCCCCGAGTGAGCCTTATCCAACATCTCGGATACTTAATGAAGGAGATTATGTGGCCTAAATAAAGCTTTCATTTTCATCATCCTCTTTCTATCTGCACTACCAAGTAAGCAAACAACATGAAGTGGGAATCTTGTCACGGGCTCCGTTACAGTACATAGGACAAACTGCCTGCCAAATAATAACATGCATCCACTACTTTAATGTGATTAGTAATCACAAAAACTTGTGCTGGTATTTTTACAAGGGTCTGAAACAAAACATTAAAAACAAGCACGTAGATGTCTTTATACTCTAGCAGTAATTCAAAGCTCTCCGCTTCCCCAATTAACCTCAATATTTGAGCAATGAGAGGGAGGGCAGCTGGCTCCCCAGGGAAATGTCTGCCTCCAGAACATTGTTTAATCTCAGGGAATTTTTCAAGCGTGCTGGTTGCCATTAAAAAGTCATCACTTCCAACAGTGGCTACAACCTAGCAAGTCTTTGGGTGCTTATAAAATAACGTCTAACTAATGACAGCGATTGGGAGGGTTGCTCAGCAGTGGTACATGCAGTTTCTTCACAGGAGTCGATATGGCCACGTGCTGGGGGAGCTGGGCTCGGGTGTGCAGGATCAGACCCACGAGGGTAGGATCCTCATGGGGTGCACAGCATCCCCCTGGGCTGGGCTGAGCATCCCTGCACCCAGAGCTGCTGTTTGCAGGCACAGTGAAGATCTCTGCACCTGGTCCTGAGCCTGATGCACAGCCCTGGTGCTGCTCTCCACCTGCATCAACCTCCCCTGAAATAATCAGCAGGATCCTCTGTGCTGACACGGAGACCCTGAAGGCAAGGACCAATGTCTACAGAGAGCACAGGGCATGACTGCTCTCCCAGAGCACAAGAGGTTTTGGGGAGCAGATGGTTTCCAAAGCATTTCCTTCAGCAGGTCAAACTCTACGTTCACTTTTGCTCCCCTAAATTATTTCTACAATATTCTTTCTACCCAAATGGCTTTCTCACCATTTTTCTGCTTTGCATTGTCTGAGGCTTACTGAAATTTCGTCTGTAACTTACTTGGATCCCAAAAGCAGATAGTTAAGAGGAGATATGCACCCCTTATTCCCAGCACAGTAAATAGAGGAGGCAGCTTCTGGTGTAATACAGACAGAAAAAGCCCTGTGCATGTCAGACAAGTCCTGTGGGGTTCATAAGGAGCACCTCCACTGTATAAACATATCGTATAATTTTAAAACCCAGAAGGATCATCTAATAAATTCTCTAGATCTGTCTTCCACTGGTCTGTGCAATGAAGGGTATTAAAATATGTAGTGTCTGCAGCATGGAGCCACTGGGGAGGGAGCTCAGCCACTCAGGCTGGAGCATTAAGCCATTAGACAGTGACAAACTGTCCCCATTCTTGTGCACAAGGTGGGAGCATGGTCAGGTCTAAAATCACTGGGCATTGTTCTGCAGACCACGGTAATTCATGAGCGTGTTTTCAGGCCCCTCATGAAATGCTTGAGGCATGACAGCATGGAAAAACGATGAACTTTCTTTCTCACACACACCAAAACAGCTTTACCGTGAAAAATGCAGATAACTAACAAATGATCTCCCTTAACCCTATCTCTTTAAAGCAAAACAAAACAAAGTGCTGCGTTTTTAATTAAAGCCCAATTAATTTGAATAAAGTGAGGAAATCACATCTGGGCTGTTGCTGCTATACAGCTTCTAACCACAGCATGCGTGAGGTTACGTCAAGGACTTGCTTGTCAATTTTGCTTTAACTCACATATGGCACCGGGTTTGAAAGAAAACCCAAGAGTTTTTACTTTCTGCAGTAAAAGCCAAACTAACATAAAATGAGATTAATGGCAACAGCAGTGACTGCTTTCATTTCCCAATGAACTTTCTCAATAGTACCAGTAATCAAGATCAGGTTGGTTGTTCTTTTTTTTTTTTTTTTTTTTTTTCAGAAAAAACAACTTTTCATCAGAGAAAAGAAAAAGAGATACTTAAAATACATAGACACATCTGTTCTCCCATATTAACAACATTACGTCTTTCTCCATGTGATGCATAATGAATCATCTCAGTGTGTTTTGCTTTATAGTTTTGTACAAATCCAATTCCTTATGACTATTACTGTAATAATAATATTTTCCAATTCAACAATACCTTTTGAGTTTTCCAGTTCATGAAACTGTAACTAGAAGTGAGGCATGTTAAACATATCGAAACAGATTAAAAAAAAAAAAAAAAAAAAAAAAAAAAAGAAGACACAGCTATAATTACCAAATTTAGAATTTGTCTCATAATGGGGAGAAGATAGTGGTGCATGTAATATTAATTTATGGAGATATATAATTTTCACAACAGTTTGGTTAAAGAAGACAGTGTTGTCATCTTCCTTTTTAATGTTTGGAAAAGCAAGATCTATTGCACCTTACACATACATTCATCTTTTTTCATCTCTTTAAAAAAATAAAAATAAATAATAATTTAAAATAAAAATAAAAATCAAGGCAGAGTCCTGCAGCCCATTGGTCTTTTGGAGAGCTGGTGTTGAAACTTCAACTGAGCAGGGAGCTGAGCATCCAGCATGCTGTGCTCTTCAGAAGCCCATGGGCAAAGCTTGCCTTTGTGGGCTTGACTCTGTTAGTACTGTCCTTGTGGGCTAAAATTATATCTATTTTTCTTTTCCTTCCCCATGGGAAAGGTAATCTGAACTAACTTTTTCCAATGAATTACTTAAAATGCATTAAGCCCCTGTGCAGACACCAGATTAGTGAGGATTAATTCCTGTAAACAGGTACCAAAGCCATATCTACATGCTCCCAGTCAGTGGAAAACCAGAAAACCTGGACACCTACAGCAGTTGTAGGGGAACTGTTAATCTGATTTGGCAGCACTAATTAACAGTTCCTCGAAAGATATAGATCCTGATTCACTTGACCATGTGTCTTAAATGCTACATGAGGACAAAAGTCTTGTTTGTGTCTGCTACCAACATCCACCGGGAGCGGAGGAATGTTTTCTGCTGCATGGAATGATAATGTCAGTTCTTCATTTATTTATTTATTTTTGGAGAGGGAAGAAAAAGCAAGAATCCTTGATTCAATTAAGTCTTAGTCATGTAAATAGTTGGGAGTTTCCAGAAAGCAATGTCTTTCAAGCAGGATGCCAACGTAGTGTATAATTAAAATGTAAAAAATGTAGGAAGGTCGCCAAGCCTTTGATTATAAACAAGATTTTCCTAACCCACCCATGATTTGGCATTTTGATCCTGAAATTTATCAACAGGAAAAGGTGATGATTTCTTTTTTTGGACTGGAATGGAAAATAAGTTGGTTTGTAGAGAAATAAATCTTGTCCACAAACTTTATTTGCTCATTACAAAGGCTTTTAGTATTTGATCGTAGTTTAAAAGAGAAGGATTTTCTGGAAGGGATTTTTGTTTTGTTTGATTAGTTGCTTTATATAATAACTGCTTTCTATTGTATAATATGAAAAGCAATGCAAAGTAATCAGCTTTTACATAACAACAATTTAATTATAATAATTTAATTCAGCTTTACTGTGCTGTACCAAAATGATAACAAGACTAAGCCTGACATTGGCAGCAAATATCAGTGTTTAACACAGAGGAATCCCAAAACATCCTTGAATGCTTTCTCTGGTTCCTCAACCAGCACTGCTAAGCAACTTCATTATCAAACCCAACACGGTTTTGTTATTTACACTCTCCTCTGATTTGGAAATCAGACAGAGCCACTGGCATAAGGGGGCTGAATGGATCATCAGCTATGTTACTGTATAGAAGCAATATCAGCAAGCAGGGTCAAACAATGGAAACCTGATAATGTCCTACCCAAAGCCTCTAAGTTCAGGGACATTTTTTCCATGAACTTCAAGCGCTGAATGAGGTGGAATTTTAAAATGCAATATTGTCTTCTACTTTGCTACACTTATCCTTGCATAAAAGTAGTCTTTAAATGGAATATTGTAAGCAATAAATCTTCTTACACTAAATAGAAAGGAGGAAGAGAAAGGAAAAGCTTTTCAAACTCTAACTTTTACTTATTATAAATTTTCTTCTGGTATGGTCAAGTCTTTAAGAAATGACAGAAAGCTGAATCTGTTTCTGGTAGGACTTTTCCATCCAAGCTCTTCAGCGGTCTTTTCGTCATGAACGTCCATAAATGCCTTTTGCCAGCACTGGCTGCTCAGCCCAGCCACTGAAACAAACCCTGTCCAGCGGGGAGCTACTTGGTCAGCTGTGAAGTTCAGCTTCCCAGTGGGTTACCTCTGGTGTCCCAGTTGGGTGCTACCACATGAAGGAACACAAAACCCTAGGAATAAAAAACCCTAGACACATGGGCTGCACCCTGCTGACCTGGGGTTCAGCCCCCAGGTGCCTCACTTGTGTAGGAAGGAGTCTCCAAATAGCTGTGATCTCCAGAATAAAATCTTTAGACTCCTTGTCCTGTTGAACATTTACTTTTCCTTGTAGCACTGCATGAAGTCCAGGCTTTACATTGTAAAGCACAAACAACTAAGATCAGTAAAAGATCACAGAGCATCTACACTCTGCGATTAGCCATTCATGAACAGTTGGGCCAACACATTAACTTGTGGGTTTGGTGTCAGGCACAGCCCTTCCTATCTTTTTTTTGACAGGATCATTGTAATCATAAAGCTTGAACTTTCACAAAACACAAGCTGTGGGATTCCATCAGAATTTATTTGTTATCAGGCAGATAAAAAACACCACTATGCCTAGAAAATGCAAGAAAAAAAAAAAAAAAAAAAAAAAGACATATATAACTCAGCTACATTTTTCAAAGTGCATTTGTGTGCTTTAATATAGCACCAAGCATGTTCACATTTTTTTTATTACAGAATATAACATTCAGCAGCCTGCTATACAACAGTTCAGGCTGTTGGCAGCAACGAGCCAGTTTCCATTTCTTTGAGTGCAAGATTCAGGGTGTGGAAACTTTCTACTTCCTTGGAAACTCTTCTGAAAACGGGTTTTCACTCAATTCAGCCTCTAAGTGTTTAAGAGGTGACTGAAATTCTGAAAGTGGACTGACTGCTTTAGTGCCGTTGGCAACCTTGGGAAGTTTCTCACTATGTGAAGGAAAAGGGGGGGATAACAGTAGGGGGAAAAAAACGACATTATTAAAAATCTAACTCGGGATTTTCAATGAGCACCTTCTCTCTCTTTTCTCCTACTCCTTTGAAAAGCAGGAGGTGAAAATAGCATGATACTTTTCACTTCAAAATATTATTCACCCTCTGCATCAAAAATTCTACCCATGCAGTTGTAGCTTCACGTTCTGCTATGGCTCAGCACCACTGATTCAGTGTGGTTGGCTAAAGGCTTGATTTAACCAAAAAAAAATAAAAATAAACCACTTCAGAAAATTCCCATCATTGTCCCTGTAGCATACAAGACTTTGCCTGACTTTATATATGTCATGACTAGAAGAATATTCCAAAAAAAAACCTAGTAATAGAACTCTGCTAGCTGACCTGAGGTAGCAAAACCCATAGGATGGGATTCATTTCCCCTAAGTTTACTGATCTAAAGTCAGGCATCTATTTAAAGACGGATGTCTACAGTTCCTCCCGAGTCCCCCAGGGCAGACGGCTGCTTTCAGCGGGTGATTCACCCCGTCCAGGATGGGTGGATGAATCACCCTCTGGATGCTCCTGCCACGGTCTGCTGACAATGGCAGAAAGCAGAGGATGGTCTCCAGCCATGTGCCACTCCGAAATGGCTGCTGTGGGGTGGGATGAGTGTTGGGCACACATTTCTGTCCCCTTTGAGGCTGTTGATGGCATGCAGGCTTGAAGGAGGATGGGGAAGGTTTGTCCTTGCAGCCATGCTCATACCGATGCTCCATCTGCCACAGTACGGCCAGGTCAAGAGCCAGCATTTTGTTGCCTCAGATCTACAAAACCAGCAGCAGCCTCCACAAAGCTGAAGGTGAGCATGTAGGCACTGTCCAGCATCATTAAGAGGTCACTGGTGAAGAAATGGGAAGTTCTGTGGCTCCTGTGTAGTCAGGGAGTCCTCCAGAGCTGGGCTAGAAAAATACATTCCTTAAAAACGCATTGTGATCTTGGTCCATCTACCAGATGTTGGCACCTTAGGAGAAAGGACAAAACTACTCAAAAATTCAAAAGCAGGAATAAAAATGGCATTTCTCAGAACTTATTCCAAAAGAGATGTCTTACCTTCCTGAAGCTGTATCTCATCTCACTGCCTCTGATTTCACAACAATACCACCAGTGAGCCAACAGTCCGATGAAGATGGACACGTGGACAGGGAGCTGTTTTGCTGGGCAGCACACGAGTAGGAAGTATGACCTGCCAGTATCAGCAGGTATAAAGAAAAGGCAATATGTTACCCGTTTTTAAGCCTGCTTTCCCCCAATTGAGTGCACCAAATGGCCCCCGATTTGCAAAATGCTTTGGAATAATTCAGGTTCTGGCATCTGCAATAGAACCTGGTAACAATGCTCTCAGTAATCTCACAGGTTTATTGAGACCTTAGCATGTATCTCAGATATTGGGCAGCTGCAAGACTGCCACACAAGACAGAAAACTTCAGAAACTTGTGCTAATAGCTTGCTCCATTGCACTATTTACAACACATATAACGGGCTGGAGAAGTGTCCCATAGCCAGAGATTTGATATATTTTTGTGCAGTATTTAACAAGACAGTCATAAGCTTTTATGAACTTTCTGCCTAGCTGGAATAGTCTGCTTTGTGTCTCCACTTAACTTTGTTCTCTTAATCTTGTCCTAATCTCACTTCTTTAATTTTTTTTTTACTTTTTTTTTTTTTTTTCACTCCACATTTAGATCTTGACATTCCTTACCTTTGGGCAACCCTCATTATGCAAGAAAAAAATAATACTAAACAAACTAACCTTGGGACGGTTAAAGAAATAACTCTTTTCCCAATGGAAATATCTGAAATTCCTCAGCAATACCATGAGAAACTAATCTTGAATTTGATCTGATTTTACAGGATGATTCATGGTTTCTGACTCAAGGAAAGTAAACTTGTTGATTATAATTTAGGTATTTCATCTTTAGCAAAGAGATGCTATTTATTTTGTTACATTCTCTCTAACCAAAAAGAAGCACTTTTTTTTTTTTTTATGAGTTGCCAATATGTTATGAATACTAATGGTTGACATCCCGTGCAGACAGAGTAAGACGTGGAAACTTCACTTCTTTTTCTGACCAAGCGCAGGAGGCAAGGCAGGACCTGGCACAGCTGGTGGAGCATGCAGTGCTGCTCTCGTGTCATTCTGCAGCGAGAGGATGAAGGGACAACAAAGCATCCTCTCAGCTGCACTCCCCTGACCTCTGCTTTGGGTTGGCGCTGTCATTTTTTGTTGTTGTTGCTGCTTCAATGGAACTTCTTGGAACAGGCTGTGCATTTCTCTGGGTGAGGCTAAAGCACATGTCGTAACACAGCATTTCCAGTTTCCATGGAAGCAACGGGGCTGCTTTGATATCCTGGGTGAGGTCTTCTTGGTACTCTGTGGGATTTAATCACCCCACTGGCAGCTCTCCAGGGGAGCGAAATGCTCCGTCCAGTGACTGTCAGTCATTCCTCAGCCCATGCAGTGTTTGTGCTACTACACCCAGATGTCCATCATCTCACAGATTTACAGGACATTTTTTGCTTGTGTGGTAACTGGAGCTACTTTCCATATCTCCCTTCCCTCCAGGTGCAGGTGTGACAGTGTGACTCCTGTTTTCAGGGGGAACGTGGCACAGCAAAACCACACAACCCCATAAGCTTCGGCCTCAAGAAAAGGAATGTGAAGTAGCCTCTGAATTACCCTCGCCTTGCATTTGCCCTCATTCATATCTGACCTGCCCAATTCCAGTACACCCACTGACGTCAGTGGTTTCACCTGTTTCAGGAACCATGAGGGCAGTGTCTAGTACCTGTGTGCCAGCCCTGGGGGCACACCTCTGGCACACACCAGCTGTCAGCTGAATTCAGGCACCCGGAGCCATGGGGATGCTGCCCAGGCCTCTGCAGGAGCTGAGTTTTAAAGCAGCTGCCATCTAGGAGGGGGGCTGGCTGGGGTGCTGGGAGAGAACAAGAATATTAAATTAGGAATATTTTGTTATTGTTATCTACAGCGAAACAGCTATGCTTGCTGTTGTCATGCTGTAGCAGAAAGAGTATTGAATTATTAAATTCTGAAGACTAATTAATAGCAAGGATGCTAGGAAAGTCTGCAGCTAAAGCTTCAAAGCCTGCATGCCTGGAGTTGTGAACCACTGTCACCTGGCCTGGGCTCTCCATCATCCAGTTACACTGTTTGGCATCATATGCACATCCAAACAACACCTAAAATAATTACACAAACACACTAACCAGGCAGCAGAGAGCCTTTGCTAGCAGCAAAACACATCTGAAAGAATTTGATTTAAAATTGATTAGCAAAAAAATATAAAAATAAAACAAAAGCCTCTTGCCAGCTGTTCCTTTTAACCAAGCCAATTCAGCACATGATGCAAAGCAGATCACCCAAAGTGACACAGTCTGAATTTCTGATCTCTAGACTTGTCTTCTTCTTGACAAGTGCGACTGAAATCTAATTTAAAATGTTGTTATTCCTGCAAGGTAAAGATCTTGCTGTAATTAAACTGCTGCTGTTGTAACTGTTAACTTTCTTAACTTGCTGATTCACTGCCATGCCTTCTTCTGTAAGCAAGGTCCAGAGAAATGATGAGATTGCAAAACAGCATGTGCTACAAGAATGGAATTTGCCTTTTCTGCTCAACCAGTGCTGCTTCAGCCAGAGCTTTGGGTTGTGCTGGCTGCAGCTCCCCGCGTCCTGTAGGTACAAGATCTGGAGGGATCAGGAGCTGAGAGCAGTGGGAGGAGGCAACAGGAGGTCCTCAAAACCGAGGCTGCTGCTTGCAGCCATCCACTCTTCCTCCTTCCCTGTGGGTATTTGCAACCTGTGGCCGCTCTGCAGCAGCAGCAGCCTGTCTGGCACAGTGGATCAGCTTCAGGATGGATAAAACAAGCATCCCTGCTTGCTTGCAGCCCAGTCCCCATGGAAAGTTTACAGGCAGTGTGGTTTATGCCCCAGCAGCTGGTTCTGAGCTGTGCTGGAAGGAAGCAGGCTTACCAAGCACAGGGTGACAGCTTCCCTGCTCCCCGCAGTCCTGCCCAGCCCTGCTGCCCCGCACAGCTTCCACTCTAAAGCCATGTGCATTCCTGGGAGCATTTCAAGGGTTCAAGGAATTCAGAGGAGCTCTTCATAGGGGTGAATATTGCTCTTTTTCATTCAGATCTATTACCAAGCATTCACGCACAGCTGATGATAATAAGAAGTCTGCATCAAGATCCATCAAGGACAGAAAAACATTACCAAGGGCCAAAAAGTCACTTAGAGTCAAGGAATAAATGCTTCTTGCCATAATTAATAAAATGCTAGAGAAGGTGAGGAAATAGACAACTATAAAGCACAAACTGGAATTTTATCAGAATATACTCAAATCACCATTTCTCACCTTGCTGCTGCCTTTTGGGGTGATCTTGTAAAACACCATCTCTGGCTTTGATGGAAGGAGGCATAGAGCTGAGATGAGACAAAGCTATGAAAACTAAGGCTGGGGGGGTTGCCTTTTGGATAAACGTACACTTAGCATTCAAAGAATGAAACAAACTTCTTGTGTGGCAAGAAGGCATTAACATCCCTTACTGTTGAAAATTGTAGCCTGTGGCTCAGGAACACCATGCGCCTGGGACTGCAGTACAGAACCAGAGCCCTATCCTGGACTCAAAGATGCTAACATTCAGCAGGTTATTCTCTTGAGAACTTCAAAAATACACAGCCCAACAACCATGGGGAGCTACACGTACCTTGTGCCTGATTATCCTGGGTTCCCATAACTATGACACAGAAGTGTGCAGGGAAGCCAGCCCTGGCCGTGAGCTGGAGCACGTGGGCTCCGAGCACTTTCCTGTGACTCCAGTTCCCCTTACAGATGTGCCGTATCATGTGTTCACACCTGCAGGTATCAAATCAATTTAAGAAGGAACCTAATCCATCCCTATCAAAACTGCGTAAGCAGTGGCAGCATCCGCAGTTAGAGCAGTTTAGTTTACATTTATTTTACATTGAGGAAATTTAAGACAGTAAAAGAATATATTTTGGCTAGCCTTAATCCTTAGCAACCTCCTAATGATTTACACAGCTGCTCATTTCTGAAGGACAAATGCATCTCTCAGAGTAATGGTTAATATCTGTGAGAGAAACCCCTTTTTTTTTCCTTAACAATATTTTCTTTGCCAGATTTTTTTTCCAGATGGAGACTGTTTGCTTGTTTGTTTGTTTGTTGTAAGTTGTACCCAATGAAGAGGTTAAGAAGGTTCTTGATTTTTTTATTTTATTTTTTTTAAGGAGGAGGGGAACTAACAAATCTAAACCGAGGAAATCCAGGCAGCCAGAGATGTCTGGACTATCCTAAAATATGTCGTCCTGATTTCTGCAAAAACTATAAATTTCAAAAAGCTGCATTTGGTTGACAGAACATATCCAAGGGATAGAAATTTCTTTATCTTGGGTTCAAGGATGCTTCAGCCAAAGGACTTGTTTGAGATTTATTCCAAACTCTGCTTGAATATAATCTACTTCACCACATATCATCTGATAACATAGAGGCTCAATTGTTAGATAGTGGTGATTTTTGGTTCTTTCTGCGCCTTCTTGCTAAGTTTTTGATGCCCCATGGCTGGAGAGTTCAAACGCACGAGGCACCTACCTGTCTTGCCTTGATTTCAGTCTGTGATATAGGATGAAAACAGCCTGAATGCTCCTGATGGAAGCTCCATGCATTTGGACCAGCCCTCTTCTCCTTCTCCAGGACTCAGGAGCCAGGTTCCACACCAGAAAATCTGTCACCCCTCTCCTTGGCGCTGTGACAAGGGCATTGCTCAACGGCTGTCACTGGCTGCTGCTGTTCTGGCTGCTTTTCTGTACAGAAGTCACTGCTGCAGCATAGGCAGGACGAAGCCAGGAGCCCTCCCCACCTTGCTTCACTCACACCCCCTGCCCAAGCTGCAGCCCAGCCTGTTGGGATTCCCTTTGGCATGGCCCACAAGGCACTACATGGTCACTCATCAGCCTTTTCCCCTTCCCCTCCTTCCTTCTGTTTCCTTTCCCAACCCCATCAGAGGTCTCTGTGCTATCTCACAAGTGAAGGTAATGGAGAACTGGCACCTCCACCCCATCAAGCACCACTCAGGAAAACCACTGCCACAGTGCAAAAGTCCACGGATGCAGCAGCTCCTTGTAAGTTCAGACTTTCACTCATCCAGTGGCAAAAAATTATGGAATTTAGGCTGAAATTCAACTGGTGTAGTCAAGAAAAGTAGTGGGGATACAGGTTGGTAAATAGAAATGGATAAAGAAGATTTCCTTTGAAGTAAAAATTACAGCTTTGCTTTACAGTTATGCTAAAATAAAAACAGAAGATCACCAAGGTGAAGGATCTTGCCTACTTGTTTGCACTGAATGAAAATGCACTCCAAAAAACACAAGCTTTCTCAAAGCTAAAAAGCATTAGCAAGAGGCTGCCAGCACAAGTTTTGTAAATGCTGTATGAGAAACATTTGAAAAAATATCATGCAAAGGTACAAGAGGTGGAGGTGAGGCAAGCCTCTTTCCTATCACTGGGAAGGCAAGTTGTATTTTCAAATGTCCGAATGGGTATAAACATTTCCTTTTGTCAGGAATATTAGCAACTCGAATAATCTTGGACATGCTGAGCTGATATTTTCTCTCAGTGTTACTCCAGTTAAATCTCTGGATGGATCTGAGGAGTTTTCACCACCAAAAAGCAGAGCGTGGTCTAGCCCTCCAGCTCTAAGCCACCACTGCTACTGAATCCAAAAAGAAGGGGGATGAAATGCCAGCAGAGCAGACCCTGCTTTGGATTGCAAGCTGCTGTTATCTCACGGATGGAAAACAGCACAGTGCACGTTGGCCTGAGGACATCAGCCTTCAGAAATTTCAACAAGGAAAGAGACAAATTTGAGAGGAGAAAGGGGACCTTGAAAGAAAATATTACAACTTGGAAATAAATTTAAAAAAAAAAAAAAAAAAAAAAGATAAAATTGATCTATGGATCCATCTGATCAATGGAAATAAGGAAAAAAGTGAGATAATCAGGCATGTGATGGAAGAGGAGACAGGTTGCTTGATAACTCATCTGAGGAAGATCTTCTTGTATGTTATGCTCCGTTCTGGCAGCATGACGAGGGGGGATTGCTGCCAAAGAGGAGGATAGCTGGAGTAGAAAAACAAACAGAAAGGATAGGAAGCGTGTCAGGTTTGACTTGTGCAGCCTCATCCTGGAAAAAAACCCACACTAACACAGAGGTCCTAGCGTAAGGCAAGGTGATGGTCTGGATGCAAACCAGCGAGGGCTCCAGTAGGACCACAAGAGGGAAAAACGGCCAGTATTTGGGACCGAAAGCAGGGCAGAGACATGGGACTGGGCCACCAGGCTCCTCCCAGCACGGCCCTCGCCCTGCTGCGTGCGCTGCCGCCCGCCTCGCTGGTGGACGGGCTGATGGGATCCCCATTCCCACACTTTCCAACATACATCTGCAAATCCTAAGAGGGACAAATGCAGACCAGCTGCCAATTGGCCTTGCAGATTTGAGGGCTAACATCCAGTTGGCGGCCCGCGGGTTATTCGCGCTGGAACAGGAAGCAAACTTCTTGCTGCAATTACCCTCCAATTTCTACTGTTTACCCCAGGAATAAACTAATTGCTGCTGTAAAACACCCCTCCCACCAGGTCCACGAGGAGAGCATGGAAGAAACGAATGTCAGCCAGTTGGTCAGTGGCCAAACGACTGGCCAGCAGCCAACTGGCATCCCATGGCTTGTTTGCAATGGAGGAGGGCTCGAGTGCCTCGCTGCCGATAACCTGCTGGGCATTTTCTCCTGCATGCACTGAACGTCACATGCTAAATCAGTGTTTCCCTGGCAGCTTGGCAGAAACACAGAAACCAGCGCAGGTCTTCATTCTCCCACTGAACGAGGTGAATTCATGCGATAGCTATGCAGGGCGTCCAAAAGGGATGTGCAAGCGAGCTGGGAAAGGCTTAAATAATCCCCATGGAGATGTACAGTGGGCACCGCTCAGTGCTTCAGCACTAAATGTCAGCTCCCACTGCATCCATCAAGTCTCTTTTCTTCTTCTAGCAGCTTCGCAGAGTGCCCGTGCCAGCGAGGTGGCTGGCAGGAGAGCTGGCTGGCACGATGCTGTGTGCCCGGCTGAAACCCCTTTTACAGGGCTGCTTCCTAATTGCCGTGCATGCCATAATCACTCCTCTATTTCTGGCTTTCTAAATTCTGCTTGCAGTGGCAAAGCCAAATTTGGACAGCGGGAGTAAATATCACTTGTTTTTCCCTTCAGTGTTGTTATCCCAGCAAAGCGGAACAACAAAAGTGAATGAGTCACCATGGCACTTTGCAAAATATCCCAGGAAAAGTGTTTGTCTGAAAAAGTGAGAAATCCAGACCCAGGGGAGGCAACAGGATCCTCTGGGGCCTCTCAGAAATTATAGGGATGGAATATTCCAGAGCGGGTGGGCAGTGATAAGCAATAAAAAGCAGCGAAGGCCAGAGCTGAGCTTTGCCTGGTGGATATTAGCAGTTGTATGGGATTGCAGGCCTGGCTGTTCCTCAGTTTCCACAGGTCCCTGCACCAGCCCCTGCTGCGGGCTGAGATGCTCTGAGCACCCACACCCTGCCAGAAGAGGTGCTGGGGCTGCCCCGGTACCTCTTGAGTAGGGGCACAGAAACCCTGCAGGTGCAAAAAGGCAGCTAGAAAATAAAAAATAAAAAAATAAAATAAAGAAAGAAATAAATAAAGAAATAATAAATAAATCCAAAGGAGGATATGGGTAAAAAATTACCCAACCCAGTTAACCCTAAAGCCAACCTTGCGTCCTTCAAATGGTGACTTGTGTCACTTGTTCTTAACACTGCAAGCACCTTAGCCTGGGGTTTTTTCTTCATCAGATGTATAAGTTCCCTTAAAACAAAAAAGAAAAACCCACAATAGAACCTATGTACATTGCTGCAAGACTGTAAAATTTAATAGCAAACAGATTACATACTTAGCAATAGACTAAGCACAATTAGGCCTCACATTCCTCTCACTCCTATAAATAACTCTCAGTTTCCTCTCCATGTCTGCAAATTTCATTAGTATGATGGAAAGAAAAGAAAAATACACACACACACACACACAAAAGCCCCAAGCTCCCTTTTCTTGCAAAGTCCAGAGCCGATCTCTCAATCCAGGGCTTTGTTCAGCCTGGGGGAGGGAGCGGGGGAGTTAAATGCCCACCCCACCGCCCTCAGGCCATGTGTTCCTGGCCACGAAGGGAAAATTTTCTGCAGATGGCTTAGGAATTCACCTGCAAGAAACAACAAAAAGAAATCCCCCTGCCTTGCCGGTCCATGCATGCAACCTGCAGCTCGGGCTCTGCGGATGGGGCAGTCCCTGAGGGCATGCTGCCTTGGGAGCATCCTCACCGCTGTCCTGGGAGCATCCTCACCACTGACTGTCCTCAACACCCTGGGGACTCACAGCATCAAGGACAAGGGATGACATTCCTACATCAAATCCATCCCCCAAAATCCTGTGCTGTATACATGCCCTCTTTGCAGTCTGTGACTAGGATTCAGTGGGCAGGGAAATTTTCCTGCAGTCCAGATTCAGGTGTGAATTTCATACCCGATAACGGAGACAACTCTGCAACTGTTCACTGATTATTCAAGGCCCAAAATTTGGTACAATCCTGCGCACATCTTCTACATCTGTATCTTATCCTCCCTGAGCTGAGAGCCACCAAACAGCCTGCGCACTTGGTGAAAGTAACTATGGGCTGTAGGAGTGTGGGGTGTGAGCGTGTAGTGCTGGCCTCTTCTTTCCATCCACTGGCCTGAAATGACAGCAGCTTAGTTATTAAGAGAATAAATATCTAAAGGGTTCTTCTTAACTGGAGGGAAAAATTGGGAAAAGTAAATTATTATATAATTATACAATGATTATATACTAATGATTAATAATAATAATTATTATTATTATTATTAATTAATGATAATAATTAATAATAATAGTAGTAATAATAATAATAATAAAGATCCAGCCTAGACAGGACTGTACAAAGCTTTGGAAGCTCGATGTAGTCAGCACCATGACTTAGCTGACAGAAATTGGAGGTGTTTCCTCAGGTCCTCATGTTTCCAGTGCTGTTGTGTTGCACTGGCTGGCAATTTTCATCTAGGGTCATTTCACATAGGTCAAAATAAGAGTGGCTGAGGGGCAGGGTAGCCAGGACTAATGGGTTTATGCCATGAAGAAATGGTGGCAGTGGCATCCCAACATCCACATGATAATGTGGGGAACATGAGACAATTTGTCCCATTTTAGGGTATCTGAAACTCTGTACCAGGGTAAATGTTAATTGTTAAAGCTCCTATCATGTTTTGCAGGAGAGAGATTTGGAGAGTTACACCTATGGAAAGCTCTCAAAACCCAAAGCTGGTGTTTCTGCAGTGCAAGACTCACATTGTACAAGGCTGAGCTGCTGGGACACGGGGCTGAAGGAGCCCAGACAGACAGACAGCCTCAGCCCTGAGTCATTTCAGCACAAAGCTCCTCTCCACAGTGTTTGCAATGCTGTTTGTGTGTTGCATCCTGAGCTGGCCCTGGGAGCTGGAACCATGGCTGCTGCCACCTTTACACCACCCATGTGGCAGTGGCAGGATGCCCAGCTGGTGCTACGACCCCTTCAGCCTGTGTTCAGCTAACTGGGCTCTGTTCCTCTGGGCATCCTTCTTGCTCCTTCATAAACCACGTCAGAGGTAGGGGGAGAGAAACAGGGTGCTGAGAGGTTTTCTCCCTTGATAGCAGAGATGTCTTTATTTTCCTTCCTATATGTTCTCGGCCCACACGTTAATACCTCGAAGTATGTTGCACAAATAATAAAACCCATGCAGTTGAATGAATTATTTGCTCTTTCTGTAAGAAAAAAAGCAAGATTTCTTTCCCTTCCCTTTCCTTCCCACACCCTTCTCCTTTCATCTTTTGAAGAAAAATCCATATAAGAAATGATGGGCAGCCGTCCAGGAATAATGAGACAAAGATGATAATGTAAACCTCAGAAGAGAAAGAGCTGGCTATTGCAGTCAGACTTTTTGCATTTGCAGTGCTATATACAGCCAACAGAAAGAAACATGGCCTGTCAAGCATGTAAAGCAATCCAAGATACATTAAAAGAGCATGTATCAGCTGAATGTAAGGCAAAGACACGCACCTAAGTCTCCACCTAAGTGCTAAAATGTAAGCACCCCAATGCATTCAGCTCTCAGAAGAGCTGAGCTGAGCATCTATAGGTAGGTCCAAAGTCAACAGGTAGACTCTCCCAAAATTTTTGCTGTTTGTCTTTAGGATTTCTCATCAAAATCATCGCCAGCCTCAAAAGGGGAGCACTTACCAGCTTGTATTTTGCCACTTTCCTCTTTTTTTATGTCAGAACCTCAGCAACACCAATTTAAGCCTCGCACTGTTATCTTGCTCAGACTTTATGAATCCCATTAACTTTTTACCAAAGTGAAATAATTGCCTAGCTTTTTCCTGCCTTCAGTCCATTGTTGTTTTAGTCTCCGGTGGCTAGAGGATGCTGAGATTGAAAGATCCAGATGAATCTAAGGAGTTAAGGGCTGTAAAAGCCTATTGTTCTGCCTCAGCCTTTAATGAGTTCTTACCCAATCTATTACTTTGCCTCATCTCTCCACTCCTATCAGCCGAAGAGCAACGCTGTGTGTCTGCAAATAATCAGGTCCCGGTCCTAAAGCCCATAATGAGTTCATCCCAATGCAAAAGACACGTTATCTCTAATGTGCTAAAAAGCCAAATTGCTGCGTACCTTTGAAGCAGTGTACAGTTCCAATCAGCGGTATTGAGGAAATGAATCACTTGCGGAGCCACACGTTGGACGCCACGTCGTTATTATTAGAATGGGGAAGCAGAGCTGAAGATAAAGTTTGATTCGACACAATGGAAAAATACTGTACAGCAGGAGAGGCCTGCCTGCGAAATAGATAATGCTAAGTTTGATGAGAAAATGCTTTATATTTCCTCTCCCTTGAAATCCGAGTGTACATTTTCCAGGTCGATTGGAAAGAAGCAGGTTGTAGGATGTCACTCAACACTTGAGGACAGGAGACCTCCCTTTTCCAGATGCACTCACACAGAGGCAGCATGTGGCGCTCACCAATATTGTTTTACACGGTACTAAATGTTTCCATCTCTGGACTACCTGAAAAGTGAGGCTAACCAGGCAGGCTGGCATGGTTCTGACCCGTGTTTCAGTCACGTAGCTTTCGATGATTTCTCCCTCCGAGGGGCCCTCTAGAAGAAGGACTTCATTCTGATTTCATTGTATGCTCTCTTCCCTTGTTAGGTAAAGGAAGCAAAGTGGCCCTGACTTTCCATGCCATCCTCAGGAGTGAGTGAGCCCTGTGTTTTGGGGAACCCATGAATTACTCTGAACCAGACACAGAGGCAGGCTGCGGTTTGCAAAGGTGTGATTTCTGCAGAGCAAATCATCTTTGTTATACAGCAAGGAAAGCACAGTGGGCTTCTCTCCTTGCACTCAGTGAGCACGGAGCAGTGGCAGACAGGGGACAGAGCTCAGCAAAGTCCCATTTACACTCACTTCCCTGCCCTGGAAACAATCACTTTTTTTTACTTTTTTTTTTTTTTTTTTTTTTTTAATGCACAGTTCTCAAACTGAACCTCCTTCCATAGCTTTGAAAGGATAATTTTGCACTTGATGTATAAAACATAACACACAAAATACTGTAGACAAATCTTTCCATTAAATAAATGACTCCTTCTGAATAGGTTGTAAAACTCGGTTTCCTTCATTCTGGACTCAGTTCTCCTCACCTTCTTGCCGCCCGTGGCAGCAGCTGCCGAGGGAGCAGAGCTAAGCAGAGATGTGCAAAGTGTTTTCCCACTTTCTGGTCTTCTTACAAACGTAATGCTGACACCAGCTTCACGGATACACTGGCTGAGATCAGGGACACCTCTCAAACAACCTGACTGAGAGCCTGGATTTGCCACAAAGCACAGGAATTTTGACCAAATTCCCATGATCCAAGTCAAAGAGAACTGGTGAGAACTGACCACTGAGCAATGCCAAGTAGCAGAAGAAGCCATCTCAGGGGCTATTCACTAATTACACTGCTCTTCATCACAGGTTTTAGGAGGTGCTGGTGGGGTCTGTTAGCACAGCCCCCTGTTACAAGCAGAGTGAAACAGTGGTGCCTGTACATCAGCTTGGACCTCGTCCTTGCAGTCGCAACCTTTATATCAGAAGGAACTCCTGATTCCTACAGCCAACTCCTCCATGGCTACAATGCCAGTTCCGCTGTTTTTGACTGGTTGAACATCTGCTTTTCCTGATGTATCAGCAAATGAACATTTGTTTCATAGATCTCCAAACACTGCTGTCTTTTAGACAGGAAGGCATAGCACATAGGTACAGTCTCTCCTGTGGCTAAAATATAGCCTTGTTTCTTCACCTGGCTTCTTCTCTGGCAGGACAAAGCTGGGTTTTTTGTTTTGTTTTTGAACAGTCTCTTTTCACTCATGTGCTAAGTAATGTTCATGTCTTTTTCAACCAAGGGTAATTGAATCTCCAAAGCACATCACCAGTATCAACGTTAAATCTCCCCTGACATATATCCACTTAATTGAATTTTATTAAAGTACATTGGTGCTTCACTAAAACCACAAAAAAACATCTCCTTGGAAAACTAAATCTTTCCCATGAAACCAAAAGTCTGTTTTGAGGAGCCCAGAGCAAATGGTGGCAAAGTCTCATTTTGCAGGATATAGGTGAAAAGATATTTCCCCTATTCTGGGAAGATGCACGAGAAATGGAAATTTAATTTTCTTCATAGTGATTGTGGGCCCACATGGACAGTTAGAAAGAAAAAGAAGAAGTAATTCATAACCAAATTAGGACCACAAAGGCCTTCTGGGCCACCCAGTCCATGTTGACCCTATGCCCCATAGCTGCGGGTGGGTGTTCCCCAGGATGGGCTCTGGAGTTTCCAAGTGGCAAACAATTGTTCTGGTCTTTGGCACAACCTTTGGGCTTCTCCTCACACACATATGGCTTTCCCATAACTTACACCCCATGTTTAGCATGGTATAAATAATGCAGAAGAGCGTTCCTTCTGATCCCTAAAACATATTGTCAGAGAGGCCAAGAGAAGAAACAGCTTCAGCCATGGCTGTCAGCCTCTAATTAGAAGCAAGCAATCCGGCTGAAGCAACAAATGACTGGCATTTAAGTTCCTCTGCAATTAATAAAGTTTTAAAGGCATTGACCTCCCTAATGGGTTTCTTTACTCACTCTTTGCACGGGGCTGGAAGGAGGCCATGCCAAGTGTCTATTGCATGTGAGCTTAATCAGCAGTGATGTAATGTGATTACACTGCTAGACGGGTGCATATTATATGAGGCAGAATGTGCTCAGTAACAGCAGACTGAAACCACAAAAAAAAAAAAAAAAAAAAAAAAAAAAGAGCCTTGAGAAAGCCTTTAGATTTGGGGTCTGAGACTTAATTCTTACCCTTTTCTGCATGGCACCTAACAGTGTGAAGTCACCAAAAAACTATTTTATAGAGGAAGGAAAAATGCCCATTGTTGTTTGGATTTGTCCTAGACGATCTCAGTAAAACCTGCTCTTTCCGATATTACACAATGGAACTTATTCTTAAATTTGTATTTTTCTTTCTGCAAAGCTGCCTTAAAGATACAGTAAGTTCTGTAAAAAAATAATAATAATGAATAAATAAATGAAACAGAAAAAAAAAAATCCCTTTAGAAAGCCATAAACGGCAATATGTAATAAAGTGCTGACCTTAACAATGTGCCCATTTTACAGAAACGAAGACCAAGGAGAAGAAAAGTATAAATGATCTGAATCAGTCACTGAGTTTTGGTGACTACAGCAGCTCCATACTTAAATGGGGCAAGAGGGCTTTTCAAAGGCCTCCTGCTCTCCCTATCAGTCTCTGGGAGCACTTTTCCTCCCACCTGTTTCTGCAAATCTCGGAGATAGGTATCTAGCCAAGGGTCTCTCTGCAAGCCATGGAGAGAAACAGGAAATTAGGGCTGCTTCTTCTAGAAGAGGATGAATTGCTCCTTTGAAGAGTAAGAGGCAGATCACCTAACAGCCAGCATCATCATTGCCCATGTCCTGGAGTATCCCAAAGGCAATAGCTGAGAGTGTGACACACAGTGCAGCTGTCACCTCCAGCGAGGATGCTGTGACATCTCTGAGCACACAGATACTTTATGAATGCAAAATACTTGCTTGTGAAGTATTAATCTGCTTTCGCCTCAAGCTCTGCAATCAAAACAAAAGAAAATATTACTTTTGCTTCACTAATCTTCTGTAGACTTGGTAAAATATATAATACATTCCATTAAGCTCAAGTTAGCTAATTACTAGTTAGGAAATCCAATATATTCTCAGGGTTATTTTCCAGTTGTCATTTTGCAAGAGAATTTTGCTTTGACGTCACTGAGAGACAAAAAACACTCTGTGGACAAAAGAAACCACAAATAGAGGAAAATGCATCAATATTGTTTTTCTTATAGCCTGCCACTCATTGGGTGGATTTTTTTTAATATTGTGAGCCTGCCTCTGGCAAAGCTCTGTTTTCAACCCTAATGTGTGCAATAATAGGAGACAGCTTATGGAGCCATTCCTGGAAAAGTTTTGTGGATCATGCAAGTCCTCTAAGGGCTATCTTCAGGCTATTGACCTATATACTGAGGAAGAAACCCCACTGGAGAAAATACATATACATATATAAATGCGTGTTGAAAGTTAAGACTATCAATTAATTTTGTTTTTCTTAAATTCTATTGTGTTCCCATTGAGGTGTAAATCTGTTCCATGACCTTCATCAGCAAACAGGAATATTTGCATTACCAAGATGCCATACTTTAGAAACAGATAATTATGCTCATTAATATTAATCTGATCATCCACTGAATCTATTAGTCCTGCTTCAACATCAGACAAGTTGTTGTTTTTTTTTATTAAAAAAAAAATAAAGTTCATTATCAATTACAGATTGACTCTACCAAGGTTTCTAACCTAATTAATTACTATCTGGTTTATTTACGTACAAAGTCATAAAAGCATCTGTCAGGTCAAAACATATGGCCATTTGTTCCGTACACGATGCATGTTTGTGTACAGAAGTGCTGACTGCAAAAGTTGCTACAAAAAAAAAACATATTCCTTTGGATTCTGCAAGGCTGAAGTGGAAGTTAGATAGAAATACACCCAAAAAAAAAAAAAAAAAAAATTTTTTTCCTCTGGAATTTTGTTTTGGAAGAGAACCTGAGGGAAAAAATTCTGACAATGTCAAAATATTCTGTTTTGACTATTTCAGAACAAAATGTTTAGAGTTTCTTTTTTGCAATGGCTTTTGTTTTGGATTTTTTTGGTTTTGTTATATCTTTTCTAATATTTTTATATATTAAATATATTATATTATAGAAATAAAAGTTAGAAAGCTAAAATGAAAATAATTATTTTTATCTACAGAAAACATTTTCTGGATTCCTCCTTTGGAAAATTTTACTTGGGAGCTTTGCACACTCTCTGGATGGTAACAAAGGACTAAACACTGCCTTGGCCTTGAGGGATGCAGCGAGGAACAGCCACAACACTTTTATTAATCCTGTCGTAGAACCTAGCAGACATACATACCTTTCCTAGTGTACCTCCAGTTTGGGTTAAAAACACCGGGTGCTGTTTTTATGAAGGGTAAATCGAGGGAGACTGGTGCATGTGAACCTCATCCCTGGTGCCCTTTGCTTCCCTGCTACCCACCAGCCTTTGCTTCCCTGCTACCCACCAGATGCCTCCAGCCTTATCTGTAGCACTGCCAAATGATGAGTTGAATAAATGATGAAATTATAAAGAAAGTCTGTGGACTGTTCTACAGCTTGATATGGATGTGATACTTTACCACCCCGTTATTCTGACGGCATGGTCCCAGGAGGTATTTCCCTCCAAAGGCTGCACCCAAGCTCTGTGCATCCATCCGAGCAGGCAGCAAGCAGAACAACCCTTTGAAGAGTCTAATCTTAATCCTCTTTTCTCTTGGCTTCTTGTTGCTCATTATTTTAAGGGTTCAGTGCCTGTTTTGGACATGCAGAATTGAAGGCCTGGGACTTCCGTGACAGAGCCCTGTCAATGTTCATTCCCTAAGGAGTTAGCAGGGATGAAGTTAAAGGACAAGTTGATGGTGAGCTGCTTGATATAAGCCCGAATGAGCTGCATGTTTACTCTACACAAACAGGAGCTTTTGTTTTTAATGAGCTTTTAAAAGAAGAAAAAGGTGTACTTCTCTTTTGCAGGTTGAAATGCAGGTATGTCTTCCAGGAAATAAATACACATCGGTTAAACTACTTCCCTGCATGTTCCTCACACTGCAGGGCTTCCTGGGACTCCTTCTGCTACTGGACAAACAAAAAGCTTTGTACCAAAATAAAATAAAATAAAATAAAACAAAAATGTACTGCATTAATAAAATTATTTTCCTGATCACATTTAAGGGAGAGGGGGAGAGAAGAAAAAAAGGAAAAGCAGGGTTGGTTCATGGAGAGGGAATTTCATTTGTTATCATCTGCTGCTCTTACATCACTTTGTGAAACATCTGGAAGGTTGCAGGGAGGCTCCCTCTCCAAAAATTTACAGCATAAAGGCCTGCAGGAGGTGGTAGCTCAATTTTTAAGCTCCTACCAGGTACTGAAGAGCAAGCACAGCATGACTGTGCCCTGGCTCCCACCTCACAGCAGAAGAGGTCTCAGCAGCCCTGGGTTGATGCCCTAGGAGCCCTGCAGGGCTTCAAGGACCCTTCCCTGTGGGGTCCCGGTGGGGGCTGGCCATGCCCAGGGCTGAGCAGAGAGCAGCCACGCGGGGAGCAGCACCCTTGGCCAGAGCATGGAAATTTGGAAGCTCCTTGCTATAATCTGTGGTTACGATTTCCAGCCCTGCCAGCAGTGCCGGGAATCAAACCACAGTCTCCTGAGTGCAAAGAGCCTTTATTGTAATCCGATAAAACCTTAACAGCCAGTCGTCTTCTTTTTATGGTAAATTAAGGGCCTCATTTACTCTGCAGTGGCCTCCTTGCCCTTTTGTTTCAGCCTCAGTACAAGTGAGGCTGGGGAGCACGGGGAGGGAAAATGTATCCCAGATTCCCCCATTCAGCTTTGCGGCTTTGAGGAATACAAACAAAATGCTGTTTTCTCAACATATCTGATTTCCAAATGGCACTTTGGCACCTCGCTGGAGCACCTAGACACCGTAAACACGGCCGGCCGCGAGGTGGCTCGGTATGAACTCCAGTGCACCTACAGCACCGCCGTGGCCAAGTTTCCCTGTTTTGCTTCTTGGAAATGCAATCAGCTCTGAATCTTAGATTTCTCCCATACTGGCAACGGCGAGCTTTTGCCTCAAACGTCTTGACTGGAAGGCTTCCAGTGAAGCTGTGCTTTCAGCTGTCTTGGTTATTTCCATATTAAACGCTCCCACTCGCAGAGCACTGTCCGCGCAGATGGAGACGTATGAGCGCCGCGCGCATTTGTGATAAGTCATGGCACTAATTACAGGTATCCGCTGCTTTATGGGATACAGATGGGCTACCCAGGGACGCTGCTGCTCCCCTGGTCCCTCCACAAAAAGGATCTGTTTCCATAACTCTGGGGTAATTTATGAACTTCCTTCAGTTTTTTGGCAGACTGTCGTACTCAAGCTGATCAACTGCAACCCACACTTCCAACGTAATGCAGTCATCTAGCTGCAGCGAGGGATGCAGGTTCATCCATCAACCCTGCATCCATTTAAACACTCAACCTGTTCAAAGTCATCTCCTGACCCCTGAGGACAGACTTTTCTTCTGAATTAGCTCGTGGTTGGGTTTTGCCTTCGCAGCAGTCTCTGTGCTCTCCCGTTAACTCCTCGGTTTCAGCCTGGCTGTAGCCGGAGTTTGCTGTCCATCACTGTGCTACCGTGATGAGACTGAAAGCTGTGAGCAAAATATTTGGGAATGGTTATTTCTGGCTGCTTTATTTAGCAGTCACAATGAGGCACGTGAATGTTAATGGACACTGGTTGCACACCAAGACCCTGATCAGAGTGATGCTGCCTGCTGGGTGATCCCCCCTTATGTGCCCACCCCCTTATGTGCTTTAGAAGTAAAGGAGAAACATTTTCCAACAACATTTTTTTCTTCATTATCAATTATGTCAAAAAAAGGGGAAGAAGAAAAAAAAAAAAAAAAGCAGTAGCTAACAATACTTTATGACACAAAATAAGATTATCAGTGCACAAAATTAGATTACCAGTTCATTCAGGGCAGTAAAAAAAGACAGAGGGAATTAAAACTTGAATTTTGTGCCCAACAAGACAAATTTGGGTCTGTTTTTAGGAGTGCCTTCAGCTTGCAAGGAATTCAAGCACTGTCAAGCGCTTCTGACAATCAAGCCCGAGAGAGTTCAGTCCGGATTTCCAAAAGGGAAGAGGCATGTCAGGCACCACAAGCTGGTGGCCTTGAGCCCTGTCCTCAGCTCCTTACCCAGTCACCTCCTCTGCTTGCCCTGTGCACTGGTTAGGTTGGAGCTCGGGGTCCATAAGGTGTTTCCAGTGCAAAAGCTGAGCAGGGCTGGAGCAGAAGGGGGCAATCACACCGAGCATCCTCCAGTGCTGGCTGCGCCCACGGGACGAGCCAGCCCCAGGGTCTCAGACAGGAGAGGGATGCAGGAGAATGCGAACCTCAGAGACTTCATAATAAAGCAAGAAACAAAATAACCTCCGGCTAAGAGAACTATTGGACTAAACTGGGATTGCCTAACAAATATCTCTGCAAATAGCTGCTTTTCGTCAGGTTTTTTCACTGCAGCAAGTAGATCTTTCTCACTTCGTGATTGGCTTCCAGGACAGCTTCAAAAGGCAGAAACAACAAACAAAAGAAGTTGGAATGGACAAGATTTCAGGCATCATAAAATGCTGAAAGCACCGATGGTTTTCAATAAAGCCATCTTGATTTACGATTTCTTTTTAAAGAACTGCAGATCTTGATTATTCCTAGGATAGATTTAAAAAAAAAATAAATAAAAAACTTGAAGGTATTTTTGTCAGATATTTTCATTCCTTTTCCAGAGGAAATAGTTGATTTTATAACTGCAGATGCTTCTTCGTGAGCTGTTCAAGAAAAATCCCATGATTTTCCATTCATTAGCCAATCCAGGCTCACTTGTGCATCTACAGGAGACAAAAGGTGTTGCCATGTTAAATCTGGAACACAGTGTTTACATTTTTATGGTGTGCTCATAATTAGCAACTTTCTTCGATGTCCCTCTGGTTACTAATTAAGGAACAGCTGACACTTGATGGAAACTTTGAGAACATTCTGTTTTGAGGTTATTTTGCTGGTATGTTGCTTATTTTCTGCCTTTTCTTAAGGTTAGAGGTAATCCAACAAAAATAAGCTCATTATTGCTGGGGATGAGCTTTGCTGCTTCCGTATACATCCCAGTTGAAGTTGTTACCTTGCTGCCTGATGCCATAATGCTACCTACAGCAACAGCTCTGATGACAAAGTCATGGAGATGTGATCTGGGGTGGGAAACAAACAGCTTCAGCAAATGAAATCTGAAATTCAGTGCAGCTAATAAATGAACCCCTGAATATGCACACATGCACACATACCTGAAGGGAAGAAGCAAATAAACACCAAGTAAAAAAAAAAAAAAAAAAAAAAAAAAAAGTTTTCTGCTAGAAAGTCACAAGGGCATGAATTTAGAGGGCAGTTTTTCATTGGTCAGATTTTCCTGTGAACTTTCTCAGATGCAAAAGCTTCTCTGTGCTCTTGCCATGCACTTGTTTCCACGCTGCTCCCACCGTGCATGCACAAGCAGCTTGACTGTGGTTATTTCTGCACTCAGGGCATCTTCATGCACAAGAAAGCAAGGCAAACTGTTTCCAGGAGAGGAAAACACATCTCTGAAAACACCGTGCACCTGTCATGCTAAAATTACATCAACTATTTTTCATATACCTTCATAAATGGAAATTCATCTGAGGCAAGGAGAGTATTTCCTGTATTTCTCTCACACTGGTGCTTCTTGTTTTCCTTCCAGATCAAGCCTGTGACTCCAGCAGAGGCCCTGATCCTGCAAAGTACTAAGAACCCCAAATCTCATGGGTTTCTACAGCGTCAGGTCCAGCCTGCTCCTCACCATGATTCCGGTCACCATCAGCAAAGAAGACCCTCTTGGCTCTTGTAGACCTCTGCAGCACCCTGTGGGCCTCAGTGGGTACTGGGGTTGGAGACCCTTGGTGGGTCTCTCAAGAAGCCTTTCTGATACCAGCAATTTGTCATTTATGCCTCCAACTCCAGGTCAGCCAGGCAAACCTGATGAAATTTGTCTACCCCAAAATTTCGTGTCTGCAGAGAGGATCCCTGTTTGGCTAGAAACTAGTGAAATTTGTCATAAAGTTGGATCCCTTCCACATAAACACTCGCACGTGAAGAAGAGGAGGGCTGTTAAATCCATTTGCCTGTAGCATGGGGAATTTTGCTTTATGTGCTGTGTTCGGGCTTCATGGCTCCACTGCCTGCCAAAACAAAAACCAAGCCACCCCCAAAGAAGTCGTGTGATCACTCCAGGGTCCCTGGTCCAGAACATAATTCAGAAGTAAATGATGAACCTTTCATTTACCAAAGGCTGGCAGTTGCTGCATCACAGCCTTTTGTCTTTTCTCTCCTGATGGATTATTCACTTCTAGCACGCTGATCTTGTTTCCAGGCTACACATGAAACAAAATTGCTCCAACATAGTATTAATGTCACCTTTTACCTTAGCAGTTTTCTTGGAAATTCTCTCTTTTAAGTTGGTTTACTCGACTGTCTGCCAGACATCAGAGGTAGGGACAAAGCAAGGCGTAGGCAGAGAGTTGCTTTTTTTTTTTTTCCACTAGTTGACAAACTGCAAGCCTCAGAAGGGCTCACGATGGGCACAAACTCAACTCTCTGTACAATTCAGAGTATAGAGCCTCCCTTCTCCTCAAGCTCATTCGAAGGGGTTGGAGGTAGGGCCACCTTCCAGGTGGCATCTCAGCTTGACAGAACGATATTGAAGGAATTTCAAAAGGCTCCACCACTTCTCTTTCCTTTTTGCTCCCTCCTGCAGCTATTTTTGGCTTCACGGGTGTTGCTGTTACTGATTCTGGCCAGGGCTGCCTTGCAGGAGACTGTTTCCCTACGTATTTGCCGAGTGTAAACACAGTCTTGCAAAACAGAGTGCGTGCTTCCAGGAGGGCTGAGGAATAGCAGAGAAAAGGAGAGTTGCTCAGAGCGTGTCTGATGAGATCTCATATTAAAAACAAAGTTTCTCCAGTAAGAAATCTGGCTGCAAGACTGAAGTGTCTCTGGCTACCAGAGCAGTTAATGAGTGAGGAAATAAATAATGGATGGAGAGAATACGCCTTGCAAAACTTAACTACTGCATTTAGCATCCTGTTATTACGCTTCCCGTCTTGCAGGTAAATTAAACATGAGTACCCTCTTGTACCAGCACATCAGGGAGCTGTATCCCAAATTCACACGCTTGGGTTGCTGCTGAACAAGGAGAACCCAGACAAGCCTCCAAGAAGCTGGTTAGTCCAGAGCAAACACAGTCCTGCCCTGTGGCCAGCTTGAATTTTCTGAATGGTCCATCCAGGCTGTACAACACCAGAGCTACCTTTTGCTCAGCAAACATCTCCCCTTCCCTTTGTGAGGGCAAAGTTTATTCTTTTTTTTTTTTTGCCTTTGCAAGCACTTTCAGCGACTGCCTAAAATTTAAAAATAAAGCACAGGTTCTGCAAAGAAAACAGGTGTCCGCTCATTAATTCCTTATCACATGGATTTTGCAGCAAGTAAAGGGACAATGAACACATGGGAAAATATACGACTCTGATGGTGCATTGTTTCTTATATTTTTATATCGATAAACACTGACTCACCTTCAAAAACATAATCCAAAGACAATAAAGGGAAGTACATAGGGATCTCATGGTCTTTGCTGACTTTGTTTTGTTTATGACCCCAAAACACTCTAAAAGAAATATCCATAAGTGTCCCCTATGTCTGCAAAGTTTGGGCTGTGGTGCTGAGTAAGAACTGAAAAATCATCTCCAGCCCCTGTTGCCTGGCGCAGAGAGCTGCAAACATTGCAGTGTGATGGCTAATCGCTTCAACTTCGCACATACAGGGAAATTTTTCTAGCTATAACTTCTTTCAGAGAACGAAAAAGTACCATATTTTTCTCATTTGTCTTTTTTTTTCCCACCAAATGCTGCATTTCATAACATTTGAAATGTTGGTAAAATGTATTTCCGATTCTTAAAGGGGACCATGCATGAAATCAGCTCCAAATGGGGCCAGCAATGCTCACAACTAATAAACATCAAAGGGAAACATTCTTCTTCTTGCACTGCTTGCTGTAAAAGCACCAAAATTCCCACTTCAAAGTGGCTTTGCCGTGCTGCAGTGGAGCACATTGGGAACACGTCCTGAACACGCCGTACCAGAGTTTGGATGAAAGACAATGGAGAAGTGACCCTAAAAACACTGCGTAACTGCGTGGAGAGACAAAGGTGAGCAGGTCTCGAGCTCTGAGCCCTGATCTCTTTCTCTGGGAATGGGAAAGGGTGCCCAGGCCTGCGGCACCAGGAGAGGGTTTGGAGCTCACCTTCTCACAGCACTGGTGCTTGGCAGCAGCATGAACCCAGGCATCTGGATGCAGCAATGCTCTGCTTTGCTATGGCAAAGCTTTCCATGACCGAGTATTATTTGATGGGAAAATTGTTCTGCACCCCAAAAAGTCAGTGGGAATTTCTTGTTATTCCCACTGGGACCAGGGCTGCCCTAAATCTTACCAAAAACCATCAGAAGCTTTCTTGTTACAAAGACAGGAATGAAAAGGCAAATCTTTTCCTATGGGTGTTATTGGCTGGTGGCACAACAAACCCATGCTGCTGAGATTTAAACATTCCCATTTAACAGCCTTTCTTGGAGCTCCTATTGCCGCAGTCCCAGGATAAGCATGCAGCTCCAAGGGGGCTTGTTGCCACCACAGATGCTGGGGACAGTGGGAGCAGGTCCCCCACCAGCCCATTCCTCTAGGTGTCTGGGCAAGGAAGCCAGACAACTGGCTAGCAAAAGCTTGAGGGATGCTGGGCTGAGACAGCAGGGCTTGGGGCTGTGCCCTCACAAAATAACCCAGCGGGGCAGCTGAGCCCCTCAGCCCCCCCTCAGTAGTTGTCCATCTGTTGTTGCATTTACCTGTTGTTAAAAAAAAGCAGCTACTTTCTTTTCCTTGATTTTCCTTTTATCAAGCATAAACATCCCGCCCCAGTTTCTCTACATTTCTCTCTGTCTCTCTCTCTCTTTTTTTTTTTTTTTTCCTGGTTACCACATAACAAAAATGTTTCTCTTATATTAATTCTGTTACTCAGGCAAAGTAAACCATCGCTCCTCAGCATGCCGTACAAAAGCCAGAAACGGAGTGACTCAGTCATGCAGGATTTTATTTAAACCATTTGTCCTGTGGTCGGAGTAGATTAAAGGCAGATCAGGTTGCCCTCGGAGCAAGGCTGGGACAGTGAGAGTGAGAGATGTTGGCACTTGCTCCTGAAACCACATGCAGCTCGCGTGACTGCGGCTTCCTCCGGCCTCTTCTCGCCTTCTGGAAACTGGTCCCAGTGTGGGAGCACCTGCATGTGTGCGGGCAGGGGACTGGGACATCCCTGGCCACCAGGGCACCACGGCACGGGGACACCCAGCAGGGTTCTGGTGGGATAGGGTGGAGGAGATGGGGATGGAGGTGGTGGGAAGGTTTGGTCGGTGCCCATCGTCTCACTGAGGGACCTGTTGTTATTGTGTCCTGAACCATCAGAGCTCAGGGACAGGGATGCAAAACCTCACAGAACATCTGAAATAAAACACAGTCTGGTCCCTGCAGTGACATCCCCACCAGACCTACCACAAAAGGATCCAGGCTCGCTTCAAATGTTATTGCAGTGTCACATCCATGTTCTCGGAGCAGACTTGGGATGAGGTGAGAAATGGTAAAAAGCAAATCCATTGAGGTGCCTCCAGCTGCCAAGTGGCCGGGGATGATTTCGGATCCTCTCCTCCCCGTGGCAGCATCCGCCCACCCTCCCGCCACCCCACGCAAGGCTCTGCCCTGTGCCAACACAGCTGGCTGCGTGGACCCAACCAGGAATTGATCTGGCTTTAAAATAATCCAAAATAACTACAGCAAAATAACATTTGGTTTAATTTTAAGGAGCATCATTTCCCTGATCTGGTTCGCAGAACATGCCAGCGCTAGAGGAGCTGGAGCTGTGGGATGGGGAGGGAACCAGCAAGGGATCCCCAAGCTCCAGTAATATTAACAATTTAGTTAGAAATTTAATTTAGGGCTTTATTAGCTCTAAACAAAGCGTTTACAAACCTGAGCCTTTCTCCTTTCTCCATCACATAGTGACTTGAATAGCAGATGGCAAAGGGCTGTGTGTCTGAGGGCGTACCGTAACAAGAGAGAATAAAACCAAACATGCAGTGCGGGGTGTTGCAGATTGCCCTTGTCATGACCAGAGAGCCAGATTTCTATACGTAAATGTATATACATACACCTGCATACATAAATAGCTGGATAGCTTAATCCAGGCAGTGCCCATGCCATGCACTGTAGATTTTAGCAAACCTTTTCTCCCAAATGCATCAGTCCAGCCATTAGCATAAACAATAATAATCATCCATATTAAAAAAATATGTCAAGGGCTTTGATCAAGTGTCTGTCTTTCTGAATCCAGGTAACAGGGCTGCAGTCTGGGATGACTTCTGCTAATGCCAAATCAGCTCGTTACCCTAATCCTCTGAGAAACAAAGCCTGGAAACCTTGTGTTCATTTTTTTTTTAATTTTTTTTTTACAGATTACAACTCTTGTGATCGGTTAATCCAAGAAATTACTCAGTTCTTCCAGTTTACTAAGTCAAAATATGATTGCTTTTCAAAGAATGCAAACTTGTATGAATTAATCTCTTTGTCTAGGGATATAATGGGGTTTTTTACTAATTTTATTCAAAAATATTGCCATGTGTGGGCTCCATAAATCTGTCTCACCCTGTTCCTAGTTACTTTCCCCAGATGCTTTGAACTTTTGCAAAAAGTTGCTTAACCAAAAAAACACAGCTGCCACATGTTGTAATTTCCTCTTTGGGGGCATCTGTTACCGTCTTTACAAAGGTATTGCCAACTTTCCTGAGGATTTCTCTCTATTCCTTGTATGTCTCAGTATCTGTTTAATTTTGCCACAGAAAACAAAGCTGTTTTCTATGTGTTTTCAGCACCTTGCATATAGCCTGGAGGATGCAGTGACAAAAACTGTTATATTTACCGCTCAAAAAGTAAAATAATTACACTCCCCAGCCCTTCGAACTCTATCAGCAAGCTTTCCATTGCTCGTTGAGTGTCTGACTTTTCATTTGACCAACGTCGGTGTCGAATTCAGGGGCAGGGAGGAAGAAGGGAGGAAGACCTTCCCTAAGGCAATAATTTAAAAAATAAAAAGAAAAAAGAAAATAAAAGAAGTGGATAAAGGTCACGGTGTGAAATTTACCTTTATGTTCTACTACCAAATGCTTCCCCTTGTGGCCATGAGTGCTTCTCCTGACTTCGGAGGGGTTATTTTTGGAGGAGAGAAGTAGGGCTTGCCTAACTCGTAGTAACAAACGCTGGTATTCCTCAGGTGGCTGCTCAGTCCACCACTTCAAACAATCTGCTTGAGCTGCACCTACAGAATCTATCTGCAGAGGCTTAAACGGCTTCTCTATTGTAAAGCCAACAGGCAGGTGCCAAAGTAACTAGAACCAGAGAATCTTATAAATCACAGAAAGCAACAAGCAGAAGGCCATGAAGGTCTCTGCTCTCTCAAGAGTGGATTTTTTGAGGTGGGAATAAATGAACCAGAAGTGGGGCAATGTGTGCCATGAATCATCTTCATAGAATCAGCACAGAAAGGCTTGGGTTGGGAGGGACCTTGCAGACCACCTAGCGCCAAGCCCCTGCAGGGATGCTGCCCGCTGGATCAGGTTGCCCAGGACTTTGTCCAACCTGGTCAAAGCGGTGTGGGAGCAGCCATCTGGAAGGTGTCTGATCATGGCCAGGTGGTGGTGACATAGTCCTGATGCCCTTAGGGTCTCTGCAGGATACTAGGGGTGCTGGGGGAGGCAGGGGATGGATGCACTATGGGGATGCTCTCCTCTCCAGCAAAACAGTGGTTGAGAATGCTCCTCAGATCATCACCACTCCTGCTTTTTCCAGCCCAGAAATTTGCCCGGTATGAGAAAACTAACCAAAGTTTGGCAGGCAGGGCACCGGCTGTGTTTCGGTAACCACCACGTGCTGCTCAGCCTTCCTGCTAGGTTCGCTCCTGCTCCTCCACCACCGCCACGTGCGGAGGTGAGTCACGGTGGGTTTCCAAACCCCACCGCGGCACAGAGCTTTGACAAAAACAACCACACACCCACACACCAAATTGGCTCAATTACCCCATCCCTTCTGCAGTTCCCATTAACTTAAAGGGGCTAAATAACCGTGTCTGTTTCCGGACCTCGGGGGCATGGATGCTGCTCTGCAGCAACGTGCTGATTCCCAAGAAAACACAGAGCAGTTCGAGGAGCTCCAGCGTGGAGCTTGACTCACTGTTTTCTAACTATACTCATTGATTTGTTTGACTGTGTGGCCTTCTAAAAGTTTGTTTCTCTCCTGACTAATACGAGGAGTAAGTGAATGATTTTATTTGGCAAATATTGCTCATTTCTCCAATTGTTTGTTTTTTTTTTTTTTTGCTGGGTTGTTGTGTTTTTTTGTTTTTTGTTTTTTTTTTTTCTTGTTTCTTTTTTAAACCACAGATAAAATTAGCTGAGCTTGAGTTTTGTTTTGCCTTTTGCAGCTTAATTTTAAATGGAAACCTTGTCATCATTGCCCTCCCCTGAAGACGTGGAGCAGAGAGGAGTGTGAGTAAGCCAGTGCTGATCTCCTCCTGCCGTGGAGATGTGCCCTGGGTTGTCAGAGCACCGGGAACTCAGATAAAACACCGGCCAGAAAGTAAATGTTTGACTTTTCCTTTTGGCTTGCTCTCAAAAAAAAACTACCTTTTTCATCGTGGTTAAAGTGAATTTGATGTACAAGCTGGCATATTCAAGTATAATTGCCCGTAACACAGAAGTGAGGGTGCTGAGCCAGAGTGATGCAGGGGGAGCCTTCCCAGCCATGGGGTCCCCAGCGTCCTGCCTGTGCCCCTGTCAAAGATTATGGGCATGATTTGTATTGTGTCTGGTGTTGCTCTTTAGAGCTTGAGTGGTAGTTCCCAATAAGTACAAAAGGAATTGTTAGACATCTCCTTATCCCACACAACTGGCCATTCATCATCATCCTAGGTTTATCACCTGTGCTAGCTCTGCTCTTGGAGAAATGCAATATACTGTCAGAATTGCAGCAGGATGCCTTTCCAAACATATTTTCTGGAAAACCATCATGAAAAGGAAGGGAAAACAAGGAAAGGGGGACAGAAATGTCACTCTAAGCTCTAGGAACTCAGCACCTCAACGAGTTTGGCCCTTCAGAAGCAACATGCTCACAGTGATCACCGTTATCCTTTTTTCATGATCCATTTGACTACAATTTACAGAAGCAGACTCTGTAACGCAATTAATCTTTCATGGTGACATACCTGCTGGGCTGTAGTAAGGTTGAGAAAAATATGCCTTCTGGAAAGTGCTTTGCCTTACAAAATGCTGCTCTCCTAATATGTATTCTAATAATACTGCAAAGGGGAAAACCATTTGGAAGGCTATGTTATTTCTTGGTACTTCGTGTTGGAATCCATGTCACTGTAGAAGTTATTATTGTAATAAAAAGTAGAAATGAGTTCTCAAAATACACTATAGCATATTATTCAGGACAGCCTGTAAGCACAGCCTTAATGTTAAGCACATGCACGGATCACTCTGAAGTCAAACCAAAGACTTCTGCTGTGCGCAGGGATGAATTTAAGTTAGCTGCTTTCCTGACTCAGGACTCCGCACAGACCCTCAGATAATACAAAGAGACAGACACAAACTCTTGGGGGAAAAAAATCCTAATCATATTAAATCAGTGGTAAATTCGCCTTCACCGTATGGCAGCCCAGACTTCATCGCTGGTTTAGGACAGGGTGAATTACTGCATTTGATTGTAGGAATATTTCTGTGTGAGCTGCGATGCCAGGCATGCATGTGGCACTGCATTTGTCTGCTCCTTGCCTTTGCACCTGATAGAGCCACCTATTAGAGCTTCTCTGAATCCATTCTCATTTAAAATAATTACTCTTCAACAGAGTTGTCAGAACTGCACAGTTTTTGGAGATGTCTTTATCTAGACTTTGTGCAGTGACAGGAGTGATCCTTTATCTCTCTTGGAAATAAACGGATGGACACAACTAGGATTGAATTTGCTCTTTTCATCAGTGCATCATGTCACAGACTCATGCCACAAAATTGTAATATTTCATCTCCTTTCCTATGGTTTCTCGTAGATGAAACTGCTTCTTAACCTTACGTGTGTGGTTTTTCTCTGCTTGCACCTTACCTTGCTCCTGCACCAGCTTACCAAGCCAGCACAACAGTCCCCGGCATCTCCCTGTGCAACAGGAGCCTGCACAAGGTCACTCCAAAATAATCTGGATTTTAGATTGTAGTGCACAGTTTGAGAATGATGCTCTCAGAATTTGCAGGAGGAGATGCTGAGCTCTTGGCGAGGTGTCCCGCTGTTCTCATCAGCGTCTCTCTTTGTTATCAGATTCACACTGGGAACCTCTGAATGCAGAAAGCAAGGTCACACACTGCGTTGGGCTTGCTTGAGGTGCTTCACGCTGTCATTATTCAGATCTTAACAAGAGGGAAGGAAAAACTTAGCCTGGAGTGATGCGATGCTGCATCTTGTGCTGCCTGCTGCTACCCCGACAGCAAAACATGTGGCTCAGATACAGAGAGCTGCAAATGGGACAGGGCTTTTAAATAAGACAGCATTGCAAGGGTGTTCATTTCATACAGCATCTCAGATGCATAGGCATGAAATTAGGGTCTCTTGAGGTCTTGGTTTATCAGAACAGGAAAAGGGTTTGTTTGGGTGTTGTAACGCAGCTCTCACCTCTGCTTTACACGTACTCCTGCAGTAGGCTTCCTGGAGATTCCTCTGTTTTATTAAAGATTTATTGTGTTATTTTCATGCACAGAAAAACAGGATGCCTAGCACTGCGGAGAGGCTAAGAAGATCACAAAAGCAGCCCCAGCAGCAGGATCCCGTCCCTGGGAGGCAGCTGCAGAGGGAGGGCAGGGACCTGGTGGCCTGCGGGGACATCGCCAGTTTTCCCTGCTGCTCCCTGATAAGGAGCAGTGAAGCATGGCCTCATTGTGGCCACCAACAAAAATGCAGGTACCCTCAGAGAGAGAAAAAACTGTCTAAAACAGAAGGAGACTGCAAGTGTGGCTCAGGGTCAGGTCATTCAGAGGACTTACAAAGTCGAATAGTAGCTGATGCAAAACATTTTAAGAAACACTGTGTGTGGAGTTTCTCATCCAAAATCCCCACATATTGGAGTCAGCACAATGTATTTGATCTTTCAGCTGGTTCAGCTTCCATCATCCTGAATTCAGGGGAAAAAAATGTAGCTCTTTGGAAAGATTTCCCAGCACCGCAGCCTTTTGAAGAGCATCACCTGGCATACAGTGATCCTTAGCAGGGACAGCTGGTGCCACCTAGGCCAGGACAGCTGCCCTGGTGGACCTAGCAGTCAGCAGACAAACTTTTTAAATAAATATTGAAAAGAAAATAACATCCACAGGTACATCTCTGCAAAGTTATTTGTGGCTTTGACACCATATATGAATTAAAGCTTCCCTTTGCCAAAGACTTTTAACTTGGACCATGAAATAGGGCTGCAAAGTAGATAGAAAACATGCCAGCAGTACATCGCCTGCTTTTTGCTTTTTATTTTTAAACATAGTTGGTTTTGTAATACTTCCCCCAGAGGTGATGCAAGCCACAACTGACCCATAGCCCCGCGTCTGCTGAAATCTGCCGAAATCACAGCTCTGTGAAATTCATAACAGGTCTCTACTTTATCAGGAAATATATTGTGCAATAATGCAAGCTATTAATTAACATGAACAGAGATGCATTTCTCATCCTTTCCATCTCTTCAAGACAGTCGCTCATTACAAGGACTTATTCAGGCAAATGTCAAACATGAAGTGGCCTTCCTTCCTTTCGTGCAACTTGCCGAGATACTTGAAGGAATTTTAGGAAAGCAAACCCGCGCTGAGCATCAGGCTGACGGAGGCTGAGAGCTGCCAAGTTATTATTACAGCATTTTGCTATTATTTAATAGGAAGCATCCCAGACATCTTAACAAATAGGAGTCCCTTGCGGCTATTTTGCACAATATTTCTTGGATCGTGTGACTCAGCACTTTATCGGCACAGCAAAGATATAAAAAATAAGGCTCGAATTGGCAGCAAGCAGCACTTGCAGCAGGTGGGAGGTGCTGGGTTTGCTCCTCAGGACAGTGCCACAGGAACCCCAACCCTCGGGGCTGATCCTTCCCAACACAAAATTTCCCATCCCACTGCCCAGGCAGAATATGCCCCGCCGGGGCTGGGTAAAGGAGATAACTTCTCTCTCAAGGACTTCTCCAGGCGTTCTAATGCGCTTCCCAACCTCCTCGTGGTGGCCATATGAGGGATGAAAACTGGTTTCACACCAGCATTTGCTGACAGCAAAATATAATGAAAAACATTTATATGAAACAATGTAGACCACATACTAATTGGCATTTTATGTAACCACCCCGAAGATCATAAGATTTCAATTTAGCATAGCTAATCACGGCATCGATCGCGCTCCCCTGGAGCCAGGCGTTACTGGGACGGCTGCGCTGCTGCCCCGCACCTCCAGATCACGTCCCTGGATCTGTCTTCTCCTCTCGTCAAACCCATCAAAGCAAGAGGAATGCTGGGCGCAGGAATCCGGTCGGTGCTGGCCATGAAGTGGGTCATTTAGAGGAATCCATAGAAAAGGAAAAAAGAATTGAATTTCAGCCCCATGTGCTGAGCTGGGCACCGGTGTGTCGGTAGCTGACGGGAAGCCTGAAAATGTTTTTAATGTTCTTTGTGGGTTCACAGGCCCAGGACCTTTGAACTTTATATCTTAGGTAAAGACACATGTAAAGAAAGGTAAATTTAAGAGGAGAGGAGCCATGTGGTGGACAGAGGACACCCTGGCAGCATCTCCACCTGCTCTTTCTGAGGTTCTGCATGTGACAATGTCCCAGTCATCAAGCCAAGCTCACCAATAATGCTTCTCAAGCACTGCAATGAGACAGACATCCCAAAATAAGAGCTGAGCCGCTCATTTTCCACTGTTGAACCCCCTCTTTTCAAACACACAGGTGTTTGAAAAGAAAAAACATCAAAGCACCTTCAGGCTGGCTGGCAGAAGGGTGAGCTGTAAGCTCTGGGTGCTGCCGGAGCCATGCTCTCAGCACAGCTCCTGGCATTGCCTCAGGACCTGAAAATGGGACGGATCCTGAGCGTCTTGCTTCAAAGCTGCAGCTCATCCCGGTTGTGTCCACGAGCCTAGTGAAAGTGCTCCATGGCCCTCTTCTAGCACTCCCTTCTTTCTACCAAATATTTGCTGGGAACCGTGTGCCAGTGCTGGACTGAATGAAATAACTTTGTGTTCTGGTCGTGACCTGCCACTGCCCTTGTGTGTAAATAAACCCAGTTGCATCACACTTCAGTTTTTAAACTTCTGAGTCATTTCTGTCTAAAACGTCATTTTTGGCATAGTACCTCTGGCTTTTTCTACCTTTAAAGGTGGTGTGGTGTTTTTCTTTGTAGTGTTCAGGAAGAACAGCTACTGTAAACCCTCACTTCTCATGCAGTCACGGGGTGGCAGAAGCAGCAGGGGCTCTTCTGCTGCTTGGTGCAGGAGGGGAAGGTGATGCAGCAACCTGCTCCCTCTCGGAGACCCCCAAGTCTTCCCCAAGCACCATCCTGCTTTGCTCTGCTTCCCCAGAGCCAGAGGCTAAAATGATGCTTTGGGAGGTGCCGGTGGATTTTCCCAGAGCTCTACCACCGACTGCATCGCCCTGCCCCAAGGGACCAGAGCATCTGCGGTTCCTCCCCAAAACCCCTCCACAGCTGAAACCTCCCCGGCTGCCTTTCACTTCCCTCCTCTCCTCCCCCTGCTCGGGCCCAGCCCAGGATGCTCAGGCATAAAAACACCACCAGTCACGCAAGAGAAACATTAAAACCCCACAAAAGCCTCGGCAGCAGCGCGGGGGAGAGGGTGCCGGCGTTTGTGGGCGGCCGCGAGCACCAGGAGAAGTAGGTCCAAGGTAACCAGAGTTAAAAACAAACCCGCCACGTCCCGTCCCGTCCCGCACCCGGGGTTGTTGTTTTCTGGGCTGAGGTTACTCAGGAAGTTTGCAGCAGGATACACCGATGACCTCTGCTCGCAGCAATCGTGTTAACGCTTCGCTTACCTTTTCTCCCACAATAAGCTGCATGTTTCCTCCCCGGGAGCACGGCTTCCTGTGCTGGGGACCTGCTGGGGCTGTGACCCCCGGGGACATCCCATGCCCTGAGCCCCCCCATGGTGAGCACAGGCACCCCGGGAGCTGATGGGGTCGAGGGGAGGCAGCGGTGGGGTCCAGCGCCAGGGCAAGGAGGGATGGGGGGCGGTGGGGACATGGCGGGGAGATTTGGGCAAGGGAAAGGGTGTGAAGGAAAAAATTGGAAGAAACCAGGGAATGGCTTCTTTGGGTGATGTTTGCAGGTGGAAAACAAGTGAGGTCTCAGCTGGGGATGGAGGGAGGTGGGCAGTTCTCAGCCAGTTCTCATCCAGACGACTGCAAAATAAATGTGGGAACGGGTTGTATCGTGATCTGCTGGGTTATCCGTGCTTTAGGGGAGGAAAGGACGGAATAAGTAATGAAAAGCACATTAACAAGTATTTTATTTGAATTTGAAAGCAAAATTAAGATCGTTCTCAGTTGGAAAAAAAAAAAAAAAAAAGCCAAAATTCAGGATCTACATGTATGCAGGGTGTGCTGCTTAAGTCCATGGCCACAGAGGCCAGAATATAGGAGGGTCTAATCCAGAAACATGCAGAGCCTTTCCCACCTGGATGCAAAATAGAAGTCCGGTAGCCAGAAACCCCATCTTCATCTTCCAAAGAGGATCCTCTCTGGAGGAAGCATGAGCAACTCCTCGGGGAGTGACTCCTTTGGACTAAATATTCAGGACCTGGGGAGAGGCAAAATATCACCTCCTTCCCATGCATTTCGGCCACTTTGAGGCAAGACACAGCCTGTAACAGAGCAGGAAAATATCCTTACCCTGTGCTGCTGCAGTACCTGCACCTTGGGGGGCAAGGAGCAGGGCAGCCCCAGCGCTCGGGCTCGGAGGGCTCCTCTACCTTGTTTGAATTGCATTTTGTGGCGGGTGGGGGCTGGATGGGGCTGCAACAATGGCTCAAAAACAGGCTCTGGAAAGAGCGACTCACTTGCTGAGCCATTGAGGATGTTGTTTATATGTTAGATCCTGTTTTCTTCCTCGAGCAAAGTGCCTCTCCTCCCAGGTGCATCTCCCGCAGCTCCCCGCCACGCGGGGCCATGCAGCATCCTGCCCGCGGCTCCTCTCCCACCCTCGCACCCTAAACCAACTTTGTGGGGCTGCAACCCCAGGAGGGAGCCCCGGGGTGAGATACAGCACGAAAAACAACCCCATCACCCCCACGCCATGTCTGTGGGGTGGAGGCAAGACCCAGGTTCAGCACGATGCAGGCTGCTCCCCCTTGGGTGGGTGCTTTGGATGGGTGCGGGCAGTGCTGTGGGTGCTCCTGGCATCCTTTGACCTCACCTGGGACCTATAGGGCAGCAAAATCAAATGTCAGCAGAGGGGAAGATGTCCCCAAAGAGATGGGAAATTGCCAACACCATGAGACCCTCCAAGGATGGGCAATGGCGAGGACCTAGACACAACTGTGGGGACACTGACTCAGGGGTAATGGGCCAAAATTATTGATACTTTTTAATTTTACCCCAAAGGAGAGTAGCCATGAGCTTGGGGAAGCTGCAGGGATGACACAGCCATCCCACACATGAGGGAGTCACCAGCCCGAGCTCTTTCTCCAGCTGGTGGAGCCAGGGGGGGACCCTTGGAGACCCCCACCTCCCACCCTGCCCCTTCAGCATCCCCCAGCGAGGACGCTGCCCGGGCTGACACGTCCCCTCGCCTGGGGACGGGGGGACGGGAACCAGGACATGGGCCGGGGCGCAGCAGCTGCCAACATGGGAATGTTTGAACAAGGAGCGAAACCTCATTTAAACAAATAAATAAACAAGCTGACATCCTCCGGGCCCGGGTTTATGATAATAAAAACAGAGCGCGCAGCTTGTGGGAGGAAAATACATCGTGTATTTTCACATCTCCCATTTCCTCCTAGACCGTCGCAAGAATTTCCTCCGAGTCCATCGCTTCCTTCTGACATTTTCGAGCCCAGAAACCCGTATCAGGGCCCAGTGCCCTCTCCTTGATGAGTGACGCAGGAAGAAGGGGCTTTGAAGGATACCTCTCGGCCAGATTTTTGTGCCTGGTTGTCTGAAGTGTTGGATGCAGGGCAGGGACCATGCAGAGCAAGCGTTGGGAGCCCACCGTGGCCCAGCCTGGTGCTTTCCCAATGTTCCAGCCTTGTAACATCCTCAGAGAGCTGTGCAGAGCGGGGCTGTGGGTTCTGCTTTGCTGATTAAACACCTCCTTTGAGGCTTGTACTTGCAGATCAGGCAAGGAAACGCACTCACACCGGTGCTGTGCTCCCCTGTCCTGCCCAGGAGGCAGTGGACATGCTCACCCTGATGCTCAGCAGCCACTAGCTCAGAGCAAATTGATTTGCAAACAGGTAAACTGAGGCACCGAGCAAGCAGTCTCCTCAACCAGCCCCCAGCTCCACAGCCACCAGGAGCCTTTATAATTATTTTCACGTGAGGGTGCTTAAAACCACCCGTGCTTTCCCAAAGCAGCTGCCAGGGTGTCCTCATTTGCCACACTCTTGTGTAAGTGTTAACATAAGCCACGGGGCACGAGTGTCCCCAGTCCCCGCAGCAGGGACCACGCCGGAGTTTTCCTGGTGTCCCAGCGCCTCCGTGCTCAAGCAGCCTGAAGTTCCGTGCCTGTGGCTGTGAATGAGGCTGAGAAGCTCACGCTAATTCAGAGATCACAGTAAACAAGTTGTGGGGATGTGAGCTGGGATATCCTGGAAAACCTCAGCTGCCCTGAAAAGGAAAAATAATAATAATAATAATTAAAAAAAAAAAAAAAAGTCACAAGTGCATGCCAGAGGGCTTTAAATCGAGGTGAGGTTGTCCTAACTCTGGCTCCAGCCAGGGCAATATTTGTTTTTTCCCAGGTTGGGGATAATTCAGGCACCTTTGCCCTAAAGCAGCGACCTGCAGCTGTCACCTCGGGGCCATGTCCCCAGGGCAGCGCCATGCATGTCCCCGAGCCTGAGAGAAACCCAGCAGTCCTATCACAGGGGAAAAAAATAAAGTCACCTTGGGAAGAGAATGCTTCCCATTTTTTGGCTCTCAGAGGTGTCAAAGGAAGCAATCTGACGTCGAAGGGCCGGAAAAAAACAGCTTCTTGGCTGATGTTGGTCATGTACCGCGAGGTCACTTCGAAAGCTATCAGTGGCTTAAAAATAAATGCAGCGTGGAGGTTGCCATTCAGCGATATCCTGTATCCGAAAGCTGCAGGGGTGTAAGCAGGAAGAAACTGGAATGACCTTCCCCCCCCTCCCCCAGTCCCACATTTTTTTTATTTTTTTTCCTTTTTCACAGTCCTGGTAGTAAATCACTGACATTTCTGCATTCAACTGACCGTGCTTTGTTGCAAACTGTCCAGCGGGTGCTGCGCTGGGTGCTGCATTTGGACAGGGCAAGGTAGCCACCAAGCCCCCTCTGCTCAGGTCGTGCTGAGGATGGAGATGATGGCCATTATCAGCTCGAGGTGGTCAGCAGTTTGCAGGCAGGCACGTGGGAGAAAAGAAAATCCTCTGTGCGACTGATTTGCTTTTCCACAAGTGCTTCTGCAGCACAAACCCATCAATTCCTGCCTTGCATACCTTGTGGGGATGTTGAGGGCGAGCATCCCTGCAGGTTGCGGGGATGTTGAGGGTCTACTGAGTTGTGGGATGCTGAGGGCGAGCAGCAGGGTGATGAACAAGATGCTCATTTCTGCACATGATGGCTCACTGCTGGGAAGCACTCTGATATTTTCAGATCCAGCCCTGCTCACTCTTGGCTCTTTGTACTTCATCTTTCCACCACCTTCCGACCTCCTCCTGCTTCCTCCTACCCCCATGGCAGAGGTGAAGGCAGCTCCAAATGAGACACCTGGGCCATGTAGGGGATTGAGTAAACCCTTCAGGATGGGGGCAACCAGCCCAGGTGGAGATCTTGGCCCTTCATACCCCGTGGTGCCACAGCAGAGCTCCCCATGCACACCAGGGATGCCCACAGAGTCTTGGGGTGGGTTTCCTGAACCAGGACCCTTGCTGGACATAGAGGGTCCTTTCCGAATGCCACAAAGCTAAGAGTAGTGATACGGATCACCTGGGTGCAAGGCTGTGGACAGAAAATCAGCCAATAAGCCCATTTATGTTTTCTCCTGAGAAACTTCCGACCACAGGAAGGGATTGACACCCAAACAGAGAAAGAAAGAGGAAGAAGATTTATGTCTGCTGGGCTTAGAGGATCAAAAAACTGCCGTGATGCAAAACACGATCGAGGCTACAATCCCCTTTTGATGTCTGCAGGAAGGAAAGAAGATGCTGAGAACTTTCTCAGCTCTGTGGATGCCAGCCCCTTATTTCCACGTCCAGGGTCAAGAGGTGGTGGAAAGAAAAATAAAGTCCAACTGGGAAATAAGTTGAAAAGAGCCCTTTCCTTGCCCAGGGTTCCAGGGTAGTGCGGGAGGGAGCCACAGCCTCACAAATTGCATCCCCACAAATTGCATCCCCGTGCATCACAGCCCCGTACATCACATCCCTGTGTGTCCCACCCCCATCTATCACATCCCCATGCATCACATCCCTGCACCATCACGTCCCTGCAGCATCACCGTGCCCAATGCACCCCCAGCAGTGTGACACCCACTCTGGATGGAGAATACAAGTGGCCAGGAACATTCCTGAAGTCACTTTGGAGAGTCAATGCTATCCGTCCCTGTAACAGGTTGACCTGAGTGTCCCCACCACGGCCACGTCCCCTCAGACAATAGTGCATGCTGCTGGGACACTGTCCACAGCGGGTGAAATCCCTAAATTTAGATATACCAGCTGTGAGTGGTATGCAAGGTATTTAAGGGCCTATAATTTTAGACTAAGACGTATTTAATCATGTTATATCTGGGGCTGAGCAACGCAAAATATTTTCCACGGTTATTCATGTGGATCTTTACATGAATTAGCAGTAGCCATAATCATCCCTCTTCAGAGTCCTTGCACTAGGGAGGGCAGACGAAGCTGGACTTTCCCTTTGCACCAGTTGGTGTTTGCGAGAAAAGCACTCGAGCATCCACCAGACCAAGGAAAAGAAAAATCCCCGGGTTGCCTGGGACAGGTCACGGGTGGGCAGCAGCCCTGGGACTGGAGCAGTTTCAGCCCATCCCCACATAAACAGAGATAAATCCATCAGCAAAGGGGGTTTACAGAACAAGCCGAGAAATTTAGGGAAATTTTAATCCGCTTACAGATTTTCCACAAACAAAAACGCGGGCTGCTGGGGCCAGGTCGGTGACTGGGGTGAGTCGGCAGAGCGCCCTTGATGTTGGTGTGCTAATTTTTAACAGCTGGGGAAATCTGGCACGGGGTCCTCACAAGTCGCACTCCTCCCTCCCATTGCTACGAGCAGCTGGGTGGGCGACAGCGCTGGTGGCCCAGGAGCATCTCAGAAGCATCCTCCCAACACCACCTGTGAGCAGCAGCTGGGCAAAAAGGTTTTGTTCTCTTCCAGCACAGCCATTCCTGCTGGAAGCCGCTGGAAAGGGAACCGCGACCTTCCTTCTGCAAGGATGGATAACACAGGCATTCATTTTTATGCCATTTTTGGGCAGCTTGGGAGGACTTGGGGTGCCTGTATTGTGAACAAAATAAATCTGGCTTGCCTTCAGATGTATCTTCAGGTGGTTTCACTTCAAGTGTTTTGGAGATGAGCAGTGGGCTGCAGGCAAAACAGAGATTTTTGGATATTTATAAAACTACAGAATCTTATTTTCAGTTGCTGAGTTTTGATATTTGCTGTTTGCTTTAAATAAAGCCTACTTTGTTGGTTTCTTTTGTTTATTTGTTTGTTCTTGTGATTCAGGATGACTGGGAGCACCCAGCATCTGGGAAGCTGTGTGCGCATGTGGTTTAAACCTGCCTCAGAGTAGTCGCAAGTGTGTTTTGCATATTTATCATGGACAGAGGGATTATAATATAATTATTCACTACCAGTCAATAAAAAAGGAATTATCGTAACAGCTTCCATGTCACACATGGGATCACACTGCAATTAAGAAGGAAAAGCCCACAGTTAATCACTGGAAATGCTTTCTTCGTGTTCTACAAGGCACAGGAGAGAGCATTTACGTGGAGATGATGCTGCAGCGAAGGGAAGGTGCCCGGAGCAAATGCACGCTGCAGCAGCGATGTCTGCTGGGCTGGTGTCTGCAAAGCAATCCCGACAACCTTGCCTTGCCATGGGAATCACAACCAAGAGACACAGCTAAGACGATTTAGGAGCTGAGCGACTTCTGCAGGTCTGGGCAACTCCCAACTCCCCTTGCATGAAACGCAGTATGGGGAAAGATTGCTCCCCATTGCTCTTCTGCTGGAATATGAAGCACTGCAATGCTCAGTCCCTCTGTTAAATGGCAGGTTCCCCCTCCCTGGCATTCAGGAGATGACAGCAGTGCCCATCAGAAAGGGCAGCAGTTCCTAAAACAGCTGTAGCTTGACCCAGCACGGTGCCAATGAAGATGCTGCAAATGCTGCTGACAACTGATGGAGTCGATGAAGGATTCAGGACCCATTTTTCTCTGTTAGCTGCTCAGGTGGTTGCAAGAGAAGTCACTCTGTCGTCACCCAGGTCATGCCCCTGTGCCCCGAGGGAACGTGTGCTCCTTTTATAAGCACGCGCTCCTCCCGTCGCGAAGCACATCGAGCCGTGGATGTGATAACTGTCATAACTGCTGCTGGCTCCGCGTTGCCTCGCTGCTGCTATAATAGAAGGGCAGACCCCTTCCAAGCACAATAAATATTGCAACCACCAGGCCCTGAAGTCTCCCGTCTAATTAAAGGCTTTGGGTATGGATATTCCAAGAGCTGCTGAGATCCGGTGGAAGCGGGACAACGTAAACACCTTGGAGAATGCCTCAGTTTCCAGATGAGCTCCCCACATAAAACCACGCAGCCTCTGCTCTCCCCGAGCAGAGCAGCAAAGCCCCTGCCTTGGCCCTCGCCGTGCTAAGCCATCAGGGAAATGGAAAAATACAGCGTATGCACTCATTCCTGATCATTACTGATCAGCAGTGGTCCAGAAACTTGGTAACTGATAGCTATTATTTTTATCCCGGCTTTTGTGTATGAGTGTCTGTTACTGCTCTTGATTCTTGTCCTCCTGCACAGTTTCACGCTCTATAATAGTTTACAGGGCCTGAAAAGCAAAAACTTTCCTTGCTCTGGGGACTGTGGGGTTTGGAAATGTCCAACCCACCTTTTCAGTGTCCTCTGAGGATTTGAGCATCTCTTCTGTGTCACACAGCCAGCACCTTACTACAGAGCCTGCCTTCGCCTCTCGGGGAGGCTGTGAGCTGGGTATTTGCGACCGGGAGCACCAGAAGCTGTTCTGCATGCTTTGACATTATCTTCCACCAAAAAAAACCACATTCATTTATTAAACCTCACACAGAGATAGATACAGGTTACCCACTTTAATTTGCACAGACAAAGGTTAACTGGCCCACCAGAGCTCACTGGGCAGGCCAGCAGGTGCCCTCCCATCCCTGCCAGATTCCAAAATACCTGGGAGCCAGGAACCTCACACTGGTGCCTCTTTATCCTGAATCCCCTCACAGACCACACAGGGGAATCAAGTGAGCAATACCCCAAACCCCCTCCTGCCTTTAGCCATTGCCTTCTTCCCGTCTTGCTTTTCTTAGTATCCAGAAGACAGAAAGAAAAAAAAAAAAATTTAAAGGCAACATGAAACCATTCCACACTCCCAATGAGAAAATAAAAATGGATGTTGCGGGCTCATGTGTTCTATATGTTTCCAAATATTTCCATCTGCTCCTGAAATTTCCATTAGGAGTTGCCAAAAAGTCTTACAGAATTGTTAACACGATGGTAAATTTAGATTCTTTTTATGGAGAGACGTTTCCCCACCCTCCTAAAAGTCTGGTATCAATTTGTCCTGTCACTGATAAGCCAAAGGTATTGCTGCATTTGCCCTTTTGCCCTGCTTGTGGCGGAGCTGCTGGCTGCGATGGGACAGGAGGGGATGGAAGGGGACAGGAGGGGATGGATGGGACAGGGCAGGAGGCAGGGAGGTAGCACAAGCAACCACGTACATGGCACGGTAATCACAGTGCCACAGCACCTCCAGACTGTCTGGGACACAGACAGTCCCAGCACAGCTTTTTTGATGCTTTTTCATTAAAACAGGGTTTTCTTTCCTGCTGGGAGGTGTCTTGCCAGGTTGGCTCTCGCATGTGCTCCGTTGGATCAGCGGTGGCATCACTCAGGGCTGATCTATCTGCTGTTACCGGAGCTGAGAGGAGCACAGCGAGCACTCTGCAATATTGTTTTAAAGCAGTCACTCTCTGTGACTTAATAATAGTCCTGTCCATGCAGCATAGCAAATAAGGGCCGTTTTCCAGACGAGGAACTTAACAGACACTGAAGATTCCTGCCCAGAACACACCACTCCTGCATCCTGCAGCAGGGCTGGTGCTGACAGGGAGGGCAGCCCGTGGTCCTGAGCCTGGAGATGTGAACCCAAGCCCATGCAGCTCAGGGCAGCGAGCTCCCTGCCACCATCCCAGCAATGGTATCTGTTCTGCCAGGCTGCCTCTTCCAGTGACCGTCCATCTCCCCCTATTAAATGCACTGCAAAAAAATTACATACCCACACAGAAAAGAAACTTGACAATGCTTTTAGTTACGATCAAGCCTAGCTACAACACCTAGAGAAGTGAATTGCTAGATAGACACTGTAGGGACGCCACAGTGACTCCCTGCAGTGACTCTTCTAGGGCATTGGAATGCACTTAGGGATGGATCTATAGCATAGAACTTAATCTTCCTTAAGGAAGAAAGGAGAGCTGCAAGTCTGCGTTCTTGCTCCCGGGAGAATGGCACAACAACGAGCCCAGGGAAGGAGAATTACAGACGCCTCATTTCATCCTTTCTACCCCTGTGATGTTCCCTGACGTGCCGCTGAGCTTTGCCCACCTCGGGGAATGCTGCACCACGAGGAGCAGCTGTGCACAGGCTGGGGGGGAAGCAAGGAACTCGCAGCAGCCGCCTTCAGAAACGAGCCCTTCCCACCGAAAGGAAACCTGTCTGATCTTCTAAACCCTTCCCTGCAATTACGCTTATCGTATTTCCCTCCTGATGTATTTCTTCTTCGAGAGCAACAGCCTCCACTCTGAGCTCTGGGCGAGCTCTGGGGCTCACACATCCGCGCATTGCCACCTGCAGCCTGCTTGGGAAAGAGCCGCGCTCGGCAGCGAGCCCCAGAGCTCGCTTCTGTGCTCGCCTCAGGTCACCCAGATGTCCCGGAGTGAATGGCATCAGCTTGTCTGGCCTCATCACTGTATAATTAGTCCACTTGGTTTCGAATTTTAGAGCTCAACCTTCATCCTGCCGAGAGCTGGAAAGAGATGGGAGCTCTCGGAGGAAACAGGGGAGCTCCTGTCTGCTTGGACAGTATGAATTATTAACTTCTGCGGGCACTGTTGTTCAGACTTCAGTGTTAAAAAGACGTGGTTAACGTCTTCCCTAATTTTCTTGTCAATTTTCAGAGTGAAACTTCCTCTCTTCTCGCACGCAGCAGTGTGAAAGCCAGGGGAACCCGCAGAGAGCGCGAGTTTGTGCTACCAGGCGGCTGAAGTCGTTTTATCTTAAACTGTTAATTTTTCATAACGTTGCATTTTTTATGTATTAGTGACTGAGCTCTCAGCCAGATATTTTATTTTTTTAATATTTGCATTTTTGTAGGAATAAAAAAAATAAATAAATTATATTTGCTTGAAGAAAACATCAAAATTCAAGCAGATGGGAGTTTTTACCAAAAGAAGACTGTTTTGCTCAGAATTCATTCTATTTCCAAAACCTCAAATAAAGTTTCATATCTTTCAGCAAATCTTGGACCGGGATTATAAATTCAAAATAAAAATACAGAAATTTCCTACGTTGAGCTTATAAATGCTAGTTTACGACATATTCTGGTGTCTTAATGAGAGCCATGTGACCAAAGTTACACATTATAGGAAACAGCCAAAAGGCACATATTATTTTACAGGTATATTTTTAACTGTAGAGGATTGCTTTTTAAAAGTTTAACACAAGATGTTGTTATCCTTTTTTAATTAAAAAATTACTGCGGTATTTTTCCATTTTTAACATGCTCTGCTCTGCACCTCAGCAGTGCGCAGGGGAACCACATCGTGTCCCCAGAGTCCTCTGTGCACTACAGATGTTGGCACCAATGCTATTTATTGTCACCTTGCAGCTCCCAAAAGCTCTGTCTTGCTGATTTTCTTCACCGCAAGCCCTCACAGCATCATTTCAGAAAAGTTTTGGGTGTACAGAACTGCTGATGTTGGATAGCAACAGCATCACTAAAACACTTTTATTTTACTTAAGCCCAGCAAACTAAGACAGTGATGATAATGGCATGTGACGGTATTGGAGAGGAAAGTCTCAGGCCTTGCTACACCTCACCTGTTAAATATTATTGGGTTTAGTGCCGTAGGAGGTCTGAGCTCTCTGGACCTCACAACACAGCCTTAGTAATTATCCCCATTTCTAACCCCATCTCCACTGTTTGTCCCTATTGACAGTGCTGCTATTGAATACCCAGTAATGGGTTGCAGCCTCCAGCAATCCTCCCTCTCATTTTCCAGCTCAGGGGAAACACAACAGATGAGCCCATACATGAAAAGGAGGGGAGGCAAGGCTGTGGTTCTCTGTGAGGGCATCAGTGGCACTCACTCAGGTCCTGGGCACAGGGGACACACACCACTGATGGCCCAGCGGTGGTTTCTGTCTATATGTGTGGTACTAAACAAGGCTCAGTCTGCAGCCAAATCCACCAGGTCTCAGTGCTGGAGGGCAGCTTGAGGCTGACTTGGGGAGGAATTGCATTGAGTCAGCCTGGCTAGCTTCCCCCCCCAGGAAGGAACCATGGCCAAAAACTGTCCTGGCACCTCAGGTCTCTGTATGCTACCCTGAGACCAACAAGCATCCCTCCGGCAGTCCATACAAGCCTTCAGTGGCACCAATTTCACTGTAAAATATTTGCATGTTTTCAATTACAGTGTAGGCCAGGCAGACCCACGAGGCTCTTCGCAGTGCCGAGCCCATACAATGGATGCATTAGATCGTTCTCTTAAGCATTGCCTGGTGGGCCAAAAGAATCCTGGGTTTACAAGAGTTAAGGACGGAGGGCTGGGAATTAATTGACATCTTCCATCTTCATATGATCTCAGGTGGATACTTTATTTTTTGTCTGAGGAGGTTTATTTTCCTCCAGCTTGATTGGATGAATTGTGTTCCCAGAGATCAGAGAGTTCAGATGGCAGAGGATCCTCTTACCAGAAGATGAAAGCCAATATAATCAACTGCACAACTTCAAAACATGCAGCTTGTTCTTGTTGGCTGCGCCTAAGTTTTCCCTGCAGAGAAGCTGTCGACAATGATTTGATATCAATCCAGTAACAATCCCTGGTTTCTAATAATAATTTGCACTTCAGTAGAAATGTTCATGTGAGGCTCTGAGAACATTTAGCAGATGGTCATTAGCGAAGCTCCCCAGTTCTCCTGCAAGGAAGAGATAACAATTATTAGCCTTGTTTTACAGATGGTGACACCGAGGTGAGGCACTGAAAGGTGAAATAACTCTCCTAATTTTCCATAACGAGCCGGTGGCAACAGATCTATGAATGAAACCCAGGCATCCTGCTGCGATTACTCCACAAACCCCATATCCTTATCTCTTACAGGAAAACATGGTCAAAGAGGTGAGCCTGGAAAGCAAAAAGCGAGTGACTCAAAGGCAGGCTTCATGACACATTTCTGGAAATAAGGAATTAGGTCTGGGTCAATAAATAACTGGAAAACCAGGGGGACGCAATCTGAGAGGCATGTGAAATGAGGATGGATGGAAAAGCAAGAAGATAATGGAAGGGAGGGGAAGGAAAACAGAGAGCGGGACTGACTTTTTCTTTCCACTCTTGGTTTCAATCAGCGTTGTAAAACGAAAGGTTAAGGCCCAGAAGGAACAGAGAAAGCGAGCGGCGTCTGCCCCCGCGGGGCTGAGACTCATGAGGGAGGCTCCCCAGGGGCTGTGCTCACCGGGCCCATGGCCCATGGCCCTCAAGCCTCAACCCACAGCCCACATCCCTCGGCCCACAGCCCAGGGCCCTCAGCCCATGGCCCATAGCCCTCAGCCCTCAGCACAGGGCCCTCAGCCCTCAGCACAGGGCCCTCAGCCCTCAGCCCTCGGCACGGAGAAGCCCTGGCAGCGGGGGTGCCCCTGGCAGCCACCACCCCCCGGCCTGGCGAGCGCCAGCCCTGCTCCCTGCAGCTGGCAGCGGTGGGAGGGCAGGCTGGAGGTGTGTGGACAGGCACTTTGGGGACTAATTTTAGCTTTCTGTTGTCCTGCCTTTCCCTTTCTCACCCAGGACGTCTGGACTGCTGACACCGATTGACTGGCTGATGCTCCAAACCGCTGCGCTAACATCACACATACGCGACGAGGGGAACGCGGCCCAGCTAGCTGGCCCAGCGGTGGAGTTTATAAAACAGCCAAATGGAAGCCAAAAGACTCGAGTTTAATCCCTCCAGTTAAGTCATCTAGATTCCTTCTCGCCACCAGCCATCTGATCTCAATCAACAAATCTTGGCCTTCGTTTCCTAACCTAACCGAGTCCCAGTGCTGAAGCCTGAAGTGATCTGCATGCAAACTGCTTTAGTAGTAATACCTTCAAGAGGGATTTATTATTATTATTATTATTATTATTATTATTATTATTATTATTATTATTATTATTATTATTATTGCTATTGCTATTAATATTACTATTATTTCCCAAAAGCACTCTAATGTGAAAGTGGTATGCAAACAAGAAAGGTGTCAGTAAGGTTTGCTGTCAGTAATTTGTAAGCACTGTAATTTTCTTCCATTCATTTTTAACATCTATAGCTATTAAGAGTATATTGAAATAGATGTACTAACGTGAATATATTGTATTACAAATATATAATACCCAATCATTGAGTATTAAAATGGCATGCTTTTTATGACTAGAAATACTTCCAATTTGTCTGTTCCTCTCATAACATTACCAGGATTTTGTAAGCAGATCAAACTTGGACTGCTCTGTCCACATCTTTAACATCAGTAAGCAGCATCACCTCTAGCTGCAAGATACACTTATGAAACTCTGCAATACTTTGTTTTCAGCATCGTCCAACACACACTCCAGCACCAGAGAGCCAGAGCACCAGACCTGTAACCAGAAGTGTGCTGGAGTGGTAAAATATTGGCTTTATAGCAGGGAACACCAGGGCAATTCCAGAGAGCAGAGCCGACGGCTGCATCGGCCAGCTCAGAGACAGCTCATGGCCAAGAACACGGACACTGCTGATGCTGCAGGAGCTCCTGGGGGGCTCAAAGCAAAGGGCTTCATTCAGCATATTTGCATTTTGGAAGTAAATACTGCTGCATGCCCAGAAGGAATCCCAAATGTGGGGAGAAAAGAGAAGAAGGAGGAGGCAGGAACACTGCGCTGCTCTGCCTGTGCCAGCTATGAGCACGTTTTTCATGATGCAGAGAAGATGGCAGAGCAGCTCATGCCAAGAACAAGTGTGTGTCACCTCAAATACTCTTTTTTCCATGCCCCTTTCATTAAACCCGATCGCCAAATTTCCCATGCCTTGTCATAGCCCCAAAGAAATGAAGTGGCAGAGGAGTCAACCTGCACAGAAAGACCTGTGTTTGAAGGGCACCGTGTACGGAAAAAAATCCTGCAGGTTCTCCTGATCTTTGGTCCGCAGTCCTGCATGGTGCTTACTGTAGAGGAATATTAGGGAGATGCCATTTGTCAGGCCAAAATGCTTCCCAGCAAAAGTCAGGATTCACAACTGGATTCCAGATACTCAAGGCTATCTTTAGCAAGCGGAGTTGTGAAACATCTCTTCAATTTTGCCATCTCTCATGACTACAAACTGTTTATACCTCAACATTATTTTTTTCCTTATCATCTCTGTCCACTTCCAGCAAGCACCAAGCACAACCCAAATGAGGGAGCAGCCAGGGGCCGAGGTACTTTCCACAGGGACAGGGATGTGACTCCCCGAGAGCCACTTGCTATGCCGGAGGATTGGTCACTCTTGTGCCACTTGAAGAGAAATATATCCACAAAACTGCACAGACATTCACCTGCAACTGCTGAGAACCCAGTGCCAGCCCTACAAGTGCTTACAATTGACCTACAAGTCACGTGCAGTGTGAGCGAATCAGTTTCCTCCCTTCAGGAAAGCAGACCAAAGAGGGACCATTTCAAGGCATGTTTCAGTGTGGACATACAGTTAAGTAACATCTTGTCCAGGGCTGGAGCTCCTGTTCAGCTGCAGACCCTCAGCTTTCACTCCTCCTCATTTCAATGTGACATTACCTGTGATAATGCAGGAGCTTATTTCACAATTTCTTTTTCTGAACATGCACGAGATACTATGTAGTAGCAAGGGACACAGAGGGAACAAGATATGCCATTTTGCCAACTAAAATAATTGTATTACAAAGCTCAGTCCGGCTTACATTATTGTGCTGTGCTCAATCAAACACTATCCCAAAGGTGCACACGTATCTCCAGACTATTTTAGGGGCTGGCAGCTGCTTCAGTACACTTACTCTTTTTTATTTTTTTATTTCTTCATCTTGGGGCTTTTAAAATTGATGGGAGGCTGAAGGCAAGAGCTGATGCATTGTAGATGACAACAAAAGAGGCTCCATAAAATTGCTTTTGGCATCTCGTGTGCGTTCCGTCTACATCTTATAAATTACCACTGCATTTCAGTGATAAAAATAGTTTTGTATTTGGAATTGATTACAGTGAGATAAAGTTCTAATAAAAAAAAAAAAAGTACTGATGCATAAATATTCTGAACATACAAGGGTAATTCGATTTGATAAAATAGAAGTAGGGCTCTTAATTTCTTTTAAACGGAACACGCATCCACACACGCATACCACAGCGCAGATGAAACTTCAGCAGCTGTTTTACTTAGGATTCCCAGAAATGGTTATGTGCCTCTTGTAGCTCTTCTCTCCAGACGTTTTTATGGCGATCTCCATGTCACCGGCGTTCTCATCCCCGATGCCGGGTAACGTTCCCCTGCAATCTGAACATGTTCAGCCCAGGACACTGCGCTTTCTGCTATGCAATAAACATCGATCCCTTTCCTGTGCCCTTAAGGGTGATCATATTAAGTAGGCTATTTTTATTTAGTTCGTTCCTTAGCGCATCAGCTCTGCAACCAGTGCTTTTGCCTTAACTGGGACTGCAGGATCAGCAGAGGGAGCTGATATATTGTTTTCAGCAATTCTTATATAAATGGAAGCATCACTTTATTTACATGAAAAAGAGGGAAATAGCTGTTCATATTTCAGTACGACCCAGACCAGCATGCTTTACTCAAGCAAAATGCTATTTGACTTCGACTAATAAATTAAGGGTGAAAATTGGCTCTGCATCATGACAAATGCATAGTTAACCTTTAAAGAAACATGAGGCTTAATTGCAGATAATAGGGCTGGATGAAGGACCTGGTGAAGCCAGAGCAAAGCACCAAGGCTGATTTGCTGAGCCCCCCACCCACTCCAGCACTGGTGCAAGACTCTGCCCTCAGGCATAAGCAAGCCTCCAAGTCCCCAGCCCCTGCAGCTCACGCTGGTGTCAGCCCAACCCCGAGACCTGCACCCGCAGAGGCCGTGTCCGCTCGCAGCCCTCTGCACCCCCCATCCAGGCTGGAAAGAGGCTTTTTGGGGGGGCAGGAAGCCATCTCCTCTGGTCCCACCAGCGCCCTGCCAGAGTCGCGGCGGGGGCCGGGGCTCGCGCCTTTGATGTGGGCTGGACGGGATGTGGATGCGTCTGCTCGCGCCAGCCGCGCTAGCCGAAGCGCAGAAAGAAAAACCGACGGCAGAAAGGCGATTGTTTCTGTAGAGCAGCTTGAGCATTCCTCAGTTCTCAATAATGTACGATAAGCTGTTACGAGTGCCTTAAAAATCTTCCATATGAATAGTAAAAGCTGTACAAAATGTGTTCCCAGCAACTATTTCATGGTCCCGGGTCGTGCTTCCACAGGGTAAATGCAGGTAGACTGACAGCATGTTATTTTTAAATTTCATTTATTTATTTTTGTGTACATTTTTCTTAATTTGACTGACATAGCATTGCTATAAAGATGCCCTGCTCTTTGAATATTTAATCCAAGACCACTAGTTCAAGTGTGGTTATGAAAAGTCACGGCAAACATATGACTGGAAAGAGGTGGTTGGTTTTGACTTCCAGGCAGTTGTTTGAAGCATTTCTTAGATGCACACAATATTCAGCAGAACACACGCACACACAGTGCTGAGTTTAACACACACACACGCGCACACACACATCTGGAAAACGGTTACAGTGGTTGAAGTTTCAAAAGGTGTACTGTCCCCTTCTCTCAGCAGCAGTGATAAACCTTTGGATATCCTGAGAAATAAAATTGAAGCGTAGTAAAGAAGATTAACTTATTCCACCAGCAGGGTACTTTTTTTTTTTTTTCAAGTTAAATATATTCTCCCAATCTTTTTTTTTTTTTTTTTTTTTTTTAAATGAAGAGGGCAGAGGGAAAGGTCCTGGGGCAGCCAGGGTTAAAGAATACCAGTTCAATTGTTCCACCAATGTCCTTAATCCAGTACAACACGGATCCTAAAAGCATCTCATTAAAACAACATCATTAAATAAAAGCCTATCTAATGTTACGCACATGGTCCTACTGTCAGTTTCCTACTATTTATCATCTTCATAGTACGAGGAACGGCTTTGAGATGAATGAAGACAACACAGGTTAGGAGAAGTGCTTCAGAGAGCACGGATGTGAAGCCATAGGGCCAGCAGCCGGAGGACCACCGATGTGCTCTGGAGCACGAGGGCACTCAGGGGCTCTGCAGTGCCTGCCTGCCTCCTGTGGGAATTTTGCCTGCCTCCAACGTGCAGTTTTGCCTGGCTGCAAACCTCATTTGGCACTGGGGAGAACCCAGGCGGCATCTCACGAAGACGACAGCACCTGCTTTCTGCTCAGTAAACCCCCAGCATGTGTTCACCAGCGCTGGCCAAGCCAGGGCGAGAAGTGCGGGGACTCAGAGCTTCCCATCCCCATCCACCCTCACCCAAAGCTACAATTTGGGGTCTGGCATTAGAATGTGGACACTTTTGATTCTCATGAGCTCCGGCGAGCTGCCCTGTGCCACACACTCCCTCGCAGCCAGAGGGGTTGTGTGAGGTGACGGGCTGCCGAGCAGCAGCGAGCGCTGCGGAGGAAGCAGGCCAGCAAAGACTTAGACAACAAAAACAAACACGAAGCAATTAAAAGAAGGATGGGAGATGCGGTCTGATGCGCTTTTGCCAAGAAATAAATATTTTACATTGCCCTTTTTGAAAACACTCGCTTTGTGTTTTTTAAATCTCCAAAATGGCAGCTGCTCGCGGCACCCACCCCTGCACACACACACACCCCAACACACACACGCTTCCAGCCTTGGAGAGCTACCGGATTTACTTCGAGACGAGTTCCTGGTGCATTTTGACAATTTACTTTGAGGCAAGTTATTCTCAAGAAGGCAAAGTTCATGCGTGGCTTTGACAGCTCCACTTTCTCACAAATGGTATTTGAAAAGCAGAAAGCAAATGAGGGCCAAAGCTCCATTTAAAGTTCACCTCAGATGCCTGAAAAGCATTTATACCCACATCCTTCTGAGGTCCCTGCTTTATGAACTTCTAATGAATTCCACATTCTGCTACCCAACGTTTCTTATACATAGGGGGAAGAAAAAACAAACCAGAAAACCAATGCAAGCTGTTAGGAAACAGATGCACCACAGCAAGGCCGGGGAGGCTTCGGAAGCAGCAGAGCAGCAAGGCACCTTTGCGGAGAGGGGGAACGGGAGGAAAAGAACAAAAAGCATGTATTTGTGAGATGCCAGTCCTTACAGACTCACACAGGGCACACATAGAGGATTTTGTCTCCTACAGAGCAAGCACAGCCTCTCGTGGGCAGGACTCACGGCCTCCTCACCAGGGCAGGTGTTTAGCCAGAGGCAGGCCTCAGCACCTCATTGCCCCGAGGGCTGACACAAAACTCCAGGCTTTTTTCTGACGAGGCTCAGACAAACCCAGGCCATCATGAGCCAGGTGTTATTCCTCAGGTGGAAAACGATCCTTTTCTTGGAATTCCAGTGCGCTGCTGGTTAACAAAGCCGCGGCACTGAGCGTTCATGGCAGCTAAACTGACCCTGGTGCAAGTCAATGCCCTCCTGAAGGAACAACTACAACCCGACCGGTGCTTTTCCTATTAAAAACGACAGTAAAAAAGTGAATAGGCTTATTCAGAATACTCCAAGACATTGAAAGAAAAAGTGAAAAATGCTTTTGTATTAAAAAAAAAAAAAAAAAAAAAAAAAGCTTGCTTATCTCCATCTCCAATTCCAGAGCAAACCAGGTCACTAAAAGAAAAACTGAGATGCTCTATATATAATTTAAAATAATAATTAGCCACCTACTGACACTTGCTGTCCCAGCTGTCAGGAGATACTAAAGTGATTCCATATAGCTTGAGGGCAGGCTGGGAGACACCTTCAGCACATCTTGGGTAGTACCAGGAATGGATAAATAATAAATAATAAGAACATGAGAAAGAATAATCAGCTTTCCATATGTGAGGAAAAGAAGAGACTTTCACAGTTATGAAATAAATGATGGTACTGGGGAAAAAAATAAAATAAAAAACACCCCAAAAATAAAATAAAATGAAACATAAAACAAAACAAAACAAAATAAAATAAAATAAAATAAAATAAAATAAAATAAAATAAAATAAATAAAATAAAATAAAGTAAGGACTTGCATTACAGTAGGTTGGAAGTCTTCCCTTTTTAATGTGTTCAAAACACAGTTGCTTTGCCTGTGTCTTCTTCAACACCAGCAGACCACTGGGAAGTGGTTGCTTTTCCATTCAGCTCAGTTATTTTTTATTTTTTTTAGTGAAAGTACATAGAAATATCCTTGTTACATACTTCCCACCATTGCAAAAAAGCACATTTCACACGCAGAGTGACAGAAATGCTAGAAATTTCATATATTTTGATGCCAAACATGGATCTTCACGAATAAAACTGTCATTCCTTAAATTGAAGATTTTGGACATTTTTAGACAGCTTTTTTTTTTTTTTTTTTCTGTGAGAAATGACAAGTTTTACTCCAGCATATCCCCAGTTTGCAAGACGCTACATGTAGCAGCTTCCCCCCGGTGTATTGCTGTTGAAAAACAAACGCCAAATTCCCACCGTTTTGCATGTTGTGACGATTTCCAGCAGCCCCGCTGGCACGGTGACAGCCATCACCAAACACAAGCCCTCGATTCACTGTTATGGAGAAAGAGAAATGGTGGCAGAGCTCTGGAAATGCACTACATACCTAGATTTATGGGGAATTTCGGAGCCACATCCTGGGTTTGGTGATGTTGTACTTTGTACCGGGCTATTTTCTGTCTGTAGAGCCCCGATCTGAGTTAAGACCACCATGCAGCATGGACTATGTTATCAGATATTTATGGAAGACTCATGACTAACTCTGGGCAAAATGTGGATGGGGAGCTCTGCAGCTGCACCTGTAGATGTGAAAATTCGATCCTGACTTAACAGCTACAGCGCAGGCTGTAATTTATCTTTAAACACACCTTTTTGGCTCTTACAAGGCACTTAATCTACATCTCTTCCCTCTGGCTGCCTAAATCAAGGACACCTGGTCCTTTCTGACTCTTCACTGTACCCTTCCTGGAAAAAAAAAAGAAAAAAAGAAAAAAAAAACAGCAGACAACTGTGTTGAGAAATACCAAAGACTTTCAGCTATTGTTCCTGGACACCCCAAGACGGCTGAAAGCTCTTAACTAGAGGAACAGACAGCAAAAGGAGATGTGGCAGACCCCAATACCTCCATCACACGCAACCCTGGGGAAAATCCATCTCCCTACATTTTTGGGGGCTGCGGGCACACCTGCTGCCAGACTGTTTTCCATCTCTCAGAGTTGGCCGCCTCTTGCCATAGCGCTTATCTCCATCCGCGTTTGGCACAACTTGGTTCGTAGCCTTGCATGAAGGGTCAAGGCATTTTAGAAAGACCACGGACTGATCTCCTATTTTCTCAAAAAGAATAAAAATCTGGGGCAAAATCAGAATGAATTAGGATAAACCCTGAGCTGGCCTGAATTCTCCCTGTATGAGAAACCAAACACAAACCTTCCTGATTGGTTCAGCAATACTTGGGGCGGGTGTGCTTATCCTTTATTTTGAAATTACACTATTCTGAGCTTCCTGGATTTAACTGGGCCCAAAAGCGAAAGTAACATACCAAAATACCCTGAAATAAACTTCTAGGAAGGGTTTTCAGGTCTGGCTAAAACCACACAGCTTTGGAAATTGCCGAAAGCTGTCTGATCTTTTGAGATTTCCATCTCTATTTCCAGCGCACATAAGACACTTCCAAGCATTTCCCAGCTTATCCTCGCGGCGCTTCGCAGCCGCTGGAGTCGTGCCCCATCGTTTAGAGAAACCCAAGAGCCTTTCGAGGAAGGAAACACCGCCCGGCCCACAGCCTGGCTGCCGGCAAGGGCAAGCCGCCGTGCCGCGAGGCTGCTGCAACTCTGGAGCTGCTCCGCTTCCAGGAAGGGATTTTTAATGGGATGGCAGTGAAGCATGAGAGCGTGTCAGAGAGCAATCCAACAGCCCAGGGAAGCTCTCGCTTGGGCTGGATACCCGCAGGATAGCGAGGCCTTGGCTGTGGCTTCCCGTGGGCAGGCGCTGGATAAGAGGCAGGCAGCGCCGTCCTCTCCCAAAGCGCTCCGCGGAGAGCTGGCCGGAGGCCCCTATCCCTTGCCTTCACTCCGCCCAACCGCCTAGAAAAAAGGCTGCTAGTAAAATCCCAGACAGTAAAACGCAAAATGTAACAGTGACCAAGATGTAAGGGGTCGATGGAGGCTAAGAGCTTTCTAGCAACCCAGGAGTGCACTAAAGGAGGCCGTGTAATAAACGTCACGAGCCACAGTCGTTCCTGGGAACAGCACTGCCCGCAGCATGGCTCTCTGCAGAATTCACTTGCCCCTGTGGCCAGTAAATTAGATATTCCCATTTTTCAGTTAGTTATAAGCCACCTGAAAATGTTTATCCTCTTCTTTCTCAGCTACAGAAGCCTTCCCAAGCTTTTCCCATCATCTATGCCCAAGGAATCTCACTGACAAGCTTGAGAGGGGAAGCAGCAAAGCACGAGGCCATGCAGCAGGCAACAAGCACTGGTTCACTTGCAGTTTTTCCCAGTCATTTTATTTTGAGTTTTAAATTTTGTTTCCCTTGCAAGAAGTGGGGACGCAGTGGCCATCTGGGACACGTGACAAAACGCATGCCCTAAATCCATTCCTCTCTGTCTGCTTCACTCTTCTCCACCACCTCCAGACCTTCCTTGGCAGAGGGGACCAAGACCAGCTGCCTAGCAGAGGACTTATTTTGTCCCTATGCCATTAAAACCACCCTTGCAGTTTACTATACTCTCTTTAGAGTCCTCTTCATTTCTACAGCACACAAACCTTTGTGTCCAGACCACCGGCGCCACCACCTCCTAGCTGTGCTTATGCTCACCTACAAATAAATAAAGGCTGTGATTAAAATGAGCTTTTTTTCTTGCCCTCCTTAACAACAAAATCAACTGCTGTTGTGGCGTGGGGTTACACGAAGGAGCTGCATTCTTTCAACCTGCAACAGAGATAAGTACAGTGCATAAAGCATCTCTTCCAGCCACTGTCCGGGAGTGAATGTCAGTATGCTGCATAGCTCTGGCCTGCCAGAGCACACGTCAAATTTCATAGTATCCATCTGCTCCAGTAAAGGCTGAGCTGAAATATTAATTAGGAGATCTGATCCCTTCTCACCAGAAACAATCTGGATTTTATAGCTCAGCCAGAGGCCAGAGAAGCAGACAAAGCTCTGCGATACATCCTTTGCTGCTGGTTAAAGGCTTTCAAGGAAACAACCAACTTGGGGGAGAGGACACAGGCTGTAAAACACATGGACATCTGGTCTGTTATGTCCACCCTTCGTCTGCCCCAAGCTCAGCCCCCTCCTCCTAAGTGCATGTTCAGAACAGAGAGAGATGACTCCTCTAACATAAACAGCTATAATATGGCAATAAAGATTAATGAGTAAAACTTGCCATTTTATGTATAATCCGCGGGGATTTACAATCATTAATCTTTATTAGTGTGTAATAACTGTTTAGACAGTAAGGACAGATTCTCAGCTGGACAAAACTGGCCTTTTTCCAGCAAAGCCAATGGAGCAATGCCAGTTTACACCCTCCATGACCCTAGCTCTAAATGAGACCCATCCCCATCTGCAGGAATCATATCGCTAGCAGTATTTCCCCAACAGCGGGAGCAGATCAGTGAAGGCAACTATTTGTCTTTCTCTGTATCTGAAAAAGAGAGCCGCATGAGTCCAGGAAGCTCAACAATAGACATGTCAATAAACATGAGGAAATTCAATGAAAAAGCAACAGCAACAAAAGGAACCCCAAGGAGCAGGGAAGTGGATGATTTTTGAGGCAAGACTATAAGATCTGGTTTGGCAGGAGCGTAACTAAGAGGGATGTAGCAATCTTTGGCATGTGAAAGAGTGAAAGCACCAAGACAGGCTCCCAGAGTTCCTCTAAGAGGAACAAGATGGAAGAGAGAGAAAAAAAAGAGCATCTTGGCTGGCTTTTCTGAGAGAGGAGTTTGGGTTTTGTTTTTAATAAAAAAGAGGTCTATTAAACAAGGGAGCTGGTGGGAACCTTGTCTGAACTACATCAGACCAGCCACTAAAGCAATGCTGCGTTGGCCGAGCAGGATTTCCTCTTCCAAAATGTCTAGGAAAGAAGGGAAACGTGCAGGTACATACTTAGCTTCCTGCAGACACGGAGAAATCCTGGCTAAGGGTGGCAGTGCCGGTGTTCTTGCCCTTGGAACTGGGCACGGCACTGCCACAAGGTGCACCTAACACTGACCCAACAGGCACACAACCACCTCCTTACACGGCTGTTAAAGAACTGGGAGCTCAACTTAATATTTTAAGATCCACTTCTGACCTACCAAATGCCTTCCCCGCCGCACAGGGGAGGCCTGCTGCCCCCAGAACTGATGGTCCCTCCTCTGCAACAAGTCGGAGATGCCTCCTTCATTGCCAGGAAGCCCAACAAAAGGCAGGAAAAATGCAGAAATACAGTACGTGGATATCTGTGTAGTTCTGTACACCTGGAAAATCTCCAGAGAAGATGGGCCTTGCACCCACTGCAGCAGCAGGAACCTGGCATTTAAAAACAGTAACCAGCAAATGCCCTCCGATATCTCCATTAAATTTAAGGGACCATCAGGGTCCCAAAAAGTAGCTTTCAGGCTTGCCACAGTTCAAGGCAACATGCAGGAGGTTCCAGGCACATCAGGAGCTGTAAGGAATTTGCATGTCAGAGGAAAAAAGCGGAACATCATGCCCCTGTGGTCTCCCTCTTCCTGCCATGAGGATGGGCCGTGCATGTCTCCTGCAGCCCCACAGCCGCTGCTGTGGCTGAGCAGAGAGGAGCAGAGATTAGCAGAGAGGAGCAGAGAGGCCCTCGCTGCTCTGCAAATGCTGGAATTAATTCCCACTGCTGGTCCAGGCCACAGCTCGGTGCTGAGCTCCGGGCAGCTTTCCTCTCCTCTTTGCTCCCTGGTGTGTTTTGGTTTGTTTCAGGTCCATGGCATAAGACCTGCTTCTTTCGCACTTTAAATATCCTGACTCAGGACAATCTAACACCCTGCGTGCTGCCCACAGTGCTGTCAGAAACAAAAAAAGCCTTTTGGAAAACAGCTTCAGCTCAGCAGCATGACTGGTCGGGGGGCACGGTGGTTAGGAAGGGCTTGATGTCCCTGAATTCATGCCTGCCACAGGCCAACCTGTACTCATGTTATAGTCTAACAAGATTTTGAGTATTGACCAAAGCCTTTTCATCTTTACAGAGCTCACAATCAAAGGAAAGAGAAAAGAGCCTGATTTTTGTCTTACAACCCAGCATGTTTCCAGCTTTTAAGCACGCAGGAGTCCCTGGCTCTCCTCCCTGCACTGAGGCCACCGGCTCAGGCTTCTCTCTAAGAAAACCCTGGATCAGGCCAAGCTTTGTGTCCACACATGCTACAAGAGATGCAGAGGCAGAGCCTCCACAGGGCTCTCCTGCCGTGAGTACCTTCCGCAGTGGTGATCACGCGGATCGCTGCTTTTACTCACGCTGGTCACAAGGATTCACACTTGCTCCGGGCTGACGTAAATGACTTTTAAAGGAACAAAGTGATGGAGAATCAAGAGGGAAGTGAAGTGATTTGTTGCATGTTCTATTGTAATGTCATTAAAACAAAGGGATTAGACGGCCCAAGCACTGCAAGAGCAAAAAGCATAAAAGAAAGCACTCAGCATGTAGTGTTGAGGCATGCAGGAATCGTTTTAGAGGGTTACTAGCTGCAGACAACACTGACATTAATTTTCTATTGGAAAACGCTGGTGACATTAATATCTGCTATTAATACTGAACTTTGACAGTATCTCATAAATTCAACCTGTCAATTACAATGGCACTGAAATAAAGGTGCTGTGAGGTCAAGGAGATGCGGTGTCCAAACGAGACTTATATTCCAGGAGAAAAGCAGCAAAAACAATCTTTAACAAAAGCATCAGATCCATATGTAGGAAAACCAAAGGGTGGTTTTAAATGTCATGTTTTTCAAAGCGAGAATTGATGCTGGAACCAACTCTATAAACTGGCTGGCCGGACTTTCAGCTGCAGCTGAGGACAATCAATCAAAACAGCTCTGTGACTCTGAGAAAGTGAGAGAGAGAAAACACACACACACACCATGGAATATGAGAGGGCAGATTATGAGCCATGCGAGGCCTTTTAAAATTACACTGTGAAGTAAAACATCTTTTGTGTTTCATCCGCAACGAAATGTGACCTGAAAGGTTCTCCTTGACATGAAGTGGAATACGGAGCCCATCGTTACTGAGGCTTGGGCAGGCTCACGAAGCACAGGCTGAGGAAGGGGAACCTCCACCCCAAAGCCTGCTCGACCCGTGAGCTCTTTGCAGCAAGGAAACTCCTGCACCTTGACCCCTGCGAGCCCGCCTCAATCCACCCCGCTCCGCAGCAGAGGGGCACAAGGATCAATGAATCCTCAGGAGCAATTCACCCCGTCCCCTTTGATGCTGGCTGCAGGGCAGAGCAGCACAGGTTTAGGGTTCACAGCCACCTCTGTGGGCACCACCAGCCACGGCCGTGACGGTGACAGCGGCAGCCCAGGCACTGGCGGTGTCTGCACCTCTTCGAAGTGGTTGGCACGTCCCTAGTGCTAGCAGTACCGCTGCTCGGGGATCCCTGCTCCAAACACTGCCCTCCTCGTTGGCCTTTCCAAGGGGTCGCTTCCCAGGTGGATGCTCAGGCTAGTCCAGAAGCCCAACCTACTCCAACGGAGACCAAAGCCACTAAAATGGGAGAGAAAGGGTAGGGTCCCAGGCTGAATTACACCCCGTGCAACTGAGACGTTGCAGGGCAAGGCATGCTTCCAGTTGGGATTTGGCTCCAAGAGCCTGTGCAGAAGTGATGGGTGGGGAAGGGAAGCACGCAGAGGGGCACAAGGCACGCACGCTGCAGCTCAGTCGCACACAGGCACTCCCCTTTGCAGGGCTGTGGGAAGGAGCCACAGGCAAAGGCAAAGGCCTGAGAGACGAGCAAGGCAGCTGTGCAGGTTTGGCTCAGTCAAACCAGCATCAATCTGGAGCAAGTGGCCTTGCTCCAGACCCATGGCAATGTCTTGCAGCTCCCCCCTTCTCTAGAAAGTAACCGCCTTACCTAAAAGCAGCGTGATACACTGTCTTCCCCAACCACCCAGCCAGCCCCCGTGCTCCTGCCCTTGGCTCGCAGCTTTTCTCGGAGGACCTGGCCAACAGCAACAAGCTCCTGGTACGGGTGGGCTGTGGTTTCCCTGCGTGGTTTTCCCGGCGGCTGCTCTCACGGGAGACACCTGCAGCCTGTGCCGGAGCCCAGCACTCCCAGCTGCCTTCAGCATCCCGACCAGCGCTGGACACGACCCAAACCGCACGCCGGCACAGGCTCCAGGGGAGCTCGCTAGCACTCCCAAAAGTCTACGGGCAAGCACGGAGGGATTGCTGCCGAGGCAGCGCCTGGAAACTCGCGCCGAGATATCCCTGCTATGCAGACTGTTGGCCTTTCCCATCTGGAGAAGGAGAGAGGAACACCCTTTTAGACCCAAAGCAGCACATCCCCAGCCTAGGTGACCCCAGACACTGCAACGCTGCTGGGCGCAAGGGCAGGCGGGGACCAGCCACTGCAGCCTCCTCCTGAACTCTGTGCAACTTACTGGACAGGCCTTTTCCCTCTGGGGCTTCGATCCCAGCCAGTCTCCCACAATATCTTCCCACCCCGGACCTCATCACCTGCCCGATAAAGCAGAGTAAGTGTGTGGGACGCAGGGCAGGGGCTTTCCCCAGGCAGGAGGCTGGCAGAGCACCGCAGGCACCAGGTTGGCCGAGCCGTGCTGCCCGGGCTCGGAGCACGGTCTCCGGAGGAGAGGAGACCTCGCGGGATGCCGGGGCCTCCCTGCCTTACAGTGACGCTGCCTCGCACCCCATGAAGGCAGCTCGAGTAGCTGAGCTGAGATCCTTGTTTATAAATTCTTTTAAAGATGCATGTTAAATATCTTCCACGACACAGACACTTCTCGTCTTTCTCTTCTCCTTTGACACCTTTACCCCAGCAAAGCCCTAGGACTATCGCTTGCTGTGGCCTCATTTAGTATCATCATCGTCACCACACATTCATCCTCATATAAAACAGAAATCTATTCCATCAAGCACTTAACATAAATATTAAAATAATGGAAGGGACAAAATATAAATCTACATACAACTTCATGACTACCATAGCACCTATTACCATGACAAAGCAAATTCTGGTTCGGGAGGAAGGGAAGGGGAATAAGGAGAAAGTTAGGAAGAGGGATTTTGACTGTCATTAAATATGTAAATCACTCTTTCAATTTTTTTTTGTTGTTTTGTTTTTGTTTTAAGGTTACCAACCTTATTAAAATTCATTTCACTAACCAGCTCGTTCTATGTCACTATGGATACCAAAGAACCCTTTTAAAAACTTCGGCGAGGCGGGGGTTTCTCAGAATAAAAACAAAACAAAACAAAACACGGCGACTTTCTGTTGGTGCTTTCATGACAAGTCCTGCCACGTGCCCCTCCCCTGCACCCACCAGTCCACAGAAGGGCAATTCATATACAAGTCCAGTTCTCAGTCTCCCAGGATGAGTTTGACAAAAGAGGCGACGTCTGTCTCTTTGGATTCGTGCAGGGTGAAGAAAGGATGTTGCTAGGAAAGAAGAGAAGAGAGAGAAAAAAAAAAGTTTATTATTCACAACACTGAGGACCAAACCTAACCCCTTTTCAGCCGGTCTTCCAGACAGTGAAAAACACTTTGTCACTAGCATCATAATATTGGGCTTTCCATGTTTCACAGCTGCAGGGAGTCTAGGAAGCCCAAGGGGCCACTTCATGGAGGCCGTGGATTCCCTCTAAACCCTGCCCTGGCTGGGAGGGCTGACCTGGGCTGCTCTTGAGGCAACAGAAGGTATTAAAAACACTGCCTCTATCCCTGCTATGTCATGCCCTTCAGCCCAAGCTGGCTCACAGCTCTGCGGTGCCCTGGGATGAGAAGCGCTGCTCCTGAGACGGCGGTTACCCACCCCACCGCGCACCAGCTCCAACGGGAGCAAGGGAAAAAGCCTTGCAGGAAGGCTGACTGCAGTGGGTTTTCCCTCAGCTTCCTGCTTTATCTGTGTATTTACCCTCTGGTGACTTCTGAGTCTCATTTCTTCCCTGCAATTGCTCCTGCTCGCAGCAGGAGATGGCTACTTTACCCCGAACCGCCGCAGAGAGGAAAGCCATCCCGGCTGGAAAGCCATCCGCAGCTGTATGTTTAACTACTTAATCGTGACCAACATGGGAAGACATCCTGCCAGAAAATCTTGCCTACATTTCAGCGCAAATGGAAAAATACGTGTAAGGAGAAAAAAGCCCACAGCCGAATGTCTCCCCCCCCTCCCCCAAAAAAAAAAAACAAAAAACTCCTCTCTGCCGGCACCGGTGGCTCGGTTTGCTCTCGGGGGGCTGCAACGTATCAGCTGAGATCAGCCAGCTTCCACCTGAAATCACCAAAACACACTTTCCCACACACTGTTTTGGCAGTTAATTACATTTATTTGTATTGAGGGTGTCGGAAAGGGCCAAAAGGCAGCTGGGGCCCTGTGGGGCTCACAGGCAAAGCTCTGCTGTGTGTAAAATGCTGTTGTACTTCCCATGTGCGGGCCGGGGGAGCTCACTTCGGTTCCTGACCCTCTCAATTCAAGCCAGATTTTTAAAGATATGTTGTAGTTTAGATGGTTTTTCAAAGCTGCCACCCCCCGTCACTGAGAGTTGGCTATCTCAAAGGTCATTTCTAGCAGTGGCCACACGGAGGGAGGAGAAGGGCAAAGAAAAGAGACTTTCCAAGGTGGGCTCGAGCAGAAAGTTATCCGGTGAAGAGAGGCAGCTCTGAGCAGCCGGGAAGCAACCCAAAGACACAGCAGCAAGGAAAAGGAAGCACAATTATGTGGGAAATCGAGTTGAAATGGGTTGAGGCAAGGATCCAGACATAATTTAAGGTCTCCCTGGGTCAAACAGTCACGGGAATTGGAGTGTCCTGAATAACTCCCAGAGAGACAGCCCAAGTGGCCTGCTGTATCATTACCCCAGCGAGATGCCACCGCCTTCACACCCGGCGAATTCACACCCAAAGCAGAGCTACCGCAGCCTGGAGGCACCCGCAGGCGTGCCACGAGTGGCAGTGGTGGCCTCCAGCCCTGTCTCAGTGAACCCAAACCCTTTGCAACGCCTGAGGCTGGTGATGGCACAAAATACCCCGTGCTGGGTGGGCACTGCTTGCTCTTGCAACGTGCAGACCACCGGGGAGGAGCCCTGCAGTAGTTTCGTGCTCTGCTTCACCTGGGGAAGTGGGTTTTTAAATGAAATTAAGCACCGGTATCAGTTTTCCTGATGCTCAAGATAGCATAGCGTCATATTTTCCATGAGAAACCTCAATTCCACAGGAAAGCAAGGGAGCAGCCTTGGTCTAAACGACAAGTCCAATCCAGTACCGCAACTTAATGCCATAAGAGAGAGAGAAGGAGAAAAAAAAAAAATAACACACAACAAAACAGCAACCCTCAACCACAGGACCTCACAACATTCATGTCAGCCATAAAATACCACAGCATTGAGATACTCTGGAGAGGTGATCCAAGAACCTAATTCAATAGAAATGCGCTCGCTTGCCAGTGGGTATTAATGCTGCAACAGACAGAGCTGCTCCGGTGAACCTTTTTGATAAAAGGCCATTTGGCAAACTTCAGAAATATGCTTAAAATATTATGTATTTATTCAATAATAATAATAATAATTAAAAAATAAATAAATAAAAAAGGGAAAAAAAAGCCATAAACCTCAGGCCTCCCTTTGTCTGAAACCAGTATTTGGGCAAACTGTGTATAAATCAGATCTATATATAGATTAATTGCATGACAGGGCCCAGCAAGAAATGCCACAGGAATCATTTACTGCTTACAACTCACTTTTGAAAGGTGTGTGGATTTCTAGCATGTCTTGTAGCCAGAGAACACCTCAAATCCTGGTGCTTTCACACTACAGAGGTCCCAGCACCTCCAAGCACACGGTCTGAGGCAGTGATGAGGCTGACCCCATGGTCAGCATCACACACATCCTACAATTATGGGGAAGAAGACACCGATGCCTGGGGATATTCTGCAGCAGTTTCCACCCCTTAACCAGAAGACTCCCTTTAGCAAGCTGTCAAGCAGATGACAGTAAAAAAGGGACCAGATACTTAGGAGCACCAGCTGTTAGGAGCATCAGGATCAACACCAGAAAGTCAGGAGTCCAGCCACAAAGCTGTGGGTATCTGGCAGAAAAATCTCATCTTAATCCCTTCTTCTTGCCAGCTCCAGCCTAGAGCTGTGTCTGAGTTTGTGCCAGTGTCTGCACTGCTGGAAGTTCATCAGCAGTTAAGTGCATCTGACCTCAACCCCCTGCACTGCTTTGCATTTCCCCAGCCATGAGTCTTTATCAGCATTTTCTTCCTCAGTTATTCCTCTGTCCTAGGCGTGCTCACAGCAAACAGTCTCTAAGCAGCAGACAAAATTCAATAACCGGAATTATTAGTCACAGACTTGTCTCTGTCCCTAACATCCAGGAATCACCCTGTCCAAAAAGTCTCCTCCGTGGCAATGAAGCTTAGCAGACCATTCAGCTCCTGCAGCCCATGTGGAGCATCCGTGCTGCAAGCATTTGGCTTCAGTGTTTGAAGCCATCACACAAACTCCAGAGGAGGATTTTACCCTTGCTAAGTGATCTCTGCAGCCTCATTCTTATCCCTTAGCAAATATGTTCACTGCTTTTACATTTTTTTTTCCCTTGATCTGACTGGTATAGCACTTGATTGACTTGATCCCCAAGAGCACTCGACTTGACTTGATCTCCGTTTTGCAGCACCTTCCTGAGACACTGAAGTGCCAGGATTCTCATATCTGTTACGAAAATTCAGATGCTGAGTATCCCAAATCACCACTCCCTATTGGAAACCCTGTCTACAGTACCTCATTATAACCCACCTCAATTTTGAACCAGTACATTGCATAATCCAGGCACACTCACCATAAGCTCTGGGTATGTTGGCCGTTCTTTGGAATTCTTCTTCAAGCTTTAATGAAAAAAATAAAAATAAAAATTAAAAGTTACATTCTTTATGAAATTTAAGCAAAGCTATAAAATTGTACCATGACAAAAGCAAGGTTTGAAGTCCTTGTAGAGTGAGTTAAATTACTCATCCATGTTAAGCAAACAGCTTAGGTCTTGAGGACACCCCCAGCCACCACAGCCTGCACACAGGCCCCAGCTGGCACACAGCGCTGGTTACACCAGTGCAGTGAGCACAAGGCCACAGATCCAGGGACACCCTATATACCAGTGTATACACCCTATATACCACTGCCTGTTGCTGGGGACCAGGCACCATCGGTCTTTTGGGTATTATCAGGTAGGTCAGCGACTGAGGGAATGGATACAGCCTCCATGCTTCTGGCTGGGCATGGTGACCGGGCGGCTCCAAAGCATGTGTACACCGATTTGTTTATCACCATGCTGTTATCAGTGGGGACGGTTCCATGGGACATCCTTTTTTTCTCCTCTCCTACAACAGATGGCTCTGGAGGGTTGTAGCTGGAAGTTATTTTGGTTTCCCTCCAGCAGAAAATAGTTTTTAAAAGACAGGACGTAATCTCTACTCACTTCCTGACAGTGTATTTAGGGGAAAGACACTTGGAGCAACTTGAAAAGATCTTCACACACGTACACGTCGGTGGCGGGGAAAAGGTGTCACACTGAGCAAAACAAAAGTGAGAACCTCGGTGATGATAAGTCGCTCCTCTGCTGGGATTTGCCGGACCCCAGAGGAAGCGGAGGACACACACTGAATAGATATTTCCTGCTTGCTGTGTGTAGCGGGCTCGTGTTTAGTGTCATGTTGTGAATGAACAGAGGAACCTAGTAACGATACGTGCCAATATTGCCGAACTGGAGGTACGGGATGTGTCACATCCTCTGAGCTCAAAAGTAGCCCAAGCTGAGATGCTAAGGTGAATTTCAAGCTTGGGCACGTCCAGAAGCACGATTTGGATATAATCCTCTTAATTTAGAAGCTCTACAAACAAAACCTTTTTTTCCGAGGTTATTAATACCAGGAAATTTGGTGACAAATTACTGAAATCCATGTAAATTTTCAGGAACAAAGCGCCGTTATTAGATCTGATGCTAGCTCAGACAGGTCACTGCAGCTTCACTGCCCCAGACAGAGGATGATGTATTCACCCTGCGACCTCCTGCATTGCAGCTAGCCTTGATACACTGACTTGTCGTGACCTGGTTTGGTGTCAGAAGAAATCCTCAGACTCTGACACCACAAAACCAGTGCAACACGCAGCCAAAGCTCGCTCCTCTGATTCCATGCAACTCCATTGGTGTTTAGGGGTCTTCAGTGATCCTAGATGACAGGTTTTGCACAGAGAGAAACTGCCATGTACCCTCCAAAGCATAAGGTTTCAAGGTACGAGTGCTGCTCAGTAGGGTCATGCTTCTCACTGCAACTACCACGAACAGCTGTGGCTATCTTAATCCTAAATCAGCACAAGGCAATAACTGCAAGACACCGTGTCTGCAAAAGCAAACTATGCCTCTGTTCAGTGGGGAACAACAGCCTGCCTGGCACAAACAGGCAAGTCTGCAATAACAAGCAGTGAGCCAGCAGCACAGGAGAAAGGCAGCTGGTCCAAAATCCCAGCGTGGGCCTTGCAAAAACGGTGGGCATTATGCGAGAGGGTTTTTCCAAGCCAGCTCCCACCTCTGACAGACACAGAGCAGTGTGGGCATGTGCAGGTATTCCCCACCACAAAGCAGGAGAGAGGCGTGCGGCTGAATCCAGGGACCTCGAAAACATGTTTGGACAAGACTCTGAAGAATTTGAGTGTCAGTACTTAAAGTCCCCGGGCAGGAGTGGCTGATAATCCCCTTCCTGGGTCACAGCAGAGCCGGCCGGACTCCAGGCCCTGACACTGGCAGCTCGGGAACAGTCTCACATTTCTGTATTTGTCGATCTGCCGTCCTTTCTTGGCTACCCTGCAAACCACCAGCCACCTGCCAACTTGGCAAGCCGCAGATGGCACTGCAGCGCCTGGAAAATAAAAACGCCTCCCAGGCGGTTTCCAGGGAAGCTGGAGGGAGAAGCAGTCAGGAGCCGCGGGGCCGCTGCCAGCTCTCTTTGAACCATATGATGAGGGCAGCTGCGAGTCTCCTCGGGTGCTGGGAGAGCCTGCGCTTTCATGCAGCACTCCCAGCCTCCAGACAGCGCGCATCTGCTCCAACCCTTTTCCTACGACGCAGCCAAATCCTCCCGCTGCTTCCAGCTCCGAGTCCCAGCGAGAGCGGAGCAGCAGCCGCAGGGCCCGGCAGCGGGACAGCCACAGTCGGGGCCATCGCGGGGCGAGCTCAGCACCGGGCCTGCCCTCAGAGCTGCGTCCCCCAGGAGCAGGGTGGCACGAGGGGCTGCTCAGGGCAAGGTTGCTGGAGGATGTGGCCATTCCTGGACCCTGCTCAGCTTCCCCACCCTGCCACAAACAGTACATGATATTCATATGGGGGGACTGGCTGAGATATCCTTCTTAATCCCTTCTTCCTGTACGTCCCCAAAATCACCGGGTCTGGGTCTCAAGCAGAGAAAGCCAGCCATAGCTGACCACCACATCTATTGCCCTTGAGGGGTGGTTACTACACAAATACCATGTCCCTGAGGGACAACGGTAGGGATGGGGACAGTGATATGGGAGGCCACCAGCACCTGTCCTCCTCATCCTCAGTTGGCCAGGGCCAGAAGGGCCAGGTCCAGCAGGGCTGGGGCAGCAGGGATGGGGGGAGGTTTACCATTGCGAGGTAAAATCAACGAACTCCGACGAAAACTTGTCTGCTGGCAGCTGCGGCGACGGCTCCTCCACCACCTGCTTGAGCTGCTGGAAGGGCGTCCCCCAGGAGTCGTAGGGAAAGCGCAGGATGGCCAGCTCGATCTGGGGAGACAGCACCCATACCTCAGTCTCAGGGGACAGACACCCTGGGGCTCATCTTGCCACCCCACAGGATTTTGGCAGCCTGTTTAACCACCCACACATGTGTTTTTTTGGGCCCTGCACAAACACATGGAATATCCTCACCCCACCAGGCCACAGTGTCTTGCAGGAAACCTTTTGTGTTTAACCTCCCCCAGCAAATGGGGCGGGCCTGAGGACACCCAGCAGCCTCCATATCCAATCCTCCCTCCTGCCCTCCTGTTGGACATCATTGGGGAGAGGCCAGAAGTTTAAAAAACACATATTGCATAGGGTCACTGTGCTATAAAATGGCAAGGAGACGGATTCCCCCTGAACACTGCTTCTCCTGGTGTGCAGGAGATGCCGCCGATGCCCCCTCCTCTGATGGGGACTGTGCTAAGTGCGATTTGCCGGGATGTTTTTTCAGGTTTGAAATCCAACCTGCTCCACAGACAGACACAGTGCCGGACGCCTTCGCCTTAGCCCATGCTGCCATCTCCCGGCAGCCTGTGGCCACCACAGCAGGGCTGTCCCCAGCAGGGTGGCAGTCCCCGGGACAGCCGCAGACAGAGCCTCAGGGGTGTCCCAAGGGTGGGACGTCCTTGGAGACCTGCCCTGCCACGCCAACACATCAAAGCCAGCAAAGCAGCTCCGTCTGCCTTCTCCTTGACCCCACAATGTGCTCACTGGTACCTTGTGGATTCGCCATGTGCCCCTTCCAGCCCTGACACCTTCCCAGGGAACCAGTGCCACCAGTGCCAGGGGGCTACGGGGAGGAAAACGAATCCACAAACCACACCCAACACCCCAACCACACTGCCAGCCCCCAGATTGCCCTACCATCGTGATCCCCAGGCTCCAGATATCAGATTTGACGCTGTACCCCTTCTGGTTCAGCTCCGGGTTAATTCTTTCAGGCTGTGAAGAGACACAAGGGCAGTTAAGGACCAGGGATGGACTCAGCGTGATGCCTGCACCCAGGGCTCACCAACCTCTGAGGGGTCTTTCACGGGTCAGAGCCACTTAGTCCACACTGCCAGCTCCTTCACTTGACCATCTTGGCATCAGAGCAAGCCTACATCCTTGCCAGTAAGGGCAGAGTGAAATGGGTCACCAGAAGGAGATGGCACCTGCATCAGGTTTGGGGTGGTGCAGCTGACCCAGCACATCAGACACGAAGGGAGGTGACAAGCCTCAACTCTCCAGGACCGCGTTCACCCCATGCGACTACTTCACAAAAAGAAAATCCAAAGGAGTGTTTTTCTCCCAAAAGAAAAGCACTGGTGTCCCCACAGGGCAAACAGCAAAAGTTCAACACGGAGTAATTACAAAGCCTTTCCCAAGGTCATGGGGAGGAGATAAGGCAGCAGAAAGCCATGCTCACAAGACCTGATTTGACCCGTGAGATCCTTCTCCTCCCTCTACCCCTTTACAAGTAACTTCAGGGATACGTCTTACAAAATGAGGCCCCGGGACATGCTGGTGGCTGATCCTTCCCCCTTTAGGATGACCCGACACCCAGGCTCATGTTCCTCTGGCTGCCCTGCAGCAGCTTTCACAAGCAGCTTCTCGGCGGCTCAACTTACAGCCATGTAGGGTTTGCATCCCGCATCCATGGTTTTAGCAACCGAGTCAACGAGGTAACCGCTAATTCCAAAATCGCACATTTTCACCTGCCCCTGTGTATTGATCAACACGTTAGAGGGCTTTACATCTGCAAGAAGGAACACATACCACAGTCACTGTCATGCATGGGCCAAGCCAAAAAAAGCCAAAGAGCTTCCTATCAGCAGAGGGCACCAAAGGTGCCCGTGCAAACCCCGGTGCTTCATATAGGACAGAATCTCAGCTGGTTGTGGCTATTGCAAGTTCAGGTGACTGCCTCGTGGGCCTGTCCTATGTCCTGCAAGTGTCCCTTCACTTCCAGGTTCCCCTCGTTGATTTGGGGGGTGGGAGGGAGCCCTGCATGTAGCCACCGTGTCCTAGCGTGCTGGGGATAGCCACGGCCATCAGAGTGCTCACGGGGCACAGCTTGGCAAAGCTGGGCCATCTCCAGGGGACATCTGTGAGAGCCTGAAGCACCAGTGAGTCCCCAGCTGAAGCTGCTGTCTTGCCAGCACAAGGGGAAAAAACATGGGGAAAAGGATAAGAGGTGGGCAGGAAAGGGTGAAGAACAGTGAGGATTGCAGTGGAAGGAAGGAGCAGGAAACTGAGACAAGGATCAAGATTTCAGAAGTGGCCTCTAATTTTAAGGATACCGAGCTTGAAGGCAATGAGAGCAGCAGCAGGCGTGTGGGTGCTCCACACCTTATGGAAATCAGTCCAGTGTCTCATCTATTTATTACTGCCAGATTTATCTGCTTCCCATCACGGCCTTATAATCCCTGGTGCATTCGCATTTGCATCATTCTCATGAAGGCGGTTATAATCACCATCAGCAAGGGAAATTAAGGTACAGAAAGAAGTCAAAAGTGATAGCTGCCAGAGCATGCAGGGGCTTCCTGGCTAGGCTACTCCCAGATGAAATGTCAGCACAAAACCCATTTGCTGAGCTATTTAAATGCCCGACACAGGCCACCCTTCTCTCATTTGAGCACTGAGCCTCAAAAGGGAGCAATCCTTCCCCTGTTGACACCCAGAAATAAGAGGTCACTTCTGCAAGAAGGCCATCTACCTACGTGTGATAAAAGATTAATTATAAGCGCTGAAACACCGTCTGAGGGAGACCAGAAGCTGTTTTTGAGTCTTGCTCTTTAGCGCTGGGTGGTTTACAGCTCATTAACATCTACTCTTTAATCAGCGCTTTGCAATCAAGTGCTTCAGGTATCTGAGATCCTCACCCATCTGTTATTATCTTGAAATAAGACAATTTTCAGTGGAAATCAAAGAAGCAAACAGAAATTCAGAAGCTGAGCAGCATTTTCCACCCACTGCAAATGACACAGAAGGCAGGAACTCAGTCCCCAGCCACGTGCAGGACCTACAGCACATGACCGCCTGCTGGAGCTGAACTCCGTTCCCTTCGGACACTCCTTCCCCCTGCAGCAACACCCTGGAGAGGGCTTTTTCCTCCTCTTAAAAAATTGAAAACGACCCTTTAGAAATAAAGGTACTAAGCAGCAACACTGCAATTTGTTTTTCTAAGTGTGTTCATGGCATATTTGAGATGCAAAAAGGGAAAAATGCCGGAGCATGGGACGGACAGACACCGGCACGGCCACGGCTGTGTGCCTGGCTCTTACCTCTGTGGATGACGGAGAGCTTACTGTGTAGATGTTCTAGTGCTTTTACGATCTGAAAGAACAAAACTAGAGTGAATCACAGCTGGCAGCACTGCAACGGGGAGGGAACGCTATCTGGTTTCACCCCCCATCCTCATGGACCTGCTCAGAGGGAAGGAACTACGTGCATCCTGCACCCTGAGGTGACAGAGGGTCCCCAGGGATCTCCAAGGGTACGAGGACCTGATTGAGAAGGCAAAGGAGCTGCAGGGACCTCCCCACATTTAACACGGTGCCACCTCTCCATTACAGGGTGTACAGGTACATCTGGGGGTATTTATGGCTTTTAAATAACATCACCCCAAACCAAAATCTAGAAGCCACCGAGGGATGTCCACATGGGCTGGCCTGTGGACCATGCTCTTCCTCGCACAAATACTGCTGGGAGGCTGGGTCATGCAGGACTTGGCTTAAAAAAGAGACCCCTTTTTCCTTCCCCCTTCACTCCGCTAATACTCACAGAGACGGCTATTTTCCCTAAGATGTCCTCGGGAATCGTCAGGCCTTTGTCAATGACGTGTTTGTAGAATTTGTCCAGTGAGGTATCCATCAGCTCCATGCAGATCCACACGTCTCCCTGGAGGATACAAAAAGCAAACATCTGCCCACTGGAACGGACCATCCTTGCCTTTCATGTACAAACGCCTTCTTTGGCACTTGCCCTTTGCTGGCCGGTTTGCTTCTTCCCTGTCTCGTAAAAGTTATTCAGCAAAACTCTACTGGGCTTTCTCTTTCTCTACTCCCCAGCTGGAATTAAGTGCTGTCCACCTTCCCTACCACTTTGAGTGCATTTTCTGCCGTCTCATCCCAAAGCAGAGTCCCAGTGGACTTAGGAGTCCTGAAAGTTATCAGGACTGAGGTTCCTACGTGCTCAGGTCCCTCAGCAATTGCTCAGCCAGGAAAAATTCAGCTCTGCAGGGCTGTGTTTAAACCTTTTCAATAAACCTTGCTCTCCAGAGCTTTCCACACTTTTCCTCTGTGTGGCTTTCTCATCGCAAGTCAGGACAATATTAACACAAAGGGACCAGGCTGTGAGTTGGTGTCCTCGGCACGCAGCCACCCCCATCACCACCAAGCCCCAGCATCCCAGCACAGGGGCTCGGATGCTCTCAGCTCTTCCTCACCTGGCAGCGTGCCACTCCTCGCTCACCACGAAATAACTGCACATGGCAGCCCCTTAGGCCAGGATTGAGCAAATTCGAATTCTACTGTGTCTCATATCTAGATTAAACCCTTGGATTCAGAGGGAGGCCGGGGAATACGGAGCCTGGGAGGGGATCCAGCCCCCCAGGGCAGTGCAGCCGGTCTCTGGGATGCCATACCTCTCGGAAAAGTGCCCCGTAAAAGGTGACGGTGAAGGGGCAATCTACCGTCCTCATGGAGATATCCAGGTCCATCAGTAACCTTTTCTGCTCCTGGCTGTTGACTGTGGCTCGGATGCGCTGGAACACAAAGCAGTTTAGCGTTGGCTGTCAGCACAGCTGCTGGCATGCTGCTGATGCAGGGACCCATTGCAGCGGTGCCGTGCTGCCCAGCATGTCCTGAAATCGTGCCTTTATCTTTTTTCACACCCCCTGAGTTACCTTTTCTCACCCCTGTTTGTCATGGGCACATCCCAAGCGCAGGCACCCCAGTGCCACAGAAGGCCACAGTGGATGAAGAGGTTTTTTGACCTCAGCCCGAACTGCAGGGGATTTTGCTTGGTAAATGCCACTTTTTTTTACAACAGCCAAAAGTCACTGGGGCTTGGGATCTCAGAAAGGAGCTGGGAACCAAATTCTAGGCTGCTGAGAACCCACAGCTCCTGGAGCTGCAGCATCCATCTATGCACATCAGCAGCTTTGGTCAGGAGAGAAGGCTCCATCCCTGCAGCCTGACACCACGTGCACCTCATGGCTTTGGAAAGTGCACATTTCCCAGTCTCCCAAGGAAGAGATGTCATTTATGTGACATACCTGCAGCCCCTCAGCTGGGAAGCCCAACAAACAGGCAAAGCACAACCCCAGATGGGGCACGCACATATCCAGGCTCTTTGGCCAAAGACACCCGAGGTCAGTAAGTGATGGAGTTACACCGTTCAGCACTGCAGATGCAAGTAAAAGCCCGAATGTGCCTGCTGCACCCCCTTCACATCATATTCAGAGAGGTCTTTTGCAGTTTGGCAAACAAGAAGACAAAATGCAGAGCGTGGAGGCCCTGAGACACATCCCAGCATCCACAGCAAGGTCCAGCCATAACAGAGGAGCTAAGAATTTCCCTTCAGTTTGCTCTTGGCTTCCAGCTCTGCATGTTTTTTTTTGTTGTTTTTTTTTTTTGTCTTTTTCTTATTCTGAAAGGAAATTTGAGCTAAAATTCAGCCCTGTAAAAATTGGCCTTTCCCAAGGTACAAATTTTCCCATGACTATTTCCTTAAGCTGCAAGCTTATGAGTCAAAGCTGCTGTTATGAAAACTTTTCATAATAGCATCTACAAACCTGTCGTGAATCAAGACCCCACTGCAGCAGACAAAATGTGAAAAAAAAAATAAATCTGTGTTCCAAAGAGATTTAAAAAGTCCAAGTTGAAGAAAACGATCTTATGCAATTGAATTTACAGTGCAGTCCTCTTTATAATTACAGTTACTGTGCAGAGCCCTGAATGGAGGATAGATCAATGCTAGAAAAAAAATATGTATATTTAAAAAATTATGGCATATAACCCTTAAAATGCTAGAAAAACCAGGCATGTCGCAGACATAGAAGAACAATATGCTTGTATACACCACGATGCAGGAAACACACTGAGCATCCCACTTTTTGAACAAATCCCTTCTCTTTGTTCAACAGGGCCCAAATCCTCTTCAGCATTCCTTGCCCCTGTGCAGAAAGAGGATTCCACTTGGAAAGAAGCGGATCCCAGCAAAGGCATGCGTGAGAACAAGCAAGATTAGAGATGCGCAGGGACGAGGGCGCAGAGGGCGTCCACACACAACGAACACACAGAAAGCGGCTCGGGAGGCTCACTCTACCTTCACTGCCATGATCTGCCCGCTAGGCATGTGCCGCATCTTCTCCACCACCCCGTACGCACCTCGTCCCAGCTCGGAGATGGGCTCCAGGTCATCAGCTTTCACCTCAAAGTTCTGCAGGGAGGAACCCATCAGGAAAAAGGTAGATGCAAGGTGTAAAACACACCCCAAATCTAACCCACATCCAACCCCGCTGAGCACACGAATTCATCCCCCTGAGAGCACCCTGAGCAGGATGGGTGCAGGGAGGGTGCTCCTCAGCAAGGTGCTGCAGCCACCTGCACCCAGCCACCCCTCAGCCTCGCCACGAGTTGGGATGGAGAGCACCCAAGCAGCCTCACCCCAGAGAATCACCTTCAGTTTCCCTTCTTTCTTTCTTTTTTTGTTTGTTTCCTTCCATCCTTCTCCTCCCCCAATCATGGAAGTACCACCAATTTTTCTTTAGGCCCATAAAATCTGATTTCTGCATCCCTGCAGATCGGCCAAATACTGAGTGCACCCCATTTTTAAGCCACGAAGGATTTATTTCGTCTAGCACTGGAGATCTCTTTCTCCTGGCCTTACACAAAGGATTACTTTGTTTGCAGCCCTGCATTTTAACCTGCCCCTTCTCCCTTCATGCCGCGATATTGTGCAGCAGCTCTATTTTTTGCTTATTATTATTTTTGGATCTTTAAAACATGCCTTTGCTACTAAAACTGGCCATTCTGTTTGCTGAACGCGCAACCACATCAGTCAATCATCCTCCAGAAAGAAGCGGCTTATAATGAACTGATTCACGGCGCATAATCCCACACCGTTTTTTTGCCTGCACAGCAGAAAAATCCTGCAGCCTGGCCCGTGCCGGCCGGGGGGGCTGCAACACACGGGGGCCATACACTGCGTTACTGTGCGCCCAGGCTCCGCTGCCTGCTAAAGGAGCCCTCACGAACATTTTTTTGCATGATTTAAGCATCTCTGACACTGCTGCTACTGTTCTGCGGGACCCTCTCCAAGGAGGCACTTCGGCTCTCTCAGGGCAACCCATAAAATTAGCAGCGAAGTTTAAAGGGAGAAGGGGAAAGTGGCGTTCTCCAGGGATTGGGATGAGTGGAGGAAGGTGGAAAAGGGGAGCGCATCCTAAAGGAACTTGGCCAGACAAGTAAGCAATGGGCCCACGGGACATTCAAGCCCTGACACATCAGTCTCTCTGAGATAGCCACATCCATAAAAAAGACCAAGCTCTGTGTTTTACAAGAGTGCCTCTCTGCACCGTCCAACACGGGCTCTCTGCCTCCGTGCACGGAGCTGTTTTGGAGCACCTGGACTTTCCTCGCCCCTGGAACTGCAGGGGAGAAGTGATTTTCTTGGATTTGCTCTAGCAGCAGGCGGTGGCTCTGCCTTGGTGCTGCACCATTTTGCTCCAGAGGCATCTCGCACTCTTTCCACCTTCCAGCCCCTGCTCCATGCCAGGGAAAATACAAAATCCCAAATGAAAGAAAAGCATCCAAAGATAGACAGCATAAAATGCCACTGCATTAGTATTTCACTTCATAAATTAACTTGCTGACACCGAGGTCTATCTTTTGCACCTAATAAATTTATTACCCAGCTTTAAAGTGTTTTTTATGAATGCTGCTGTGCCGTTTTCTCCTATCAAAATAGCTGCCCTCGGTTTTGTTTTTCTCCTGCTATGTTTTTATAGCATCAGGTGGACCGGTTTCCATGCTGTCAGAAGGATTTGCTTCCAGGACAGGAAGATCTACCCTGAGTCAGGCTCTTGAGAAGGCCTTCGGTATTAGCGAAGGGAAATACTTTGGATGAAGGCTTTAAATCAGCAGAGCAACTGCAAAGGAGAGTAAAATCTCACGCTAGTAATCCCCTCACTTTGTAACGGATATTTCCAGGGGATTAGTTGCACCTCAGGCAGGGCAGGGCTCTCCGAAGTGGAACACTTGAAGGAGCCCCCGGTGTGATGGGAAGCAAAGGGCAAGCCCCTGGGGGCACATTGGAGAGGGTGGGGACAAGCAGCAGGTCACAGCCAGCTGCCCACTGGTGCTCTGGGGACAACCCTTGCTGGAGGAGCACCACCAGCAGCCAGCACTTGGCTCCCCAGGGCTGGAGGTGGCTCGCAGGGCTCACAAAAAACAGGAGAAGCAAAATCCCAGCCTGGCTCTTCTCAGCCTCCATGCATCCAGCATCTACCCCCCGTTTCACGTGAAATGTGCCGTGCTTTTTAAATAGCTGGTGTTTGTCGACCTCCCCGTTTTTGGCTGCAATTAAGAAGGAAGCGATCCCAAGAGCAGCCTGCGTGGAGAAGCAGCCAGCACAGGACAGGCACCTGGCCCCAAAGGTCTTCTTCTCATCGTCACTCCCAGTCTTACCTCCTCACCAATAGAGATGCAGGCTTTGGAATCTAGATCCCTGGGTGGCCTGCAGGAGAGAAGAGGGAAGAGATGTGAAATGTTCCCTGAAAGGTCAATTTTTCCCTCAACAAGTATTCACAACCCCCAAGGACCCCTGTCCATCCCCTTGCACCAGCAAGCTGGCAGCCCTTGCAGCCTAATGGTCTCCTAGCTTTGCAGGATCAATAAATACAACCAAGAGCCACAAAGTCACCCCAAAAAGGGGTCAGGAAGGCAGCTGCTGGAGCTGGCATTTCTCACATCCAAACCCCTGTGCAGGAACCCAGAGATCTGTTCCTTCAGCAGCTTGGTGTTGGGCAAGGCAAGCGAGGTGACAAGCACCAAATCTCTGTCAGCCCGTATGAAATATGGACTAAGTGGGCATAAAGGTCAAAAGCAAAACCTGGTTTCTGTTAATCCTTTCCAGAAATAGCTAAGACAAGACGGGGAGGGCTCAGCCTCTCACCACATCCTCCCCCTTTCTCCCCGGGCAGGGAAGGTGTCAGCTCGGGGCTGCCCAGGGATGGGGCTCTCAGCGAGCCCCTCATTTCCAGCACTGCAGAATCGGTTGCTTTTACCAAAAAACATTGCCCGTACCATGTTCTTCTGCTGGACACAAGGTATGGGGTCGCTGACCTGCCCCATTAAACCCCGAAAGGGAGATTTGGGCATCAGCACGGTGTGAACCCAACAACTGCTGCTCCGAAATACTCAGGGGCAGCAGGATGGAGCTGGGGCTGTGGGGGCAGGAGGGAGGGAGGAGAACAGCTGGGGGGTTGCTAATTTCTTTCTGGAACGGGGTGATCAGCCTGAAATTATTCCCATGTGAGGGCCACGTGGGTTAAAACGGGGTGTCCACCCTGATTTTTTTTCCTTTTTCTGGGCACATCACAAAGCAGCAAAGACATGGACCACGGGTAGAGCATGATGGACAGAGACCCCTAAGGTGCAGCAGGGGAAGAAATACAAGGGCTGTCAACTCTGATCCTCCCCAATGGTGCCCAAATGCTGCCATTCTCCTCATGAAGGGTTCCCGTTATCCTGCCCTGCAAGGACAAGCCCTGGCTGCTGGCTGTGACCGGCCCAGCCCCAGCAGCAGAGGCACTGGAAGGCAGCCGGGGCTCGTGGTTTTCTTTTTCTTCTCCCTCAGTGTTTGGCGACTTACGTGGAGCTTGTCTGTGGTTGCTCAAATGCTTCTTTAGGAATTTTCAGCCCAGGGTTTCTCTTCTTGCCTGCGAAACGAGAAAGGGGCAGAATTAAAGAAAGGCCTTTTTTTTTTTTTTTTTTTTTTGGTTTTAATTTGCAAAATGCAGCTTGTCTATATTTGTTGACCTTACTTAACATAAATGCCAGGCCAGGCTGGTGGTGTAGACTCAGGGCACAGAGTTCAAAACATAAAGTGCCTTTGTTCAGTAATGCTTCATTTAGACCTGCAGGGTCTGGCTGCCAACTTGGTACAGAAAACAGGCAAGAGTCCTAGCATGCGAAAAGGCCATGTGAAAATGCAAAAAGAAAGGTATTTCTCCTTCATCAGCCCTTCCCATGTAGGATCCCTTAAAATGTTTCTTGGACAGATTTTAACCATTCCAGCTACACTACTGCAAACCTTGGCGGGATTAAAAATCCTTTTCAGGTTGAATCCGAAAGTCCCGAACTAGATTCCGATTTTGTTTTAAACTGACGTTTTACCTCCTGGCCATTAAAGTTGTGCAAACCCAGCAAAAAATACAGCAGAATGAAGTCTGCAGGCTTCAAAGCCATTTGTTTCTGTTCACACTGACCAGCCAAGCCTTGCTGAGCTGGATGCAGCTCAAGCTCTGAAGCAGTTCAAATGCAGGCTCTCCTGTAAAGGGGGTCCAAGCCGGCAGACGTAAGAGCCAGGCAGACTAGAGAAATACAAGAACCTTTTTATGACTAAACATATACAGCCACATTTCAGCACGGGGTTTTGGATTCATGGATAAAATAACCTGGAAACATAAGTCATGTCACCAAAACCCCAAGGTAAACATCTGGCTGGTTGAGCGTGTAATAAAATCCCTGGTCCCCCCAAAAAGGCACAGGCGTCTAATTTAGGCTTTAAACATTTTCAGCCTAACAATTTATATCAATTACTGTCTTTCTTTTAAGCCGGAGCTCTACTCTTTATTCCCAGCACTCTCCTTCAAACTTCACCTATACATGTTTGGGTTTGTTTTTCCCCTTGACACAAACCCAGGTCGATGGATGTCTGCGCATCCCAATGCCGGAGGGCTGCTAGATCAAAGCGCAAGCACCCAGAACTGAAAATGACCTTTTTGAAGCAATTAGTCAACTCAGATTGCCAACCTTTTTTTTTTTTTTCCCCTTTTTTTTTTTTTTTAACATTTGCTCCAAAAGACAAGATCGTGCTCGCTCCGTTTGGCAAAGAGCAATTCCAGGGGATGGGACAGGCTGCTGCAACCCAGCTGATGACACCTCGTGGGAAAAGCATTTACTGGAAACCACTGTGCACGCTCGCTATTGTCATTAGAAATTTGCAGAGCTGCAAACTTACAAAGCAAAAAAAAAAAAAAACAAAACAAAACAAAACAAAAAAGCCAGTTCTCTGCTCCAAAGAGCTTCCAGTCTAACACAGAAGAGGCAAAATAAAAGAAGTGGGGCCACTCAGAAGCATGAGGAACAGCTCTCAGATTTTCCAAGAGGTAGAAGCCGGTTTGTACGGAAGTACAAATAATTGTAAAAACAAGTGCAGTAATTTCTGCAGCTAGGGGAGCTGTTCTTTGACCCTTTTACTGCTTTTCGTAGTTGCACACAGAGGTCTCCAGAAGGCCCAGCTGAGAAGCAGCCCCTCCTGTACCACTTCTTGCCCAAACCGCCTCAAGTGCATTTCGTATCCAACAGGATGCTAAATCGGTAGCGGTGTTCTCGATGTTGTCATCTTTTAGCTAAAAAAAGCATCTCCAAAACACAGGTCCTGCAGCACGAGCAAACAACCCCCTGTTTCCCTGGCAGCCTCTAAGTCTGCCGTCCCCGCGGCCTCTCTGCCTCCAAAAACCTGTCTGCATCCTCTCGCAGTTTAGGCAAACAAGGCAATCACAGGCATGCAAAAATCTGCATTTTCATCCTTCTTTTGCACATGGGAATGAAGACAGAAATTTGCTGAACTGCCCACGGAGGCAGGACCTGCCTCTTTAACTCTAGAGCTGAACTTTTCCTACTAACCCTCACCAGCCATCCCTTGGCACACTGCTACTTCTGCACATCGAGCATCCGTCCAGCCACACAGCTGCAACAATACGCACGCAACCACCAAAATAAAAGGGAAACAAGCAGATATTTACTCTCTTTTTTTTTTTTTTTCCATTCTATTTTTTTCCTTTGTGGATTTGCTTGCACAGTCCCGGGTGCTGTACCTGTACCTCAGGAACCCAAGAGCTCTGGGAGGGTGTAAAGGAACCAACTGGAAGTGACCCTGCCTTGAACATGAACCAGAATAGATTATGAGGCATTTAATCTTCCCATGGTTCACAAGTGGTGTCAGCAAAAGAACTAGGTAGCAAAACACCAAACCCAAATAAATATTAAGAGCCTTCCGCCTCCTGGTGAAATAAAATCTGCACTTTGGGGAGTTTATTTTCCTTGTCTCTTCTTCACAGAATACAATATTTTGAAACTTTGCCATTTTTTTGAAGCACAATCTGCTCGCATATTCGAGCTGCCAAGACACAGACGCAGTTTAACGTTCGTTGGGATTTTCTTTTCAAGACAGAAGAAAGCAACAGAGGCAGCACAAAGCGCACATGGCTCGGGAGAGCACGGGGAAGGACGTGAGTGGGAATCACCACGGGGGAGATGCGCCCACAGCACCCGCACCTCCTGAGGACCCGCTCCCCATGCCAGGGTGTGATGGGTCACCTCTGCACTGCTACCCCTCTGCTGCTTGTGTAATGAATGTCAGGCTGCAAGCACATGTTTTCAGGCCTCTCCACCAGATCAAAGGGGCTCGGCTCCTTTTGTTTTGATGGATGCAAACTGCTCCTCCCTCCGAGCCTCCTGAGGCCGGGGGCTGCAAGTGCCTCGTGGGCAGCATCAGCCATCCTGCCCACACAGCCAGGTAGCATCAGCCATCCTGAGCATGAAGCATTAGCCATCCTGAGCATTTGAGCATGAAGCATCAGCCATCCTGGCCACAAAGCAGTAGCCATCCTGAGCATGAAGAGCATGAAGCTCTTGCTCAGCTCCCAGCTGCATGGGGGATCTCAGCTGAGGCTCTGCAGTTGCTCCAAGACACAAGCCCCATTAAATAAAATGTCCTGCAAAGACAGGGAGGGACCATGGCGGGCGAGCAGTGGGGATGGCAATAAAACACCCGGTGCCCAAGCTGCTCCTTGCATGCGGGTTTGCAAAAGAAAATTAAAAAATCCTATTTAAACTAACCCCGATCCCTTTGAGCATGCACATCGGGGAGGGTGCAAGCAAGCAGTGTGGCCTAGGCAAGACCTGCTCCCAAACAAACAATACGTGGGAAAGTCACAGCAAGGGACCCAGGGAAGGGGGACAGCACCGGGTACCCAGCGCATCTGCGGCCACACGGCTCCAGCAGCCGTGCCAGGGGCAGCGTCCAGGTGCTTGGGGTAGTTTGTCCCCAGAGGCAGGGCTCTTTTTAAAAAAAAAAAAAAAATGAAAAATGTTAGTTCCAAGATCAGTACTCTGCAACAACAGCTGCCAAGCAAGCATCTCGCTGTCAAAATAACAGCCTCCACTTCACCACAGCAGACGTCGCTTTCGAAAGACGACGCCGTGCGGAACTGCAGTCTGCAGAAAGTCATCCGTGCAGGAGCTCAAAACGTGGAGGCAGCTGAACAGCACACAGAATTGGTTGTTACCTGCTCCATCCACTAGAAGGATGGTGTTTTTCAGAGCGTTTTCGTGAATCATTATTATTTTTAGCTTTGTTTCCTGAAGAAAATCACCGCACATGTATTTATCCGACTGTCTGCGTCCCTGGTGGTAAGTGTAAACCCACAGGCTGACCTCAGCCGTGTCTGAGAGAAACTGAGCTCTTGGAGACTGCAGATCTGGTAGAAGCAGGTGACTGAGGAAGTCCCTGACTCAGAGGAAGGCTGAAGCACCAAAGCCCGTGGGGACGCCAGCCATTCAGCTGCAGCCCAGAAAATTCAGCTGCAGCACCCAGAAATCAGGAGTCGTGTCCCGCGTAAGCAGCCCCAGGTGGCTGGCTGGTCTCAGAGCCTGCATGCTAAAGCTCATTTGAAAACTCTTCCCTGCAATTTTCCACGCAGAGACTTTCACAAACACTTGACTCAAAAGCCAGGTTTTAGGAATAAATGTGAAAAAAAAAAAATAGAGTGGCTTTGAGCAGGGCATAGAGATCTCCCAGCCCTGAGTTCTGATTCGGAAAAACATCCGGGGCTCTCTGCAATGCTAAGCACAAACTTACATCCACCTTCTTTAGCACAGCAATTGCTAAATGCTGCCCTCACCCCTTTTGGGAGCCCTTGGTGTTGTCCAAGGGGAGCACAGCATGAGCCCCCCTGCCCCAGCACCCACCCCATGCCTGTGGGAGCGAAGTCCGAAAGCATACCTGCAGCAGGAAAAAGAAAAACTTAATGAAAACACATTAAATACTTCCCTGTGAAGGTCTTAAACCCAGTTCCTGAGGGAGGGGAAGAAAATACGGCTTCCAGTGGGCCTGTTAACCTCTTCCCACCGCCGCTGCCTGAGCGCGCAGAATTACTGTCGCTGGCCCCTTCCAATTAGAGCAATGTTAAATAGCAATATCGGAAAGTGAGACCTCAAAGTTTCACAATAGAAGGGTAAGAAACAGCAGAAAATAATAAAGAAAGGGAAGACAGAGGAATTTGCTGTCCACATACACCGTAACAGAAAATAAACCTTCTTTTCTGAAGGCAAATCCCATTCCCCAGTCTCCAGACTTCTCATTGCAGTCAAAAACTTTTTATGATATAATCCAAAGTAAATGGTTCCTTGCCACAAAAAGCTCCTATTTCCGCGAAAGGGTATTAACCAGTTCTGTCTTCACCACAATTTATTATTAAAGCCTTGTTTAATAGCCGTGTAGCAACACTTTCTTTCAAATAACTCTCGTTAGCACGCAGTCCGCTGGTAAAATTTCACAGGAGGGAAATGCCTCTTTCTGCCCCTTTTCTGAGAGATAAAAGTGGCTCATTACTATTCCCAGCTTTCTCAAGGATTTGGGGTCTGATGTTCCTGAAAGTTTTTGAAAGCCAATCAAGCCAAAAAGGAGCACCCAGTAGCACAAAGCCATGGTGAGATGCCTGGAGCAGGGAGACACGGGCAGGGTGAGGGGCTCCCACCCCCCATCTGTAGATGCACAGCTTTAGCCAAGCCCCGGTTTCTGGAGAAAAACAAAAGCTAGGTGATCACATAAGCACCGGTGACATGGAAATGGGCTGGAAAAGCTGTTTTCCAACCCCTCATTGAGCCACAAAAAAGGAATTTAGCATGCAAGAGGCTCTTAAAGGCTGTTAAAGTTTCAATCAAAAGCCAAGGGAAGGGCTGAAGTGGATGCTGCGCTTTCTTTGCCTCCTCAAAATATAATTCAGCTGCTCTCTCCTTAGCCCTGGCAATAAATAGGCTCGGCCAAGTGCCACTGGCTGCTCCTCCATGGCTCCATCAGCACCTGGATGAGCCGGAGGCAGCCAGACAGCACGATGGGGAGCGTGGTGCTGCTCTGTGCCCAGCAGGGACGGCTCCTGCACCTCTCCCATCTGCATCTTCCCTCGTGGCCGCTTGCAGTAACGCCTTGGAAACGGCAAACTTGGGATCTGTTTCCTTAACAACTCAGCACGGGGCTGCTGGGGGAAGGGGCCAAGCTCATAGGGCTACAGCAGCTCCTGGCTCACAGATCCCAGATCCCTGATCCCAGATCCCAGCTCCATCCTCTTCCTTGCATTTGGTGCCTTGGAGCTCCCAGCTCCTTCGGGGGCCCTCGGCACATCCAGGTCTGGACACATCATCACCACTGCCAGCCCCACTCCTGAAGCATTCTTATTTTTATTTTTTTATTTTTTTTCCACACAAACTGTATTTTGGGACAGGAAGCAGGAAAAGCAAGGGTGCTTTTACGACTGTCATGGATACAGAAAGATCCGGCACCAGGATATGCCCAAAACATGGCACAGAGATACCACGGGATAGCCCCAGCTTCCTCTGACCTCCCAACCTTCTGCTTTTCCTCTTGTGCTTTTTTCCAAAAAAAAAAATCAATCAATCAATTCGTCTTATCTAATATAGCAACACTGGAAATGCCAGCGGGCTGAAGGGAGTGCTCGAGTCCTTTTCCGTTGCTCTCTTCCTCTGCCTCTCCTTTCTGGCTCTGACCGTGCAGGGTGTCCGGCTCCTACAGACACCCCACAGACCCAGCCACAGCCAGCCCATCACCCAAATTCCCCTTGGCAAGGAGATAACCTCAGAACGGCAGCCCAGAGGTGGTTAATTTCCTCTTCCCAAAGTCAGCCTGAGCAGTAAAAATACGGAGACAGAGAGCCCTGCACCCTGAGTCCCCACTGGGAAAAGCAACACCTGGAAACCTGGAAGCGAGCAGAGGATGCTGCAGTCACCTCCTGGGTTAATTCCTGAGGATCCCAAAGCCCAGAGGGGCACACCATGCCATGGGGTGGGCACAGCAGTCCCCCCAACCCTGTGCAGGGACACCGTTAGCACCGTGCAGCACCGCTGGGACCAGAGCACAGCAGCCACCCCGTCCCGTCCCATCCCATCCTGCTGCGCCCAGCCTCGGGGCCGCCTTGTCGCAAGGCTCCGCTCGCTCCCGTGACTCAGCCCGGCAACCTGCAATGAACCCAGCGCAGGAGAGGCCCCAAACCAAAATAGCAGGGCTGTCGCAAGGAGGTGCACCGCCTGAACCGGGCAGCGGAGGTTGCGCAAAGCCGTGCCCTGCTCGCGCCAGTGTTAGCTGCGGCTCAGGGCCCGTCCCCGCTGCAAAGGGGCTGCGTGCCCAATTTGTGGCGACTGACAAATGTCAGCTCTGCCGAGCTACACAGACAAAGATCTTTGGTTCTGCTGCGAGGTGCATTCACCACCAGGTCAGCCCTTTGAGCCTGCGTCCAGCAGGGGACGGTTTGCGGCGAGCGAAGCGCTGGCAGAAGGCGCAGCAGCACGGCTGGCAACGAGGGCTCCAGCAGGGTAAATCTGCTTGTCCCACAGCGCAGAAACATGCAGACACATCACCCAACTGTGCCAATATCAGAGCCCATTTCCCTGCCTTTCAATAAGCTCTGCGTTTCGGTAATTCAATTTTGAGGGCAATTTCCTGACTTGGGCTGATCTCCCCCGCTCTGCCCATTTTTCTCTTCACGCAGCCTGCAAACGGGCTGCAGTCTGCAGCGTTTATCCAGGCCGATGAAGAAGCCAGAGGGATGCGATTTCTCCTTATCTGCCAGCATATTTTGGTTACGAGAGGCTGTTGGTCCCTCTGGTAAGAGCTCCTCTGCATTTTAGAGGAGTTCAGACCTGAGCGCGGCGGAGAAGAGACACTTTGATCGGGACCAGGCCACACGGGGAGAGGCTGCGATGCTTTAGGATGATCTTTCCTGCCCCACAGCGGGTGCTGCAACCTCGCTGAGCTGTTTTATGGGCTTCAGCACCATCCTGGACTCTCCATTGCTGGCACCTTGGAGTTCCCTTCCCAACCTGTCTCTGCCTCGATGTTTTCCTTGCACCTCGCTGCAGCGCCTGCTTGCAGGAATACCCCCGTGGGAGGAAAGGAGACCTGCAGCACCCGCTGTCACGCTCGCAGACCGTCAGAGAGCAGCCACGTGCTCTTTTCTGAGGCTGACAATTCAGAGGAAATCGGGCGGTGACAACAGACAGCTCTGCCAGCTGTACCAGCCGCAGCGAGGGAACTGCAGGCAGCGCCGGGCGCAGCGCGGGGCCACCCCGATCTTCCTGCTGAGCTGCTGCCAGGGCTGGGCTGGGACCTGCAGGCATGACGAGGCAAGGCAGAGTCCTCCCCTGACGTCCTGCTTTTCTTTAGAAAACAGATGCGATGCAAAACCAGACCGAAATTCATCATGCTTTAGGTGCTAATGCAAGCAGGAGATGGGAGATAGGAGGGGTTTGCTTGCCTACGGCTTTCAGAGTAGGGCACAAGAGGCTTTAATATATATAAATAAATAAATAAAAGCGGTTACAACACTTTGGCTGAACCCATCCCACGTGTGCATCCAGCTGCATGAACTTCGGTGGCCTGGGGGAAAGGGCATGGCTCCTTGCAACCTCTGTGCAGGCGGTGGCAACGTCACCAAGCAGGAGAGAGACCCACCGGGAGCAGGAGCTGGGGACATCTCCTGGTGGGCAATCCCACCCCGACTGCCCCGAGCTGCCCCCAGCACAAGCCCTGCCCCTGCCCAGCTCTCCTCAGAGCAGGGATGGCCCAGGGGGATGCAAGGAGGAAGCACGAGGTGCTCCAGCGATGCCCTCCGGCAGCCTCCTGAGCCTCCACGGAAAAAGAGGAGGAGGTGGTGGGCGGCAGGGACCCGGCACAGGGATGTGCACGCTCCGCTCGTGTCCCCAATGACCCCGTCCATGGCCGTGGGCAGGTTGCACAAGCCTTGTTTGTGTGCGTGTGCCTCCCCGCCTGGCGCTCGGCTGTGCTGCAATAACGAACGGAGGCAAAAACACGCCTGGTGCTCGGGGCTCTGAGTCACCCCCGGGACCAGGAGGCTGGCAGCCGGCGGAGGAGGCTGCCCACGTGGCATAGGGCAGCAGGGGCACGGGCAGCAGGCCCGTTCCCCCTGGTGTCCCCGAGCACCAGACTGAGCCCATCTGCAAGGGCTGGGGAGGCACCTGCAGAAAAACGCTGCGTAAAAACCCAAAATGCAAGATTTGACTTGGTGCCTGCACACGCCCCATCTCCAGCAGTCTGATGGAAATGCCAAAGGGGCCAAACCCTCTTCTTCCTTTTCATCTTTCTTTGCCTAACTATTTTTCCATCCATCGATTTGATTTGCTTTGGTGCTGATGCAGTGCTCCGGCTCCGCATGCAGCCCACGCGCAGCAGAAATCCTCTGCCACCAACCTGCTCCTGCCCCAAATGGCCTCAAACCCCACAATCCTGCTGTACAAGTGGTAACGGCTTGGAGAAACCTCATTAGTGCCCGAGTGATGGCCAAGAGGATTTTGCTTCCCGCGTCCCCACTGCATCCTCCCTTGTTGACCTGGGAAGGATGTGGTGGTGATGGAGAGCCTGGGGAGCAGCAGAGGCCATCGGGAGCCCGCCTGGGAGCCTCGGGGCCTCTCCTCTCACCCGGTTATCATGAGAAATCACAGCGTGGAGCTCCAGGGAGCTGAGCAGCAGAGGGAGTCGCTCCCTCAAGTCACCGCTACGCCATAAATCACACCGGTATCGTCCCCCTGCCAAGGGCCACTGGCTTTGCTGCCTTCCCATCGCAGAGTCCGCGTGCTTATCTCCCGTTAGGAAATCCACAGGAACTGCTGGCCGGGGAGGCTGTTCGTCAAGAGCCTCCAGTCCTCGCGGGGATTTTGCCGAGGGACTTTTGGTTTAGTCGCTGCTTTGTTTTCAAAACCTCGGCCGCCTGCTTCCAGTGGGAGTTTGCTGGACTCAAAAGGGGAGAAAAGCTCTTGGAATCCACCCGCGGAACAAAAGGCCTTTTGTGCAGGAGGGTCTGGAGGACACGGCTGCTTTCGGGGCTGCTACCTTCGCTTCTCTTTTCTCCCTGCCGAGGAGCACCTGCCGGCGGAGCAGGGGGCACGGGCTGCAGCGCACGCTGGGGACACGCGGACACGCGGACAGACGCCTCCCACTGTGTCTTGGGAAACAAGTGCTTCCCAAAAATGCATCACGGCATGCAATCACATACGGGTGCTGGGTGACCTCACCCATGCCTGTAACCCTTGGCTGCACTCACACATTTCCCCTAAATGACTGAGGTTTCACCCCAAAACCCCACCAGGGGTGACCGCGCGCAGCCCCATCGTTTAGCAGCAAGCCTCTTACACGCAGCATAAAAGCAGATGTCCTCGTGGCCAGGGTGGGAGCAGGATGCATTAAACCACCACCCCCAGCCCAGCCACTGACACCTCTACTCTTCCTAACCCTGGAAAACTCAGCAGAGGAACAAAACTTTCCCATTGCTCTGTACAAACCCCAGAAAACAATTTCCTAAAGTCCGGCACGGGTCCGCTCCCCACCAGCCCATGAACACCACTTTGCTGAAGGTCTCACTCCAGTTCCAGTTTTAGTTTTCAGGCTTTTTAAACACACTTGGTGTAGCTGGGTTTCTCTCCCAGCGGGTCCTGTGAGGGCTTTTTGAGGTGTGCTCATCGGGGGCAGCTGCTCCCCGAAGAAAACAGGGACACACGGGCTGCTCTGGAAGATGAAGATGAAGGAGATGAAGGTGAAGGTTTGTACCCACTGATTTCAGCTGTGCTGGGGATTTAAAAGCTCAGTTTTGGTGTGTGGCTCCTGCTGTGATGGTTCCCACACCGCAATGGTGCTTAAATGTTAGCACGTGCTTAGCGTGAGCACATCCTTGTTCATGCTGCGTGGATGCTGAGCAGGAGCAAGCACCAAAAGACCCCACAGCCTCCCCTCCCCGAGCTACCCTTAGTGGTGGGAGATTTTGTGAATGTTCAGAGAAATGTCCTTGTCGACGCAGTCAGGATTGCCACCAATCTGCCTTCGTGCTTCCCCATTAGACACCCCTCTTTTGCTATATTTTTTTTTCTCATTTATGAGCACGTTTGCTTATTTCTGTACCAAAATAATCGAGGGTGATACTCGACAGCTCTGGACAGCGCAGCTGGCAGGACCTCCCTCATGCTCCCTCTGCTGGCAATGCCTCCAGGCACCCAGAGCTTCCTCCGACTGCCTGCAAACACGTGGGCACCCACGAGGAGCGAGGGGTGACCACGGGCAAACCCTGCAGCACCTTTGGGCGCTGCCAGCACCGGAGCAGCTCCGTGCAACCCAAACCACAACATCTTGACCCTGCCATCCTTCAGTGATGTGTCTGAGTGTGCAAGAAGCTCAGGAAGCTCCGAGCCGTGCAGGTGGAGGTGTGCAGGACTCGGAGCAGCTCCTGGGCACCCAGGGGAGCTGGGAGCCTCGGAGGGGTTTGTGCCAGACGTCAGAGGGCACGGACTTGCAGCTCATCCTCCAGCCACCTGCTGAGAGCGCACACATGCTCACACCTCACCTAATAAAGTAAAGCAAAGAACAAAAGCCTTTCTGCAGCTCTTATTTCAGTCCGGAAAGCATTACGGCCCTCCTGATGGCACGGCACCGTGGCAGAAGATGGCACTTCTTGCCCTTTTTTTTTTTCTTTTTCCAGTCAAGTGTCCCTGACACAACCGGGCAGATTTTTCTCTACCCACATACGTCCACGTGGATCAAACCCTGTTAGGCTGCATCTCTCCACCCAGCCTTCTAAATCAGGAGCTGTAAGTACAAACCTCCCTTTATAAGCCCTTCTGTCAAAGCCTCTACACAAGTCCCTGTGCGAGGTTCCAGGCTGCAGTTTCACTTATATACAGAAACGCTCCCGAATCCGATACCGCTTTCTAAGTTGCAAGAACAGACAAGCAGAAAGGGGAAAAAAGGAACCAAGGGAGAGGAAGGCGGTGTAAATCATCCAGGCAGATCCCTGATGTCCACCCTGCTTGGCAGCAGGACAGAATACACCCCCAGCCTTGTAAATCCTCACGCTTAACTGCAAGCACACCCAGTCCCAGTGACTCCTGAAAAAAAAAAAAAAAAAAAGCTCTTCCGATCCAAGTTTAACACATGCATGAGGAGTTTCAATATCAGAATATGAAAAAAAAATAAAATAAAATAAATCAGCTTCTACTGTAAGGTGGAAAAAAATAAATCTCCAGACCCGTCTCCCATCCAACCTCCCAGACCGCTGCCTGCGTTGAGCTACAGCGAGGCCTCCTGAAAGCAGAAGGAGGCGCTGCCTGGGGAGATGCTTGCACAGGATGGGCCCAAAATGCCGTGCTGGGAGGCGAAGGGAACGCTCGCTGGTGCTGGGAGAGCTGGCATTGTTCTGAGGGACGCACAGGAAGAGTGAGAGGAGGAATGCTCGCCGACTGCAGGAAGCTGTTCCAGCCTCTTATCTGACAGAAAGCTTCTGATTTCATTGCGGGGGAAGTACCAAATGTTTTTGAGGGGGAAAAAAATAAATAAATAAATAAATCACATGGTTAGCTCTAAAGGAAGCTGCCTGATGGCATGAATGAAGCTGAAGCCGGGCTGGGTGGAAGCGCCTGCCCAGGTACCCACACCACCACATCCCGCAGGTCCTGCTGGCTGCCGAGGAGGGACCCGCTGTGAATTTGGGTGCTCTTATCTTCAGCGAGCAATTTACTAGCAATAATCTTTGAACGCTGCATCTGTGTCGCCCTCCCCAGCTGCCAGGGGGTTATTTTGGGCTGTTCCTGCAGCTCAGATGCTGGTGCCAGGGGCTGTTGCGCGACGTCCCCCCGTGCCGGGCACGGCCCCGAGCTGCTCGTTGAGTTAATTTGTAAAAACCGATTCCTTGGCAGGAGCTCAAGTCCTCCGTCGAGATGTTCCAGGTTTTATTAGCATTGAGCAAATTACTGGCGTCCTTGGGAAAGGTAAGGAAGTCAGCCTGTTAATTGCCTTTATTTTTTATTGTTTTTCTAGAGGGTATCTCCCAGAGGACAGCTCCACGGCACACAGAGGAGCGCTCTGGTTACTGAAGTGCCCCTACAGATAATGGCTGCTGGGGCTTCTTGCACAGGTACGTGAGGAAACTTCGGGTTTAGGTGTGCTAACTGCTTTATCAGGCTTTGTGCTCTGAGCTAAGCACCCGTCATCTCCAGCCTGGTTGCTCCTGGTAGGTTATTAGGGGATTATGGCTTCCAACCCGGAGCTGAAAAAGCAAAAAAAACCTTCAGAAGGGGTTGGAAAACAACAGTATCTAGAGCACTGCCTTTCTTCTCCTTTAATAGGTTACTCTGTCAACCCCGTGCTTGTTAAATAAGAGAAAAATCTGTGGGCACGCAGTGAAGGTCAATCTTGTGGTTTCTGAAAACATTTAATTAGTACGGTTAAGTACCGAGGTTCTCCTGGGAGCGAGCTTCTGCATTAACCACCAGCACGGCGCTGAGCAGAGGCAAACCTGCAGGAGGGGCTGCAGGTGAGGTCTGTGTCCATCCCTAAAATTTTAGTGGTGGCCCAGCTTGTGATGAGAGCTGTCACGGTGTCTCTGTCCTGCTTCCAGCTCCAAAATCCTCATGGGGTTTGGAAATCCAGCTCAGATCCTGCTTGTGCAGGAGCTTGGTGCCCCCATCGCACCTCTACGGACCCATCAGGGCTGCCCAAAGCCCCATGCTCCTTCAGAGTCATTTCTGCCAAGTGCTGGGGCCCCGTGCTCAAACAAATTGACTCAAGACATAGTTTTGCCCAGAGGGATTTTGGCATCCTGATGACAGCACGTCAAGTCCCTGCTTTTTCCTTCACAGTGCACCCAACTGGAAGAAGGGGAACGGCTGCTCTCGGGTCCTACAGGTGTTCGGCTCCTCGAATAAAGCCACAATAAACGTCGTGCATCTGCTTTAATTAACCCGCGGGCAGTAGCGTGCAGGAGTGCTAGGATCACAGCCTGTCATCTCCTTTACAAGAGGCCACGGCATCAGCTGCCTGAGAGGAGAAATCAATTCCAGTCCTCGCGAAGCCGAACTTGGCTTTAATTCCCGGTGTTTCTGCAGCGCCGGGGACCCCTAATTGTAGGCAATTAAAGCAGCACTAGAAAGAAAGGGCTGTGTTGAAATCAAAGCTGGAAAGCGTGCCTCGAAATGGCTTCCAGTTGCGGGCACTGGAAAAGTGCCTGGGGAGCAAGGGGCCGGTGCCAAGGGCAGCGCTAGGTGCTGCACGGATCCTGCCTGGAGCCACTGCCAGCGGGACCTTCTCAGCCCGGGCACCCTTCTGCAGGGAAGGCTTCTCCTGCACGCAGATACCTGCGTGGGCACGCAGGGCTGCTTGTAGGGCTCCCATGTTCCTTGGAAAGAAATGGGATGGGATCTGCTGGGAGCCTGTGAGGAATCAAGGCCGGGGAGAGGCAGCTATCAACGCTGATTGAACCCTTCTCACCCTCTTTGCTCTGAGCAGGGCTGTCCGTGCCGGACGGGGACTTTTTGTCGCTCCAACAGCTCCAAAATAATGATTTTTTTTTTTTTTTTGAGTCATTCTCCATCTGACCTTGAACTACCAGAGAAGCAAGAAACGTCCATAAGAGGAAGGATAACGCGGCGCGAAGCTGTGATGTCCACAAAGCAACTTGCTGCTCGAGTGTCAAACAACCCCAGCGAAATTGTGTGAGTGAGAAGCATCAGGCCCGGACCCCACCGCAGGAGGAAAATAAGCACAAAAACATGTTGCTTGAGACGTCCGCGGCAGAGCCGGCACACGATGCTCTGAGGCCATTTGGCACCGGCGAGCGTTGTTTTATTGAGTGCAATTACATATTTTTGTTTAGAAAAAGATTCTCCTTCAAAAGCAGCTCCGGAGCCTTTGCTTATTCAGCCTTCATAAAAAGCCTCTCGCTGCAGACACAGTCAAGTGTTGACTCCTGTACTCATTTTCTATTGCTGCCTTATCTTTGGCATCTCATCTGCAACTTTTACTGTTTTTTTCCACTGGTTTCATCAGAGCGCAGTAAAAGTGGATGTTTTTTGGGCTTCAATTCTGCTAATGATTTTTGATCTGCTCGGTGCAGGCTAGGAAAATCTAGCCGTGATTATAAAATTGCAAGCTAAGTAGGCTAACAAAACAGCAACAGCAAGAAACTGGATCAGCTCTGCTCAGCAGAGTTTTCCTGCTTGAACGGGGGAAAAAAATAAATGCTTTCTCTCTGAAATCTTTCTTACAAATATGAAACTGCCTCAGCCATAGAGGCTGCTCCCTCCGGCTGCTTGCACAATGCTCCTTGGGCTTCGCTGCACTCGGCTTTTTGCAGCAGCCTAATAAGCAATGGCCAAAGCTCCTGGGATGATTAATGGGGAGCAAGAGCAGCCCGAGCAGCTCCCACCCCGAGCTGCCCTCCCGATGTGGTCAGATGCTGCTCTCACCGTGCTCAGCCTTTGTGTGTGGCTACAGGGTGCAGATCCCCAGCAGTGCTGAGCCAAGGCTTTGCCAGCACCAGCAGACGGAGATGTGCGAGCGGCTGCCTGGAGCTTCGACGAAGGATGTTGAGCATCTGTTTGCAACATCTCCAAAGTCAAGATGACTCAGAAGTGCTTTAGCACCCCAGAGACTTTAATGATGGGATGAACTCTCTGAGACGTCAACCAAGTGTTTGGGATTTCCTGCTCGAAGGGAAGGATAGCTTTAATTTTGGCTTTGAGGCAGAAAGAAAAAAAAAAAAAAAAAAAAGCCCTGCAAACAAGAGTGTCGGGCTTCCCCCCTCCAAATTGCTTTTTACTGAGCCAGGGTTACTGTGCGAGGACGCTTTTCCATTTGTACTTGTCAACATGCAAAATAACATGGACTTGGAAGACAAAAGAAAAAAAACAAATAATAATAATAATAATAATAATAATAAAAACTTTTTGCAAAATGAGCAGGTCTGGAAATCATAGAGAACGCCCTTCACCACACTGCCACCACAGACCCTAATACCCGGCGTGGTGCAGCTCCGGGTCCTCGACCTGCTTTGGTGCTAGCATTGCTCCAGCTGATAATGGTAATTTCCTACACTAGTCCCAGGCAGGCCCTAAGGAAGGGAGCTATGCAACTCTACGGATAATAAAACTGTGATTATTGTAGCTCTGGCTATGGCTAAAATGAAAAGAGCAGTCTTGGGCTTTCTCCTGCCACCAGTGACCCCACACAGTCACACCGTGACCCCATTGCACCCACCGGTGCTGCCGTGTCCCCTGCAGCTCCCCAGGCTGGGAGCAGGGACACGGAGCAGGCAGCAGCAGGACGAGCACTGGGCTGCAGGCTCATGGGGTGACAGCAGGTCACCTTGGAAAGGGTTTGGGAGCACTGTGCCCAGCCTTTGGAGTAACAGGTCCTGTCCTCCAAGCGCACCCACAGAGGTCTGCAGGCGTGCTCCTGCTCCTGTGCTATTTACCTCTGTGTTATTCCTCATTTTCCACCTTTAAGCTCACTTTAGATGTGATCCCTCTCCAAGAGCCTTCTACAGATGATGTTACAGTTCTTTTCAGCAAGAGAAAACAGAGAACTGACCCCAAATGCACGTTTAAAAAAAAAAAAAAAAAAAAAAAAAAAGCTAAACAAGCAAACAAAAACAACTCTGTAGTCATCTTATGTATTTGCAACCACAGCACACAACTGACAAGTCTGCCTTGTGACTTGCAAGGTAATTGTGCTCCATTAATGCCAATGCTCCTGGAAGAATGAAGTGTCTCAGCCCTCTAAATTACGCCTGTGGTTTTAATTGAGTATCATTTGCTTCACCTTAGCAGCTTGCGTATGTGTCACGGGAGGGAATTCACCCCAGAGGAAGATCCTTTTTTTTTTTTTTTGGCGACTAAACGAAACAAACGAGCACCACTTCGTGTGGCAGTGAGAAACCCAAACTTTTTTCAGCTGGGAGGAGAAAGCACGTCTTTACTCCTTTTCCTCTGCAACTTATCACTTTTATGGCTATAATTACTTCTATAGCTTGAGCTTTTAAATGTTTATATATTTTCCTAGCCCTGCTGAGCAGCATGCTCAGCTCCGGGGAGCTGCTGCCCTGGCCACGTTGCCAGCTCTCGTGCCACTTCGGTGCCAGGACACGGGACAGGGCACCCCAAAATACACTTGGTTTCGGCACCCCAGCACTGCTGCCTGCAGCAGAGGGTTGCCAGCACCTCCAGCAGCACTGCAAGCAAATCCTTCCCTGCGCAGTGCACGGAGCAAGAGAGTGACTGGAGGTGCTCAGCTGGGTGCCTCGGTCCCCCCTCACTCAGCTGCACCATGCAGCAATTTGGTTTTGTCTGACATTTCCAGCCTAGTACTTTCCACCCAGGCCATCTGCTTTGCTTTCACCCCATGCTACTCAATTCCTCCAGCACTGCATTGCACGAGACTTTTAAACTCCTCTGTGTGCATCTGCAGCGCCAAACACGGGCAGACCCCACCACCGAAGCAGACAGGACATGCAACAGGGTGAGAGAGCGACTCAGCATGGTCTCTTTTAACAAAATAAAGATAAAAAAGCATGCAATTTGCACCGAACTGGGTTGCATTTGCTACTAGGCCAAGCCTTGCTAGGCTGGCACCTCCCTGGCCATGTCGCGGCGGAGCCTGCCCTTGCCAAGCGCCGCTCAGCGCGGTCATGGAGAGGCGCTGAGGTGGTGCTGACGAGGCACGTTGCACAACCTCCAGCAGCCTCGCAGTGCTCACAGGTTAATTTGACACTAGCAAAAACCTGCCACCTGCCCGGGACAGCGATTGTTTTTTTTACAAGAGCTACCATTGCAGATTTGCGTTTTGTTCCACGGCAATTTCTAGCTGGAAAAAAACAAACAAACAAAAAAAAGAGCATTTTGCACGAAATGTGTTATTCTGCAGAGGTGCAGGGCCTTTGGTCAAAGTCCATAGGGTACACGCTCAGCCAGCATCACGTGGGACATGGTTCTCAGGAGGGCAGGATCCCTTTGCAGCCACAGCACACAAAAATTGTCTTCGAAGCAACAAATTGTGAGAATTAGGAAAGAGATCAATGTGCGGCAATACCCGGTAGCTGCACGTACCTCACTTCCATGAGCCATTTATGAATTACTGCTCTAATGGCAACTGTTTCCCCTTCTTTTCTCTTACTTTGGCGGAGAAGTTTGCATATTTGCAGGTTGCTCCTCTGATGTGGGCTCCGCAGGTGGGTAATTCCCCCGTTACGATGAATTTGGAAGGCTCCCGAACGTATCTGCTGTCACCAGAGTTCAGATTTATAGCCTCAAACTGTGTCTAGCTTGTAATTAATATGGACTTCCGCTTTTTTTTTTTCTTCCAAAATAATATCCTATTAGTCATGACAGCCAAATGCTCCACGTTTGGGCGAGGATCCAGCCCCCGAGCCACCGCCACGGCCCAGCCCCATGCTCAGGAGTGGGCTGAGGGACCCTCGGTGCTCGGAGAAGTCTTGTTTTCCATGGGCTACTCCATCCAACTAAAACCACTATTTTGTAGCTGAAGAGAGGAATGGAAGTGGAAAAGAGCAGGCGTCAAAACATGAGAGCTTGCACCCGGTCGCATGCTGTGGATTTGATCCATACTTTGTCAACTACGAAGCCTTGAAGTCCATCCGAGCGCAGGTGGCACCACTGAATATTGCAAGCACGATGCTGAAAGCATCTTCTGCTTTCTGCTGCAGCCAGGGCCGAAGGGAAGTGCAGTTTCCACGCTCCAGGCAGAGTTTTGTCTCCTCCAGCAGCGCCGTGGCCGTGCAAGAAGCCGCTCTCTGTGTGGCACAGGTAGGGGCTGCAGAGAGGGGCTGTGCTCAGCCTGGCGAGGCTCTTTGCAGGGAAGAAGCCCTCTCATCAGAGAGCAGCCCTCTCGATTACCGTCCCCCCCTGACAGGCAGCACTAAAAAATTAATCTCTGCCAAATTCTCAGAACAACTTTGGAACCAGTTCAAAGGCAGGGAGAGGGCTCCGCAGCTCGGCAGCTGGCTGGAGCCCTGCGCAGTATTTTAGAAAGCTGACGAGCAACCTCCCCTGCAACACGTGAAAGCTGATCCCGAAATGCAGATTGTGGCTCATTTAATTCATCCCGGGGAGCGATACCTCGGGTGCGAGCCCCTGAGCCTGCAGCCCCTTCCCCAGCAGGACCTGAGCCCGGACAGCTGAGCGCGGTGAGTTTATCTGCGCCAGGAATTCCGGCCCCGGCGCTCGCGTTGCAGGGCAGGAGATGGACGGAAAACGGATTCAAGAATGATGCCATTCATTGGGATCGTGTTCTGTGGGTTGGCTACTCGCGTTTGCCCATTTTCCTGGTACTGAGGACGGACAAGGCCAGCGCCGGCGTGCGTGGGGGCTGTGTGGTGCCCCAGGGGTGGGCTGCGGGGACACCCCACGAGTCCCTGCCCACCCCTGGCTCCTTGTGGCCATGCTCTCCCACCCCAGGCTTTGCAGGGCCCCAAAGCAAGCAGCTGCTCCCCACGCAGCTCCTGTCCCCATGGGTCCTGCAGGGACCCTCCTGCAATCAGCAGCGAGCTCCGGGTATCATTGCGTTCAAATTTTGCATTATCAAACTTCCTTGGCTCTTTCCATTGGAAACTTTTACAATTCCCTGCTTGGCTGGAAAAGATGACTGCAGCAAACCCAAATTAGGAATAAATTATACAACAACTTTACATTTTTCTTACAAAGGAAAACTGTGTGGCAAGAGCTGCGAAAGCACCTCCTTCCTATGTCCTCCCAGCGAGGCTGGCAGTGGATGGCCACCAACTTTGCAGACGTCTCAGGAAAACAACACAAAACAAGCCAAAAGCCAGCCCCAGTCCCAGGCTGGGGGCTGCTGTCACCCCCCAGGGCATGCATTCCCTCGCCCCCTGCTCCCCACTCTGCGTGACGGCCACAAGATGCAGGAGCAGGCAGCTGCAAGAGCAAATCCACGCGTTCAGAGGAGCTCAGAAAGCTGCATCTGTGTGGCCGGGCGCTGACATATGTGCATCTATTTTCACAATGAATGGCCAGAGCAGCAACTCCTGAACCATCTCCGCCTGCTCCTGCAGGGACTGTTGCATTCCCACAGCAGTTTTTGCAATATTCAACTCCCCAGCTCCCACCCCCCCCTTTCCCCGACACGCAAGCCCTTGCAGGACACAAGGCAGAGCGAGTCCGGAACAACCACCGAGTTTAAAAGCAAGCTCCAGCCTTTCCCACGCTGCTGGCAAAAAAATCACTGCTGTCCCCTACCCAGCCCGGCCCCTCCCGCTGCATCCCAAGCACCGAGCCCCATGCTCCAAAATGCCAAATAAAGCCCCCCCTGCACGCTCTCAGCGATCCGGTGCTGCAAAGCACACCGCTGCCTCCGACCAAAAGTTACAAAATATTACCGGGGAGGGTGCGAGGGGGGGGGGGGAGATCGCTGGAAAATGATCTCAGCCCTGGCACAAGAACAATACTTTCCCATGGAAACATAGGTATATATTTAATTCCTGGTAACTCCACTCAAGTTTCACCTTTCATCTCGTCCACGGACTTCTGTAAAAGTTTCATTTAATTTTGCACTTGCAATTAGCTCTAATTCTCATGCACCGTGCCCCTTTTGCATGCACACATCCAGCAGCAAACGCAGCTGCTCTTCAACACCCTTTATCTGTCCTGACTGTGCAAAAGGCAAGAAAAAAAAAAAAAAAAAAAAAAAAAGGGCTCAGCAATCCCCGCAGAAGAATTCAAATAACGTCAATGCACAGCTGAACTGCGAGCCCTGCCTTACAGGAACTGTGTGTGTGAGTGCGTGTGTGGCTGCAAAAAGGCACACGCTAAACAGGAAATGCAACTGAGAGCCACTGAAAAGCCTCAAACTTCAAAATGCAATTGCATCCCGACAAAATGCATGCATGCACTGCGAAATGCATGCACGCCTTCTTGCACGTTTTGCAACGAAACGGAAGCAGGAGCCTTACCTCTCGCCTGAGACATTTTCCCCTTTGCTTTGCTGGGGGGGAGGGGAAGCACAAAAGACTTTGCCTTGCCTCTCCTCTGGAGCTAGTTTTGCAACAAAGATGCGGACTGCAAGCGCCCAAAAAAAAAATAATAAAATAAATAAAATAAAATAAAAAAAATCTTCGTGCAACGAGGGGGGGGGAAACTCCTCCCGCCCGCCTGCTGCAGCAGCACCACCAGCAGCACCAGCAGCAGCAGCAGCAGCTCTCCTTGCAGCTGGGAAAGGGGGGGGGGGGGGGGGGGGAAGAGAGGAAAGCCGTGCAATTGCACGCTTTGCAGGAGCAGCTTCGGGGGCGGGGGGGGCGGCCTCCCCCCCCTTTGCTTGCACGGCGAGGGCAAGGCTGCGCTGCACCTACATGATGGGCCAGGGCTGGCAGCTCGCAGCTCCAAACTTGGGAGCCGGGGGGGGGGGGAAAGCAGAACGCGGAGGGGGGGGGGCGCGCATTGCGCTCGCGCGCCGCCGGCGGCCGCCGCGCAGCCTGCTGGGAGTTGTAGGTTTTTTTGGTAGTGCCCCCCCCCCGGTGTTTCGTTGCCTGCAGGGGGCGGCGCTGCGCTGCTGCGCGCACCCGCGGAGGCTGCGCGCGGAGATGAGGGGGGGGAAAGGGAGGGAAATGGGGGGAAATGGGGGGGATGTGGTGCTAAAGGGGGAAGGGGGGGGTTGGGGGAGGCGGTCGGGGGTGGAGTGGTGCGGTGGTAGGGCTGTGCTGGGGGTGGGTTTGTCTGAATTGAGGTGGGAGTGGGGAGGGGGTTGTGTGCGCTGCTCTGGTGGCGTCCCTGCTTGCACACCTGCGGGCATCCCTGCCTGAATGCCTGTCTGCACCCCTGTCTGCAGCTCTGCTTGCAGCTCTGCATGCATTCCTGCCTGCACCCCCACATGCATCCCTATCTGCACCTGTCTGCATCCCTGCTTGCATCTCAGACTGCACCTCTGCATGCACCCCTTGTATGCATCCCTGCCTGCACCCCTGCATTCATCCCTATCTGCACCTGTCTGCATCTCTGCTTGCATCTCTGCATGCATCCCTGCCTAAATCCCTGCTTTCATCCATGCGTGCACCCCTGCGCGCATCCCTTCTTTTATCCCTGCCTGTATCCATGTGTGCACGCTTGCCTTCAACCCCACATGCATCCCTGATTGCATTCCTGCTTGCATCCCTGCTTGCCCCTTGCATGCTTGCACGCCTTCACCCCTTGCATGCATCCCTGCTTTCAACCCTGAATGCATCCCTGCGTGCACACTTGCCTTCAGCCCCACATGCATCCCTGATTGCATCTCTGCGTGCGTTCCTGGCCTTCATCCCTGCCTGTACCCCTGCCTGCACCCTGCCTGGATCACCCTGCCTGCGTGCCCTGCCATTATTTGGTGCTCCCAGCCCAGTGCTGGCTGCAGGACACAGTTGCTGCTGGCACAATTTTGCCCTGGGAGTTACCGGGTGCAGGGAGAAGGCAGTGGCTGCTTAGCACAGGCACTTCCCAGGTGGATTCTCGGGCTGCTGTGGGACTGGGGAAATGCTCGGGGGTGAATGCAGTGGGGTGGCCAGAATGCAGGCAATGGGGGGTGAGGAGGTGGCACCAGCAGGGCCCTTGTAGGCAGCCCCATTGCCCCCTCCACATGCTGGGGTCAGGAGGGTGTTGCTGACCCCCTGCAGAACAGGAGATCCTATCGTGGTGTCCTGCTCACCACAATGAACACGAGAAATTGTGGTGGAAAAAATGCCCTGGAAAGAGCAAAAAATATGTGTTCCACTTTGTCCCCGTTGCTTTTAGATTTTAAGGCACCACCAGAGACAAACCTCTCGTCCCTGCGTTCGTACGGTGCCAGGGGCTCTGCACCGTTGTGCACAGCACGGCGGTGGCAGCGCAGCTGGTCTGAGGCACATCAGAAAGCATTAAGGATTTGTAGCCTTTTTGTCTTCTCCCCTTGCAGGCAAAGCAGATGCAGCGAGCGTGTCCCAAACCTACTGTGTTGTGGGTTTTTTTTTTTTGGAGGGCTCTAAGCCACGTGGGCCAGCTCAGGCCCTGTAGGCTCACAGGGAGGGGGGGATACCCCACTGTGCAACGAGGAACCCCGCTTGGAGAGACCCTAGGGAAATAAAAGCTCTTGGCCTTCCTAAAGCAGCCCTTAACAATAAATATTTCATTATGGGAACACTGGAACGGCAACAACAACATAAAACAACACCTAAGTGATAAGAAATGTGTGCTTTAAAAGTATTTCCAGCTGAATTAGTGGCATAGATGCTCGGTTATACCCAGCGAAATGCAGGTGGCAGAGGGGAGCCCCGAGGTGGGAAGCAGCACTGCCCCTTCTCCTGGGGGTTTTCCTAGGGCTGGGCAATGGGAATTGTTGCAGAGCTGTGTAGAGATTTTCAAACTCCTAAATCCTGCAGGCTGTGCCCGAATTCCCCTTGTCCCAAGCAGGATTCACCCTGCTCCTCTCCAGCAACAGGCCCAGGACCCCCAGCCCTTCTGTTCACACCATCTCCTCCGGTGTGCAGCGCTTGCGAGCTGTGGGTAGAGAAGAAGGCCTTTTGCCTTTTGAGGACTCGTTAAGTAATTTTTTAAGCACCACGGGAGCTGCTGGCTGCAGGTTTTGTTTACAGCAGGACGCCTCGATTTGCTGCGGAGCAATTAGTCCGGTGGAGCAGACGCCGAAGCAGAGCAGAGCAATCTGTTCTCCAGCGGCTGCAGACCCAGGAGCCACGGGGAGGCGACCGGAGAAGCCTTGTGCAAGGCTGCGCCTCTCAATACACCTAATTGCCTTCCCCAGGAGCATCACTTTAATCATCCTGTTGTGGCAATAAGCAGTGTCCTGCCGCCTGCATACCTGGGCAGTGACTTTTTGGAGAGCAGCTCCCAGCTGGGCTGCAGGACGCATGCAGGAGGTGGGGCGTTGCATTTATCAGGGTGACGAAGCCCCTGCAGCACCCGCTGTTGCTTCCCTGCCCGTGCTCCGCTGATGTGCAATGCCCATCCCTGGGATGCTCAAGCACCAAAACAATGGTAGCAAAAAGCCACGAAATCAAAGCTCCTGGAGAGAGATCAGCTCTCAGGGAAGTTCGTTGTATGATGGATCCACAAGGCTGCACGAAGAGATGTGATTTCCAAGCCTGGCCATAACTTCTCCTCCAGCACCGACTGTCTCTATGTCACCCTTTCAATTTTATGCATGGTTATGGCTTGTTTATTCCTCCCTTCAGCTTGCTCCCTCATTGCTAAGAGATGAATTTGCTGCAGAAAAGGAAAAAAAAAATGACAAACACGCCATGGTTTCAGGACACAACTGAAAATTCTCATCTCTGCACTTGTAAAGAGCCACTTTGCACTGAGGTACGGATTTGTTTTAGGCTTCCCAGCCCACGCTTTGATCAGGGTGATGGAAGGCACGCTGTGCCATGGGGTGTTTTGTCCAGGAAAAATACAATTAGAGGTTTTGTTTTCAGTGCTTGCAGGAATGATTGCTTGCAAATAATCTACAGGCCAAAAATGAATCCCAGCGCTGTGTCCACAAACAATGCAGGCTCGAGGAGCGTTGCTTCTTGGAGCCCTCCTGCTTTGCTCCTCCAGCATTTCTTTATCACCACGTTTCCATCTCAGCCACCTGGCTGTTTGGCATATGTTCCTCCCTGTGCCACAATCCTTCACTGCAGGTTGCTGCACCGAGCTCAGCAGGTGCAGATCCCGGCGCTGTGTGTGCTTTGTAACCACCGAGGCGCACACAATGCAGCACAGAGAGAAGCAACGTGGTGCCTGCAGCCCTGCTGAGCTCCTCATGCCAGGGCTTTTGGGCTCCAAATCATGCTCTGTACAGTGCCTCAGGGTGCAGAGGCACTGCTGCTATTGCCTAAACCCGGTGTATATTTTGGGTAATGACCTATGCATGGCAGGATAGAAGTCACAGTGCCTGGGAAGCGAGATCTTCCCAAACCAATATACTTTGTGTACGAAAGAATTGGGCAGGAGGAGCATGGCCAGGCAGCACCCACAGCAGGGAGATGTTGTGCTATCCTACCCTAGGCAATCCTCTCCCCTAGGCAGGATCTTGAGGATTTTGCAGTCATTTTTTGGCTGAGATCAACCCCAGCAGAGGTGATGGCACGAAGACAGGCGGACACCAGCTGGTTCCCTCCTGCTGCTGGGGCACAGCACGCACACCTCACCTCTCCTCCAGAGCACAGAAAGCATCGGTGCTGAGCAGGATGAGCACTCTGCTGGCCACAAGGCAGGCAGACGGGGCTGGGCTCACCTCCAGCAGGTGAATTTGCCCCAGGAGTTTCTCCAGGATGAGAGGGACCAGCTAGGCAGAAGGGGGCTCTGCGGGGACGGCTGGGGATGGAGCTCAAGGAAAAGCCAAGGCAAACAGCGGGTGCAGATGCTGAGGAGGAGAAAAATGCTTTACGAGCGAGGAGGTGAGAAACAATGAGGCGTCCTAAACACGGCTGCTTCTGGGAGCAGAGACCATCTGCTCCTCGTCCTGAATGGTGCTGGGCGATCGCCCCCGTTCTTTTGTTCCCCGATTTAAAGGGGATTGCAGGCTGGGAGTGCTGTGAAAGCCCAGCAGAGTTCCTGAGAGTTCAGCTCCGCCAGGGCTTTTGTTCTGCCTTGCCTCTGCTACTTTTTTCCTTGGTGTTTTCCCTTGCAGCCGCTTGCATGCCACGTGTTTTCCCACTTCGGATGGGTAGAAATGCAGCGGGACACCGCAGCCAGCAGCGTGCTGCCCCCGGGCAGGTGGGGAGCTCGGGGGGACACTGACCAGAGGGGCAATGACCAGAGGCTGAGGGCTTCACAGCTCATAAACGTGGCAGAGGCTGATATGCAAAACCTGCTTACAGCTTAGGAACTGAAGAAATAATGAAGTCTTAGAGGTATAACCCCTGCTGGATAAGAGCGAGGGGCTGAGCACACTTTTCCAAGCAAAATGAGGGCAGTGCTGGTCTCTTTTAGGCTAAAGAAGAGGGGTAGAGATTAAAATGCTCTATCTCAGACCACTAAGAGCCATGCCATGTGAGCCAGGTCAGATGTTTTACCATTATTTTTGAAAAACCGGAGGCTGATGACAAATTAAGCAGCCTCATACCACTGGAAATCAGTCAGCTGGGAGCTGCTTTTCCTTTGCATGCCGGTGTGGGTTTGGATGCTGCGAGTATTGCCTGTTTGTTTCCTCTTTGGACTCCCTCCTATCTGCACTCCATTTGTATGCATATTTTACATATATACAATTTATATACACATTAAATATACACATGTGTGTATGTAAAATAGCTCCTCCAATTACTTTGGTGAAGCAATTGACCAAAACGCATCCTTCGGGCACCTCGGAAGCACTCAGGGCAGCCCACAGCCCGTGCTTTGCTGGATTTGCAGGGCTGGCGCTGCTCCTGTGGGCACGTTGGGCACTGCCAGCTCTGCCAGGGGTCTTTAAATGTCTTTTGGGGTCATGCACAGCACTTTCAGGCTCAGTGGCGGTAAGATTTTGCAGTCGTTGTTTGGAGACCCGGCAGTGTGGGTGGGACAGGAGCAAGAAGCAAATCCAGACTTCCCTAAATTCTGCCCGGGCATGAACATCCAAACCTTTTGGTAAGGTTTAGGCCAGCACCACACACCCTGCACCCAGAGCAAGGAAGGAGCATTCAAAACGACCCCGTTAAGTTTGCTGCAAGACCAGGGTGCCCTGAGCTGCCCCAGAGGAGCCCCAGGGGCTGGCATTTGTCCCCATCCATCCTGGGCAGAGCCTCCAGGAGCTCACAGCAGCGGCTGTGTCACCACCTGCAGATGTGGCTGTGACCTTCGGCCTGGCGGTGGCTGTCCCCGTGTGTCACCTGCCTCGCTAATGCCCGGCTCGCTGACTTATCTGTGGCGTTTGTGGGGTTTTTCACCTTGTGGCACCGCTCTGCACTTTGGACTTTGTTTCTCGCTGCTTGTCCCTGATTCCTTCTTTCCGCCGGTCATGGAGGATGGCAAGAACTGAATTCTCAGGACTAATGTTTAAAACCTTACACCAAACTTTTTTTTTCTCCTTTTTTTTTTTTCTTTTTTTTTTTCTTTCTTTTTTCTTTTTCTTTCCTTTTTTCCTTTTTTTTCTTTTTTTTCTTTTGCTTTTTTTTTTTTTCCAGCAAAACAATTTGCAAGCTGTGTTCCTTCAAAAAAAAAAAAAAAAAAAAAAAAACACAAAGCCATGGCTCATTTTTCTGGGCCACTTGGAAGCCAAGGGGCACCCAGCAGCAGATGCAACACCGAGAGCATCTCGGTGTGCCTGCACACTCTCAGGGTGGGGATGCTCCCATTGCTTGGTGTGTGCAGCCCCCGCCACGCCAGGGTTTGGTGAGGTATTTTGTTAAACCTTTATTATATTTACGTAGTTCCCAGGGTAACATGGTCTGGAGGTAATTACTGGAGAGGGCTTTCCTCGTGAATATATCTGAGTAGCCTGTCAAAACCTGTGGTGGTGTTCTGTGCTCCTGTTTAACGTGGTACAGATTTGGATGTCTCACTGAACAGCTCACTGGGGGCTTGCACAGGCACTGGTAGTCCTGGTGGCCACCAGCCCCATGCTGTTTGCAGGGGCTTTGCCCTTAGGAATCATTTCAGTGCCCCAGCCCCATCTGCATGATGTTTCTGTCCACAGAAGCCAGTCTTGCCCATGGTCTGGCCTCAAATGTGGTCACCTGGTGATTTTTTGGTTGCAGGTGCAATGCACAGTGTCCCACCTAGCTGGGGTTTGGTAGGAAACCACCTGGAAACTCCCCGTGCTGAGGGTGCAAGGGAAGGAGAAGCCCAAATCCTTGGAGCCAGCAGCTCACGGCTCACTGGCAGCCAGGGAGAGGAAGGAGGAAGAGGCAAAAAAATGGCCTCCAAAAAAGAAAATGCAAAAAAATGTCTTCCAGCATGGTTGGATGAGGTTGAGCAGCTCCAAATGAAAGCAGTGCTAAACAAGGACAGGTAGAGACCTCTGTGTGAAGGGATGTTTTTACTGGGCTGGCAGCAGGAAGCATAATTTTATTTAAACAACATATAGAGAGAGTATGTTTTAATACAAAGTCAGCCAATGCTGTGCTTCCTAAAACAGGAAATTGCATTTTATAACCTGTGTGGCAAAAGTGACAGGAAGGGAACACACCTGGTGGTGGGCAGGCGTGGGCTGGCCACAGGCTGCCACACACCACAGCAGAGTTTGCCCTTGGGCATCCTCTGGATGAGAACTTATCATAATTCTGCTTGTTTGCAAAACTGATTTAAAATAGACATTTTAGTTCTTTTTTCTACAAACATGAGGTATCGTTCCTGACCAGAGTGAACAGCTTGGCTTTTTTTTTTTCAGAGGACTTCCCCTAAAAGTCTTTCCTGGGCTGAATGTCTCTGTGCCAAAACTTTGGCCAAGATTGCCACTTCTTTCATTAAATTTAATTTTGAACCACTTTGAATGTAGTTTAAAAAAAATGGATAAGGGCATTGAAATAAGATTTGTTTCGTATGTGGATGTCTTGCCTGCCATAAGCAAAACTGACTCAAAAAGAGTCAAAGCCATTTAATGAGCTGCAAAATGCTGCTGTTCTCAACAGCATTTTATCCCTTTTCTTTTCATGGGGATGAGCTGCTGCTGATACTGGCCTAGGCTTCACAACCGTGCCCTGCTGGTGAATATCGGAAAGGGCTTTGGTGGCCAAGAGCTGGAGGCTTTGGCAGTGGCAGAGCATCCTTCTCAGCTGTGTGCAGGTACAGCAGCTGCAGACGTGTAACAGGGAGTGCTGACGGAGGCTGGTGTTTGCACAGTTCAATTTTAGTCTCCTTACAGCTCACAGAACGAGGCAGCCCACTAAATTAGGTGCTCTGATTTACTGCTGAAGGGCTTCCCAGGCAGACAATCTGGGCTCTAGCACTAGATGATGCAAATGCATCATCTTTATGCTTATATGCAGGCTTATTGATGCAAGCACATCATTTCCAGTAAATATGGAGTGTATTTTCTGTCCTACAAGCAATTGCCTCTGCTCTGGGGGCTGGAACAACTGCTTACAGAAAAAACTGACTGCTGAGGATGTGCTCTGAGTTTAACCATTTACAGCAACCTGCCTGATTAATTAAACCCCCAGAATTCCAGCCAGGCTGCTTTTTTAACAGCTTTGCTTTGTTTCTATCCAGATGAAACAGAGCTGGGAGGCAGCTGCAGTTTCTGCATGCTGCCCTGCGGTCCCCAAAAAGCACGTGTGGAGCACGGAGGCTTTGTCCTCCCCAGCAGCACTAGGCACATGGGATGTGCTGGCTCCAAACAGAAGTGGGACACGATGGGGATCTCAGGTTTTGCACACAATTTGGTTCTAGCTGGCACAGTCTGTAGCAGAAATCCTTTGAGGAATTAGAAGAGCAGTTCTTCCAGCTTGCAGTGCGGGAGGAGCCTTTTGTTGGTCGGGAACATCTGTGCCTTCTCATTGCATGAGAAAACCAACCATGATCTACAGTATAATTTTATTTTTATTTTTATTAGTGCTTTCTGGAAAGTGAAGGCACTCTCAGCACAGCAAGGCCTCCCAGCAGCCGAGGTCCCGGTCCCCAAGTCCCTGCCGCAGGGGACAGGCACAAGCATACCGGGTGCATGAGCCAGCTCTGTGCAGGAGAAAATCGGCCTAAACATTAACAGGCAACAGGCAAGGAGCAAGACTCGAGTCAGCTCACAAGCAGGTGGTGAGTCCAAAGGAAAATGCAAACCAGAGCTCGGGTTTATCTGGGTTTGAATCTGAGCAGTTTCTGTGGTAGGCCTCTGCCTCTCAAAGGGCTCTGCAAAGCTTTGATAAAAAGAGAAGCAGTGAGGGAACAGCTGCTCACCTGACGGTTCTGCATCGCTGCACAAAATCATTTGAGCATTCCAGGTTGTTTTTTTTTTGCAAACTCTGCTGGCTGTGCAGAGCACTCAGGGCAGGCATGCTCCCTCCAGCCGTGACATAAACGCCACCGGGCACAGAAGGGACACGTCCACCAAGCTGAAACGAGAATGAGCTTCCAGCTCGGGCCATTTGTCTCAGATGCTGAACTCGTTCTTTTCTCTGAAAGCAGCACAGGAAGGGCTGGGTACAACTCCCCGCTGATTGCCAGTAATAAAACCTGCTCTGACGTGGGCATCTGCCTCCAGCCCTGCTCCGTGTCCAGGTGCAGCAGGCACCGTGCAGCCCTTCCGCCGGCAGGCTGAGCAGGGACATGACCCAAGTATTTACAAATGGTCCTTTGCAATTTTAACTCTTTTTTTTTTTTTTTTTTTTTTTTTTTTTTTCTTTTTCAATTACAGGCTGAGGCACTGCCTACTCAAAGAAAGGAAATTCGGTTACTTCGTGCTTCCTTTCCAAAACGCATTGTGCGCATTAGGACTGCAGAGCACTGCGCGGCCGTTTCCGTAACATCCCATGCACTCAATTCCCTGGGCGAGGGCCCGGTGGCCATGCACGGCTTTCTGCAATGCACAAGATCCTCCAAAAAGAAAGCAGAAGAGGTGTCTTTTGTGCCTGGCAGGGCAGTGGTGCCATTTGGTGTGCGCTGCATCAGCCTCGGAGCTCCCCGCATACGGGAGCCACGAGGATGGGAAAAAATTCCCACTGCTTCAGCACAAGCCAGCATGCATTTGTGTACAGAAAATAAAGAGGGGACAGTGGAAACACAGCCAAAATACTGAGTTCAGGTGGTCAACATGCCTTTAAAGATTGGAATTCTGCATTCCAAACTCAAACTCTGCTTATGCCGTGCAGGAACAGTGCAGGAGGAGCTGAGCACCAGCAATCATGCTGCCGTTATCCTCAGCGGGGCTGTGCTGGCCCCAGGTAGTGGCTTCTTTCTGCAGCACCCCGCTCAGCCTGTCCCCTCTGAACCTTCTGCTTCCCCAGGGACAGATACTGGAGGCTGAGGACAGACAGGCCAGAGGTGCAAAGACACGGTGGTGGAGCTGCCCCGCAGCCGAGGGCAGCAGTGAAGCGCACACCAAGCGTGGCCTCGGCACACCCCTGCTCATCTCCCCACCTTTTAGAGAAGCTCAGCTCAGGCTCACATCTGAATTATTTGTTGTTTTGCCTTTCATCATCAAACTCGTGTAATGTATTGTAAGCAACAACTCTTTCAACTGTAGCGTGTTTGCACTGAGCAGCAGGAAGAAACGTCCCAAGGTCTGAAACAAACCCATAAATGTTTCTGTCTGCTCCCTAACCCTTGTGTCTCCAGGTGTGAACTCACCTCTTGTTTGTCATGGACTGTTTTGTACTGATGGAGCGAGGCTGCTACAGAGGTAGAGCCTCACAGTTTGAAGTAAGCAGAAACTAATTTCCCTGTAAGAAAACAGAATTTGCACTGCCAAGCCTTTGCCCAGCCATTCGCGTGGTTTTGTTGCATGGTGCCACTACCTGGGTTTGGCTGCTTAGATCTTTCCCCCAGTCAAACAGATGGAAGTGCTTTCTTTTGTCTTCAAAGTTCTTTTGCTAAGAAGTAAAAGCTGGAGAGGTTGCTGGCGAGCTCTGTTTGCACTGAGCAGTGCCCGTCCCCACCTCAGATGCGGGCTCCCTTTGGTTTCGAACAAATTACATCACCCCTGCCTTTCTGCACCTATAAACGGAGATCGTATTTGGGGCATTCGAATGTACAGGGCTGTTGGAAAAATTAATTCGATAATGGTTTTAATGTGCTTTGAAGATGAAAAGCATTGCCCTACATCAGGTGGTAACTGCTCTCCGCAGGCTCTCTCCCCACTGTGCTTTGACTCCCTGGCATGGACATGGTCCTGGCTCCAGGGCTGTCTGGCTGCAGCAGCACCTGGTGCAACGCCTGGTGCAAGTGGTGTCCCCTCTCTGAACACAAAATATATTGCAGGGGATTATCTTCACGTGTGTTAGAGCCCAGGAGCTCCAAATTCTGCAGCTAGAACATAAATATGAGCAGTTAAAACTCTTCAAGCATAAAAAGAGACCACAACAAACATCAAAGTGACCAGAAGAATTTAGCTCCAGCCAGGCTTCTTTGCTATTTAATGCTAGTTGGATGACGATAACAAGTTTGCTTTTGTTTTTATTTTTTTTTTTTATTGAAGCTCCAGTTATGCCAGTGCATTTACTCAGTATTCATTAAGCAAAACGAAAGGGCATTTTTTAAATTAGATTGCTTGTATCTACTGCTCTTTGTTAAGGTGGAAACAAGAAGAAAAAATATTTCCAGTTAAAGCCTTTCTGATAGCTACTTTTTTTTTCTTTTCCTATTTTTTTTTTTCCTAAGGGATTGCTAGCATAGAGATCAGGCAGAATTTGATCATTTTGTACGTGTGAGGTATCCCAAAAAGCCTGGACCCAGTGCTGCCCAGCCCAGAACCACACTGCTCTCAGAGGACACCTGGTGGAAGCAGCCTCCTCCTCCCCCCAAAAACAGCTCCCTAAAACCAGCTCCCCAAAACCAGCCCATAGGATTTCTGCTGCTCTGGGGCTGGCGGCAGCAGGGAGCAGTGGGGAGGTGGGGAGAGGTGCCAGAAGTCCAGGGGGAACGTGACAGGGAGCAAAATCTGCAGAAGGCACATGATGAGTTGTGAATATTCCCAGACAGAGCAGGTAAAAGTGTGAATGCAAAGGATTCTGCATGGCCATGTTAGCCACACCTGTAAACCAAGCTTTCCGCTTAAATACGGCACTTTGAGACCTTCTTTCTTCTTGTGGACACAGATGCAGACTCCAGATCTGTTTTCCAAGTAGAAATGTTGAGCCCGTGCTGTCATTACACTGCTGCACTTCAGTGCAGGCGTGCAAGATGCTTGTGCAGCTCCTCAGGTGCACAAACCCAGTTCAGGCAGAGGTTTCCAAGCACTGTCTCCAAACATCACCCACCCAATGCCGTGCTCTCCCGGGGGAGAGGCTGCTGCCTGCAGCCGGTGCGTGCTGGAGCACCGGGAGCTGCATGCACACAGCATCCCTGCTGCAGCTCTCCGCAACACCTCTGCCTTCCCTTTTTCAGCAGATCTGGGAACTAGGCGGCAGATCGCTCTCACCGTGCTTGGATTGTCCAGATCTCAGCATTTTGGATCTCCGAGCATCCCGTTGGGCAGCACACGGCTGGGCATGGGCTAAGGCCTGGCCCGAGGCTGACAAGAGCGCTCACTGCAGAGGGAAGGACTCAGTGGGAGCCATCACGTGCCAGCGAGCCACGACGGGCAACGACACCCAGCCAGAACTCAGCGTTTGCATCCAGGGCAGCGCTTCCAATGCTTTAATTCCATTTTTGATAAGGCGAGTAAGCAGTGGAGATCCCCCCAAGCAGGTAGGCAGCAGCAGCACGGAATCAATCACGGCGGCTCCCTCTCGCCCCTAAACCCCCGGGGCACGCTGAGGACCCCCCGACACCTTCCAGCACCCCATTTTTTGGGGCTCTTCCCCGCCTAGGGCGGCTGCTGGAGGGGCTCCCCTGGGACCCCCCGGGGATGCGCGGCCGGGAGGCTCCGCTCCGCCCCGCTCCGCCCCGGGGCGGCGGCTACGGCACGGCACGGACCGGCCCCGAGCTGCGGCCCCGCTGCAAACGCGGCGTTCCCGAGCCGATCCGGGCCGAGCCGAGCCGGGTCGAACCGGGCCGAGGCGGTGAGTGCCGGGGGGAGCGGGCACCCCCGCTGCGGGTGGAGATGGGGGCTGCACCGGGGGAGCGACCGCCGAGGTGGGGAGGGGGTATAACAAGGGGAGGGAGGGAGGGGGAAAAAGGAAAAAGGAAAAAAAAAATAAAAGGGAAAGGGGAAAACGGAGAAAAAAAAAAAAAAAAAAAAAGGAGAAAAAAAAAAAAAGAAAAAAGGAAAAAAAATAAAAAAAAAAGGAAGGAAGAGGAGGAGTTTTGCTGCACCTGTGCGCGTCATCGCTGTCTAGTAAATGCTTCGGCGTGTTTATTTCACTATGCATTTTTTCGTTGTGCCTTGTGTATTTCATGGCACGCCGTGTATTGCGTTCTGCATTTGGTCGTGACACGAGAGACCCGCTCTGCAAGGGGCCGGGGGGGGCCGGACCCCCGCAGGCAGCGCCCCCCGAGCGGGGCCGTGCGCTGCGGTGTAGGGTGGGGGGGGTGTTTGGGGTCTAACCCGAGAAACAGCTGCTTCCTTTGGGCTTCGGGTGAGGAAGGAAATTCAGCCTTTTTTTATTATTATTTTTAATAAGCATAAATTTAGCATTTAGCTGAAATAACGTTAAGACCAGTAAAGAGCACATCTGGAGTTTTTCTTAAGTATCATTTAAGGTATTGTCTTCTTTCAACAAGATCTGTAATCTAGTGCTCTTGTCTTTCTGCAGGTATTGCTGTTCAGGGATAGATTTTGTTTTCCTGGAGCCACAGTTCATTTGGCTGAGGCTCCTATGGTTTTATTTAAAAAAAAATACAGGTGTGCCATGCAGCAATAAAGCATATATAGGTTGACCCTTAAAACCTTAAAGAGAATTATGAGGTTGATGTCCAGGGAGGAGAGGGAATCCTTCCTAACTATTAGCTGATCGTCCTTTTTTCCCCTGTAAGAAGCACAAGCATCTGCAGTGTAGAATTAAAGTATGGATGCAGTAATTTCCTTGAGATGCCCACGAGTTGTGTTTCAGCCGCTGCTCCTATCAGCGCAAGGCCACAGGGAAGTGGCTAAATTGATGGGGACATTTGCAGGTTAAGAATCTTTTCATTTTGTCTATTGCACTTACTCAAATAAATGTCTTGGCAGCCTTTCTCTTTTCCTATTCAGCCGATGTGTTCGTTTTCCTGGCCTGGACTTTTTGGGGAGGCTTTATCACCCAGCTGTGGTTCTTCACTGTTCAAGTGCTAGTTCCTCAGCGCTCTCAATAGTGTGCTATGTAGCCTCACCAGCTTCTTTGGAGATGGCAGATGTAGTATCAAGAAATGAATTAGCATTTTTAAAACGACTCTCCCTCTAACCTAAGCGATGTAAATTGAAGGATGGAAGCGTTCCAATGAAGATGTGGAATTGCTGTTGTTGGTTGTGTTTTTTTTTTATTGGTTGGGGTTCTCTTTTTTTTTATTGATGGATAGAAAATAATTAAAGAAGCAGCAAATGGCCTCAGTGATTGAATTTGATTAAATCAGCCCTGTCAGTTTTCTGTATTTCATTATAAATAGTGAAGTGGGACCGAGGGAAGGGTTCGCTGCTTTAATGCAGCCGCATAGCATTGAGTAAGGACCTCAGTGGAGCTTCTCCTCTTGTAAGTGCTCTTGAAATCTGCTCCTGAGAGCAAACAGTGGAAGTCCAGGCACTTAACAAAGAGTGTTGCGAGCAGAGGGAAGAAGCACTTTGGTTTTTATGACCTATATGCGACAGCTGCTCTTCTGGATTGTTTCTACATGTCTCCGCCACCATTTTGCATCGTTTTTTGGTTGAAGGTATCTAGAGATGCTGTATGCAATCTCCCACAAGAATTAGTTATTAGCATAAGTTGGTATTTAAGCACTTCATTTTTTAAAAAAATCAAAGAAACATTAATTTTTAAAGTAGGTTCCCTGGGCTTTTACTGGAAGCACTTGAGGCAGTAGCGGGCTCCCTTCCAAGGCATCGGTTTCAGCGCTGTGCCGGCGGCTCTCCTGTGGGTCCTTGAGCCTCTGGTGCCTGCTACAGCCACGGCCCAAATCCCACTGCTGCAGCCCACCTGCACCAAGCCCAAGGAGGGGGCACACAGTGACTTTAGTGGCAATAGCTGGCTTTACCCCTCTTTTCTTATCGGATATACGTGCGCCGATACTGCTGTCCGTGTATGTGCAGTTTGCTCAGAGTGTTTCAAGCTGAGCTGATGGCAGCGGTGCTGACATCTGAGCAACCTCATGTGTTTCTTCAGTTAGATGAGGCCAGCACTCCAAAAATAGATTTCCATATTAATATGCTGCTGAGGGAGGAAGCTTAAACTGTGTGTTGTCTAAAAGATAACAGAGAAAGTATGTCCTGCTACGGAGCTCCCAGCGTGCAGTCACCAAAAACAGGAGTCTGCTTGTTGGAGAAGCGTTAGTAACTAAAAAGCCTGGAATGCAGATAAATTCTTAAAATTTAAGACTATGTTTTGGGTCAAATGTTGAGAAAAGATGTAGTCGCTCCCCTGTGGCTTGTAGGCATTGCAGCAGGTGGGACACGTGGAGCTGGAAGTGGTGGTGACAGCTCAGTCATCAGGCCCGGTGGAACCCTGCACCCATCCTGCTGTTGGTGCCGAGCAGCTCACGACTGTATTTCCACCTGCAGGTGAGGAGATGGAGAGGGACGTGCACGGAACCGTGACCCCGAGCCGCTGACAGCAGCCTGCTGGGGGTAAAGGCAGCTGCTCACCAGCTACATTGTGGTGGAAGGGGAAGAGCAACTTCAGTTGTCTTCAGTTTTTCCAAAAGCTCCCGTTCAGCACCAGTGCAGCGTGCAGCTGGCCTAATGAAAAGGTAAATCAGGAGAATAAGTAGTGCTGGATCCGCTCCAGAAGTAAAAGGGGTTGCTCGTGGTAAATTGAACAGTTATCCTGGGGTGAGGTGTCTTGTTTTTTGATGCGTCGGTCTGGCTGGCTGCCCTCAGCTCTTGGACACGAGAATTATGTTCCGAGATAAGTACTTTTGTTTTTAATTTGTATGTAATAAAACAAAAATAAGCCCGGGTTGGCTTGGATCCCATCAGCTTGTGTAGAGCTGACCCTGCCTTTGGGTGGGGATTGCTCAGATGGCACCCCGATGTCTCCCCCAGCCAATGTGCCCAGCTCTCTTGTTGGAAATGAATACTATCAATTTCTTGACACAGCAGGCATCTAACATACACACAAGTGGACGTTTCTAGAGATACTAAATGATGCAGCTGCCTGGCTTTTGCTTTTTAAATTATCTTGTTAATTCATGTTGTTTTTTTTTTTTAATTTTTTTTTTAAGACTTGAAAAATGGCGCCAGATGCTCCGAGAGAAGCAGGGGTATGGAGGCAAACCAGAGCTCTCTTGTTCAAGAACTGGCTTGTTAAATGTAGGACAAAGAAAAGCAGCGTTCAGGTGAGCGGGGTGCTGGCTGGCTGCTGGCTGCCTGTCTGTGGTTATTCGGCACTGAAGTGGTTCCTGTGTTGAGGGCAACACTCACTTTTATTACAATACTTCTGAAGCTTCGTGGTTTGCTCTGAGTTTTGGTTGAAATAGGCTTTTTCATAAAAAAATTCATGATCCTTTGGCTGGTTATTTGTCCCAAAAATATAAGGCATTATGCAGAATATGTCCTTGTATTAATAATGCAATCTCACTGCATTTTCAAAAACATTTTCACCCTTCCTAGAGATCAGAACTGGCCAGGGTAGCAGGACCTCTCCAGAAGATTTTTCTGTTGTAACTGTTTAGCCATGTGCACAGGTGATGTGTACGAGTTTTGAGGTGAACAAGAGTCAGTCGAATGCTTGACTAATTGTTTAATGGATTGTGGGTTGTTTTGTTTCTTTCCAAAGAGCATAAGCCTGCTGATATTTGAAGCATGCAGAATTATCCCTTTGTATCATAAAATGGTTTCTCAAGTTACCAATGCATGCGATTAAAATCCTGCTTCAGTGCCAGAGAAGGATTTGGCATTGAAATCACTGTTACACTGAGGACATTCAGGGAACTTTTCGAGAACGTTCAGGAAACTTTACAGTCAAGTAATTAAGCTCACAGTCTGTTGTCTAAGCTTTGTGTAACTCGGACAAATTGTTGGTGATTCTTGTTTCTACGCCTGCTCTTGGAAGTTTTAATTCGTCTCTTCCTTCTCGGTGCAGGAGATCCTTTTCCCACTCTTCTTCTTGTTTTGGCTCATTCTGATGAGCATGATGCATCCGCACAGGAAGTATGGCGAGATCTCCAACACCAACCTCGGTACTCTGGACACCTCCATGCTGGTGAATTTTGTCGTTGGATACACGCCGCCCACCAGAATGGCACGAGAAATCATGAAGAAGGTGGCTTTCGATAACTTCGAAGACGGTACTCGGAACTAAGCAGTTGTTTTTAGTTGTTTTTTTCTGAATATATCTCATGCTGTGGCTTGTGTTTAGAGAAGGAGCTTGCTCTTGCTGCTTGCTAATGATAAGATAAAAAGTGTTGCTTTTCCGTCACAGAGAGAGAACAGACTGTGAAGGCAGTTTTTGCTTGGTTGGCAAATATTCTGGCACTGCCTCCTGAAAGTGGTTCCCATCCTCCTGTTGCAGACAATAAGTGTTTTATAGCTACAAAAAAGGGTTTCAGAGGGCCCAAATGCAGGGCGCAAAAAGCCCTTGAACCACCCTAGGGTTGGTTACACCTGCCTGTGCCATCCCAGTGCAAATTCAGGAGATAATGCTCTTCTGCAGATATTTTAGGTTGAGTTTTCTATCCCGTAGCTATCAAAACAACTTTTTTTTTTTTTTAATGACAATTCCAATTAACACTCTCACCTTTTCTTTTGAAAAGTACAGATTTATGTGTGTATATATATATATATATTTAAAGTGCTTTGTACAGCTGGCACATCTAGTCGGAACTGATACATCCCAAACCATTCTGATGCATTTTTAGTTTGGTATCTTTCAATCTCTTCCTGGTTGTATTCGCACTTCAAAGGTACCGCTGAGAAGCCGCACAGCCTGATGCCTGTGTTTCATTACGGGTATCCTCGTCTGCTTTCTGCCTTTGCAGTCCATTTCCCTTAAAAACTGTGGCTGTGCTTGGCATGCAGAGAGCTGCAGTTCTCAGCTGAAGGTGGTGGCAGAATACCCTCTTGTCTTGCACATAACCCTATGTCCCAATTAATCTGCCCTTCTTGAAACACGGTGGTGCCTGAGGACAAGAAAGGATTGGGGGGGAAAACTCGGGGACGTTCAAAAGTGGAATTCGTATTTTCCTTTGAATTGCCTACCCCACTACTGAGCTACAGTCTTGCATGTTCCTGTTCAGGAAAATTCTTCCTTTACAAAAAATTCTTCCTTTACAAAAATACAGTTCTATATATATCCCAAACCAAATAAATCATTAATGATTAGCATGGCTTTTTTTTTTTAAATAAACAGCGTTGCACAGTTTTTCTTCCTGTTGCACCGTTACCTAAGTCAACACGATAATTTCTTCCACCTCACAGGCATCATCACGGAGGAATATTTAAGCGAAGAGGAGCTGCAGGAGGCCAGTGCTTTCAAACCCTCGAACTTTGTGGGCGTCGTGTTCAACGATGCCATGTCCTACCAGCTGAGGTTCCCCGATACAGTGGCTATGACTTCTGTGTACACGGAATCGAGAGGTAAACATGCCGCCCTTACATGTACTCCATAAGGGGATGAACTTGAAAATCAGACTCTTTTTTTCTGTGGGCTTGATGGTGTGTGTGTATGTCATGTTTTGGAAGTTGTTCCCACCTCTTACAAGGTGCGGCCTCAAGCTGCACCATCTTTATGTTGGGGCTGGGGCTTGCTCTTCAAAACACCTTGCTTATTCTGCAGCCAGTTGCTCCAACCTGCGGAAGGGTTGCGAATCGGTGACGTACTGGAGCTCAGGATTTACAGCTCTGCAAGCCTGCATCGATGCAGCGATTATACAGGTCAGTCCGAACAAATAAAGCAACGAAACCACTGAGGTTCGGCTCCATGAGCTGCCAGGTTCTGGGTGGTTTTGTGACGTTGTATATTAACTGTACAATGCCATACCGAAAATCAGCTTGAATCCAATGAGCTGGCAGACTGCTTCACGTGTTTTGCCATATTTTGTACAGAAATGTTCTTGCCCAGCTGAATCACACCGACATTCGTCCTTGTGTCCAGATGAGCCCAATGCATCAGGGCAGGCATTAACTGCAGGGCTCGGCGGCAGGCACCTGTGAGTGCCTTAGAGCAGGGCTGTGAAACCAGCCACAGCATTAAAACAGCTTTTCCTTTTCCTCGCAGTTGAGGACCAATCAATCCGTTTGGGAACAGCTCGAACTGACGAGAGCAACGGTTATGGGAGAGGCGGCGGTGGTGGAAATCGACAACTTTCCTCGCGCCATCATTTTAATTTACCTAGTAATTGCTTTCTCGCCATTTGGATATTATTTGGCAATTCATATTGTGGCAGAAAAGGAGAGGAAGCTAAAGGAATTCTTAAAAATATTGGGACTTCACGATACTGCTTTTTGGTACGTGAGTGTTTGGTATAGCCCATTCTTTAGAGAAGAATTATAAAATAAAATAACACTTCACAGTAAAGCTCTGCTATCCTATCCTCAGTTTACCAATTATATTCACTTAATCAAATTAATATTGCAGCAGCCTAAAGGTGAGGTGCTCTGCAAAGTCTAACATAGAGATACGGTATCATAAAAACAGGAATGTTTCAGTCAATAAATACCAGAGTAATGCTGCTGCATTTATCCATACCAAGTAGTGCCAGATTTGGAGGGATTAAAGGAGTTGCAGCATGGTGTTTTTGTGTAGTTTGCTTTTATCGTTGTCAGCACTTTGGCTCAGTAACTCCTTTCCTGGAGGATCAACAGGTAACACACAGTCTTTCTTCAGAGCCTATCAGCAGCATTTCCCCAACACATAATTAAGCCAATCTAACTCTATAATTTTAACGTGCCACGAAGAGCAGTCTAAACAACAAGTTTTAATTTGCTTTCTTACTGTGAGGAAAATTGTCCTATGCAGCACAAAGCAGTTGGCTTTGTGTATTTTTTTTCCAAATAAGAGGACGTACTAATTCAAACACATTGATAATTGTAGTGATAAAAAGGGGTTCGCTTTCTGCTTCCCGCAGTTGCCTAGAGTGGTTTAGCATTGTGCCCCGCTGCACCATAACAGCCAGCTGCGGCTGTCTTTTTTTTTCCTCCTGGTTGTTTTCATTGTGTTTCTGTACCAGAGCCCTTTCCTGATGTTCGGCTCTGTTTTTCTGCGGTGCCTTCTTGGTGACAAACCTCATTTCCCACGGGTCTGATCCCTTGTGGCCGTGCTGGTCGGCCGCGGTAGCAGGCTGCACATGTCCCTCCTGAGCATTGCAGATGTTGAGAAAATTGTTCTACCTTTCTGCTTCAGGGACTCCCTGGGTGAAATGGGTGTGATCTGGTAATGCAGCTTCTGCACTGGAAAAAAAAATCAGAAGCATGTGTTGGAGGAAATGCGTTATTTTTACTACCTGCGTACAAACTGCATCTGTTTGCTGAGGCCAGAGTTGCTCACAGTCTTGCAACACCGCTGTCAAAAAGGGAAGGATTTTATTACCTGGCGCAGCTACCGGAATGACTAGTGTGTTAAATTTTAAATAGAATTTCTTTAATTATTGAAACCTACTGCTCAGTTACCCTCTTCTGGTTAAACTGGGAAATTAATTATGCAAGTTCAAAAAAAAAACAAAAAAAACTAGAAATCATGAATTGTGTAATTGTTCATCTTTTGGAAGCAGCGGGTGCTGATGTCTGTGCCCTGATGCTCAGAACAGTCCCAGGGACGTTTACAAGAGCCCTTTTCATTTAGGGGCTCTTGTTTTCTCGCAAGCCTGGCCTGTGGTGCAGCTGCCCGGAATGTGAAAGAATTGTAGTTCTAGCTGGTTTTGCATGTGAGTAGTTCAGGATGTGAATTCATTCACTGCTTTCTGTTCCTTTTTTTTTCCCCTTTTGCTTGTAGGCTTTCTTGGGTGCTTCTGTACACAAGTCTGATCTTCGTTATGTCTATTCTCATGGCGGTGATTGCGACGGCCTCCTCACTCTTTCCCCAGAGCAGTGCCTTTGTGATATTTCTCCTTTTTTTCCTGTATGGCATCTCTTCAGTAAGTATGCCTCGGCCATCCCATCCACAGGTTTTATCCCCTCTGATCTTGTTCTCTCTACTAAACAGTCTGGAACAAACGTCACTTCCTTAGGGCAAGTGTAATGTTAAAGCCCTAATTAATAAGGAATTAATTTACACAACAAATTGCATGTGTGAGTTCATAAACAAATATTTTTGCATTGGTTGCTTATGATCTGTCACTTAAAAAAAAAAAAAAAGGCGCGGGGGGTTACTAACTGGAATGTACACACACACTCAGCAGTATGGCTCCTTATTTCTATTACTTCAGTTTCTTTTGTGTGCCATCACCTGGCATCTTTGGGAAATCTGTTGCTCATGATGGTCTGTTTTTAAAGGAACTTGGGTTCATGTTGTAGTGACTGTACCAGGAAAATTATTTGATTAGCAGAAGCTATAGTCTTTCTAATTTTATTTTCTATACCTTGTACTAATATTTTTTAACATATTGCTCCTTTCTTTTTTAATCTGTTCTTAGGTATTCTTTGCACTTATGTTGACACCTCTATTTAAAAAGTCAAAGCACGTGGGTATAGTTGAGTTTTTGGCCACCCTGGCTTTTGGATTTGTGGGCCTGAATATCGTCCTGCTGGAAGATTTCCCCAAGTCTTTCGTGTGGGTTCTCAGCCCCCTGTGCCAGTGCAGCTTCTTGATTGGTGTTGCACAGGTAAAGAACCTTCTGCTTGGACTGCAGCTTCGTAGCAGTCATTTGTCTTGCAACATTTCTGATAGGTAGTCATAGAGATATTCTTAAATAGTTTGATTTATTTATTTATTTAGTAAGCAGATGGTGGGGAAAAATGCACGTCTTAATAGCTTCCCATGGCAATTCTAATATCAAGTAAAACCCAGTGCACCATCAAGCAACTTTATGTTGTTTCTGTGATCTTGGTCACTTTTTGACTATTTTTTTTTTCTGTTGCTACATTCTGCACCCTTCTTGTCATGCCTTGCCAAGCTGGTAAAATGTGGGTGTGTAACATCTCGGTCCATGCATGTTTGTTGGCAGGTCATGCATCTGGAAGATTATGAAGATGGTGCAACATTTTCAAATCTAAGTCATGGTCCTTACCCACTCTTTATCTCACTTATCTTACTGGTGCTGGATAGCATATTTTATCTGCTTGTAGCTGTCTACCTTGATCAGGTCATTCCAGGTATGTTCATGAGAGAAATCGAACTGAACTGTGCTAATGTCATGAATTCCCAAAGTACTGAGCCCTCTGGTTGAAATCTCTGGTGGAGCTGGGTGGCATTTCTGAACTCCTGGGTCCTTTCCTCCTGCCCACTGGGTTCCACAGTGTTGGCATGCAGTGTTTGGCTTGATTCTAGCTGTGGAGAAAGGAGATAGTGCTGTTCTTTGCAAGTAAAGTTTAAAAAGTGACTCGGGATACTTTTAGCTGAAATAAGTTATATTCTGTGAAAGTTGGGATATGGGAGGAAGGAGTATTAGCATGTTTAGAATCGATGGTCTTTAAGTATGTCAGCTAAACCTTGTCTCCATCTTTCTAAAAGGCTTCCTTACTAGGCTAGCTTGGGTCTCAGCTTATGCAATTTGTTCTTACGGGATAAAAAAAAAGTAAAGACCACTTTGCCTGTTCCAGACCTTTCCTTGTGACAGCTGTAAATGAACATGAAACAGAATGAAGTTGTTCCTCATGTGACTAATGCCTGTGTTAAGCCCTTCCACTGCCTTTGCCTGTGATCTCCATTGCTTTCTAGCGCATGTAGTTAAGTTACCGTACCTTCAGCACTGGAGATTTTTCTCAGATAAAAAGAGATTTACACATCTATTTAAATACTTAACAAATCCAGGACCTGCTAGCAGCACTGATGGAAACCATGGCTTAAATACAGATAATGTAAACTTGGCTGGGGAAGCCCCTCCAGAATTTGGATGTGGGCTGGCTCCTAAACTTTGAGCAGGATAGCTCATGGCTTTTATAGCCAAATCCCAAAAGCTGCAGTGTATTTACAGTTAAGAAGTTTTCTTTTTTCCTGTATTACCTAGGGGAGTTTGGACTACGCCGATCATCATTTTTCTTTATGAAGCCCTCATTCTGGTCAAAGCACAGAAAAAATTACAAGGAACTGTACGAGAGCAGCATCAATGGCAATTTAAATTGCAGTGAGATGGTTGAACCTGTGCCTTCCGAATTTCAGGGAAAGGAAGCCATCAGGTATGATTCCTGCCTGGCCCCATGTGCAGTTTAGCAGATCACCTGAGTCTTCGATGTTTCATTTGTAATTTGGAAACTACTTCTGTTCCTCTAATCTGCTGATTCAAATAGCACATGGTATGCATTGCGGAGAGTTCTCCGCACACGCAGCACAGCGTGTTTCCATATTCAGTGAAGCCCCACCATCAGCTACATGGATGCTCTCCAAGGGTAAATCACTGGGCTTAAAGAAAGGGTTTGTTTGTGTATTGTATTCCTTCAGCTGGAGTCCTCTCAAAAACGGCCGGTTTTCCATTCCTTCAGCCTCGCTGAGGCCGCGAGAGGCGTAAGTGATTGCAGATGCTGAAACGCCTACTCTGCTGGGAGAGTTTATTTTCTGGTAATGCACATTTGAGGAGAGAGCTGAATTCTGGGTTTCTGGGAAGTCTGTTATGTTCTCCATAGACAAGAGGGGAACTTCATGGTGGTTTTACCTAGCAGTCATAGGCAAGAGGGTAAAACAAAACTGCAAAATAGATATGCTTGGTCTCATAATTCACTCTTCATTTTGCTTTGCCTGTTGTCTTGCACCCGGATTGTCTTGTGTTTTTAGTGTTTCTTAGATATTGTTTTGAGAATTTTTCCTTTAGTTTTTGTTTTCATCACTGTCCAAATGCATAGCCTCATGTGAGCTGAGAAACTCTGTTTTCACTCCTTTTTTATGGCTTCACTAGTCTCAAATGAGTTTTTGAGCTTAGTGACCAGAATGAGTGTTGTGCTGTCTGTGCTCTCCATGTCTCTTTGGGTGTCTGCCATAGGTTGAAGTTTTAATGGAAATGTTCATGAGGATGCTGTAGTTACTTTTTGCCTTATTCATCTTTCCTGGACTCTTTCCATAGTGTGTCTCCACCAGCTTGCCATCATTCTGCCATTGTCTTTGAACATACAGGTTTTGTAGTCTTTCGTATCCCTTTCCTCATCCCATTCTTCATACTTGTAATTTCCTCTCTGACCTCATTTGCAAGGTGGTCAGGCTTCCAAAACCCATCCTTTACGTTGTGCCTTCAGGTAAACTGGTGGTTGGTTTTGGTGGTGTTGCGTTTTTGTTTTGAAATGCAGTAGGGCTGGAAGGAAGGCTTTTACCTCTCAGAGAGAAAATACCTGCTTTCTTTTGCTTAATTTTGATGGAGAACTGCCAGTAATCATGTCTTCGGAGTCTTGTTGTACTAATATGTCTCTTCCACATTGTGTCTGTTGAATCTTCTGTCAGATTGTGAATTTACTGGGGAGTAGCCGTGCCCTTCTCTAACTTGGGAAGCCTCTAGTGCATTATTCTACTGTGTGAAAGAAACACGGACGTGAAATAATTCATCCTGTCATCATAGGAAATGCCTAAGAAGGCAACAAGAAAAAGTTTTCTGATACCAGGGTGGAGATGATTAAGTTCTGTGACAGAATGTCCTGTCTCTTGCATTGCCTCTATGGCTCGTAGATGTGTTTTGTGCCACTTTAGCACAGTCATCTTGCTGTGACTGTTGCTGCGTGTTGAACGTTCAAAATGACATATAAAGATCCTAAAATAGCTTATAAAATGACATGTCTTCTTTCAGAATCAGCTGTGTTCAGAAAACATTCAGGAAAAAGGGGGAAACTGTGGAGGCTCTCAGAAGTAAGAACATTTTAGCTTTTAAGCTGCTTATCAGATGCAGAGGAGCAGTAGCTGGATTGTTGAGTGATCTTTTTGTGTTTCAGTTTGGGCTTTTGGGTTTCTTTTACTGGGGTGGGACTTGAAGCGTGAATGCCAGATGTGCTTGTGTGCGCCTTCTCTCACCGCTTTGGCAATGATCTCCTCTAAACCAGTGCCCCAGTAGAGGAGCCCTTCCCTCACTAAAGAAAGCCTGATGACACCGTCTCAGTCACTTCTCCTCCTCCCCTGTCATCAGGAGGCACAACCTGCCTGCCCCATCTCCCCAGCCCTCTCCTTGCCCCATGGCACAAAGCCCCGTGCCACTCATGGCCATGGCCACCCCGCTGGTAGGCCGCAACATGGCATGGAGGCTGGGCCTTCCTCCTAGCAGAACGCGAGGCTTACCCCATATGTCATTTTTTGATTTCATCTCTCTGGCATAAACCCACTCAGGGTGCCACAAGCTCATCACCAACCTCTCCTCTCTCTCCTGTCCACCTTGTTGGATAGACTTGTCCTTCGACATCTATGAAGGCCAGATCACGGCACTACTTGGGCACAGCGGGACCGGGAAGACGACGCTGATGAACATCCTCTGTGGGCTGTGTCCACCGACAGATGGTGAGGCTTCCCGCTGCCAGGAGCTTTGGCCACCCTGCTTTTGAAAACCATTATCCCTTCTTATTATCTCAAGATGCACCAATTTTTTCTCTGGATAATATCTGAAAGAGCCCACCTGAATTTCTTGCCCCTCTTTAACTACCCAGGCCAGCCTGCTTTCTGGCTGCCTGTAAAAAAAGAAGAAGAAAAAATTAAGTTGATTGTTTTGGGCTTTTTTCAGGGTTTGTCTCTGTCTATGGTCACCGAGTCTCTGAAATTGATGAAATGCTTGAAGTGCGGCGAATAGCAGGCGTGTGCCCTCAGTCTGATATCCACTTTGACATATTAACCGTGGAGGAGAATCTCTCCCTGTTTGCCGCAATTAAGGGAATACCTCAGAATGACTTGATACAAGAGGTAAGTTGCTTGGACACAAGTACAGTCTTATATGTTCATTTTTAACCTACACAGCACAATAACCCTACGTGGCCCAGATGCTTCCTGAAGGCAGGTGTGGAGGGGGATATTACTTTACAGTACAGCAGACAGAGGCAGAGTACAGGCAGACATTTTTGCAAGGATGATCTATTTGTTTTTTCCTAGGAAACTAAAATGCATATGAAACGTTTAAATTTAACATTAATTTGAAGGCTAAAAATTGCAATCTGGTTTAAAAAAATAGCTTTTTTTTAATAATAAATCTGTTTCTTACATTTAAAGGTTCAGAAGGTGTTGTTGGACCTGGATATGCAGCCTATCAAAGACAATCAAGCTAAGAAGTTAAGTGGGGGGCAGAAAAGGCGGCTGTCGGTTGGAGTTGCTGTCCTTGGGAACCCAAAGGTGAGGGTGACAGAAGCGCTCCCAGCTTTGTGTTACTAACACACCTAAGTGATGATGTTTCTTGTCAAAACCAATTAATGCATTTAACATTTTAGATGCCTAAGTTGATACTGTGCGCAACTGTTACTTTTTTTTCCCCCTTATTTTAGTTTTAAACAATTTAGTCCAACCTCCATGCTTGAAGGTGTTAATTCCTTAGGTGATGGTAGTAGCTGTGGATTTGATGTCTTTATGAAATAAAGAACTGAGAAGCTTTATATTGTTCCTGGCAGGTAATATTTAGCCCCTAACAGTGAATCTGAGCAAGACTTTCCTTGCAAGCAGCGTGAGTCCTTGGCTTGGGAGCAGAGCCACAGAGCTCTCTTGTGTTACAGATCTGTTATTTCTGCCCTGTAGGAACTGGGGCTGCTTTTAGATAGGCATTAAAAAAGGATACATCTGACAGTTCACTGGGATTTTAAAAGCATATATTTAAGCATTCCTCAATAGACAGAGTCAATGCATAGCTAAATGTAATTGCACTTGAAATAGAATAAAACAGATTATGGCATTAACTTACTGAATGATTTTTCCATTTTTCACAACAGGAGGTGTGTTTATTCAAAACGAAGGGAAGATAGGATGTCTCCTGTGTTTTGAGCAAATAACTAGCAGGCTTCAAACCAAAAACCTGTGTCTGTCATTTAGATAGGATTTCTGAGGCTGCACCTTGCACACGGATATGGCCTTACAAATGCTTCTACTTTTGCACAAAGGTTTTGCTGCTGGATGAGCCAACTGCAGGCATGGATCCATGTTCACGTCACATTGTCTGGAACCTCCTGAAAAACAGAAAACCAAATCGTGTGACGGTTTTCAGCACTCACTTCATGGACGAGGCAGATATCCTTGCTGGTGAGCCCTGCTGTGGCCCTGTCCATAAACGACAGTTGTGTTACTGAGCCTCAGGTGGTGCTTCTGCAGCCAGGGAGGCACCGTTACGTAAAGGGCTCACCTGGGTTCTGGAGCCTGTTGGCAGTCCTCTTGCTCAAAAGGCCTTCTTGATTTTTGTTTCCAGATCGTAAAGCTGTGATTTCTCAAGGGATGTTAAAATGCCTTGGATCTTCTCTCTTTCTGAAAACCAAATGGGGAATTGGCTACCGCTTGAGGTATTCTTTATGTGTGACTTCATCTATCTGTGTTTTCTTTGTAAATCAGTAAGACAGCACCCCTACCCCAAGAAGGACCCTTTTATCATCTTCTGATTGCTTGGTGCTCTGCAGGCTAATCTTTCTGATCTGGGCATCAGGACAAAAGCCACATTTTTAAAACCAGTTTCTTGTGTGTTTTCATTAGCATGCACATCGATGCCTATTGCAATACAGAAGCTACAACCTCGCTGATCAGACAGCACGTACCCACAGCCAGCCTGCTCCAAGAGACCGACCAGCAGCTCGTGTACACCCTGCCGCTCAAGGACATGGACAAGTTTGCAGGTATTGGTGTAGGGTGGGATGGGTGTCGAAGGGAAATGAGTCGAGCATGGCTGTAGCCTGCAGTACTTGTCAAACTGTCATTTCTGCATTTGTGCATTTATACAAGCTCTGGGGGGGGCTATGGTTTGGCTCAAGATCAGTGAGCGAGGTCTTTGCTTTAGCTCTCATCAGTTTCTCAGGCAAGCGAAGACCTTGTTGCGTTCCTCAAGGGGCTGTGGTGCAGATGCTGGTGAGATGCCTGTAGCAGAAACATGAAAAGACCCTGTTGTCCAAGAGTCCTGTTGTCTGGCACAAGCATCTTCTTACTGCAGAACATTTCAGTGACCAGGGCTGGCCTCCAGCAGGAAGCCAATAAGTCCTACAATAATCCCCCTTGTTGTGAGCCACAAAGAGCATTGTGGCCCTGCACTGAAATTCACTGTTGAGAGAGAGAGTGTGGAACAAATGTGTTAGTTTCACTAGATGGCAGCAATTATCTGATTTTAATTGTACACAGCACTCCTTGTTTGTTTCCCGGAAGAAAATGGAAGAAACAGTGTGTCCTTTTCACTGTTGGAAAAGCTAAGGGGGAATCAATATGGATGTGATTGCAGCTCACATTTCATAAATGCCCTTTTCCCGTTACATTTAACTAGTAAATAATTTATTAGCTTTACCTTTAGCAGTCACTGTTCGTACTTTTCAAAAAGAAACATCTTTATGCAAGACTGATTCAGTTCCCCCAAACTGTTTTAAGGAGAAGTCGAAGCTAGGATGTGCCTCAGCAATGGAGGCAGGAGCAACTGGGGAGACCTGGCGAGTGTTGTTGAGTGTCCAGCAACTCTTCCCATTTTATTTATTTGTAATTTACGTTTTCTGTGCCTGACCACATAGGATGAAAAGTGTTGTGCTATAATGAGCCTATCCTCACCTTGGTTGTCATGCCATGACCTGTGTCTTCAAGTTGAAGTAGCCACATTTACGCGCTATGGTCTTGAAGGCTTAGGGATGCAGAGCGCTTCTGGCTTGCTTGAAGATCTCTCGGGAGGACGATGTGATCCTGTCCCAGAGCAACCAGTGTTCTTCACTTCTATCTGCAGGCTTGTTTTCTGACCTCGACACCCACTCCCATTTGGGCGTTATTACTTACGGTGTTTCCATGACGACTCTGGAGGATGTCTACCTGAAGCTGGAAGTTGAGGCAGAAATCGATCAAGCAGGTGGGACGGCCCATGGTGTTTTCCTGTTCTCCCTTGTATTTGGTTTAGTACGAGGTAGTGTAGATGTTGCTGTGCCGCGTCGCTGCTAGGAGGCTTGCTATGGAGGTAAGAATTAAAAACGCCTCGCAGAGCGCTGTGTCTGGTGGCACAGGGCACCTCAGGCCTTGAGTTATCCCAGGTTTTTGAAATATTTATCAGGAAAAAGACACATAAGCTGTGAGCTGGGTGGAGAGAAATTCTGGGAGGATGAAGAAAAAAGGCTTTTTGGTGCTGTCTCTGCAACGATTTAATTTTCATACAGTGTACCTACATCTCACTTCTTTGCTTCACAGCTGCACTTCTTATGTCTATCTTTTTATAATGTGCTCTGTTTACCTCACGGAGCTTACTTTGAATAAATTCATGATATAAAATTGATTTCCAGCCTTCTAGATGAGCAGTAATATTGGTAGCCTGCACGTAAGGCTGAAGCTGAGCTTGTCTTTCTCCCCTTCCTTTAAATTTCATCCAGATGAAAAGCTGGGACCGCCGACTGTTACTGCAGAGCTGATCAGATCTTCTGATGTCAGCTGTGAAGGGTTGAAGCTGCCTTTATCTTTTTAGAGCTTTTTGCAATGCAGAGTAGTAAACTATCCACACTGCAAAGTTTTTGAGTGGGTGTAAGGGGCTTTAACAGCTGAGTGTGCTGATGCTGAGTAATGCAGGTATGTACCTGGGCTGATGTAGTGGAGCTAGGGCAAGGCTGCACCGTCTGAGTGTTTGTAGGCTATCAGTTTTGCTCTCCCCGGGGCAGAAATCTGTATCATCTGCCTTCAGTGTCTGATCTGTGTGCTTTGGGGTACATTAGTATCATTGGCCTTGGGGCTAAATTGAGAGCCCAGGGAGGGATGAGGTGATTTCTCAATAGCAGCGGTCAAGAATTGACTTCAGCAAAGCTTCCTCCAGACCTACGATCTCAAACCATGTAGCCCTGTCAGAGCAGCCCAGTCCATACCCTTTTACTCTCTTCTGTTCCAGATTACAGCGTGTTTAATTCCCAGCAAGTGCAGGAGGAGGCAGACACAAAGTCACTCGATGACATGGAGCAGAGCCTCCTGATGCTCTCAGAGACCAGGTCGCCCCCAATGAGCCACGCAGCCCTGTGGAAGAAGCAGGTTTCCACCATAGCAAAAGTTCACTTCCTTAGTCTCAGGCGAGAAAATAAGTGTGTCAGAGTGATGTAAGTATTGAGGCTTTTTGGTCCGTACACAAAAATCTCAAAACCTGTTTGAATGACAACAGGGAAGAGGCAGGATGCAATTTAATTATTGTTTGTAGTCACATTTAAACATAACCAAGTGTGAGGCTGTTCATTGCTGTTGAATAGCTGCATTTTGGGGTGAGGGAGATGTTGTTTTAATAGACGTGCACATCAGCTGGGCCTGCATTTGCTGAATTTTAATAAAACCAAACCTTTTCTTTTTTGCTTTCAGGTTGTTGCTTTTTCTGATTTTCCTTGTCGTTCAGATCTTGTTGTTTCTCACGCACCACTACATCAAAAATTCAATAGCTCCTGTCAGACTCTCCCCGGATTTGTACTTGCTGAAGCCTGGGGAGGAATATCACAAGTACAGGAGTCGGCTGCTGCTGCAGAACTCCACAGGTAGGGGAGGGAAGGGGCTCTGCAGGGCTGGCTGCTGGCTGCTGCATCCCCTGGGGTGAGGAAGGGAAGGTGCAGGATGGGGGGAAAGGTGGCGGTTGCAACCTTCTGGGTTCAAAACAACTTTCCTTGAAGTGAATCCAAATCAAGCATTTCCAAGTGGCCAGACACGGTAGAGAGTGAGAATCCTCTGTGTTGTGTGGTTCACTTCAGAGATCTCCCTCCTCCTGTGTGTGATGGTGCTGTGCTCCCTACACAAAGATGATCCGTGTGAAGGAGCTGGGCACAGAGACACTTGGAGATATAGGCATTAAAATCCTGCTACAAAGCGCTTTGTAAAATTCCTTTCTGTTTCAAATGGAGATGTTTTAAAAATGGCTAGCAGCAATCTGGGCAGTAGAAATAAACATCTTATTGAGCTCTCGGGAATTTGTACATAATATGCTTTCAGTCCTCCAGATACTGCATCAAAGCGCCTCTGATTTCTGTCTGTTAGCTAATTCTCTGTGCAGCTGAAACGCTGGGTAACCTGATGATGCTCCTTGGCACCTCTGCTTCCAACTGTTGCATTTGGCCTGTGCGACTTAATTGTGTAAAATAACCGAGTGTTTCCCGAGCTCTGGGGAGGCTGCGGAGGGGGAAGCAGAGACAAAAACATCTGCGGTGCTCAGAACAGCAGAGGACTCTCTTTAGCGGGCACGTGTAATGAAAGGGTGGTCGCTATCATATGGTTAGATCAGGGAGAAGACTGCAGCACTGCTGACTTGAAAACACATCAATAATTTTGTGTAAAACACTGCAAGCTGGTGATGTCTTTTTCTGTCTCTTACCAGACTCAGATATTGATGACATTGTCCACTCTCTCGGGAGCCTGAACGTCCTGGTGGAGATGTTCAATGACAGCGACTATGTTTCAGCTGCACCTCACAGTGCAGGTTTAAATGTGTTCGACCTTGAATCCAGACAGGTGAGACAGACAGACAGACAGACCTGCTCGGTCATATCCCAGAGCAGCTGGCCAGGGGCTGGTTTTGTTGCTCTGTCCTGAAAGGCATGGGGGTGAGCCTGATGAGGTTGATGCTGATTGTTCACTTGAGGTGATAGGGTTGAAATTTCATCTCTGCTGTTTGTGTGAACATTTGGGGACCACTCTGTGTATTGAGGCTCTGGGTTGTTTTCAATAAGGAGATCAAATTTTTAAACGTCCAAAGTATTGAATTATATAATCAAATAATGTCATATAATATTGCTTATGCAAGAAGCCTGCAAAGAGGACTTGTAGAGGACTGGAAATATGCTCAAAATAAATTCATTCTTTCATAATGATAATTATGGTAGGTTAATAAAACTTCCATTCCTCTTCTTTCCTCACAAACACACAAAAAGCCAAGAAAAATATTTTACTTCACAAGAGACCTGGCATATGAACTTATTCCTTACTTGCACTGGCTGAATTACACAATTTGACAGAAGTATAATTCCATGGTGCTCTCATGTGTAAAGAAAAATGAGTATCTTGGACTGGAATTATTCATTTCACAATGGTCACTGAAGGAGTGTCAGGATGATTTGAATATCAGGGTTGTATTTAATTTCCAACAAAGGAAATGCTTTGCAGTATGCCAGCTCTATCTCTTGTTCCCTTTTTTTTTTTTGTTGTTGTTGCAACTACTAATAGCAGTGTGACAGTGCAGTCCTTAGCTAACATAAATTTTTGTCTGTTTTTAAAATGCATTAGCAAGAACTTATGAGTGCAGATCCTTGTGTATTTTGTTTTTCAGGCTGTAATTGGCTGGAGCATCATTTGTCAGAGTGTAACAGTTGCATAAAACATTTTGAGGATTTATTCCAAATAATTTGTTCTCTATGAGCATGACTGTATTATTGAATTAGGTTTTGTGTTCTAACCACTCTGAGCAGCACAGAGCTTCCTGCAAAGCATCCTCTGTCATGCAGAGATTTTTTTTTATCATTGTTCAGGTTTAATTAAGCCCACAGGAGAGCCCTTTCAGGGCGTTACCCTTCAGGCAGACTAATTAATGTAACAAATACTTCTCTTTCCAGAACTATGTTTTCACAATCGTATTCAACAGTACCATGGTGCATGCCGTGCCAGTTTTGATGAATATTGTCAGCAACCTACTGCTGCGCACTCTGAACGTAAGCGAGAGCATTCAGATCTGGAGCAACCCCTTCATCCAGGTGAGCAGGGCTGGGGACAGCTCGCAGCAGGCAGCAGAGCTGGTGCTGAGGTGGGCTCAAGAACTCATGCTTTTTCACTCCCAGTCGTGTTCCAATCATAAGTGCATTTTTTTCCCCACACGCCTTCTATTATTGAAGAAATCTGATGTATATTTCAGGATCTTCCAGATACTGTTTTCAAACTGGAGATCTATTTCGAAGCTGTGCTGCTGGGAATCATTGTCACGGGCATGCCACCCTATTTTGCCATGGAGAATGCAGAAAACCATAAGGTAAGCTTCTGGGTGTGGATTTGTAGACACACAAGATCTTAAAAATCTTGGGATTTTTTGGAAAGATCTTCAGAGGTGTTTTAAGTAGTATCCTTTGCCTTGCAAGGCACAGGGCAGCCAGAGCAGAGCAGGAGTGACTCCGGTGTTGGTGGCATCGGGTAGAGCAGGTTTCAGAAAAGCCCTTTGGCTTTCTGTGGAAATGTTACGTGCTTTGGCAGCTAGGATCAGCAACAAGTGGGCGATGTGCTTCTACATGTATACAATGTCCATGTAAAAGTGGTGAGTCAGATCAAGAAATGAGAGCCCACCCATGTACCAATACAGATGACCATCGTGGGCATTTTCTTTTCCTGTTGCAGATCAAAGCATACACACAGCTGAAAATAGCAGGGCTTTATCCGTCCGCTTACTGGGTGGGCCAAGCTGTCGTTGACCTCCCGCTGTTCTTCTCCATCCTCGTCCTGATGATAGGCAGTCTCTTTGCCTTCCACTATGGCATCTATTTCTACGTCGGCAAGTTCATGGCTGTGGTGAGTGTGGTGGGGACCTGAGGACACACAGAGGTGCAGGGGCTTGGTTCTGTTATTTTCCACAAGCATTTATTTTTATTAGATGGTTCAGCAGGGTTTTCCAAAACAATGTATACAGAAAATGCCTGATCAGGGTTCCTGGTGCAGAGGCACCAGCCTGAATGTACCAAAGGCAAAACCTCTTCTTCCCCTGAGGGGGGAGGGGGGAAGGATTTAGGGTTTAACTGAGAACCAGAATAAAACAGAGCTTTAAATTACCAGAACCTTCCAAGGAAGTGCGCTGTCATTCTTTGCTCAATTTGCTCTGCGCTGTTGCTGCCATTTGATAATTGCGCCGCTTGCATCGGCACTCTGCTAATGACAAGGTTGCGGTGACTTTGAACACAGACCAGCTCCGCAATGAATTGCAGCATATGCATAAACTAAGGAGGCTACAAGCCATCATATCTTTTATAGTTGGAGCTGGCTTTTCTGAAATCTTAGCTGTAATTGAGAAGAATTGGATTTTCCCAGCTTCTTTCCCAGAATTGGTAGCTCTGCGCTAATCAGGTTTGGGGTGTGACCGCAGGGCTGATCTGTTACTGCTGCATCCGTCCCTTGTTCTGATTGTTGCAAAAATGCTAACGTTGATGGAGGGCTTGGTAATATTTCTTAAAATCATCAGGTTGATATGTATGGGAGCCTGTGTTTTTTGTTTTGTTTTAAATAAAAGCAAGAGTAAATACAGCAAACATGGAACTACATCCAAGGGCGTTCCTACCTATGTATCTATTTCTGTATTTAAAGACACATGCTGTACCCAGAATCATGTACAACCCTAAAATAACATCAGCTGATAAACATACAAAAAAAAAATGGGTTTATACTGCACGCTTCCTGAGAAATCTTTCTTGTCTCTGCAGCTTTTTTGCCTGATTGGCTATGTCCCGTCAGTCGTGCTGTTCACTTACGTCGTCTCCTTCACATTTAAAAAAGTCCAAAATACAAAAGAATTTTGGTCATTTATATTCTCAGTGGTGAGTAACTTTCCCTCAGCTTTGGTTAACTGGGAGGCCTGATTCTCTCCAAAGCCACGCCAGCCTTTCCAGCCTGGTCATTTCACTGTGTCCTTACTGCACAAGAAATCGAATATTTACCAATGTTTCTTTATTACTGACATATACTAAATGACAAAAGCTTTAGAAATATGCCTCAAATTAAGTAACGTACACTTTTAGAGCCAGAATTGAATGAAAATGGAATTTTTTTTCTTTGTTTTGTATAGGCAGCTTTGCTGTGTACGGTTGTCACCGAAGTGGCCTTTTTTCTGGATTTTTACACAGTGACCACCACCCTGCATTATGTCTTCTCCATCTTCATTCCCATCTATTCCCTTATCGGCTGTCTGATCTGTTTCATAAAGGTAAGGACACAAAGCAGATGCTCTCCAGAGTGCTTACAAATGGCTGGAATCGGGTGGGCACCTTTAAAGATGTGACTGGGACCTGCATAGTGCCATCAGTAGCCAGTTACTGCATGAAGAAGGGCAGCTGCTGGCAAAAAGTCACCTTTTTCCTGCAAGCAGAGTGTTGCAGGTTTAACATGAGGAAAGACACAAGTCTACCATTAAATATCGAAAGGAAAGCCATGTGCTGCTCAGCCTGTGGGGCTGGGCTAGTTTGGCACATTGATCCGGATCTGCACAGAGCTCACAGGGTAAAGCGCAATGCAGAATACGTGGTCTCTGGTAGGTAATTATTTTCTTAAACAGGGTTTTTGTTGCATTGTTAGGTCTCGTGGACAGACAAACAGAAGAATGGAGAATACCATGACCCATGGGACAGGCTCCTGGTGGCAGTTATAGCAGTAAGCATCATTATTTGCCATAGAGAATTGGTAACTCCAGCTGGGAGACCCCTTTTTTTTGGGCATCTGCATTAGTAAAAAATTGATCTAATGCTCAGCATCTGTGGGGTCTGCTGCTTTGCAGGCTATTGCAGCAGAACAATATCAGTAAAACTTGCTGTACTTACCAACTCAATATCTCCTGCTTCAGTAGAGTTACTAACAGTGCTGTCATTAATTCTGATTATTATGGGAGTCCATACCGATGGAGGACGAACTCCAGAGCAGGGGACAGTCTGTCTCTCTCCTAGAAGCCAAGCAATTGCCATTAAATCAAAGCAGACTTTCTCTTTACTGCCAGCTCTTCATGGCTAAAGCAGGGGCATAAGAATATATTTCATCTTCTCAGAGCCATCAGCATTTCTGTGGTGAAGAGCTGGTGCTTCTCATCACTCGTCACACCGGTGGGGCTGCCTATAGGGCTACCTGTAGGATCTCCATCCCCGGAGGGCTAGCAGTGCTCTGACAAATGACTTCTATTTGTTTTAGCCCTATTTGCAGTGTGTTGTGTGGCTCTTCCTGCTGCGATGTTTTGAGGTGAAGAACGGAGGGAGGACAATTCGAGAGGATCCATTTTTCAGGTGTGTTTCTCTATTGAGCAGACTTTTAAAAAGGAGTAAGTCCAAGGAAGCAGTTCTTAAAAATCATGCAGGTGGTTGAACTGCAATACGTAGCATACAGTTATGGGGGATAGTGCAGCTTTTGCTTCCTTTTGAGTTATCTTTATACAGAACTACAAATTTTGAGGGCAATCCTACTTAAAAATAAGGTTAATAAGGGGATTTCAATGCCTCTTCTGATAATGTATAACCAGGATCACAGCTGTGAGTGCCCACCAGCAGGAGGGTGAGCAGCACTGCAGGGGCAGCAGTGACTTGCTTCCACCGAAGCAGAGCTGCTGCTTGCTTTGCAGCCATGAACTTCCCTTCCCACTGCATCATCAGAGATGGATGTTCTAACAAAGAGCTCAGCGTTAAAATGGCATAATTGCACACACTGACAGCTCCTTCAACTCTTTTGGGGCTTCTCGGATGCGCAGCATAAACACATTACTCCGAGGTTTGGCAAGCGCAAAAGCTTTCTGTATCAACCGGAGAGCAAATCTGGATTGATTTCTCAGAAAGCTTTGCTCCACCGGAATGCTGAGCGCAGGCCTCGTGCTGTTTTCTTCCCCTTAGAAAATGCTTCACAAAAGTCAAAACCTGGAAGCTGCCGGATGCCCCGCGTGATGAGAACGAAGATGAAGATGTGAAGGCGGAGAGGCTGCGGGTGAAGGAAGCGCTGAGCAACCCCAATAGTGAGGAGGTAATGCTGCAGCCCCAAACCCTAAATTCAGTGGCTGCTGGGGGCTGCAGCCACCACGGGTCATGGGGACATGGTTTCCGTGCAGAGCGTGCCAGAGCATCACTGTTCCTTCCTCTCTCCTTTCTTAGATGCCAGCGATTGTGGTCAGCAGCCTGCACAAGGAGTATGATGAGAGGAAGGAGTTCCGTCTGGGGAGGAGAATAAAGAAAGTGGCAACAAAACACGTCTCTCTCTGCGTGAGGAAAGGTTCGAGTTGGATCGTTTGCTGTTGAGCTGCCTCGGTTACAAAAACGACTCTTGGTTTTGTGAATTAATTTGTCTGACCTCACAGGCAGTGTTTTGTGTGTTGTCCTGCCCTTAGGAGAAATACTGGGATTATTAGGACCCAACGGAGCTGGGAAGAGCACGTTAATTAACATGCTTGTTGGAGAGGTTGAGCCGACCAGCGGGCAGGTATATCCTTCCTACAAACCAAACAGAAAGTGAATCCATGCTTAACATTTGTCATTACTGCTGCCCTTCCTGAGTGTCTTTTGCTAAGTCTTCAGCAAAACCAGTTCTAAAACTGACAATATTATCGACTGAAGCTGTTGTTCTTCTGCAGGTTCTGATGGGAGATTATTCTTCTGGAGTGAACAGCGACGATGACTCGGTTAAATTCGTGGGGTACTGTCCTCAAACTAATCCACTGTGGCCAGATATTACACTGCAGGAACATTTTGAAATTTATGGCGCTATCAAAGGCATGAGTCAGACTGATGTTAAGGAAGTTGTAAAACGGTAAGTAGTTTATTATAGAAACATTTGAGGTTTTAACTGTTTTGGTGTTTTTTTTTTTCACTTTTCCTAACACAGTATTTTTTTTTTTTTGAGTTTATGATCAGATCATTTTAGCAAATTCATCAAGTTTTAGTTTGTAGCTTAGGAGATAAAGATTAAACTGCACAAAATCCAATTGTTTTTTGTATTTTATTATTTCTAAAAAACTGTGAAATGCCAGTGACAGCCTTGGCAGGGGCTGCAAGGATAGGGAGGCCAAAGCTTGGAGCCATGTCTGGGTTGTCAACACACGGTTCCACTGGGACACAGGGCCTGTGACAGACAGAAGCGCCCAGCTCTGATGCTGCTAACTGCTTTGCTTTTTCTCTACAAATCTTTGTAATTCAGTTCTTAAATGGGACTGATTGCTTCCAGTGTGATGAGAAGAAAGCTGAACCACCACACCCTGTGTTACCTGGACTTTTCATGTCTGCTTCTCCTTCCACAGCATCTCAAGTGCCCTGGATTTAAAAGACCACCTGCAGAAGACAACGAAGAAGCTGGGAGTCGGGCTGAAACGCAAGGTATGGAATTGCTTCCAAAGCTGCCATGGTGCCTGCTTGCAGGAGGCATCATGGCAATTACCCTGCTCCTTTGCCCTCCTTTCAGCTCTGCTTTGCCCTGAGCATGCTGGGCAGCCCGCGGGTGACGCTGCTGGACGAGCCTTCCACTGGCATGGACCCCAAAGCCAAGCAGCACATGTGGTGAGTGCCGTGCTGGCAGGGGGCTCCTGTCCGCTTGGGAATTGGTCCTGGGGAGCAGCCCCATCACTGCTGATGCTACCAGCTGGGGGGCAAGATGCACACCCCCTGTGTCCTCTCCTGGAACAGCCCCGGGGTGAAAAGCATGGAAGTCAGGAGAAAGAAATCTTCAAAGTAAAGGAATACGAGGAGTATGAGATTTGAGTCATCTTTCTTAAAAAAAAAAAAAAAAAAAAAACCTCAGTGGGACACCTTGCTCTGCCGTTAGTCCACAAACCAAGCCCAGGGCTGCAGGGAGTCACTGCACACCTAACAGGAGAGGAGAAATGTAATATGCAGTGCATGGACACTTGGTGTTGGGACAGTCTGCCTGTGCACCTCTCCGCAAAATACTGACATTCAGCTGTCTTTGACCAGGACAGTTGAAAAACCTCAGCAACCAGAAGGAAACAAAGACTGAATTCGTTTTTCTATAACAGCAGCGTTATTTGATGATTCCCCTCCCAGTATCTTCCTAGCATTTTATGCCCAGTGTTGTTTTTTGCTGTTGCTTCAGTAGTGTCCTGGTTGGGAATTCCTTTTTTCCTGTTTTGTAGGCGGGCAATTCGAGCAGCCTTTAAAAACAAGGAGCGAGCAGCCATTCTGACCACGCACTACATGGAGGAGGCGGATGCTGTGTGTGACCGCGTGGCCATCCTGGTGGCTGGGCAGCTCAGGTACTGCTGGCAGTGGAAAATGGGGCAGCTGCTGGCCATGGAGCCTTGTTCTAAAAATTAGGCAACAATTGTCCCAACCTGGAACAAAATTAAGTGTGTGTAAAGGGGCTGTTAGATGTTAGTCTGCTTTTTTGAGTGTGGTGTAAAGCATGTACCACCTTTTCTCTCTCTGCCATTGGTAGGTGTATAGGCACTGTTCAACACCTGAAGAGTAAATTTGGCAGAGGATACTTCTTGGAAATGAAATTAAGGGAAACACCTGATGTACAGCAGATGGAGTATCTGCAGAGGCAGATTCTGCACATCTTCCCCAATGCAAATCGCCAAGAAAGGTAATGTTTAACAAATAAGCAGAGAACATTGAGCTTAATACAAGTCTCTGATTTCTCAGCAGCTCATCAGTAATGAGTAAGGAATGCCATAATGCTAACATTGACAAAAAAAATTCCCATACAGCTTAAAAAAAAATGTTTTGCAAGTCAGCAAACCCGAAGTGTTCGTGCCACCGACTAGGGCCAAGCATCTGAATCATGTGTGCAAAAGTGGCATAGCAGAAGCAAAACCAGATTTCTGCATAACTGTTGCGTGATGGCTTCCTTCTCTGTCATCCTGGAAATGGGATGAATTCTGAGGCACGGAATCCCTGCCCATAGCTGGAAACACTTGGTTGAACTGTGGGGACCTGGGGTTGAGGGTGGGTTGGTTGGCTTTCCCCCAGCAGCTTTGAATTCCTGGTGACTGCTGCTGAGGATGTCGGAAAGAGCACTGCAGGCATTGCACAAGGCACATCCTTCCCATGGGGGAGATTTGAAGGAGAGTTTGGTTTTCACAAGCCCTTGTGCAGGGTAAAGCAGGTCCCTCTTCTGGAGCACTGGGTGCAGCGTGACCCCTGTCAGAGCTGGTGTGAAAGGCAAAACTTCATCGTTTAAGCCCTGGCAGGAGTTTTTGTGTGTCACTTTATAGGTAGAATATAAATGGCTGACTCTCAGCTGAAGGGCATAAAAAGCACCAAGCAGGCCCAGGTGAGTTTCAGCTGAAGCATCCCAACCAGGGTGCTCTCAAACAGGTTATAACCCCTCTGCTCTCTTGGAGCTGGGCCATCCCTCTTTTCTTGTGTGTGGACAACTCGTCAAAACGCCTCGAGTAGTCTTTAGTAAATGATTTAAATTTGTTCACTTGGATATTTGTATTTTTGCTTTTTACCTGAAGCTAATTTTGTTTTGTTTGATTGTTTCAGTTTTGCTTCTATCTTGGCGTATAAAATCCCTAGAGAAGATGTACAGTCGCTTTCACATTGTTTTTCCAAGCTGGAAGAAGGTAACTAAGCACTTGCCACCCATCGTGTTTGGAAATCTTTCTGTCTCCCACAGCTGATGTGTTTCCCTTCATTCCACGTGCAGAGGCACGTTTGCATTTATGTTGAAAATCCATTTAATTTCCTTTTTTCTATTGCTGTTGCCATCCCTGTTTCTTGTGAAGCCAACAGTAAGCACATGTACCAGCTTAAATGCTTTAAATCCAGTTGTCTCAGATAGTGAAGTATGCTTAAATATGCTTTCTTTTGAATTCTTTTAACAGTAAAACACACCTTTAACATCGAGGAGTACAGCTTTTCTCAGGCAACACTGGAACAGGTATGTTGAAGCAAATGTTATTCCATGAAAGTAATCCATGCCAGGCTTAGGCATTAAAGTTTTCAGGATGGGGTTTCTATAGGGGTCTGGGGCAGATTAACTTCACGTCTACGGGCCCTAAGCCATGCATCCTTGTGGGCATCCCTGTACCCACAGCTGGAGCTCGGTGCCCAGCTCCAAGGGGCTGAGGCTGCTCCACTGGTGACTTCTCTGGTATCAGGAAAGTGGGGCTGTACTTCCCCAGAACATGAATTGGGACTTTCAGTTCCCCTTATTCCCGTTTTCCCCTTACATTTTAAAATAAGTCCGGCCAGATGTGCTGGCTAGAACAAAGAAAAAAATAATTGTGGCATTAGTGGAACTATCGCTGTGATTTCTTAGAAAGATAGACATTGCTATTTTTTTATGAAAAGGGGGTAAAACTGAAGGTTACTATTGCTTAATCTGGATTAGTTACCACTGATGACAAATGCTTTCAGCTCGTATTTGGTGCAGCTTCCTTCCCAGTGTTTTGAGGTGGGAGGGTAGGAGCAAAGAGGAAAAAATCCAAAATACAAAAAACTTCCAAGTCGGATCTGCAGCAATATGTTCTGTATTTGTTAAGGCTTTTACCGTAAATTGTCTTGTGACTGAGCGAGTTCCTCCAAGGAACCTGGCACATTCATCTCCCTTATGTCCCTTCAAGGTCTTTGTGGAGCTTGCTAGGGAGCAGGAGGAGGAGGACAGCAGCTTCGGCACCCTGAACAGCACGCTGTGGTGGGAGAGGACACAGGAGGACAGGGTCGTTTTCTGAGCCCCTCGCCATCCCGACGGCTCGCCGGGCTGCTGGTGCTTTGTGCAAGTGATGATCCCCTACACCGTGTCGTGCTGGGGGAGCTGAGCTGCCAGGGCAGTACGTGGAAAGCATCTGGGGCAGGGAAGGAGAACGGCATTTGGGAACGCTGAGCATCCCGGCCCAAGCGATACTGGTGGAAGCAGTGAGGATCCCCACCATTACTCTGCCTGTTGTGACATTCCTCCTCTGCTGCTTGGTTCCTGGTTCACACAGAGTGAGCAGACGCTGCCAGGACACTTGGGCATCTCCTGGCGTTGGTGCCTGCCCCAGCGGTACCGCTGCTAGCTGTGCTCTGACAATGCCGAGGTTGGGCTGCCCTCGCTGCAAGCTGGGCATTTGGGCAACGCCAGCTCCCCTGGAGCATCCTTCCCCTGCAGGCATCGCTGTCTGCCCAGCGAGGCTCCGTGTGTGTCCCCACGAGGTCCTATCCCCGTGGCTAATCCATCCCTGCTCACGCTTAGAAGATGCACCTGCTTTGGAGAGGGGGAAAATCGCTCCGATGTAACCGTATTCACTGCAAGCAGGGTCCTGAAGGGTCCACAGGCTTAGCTTGGTGTCCAGCCAGCCTGGAACTGCTCACTTACAGCTGCAACCCAGCCCTTGTCAGCACTCGTGGTCCTTTCTGCTGCAGACTGGCAGGTGTGGCGGCACTGCTGTGTGTAATGCATGCACTGTAGGGTTAAACAAGGTACACAGAAGTGGATGCTTCCCCCCCCTCCCCAGCTTGGTAAAAGTACAAAGACATAGCTGTGTAGTTATGGGATTTGCAGAAATGTGTTTCGAGTCTGTGTCAGAAACAGTCCAATTCTGTTGTGGGGTGCGACGTATCCTGCCGGCTGGGCTGGAGGCAGTCCCTTTAGCTGTTTCCATTCTTGGCGGTGAATCCATAAGCACATGCAACACGATATCCTAGTCCTTCCTTGTAGTGATCGCAGTAACTAATGCCGTAGTGTGCTCAGCATAGCGTGCTTCATCCCAGCGTGGCAGTTTTCCATTCGCCTTCATAAACCCAAAAGAATAAGATTCCACTTCACAACCTCACACGTAGGAATCGTGCCTTTACTTTGCATAGAAGCACTACGAAGAGAAGAATACATAGTTCTTTATCCTAAGATCCAAAAGATGTATGTTTAAAATATATTATTTTCTACACAAAGCTATCATCACTTTTTTTAGTTTTATATGTGAAATTGAGGATTGTTAACTGTTCATTGTGTTCTGCAATGAACAAATTTAGTGATGCATTTTTATCAAAACACTGGCTTCATAAGTCATATCGATTGTGCATCTTCACGTTAAAGTTAGAAAATACCTTTGCTTTTCTTGAGGAAATTCAGAAACCAAGGGTTAATGAGGACTTCTCTGGCCCAGCTGTTTGTACATAGTCTGTGTAATACTGGTTTTTCATCACGTTGACAGCCCAGATCTGTTTTCCTTTGTCATCATGCAAACGTTTCTCACCCCAGCACAGGGAGATGTACAACTCTCACTTCTTCCTTCGTACCCTCAGGCTGCAGCTCAGGGTACAGATTTTGTTTTGCGGTGAAGCTTTGAGCCCTGGAGTTGTGGTAGCACCAGGACCATGACCTGAATTCGTCCTTTCTGCACATGCAGCCCCATTGCTGCCCTTTTCTAATTTTAGTCCTTTTCACCTAATAGGCTGTAAGGTAATTCTGTACAATGAGATTTCTGTCTGGGTAACATCATCCTATTTCACATAGTTTCTTATGTCTAACATTTCAAACAGACCCTATGAAAACTTTGTTAGCACCTGGAGTTCCTCAGCTTGGTTTTCCTGTTCCTCACCCCGGCGTAACCCAGGTGATGTGGCACTGTAGTTGTGCAACCTCCTGTATAAAGGATCTGGCACGTTGAGTTAACTTCATATGTGGGTGGGATCTTTTTGCTGTTGTGGCTTTGGCTTTCAATGTAGCATAAGGTGCCACCCCAAGACATCTCCGGAATTACAGTATACTGTAGAAAAAGTCTTCCAAAGTGTTAGATGATGTCTATAATTGCCAGAACAGGGAAAAAACATGCATAATTAAACTCTAGAATAACCCGAGAAGTCTAAGATTTAATCCTGCAGATTAAGTCCCTTTGTTCAGCTGTTGTCAGTGATGTACCAAGTGCTGGCCATACAACCTGAGCCCCACTCTGTGCAACACCTGGAAGAGGATGCAGTGTGGGGTTTGGGCTTGCTGTGGCCCTTGGGGCAAACCATCTTTCTTCGTGCTGCCTTTCCCAGGCATAATGATCCTTAGCTGCTTTGCAGGGATGTTGCGATGAGTAATTAGCCAGTGTATCCAGAAATCTGAAGATGCCTTTACTCTGTGGTCTTATTATAAGGATGTATTTTTATATGGAGGAATTTAATGTGTCTGATTTTGTTCATGTTACCAAGAAAACCCGTATTTAAAAACATCTGTGCAGTGAGTAAACCCTAATCTAGCAGACATACAGTGTTCTGGTAGCAGGAAACAGCAGGTTGTGGGTCTAAACATGTTTGTAACACTCCTGATGTCACAGTCAGGCACTTTGAATCATTTGCAGTTGATTTACTACTTTTATTTTTTTTTCCTATTTTACCATTCTGCTCTATTTGTAAAGTTGAGGTTTTCCATTTTCCAGCAGAAAGAACTACCAAAATAAAGATGGATTGGATTGTTAAGTGCTTGTCTTTCTATTATGCATGTGTTTTGCTGCCCTAGAAGTAGGGGCACTGGCTCAAAAAGCCCGGAGCGCACCGTGCAGGTGAGCGCGCGGCATTCAGCACGGCTGGAGCCTTCAGGGTTATTTTATTGCAGGGACTAAGATCATATTTTTAATTGAATTCAGGGAATTGTGGTGTTGCAACACTTGGGATTCAACAGCGTGAAGTTGTCGTGTTTCACAGCCAGATCGATTCGGCCCCGATCCGGGCTGTTGCTAAAAGTGACCCCGCAGCAGCTGCGCGCTGCTGGCACGCGGAGCTGCGCATCTGCGGCGATGAATCATCTTCATCCACTTAAAATGCACCCCACCAAGAAAAGTAATTCATTTTTCCGGCTGGATCCGTGCCCAAGACAGGCTCACTGGGTGGCTGGATGGGTGCTCGCTGCAGCGAAGGGCTGAGGGTGATGGGTTGGGAGGAGGAGGAGGAGGGGAAGGTCATCCACCTCCAGCCCTGCGGGTCAGTTAAGGACATAGTTAAGGACATAATGAAATGAAAAGCGGGGTGTGCCTGTGGCAGGGAGGAAAACAACCCCAAAGAAATTTAATCTCAATTTAGTCAAAGTTCCCAGGTTTTCATACTAGTTTGTGTTTAATGGTGTCCTAAGGGCAGCATGCCTTTTTTCTTTCTTTATTTTTTTTAAGTGTCTTCTTTAAAGCTGAAAAATGAATTAATTTCCCTGTAATGTTTCCTTAAAAGATCTTCAGAAAGTCCCTAATTCAGTATGTTGATTTTTCTCCTTAGTGAAAAGTTTCTTGGAGCTTTCAGTTCTCTTTTTCTTCCCCAAAACAAGTTGCTTCAAGCATCATCTTCGCAGCACCCGTCCCCAGCATCTCTCCTGCCCTGGTAGACACGGGCGGGCTGATGCCAGCCTGGCCCTGAGCCTCCCCCCCCTAAGGAATCCTGTGCAGCAAGTGCCTGGAGACCTTGTGAGCAGCCCTTTGAGGTTCTTTGGGCTCCCTTGTTCCTCTCCAGTGGCACCATGAAGGGCTGCCTTGAGCAGGAGGCCAGCAGCAGCACCCATGCGGGTTGGGAAACCCAAAAGCACGCTCACGGCAGGCATCCCCTCTGTATTAAAATGCGTTTTCTGTACATAACCTGCAAGCATGCTAGGGGTCTGCTTTGTGCTGGGTACAAGTGCACTATAGCACAGAGGATGTGCTTATAATTTTTATTTTTTTTTCGGTGAATTTACTGAAAATGAGCTGTGCATCCCTGCTGTGCCTTCCGCTGCTCCTCTCCTAAGTGGGCTCATTCCATGAAATTAAATGAATTGGCAGCCACAGAAGAGCTACAGCCCCTTGTTAAGCAACAACCAGGCTGTTTCTGTGTTTTCACTCAATTTTGCAAAGCAGATGCAGTCTCCTCAAGCTGCTGAAGTTCTAGGATAGTGAAATTACTTTCTCTTAACTATTTGAGTGGTTGCACTATTTCCCTTCCGACTCACTTGGATTTCCTGGCTTATTTGGCTTCCTCACCTCCCTATTTGGAATGCAAATCCATTGGAAATCTATTTTTAAAAATAAAAATAAAGATAAATCCCCATCTTGATTCCAGCTGCGTGGCAGCTGCTGGGAAAGCAATTAAAAGGAGTGGAAACTAAAAAAAAAAAAAAAAAAGTAAAAAATAAAAAAATATTAAAAACAAAAGGGAGATTGAAAACACGAAATAAAAGTCCCTTTGGTGCTAGGACAGAAGATTTGCCCTGGCAGAGGAAGAAGTTCTTGCTGACTCAGGCTCTGGGCGCGATGGGGAGCAGGCAGCGAAGCTTTCCCTGCAGAGGAGCTTGGCAGAGTCGAGGTTTCTTTGCCATACGACTGGGATCTTGAGCTCACCCATCCCAGTCCCCACAGCTCTGCATCTCTCCCTGGCACCTGCAGCAGCACTTGGGAACCCCAGGCAAAGGTAAATGTGTGAGCAGATGCTGAGCTGGTCAGCAGTCTTCTCTCAGAGCTGCTTTGCTGGAAAGTGTCCTTTTGTTGTTAATGTGGCAAAATCAAGTGAACTTTTTTAAAAATCAAGTAACTTCCTTAAACCTTAAAAACGATGTTAAGCCAGCTGGTATTTAATTTAGGTTCTGATTTTGTTTTTGCTCACCCTAATACTGCCTAATGAGTGCACACGTGGAAAGCCTGGCGGAAACATGCTGTTATATCTTCCACGCGATGCACGCGTCCTGTTAACGCAACGTAGTGCGAAATGCAAGGTTCGTAGCTCCCAGCCCAGGCCAGCTGCCTGCAGGCATCGCTCACCGGGGTCATCACCTCCTCCCCGCAGCGCTGGGAGCGCCGACACCGCCGGGACCGGACTCTGACGTCAGGCTGGAGAGGGGCATGGCCACCGGCTGCCTCTCAGCATTGAACCCTCTCCAGGACTGCAACGAGACGACGAGCCCAGACATCTCGGAGCTGCTGGAGATGCACTTCTAATGGAAAACACATCACCAGGTAAGGGGGTCCCTGTTTCTGTTCTGGAAGTGAAAAACTATACCTGGGGTGTCTTCGTGGAGGGGTTCTTTTTTCCTGGTTATTTTAATAGTGTTATGCTAAAAGTGTAACAGCTCTACTTTCCAGCTCTGTTCTCTGACAAACACTGAGTTTTACATCAAAAAGTTAAAGAGGCTTTTCTGGGTGCTCATGGATTTTGATTCTTGCCACGGATGCCCTGAGCACCACAGGTTGAGCACCCGGCGACCCTGCCTCCCTTCCCTCCCCTCCTGCGGTCCTGCGTTCCTACTGAAGGCTTTGAAAGATGGGAACCCTCAAAGTTCACTTCTCTGGGGAAATTAAAGAGTTGAACTTTGATATGAGACAGGCTTAGCACTCTTTTTCTAGAGTTCAAAGTTGGGGAAAAAAATTATTTGAAGAACTGTGTTAGAGCAGAATCTGTGCAAGCCCATCCTGTATTTATCAGGTAGTAAATACAAGGCTGTGCAGGGGCCAGCTGCAAGTTTTTGTTTGCAGACACTCACAAACAGGAGGGCACTGAGAGAGCACGTTCTCCACGTGGGGATTCAGCTTTGGTGCATGGAGAGTCGGCAGCTCCTCATGGCAGCACGGGGTGCAGCTCACCTTTATCCCTCTCCAGCCAGCATCGAGGGTTTCCTGCCAGTAATGCTGAGGAGCAGTTTGCTTTTAGGAGTCAGTTGTGATATGCTCTGTTCGTTTTACATTAGAGGGAAAAAAATCTGAGGAGGTTCCAAGTTGGAAATCCCTGTGACAGTAAGTGAAGGGATGAGGTGCTTGCACGGGACGTGCCTTCCTGGGACTACCTCTGGCATAGCAAGACACAGAACCACAGCAGAAGTTTTTGCCATGCCTAGGAAGTGTGTTCCTGGAGAACATGAAGTTTAGGTTCATTTACTGAGCATTCAAAAAGGAAATATTTCTAGAGATACTCAGTTTTACAGGCGATGCTCTTACTGGTTTAAGGCTTCTCAGCACTGCTGTCCCCAAAACATCTCTGGTTTCTTTCTTCTGAATCTGAAGCTTTGAATCCCAGATCCTTCAGAAGCATCTCTCCTGCTTATGTTTTGTGTCTTTGGGTATCTGCTTTACACAGAAGTTCTTCCTGATGAAGTTCATGCAACATTTGTAGACATCACCATTTATCTGGTTCTAGCTTCATGTTTCAGCTTCCAATGTGTATTTGTTTCTTGTTCCAGAAGCAAAAATAAAATTAAAACCAGTAAAAATTTAATTGGATATTTATTTTTTTGGGTTTCCTATTTGATCCCTTTTTGTAACAGCTTGTTAACATCAGTAGAGAGTCAGCGTAGTTTTTAAAGGACCATTGTATTTTCCTTGTTATCCGAATGCCCCCATGTGGATCTCTGTCTAGTGTCCCAGCCTCAGCTGAGCTGCTGCTGTCGGTTCACGAGTGAAATCCAGGCTTGGCCAAAAGCAAGTAGCACTTCCTCGAAATCACCTCCCAGTTGCCGTTAGCCTGCGATGTGGATGCGCGAGAGAAAGCCTTGGGCAGGGCAAACAGCAGGGAAATATCTTTGTGCTAATAATCAGAGGGTAAACAGGGATCCATTGCCCCTGGAGTATACAAATGTTTAGTCCTTCCAAAAACAAACAATGAGGGGAATGGAGTAGTGGAATCATTTATTAACTCCAGCTGCCCGATCCATGAATCCAGGAAGCGATGTCTGAGGGGAACGGAGCACAATGCTTTTGAGGTTGCTTTGATTTTGGTTTCATCCCTTCTAAAGGGCTAAAATGCAAAAACGTGTTTTGAGGTTCCCCGCCCAGCTCTCGTTCTGGGAAGGTCGTGCAGGCAGTCACCACGAAGCTGCCGCTGTTCCTGCACGGGATGTTGGCTGCTGGGCTGTGTGGTTGAAGCTAGAGCTGGGATAAATATTCCCCAATTCCAGTATTTCCCTGTCCAGTATTTAGGAGGAGATAAAGAAACAGGTTGTATTTTCTTAGCGATACCCTCCTCCAGCTATATTAGACTTATGATTTTATGACATAGCATTTGAGTAGAAATGAATTATTTTTGAGAGGGGAGAGGTGGGGTAAAAAAAAAAAAAAAAAAAAAAAAAAAAAAAATCAGGCTCTTGCCAGCACACTTAAAGGAGATGGTGTCAGCATCTCATTTGGGCTATTTCTGGCATCTAAGCAGTGTTTCTGATTTGGTCTCCTGTATGTAGCGGGTGTTTCACTGTCTGGTTATGCCGTCTAGAGCAGAGGGGCGGTGGCAAACCGATGCATGGCTAAGGCATGGCACAAATTCCCTGCAAGAAATGCATGATCTGAGGCTCAACTGCATGCACAGCATGTGCCAGAACTGCTGCACTCAGCAGCTGGCCTTCGTGCTGTGGTGGCAGATCCAGAATCTTAAGCATTTGGAGAAATTGCATTAAAAGCAAACAAAATATATATTCTTCCATTAACCACTCAATCCTTTCACGTTAGCTTCTCTCTGTTAACTTCATGTAGGTGAAGAATCAAACTACAGCCAGTTAAAAGCCTCTTCCTACAAACCTCTTGAGGAAGGCACAGGCTGAATCTGGAAATGAGCACGAGGCAGCTGGGGCTGACCCCCAGCCCTGTGTTCACGTGTGATCCCACACCATTTCCTTTGAACTTCTCCTTGGTGTCTGAACTGTAACATGTGGAAAAGCTCTGGGCCTTTGGAGTGCTATTGGATTTCTCTAAAGAGGAGCTTACCCAAGTAAATATATTAACTTTCAACGACCTAAATGCTTTTTTGTTTGTTTGTTTCATCCTAGGTGGGAAAATGCAGAGAATATTCAAGAAAGCCTCAAAAATAAGCCAGCAAACCTGGGCTCTTTTATGGAAAAACATTCTGCTGGTGTGGAGGAAGAAAACAGAAACTTTCCAGGCAAGTGTCTGTCCTTCCAAAGGGAAGTTAGGATTTCCACTACGAACTGTTTTTGCACTGCATTGTTTTTGTTCTAGGTGATACATGAGAAGCCTCAGCTGGTTATGTGGCTCTCTGGAAAATGTCCACAGTTGCGGTTCTTCCCGTGACACTACAATATTGTAGCATAATAAGGGTTGAGACAAAGCCAGCTTGTTGCTGTGTGTTGTTGATCCCATCTCCGCGCTGACCAGAAGAACACAATGTCCAACTCATGATGTCCACCTATTGGCTCCCATACTAAAAAAACATGGTTTTTCACTCAGAGCTGTCCTCATACTTTAAAATTACTCCACCTGTAAAATAGCTCATTTTCAGGAAGAAAGCATTCGTGGCTGGATGAGCCGGACCATGCAGGCAGATCGGTCCTTGAAGCAGCTCCAACCTCTTCCCACAGCACCCAATTTCCAAACCACTGTGCTGCCACTCACCTTTATTTCTCTCCCATCTCCTAGGAATGGATTACATGTGCGGTTTTTCTCTTAATAATACAAATATCGTCAAGTATGATAGACCACTCTGTGCGGCAAGAAATCCCTTATAAATTCCTTGGGCGATTAGACGATCCTGCCTTTAATGCAACAGGAGTGACGCTGATGTATACACCTGTAACAAACACCACCAGGCAGATAATGAGCAAAGTGGCTTCAGACTCCGTGATGACAGGTAACTAGCTAAAAGGGCTTGGACATCCCAAATCCCAATTCACAAGAGCACACGATGTGGCTGCTGCTTCGTGTGGGTGCATTGCTAATCAGAGTTTCTGCTGTGGTGGTGTTTGTTCTCAGGTGTATTAGTAGAAGAGGTGGAAAACGAGGAAATCCTGGACACAAGAGAAAATTTCGGTGATGACATTATCGGTGTGGTTTTTAAGGATGACTTCTCCTACCATCTCAGATTTCAGAGTTACAGTGTGGTGTCTCCGAACGAAGCCTTTGAACACATCGGTAAGAAAAATAAATGAAACCAGAGAACTTGATTTTACACTAGAAAATGTATAGATGGATCTCTGTGCTGCCATGCCACTCAGAAGGGCTCAAGGCTGTATATGCTAAATGCTTCTAGAAAGATTTTATTTAGACTTTGAGGTTTTGTTCACTTAGGAGGAAACCAGGGAGCCACAGCCTTTGACTCCCCATGCCACATTATTCTGGGAGAAAAATGGCTGCTCCGGGCTCAGTAGTACTAAATCTTGATTTCTTGACTCTTGGGTCAAATACATTTTCAACACACATGTATACATATCTGTGTGTGTGTACATATATGTATGTATATAAATATGTACCCATATATATATGAAAATATGTAGATAAATGCTTCATTTTCTTTCTTTCCCACAGATACCTGCAGCAATTATTCATTAAACTTCTGCAAGGTCCCTTCGTACTGGTATGTGGGCTTCCTATCATTGCAGTCCAGCATTGATGCAGCAGTCATAGAAGTAAGTGTGATCATGATAGAAAATATTCTTTCTAGAGCTATCCAGAAACTTTACTAGGAAAAAAAAAAAAAAAAGTCCCATGGCTGTTAACTTCTTAAATATCTAGTGTCATTCAAAAGTGAAAAGAATGATGGATCATTGTGGCAAGTTGCATATTTCTTCTGGGTGCAAGCGATTTCCTGAGTTATGTTGAAAATTAACCTACTCGTGGAATAACTGGGCTGATGCTGATTTAGAGGGTGACAGTCCATTTGTGGAGTTAAAAAGCATGGAACTTTTTTTGTTGCCAAACTCTTTTTTTCTTCTTCTTCTTTTTTCTTTTCTTTCTTCTTTTTTTTTTTTTATTATTATTATTTTCAGGACTACAGGAAAATTCAAAGTAAAACAAATGGAAACAATATTGCTGGAATTTTTATCTTTCAGGTTTTATTTTTATCAGATTGACCCATTTCGAAAAGAAGTGTGAAATGTTCAGTATGGACCAAACTGTATTTTTCAGTGATAAATTCTTCCGTCATGAAAAATTAATCAACTCCAAATACAGTATTTACAGAGCAGTAAAGCTCCTGCCCTTTAGCTATACTATAATTGCTTCACTACTTCTGTTATATTTCTGTTCCATCTGTTTGGTAGGCAATGCTTGCTCTTATAGCTCAAAGGCAACATTAGTGTTTATTACATGGCAGTACAAAAAGATATTAAATTTTGAGGCTAATTTGCCCCTATTAAACTTAACATTGCTCTTGAAAAACTGGTAAGTTTAATGCCTACGAAAGGCTATTTTTCCCAAATTTGGCTGTTTAGAAAATAAAGAAAATAAAATTAATGGCTCACTTCTGTCCTTCAGATGAAAACCAACCGTTCTGTCTGGGAAGAGATGAAATCAATTAGCGGCGTGCGTCTGCAATCCCCCTCCATCAAGCCTGTCTACAAGTTGGATTATATTTGGTTCATCATTTACGCCGTGCTGTGTTTCTCCCCATATATGTACTTTCTCTCAGTGAAAGTTATCAGGGAGAAAAAGAAGCTGAAGGTGTTGATGAAAGCCATGGGTTTGCAAGACCTTGCCTTCTGGTAAGCCTGATGGGAGCAGGCAGGGGAAAGGACAAGTGGGCAGGGGGCTTCTGTACGTCGTTGAAGCCTTTGCTTCAAACCTTCGCTGCTTTTATTGTCAGCTGGAGGAGCTCAGATTCCAAGGACGTTGCTCTGATGCAGGATTTGGTTGTTCGTTGTTTTGAGCTCTCAAAAAAAAATAAATAAATAAATAAAAAGAGGCAGTGAAAGAGCACTCTTCGTGTAGCAAAGCTCTTGGTGCCCAGGTGTTGCACGCCTCCAGGAACAGGCTGATACATGCAGAGAGCAGCAACAACAACAAAAGTGAAGAAATGGGAAATTTTGGAGATGATGAAGCTTGCGGGGGTGTAGGGTCTACCAAAACAGGAAGGCTCTACTTCCGAAGCCTTCTGAGCATGGGTATTTCCAGTTGTTTGGAAAGCACCGGGATGAGTAACATTGGCTGCAGAGCTCAGCAGCAATTTGCTGGTGTTGCTGCATCTGCAGAGGTTTGGGTGGCTGCGAGGCACCTCCTCACTCCCCTCCTTGGTGGTGCAGGGACCACAAAGCACCTCCTCCTGCAAGGAAGGCTCCTTGGCTCCTTTCTGGTGGGGCAGCTGCAGGTGGAGCCATGGTTGGGAATTACTTTGGGTCCGAATTAAGAAGGGCGCACCTTGAACTGGCTGTGTCTTGGCAGGTGCTGACACCTACAGAAGCAACAGTAGCTGTGCCTTCCTTTGCAGGTTGTCCTGGAGCCTCCTGTACACCATTTATATTTCAATCATGGCCAGTCTGATGACTGCAATCACGATTAACGGAGTCACCCTTGATCGCAACTTTTTGGAAATGTACTTCTTTTATTTCTTTTATGGCATAGCATCTGTAAGTCTGCCTTCTTTTTCTCTCTCTCTTTTTTATTTTTTTTAATGATGTACAAATTTTTTTTCCATTTCCTAATTAAAGCATCTAAAACAGAGTACAGAGTACTCCCTGGCTGGGAGAAAGAAACAAAAACCTCTCCATTACTGCACTTTCTTGCTACAGTTTGTAGGCTAATACACCACTCCTATTCTTTGATTTGGGGAGATCTAGACTTAAAATCAGAGCAAGGAGTGGTGGTAACATGAGTGGGCATGAGAAAGCTGGTGCTGTGTGGGGCTGAGGCTGCATCATGGGGAGGAAGAGCTGGGTCTGGTCTGCCCATCCCTATAGACCTGCCCTGAATATCCAAGCTGACTGCTAAATGAAATAATCCTTGTGAGAAGCTGTGTGCATCTCTAAGTGACAACTGGAACCCAGCTGGGTCTCTTAATGTTGCTTGTTGGATTTTTATATGTTTCTTTTTTTTCCTTAATCACAAGCAGTAATGCATCCTGCTAACACCTGTTTTTCCCTGCTGCAGATTCACTTCTGTTTCATGCTCAGCTCCTTGCTAAAGCAGCCTAATATTGCCAGTTTCGTGGGATTTGTCCTTCACGTCATCTTTGGATTACTGGGCTTTATTACAATATTTGAAAAAGTGCCCCCATCTTTGGAGTGGATTTTTAGCCTCTTCAGTCCTTTCACCTTTATAGCTGGCATCTCAAAGGTATGCTCAAAATAAAGCCATCAGGGGAGCTCGGCTCACAGCAATCCTGCTGCAGGCTTCTGCCAGCTGGAGGAGTACCTGCCATGTGTAATTTGCATTGCCATAGAGACACAATTGCCCCTCCACCCTAAATATTTAGTACAACCAAAATTCGTCTTTAAAAAGTGCATGCTAGTTCCTAACAAACATAATTAGAACCTGAACTGCACAAGGAACTTTGCCAGCTCTCTGTGTATATGTACATTATATATATAAATATATATATATATATAAAGTTTCCAGCTCTGGAAAATGATTACAGCAGAGATCCCAGATGGGCATGAGTTTCTTGTGGAGAACATGCCATGATGACACAGCTGTAGCTTGCATGCAGTGTTTCTGTCTAAAGAGTGTTGCATCTGATTTGTGCTTTCTATTTTTTCCATCCTAGGTTATAAAATTAGAAAAATATGAACCAGAATTGTACCCTCTCCTTAACCCATGCATCATACTGGCCCTAGACAGTGTTTTGTATTTGCTGCTGGCCATCTATTTTGATAAGGTTTTGCCTGGTAAGTAGAAACATAAGGAAAAAAAGTTAAATTCTTCTATTTTTCTTCTATAACCCCCAGCCCCCTCATGGGGAAGAGGTGCAGGATGGCATTGCAGCAGCAAAGGCTGTGCCTCATTGCATGAAGGGCAGCAAATTGGATTTACTGCATTGCTTGTGTAGAAACTTTGGGAAGAATCCCGTTTCCCAGCAGCTGGCTGCGTGTAGCTACCCAGTTTGGCCTCAAAAGCAGGCTCCAAAAGGAACCTTAAATCCTTTGGCAAGGCACTGAGATCATCTAGGTCTACTCCAGCAGCCCTAACCACTAGGTTTAGAAGGATGTTCTAATTTTTGTATGCATTTTGGGCTGAGGTGACTATTGAGGTCTTTGCTGTGACTGTTGCCTGCCTGCATTGTAGACAGGGATGAGCGAGCAGAAACTGCAAAAATCACCCCTCCCTCCACACCGCCCAGGGGCTCTGTTCTGCAGCTGTAGATGGACAAAGCTGAGCTGACACACAGCAGTTTGGGCCTTCTATTTCACCTTGTTTGCTTCTGATTTAGGCAAGTACGGGGTGCCATACCCTCCTGCCTTCTTCCTGAGGCCGTCGTACTGGCTTCAGCATGGGAGCCAGGGTGCGGGGCTGCGAGCTGGCAGCGTGGGCAGCCACCAGCCTGTCCCCAGCTGTGACACCGAGCCGATGCCACCAGGCTTCGAGGGGAAGGATGCCATCAGGTAACAGCTCTGCAGGCATGAAAAACATCTGCTGCCTTCTGGGTTTGGCTGGAGGGCATGGCCGGGTTGCCTGGTGAAGGGTGTACTGAGCTGGTTGAGCAGGACAGATAAGGGGAATGGCTCGTAGCTTCCCAAACGAATCATACCAGGTCATCCCTTCCAATGGAATTACCCTACCCCCTGACGGTGACAAGAAGGACCAGCCCGGGGAGGAGGTTGAGAAATGTTTTTTTTTTTCGCCTAGTTTTCCAAGTTTATTTTGAGGCAGAGGAAGCGTGCCAAAATTGTGGGATTCAGTAGTAACAGCTTGCTTAACTTTCCTTTAGACTAAACAATATAAAAAAAGTATACAAGAAGAAGGACAAGAAAACTGAAGCTTTAAGAGGTAAGAGAGGTTTTGCAATTGCTTTAATTTCATTTTTCACTAGATATGAACCCAAGCTGTTTTGAAACGCACTGGATGTACTTATTGCATTTTAACAATGCTGGAGGCATAATTATGCAATGGTTATTTCTGCCAGGGTAAATTACTGGCAAATTTCTATAAGGTTATCATCTTTGCCTTTTCACTCCAGGAAAATTATTATTTATTACTTCTGCAATAGCAGAAGCCTCCTTAAAATCTGTGGGTTTTTCAGCCAGGAGCCGCTGTGAAAAATCGCCTCTCAGCTCTCCCTCATAATGTGTAAATTGATTTGGGAAAAAAAAAACTGGCTTTGGGTCCCTGGCTGGAGCTACATCTGCTGTCATGGGCTGAGCCCTGCTCTCTAAGCATTTGCTCTTTTGCCAGCCACAGGTGTGCAGATGGTTGGCATCATCATAGCACAGCCCTGAGAAGTTTGTTAAATGCCTTTGTTTAACAAGAACGCCATGAGACAGTGAAAATATCAGTGTGGTCTCAAAGGTTTACATAGGGTGAAAAAAATATCCAAAATGAGCCTTTTTTTTAAGGAATGTGGATAGCAAACTCTGTATCTCCTGCTTTAAAGTAATTCCTGAACACTCATATCTTGGAAAGGTATGAGGCTATGGGCTCTTCTTTTTGTGGGGGCTCTCTTTTGAGTCATGCCAAAATAAAAGGCTATGAACCTTGTAGAAAATAAAATCAATGTTTTGTGTTTAAATATTAACACGCAACACACATTTTCAGATCTGTGTCAAAAGATAAAATGTTCCTCCGGCAGACTTGGCAACAAGTCTGCTGGCCTCACAAACTTCCATCCTAATATTGCCATATTTCTCTTCTAGGTTTGTCCTTCAGCATTTATGAAGGCCAAATCACTGCACTGCTTGGGCACAGCGGATCTGGAAAAACGGCTCTCTTAAACCTGCTCAGTGGATTTTCCAAGCCTTCAGCAGGTAGGACCTGAATGCAGAAGAGGAGAAGCTGTCTGGTTTGCAAGCTTAAGGGGGTAAAGAAGCAAAAAGCCAAGTTTTATCTCGGTTGCTCAGTCTGGCTCATTGTCAGTGCTCCTTCAGCATCAGCTTCAGCACTAGCACATCCCTCGTGTGTGCAAGCATATGCAGATGGTTATGGCTCCATCTGGATGGCCTGATGTTTTCCATGAGCTGCTAATCAATAGGAAATATAATTTAGTTCTTAAGGGAGAGACTTGAAGTATTTTGGAACAGCATTACTTTTTGAGAGAAACACCCTCAATGCTGGAATTAATAGCAAAGGTGTGAACACGGTGTGCTTTCCCCTTACAATTGGGGAGGATTGTGCAGTATGAAATCTGTTTTATTTATTCCTGTGTGCAGGTTCTGCAACGATATACAACTACAAGGTATCTGAAGTGCAGGATATGGAAGGAATTCAGGAAATGGTTGGGATTTGCCCGCAATTTAATTTGCATTTTGAAACCTTAACGGTGAAGGAAAACTTGAGACTTTTTGCTCACATCAAAGGGATTCAGTGGAAGGAAACAGAGCAAGAGGTTGGTATGTGCTTCTTGGTCGCTGACCTCTGTCCTACGGCATTTGGACAGTTTGGTGAGCTATATTATAGATTATCACCAGTGTCTTGTTCTGCAGAAACGAGAGCAACACTGATTTAGGGGAGAAGTATTTTTTAATTCTTTCTTATCCTCATGTGATAAGAGTCAGAACTCAGGTTTGCAGTACTTACTTCACAGCAAATCCACTTAAAGCTGGGAAGTTTTAAATCCCGAAGTCGTTCCCTTCTGTATTGTGTGTAGCCATGCATGAATCAAAATATGACCAATGTTGCATGTTTTATTTTAATTCGTTCTCAAGGTACAGAAAGTCTTGGTGCAGTTGGACCTCACTGGCCTTCAGGACATCCACGCTGATGCTCTGAGTGGGAGACAAAAAAGAAAACTGTCTCTTGCAATTGCAATTTTAGGGAATCCCCAGGTAAGCACCGGTCATACTTGCACACACAAAATGGGTATTGTTTTAGCACATAGCTTTGCATTTTGGTTCGGATGACAGACGTGTACTTTGCCCTTGGCACTCAGAGAGCCTGCTGACCTAGTGACTCACTTGGCTGCCAGAAGGATCAAGGAATCCAGGTCAGTGAGAACCTTGTAAATGAAAAAGGTATTAACAATGAAATAGAAAAAAAGAGCAATAAGAATGGCTGCCATTGAGGATGCATTTTATCCTTTGAGTGATACCACAAAAAGCACGAAACAAGGATAAGTGGCAATGGAAATGGCAATTTGGACATATGGCAGCCTGATCTCACTCCTCTTTGCAGGTGTTGCTTTTGGACGAGCCGACGGCCGGGTTGGACCCGTGCTCCCGGCACCACGTGTGGAGCCTCCTGAAGGAGCGGCAGGCTGGCCGTGTCATCCTCTTCACCACCCAGTCTATGGATGAGGCCGACACGCACGCTGGTGAGCCCAGGCATCCACCCTGAGAGCAGCTGCAGTGTAGGACTAGGGGGTCCCCACCAGCCCCCGTGGGGTCTGGGCTTGCTGGGTGCATCGTGTCTGAGAGTGAGGTGTGCTTCAGAGACCCATCCTGTGCCCAGCTCCATTAAATCAGGGCTTACCACGAGCTGCACGCACAGCAATTGGGGATGTTGTTCCAATTAATATCTTTCCTATGTCTTTATTTGTCTTGGGCTGCCTGGGGTATTTTCTATAAGCCAGTAAGAATAAGTAAGTAAAAGACTAATCTTGGTGCTTAGATGAAAGGCAGCACTTTTGGTGTTTTGTTTTTATTAAAAAAAAAAAAAAAAAAAAAAAAAAGAAAAAAAAACTTCCAGTCCTGGCCTGACTTTACTCCTGTTGACTTCATTATAAAAATATCCGTTGAGTTCAGAAGGAGCAGAATAAGGTCAATCTACTGCAGTGCTGTAAATCCCCCCTAAATCTTTCGTATTCATACCTCCTTAGATCGGAAGGCTTTCCTCTCAAATGGGAGATTAGAGTGTGTTGGCTCATCTCTGTACTTGAAGAGAAAATGGGGAATTGGCTATCACTTAAGGTAAATCCTTTTCTTTTTGGTCATCACTGTTTTTATGAAAAGCTTCTAGGCAACGTGTGTATTTTATCATAGAGGCTGTGTCTCCAAGGAGTTTCTATATAGAGTATTAGAAATCTTGACAATTCATGTTAGGAGATTTTTGAGGCTGCCAAAAATATCTTGCTTTGGATAGCAAGCTGCTTTTCTTTGGACCCAATCCTGAAAGCTCGGAGCATGTAGCTAACATGACTTTGCAACCTCCCTTGCAGCCAAAAGGGGACCAGAGTAAGAAGAATTGCAGTTTCCACATACTCTGTGGTGCCAGAGTGACGTACAGCGGCATTAATGTAAAGTTGCTTTTCTCCGGATTTTAATTTCTGTGTTCTTGGTTTAGCAGTGCTGGCCAGGATTAATATTCTTAACCTCAGCTATTTCTTGCTTGCATGGTAAAACCAGGGGCACTGCAGACGTCTATTAAAAAATTCCCACTGAAACACTGCCTAGTTTTGGAGGTTTGCCTATGGCTTGAAGAATGGCTGCTGGCTTTGTCTTTTATAGGGATGAAGCAAGCATTGTTTTTCTTATTTAATATTATAGCAATTGCTTTTTTAATACAAACAGGATGCGTATAAATGATGCGTGTGACCCTGAGGTTGCATCCTCCCTGGTCAGGCAGTACATCCCCGATGCCGTGTTCAAAGGACAGAGTGGGGATGAGCTGTGTTACTTGCTACCTCTGGAAAACACTGACAGCTTCCCAGGTAACAACAGCCTGCCATTGCATGAGGGTTGTAATGGGAAATGAAGTGGTGGGAGAAGCAGAATGCAAAATTGCTGTGAAGGTCATAATTATGTTCCCCTGCCTGTGCTGCGTAGGATTAGGGAGCCCAGAGCTGCATGAGCATCAGCCTTGAAGAAAGCCTCTGATGAACATGCTAATATTAACTCTGCAGGTGAACAAAAGAAAATGCACCAATTAATCCACAGACTAAAAACTACTGAGTCTTCTCTGGTTTCAGGATGAGGTTTCGCCCACCAGGAAGGCTGGTGGTAATCGAGAACTCTGAATTTTGTACTACCTACCTCTAAAGAGTATGGTTGTTTTGCAATGGCTTTTACATTATGGAGCTTAGTGATATGAATACTAGAAAGTATTAATCATGCTAATTATGCCAGTCTGAGCTTCTGCTAAAGAAGCCTTGGCTGTTGGGCTGAGCCTGGCTCTCTCTGTCACGCAGATCTGTTCAGCCACCTCGACAGCGGTTTCTTGCAGGGGGTTGTGAATTACGAGGTCAGCAGGATGACCCTGGCAGATGCTTTCCTGAAGCTGGAGGGCAAGGAAGCCGTTGATCACGAAGGTAAAATATTGATTCCGCTTTGCAAGTTTGGCATGATTAAGGTTCTGCATTGGGTGTTCAGTTTAAAAAATATATATGTAAGTTTCTGTTGAATGTGACTTGTCATAGCTTTTGTCAGGTCAAGAATTGCAGTTGTATAAAAATTCAGATTTCCTTTAGTGACAATTATCTTCCCAGAGAAGTCTAGGTGATTCAGTCTCGACTTACAACGAGCTTTTAAACACAAGAATTGAAGAGTGATGTTGTAAAGGATTTGAAGGGTATACTGCCCAGACCAGGAGGTGGGAAGAGAGAAAAAAGTCAGAAGGCAATTTCCAAGGCCAGTGAAGACATTGCATGTGTAGACACATGAGTCTAGGTCCAACCGCTTTCAATTCACTTATATAAATCAGTTCTGGGTAAATTATGGCCCTTTTTCTCTGTCATTGTTTCTTTTCTGACTAAGACAAAAGCATTCCTCTATTCAGAACAGAGGACCCTTGCTGGTTGTTTGCACTTACAAGCATGTCCTTTGAAAGCTCTTTTTGGATAACGTTGTTTCTCGTGTTGAACACGCAGCAGACGGAGACCTGGAGGAGAGGGACCAGAGCCTCGAGGTGCATCCTGAAGTGATGAGCCCCGCCACAAGTGGCATGGCGCTCTGGAGGCAGCAAGTCTGCGCTGTGATGAGAATTCGCTTCCTGAAACTAAAGCATGAAGGAAAGCTTCTGAGGGCCTTGTAAGTACAGGGCCCAGCCTGCACCCCTCGTGCTGGCCTGGGCCTTCCCAAAGGGTTTGATTCTTCCCTGGGGTGACTGAGGGAAAAGTATTTGGAAGCTAAGAGTTAGGTGGCAATTGCTTGAATGTTGCAGTAATAAGGACAGTTAGAACTTCTGGTAGAGCTGTGAATTGCTTAAGTTTTCCCCAGTTTTAAATTTCTCCCTGTCCTTTGCCACATGAGTCACTCTGTTAGTTAAAGGTGGAGTTCCCCTGGACCCACTCATGGTCTGTTTTTCCCTCTAGATTGCTGATGTTTGGAGTATTTATCCTTCCGATGCTTATGCTTGTCATTGGATTTCACTTATGGGACAGCTCCAGAATGTCAGAGCTGACCACCAGATTCTATTTTCATCCCACTGGAGGCAAAATTCAAAGCAAGTCGACAAATCTTCTCATCTTCAATGATACAGGTGAAGAAGGACATGTGATGTTGGTTCACTTTCTGGACCACTCTGAGTCCCCTTAGAGCTGATAGACCAGCCTTGTTTTCCTCTTTCTGTACGTTCCTTTATGCATCTGTGGCTTTGGGAGGTGTTTTCTTGTGAGCAAAAACAAATCCAGTTTTAGTGGTGATATCTGAGTAGCTGATATTTAAAAAAATAATGAACTAAGTATTAAAAAAAAAATCATATAACTGCAGAAACATTCACTGTCTTTAAAAAGTTTAGTTCATACAGGAAAAAAATATAGAAAATATAAGTTGGCCCAGATTCTAAATGAGTTTTTTAACATACATCTGCTTTGCAAGTGGGAGCTTGTTTATAAGAGACTGTATTAAAAATCTAATTATTCTAATTTCTGTTCTTGACTTGATTTTAGGATCAGAAATTGAGGATTTCATTGCTGCTTTGAAGTTTCAAAGCATAATGCCAGAAATAGCTATTGAGAAAAACATCACAAGCCTGCAACTACATAATGGAGCTATAAAAATATCCCTGGAAGGCAAGGTGAATGATACTTTTTCTTCTTTCATCCCGTACGTCAACAGGAGCGTCTCAAATATGTCTAAGTGGGGTACAGGGAAATACACAGAACAACAAAGGGGAGAATATTTATTTGACACATTAAATACTGTCAGTAATCTTGTTAATGGGAATTCAGGATTATAGTGATCTTTAGAGAAAAGTATTAATGCAAGTCATCCTACTTTTCTCCAGAAATTTTTGCTTTTTTAAGTCATTTTGCTTGCAGTACCTATTAGCACACAGCCAGGTCTCTGAGTTCCCACTCTTTAATAAAACTGACTGCATTTGCCATCACTTTTCTCTAAAATCTTCACTATTATCCGTGCCTCCTCACACCTCTTACAGACATGAAGGTGACATCCTTTCCTCCTGTGCTTTCAGAGCTACCGATACACGCTCATGTGCGGCGCAGAGCCCATCAACTGCTTCCCTGTGCTCGTGAACATCCTCAGCAACTCCTTCCTCAGGCTCTTCAACTCCACTGCACGCATCCGCATCTGGAGCAACTCCTTATCCTTTGTGAGCATCCTGTGTCTTTTGCTGAAAATGACTCCAGATAGCCAAGCTGGAGTGATGAGGGCTGGGCGGGTGGAAGCCTGTCCAGCTGGCCAGTCATTAGGGTCATTCTCAGCAGTCAATACCAGGCCTATTTAATGAGAATTTCTTCTGCAGTGTTTTTTTTTTTTTTTTAATAGGGCTTAAATACCATAAGAAATCCCAGCTTGTGCTATGTGGCAATAAGGGAGGAATACAGCAGCAATATTTGCAGGTTCCCCCTTGCTTCTGCATCCATTTGACAAGTGTCAGTATCAAAAAGATGGTGCCTATTCTCCATGATTTACAGTAATCCCAACATTTCTTGCAAATTTTAAGATGCTAAATGCTTTTGTTTATTGTTTCGTGTTCTTAAGCACAAATGAATTACCTTAACTACCCTTGCAAACATGCTATGAGCATTGAGCTAGCTAGGCTTTCCCCAGACAGCTGTTGATCATTGATGATTTTGGAATTTCTTTCTCGTAGAGAAACAGCCCAGAAATGAAGCGTGATGTTTTTTTCATCTCTCTCAGCCACATGCTGATTTTGGCTTCTGGTTTGCCTCCTCACTTCGCAGTGAGCAGCATGGAGGATTACAAGGTAAAAAGCATGTCCTGAAAACAGTCTTGCGTAAAGGGAAGGGAATGCAAATGCAACGGCTCTGGACAGCAGCTCATGTGTTGACTTCTAGGGAGGGTACTGGAAGAAATGGTACATTTCTCAAACACAAAACTCAAACACAGCGTTGTACCAAAATATGTTAGCCTGCATCTCCGGGAGCCAGCGTGTGCTCAGAACAACTTGGGTGTTAATTAACAAAGATTTTGGAGGCGGAAGATTTTTATTTTTTTTCTTATTAAGAGTGATGTGGTTTTTTAACAGCAGTTGAGCTAAGAATTGAAAGTGCCTGGAAGGGAGAGGAAGGCTCCACTGGAGCAGGGATGAGTGAGGGCGATGGAGGAGGAGGAGCAGGAACAGTGTCTGGGGCCCTGCCAAGCTCCCTTCCTTCTCTCCTTTGCCATCACAGGTAAAGGCTCGCGCCCAGCTGCGGCTCGCAGGGCTCTTCCCCTCAGCATACTGGTGTGGGCAGGCACTGGTGGATGTCCCATTCTTCTGGGCCCTGCTCTGCATCCTGTTTGGCATCATACTGCTCTTCAGCCACTCCTGCCCCTTGCATTCCAGCACCATCCTGCCCATGGTGAGCTCTCACTGGGTGGGCACCCACAAATCCCCCTCCCTCCTCTCACCGCGAGCATGCCCAGGTGGAACCTGGGCACCCAGAGGCATTCAGTGTTTTAACCAAAATGGGCTGCTGTAAGCAGGACTTGGTGCATCCGCATCCATCTCCTTGCTGGTGACATCAGCCTCTCTCTCTAGATCGTTTGCACCGCCGGTTATGGATTTTCTCTCATCCTCCTCACCTATTTAATCGCCTTTAAGTTTCGCAAGGGTCGGAGCAATCGCTACCTTTGGTCTTTCATCTTCATTCTGGTAAGAAAAGTGAATCTGCACTCTGAAATGTTTGATTTCCACACCTTGTCTCTTGAGGTTTCACTTCAAACATACTGATATTCAGCGGAATAACCCCAGAATAATCAGTGGCAAATAGCCCAGTTTTTAGAAATACTTGAATACTGGAAATACTTTTTTGACTTTATTCCAGGTGAACTTCATTCTCTTCATGATCAGTTATTCGGATGAAGTTTTCTGCATCACCTTCTCCACTTTGATTCCTTTGTTTCCATTGCTGGGCTCGCTGAGCTACTCATTAAGGGTACATATCCTACTAGACTCAATAATGGTCCTTGTGGTGCTAACCAGAATAGTGTGCTGGGATCCTCACTTCCACATTGCTTTCCAAATTTCCTCTCCCAAAGCAACAACTGCCAAAAAGATTGAGAAAAATTTGAGAAAAAAAAAAAAAAAATCTCAAAAAAGGATTTGAGAAAAGATTGAGAAAAAAGAGCGAGAAAAGGCAATGGGAGAAGAAAAGGTCCAGGCTGGGGAAGGAGGGAAGGGATTTGTTGATCCTTCACTTGAATGGTTTTTGTTTGTTTGTTTAGATGCAAAAAGCTGTGCCAATGGCTGCCTTTTGGCAGCCAGGCTAGAATGGGAGGGGCAGGCAGTAGAATGGGAGACCTGGAGGGATGGAGATTGGTGGGAAGAGAGACAAAATGATGGAAAAGGTCAGTCTAAATTAGCCGGTTTGAGGCACCTCTGAATTAGCTGTAGCAATGGAAGTCACAGCTTTTTGAGGAAGTATGAAACCAGAAAAATAAATAGAAATCAAAGCTCCTTTCTCCCAACTGGCAGAAAAGCCATGCACCCCTACATCCCACACCTGCTCCAGTCCTGCGCTGTGGCACACTGTGCTAAGGAGTTTTTGTAATTGACTGATTTAATTCTTTTTTTTTTCTTTTCCTTGTAGCACACCCTGATGTTTCACAGTATGAATATTCCTGATCCATTGAATAACATCTTCATAGCTGTTTTTGCAGTAAGGAGCAATTTGATGATAACTATTTTGGAATAGTTGCCTGTTCTAATGTGATGGACTTGCACTGGGCTCTCATAAATCTTCCCAAAGTAAACCATGTGTTTTGTGCAGAAAGTTTCATCTTAAATGTCGGTGGGGGAGGCACAGCCAAGTAATCATGGGCTTGTCTCGTGACCCCAAGACACCAAATCATATGTGGAAAATGGTGGGGGGATGAAGCGGAGGTGATATAGAAGGCAGAGCTTAGACTTCAACCAACTTGTGAGAAGCTGTTATGAACTGACCAGTCTGATGCTGCTTCTTCAAAAGAAAGATGTGAGATCTGATCTTGTAGGATGCCTTAGAGAGTCTGCTAGGGTGCTGGTTAACTGAGCTAAAACTGCAGCGTGAAGTCAAGGCTTCTCAAACGATCTGCATATGAGATGGAAATGTACATAATGTTTTAATTAACTTCTTTGCCTTTTGGACCTGCATGATTATCTTTCCAATAGGTGAAGTAAATTATGGGTCCATGCATCTCTTTATAAGTAAAATTAATTGAGTGTGTTGTTATCTTTCTCCATGCAAACCTAATTAGTTATTGTTTTTCAGCCTTACATCCATTGCCTGATTTTTGTGTTTCTCCTGCGCTGTTTGGAGATGAAATACGGAGACACAGTTACAGGACAGGATCCCATCTTCAGGTGTGTCCTGGGTGCCTTGGAGCAGTGGGCATCCCTGATGGCCCCCCCAGTCACCCATGATGGCAGTGGGAGAGCACAAGTGAGCTCAAAAGTATTTTGCAAAGTTTGAGCAAAGCCCACCCTTTTAGTTCTAACCAGTTTACCCAGAAAGGAGGAGATTGAGAAAGGAGGGAGGAATTGTTTTATTCCTTTGGGTCATTGCAGTTTCAGATTTAATTTGCTGGAGTTTCCCTGAGTGTGTCTGCGGGCACAGTCCCACCCAGCGTGTTGCAACAGAACATCAGTTAAACTGCAATGTCCTAGTGAGAATAGTAAATGTGACCTGAGCTTTTTAAATTATGCTCTGTTGCTGAAATTTCAGGACATTTCGCTATAGCTGGCAAAATTAATAGTTACAAGTTGAAGTCCAGCATTTTGCCTCCTTTCCAAATGCACCAAGTATTGCTCTCTGCAGGACAGAGTTTTCCTGAAGCTCCACCAGGCTGGGGTCATCTGCTAACCTCTCTGCTCCTCTGCCACCAGCAGTGTGTGACCAACGTAAAACGTATTTGTAGAAGTATTCAGATGTCAAACATTAACAGGCAGGACTGAACTATCAGTCAGATGCCGAAACATCTCCCTGGTGTACGTTATATGACCAGGTCATTGGCACTTGTTGAACAGGGAACTAGTCAATAGTAGTAATGTAAAACAAGCTGAAGTTGGCCTTTATTTTCTCATACATATCAGAGTGATCTCCCCCCCACACACCATGAATGAATATTTGAACTGCCATCTGTGGGATGGACTCAAAGATGTGCTGGGCACTGCACCAATGCTGCCCACGGAACAATCCTGTAAAGCCACCCGCTAACCCCGAGTGTTTTTGGACCTCCCCATCCTCTCCTGCAGGATCCGGCGGCAGCGAGCCCTGGTGCAGCAGAACAAGGACCCTCCAGGGCAGGAGGCCCCCGAAGTGCAGGAGGAGAGGGAGAGGGTGAGGAGTGCCATGGGCTCCCTGCAATCCCAGGTGAGCTGAGCACCACCCTCGCTGTCCTCCTGCTCCCCAGCTTCGTGCCTGCCTGCTCTGAGCTCACATACCTCCACGGACAGACTGTCCATGTCCTGGAGCACTCCTCATCATCCAGACCATTGACCCTTGGTGGCAGAGAGAAATCAGTGCAGGAATTACTGGCACAAAGCTTTTATTCACATTCTGCTTTTGCTTTTTTATTTTATTTTTTGTTGCCTTGTTTCTCGGATGTATAATTTAGAGATTTTAAAGAGCCATGCTTGATGGCAAAAGCAGCTGAGCTGTCTCATGGGACAGGAGGAGGAGAGCTTTTATTCTCGCTCCATCTCTTTGCAGGAGGCGGTTATCGTTGTCAACAGTCTGCGCAAGGAGTACGAAGACAAGAAGGCCTGTTCCATGTTTAAGAAAAAGAAGAAAGTTACTGTCAGAAATCTCTCTTTCAGTGTTAAAAAAGGTTCTAATACATTGCTGCCATGCTCTCTTTTCCCACTCCCAATGTCCATCTGGTGTGAAGGTCGTATTTGGAGACCTTATATTTATTAGACCTTCCTTGTGTGCAACCAGACCCAGTGCAAGCAGCATCTTCTCTACCTGGGCTCCTGTACTCTGGGCTTCATTTTGCTGGGATGCGTCAATGAATATCCCTTCCTCCTACTTAACTTGTAGGCATTGCTTGGCACACAGGAGAAAAGGTCTTATGAATATTTATCATCATTAACTGTTCTTGCATATTTGTTCCAGGAGAAGTACTAGGTCTGTTAGGACCCAATGGATCTGGAAAGAGCACTGTTATGCACATGATTTCTGGAGACACAGCACTGACTGCTGGGGAGGTAGGTGGTTCCTCTGGAGCGACTGGGGTAACCCTGATGCCTTCATTAATGAAGGATGTCATAAGAAAAGCTGGTAACACAGCCCTTAAATCAGGGGATTTATGTGCACACAACCCTGGATACAGACAGAAGAAAGAAGAAAGTGTCGATACACATAAAGCATATTCTAGTTTTCATCAGGGTTAGAGACTAATGGATTGGAGCTACGCAAAATCTTCAGTCTGGATTTGAAACCCTACTTGATATTTCACAAGCACTGTAAGAAATGTTCACATCTTTAAAAGAAATAACACTCTATAAAAAGCCTTGCAAAACCAGGAAATTGAAAACGAATGTGAACAGGGTTGGGTCAGTAACCATCCATCACTTAATTATGTGCACGATGATTAACGACATGTGCTGGGGGGGGGGGAAGGAATACCATTGCTATTACAGATTTGGGACCGAATGTCTGAAATAGAAAAGTATTATTAGGAGATGAGAGTCTCACGCTGGTACTCTCACCCGCGGTGTGATGGCAGCAAACACCATTTGGTTTTGCACAAACATGGATCCAGATGAGGAGAAGCTGCAGCAGCTGGAGATGATCTTGAGTGATGCTGGGCTTCCTCCTCCATCAGGACCACATTGCGTCCCCGTAGCGCAGGAGAAAACATTACCCCCTTTCCAAAGGGCTCGTTATTCACCCCAAAACAACCCCCCATGACTGCAGAGGTGTGTGTCTTGTGCAGGTGCTGCTGCAGGGCTGCGAGGCCTCTTCCCCCCCAGGGCAGGGAGGGCTGGGGCACTGCCCGCAGGAGGACGCGCTCTGGCCGGAGCTCTCCATGCGCCAGCATCTGGAGGCCCACGCTGCCGTGAGAGGGATGAGGAAAGAGGATGCAGCTGTTCTCATCAGCCGGTACACAGCCAGATGATTCCAGTTCGCCGTCCTTCCTCTCTCCGGAGATTTAAGACAGGAAAAGGGTTTTCTGCTGACAAATTTGGCTAGGGCGAACGAGAGGCGGTGCCTTCAGGGCCTCTTTGCCTTGGGGAGATGGGCTCTCTTCTGCTGTTACCTGCTGCTTTGTACTGTTCTCAATCCCTTGTCTGTGAAGACTTTCACTCTAGTTTATCTAGAAAATCTTCAGAAAACATTTCAACTTGCTTCTCCTTTGGTCCAGTTGCATTAGTAACTGACTTATCCCATTAGCTGCACTCACAGCCTTGAATTTCAGTATTTTTCCTTCCCACCCTCACAGTTTGGCAAAGGACCTGGATCTCCAGAAGCATCTAAACACCCCAGCTAGGAGGTTGCCTGTTGGAGAAGCCAGAAAGGTATGTGCTAGACTGGGCTTTGGCTCTGGAGCAAGGCTCAAAGCTTGCCTTGTCTTCCTTGAGCGTGGCGCACAGAAAGCCTCCGTCATGGCTGGGTTCCTGGCACGGGTGTCAGGGAGAGCAGAATGCACTCCTTGGTGTTGTAAAAGCTTTTCGTCTTGGATTGAAGGCTAAAGTTCAGTGTTAATTTAAAATTTCTGTAAACTCAATGTGCTGGTGGAAGGTCCTTAGGCTTTTTGAAGGCAGTTGCCTTGCTCTAAGCCAGAAGCGCAAACAGCGAGCAGCTTCCTGGCATGCTTTGGTTTTGTCAGTAGCTTTTGAATCCAGCCTGGCAGGATCTTACACTTCCCCCCCTTCCAACGTTGTGTGTTTAATAAATACTAGCACAAATTGGATTTACAAGGTAATCTCCTCCTCACGCCCTGTGGTGTGCATCTGCCTGCAAACGGGATGGAAAACCACTCTCAGATCATCGGCACGCTTGTAGGCCTGGACAAAGCTGTTTTGAGGAGATGTTAAAATGTTAACCAAGAACACCTGAGGAGGGTTTACTTCATAGTTCCTCCTGCTTTTTGCAATCAAAAGCTTCAGCTTCTAGGAGATTTCCAGGGATTAAGACATCCCAGGCAGCTCCACAGTTTCAGTGCATTTGTACCGACAGACTGAGCACCAGCCTGACCTCATGTCTTTCCCATTCCAGCTGTGTTTTGCACTGAGCATCCTGGGGAACCCGACCGTAATGCTGTGGGACGAGCCATCTGTGGGCATGGATGTGAAAGGGCAGCGCTGTCTGTGGTGAGCAGCAGGACTGGGATGGGGACGTAGCAGCTCGGGTCTGACCCTCATGGTTCTGGGACTGCTGGGCAGGCACAGGGCTCTGCCTCGGTGGCAGAGGACAGACATTTGTTCCCTTTTTCCTCCTGATGCACAGGGGGTTGGGTACCACTCACTGGGCTCCTTACTCAGCAGGCAGCAAGCCTTTTGCCAACCATCAGATTTAATCTTAATGGTAGTGCACCAGGAAAACCTGAGTAGACTCCAGCTGAAACAATGCATTTGGTAGAAAAGACAAAAACTCCTGTTTCTTCAGAGCATGAGAAAAAAATTATAGGTAGTTCTTACTCTCCATCATACAGCCTTAGTGCTTGCTGTCATTCTTCAACAACAGATTTACCTGAATCTGCAAAATCTGGAGGGATGCATGACAAAGTGCCATATAGCACTGGCAGCCACGTGTCATCTTCAAGCAGGATAACTGAAACCTTTTAAATAATTCTGTTCTTTCTGGCTGTGCTGGGAGGTAAACGTCATCCCTCTGTCCCCAGGAAAGCGATGCAGACTGCCGTGAGAAGCAAGGCACGGGCAGCCATCCTCAGCACGCGCTCCCTGGAGGAGGCGGCGCTGTGCGACCGGGTGGCCGTGTTGGTGGCAGGGCAGCTTCGGTGGGTATCCGTTTAGCCTCATTTTAGTCTGTAATCTGTTTTGTATTATTATTATTTTTATGTAATTTGATAGAAAATGTTAGTTTGGTTTGTCCCTGGTATGTAATGAACATAATTTTGTAAAGAGACAGAGTGTTTGGGCAGCGCAAACAAATATAAGTATATATAATATATAAATAATACATATAATAAATATAAAAATATAATAGATATAAATAAATATAATAATAAATGTAATATAAATACATATATATTATATATATATACACACATATTTAGCTGATGAATTAGAGGAAGTACATATCCTGCTTATATACAGTGGATGCTTTATGTGCCGCTTAAGCTGGTTTAAGCACCGTTTTCCCTCCTCTGCAGGTACATCGGTTCCCTTGAGGAGCTGAGAAGGAGGTTTGGCACAAGTTACCACCTGGAAGTCAAACTGAAGGACGCGGGGCAAAGCGATGCTATCCACGCTGAAATTCTGCGCCTCTTCCCCCACGCAGCTCGGCAAGAAAGGTCGCTACCCGGCAGGCTGCACACCAGCCTGGACACATGCTGGGATTTTTTGTTGCTCCTACTGACCCCGCTCAGTCATTTACCCAAGAGCACCCAACCCTACAAGCACCCCTAAACCTTGGTGCTGAGTTACACTGTGACGGGTTCATTTTTTTTTTATTTTTCAGGATTTATTCTTTGCTCAGCTACAAGATACCAATGGAAGATGCACTACCTCTGTCCCAGTCTTTCTCCAAGCTAGAAGCGGGTATAAGGAAACAAACAATTTAGTATGAAGATTATTTTCAAAATGCTCATACGGATTTGGTTTTTAAAGATTCCTTCTCCATCCCTCTGCAGCTAAACAGAATTTCAGGCTTGAGGAGTACAGCTTGTCTTTGCACAATTTGCAACAGGTATGTTGACTGAGAAAGAAAATGTCAGGAATGCTCCAGAGAGATGGTGCTAAATGGCTGGAAAGCTATTAAAAAAAAAAAAAAAAAAAAAAAAAACAGGTTTGTTGATTTCTAAAAAAAGTTCCAGAAATAACAACCTGGTACTGATCTTTCAGAGGAAAATAATAAATAAAATAAAAAATCAGCCCTTAACAGTTTTGATTCAAATCTTTCTATACGAGAAAGCTGAACATAAAGGAAACATATTTCATGTAAGATATGAGAAATGATACAATGTAGGAAAGATCAGAAACTGCATGTATTAAGAACAAAACCAGGCCACAAGGAACATTGGTACCAGCAGTCCTTAGCCATAACTGGGCTGTTTCCACTGTGGTGCCTTGCAGGTATTCCTGGACCTCACCAGCGACCTGGAGGAGCCCGACCTGGAGGCAGCACCCGAGGGGGCTGTGGAGAAGAGGCTGCTCCAGCCCTGAGCCCTTGCAGCCACAAAGGAAAGCTGTCAGCATGCTCAGCCAGTGCTACGGGGGTGTTGGGTCAGATACAGCCCTGGGACTGGTTACCTGCCTCGCATCACGTAGAGCTTAGCAGGTGCTCTGCAAAGAAAATAAAAAAATATATTTTAATAAATAAAGCCTTTATCCTTTGACAATTGATGCCTGCCGTCCATCCACACACTCAGACTGACTCTCCTGATGTGCTGAGGGATAACCTTGCCAGGATGTTTCTGGTCAGCCTGGACATATACCCCCAGGGGCTGTGCAGGGGCTCATCTTTGGAGGAATTCATCTGCAAACTTGGAGAGGGCTCTTAAACCTCCATTCTTAAACCCGGATTCACCCACAGCACAAGGACACCAAAGATTTGGCTCACTCAAGCCCAAGCAGCATCCTCCTGGTTGGTGTTGTGAGGCGGAGAAGGGTGGTGCTTTCTATGAAGGTGCATGGGGCTGAGTTTTGACCCAAAAAGTGTGTTCCAGCCACCTCAACCCATCTCTGGTCCACACCACTGGGGACATGGAGAGAGGAAAGAGGAAAGGATGTCAGGGCCTGGCTGTTTCTGCATGCTTCTGGTGCTTGGGCTGAATTGGCTCTAAATAATAAATGAGAAAATAAGCATAACAGAAACTGCCCCTTCATTCAGACAGCCATGAGCAGGACCTGGCATATCCAACCCTCTGCTTAATTCCACCACCCCCATTCGCAAGGAAGGAGGAGGTGTGCACACCCAGCAGATGCACTGGGATGCTCCGTGTCCTGCCTCACTCCACCTCTCAGTCTGCATGGATCTGGCTCTAAAGCATCCAAAAGGCACTTAAATGTCAGAGGGTTTGGCAGGGCAGAGAGAGGGTAGCAGCTCCAACCCCTCCTCATGTCCAGCCTCTCCTTCTCACCCTGCTTCTCCAAGGGCCCCCAAGCTCCGCAGCCGCATCCCCAGCCCGGGCACAAAATCAAAACCGTGCCCTTTAGAAGCAGGCTGTCAGTCAAAAAAAAAAAAAAAAAAAAAAAAAAGGAAAAAAAAAAAGTTTATTTTGATGTTGGCGTGAGGCTTTGTAGTCTGAAGGGCTGTTCCCATCCAGGTGGCAGCACTTCACTGCTCTTCCCACAGCAGGGCTCGTGGCGCTGAGTTTGCAAACAAAACCGGTGTCAGCAGAGATAAGCAACAGGCAGCGGTCGCTCCTCCACCTCCAGCAGTGTGCCGAAACACTGCTGCTGACTTCAGTCTCCATTGCTGCGCTGAAAGGCGTAAGAGTTTGCCAGATGAAGGATTTTTCTATGGCTTATTGTTGGGCTTATTTTTCCTCTCTTGGCCAGGACTCAAGAATTTCCTGAGTAACTTTTTTTTTCAGAGAATCGGCTTCGGCGACTCCGCAACAATATGCTCAGTTTGCTTTTTATAACATAAATAAATCTGAAAATCTGCCAAGGAGGAAGGCGGGGGGGGAAAGCTGAGGAGAAGCGCGGGTCCGTGTGAGGAATGCCTTTTGGCAGAAATGCCCGAATGAAGAAACGAGTGCGTGAGCAGAGGAGCTCCGAGCACCACTGCAGCAACTGGCCAGCGTCTCCCAGGGAGCCTCAGCATCCCTGCGTCCACGGGCACGTTGCAACGAGCCATCTTTGGATTCCTTTCAGACCTTCCCACTAAGGTAAGGCTTAACTATTCTTAAAACAAACAAAAATCAGTATTTAAAAGAGATGGAAAAAATCAGTTATTAGGAACAGCATAAATAATGCTGCGAGAGACACAAATGCATAGGTGGGTCCCTGGGTGTCTTTCTAACAGGCTGAGTTAAGCTTGTGCTTAAGCTTGTTGTCACTTTTAAATGTGACAGAGACTTTTCAGCCCTGCTTTGGTATGATATAACACTGAAATGGAGCTTGGTTTGCAGCAGAGGTGTATTTCTGGCAGTTCTTGGTGCTGGGAGGATATGGTGCACTTCAGCTGAGTTCAGTACTTTTGGTCCTCCAGCACACAGAGGAGCAGATTTCTGTCCTACATGCAGAGTAAGCTAAAGATGGAACCTAAAAAAAAAATCTTCTGTCTGTCTTTCACTGCTAAAAATTCCCACTGGGACCGGCTGGGGTCAGGCAGAGGTGGGGGTGATGGGAGGGACACGTGGGACATCCGCGATGGGACCTGGTGGCCAGCTCTGTCCCACCCGGGATTTCCTGGGTGTGAAGCTTAAATCCAGCCATGGGTCAGCTTGTCCGAGTTCAGGTCAACTCCACAATTTCGGGGAAGTCTGGAAGTGGTTACCAAAGGCTGAATTCATATTTTTATATGCCTGGACAAGGGCATCTGTAAGAGAAGAACGCCTTTGGAGCATGATGGCAAAACAGCAGATTCTTGTTACCGAGCCAACATGCTCATCCCTCTCCTCCCGACGTGTCCCACAGGGGAACACCACTTCTTGCAGCAGTTTGTGGAGTGCTTGGTGCCCACCACGTCTCTCCGGCAGAGCCTGGCCGTTCCTCAGGCACTTGTGCTGATGCTCTGGCTGCCAGTGAGGCCAGGAGCTCAGGATTAATGTTCATTCATGCCTAAGGTAACCCTGCTGCTGTGGTCCAGACCCCGTTGAAAGCCAGGGCACCTCCAGGTGTTGCACGGGGTGCACACTTCTTGCATGGAGGAGAAACTGAAAATATGGCCCCAGTGTCCATGAAATCGTACAATGTCGGATATTCAAGTGGATGGCGTGGAGAGTAATAAGGGAGGGGAAAAATGTTAATATAAACACTTGAAGAAGATAAACAGTTTGTTTATGTGAGCATAGTCCCTTTGCATCTGGTACTGTGTCCTTTCACTCATTAAAGTTACTCATGACTGTTTTCCTGATGGTTAACATAGACATACTTCATCCGCAGCGTTACTCCAGCTCGCTTTTTGCCTTCGTGCCAGCATTAGTCATTATCCAGGCAATGAATCCCTGTTTTCCTTTGACCACAGATCGTAAGGATGCTGCCAGCTCTTTGGGAGCAACCCACCAATGCACACTCGTGGCTGTTTGTTTCTCTCTCATTTCCCGTGAAAAACCCCGACAATGGCAGCTCCCTGAATGCACTTCCAAGAATTTGTTCTCTCGTAGCTCCCAGTTGCCTTCAATTGACTCCAGTTTCTGCATGAGCTCAGCTTGTACCATGGCCAGGCATTGCTCAACTTGGTGTTGAGCCTATAGCACATGAAAACTACATGCAAGTAGAGTTTGGCAATTTTACTTGACCATGTAGTTGTCATTCCTTGGATACTAAGGCCAACCAAGCCAATTATGTCATGCACTCTGATTTCAACTTCAGTTAACTCCTCCCAGCCCTCTTAAAGCATGGATGCATGGAAATTGGGTCAAAATTGGTGTCTTAATGCCGAGCTGCAAGGATGGGGAACGCACTGAGGGTGATGAGGGTCTGTGGCAGTGGGATCTGCAGAGCAGGGTGCCCTGGCACACACGCAGAGGTGGTGCAAATAAAAGCAGTTGCTGCAGTTCCAGCTTTGGTTGTATCCAAGAGTAATGTTTTATTATTATTTTTTTTAGTACACTCAAAGATGAGGAGACTTCAGAGAAATCTGAGTGTGTTCCAGCAAACTAAAATTCTCTTGTGGAAAAATGTACTTATCAAATGGAGGATGAAAATGCAGAGCTTTCAGGTAGTTTTATTTCATTTAATAATGATAATGATAATGATAATGATAATGATAATGATAATGATGATAATAATAATAATAATAATAATAATAATAATAATAAAGTGACCACTGAAGATTGTCTAACCCCTGCATTCCCTTATACTTCAATTTCTTTTTATGATGTTAACAGCTAAATTACGCTTCAGAAGCCTTTGCTGGTAATGAATGCCTTATGAGGCTATGCATTTTTAACTGATATCTGTATTTTTTGATGCACACAAGAGCACGAATGCGTTCCCTGGATGAGGTGATGTGCACAACCCAAAGACCTTGTTATTTAATTGATGTCTAAGAAACTGGTGTGACCGAGTGCCTCGTGTTTGTATTTTGATCCTGCAGAGAAGATGCTCCTATCCTGCTATACTACTAAACTCCCTTCTCCATTCTCCCCTTACCTAGGAGTGGATGCTGTCTCTGCTCTTCCTGCCACTGATGTTCATTGTGGGCAACTTCATGCTGCACATCCCCTACCCTGAGGTGCCACACAGCTACCTCGGGCAGCTGGATGACCCTGCCTATGATGCTGCTGGCGTCACCATCGCCTTTACACCCATCACCCCAACCACAAGGCAGATAATGAATGCAGTGGCCTTGAAGTCTGTAATGACAGGTATAACTTTGTCTTTTAAATATTTAGCTTTGTCTTTGTTTAATCTGTTATGTTTTGTGTTACTTATTTTCAAGTATGTTTGGTCAGTAGAGAAAATTCATCCCAAATGCCCTATTCTCACAAATATTTCTTCACAAATATTCTTCAAAACTAATTCTGGTAATTTAAACTACTAGAAAGGTTGGTGTGTGTTTCTGCAATGTAAAGCTTTGCCTAAAATCTTTGCCACTTTGTAAAGTGAGCAGAACTGCAGAAGGGGAGCTGCAACCCTGACAAAATCGGGATCTATCCCCAAAGCCTGTGCTCCCATTTTCAGAACCGCAGAAACTCATTGCAGTGTTTCTTCCTACAAACCACAGGTATAAAGCTAGAGGCAATGGACAGTGAGAGAGCCCTGGAGGAAGCCTGGATTTCGAATAATGAAATTATAGGGGTTGTATTTAAAAACAACTTCTCCTATTACCTCCGGTTTCCTACTGGGAATGTGGCTATTCCAAATGACAACCTTGGATACATAGGTAGGTACCCAGCTGTTTTCTTGTGCTCTTTGATGCCTTTATTAAACTGTCATTTTTTTTAAGTTATTGGTTCCTGTAGAGCATCTGAATCTTCAATTTTCCTCTTCTATTAAATCAACAGTGGTGTATGAGTGATGCCCTTTTCCTTCCACCCTCCAGATACCTGTTACAATTTCTCAGTACGATACTGTGACAGCCCCAAGTATTGGTACAAAGGTTTCCTGTCCCTGCAGTCCAGCATCGATGCTGCTATCATAGAGGTAAATCAGATTTATGAACTGCAGTAGGTCTCCTTGTATTTTAAACTCTGTCTAGGAAAGACAAATTGTTCTGGGACAATAACAAGGGACAGGCTTGTCTGAAAACTCTCCAGAAAAAAAATAACATGAAATACTCAGCTGCTGGAGTGTTATTGACAGCGACAGTGGAAACTTGGATGGAATCAGCAGTTTCCTGCAGAAGAGGACTGCTTTCGATTTCATTACGAAGATTTGTACTAACTTCTGTTTATCTTCAAAATTGCAATCAGCCCTGAAGGCTGGGAACCAAACGTAACGCCACGATTTGGTCTAGAGATTTCCCAGATGTCAAGGAAAAGGCAATTCTTGCAGGAGAGCGGGGTAGTACGAACAGCTGCTGGATGATTTGGTTTCAAAGTAGGCATGTCTGTCATTTCTCCTTCCCAAATCGTCCTTCAAAAATAGATCAGAAGAGGGGCCCTTGCACCTGGCTGTGCATCCCCAGCTGTCCAGGCTGCTCTCATCCCCAGGGTGAGAGTCAGGGCCCTGGGGGGTGTAAGGCACTGGTGTATCTAGATCCTCAGCACTGGGTGAGGGAAGGATTCTTCTCTCCGTAGACAAGGGAGAGAATCCAGCTGACGTGCAGACATGCAAGTGAGCAGCCCCTTGCTACTGGGATTTATTGCATTGCTTCCTGATGTTGTTTACAAAGCTGCATATAAAATAAAATAAAATAAAATAAAATAAAATAAAATAAAATAAAATAAAATAAAATAAAATAAAAATATAAAAAATCTAGGGCTGATGAATCAGGAGGTTCATTACACAGTTCCATCTCACTGTAGAAAATAAATTAAATGTTAAGATTTTGACCTTGAACTCCTTTAGGTGGTGGCAAATCATTCTGTCTGGGAAGAAATGAAGTCAATTGCCGGTGTCCGTATGAAGTCCCGGAGCGTCATCTACTCGATTACACTAGAGTACAGTTATTTCATGATTACTATAGTGATGTGTTTCTCTTCATTCATGTATTTCTTATCAATGAATGTCGTAAGGGAAAGGAAAAAGCTCAAAGTACTCATGAAGACAATGGGGCTGCAAGACATTGCATTTTGGTGAGTTCCATTGTAATTAAAATGCCTGTTTGCCAAAAAACAATATACTTTGGGCACTTGCACACTATGTTAATTAGTTAAATGGGTTTCTAAGTTTTCTCCAGTACTCTAAGAACAAGCCAGAAGGGTTGAGTATGGCAGCTGAGTATTGTTTTTCTTTGGGAATTTCCTAAGGTGGGCTATGCTGTCTGCTTTGCATAGGATACAAATGGGTTCACCCTAGAAAATAGTTAATGTTTTAATTTAAAATGGTCCTGGTGTGAAATTGTAACAACAGTTCCTCATTAAACAGCAAAGTAATGGCAGGCTTCCATCTCCAGGCTCTCCTGGAGCCTGCTCTACGCCGTTTACGTGCTGATCCTGTCCTGCCTGCTGACGGCCCTCGTGGTGCAGGAGGCTTTCTACGTCAGCAGCTTCCCTGCCGTCCTGCTGCTGTTTTTCCTCTATGGCCTCGCATGTGTAAGTCGGGTTTGAGAACCAAATTTCCCCGCTGCATGGTTTATTAAGGTTTTGATGAGCCCAGACACTGCTCCAGAGCCACGCGCACCGTGGCCAGGACTGTAAATTTTACTTGGTCACACTAAGAGAAATAAATAAATGTTTTTTCTGGTTCAGTGCTGGGATCTGACTCGCAGCCTGGAGGTCTGACAGGCTGGATGGATGTGGCCTAGAAAGACCTGAGTTGAAACTCGGGTCTACCCACTGAGAAAGGATGTTAGCGTATTTTATTACAGACCCAACCCCCCTGAGATCTCTTTGCAAGTGGGAATGTCACTGGTTATGGATATTTCTCTCCTTCAGAGCCTGAAGGCAGCCTCTGTTCTTACAGATCCACATGGTTTTCATGCTCTGCTCCCTCTTACGGACATCCAAACTCGCTGGCTCCATGGGGTTCCTCATCACCTTTCTCTTCGGCTGCCTGAGCCTCGCAGTGCTGATAGAAAATCTTCCAGAGCCTTTGAAGTGGTTTCTGGGTCTCTTTTGTCCTTTTGCATTTAATGCTGGCATTGCCAAGGTATGGGGCATTATCTCTGCCAATGAACCATCCCAGCTACTTGCTGCACTGGGCCCCGTCAGAGCAATTTTGTGAAAAAATCCCAAATCACCTCTCTTCAATTTTGTCCTTTATTTCAGGTTTTCCATTTGGAAAAATATGGAATAGGTTTCTCTTTTTCTAACCTTATGGAGGAATCATACTTTTTATTTTCAACTTACATTATGCTGATCTTTGACTCAGTCCTGTACATGCTGTTAGCCATGTACTTCGACAAAGTTCTGCCGGGTAAGAGCAATTTATATTTATGACCATTCTTTCCTCTTTTATAGTTTTGATTTATATGGATTGCATGTAATAGCTCCTCAAGGAGCTGATGGGCTGCTCCATTGTCTAAGTCAAACAAAATAGGATTTGGATTGAAAAAAAGGTATTACCCTGCTCAGGGACTTCTTTATGTCTACCATATTCTTGTAATTCCCAAATCAAAGATAACAGAGTATTTAGGGTTTTGTTTTCCTTTCTACTTATACTTGTACTGCTGTTGAGCTGTTTCTGAGAAAATAGTCTTACTATGTTTTGGACAATATTTTAATTCATTATATAAACATTGGAATTTATTAGAAATAGCTCTGAAGCCACCTTTCTTGTTCTGCTTAACCCAGCTCCTATGCACACTGATGAAAATCCCCAACCTTTTCTTAACAGGACAAAGCACCAATCTGGGGGCAGACAGGTATTTTTCAGAAACTCCAGCATGTTTGCTGTAAGATGACACTTTGAATGTGTATTTGGGTAACCAGGGATCATTTTCTGTGCTTCTCAGGGAAATATGGCATCCCACACCCAGCTTTTTTCTGCCTGAAGCCCTCGTACTGGATGCGGAGCAGGAGGGGCTGCCCTGGGGAGGGACCCCACAGTGCAAGGAGCCCTGAGGAGCCCCCAGGAGATGATGTGGAGCCAGTGCCCGCCGACTTCATGGGGAAGGAGGCCATCAGGTCGAGAGAGGAGGCACTGCTAATCGTGCCCTTTGCTTGGTAGCTTGGGGCAATGCTCCCAGTACTCCACCACTCCTGTCATCAGCTCTGTTTCCATCCATCCAGGCAATTTCTATGTCCATGAGGGCTTTGAAAACCTGTTTCACATAGAAAAATCAGGATGAAAATGGTTAAATAGGTTATAGTTAAATAGGTCATTCATGCTGGTCACTAGTGGTGAAATTCAGGTAAACTGCTGGGTTTGTTTTCGTTTTGTTTTGTTTGTTTTGTTTTGCAATACGCTTGGTTAAACATCTATTACAGACAGCGAGGGGAACCCGGAGGGCAGCCTGTTGTAAAAAGCCACCCCTGGCAGTGGGCCTGACCTTGTCTTTTCAAGGTTTGGTGCTGTCAGTGCATGCCAGGTAGCGATGTCCACATCTGCAGATGGAGCATGCCCAACCCTGCCGGACCCTAATGTCACTTTGCCACGACCTCATGCTTCTCATGCCATTGCTGTCATTTCAAATCAAGACCCACAGAAATGAGAAGGGGCAACAGGGAAGTGTGTTTATAGGAATCCTGAAATAATATCTGCCTTACCTTCCTTTTAGACTCAACAATATTAAAAAGGCATATAAAAAGAAAGACAAGAAAACAGAAGCCTTAAGAGGTAGGAAAGTTGTGATATTAATTCCTATTAAAGGTGAAGAAAAGAAGTTGTGCAAATATTTCAGATGGCCAAAGAAATAAAACAATATTTGGATTGCTTGAAAAATTATCTAAGATACAGATGCAACTGATTACAATTTTATTCCATTTTTCTTGACTGATTTTCCATTCCCAGTAAGAGTAAAGAGAAGAAGAAAGCTTTTTTTCAGTTGTCATGTTGCTTTCTCTTTGTTAATTACAAATTAAAGGCAGAAGAATCTGTTCTAGGTTTGCAGAACATTTCCTCAGTTTGCTTAATGCACTTCTGACTGAATATTGCTACTCAGTTCTTATATTCCTGGACTTGTCTTGCCTTTGACAATGAGTAGAGGCAAGTAAAACTTCTTTCTTTTTTTCCCAAACTTGGTGTTGCTTTTATTCTAGGTTTGTCTTTAAATATTTATGAGGGTCAGATCACTGCCTTACTCGGTCACAGTGGGGCTGGAAAGACAACGTTGTTAAATGTCCTCAGCGGACTGACTCTGCCTTCTGAAGGTAGGACTGCAAAGGGTAGGGTAGGATGGGGGGGCTTGATTTAGGAGCTGTAAAGACCAATTCTTTCCCACCCCTTGTGCTTATTTGTATAAACAGGCTCTGCAACCATCTATGACTACAAGCTCTCTGAAATAGGAGACAGGGAAGAGATCAGAGAGATGATCGGCATTTGCCCACAGTTCAATGTACAGTTCGAAGTCCTGACGGTGAAAGAAAACCTGCGAACTTTTGCAGAGATCAAGGGCATCAAGTCCAGAGAGGTAGAGCGAGAGGTAAGGGGGTGTTCCCCTGAAGGGCATCACTGCCTGGCAAGGGCAGGCAAACCCCTCATTTCAACGAAGGTTTGCTGGGCAGTGCAAAGCTCAGAGGGCTGGCTGTTTCCCCTGAAAATTGAAGCTGGTGTAGAGCTTCTGCCAGGCAGATTTGGGGGCTCAGTGCAACCAAAACTACTCAACTCTTTGCCTTAAAGAGGGCAGGGGGCGTTCTTGGGGGGCAGGCAGGAGCCAGCCACTGGGAAGCACCCTTGGGAGCTGCTCCCAAGGCAGCCAAATCTCCTCTGTGGCTCCCAAAGGACAGAAGGGCAGCTGGTGCTGGGAGCGGACTTTCTTGTGCTTTTCTAGGTGCAAACCATTTTGGAGCTGCTGGACATCAGTAATGTTCAGGACACTCAAGCTGAGAAACTCAGCGGTGGGCAAAAAAGGAAGTTATCCATTGGGATAGCCATGCTTGGGAGCCCCCAGGTAAATTACCTATGGCTTTAAATTTTAGGTTTTTTGTTTGTTTTTTTTTTTGTTTTTTTTTTTTTATTATTAAAATTTAATTTTAAATTACCAGGTATATTGCCTATGGCTCTGTCATGTAGGGAACATTTGGGTCCATTTGATAATTTTAATGTGGTCGTCGTTATGTTGGAACAATGGTAAATTCTTAATCTTAATTTTGCTGATCTAGTTTAAAGCAGAGAGCTGCCTGAGCTCTGCGCAGCTCCCAGAATGGTTGCTCCTGCAAACCGGGTGGCCTGGCTCTGCTGGTGCCAGGACCTGGCCTCTCAGGGACCACCAAATCCACAAAGTGGGCAAGTGTTCCTGCAGTGAAGTGCCTGAGTGCATCCCTCGTGCAGGTGCTGCTGCTGGATGAGCCGACGGCTGGGCTGGATCCTCTTTCCCGGCATCAGGTGTGGAGCCTGCTGAAGGAGCAGAGAGCCGGGCGGGTGATCCTATTCAGCACCCAGTTCATGGACGAGGCCGACATCCTTGCCGGTGAGCACAGGCTCAGCCTCTGCAGGGATGCAGAACATCCCTGGCACATGGATGCCTTCCCCAGGCCAACCTGCTTGGGATGAAAACCTAGGTCAAAGGGATCTGCCCTCTGAAAAGCAAAGAACATCATTGATCTGCCCTTGGGGAAAAAAAAAGAAAATTATTATTATTATTATTATTATTATTATTAATAATAATAATAATAATAATAATAATAATATGTGTACATATATATACACGAAACATCACTATATATTTTAAATTACTTTGACATTTTGTTTCTTTAGACCGCAAGGCTTTTATCTCGCATGGGAGGCTGAAGTGTGTTGGCTCTTCCCTGTTCTTGAAGAAAAAATGGGGGATCGGCTATCATTTAAGGTATCTTCTTCAGCCCTACACTGGTGTCTGGGAATATGCATGTACAGGAATCCACCAGAAGGACTGTAAGAAGGAAACTGTCAAAGCAGCAAAATGAGCTGAATTCATATTCAGTTAAATTAACTGAAGCAGTACTATGCTCGAGAGAATTAATGAAGTTTGCTGGAATTTTTATTTTATCCATCCTAGCAAATACAGTGCTTTTTCATTTTTGTTTTGTTTTTATAAAAATGAACCATCTGTCTTGTGTTTTGTTTTGCTTTCTTTCATCTGAACAGGATCCATGTCAGTGAATCCTGTAACGTAGAGAGCGTGACATCTCTGGTTAAGCAGCACATCCCCAACGTCATATTCTCGGGACACGGCCAATATGAGCTGAGATATAAACTGCCATTAGAAAACGTGAATAAATTCCCAGGTAATGTACATGAAAATAATTGAGAATTGTCCATAGTGGGATAAAAATAATCAGAAATGTATGTGAGGAAAGAGAAATGAAAACTCTCAGAAGACTCAGCACGGGTCACATGAGGACTTCAGAACTGTTTTATTTTTTTTCTCCCTACAATTCGGGCATCCATACAGTTCAGATCAAACAGTGTGATGAATGCTCTTCTGCTGCTTGTAATGAAACATGTGACAGGCTAACCTGGGCCACAAGTGTTACTGCAGGTTATTTTTTCTTGATGGTAAAAGAAATAACAGTGATAAGAGGAAACTCCATGTAACTGGTACCATACCCCGTACCTGCAGCAGCAGCAGGCAGGTGCTCACTCACCCACGTGTGCCACGCTCAGTCTGGCAGCCCCATGGCCCTGCTGCTGCCCCGGAGGCATAGTCTGAAACATGAATTATGTGTACGGCAGCTTTGGGTTCCCTCCAAATGCTTTGCATCCTGGCAGTTAACGTTTTACCCCTTTCCCTGCTGACTTCGGCTGCACCAAGGTCTGGTCCCTTGAGACGTGCTCGTGCAGGAAACCTGAAGGCACTGACAGTCTCTGTGTCACACAGATCTGTTCCGTGGCCTCGACAGCTGCTCCGACCGGGGAATTATCAATTATGGAGTTAGCATGACAACCCTGGAGGATGTTTTCCTGAGGCTGGAAGAAGAAGCCACATTGGGACAAGAAGGTACAAGTGTGACCGCAAACACACAACCCCCAGCCAAAGAGCCCGTCTGCTTTACAACCCCAGCAGCCGATCACCAGGGGGCTCGTACTTTTCCCCACATTGTAATGTAAAAGCTGGTTTCAGACATAACTGAGTGTGCTCTACAGATGATCACATCCCTGGGGAGGAGTGGGCAGAAGCAGGACAGCGGTGCCCTGAGGAGATGGAGCCGGGCTCCCTGCTGCTCTCGGGCACCGGCAAGGCGATGGTGAGCGGCGCGGCGCTCTGGAGGCAGCAGGTCTCCACCATGGCCTGGGTGCACTTCCTAAAGCTCAAGGGTTCAGTGAAAAACCTCCGGTCCATGTAAGTACCAAAGGGATGCTCTCAAGCAGAGCTGGAGCTCAAAGCGGTCACAGCAGGGGGGATGATTTTCACACTCGTGTTCTGATGAGCATCTGGAGTAATTGATGTCACGTCTTGGCTATGGATGGTTTTGGCAATCTGCACTTAGAGATGAGGAAAGCTGTTTCCTTTCCAGTGCCAGTAATATAAAACCTGCCTCAAACACACACGTGCCTCTCCCATCTCTCTCTTTCCCTCTCTCTTTAAAGTTTTAATACTTGGTATCCTTTGTGCAGCTTCTTTCCTACACTGAGTGATTTATGCAAGGGAAACCAATTTTCTCTCTGAATAAGATGATAATTTAGGAACAGTTTTATTTCAGGTAGGGAAGAGAATTTTAAAATAAACTAATGTGTACAAACAGCAAGGAAAATATTGCTTTCAGACTTCCTTTTTAATTTTATATTTTTTTAAAACTTCTCTCATGTTGTCAGTGCCTGAGCTCATTTGGCCCCATCAGTCTTCAGTCTGGCACACAAGAAGGGAGATGCGGGGGTAGCATATCCTTCCCAATACACGCACAGTCTGCAAAATACCCACTTTCCAAGTGTTTATTCACTTCTCTCTTAATGTAGTTTGCTGCTCTATGTGGTTTTTCTGCTTCCTCTGGTTTTGCAACTGGCCCTGGTTGCTGCCTGGCAGAGCATGAGCGCCTGGGAGCTCTCCTCGGCGCGGTACTTCATGCCCCTGGGGAAGAGGGCTCCAGCGGAGACCACCAGCCTGCTGGTCCACAACAGCACGGGTGAGGGGAAGGGGCAGGGAGGCTCCTTGTCATCCTGTCCTGTTCGGGGCTGTTCTCTCCCATTAAGGAAAAGAAGGGAAAGGGACGATGGTTGTAGGATGAAGGGGGTGTAAAGGGTGGTGAAAGTTTTGGTGAGAGAAGAGCAGGGTAATCACCATTTTAGAGGGTTGTGAATGAAGCCTACTTTTGCTTCAGCAGCTGATGAGGTCCTGATGCAGACATGAAAAGGGATATCCCAGCAGATGGGATTAGAAGGGAGGCTGTTCTTTCCCTGCCCCAAATTCTGCTTTTTCAGAGTGTGCGTCTTACTGGGCACCACGCTCCAGCAAGGGCACACTAATCCTTGATCATCCTGCTTCCAGAGTTTTACCTTTGACATTCCTCTTAGTGGATGTTATTTAAAAAAAAAAAAAAAAAAAAAAAAAAAAAAAAAAAAAAAAAAAGGGCAAAAATTCAGTCTGTGAGTGTGTAATCCATTAACTTCATAAAAACGACGTGCTGTCTGGCTTCCCTGGTCATTAGATTTTGTCTGGTTTTGTTTGGTGGTCATGGATTCAAAAAAGAAACCATCAAAGCCTCTTTTGTTGCTCAGTATTATGATTCCTCTGCTTTTGGCTTTCACACCAGGCTCAGGCATTGAAGACTTTATCCACACTCTCGAGAGCCAAGATCTCACAGTGGAAATCACAAGCCAGGAAAATATCACAGAGGAGCTGAAACACAATGGGGCTATAAAAGTGTCTCGTGAAGGCCAGGTGAGGATTTTTCCTCTTGCCCTACCATTTCTTCCTAACAATTTAAGAATTAAGCAATTGACACACAAGGCATAAGCAGAATTAGCTATTTCAGGCTTGGATTCTCTTGGCCAAGAGTTTTCACCTTTGTTTCTTGCTCTTTGAAGAGCTACAGGTTCACCATCTTGTGCCACATGGAGGCCGTCAACTGCTTCCCAGTGCTCGTGAACATCATCAGCAACGCTCTGCTGAGAGCTCTCAACTCCACCACGCACATTCGGATCTGGAGTCACCCTTTTTTCTCTGTAAGTGTCAGGGTCTGATAGCTGGGTGTCAAAGCACTGTCCTTAAAAAGGCTTCAGGTCTCAGTGAGCCATCAGATTGCAGCAGGGAGGCACGTGGAGCCTCTCCTCTCCAGTGAAAGCACTTTGCCGTGGTTGTGAGGAAAACCTTCCTCCTGCCAAAATTTGGCTAAAGGCCCGCCTTGTTCTCATTGTCTTGTACTCCTCGAGAAATGCAGCGAAATGAACTGTGGCATCCAGCCACTGCGCTGCACATGTTCTCTACAAACCTTTTGTTCTTCTCTTTTCAGATAGATAATCCACGATTCTGGGATTACTTTGTTTCTTTCTACCTCATTTACATGCTGTTGCTGTTCCCTGGTTTTCCTCCTCACTTTGCGATGGGCTACTTGCAGGATTACAAGGTAAATTCACTGAAATGGAGCAGGTTGGGGTTCATAACTGTATTGCCATGAGGACGCTTGAATACGATGGGCATCTCTAGGGATTTTTTCACTATGTGGCCATGAGCCAGCACAGAATGCTAGAAGATGATAAATAAGTAAATAAATTTGACATTTAACCCTGATATTGCAATGGGAACAGCTTTTTATTAGCTTTATTAGCTTATTTCCGCGGGGGTAGCTGGCCAACGTGTGCCTTCCCAGACAGGAGCTCGTGCCCAGCTGCGGGTCTCGGGGCTCTTCCCCTCGGCGTACTGGTGCGGCCAGGCGCTGGTGGACATCCCTCTCTGCTGGCTCCTTCTCTTCTCCATGTTCGGCCTTCAGTTCGCCATGAGCAACAAGATTTCCGGGAGCATCGGCAACATCTTCTTGCTGGTACGTCCTCTCCTGGTGGTTGTTGGTTCATTAGTGCGGGATTTGGGTAATGATTTGAGCAAGAGTAAGGGTAGCTGAGACAGCAGCCATGTCTAGGGAGGCAGCTTTTTTCAGGAAATCTCCATAAAACAATGCAGGACCATGGCAGGATTTACCAGTTCATTTTCAGCAGGCAGGACTAAAATGCATGAGTGTAGCCAATGCTGGCACACCTACAGGTTCCCAAATCCTTACTGCCCTTCTCCTCGTTTCACCTCCTATGAGGATTTCCCCAGCTGGAAATGAAAGGCAATAAATCTTGTCTTAATACGTTCCTTCACACTCAGCAGTCAATTTGTGGTAATTTCTGAATGCCCTGATCTTAATTTATGACTATGTAAACTGAACCACACTGCTGCATACAGGTTTCTGGTTGTTGACACAGCTCCATTTTCTCTAATAAAAGCACTTTTCTCTGCAGGTCATGGGTGCTTTGGGCTACGGAGTTTCCATTGTTCTCTTCATCTATTTAATCTCCTTCATCTTTCGCAAAGGATGGAACTGTGATTTTTGGTCTTTTATCCTGATCGTGGTAAGCATATGGCTAGATAATGTGATGTAGGGTTTACAGAAAAGTATTCTGAGCTCTTAAAGATGAACTAGAGATCAAAATATCAAGTATAGGTCCAAGACATAGATAAGGACATATGTTTTATAGTAGGCAATTCAATGTACATTAGCATCACTGTGTTCTGCTCAGTGCCAGTCCCTCTCTTTTCCCCCAGCCCTTTGCTCTCACATTTCTGGAAATAAGGATTCATTTCACATTTTGGACCATTGCAAATCTTGTTCTCCTGCCCAAAGGTCTTGCTCAAGGTAAAGTTTCAAAAGCAAACTAACAGGGAGCTTGTATTCTGTTCCCTTATTCTGGGCAGCTCAGGTGGGTATTTGGCACGGACTGGGATGGGAACAGGATGAGAAGCCATACTGTTTTATTCTGCCCAAAGCAGCCCTGTTTCTGGACTTTCCCCAGCTGGCCCAAGCCAGCAGCCTTCCCTTAGGCAGAGACAGCTGAGTGCCTTCTACATCCTTACCCTTCTGCATCCTTACCCTTTTTTCTCTGTATGTTTCTTGTCCATTTTGAGAAATTCAACAGGGAACTGAAAACGTACATCTATGCAATTTTGATGACCAGTGAGGAGTGTATCCCTTTGTATCAGCTGAGTAACTCTCTTGTTTCGTTTTTAGGTATGCCTCGTGTCTTTTATCATCAGCCGAGTCATGGATTACACACTTGATATGAGTGTCTCCCTCTACCTCATGTCTCTCTTGATTCCCCTGTACCCACTGCTGGGTGTTACGATCAACAGCGAGCAGGTAGGCAGGGGCACTGGGTGGCGAGATACCCACAGCTCTATACGAATGCTGCACAACAAAAGCTTTTGTTCTGGCAAGCAAAGTCTGGTGCTTGATCGCATGCTGCGTCCTGGGAAGACTCATTAGTTTCTTCGTGTGGGTAGGATTTTCCAAACCATCAGAGCGCATTGTTGGATAACCATGTCAGATCAGATGTAATTTATCCAGCTGCTCGTTACTGCTAGGGGCTACTTCTCGTGCAGTTGAGCCATGCCTGTAGATTAGGTAAGCAATCTTAATTCTTTCCATGCAAAGTCAAATAACTTGGCCTAAGCAACCGTAAGAGAAAATTTGAGGTTATACATCTGACTGTGCATGGAAAGCGTGTGAGCGTTATGAAAACCCACGAGGCACTTTACTTCTTCTCAGCTAGGGGTGATCGTGGAAAGGCAGCTCAGAATTTAACAAAACCCTCCAGCTACATGCAAAACTTTTTATGTTCTATAAGTGACTCAGGAGCAAAGTCCAAACAGAAGAGAGTCCTGCTTTGTCCTGTCCCCCTCTGTTGGGCCCCCAAGGAGGAGGAGACCAGATGTTTTCCTCTAATAGACCATTATCCCCCCAAAAAAAGTCTGATGCACCTCCTGAGTGCTGGGCCATTTTCTGGAACTGGGGTGCCCAAGTCCAAGGGTCTGTATGGTGAACATTTTGGGTAAATCAGAAACTTTTATATGTTGTTGTTGTATTTTCTGTTTGTATTTAAGGCTTCCAACACTAGCCAGCTTTATATTAAAAATCTGCAGGTCTTCACTACATATATATATTTTTATTCTTGCAGATTTTTGTAGAGGACGCTGACTTAATTGCTGCTAGTCCAAGGAACCATGTGCTAATAGCCGTCTTTGCAGTAAGAAAACATTTAAGATTAATTTGATTTAGGAATGTGTGTCTCCCAAACCCTGTCCTCAGCTAAGAGGAAGCTCGTTTCATGTAGAAGGTGGATGTCGGGGGGTCTGGATGACAGATTGCCCACCTGTGCAAAAATAGCTTTGCTCCTTTGAAACAGGTAAGGGAAAATGAAATGAGCCTAGCTCACTTAATGCTTCTGCCATTGATGTTTCGTGCATTGATAAATGATAGCAGAGTTCACCGCCTTCAGGATTACCCCGAGTTAGATGGTAATGGGCTTTTCCACACACTGGGTTTCCCCCTCACCTATTTTATAACACTGCCTCCATCTTTTCAGCTTCAGCCACAGTAGAAAGGAAGGCAAGGCTGTTAATGTGCCAACCTCTATTTTTCAGCCTTATATCCATTCTGTGGGTTTCATTTTTCTTCTTCGGTATTTGGAGATAAAATATGGAAGAACAGTTCTGAGAAAGGACCCGGTATTTAGGTTTGTATAAACACACATGCACCCCAGGCACATGCGAGATCTAATCTCTTGGCACACTGCTTTTCCTTGAAGACATTTAGATCAAATGTCAGGATTTTCATGTCCCTATTTCTATTTTCTTTATTTTTACTACTGGTGGTTTTTTTATAACTAAAATCCCTTCTTAAATCCTGCAATGTTATGATAGCATAAAGCAGCCCTCAAGCTTTTTAGTGCCTCCACATGGTGCTGCCTGTGCTGTGAGGAGGTACTAGCCTGCTTCTCCATACAACGCAGAAAGCCCTGCAGAAAATAATGATAAAAAAGAAAAGAAAAAAAAAAAAAAAAAAAAGAAATGTTGAACCAGTCTTGGCCTATCCAAAATGCGTTGGTGGAAAACAAGGGTAAAGACTAAACTGCTAAGATGAACCTGTTGGGTTTGTAGAATTTCCCCGAGAAATGAGAGCAGCCACCAGCATCCTGAGGAGCAAGAAGAGGAGGATGAAGATGTTAAAGCTGAAAGAGCAGCAGTGAGAAATGCCATCATAGCTCCGAGTCAGGAGGAGGTAAGACTGAGTGTGGTCCTTCCCTCTTTATTTGATATCAGTAATAGGACTTCTGGTTAAAATAAATAAATAAATAACAAGATTAATAAGGGCAAGTCAATGCTCTGGCTGTATTACTCCTCACTGGGAAAATCCAGCCCTCAAAGGGACTGGATGGGTCCCATCAGGATAGGGAAAAAAGCTTTTAAGAGCACTCCTCAGACTCTCAGAGAACTACAAATCAAATTCAAAGATCTTTATAAGTTGTTTTGCTTTTTTTTTTTTTAATGGAAAAGTATTACTGAAGTATTAATGCTCCCCAAGATAATAGACTAATCTTTCTTCCTCCTGCTTGCTTTCAGAAATCAGTTATTATTGTCAGCAATCTGTGCAAGGAATATAAAACAAAGAAAGCGGGTTCTGTTTTTAAGAAGAAGAAGAAAATGGCCACCAAAAATATCTCCTTTTGTGTTAATAAAGGTGAGAAGTGGAACTGTTTTACTCACCCTGTTTTGGATGCTGCTCATACCCAAAGAGATAATCCTCTGAAGAGTCTCAGTCATCTGAGCCACGACATAAAGGCAGAATCTGTTTGCTCCATGGTTAAGGCATATCTGTGCTATGGCTGATGTGGTAATGAATAAGATGGATGCATCCAATTAATCTCTGATCCAATTAGACCTCTGATTTAAAATGCCATAACCCCCTCTGCAGCAGTCACTGCAATTCCTAGGTGACCTCAGAGCAGTGTTCAGACTCACATTGGCTATAGAGTTGAAATGTAATTTATGGACTCTCAGAGTATATATTTATACAGCTGTTTAATTTTATTTGATCTTTGCTATTAATACATTCTCTTTTAAGCTTTTTTTTTTTTTCTTTTCTTTTAATAGGACTCTGCCTGATATATTTGTTAAATGGTGATTATTACTAATAAGTGTTTTGTCCTGATTTCAGGGGAAGTATTGGGACTTTTGGGGCCAAACGGAGCTGGAAAAAGCACAGCTATCAAGATGATTGCTGGAGAGACGACACCAACTGCTGGGCAGGTAGGAGGCACCTGGAGTCTGGAGAGAAGGGATAAATGTCCACAAAAAGTGCACATGCAAAGCTTGCACCTAGCTATTGAATGATTTTCTTCAAAGCAGTATGAGGGACCAAGGTTTTAAGCAAATCCTTTGTGCCATTAAATTAAATGGTGTATTAATAAAAATGATTGTGAATCACTTTTAGCTTTACCAGTCACTTGCATCTCCCTGGATTCACCGTGACTATATTTAGGAGCCATGTAGCCAAGGGCTGCAAAATCAGCCCTTTGCTTCTTGGGTTTCCCTCCCCGTTGAATCCCGCTGAAACCCCCTGGCCTTCCTCTGAGCCCTATGCCTGGGTCTGGGCAAGGTTGGGAGAGGTGAAACATTGGCATGGTTGTACAGGTGCTGCTGCAGAGGCGAGAAGGAGCAATGTGCTGCCTGCAGGACCACCTGGGGCACTGCCCACAGGACGACCCACTCTGGCCGGACCTCACCGTGCACCAGCACCTCCAGGTCTACGCGGCTGTGAAAGGAGTGCGCAAGGAGGATACGGCTGCTGCTGTCAACCGGTACAGGGCAGGGTGGTGCCAGGTCTTGGGCAAGGTTTTATCCCCCTTCCTAAGGCACAGGGAGGAGACCAGAAGGTCAAAGTCCTCTGTGAGCCAGGGGGCACCTTGGAAGGAACTCGGGAAATGAATCTGCAAAAGCGATTTTGTGCTGAATGCTGCGATTAAGTGAGTGGGCTGAGAAAATCTCCAATTTACCTAAGTGTGTTTGGTGGGGATAGATTTACCACTGACGTCCCTTTTAAGTACGTTATCTGCAGGAAGCATTTCTAAAATCTCGGGTTTTATTGTTTGGCACTACAAGAAGGGTGCTTAAGTGCTGCCTGCTGAGCTGACACCGGCAAGGTGGAGTGGATTTATAATGCTGTTGACACGAGTGATTGTTCTTAGAAAAAAGTTTGTGGCCTATTCAGTGCACTCTGCTTCAAATATTCATTCACATTTTTACAACACAATAAATGTTTAATGAAAACAAACAGGAGCCAAGAACCAGGGGAAGAAAGTTCTGTTTTCTTATTGTTTTGGAAACCTCTGATTAGAGTATTCAATTGGGAATAACAAAAATGTCGGTTTTGATGTGTTTTTTTTTTTTTTTTTTTTTTCCTTTGTTCCCTTCCCCCACAGAATAGTGAATGCTCTGGAGCTTCAGGACTACTTAAAAAAATCAGCGAGAAAATTATCTGCCGGGATAACCAGAAAGGTGCTTTTTTTGATCCTATGCTGAGCGTTGCAAAATGCCCTCTGTGAGCAGTGGGACCTGTGTGTGCTCCCAGCCCCCAGGAGAGCATCTCATTGCACCCCACGGTGGGCTGAGCTCACCCAGCGTCTTCTAAGTTTGTGTCTCCTAAAACCAGAGGCTCGGTTCCCATAAGCAATGTGATGCTGCCCACAGCTCTTTGCAGACAGGGTGCTGGGGGCTGCAGCAGACCTGACCCCAGCCCCTTTCCCTTCTGCAGCTCTGCTTCGCCATGTGCATGCTGGGCAACCCCGCAGTGCTGCTCCTGGACGAGCCATCGACCGGCATGGACCCCAAGGGGCAGCGCTGCGTCTGGTGGGTAGGAGCAGTAAATGTGTAGGGTTAGGTAAAGGGCATTTTACCTCATCTGCGGTTAGTGCTGCTCACCCTGGGCCAGTGGTTTTATCAGAATCGCTGTTTTCCTGGTTCTCCCCAACTAATGCATGAGCGAGAAGAGAGAAGCCCTTTTTCTTTTGATTCCATCCTTGTTGTAGATTTTAGGATGGTTGTATATGGATTTAAAAGTCCGTAATTGGACTTGAGTCAAAAATAAGGAATATTCTCATTATTTCCGAGTGCCACCCATCTAAAGTTTTTATATCCTTTTATGTTAGTTTTAGGGGTAGGCGTATTTGGAGGGGCAAAAAGGTTTAAGAAAACATGTCTGGCATTTCTAGGGAGTGTTGGCTTTTCTTTTTTTTTTTCTTTTTTTCTGTGTCCTCAGGAAAATGATCCGTGCCGCCCTGAAAACCAAGGAGACAGGGGCCATTCTGACCACGCACTACATGGAGGAGGCGGAGGCGGTGTGCGACCGCGTGGCCATCCTGGTGGCCGGGCAGCTACGGTGGGCAGCAGTGTGGCTGGGACAGGAAACATTTCTTAGCCCCCCCTGGGTCCAATGGGGTCTTTCCCTCCAGCCTCAGCCTCTTGAGCCCCCCACCATGGGCATTATGAAGTGCTCCCAATTGCAGTATGATTTGGGAAGGAGCAGACAGCTGGGTATCAGTGGTTTCACACTGACTTCATGCTTCACCCCTCCCCTGCAGGTGCATTGGCTCCATTCAGTACCTGAAGAGCAAGTTTGGCAAAGGCTACCTGCTGGAAATTAAAGTCAAGGACCCAGAGAGCACGGATCTCCTCCACACTGAGGTTTTGAGGATTTTCCCGAGTGCAGCCCGTCAGGAGCGGTGAGTATAAATACAGGATGAACCAGAGGCTCCAGGATCACCTCTTCCCCAAAAGTGTGCCCAGTGCAGTGGGCAAATGCAGGATTCAGGTGAAGAGAGGCAGAGGGGTCAGAGTCCCTCTGTGGGGATCTGGTCCCATAATGTCACCAAGTCCAGCCCTGCTGCCATCCCCACAATAAAACACCCACAGGTCCAGCTCCTAGTGTGACATGAAAAAAGGCATTTTTCACGGTAAAAAACAGTATTGACAATGGTCAATACCGAGCAGGAATCACCTCTTCTTTTCCTCCCAGGTTCCCCTCTTTGCTCGTCTACAAGGTCCCAATGGAAGATGCGCTGCCCCTGTCCCAGTCTTTCTCCAAGCTAGAGGAAGGTAAGAGCAAGGGAAGATGGCTTTTTGAAAAGGTGGAGCACTGACTGGTAATTTTCAGCTCTATTTCCATTTCTCCACAGCCAAGCAGAACTTCAGCCTCGAGGAGTACAGCTTCTCTTTGAACACTTTGGCTCAGGTAGGTGACAGATGTGCTGCAAAGGCGTGAGCAGGAACAGAAGCCAGGTCTGGGCAGGAGGCAAGAAACTGCAGGAGCTGCACCGCCTGCAAAAGTGCATCAGAGGGTTAGGGAGGGTCTGAGAAGTGATCCGAACTTCACGTTGCCCATTTCAGGTGTTTTTGGAACTCTCCCGAGAGCAAGAGAAGGATAATTTCGATCTGGCTTTGGATGGGGCTTTCGAATGGAAACAGCTGCAGCAGGAGGACAGTTAGAGACCCACGATGCTCATTTACACATTACTCCATATTAACCTAAGTGGTGTGATATTGCGCGTATTTACTGTCATTATCGGTGTACCAGGAGGAGGAGGAGGAGCTCTGCCAAGGGCATTTCTTACGGCATTTCACCTGGACTCTGGGGGTGTCTGCACCGAGCCCTGCCCCAGGCTGAGTTTCTGAGGGCTGGTTGATGAAATGCTGCCCGCTGCGAGAGCTCTTGTCGAAGGGAGCAGCTCAGAGCAGAGGCTGAGGGAGCAGAGGGACCAGAAGGGTGTGAGAAGGGTCCTGGCTCATCTCTAGGGACCAAGGTTTTGCTTTGCTCGGTGAGTCTGGGTGCAGCAGGGAATCTGGACACACTGCCAATCTCCTGGGCTCATCTCCTGCCAACATGTGGGACTGTGCCTGAGACACGTTTAAATACATCTTATTAAAATTTACACTGTATTTTTATATCCTTCCAATAAATGTCTCTATAGAAACCGCAGCAACACCCTCATATGTCATTACTGCTGCGGACCCCCAGCAGTAGCTCAGCACGTTCATCCTCCTCCCCCTGGGGATGGAGGTGGCCGCAGTGGGGCTGAGGGGCTTTGGCAGGGCAGGGGATGAAGAAGCTGCGTGCTGCAGGAGCTGCTGGTGAGCCTGGGCAGGCCTCAGGGCTGCCAGAATTTGGGGTCAGCTCACAGCGTTGGAGCTGCATTTTCTGAATTCATGGAAACGACCTCCAGCCAGAAAGTCCCGGATCAGCAAACAGATGGCCAGTAAGAGAGCAACGGGGAAATATCTGCTCCATCTGCCCTGGTGCCCACGAGGCACCATCACACACCCAGCTCAGCGGCCGGATCCCCCCAAAAGGCTGTCACCACTTGGGCAGGGGTCCTGAGCCTGCAAGCAGCCACTCCCCGGGGCATGGCTCGCCTTGGCTGTTTTGCAGTCGAGGTCGGAGTGCTCCTCGCACCCCCGGAGCAGCAGCCTCCTGTCAGCAGCTTGTTACGGCCCGCGCTGTGAGTTTGTTCTAGCCGAGGGGAAGCTGAAGAGCTGCCAGCTGCAAAGCCTTTGGAGGGCAGGGCAGGAGCAGCGTGTGAAAACAAGAGCAGTAACGGGGGACGTGCTCCTCTGGCGCAGCCTCTGGCAGGAAAGCATTTAGGGCTCGCAACCCACCGAGGGTCATGGCAGCAGCACAGAAATATTTTCTGTGGAAAGTGGAAGTCCTGGTACATTTGCAGAGTTTCTGGAAAGGGAAGGGATGGGAGCTGCTGTTAATCTTTCTGGAAAGCAAAGCTGCTGCCAGTTCTGCTCATCTCTATATATCCATCACTCCCTTCTAGAGTTGCTCTGCACTTGAAAATTAACCTCGTACCTGCTCAGGGCTTTATCTTTTTGCTGCAATGGCCAGTGAATATGCCACAAGTCAAAACCAGGACACGGCCTTCCCTGGGTGTCCTGGGTGTTTCCAGGTGTCCCAGAAGGGCAATGGTGTATGGCCATGGTCAGGAGCCGGGCAGACCTTGCAGGAGCAGTGGTGCCAACCCTAAATTGTGCTCTGAAACCCATCAGATCTGGTTTGTTGTGGGCAAGCAAAGTTCAGGGCCCCAAACCCTGCCATGGGAAGTGTCTCCATGGCATGACATGGGAAATGATGTGGTGCTCTATGCCAGCCCTGAGAAGAGTTTGAATTTATATCACCTATAATTCTTACATGCAACATCCCCATGCCTGATCCAACAAACCCTTCCTGCTCTTCATGTCAGCAATCCCATGAGTCAGGTCTTTGGAAGGATTCGTTTCCTCTGGTGTAAAGATTAATGAGAGGATTTTCCTCCTGGAAAAAAAAAAAAAAAAAAAAAAACAGGCACACGTTATGCCTGCACTCAGCTCATTTGCTGGAGCTAAAACCCTCACAGAAGATATGAATCCAGATTTCTTTACATAACCTGGTGGCTGTGTCGCAATCTCTGCCTGTGTAGGTTGCACACCCAGCCCCAAACCGCGCCTGGTGCTCGGGGCGCTCGCTCAGAGGGCTCCTTGTTCCCTCCCGCTTGCACAACAGCTCCGCTTTTACTCCCTGCCCCTGGGAAATGGGGTATGTGAAATCCCCAAGCATTTCGGTCACCTTCTCCTGCACTGGGCTGCAGAAAATCCAAACTCGGTGAAAGGGAAGGGGTCTCTGCGGCTGTGGGGAACTCAGGGCTGTGCAAGCCACCACCCTCTCCATATCACAGCAGTTTATATCATATTTTGCTGTTCCCCTCCATATCTCTGTCCCTACATGCAGACCTCACTCCTTTCACCAGGAAATCTCTTTTCTATCACAGCCAGGTGACAGGGTCCATTTGAAGGCCTTTGAATGATGCAAACAATAACAAAATCCCAGCAAACTTCCCCCAGTCCTGTCCCAGAGTGACAGGGGATGGCGAGGGGAAGCCGGGTGCATGGGGGGGTCAGGGAAGCAGAGGGAAGGACAAGGTGTGACATCTCCCTGGGGCAATTGCACTGCTGAGGCTGGACTGCGTTTTTCCTTTCCTTGGAGCATCTCCAGCCGTGGCTGCTCCTTCCAAAAGCACTTGTACCGTGTTTTTTTTAAGTAACTGCCCCCGACCTGCCTGCTAGCACGGGGCTGGCGGGTTGTTCTGGGTGCTCTTTGGTGCTTCCCATGCCAGGCAGCTGGAGCTGGCTCCATCCTCTCCTGCACAAGGAGGAGAAGGGCAGAGCCCCCCACAGAGCCCCCCATGGGGAGCTGGTTGGGACTGAGGCTTCGTGTGGGCCCCCAGGGAAGGGGGACGGGGCTGGTGCCATCGCCAGCACCACATCAGGACTTCCAGGAGCTGGGCCGTGGCCAGCACTTGGAGAAAAGGGGTCTGTCCCCAGCACAAAGCCGGGCTCAGCTGGCAGCAGGGAATGAACAAAAGTGCTCGAAAAGTTCACGAGCACTTAACATTTTCATCAGGAAAAAAAAAAAAAAAAAGGACAAGAGGACAAGAGTGTGATTTCCTAGAAGCAAGCAGGCTTCCTGAACGTTCCCTTCAGAGGTCACCCCCGCCTCCCTCCCTCCCCTGCCCTGAGCTGAGGGGCTGGGGGACAAACCTCAAACCTCCCCCTGCAGCTGCCATCGAGGCACCCCCGAGTGACATCAAGGAGCAGCCCATGTCTTAGGGTTAGGGGAGAAAGGTGGGGCTGGCCTGAAATTTTCAAATTTCAAGGCACTTCAGGAAAAGCAGCAATGAAAGCTTCAAAATATCAATGAGCCAAACTTGTACGGAGGAGGGTAAGGCTGAGAGATGCTACGCAAAGGGTTGGTGTCCTGCAGGACATCTCAAGACCTCATGGCTCGTCTGAGCATTAAACATCCTTTTTTCAGGGCATCCCTGGTACAAGTAAAATAAAGTACAAAGAAAGCAGGATATGGATAAAATAAAACAAAATATAAATGAAATAAAACAAAGCAAGATTGAAATGAGATGAAATGAAATGCTGTGAAATGAATGAAATTAAAATAAAATAAAATAAAATAAAATAAAATAAAATAAAATAAAATAAAATAAAATAAAATAAAATAAAATAAAATAAAATAATAAAATAAAATAAAATAAAATAAAATAAAATAAAATAAAATAAAATAAAATAAAATAAAATAAAATAAGCCCTGAAGCCCCCAGGAGGCTCCGTCCCAGCGAGCACAGCTGCCCGCAGCTGGCCGCCCCGTGCAGAGCCAGCTGTTCCTGCAGCACGGGGAATGAGGCAAGGCAGATGCTGGCAGCCCCCGCAGCATGGAGGCCAAGCCGCTTTTTCCATTCACCGGAGACAAAAGAGGAAATGGGGCTTGGATTGCTGCCCCCTGAGCGGGCTGCAGCGGGTCCTCGGCTCAGCCGGCCTGGGTTGTGCTCCCCAACGAGTGCCAGGACGTCCAGTCGAGCATCACTGAGAGCATTTCATTTTTAAGGCATGAATTAGGATGCACGTGAAAGCCAAGAAGACCGTTCCTTCCCTTGCCTTGGTGCTCCTTAACTCCCCGCAGCATCTCTGCACCCTCACGAGGCTTCAGGCTGAAGCTGCTCTGCAGCCCTTCAGCACCAGATGGATAAAATATCAGGCAGAAGGCTCTGTGTAGCTGTGACAGCAGCCAAACCCAACAAAATATTTACTTCAAAGCAGGCAGAGGGATAACTTGTCCAGCTGGAAAAAGCAGGAAACGTTTTTTAAAAAGAGGGAGAGGATTGTGTAAGGCATGATGTTTTAATTAAATCAGGCTTTAATGATAACAGGAGTTCACGAACTTGTGTTCCAGGCAGAATGCAAGTGTCCGTCTGTCCGTGTGCCTCCCCATGTCCTGCCACAGGAATCGGGCAGTGCTTTGTGGATGGGTGAGGAGGGAATGGGGCTGGGCAGGAGCTGAGCACCTGGGTGTCTGTGGTCACGGGGACTGGGTACGTTCCCTCCCGCAGGCCTTTCTGCTTTTCCAAATTAATTTTGGCTATTTGAAAGTATCCAAAGTCATCTAGACCTGCAAGTATTGTGTCCCTGGGCAAGCCTGGGATCGGGTGAGGACAGTCGGATGGATTTCAGCACAGACACCAAAGGCAGATCCTTCCCATGGGCTTGGGGTGTGCAGGAGCAGGTCCTTTCTTTTTCTTCTTCACCCAAGAAACGTGGGTGATGCCATAAGGACAAAGATAAAAGGGTCTTTTTTAAGGTTTCTTCAGCTATTCAAGTAAGTCCCGTGTCCACAGACGGGCTGAAAGGCAAGGTCTGCACTGGGCTGTTGGAAACAACCCTTATGTTGCCAGTCCCAGCATCCATTTATTTAAATGGTTATTTATTTAAAACAAATTTTTAACCTCAAAGCAAGGGCTGTGGGACATGAGGAGGACTCGAGGCAGAGCTCTGCTGGGTTTGGCCTCACCTGAGGCAGCTGAGGACATCCACTCGCTGGCGCTGGCTGCTGGCAGGGGCCACAGCTCCTTCCACCCACGCGCCTCGCTTTTCTTTGGCCTCATTGTGAGAAATTCATTTCATGTTCTAAATGCAAATCCTCTGAAGGGCTTTCAGGATGCTAAGTAGGAATTCAGAAAGAAGAACACAAAGAAGCAAGATTTTTTTTTTTTTTTTTTTTTTCTTTAATCTGAAAAATAACTGGCCTTAAAACCACCACATTTTTCTCCTCTCGGGGTAGGACAGAAAACTCTTGGCAGCGTTTTGCAGCACAGCCATGCTACCCCCAGCTGAGGAACCCATCCCATCCCTCTGCATCTCACACCAGGATTTGTATTTGCTGGTCACAAGAGACCAAAAAGCAAGAAATGGGCAAAAGCAAGAAGTGGTGCCTGCCCTGTCCTTGTTCTCCTGCCTTCAAAGGACCCATCGGGGGGACAGAGGGTGGTCCTTGGTCTCTAGGGACCCCGTTAAGCTGCTGTTGACTGAGTGCTTCATTAATTTTTAACATGAAAATCCAAGAAGGGAAAACCAGGAAAGAATGAATTTCTGGGAAGAAATCTCCCTTTTTTGGTTACAAACTGGGCTTGGACTAAGTGGCACAGTGGCACAGGATACGGTTTGCCAACGATATCAGCGCCTTTCAAAATCATCCATTCGAGTGAAACATGGTCAATAATTTACTAGAAATGCAATGTTTACAGCAGAAGCCCTCCAGCCAGTGCTTGGCTGAAAACAAATCTTTCTTCGGGCCTCCAGATGACTGATCTCCTGATTGTACCTCCCCTGTTCTGCCTTTCCTAGAAAGGGAACAGTGCCAATGGCTAGGCAAAAACACCGCCTTGCCATTTCCAGCTGCATCTCCTCAGCTGCAGGTGCCTAAAAAGTGCTCCCATAAGCAAGGACGAGCACAACATAGGGAAAACATGTTTGGTCCAGCCTGGGAGTGAGCAAACACAGAGGTGGGAGGCTCCGAGGCCAGGCACTGTCCTCGCTCAGCCCCGACACCCCTGGTCCTGCACCCTGTGGTTTATTAACAGGAGGTGATAAAAGCCGAAGGAGCACAATGCCGGGGGGGCTGTGGGAGCAGGGAACGAGGGCAGCAGATGAGAGGAGCAGGAGCAGGGGTCGGAAGAGGCTCTGCTCACGGGGGAAAGGCTGTTGGGACCACAGCAGTGGATGTCCGGACAGCTGCATGTTTGCAGCAGTGGGAAAAGCGCTCAGCTTTTCACTTCTCTCAAAATAAAATAGGTTTTGTTCTTTTTTTTTTTTTTTCCTTTTTCTTTTTCTTTTTTTTTTTTTTTCATGTAAAAAAATTTTGCACAATGGGGTTCCGAGAAACGAGATGCGGGCCTTTTCTTCCCTTTCCTGGAACTGCCCCTGTGAATCACTTGGCTGCGACCCGGGGGGTGCAGCGGCCCCGGGCTGCTCCCAGCATCTCCATTCGCGCTGTGCCACCTCCTGGGGACACGGCGGCGGTGCAGGGCTGCCGAGGCGTCCCGACACGGTGCCGAGCACCTTCGGAGACATTCCTGCTGTCCCAGCCCTGCTCATAGCCCTCCCCGTGCCCCCTGGAGCCCCTCGCCCCCGTGGCTGAGCCCCCGGCCGCAGGGCGCAGCAGCCGCCCCCATCCCGCAGCCGTGGGCAGGGGCGAGGTGCTCGAGATGCTGCAGGGGGATGGAGCTTGGGAGCGGTGCTGGGTTAAATGTGCGCCGTGCACGCTGCAAAAGGGATGATTTGGGGTAAGGTCTGGGACTTGGGGCAGAAAAAACGGTTGTTCTGCTATCTTTTAGCAAGAAATGTGAGGGGTCCCTCCGTGTGCGTGCGGCACTGCTAAATGTGGAGTTCTGGTGACTGCTCACTCGCACTGGTGGACAAGCTGGGTGCTGGGACCCATCTGCTTGGGCACACTGTGAGCAGATCCCCTAGGGACAGTTCTCCCCGTGCTCACCATCAGGACATGCTCCAGTGGCCTGCTGCAGTGCGCTGCTCGTTTTGGGATGGCTTTGTCACCCAAACCCTAATGGGATGTGCCACCCGCCACACATCATTGTGATGGCTGCTAGGGAGGCAGAACTAATGAGAAATTATGGCAATGAAGGACTGATTCATGCACAGTCTGCGAAAGATTTAGGACTCTGATACACAACCACCTCCTACCCTAATTTCCCAGCCAGGAGCATCGCCCAGGGTGCTGGCAACACCCTCACCTCATGGCTGCGAGCATCAGCAGAGGGGGAACACTCAGCTCTGCGGGCTGCAGGGGCAGGAGGAGAGGTGGTGAGGATTGTAAGGACTGGGCTGTGTCTGAGGACAACCCGTCGATAAAGCTGCATCACGTTGATAAAGCTGCATCACTCAGCTGAAGTGCTGAAGGTGGCACCGCTGCCTCTCCTAGGAGCGAGCAGTCTGTGCTGCACTGCTCTGCTCCCCACCAGTGGCTTTTGGTGGATGTGAGGCTCTGCAGGTGGGAAGGGGGAGCTCCAAGTGCTGGACCACAGAAACTGTGGACGTGGCCAGTGTTCCCAGAGCTGCAGCAGCCACCAGCAGCAGGGATATTCACTTCTTCCACACAGCAAACCTTCCCCCAGGGGTTTTGTTTGCTCAGTACGTGCCCAGACCTCACCAGCAGTGCCAGCCCTGATCTGGGGGGGCAGATGGAGCCTGAGACCCCCCTCTGCCAGCAGAGGGAACGAGAAGGGTTCTCCTGCCTCCCCATCGAGCCCTGCCAGCTGCTGTGATGCCAGGAGCTGTGGTGGTCCTGAAGGTCCAATATTTGCAGCCAGAGGCACACACCTGGGGGATAAAGGTGCTTCTGTCATTTTCCTTAAATCTCACCCTCCCAAATGTATGCCCACGCCCTCACTGCTTTGCCAGTGGCTGAAGCAAACAAACAAATAAATAAATAAATAAATAGTGTGTTTATTCAAAGGAAACAGGCCAGGGAAGTGCCTTTTCCCATGCACAAGGGCAGGGTGGCCAGGTCCCCAGCAGGACAGCGGGGACAAACAGCCCGGTGGTGCAGGGTGAGAGCCGCAGCGCAGTGGTGGCCCCAGCTGCCCAAGCCTCGCTCCTCGCTGCTGTTCTCGTTTATAAATAGAAAGGCAGTTGGTTATTATTAGAGCTCGTTGAGTGGGTCTGGAGAGAACTGCAGCAAACCCTTCCAAAGGAGCTGCTTTCCCGTCCAGCAGAGCTCCTGGGGTCACGCCCGGAGGAGGAGAGCTCCAGGAGCACCGCGAGACACAGCACCAGCTGTGGTGCTCTCCGCACGGCTGGGGCTGGTGTGGTGCCACCCAAAGGATGCTCTGTCCCCACCCTGCTCCATGAATAAGTTCTCTTTCCTACAATGGAACAGGACAGCAGCAGAGAAGCTCAGGCCATTTACTCCAGCACCTTCCCCGGGATCCCAGAGGACAGCTCCCGCACCATCACGCCGCCCCGATGTGCTCCAAGAAGCCCTTTCCCAACCCAGGTGGGTGGTACAAGGACACCTCATCACATCTTCACGCTGCCCCATGACCTCTGTGGGACCATGGGCAGGTGCAGGAAGAGGAGAATGCACACCACAAACACCCAGGAGGTGTCTCGATTTTTGGGGCTCCAGCAGAACCCCCGCCAGGTACGTTGGGGTGGCTTTTGTGTGTCATCTTCATGCGCTGCCCCAGCCACCCTCCCAGAGAGCAGAGAGCTCAGGGTGTGCCTGGGGGCTCTCAGCCAAGAGATATTTCTGGACTTTTGTCCTTAAGTCCCGGGGGATGAAATCTTTCAACAGCATTTAGCATCGGAGAGATGCGCCCAGGCACATCACGGGCTGTCTTATCATGTCTGAGCTGCTCTGTTCCACCTGATTGCAGACATTATACAGATTATTATATAAATTAAATCTCTTTTCTTGTCTGTTACTGTTGGAAACCACATTCTTCTTGTATCTGTACATTATATCCTTCTACAACCTGTCCCTACATCTACAAAACTGCACCCAGTGATGCACGAAGATTCAGGACTGAAAACATTTTGTTAGTGACCGTCCTTTACAGCAGGGCTGGGAGAAAAGAAAAACAAAATACGCTTGCTCAATATTTTTTAAAATAAGATTTGAAAGGAAAGCATGAGAAGTATCTATCTGGTTTTAATTTCAAATGAAAAAAAAAATATATGGCTATTAATACATGTCAATACTGTACTGCTCTAAGAAGAAAGTATAGATAAAATCTGCATGCTTTAATGCCTTAATGAGGCTCAGGAAAAAAAAATATATTCAAAAGCAAATATTTGGGAATCTCTAGGTAATCTGTTTCATTTATCATGTTTTGGCAATCAGAAAGTCAAACTGAGGTTAGCATAATGAAGAAAATCAAACAGGCCCTTTTTCCCTGCTGCTCTAAAATCACAGAAGCATCCAGACTGGGAAAAGAAAAAGGAAAAAAAAAAAAAAAAAGAGAGAGAAAAAAAAGAAAAAGAAAAAAAAAAAAAAAAAAAAAAAAAAAAAAGGAAAGGAAGGGAAAGAAAAGAAAAAAGAACTTCTGCCCTGCTGTCCTGCTGTCAGTGCGCAGGGAGTCTAATTGCCAAGGTTTCTTCCTGCACGTCTGAGCAGGCTATGCGAGAGGACAGGAATTTCTTAATCACAATATTTAAGCTCTCCCTGGTGACACAGCTAACGCAGCGATCCTCTCTTTGTCTGCCGGAGATGTGAAGGTAAGGATGGCTGAGAACGGAGCCATGAGCTGTGAAGGTGAAAAGGCCCAAAAGAACTCGTGGCATCTCCGGCTGGGCTGGGGAGGTGCTGAGGGTGCAGCACCCAGGGGAGACGTCCCCAAAAGCCCCCAGTGGCACCGCTGAGCCCTGCCATGGGTGCTCCCAGCACACAGAGCTGGGGACGGCTGGTCCCTGCTGGGCAGATACCTGGGGTCCCTGCAGGCTCGGAGGTGGTGGCTCCCCAATGTTTCTACTCGCAGCTCCATCTCCTGGCTGGCCCCAGAACTCAGCACAAAAGTGCTGTTGGCAGCTGATTTTCTGTGGGGCAGGTGGTCCCAGCACAGCCCCTAGGTCCCCACGTGGCATGGCAACCCCTCCTTTAGGGAGCATTTCTCTGAGGTTCTCCCTTTCTCCATCCACAGAGCCATGTAGAAACACCCAGCAACATTTAAACCACCTTCTCTGGCACTGAGTTCAGGGCAGGTGTCCACAGCATCGATATAAAATATCCAAAACAGCCTCAAAATGAAGGGCTCGAGCTCCACATCCCTTCTCAGCATCCCCTGCAGCCATAGTTTGCCTGGGAGGCACAGTCCCAGTCCAGCTCTCTTCCCTCCCAGTGCCACCAGGCTGGGTTGTGTGGGGATCCCTCGGCTCCAGCTTCACTGAAAAGCCATTTACATCCCTGGGTGAATGATTAAATACATAGGTGATGTCTTATCCTGGGACAAATAATGTCTGTTGCTATAGGCGAGGAACACGTGTGGGGCCATTTGGAGGCAGCGAGAGTGGTTTTCATCTCCTGTGCCCTCCAGCGGTGGCTCCAGTCGCTGTGCTTTGAAATCACAGACATCTGCAGACACACGGGAGGAGGGAGTTCTCAGCAATTAGTCACTGCAAGTCACGTATGAGCATAAAAATAAGGCTGAATGTACCTCCTCGAGCTCACCGCGATGAAATTGGATCTGTGCAGCTCGCAGCCACGCACATTTTCTCTCCAGCACCACAAAGGATTTCTTTTTCTGCAGTGCTGAGTGCCTGGTGCTGTAAAACGGGCGTTTGAACATTGTCTCTGTTCCCAAAGGTGCTGTGAGGATGAGCACGAGGCATTTTGAGACTACCCAAGTGGTGTTGCAGAGCTCTTTCCGTTCCTGCCCTTGCTTCTGCTGGAAGATGGGTGTAAAAAGAAATAAATGAGTAATGATCCAAAGCAAACAGAGCAGGCAAAAAAATTTGGGCAGAAACTTGGCTGGCTGGGGCTTTTGGCTGACCCCATAGCCACTGCCCCAAGGGAACCAGCAGCAAATCCTCTCCTTTCCCACCCGCAGGGGCTGCAGCCTGGGTGCCAGCTCCGAGACCCCTGGATAAAGCTCCCACGTCTCCAGCCAGGGCCAAAATATTCTCCTTGTCCTCATGCCACAGCATCCCCACCTCCTGTACAGTCTGCATCAGGAGCTTAAAGCTTGCCCATATCAGCAGGGATGAAGTTTTTCCTTGGTTCTTCTCTCAGAGACTTTCCTTGGCTGAAATTTGCAGAATTCATAGGAAACGAGGAGGTTCCTTGAGGTGCCGGGGCTGTGCTCCCCCGGGAGCTGGGACAGGTTTGTGCAGGCTTGCTCCCACACTGCCCCCAGCACCCAGCAGCTCTGCCTGCCTGCAGGAGCCTGCCCGCCTTGTTTGTCATCCCTAATATTGGAAAAACCTCCAGTAACGGCTGTCACCGTGGCACAAACACATGTGGCACCCAGTGAGCCCTCCCAAAATCATTCTTTCATGACTCCAGGAGGGATGAACCCCTCTGCAATCGCCCTCTGCAATACCCCAGCCAGGGAGGGCTCTTCCACATGCAGCCGAACCCTGTCTTTTCCTCCTTAAAAAATAATAATAAAAAATAATAATAATAATAATGGTGGATTAAGTTCTTGCAGCAGGGCTCTTGCAGCATCCTCCAGTCTCTGGGACCTGGGGAGGGGACAGGGGGACGGTGCTCTGCCTGGCCCCACTTCTTTTCCAGTGCATTTGTCACCTGCTGCCCAAACCCACTGGAAAAAACACGGCCCCAGGTCGAGTCCACTGCCAGACTGGAGCCAGAAGCCACAAGAAAAGAAAGGTCCAAGTTTGAGGCCACTTTCCCTCTGCAGCAAACAGGGAGGTGAGGCTGAGGCAAGATTTTCCGCCTGGAAAACAAGCCCCGAGTGTCTCTACCCTCTCCACCCCTGCAGGTCCCTGGGTTCAGGCTCGGCTCCTCTCATGCTGTGGAGGAGGCAATGGCTCGGGTCAAATAATGGGTCTGAAACCAGGCCCTTGGCACAGAAAGCTCCCGTTCACCTCCTCAGATCATCTCAAGGCTCTGGGCAAACCGTGAGGGCTTCTCAACCAGCATTTTAGGCATAATTAATGTTCGCAGAGTGCTTTGAAGACAAACAGCAGCCGTAGGAGGCACGAGTGTTATTGCAGGGCTGGGAGCAGCAGGCTGAAGCCCAAAATCTGGCAGACGGCAGCGTGAAGCACCACGGGGTCACTGATTCAGGCTGCTGGGGCACGCCGGGTCCCGGCCCCGTGCTGGGGATGTTAACAGAGCTTCTGGAGCCTGCGTGGATTTATTGTGAGGTCAGGCCTCTACAGTGCTCCTCCAACAGAGTGATAAAATCACTCAAAAGTGCACATGTGAGCGCACGTCCGAGGTTTAAGAGACCTCAGAAGAAAGCAACCTCGATGGGCAACGTTTCCTGCTCTGTTCGGTCACCTCCTCCGGCTCTGTGCAGGGGCTGACCCAGCTTGGGAATCCAGGTGAATCCACCTTCTCTCCATGAAATGACTCCGGGAACTCCTGGACATCAAATTTAACAATTTTTTCCAATATAAAACCAGGAATGTAGCTGAGCCACTGTGCGCTTAATAAATTTCCACTTAACGCATTTATTTATTATTTCTCACATTGAGTGCGCAAAGTCATGACCACTGACTTATAGATGCTGCCCCTAACAATAGCTGCAAAAGGTTTAAGCCATTTACAGACAGTGATTAAATAGAAAAAGCTTTTGAACATTTTACAAGACCAGCTTCAAAAACAGGATGTGCAAACCCTTTATCTTGGGACGTGTTTATCCCAGCGATCAGATGTTCCACTTTGGTCTCCCCGTCAGGGCAATAAAAGCCCGACAAAAATTCTTAAAAACCAAAGTACAAGCTTCAAGTTGAGCCCAGGAAAAATAAAGGAAGTTGCTGTGCTAAAAGGGGAAAAAAAAAATGTGCTCTTCAATGCACAGCCACGCTCTGTGGGTAATTTCAGACGAGCCCGAAAAAAGGGCACTGAGTTTGTGGGTGGAAACGTCAGCCCAGGGACTGTGACCGTGCGTTGTGAGTTGGAAAATGAAAGCTGGGATGGGCTGGTGGAGCCCTGGCTGCTCCTCGCTCTTTCTGCATGGTTTTGGCTTTCAGTGGCACCCAGTTCCCCAGAGAACAGCCTCGTCCTTCATCCACCTCGGCTGTGCCCAGGCTTTGCTGCCAGCCCCTGTTAATCCCCATGGGATGCAGAGGGTTTGTGGGCAAGAAGCCCTCGGGCTGGGGTCCTAGACATGTGCAATGCATTTACAAGGCTCTTCCTTCTGCACCAAGGTGGGATGCTGAAGCACGATGTGCCTTACCCATGGCCAGGCAAGGCTCAATAAGGCACGAGAGGGACACAATTCACCATCAAACTCACCCACCTTCTCCACGGTCCCTGATGCCCTCCCAGGTTTGAGGAGCCCAGGCATTACAGACTCCATAATACCTCCCAGGTATTATGAGACTGCTCATAATTCACGGTTTGTCACACTCTGCTCATGAACACTCCCACTATATTTACCCAAGAGCCCGAGCAGGTGAAGCCTGCAGCGGTTTGGGCTCTGAAATCACTGCCTGGCTGAAACACGTATAAAAAAAAAAAAAAAATCAGAGAGAAAACTACCGGCTGCCCACAGAATCAAATCAAATTAGTTCAGCTCAGCCTCCTCCGTCTTTCTTTATTGCTCAGGTAATAAAATCACGCATGATACAAATCTCTAATTTAAGGTGTATGGGAAAGCAAGTCATTAAGCTAACGGGACAGCAGTGGGAGAGCTCTGCCCAACACCAGTGTGTGCTGGGATGCTGGTCCATCAACAACTTCTGGTTATACTACCCAGGGAGTTAAGCACTTTTTCAAACAAATAAAGCAGCTCTCCAGGAAGGGATATGTCATGGTGAATGAAAAGTACGAGCCTGAATGCTAGTGGGGGATAGAGCATCTCCCCCAGGTGATGAGCAGCGAGGATATGTGGGGCCGGCTGGGAGGTGCAGGGAGAAAAATCCTCTCCCCTCAGCTGGATCGAGGTTTCAGCCAAGCTCATCTGCATTAATCGTACACTCATTAAAATCAGTTGTTCTCTTTCTAATTCAACCAGTGCTGCCAAGCTCAAGGATTAAAAATTCATGAGCCAACGTCCCTAAAAGAAAAGAAAAAAAAAAAAAAATTATCCAAAGAGGCACAGACTTTTAAAATTGTCATTAAAAAAAAAAAAAAAGAAAAGAAAAGAAAAAAAAAGTCTAGCTGTTCCTTTCTGCTCGAAACTTTCAGCTTGCGTTTTTGTGAGGGATGGGAAAATGAACAAAAGCTGAGATTTTACACAATTGTGTGACTCCTGGTACTTCCTGGAGGCAGCCTCACAAATTGCATCACTTGTGATGAAAACCAAGAGAGGGAGCACGTCGGGTTCCCCCCATCCCTCCTCCAGTCCAGCCTCCGTCCTTCTCCTTGGAGCTCTGCCCTTGAAATGTGCATGGAGAACAGGGACCTTCCTCCAGCTCTCTTGTAGGTGCTGAGCAGCCCCGGCAGGAGGGTACAAGCGAGGGGCCAAAGCCCAAAATTTCTCCCAAATCCCATGCGTGTGAGCGACAAGCGAGGAGGCGTGACTCCTAATGCGCTCCTCATTGAGGTCACCGCTGACAATAGCTGCGGAGCTGGAGACAAAGACAATAAACACCCTTTATTTGAAGCAGATGGGAACTTGGAAAGGGCTCGCCGATATTCTGAAAGCGATCCGGGATTTTTTTCAGTGGCCAAAACTAAAAACCATGCTGCCGGAGAGCCAGAGAGCTCCAGCCCATGCAAACACCCACGGCCACCATCACCTTTGCCAGCCTAGGTGGGGCAATCCCTCCCCCAGCACAGGGCACCAGGGTTAGCAAATAAAATCCCCACCACACCAGGCCAGAGCACAAACAACCCGAAAAGAGGCTGGGATCAGCTCCTCCAGCAGAGTTTGTTTCCTGAAGGAGAAGCAGCATAAATAAGGACGCGTTGTTAGCTGCAGCTATTTATGGAAGGCATTCATTTCCTTCATCATCTGGATAAATATCCATTAGCCTTCGAGGTGATGAGTCAACTATTAATTAACCTGCTGGGAAAAAAAAAAAAATAATGCAGATATGAATGTCTTCAAAGGAAGCTGCCAGCTGAGGGGGAAAAAAATAGGGCATCGGGGCAATGATTGGTTATTCCTGCAAGATGCTCCCAGGTGCTGAAACTACAGCCTGGACCCTTCTTATAGGGCATGCAATAAAAATGTGGAGGAGATGGGATGCACGCTGGCTGCTACATGTGCACATACATGGTCAACATAAATAAAAAATCAAATCAAATCAAATATAAAATAAAATAAAAAGACTGCATATGCAGTCATCCTGTTCCTGCCTCTCTCTGACCATTTTTAGCTCTGTTTTTTCCCTCTGCATATTCCCCAGTTCTCTACCCACACATGCCCACACTTCAGACAGACTATCCCAAAAAACTGAAAGATGTCGAAAAACCCACAATAATCCAGGGCCTCATCAACTTCCAGGAATGCTAACTGGCTTAGGAAACCACCAGTTCTTTTTTTGTTATTTTTTTTATTTTATAATGTATGGTGTTTTGTTTTGTTTTGGTTTGTTGTTTTTTTTTTTTTTTCAGTCTTTTACAATCTCCTGTTTTAAAAACTGGCAGGAATTTCCTCCCTTTTCACCCTCCTCAGTCCTCTCCCTCCCCGGCTATATTCAGGGAACATCTCTCACCAGCCCCGTTTAGCTCACATTTCAGGGCAGAGCAAACGTACGTGCAAAGGGGGGGCAGGGATGATGAGTCAATTAGGCACCCGACAAAAATCTGATTTCTGAAATTCCCTTTCTGCCTCCAAGCGTGCCGGGAACGGTGGCGGCCACCAAGCCAGCGCCGTGCCCAACATGCCCAGAGCCTGGCAGGCAGAAAATGATTCCCTCCAGCCACACCGCTCCCATCCTGTGCTAAATATCATGCTTGATGAGGCATCTGCCACTTAGCGTGAAAGACACCACCACAGTGTAATAAATCTCACTGCCAGGAAGGTTTTTGCGCACCCACCAGCGCTCTGTTAGCTGCAGCGCTTCCCCTCGGCACGCTGCTGGCCGTGCCTTGCAGACCTCACGTACTGCAGCTGATTAACTCGTCCCCAGAGCAGGCAGCTGAGCTAAGCCCTTGGATCTCCTTGGACCTCTTCTGTTGCTCCCATCACTCCAGCCCCGGATTTCTGGGGCAGCAGCGAAAAGCCCCAGTGATGCCCCATTTGTCGCGCAGACGCCACGTGTTGTACAGACAGCACCGCCTTGTTCCAGGCGTGTGCTAAATTAGAAGGGGGTGGAGGTGAGACAGGGTGCCCGTCCATCCTCCTTGCCCATGGCCAAGCCATGAAGCACCCAAGCGAGGCCACAAGCTCCTTTCCCACCTCGTAGCTGTGGCCGAAACCCAAGCCACTCACTGGTGCTGAGGCTTGGTGCCAGCACTGCCCCACGAGAGAAACTCAGCCTGCTCTGTGCTGCTGGGGAGAGACCTTTTGGGCCCGATCCACACGGTGCTGTACTGAAGGATGGGAGCACGTCGGGAGGTGTTGGACTTGCAGAGCTGGCTGCCATCAGCTCAGCTCCGGGACCTCCCCTGGAGCCAGGTATCTCCTGCTCAGGCCACACGTTTCCATTTTGTCGTCTGTTTTGTTTTCTGCCCAGCAGAACGATTATCCTTCCAGTTATTGTCCTGCCTGGGCAGTAATTCCCATTTCCTTCTGGGCTAGGGGTTTCTGCTCTACCTGTTTGCACCTTTGCTGCTGCCCTCTCTCGTAGCACAACCGTCCTGGCAACATGTCTAAAAGTGGGCACATGCAGCACAATTTGAGAAATTTGGGCATCCCGAGTTGGGTTTTGATTTCATGGAACCGGTCAGGTTGAGAGGAGAAAATGGGACAAACCGTCCCGAGCTTTGGCACATTCGAGCAGCGGTAATTTCGAGTAGAATGCAACACTGCAAAATTTCCAGTCGTAAAAACCAGTCCTACGTGGAGAAGAGCTGAATTTTAAAAATGACCCTGTAAAACCAGGCATTTCATAACCAACACTCTGCCCTTGGATCTGTCCTTTCCAGCCAGGAAAATAAGTTAATGTTGGTGTAATTGCAGAGTGACCGTTATTTACCATCGAGCTTCATAAAAATGTTGAGGAAAGATGTATGCATTTTAATTAAGTTCCGGGGGAAAAGAATGTGTACCTGGCCAGACTGCAAAGAGATGAACTCATCACGTCATCCACGCCCCAGTCTCCTGCCTGTTTTCCTCTGCAACAGTGAGATCAGCCCAGATTGCAGTCAGCGGGTTTAAAAAGCAAAGTAATCCTCTGAAAGCGCTGGGCCAGCATTTTTTCATCCCTAAGGCTCTGAGCTGGGAGCTCTCATCCAGCCACGTCTCCAGTACAACCAGTGGGCAGGTGCTGGAAATCCTAAGAAACCTGAAGGGAAGCATTATCTAAATCAGGGTATGGGGGTCCCGGTGGAGTTCGCTGCAGCTGCCTGACTTTTCCATGGATTGCCCAGGTCAGGCTTTGTGCTGTGGAGCTTCCTTTTCTCCTGGGGAATGCCCAGCTGTGGAAGCGAGGTGCAACTCATCCTGGGGTGCTCCTGGCACGCGTTTGTGCCCAAGCCACCACAACCACACTGCTCCTGCAGGTCTATGGCGAGCCAGGGGTGTGTAGCTGGTTGGGGCTGAATCCCAGTTGAATTTGGGCGTGTAGAGAAAAGAAATAACAAATATATATGTATATATATATTCTGAGTTTGAGCAGCAAAGCAAAAAAGAAAACAACTCCCCTAAGTAAGTCTGGAATGTTTCTAGGCGTAGAGACAGAGCGAGGGATCATCAGCAGCCCCCTCCCTGGGGTCAGCAGAGCAACCTTCCCTGATGGAAAATAGTTTCTGCTCTTCTCAAATACTCAGATAGATCCCTTGTGGAAGTCTCTGCTCCTCTAGCAGGGTCAGATGTGGCATCTGTGGGCTATTTAAAGACCAAACCATCTGCCCGATAACACCGCTCGGTCCGACAGGAGCGGCGCAGGTGACTGATGGCACGCACGTGGCGCCTCCATCACGCAGCCACGGCACTGCTCCTTCCCAGAGGCTTCACAGAAAGCAAGAGCCTCGTGGAGTTTGGGTCTCATTTCCTCCTCTCTGCAGTTTTGGGTTCCCCTAGGTGGGACAATATTTGGCTACAGCCTGGGCCAAAAAAAAAAAACTGACTTTTCACAAGGCGGTGACCAAACGGGGCAGCGTCACCCAGTCCTTCCCAGCAGCGTGCGCCTTGCAGGGGCTGAGCCAGCCCCGAGGAGCATCCCTCGGGGAGATGCCGGTGTGTCAAAGCTGCTGAGGCTGGGCTTGGTGTGGCGTGGACACAGCCTGCCCTGCACTGCCTTGTGCTTCCCATCCTGCTGGGAACGGCCTGGCTCCGGCCCCGTGGCTGACCACGAACGTGTTTGTTCTGACGCTCGTTCACACTGCAGCCACGGCGCTGGCTGGAAGGACACAGCTCAGGCTCCGTGTCAAACAAAACCCATTCCAGCTGTCTGGGAAGAGAGCAGGATCTGCCTTTGCGCTGCTTTGAGGGGTTTGCAGCTCGCTGCAACGCTTTGTGCCTGCAGTTGTTTCCATAAGCAAGTCCAAGAGAGCCCACGAGCAGGAAGGAATTAGGCACTTATGCAAAGCCCATTAAAGTCAGGGGGAATCTTTCCATTGACTTCAGAGCCTTTGGCTCCCGGCCCTGTGTATCGGGGGCTGTTGTGTGGGATTTCGAGCAGGAAGCGGGAGCAGGACTCTGCAGGTTTTCTCAGCATTTGTTACAGACTTCAGCACAGCTCTCCGTGCCTGTCTCCCTGCATGTAAATTAGGAAGCGTGTAGGCACTGACTGCTCGTTCTGGATGCACAGCCCTAATGTGTGCCTCCCCCGTCCTTCCTGGGGAAGGCAGAGCAGGACCCCTCATCAGCAGGATTAATCAGCAAGGATTCTGTATGGGTCCTGACATGTCAGTCCTGGTGCCAAACCTACATATGATGCGTCAGCCTGAGATGCACAAATGCCATAAACCACAAACTTCGTCTGAAAACCTTGTTCACACAAAGTCCAGATTCACACCAGGGTGAATCCCCTGCTGGGACCTCACAGCATTTCACTGGTTGCACCTCTCCCTGCCTGTTCCCACCCAGCACTTGCAGAGGGATGCACGGCCTTTCGACAGAGTGCAGGAACATGCAATATAGAAAAAAAAAAAAAAAAAAAGGAAAAAAAAAAAAGAGGAGCTGAGCTGCCTCTGTTTCACACCAAGCAGCAGAGAATTGATGTGCACGCTTGGGACCTGACCTCTGGAAACCAAAGCTCTCCAAGGAGCACCATCCCAGGCACCCAAACCTGCCAGCACACAAACAATGAGTGGGATCAATATTAGAGAGGGAAATGATGTTTGGCCTGAAGATCAGCATCCCAGAGAGCTGGTCTGGGTGTTCCCTTTGCAGTAGGACCCCTCCCCACAGCCGGGCATCTCCACCAGCACGGAGGGAGACGTGGCCGTCCCTCCTGGTGGAAATCAGGTTGGGTTTTTTTGTTTCCAGCAGGCTGTGGGTTTGGAAACAAGCTTCGCTCCCACCTGCCGCACGTTCACTGGCTCAGCGGGACGAATTGCCAAAGGCGCCGGGAACTGGGGGCTCGTTCGCGTGACTGAGGCTTTGGCAGAGCGCAGGCTGCTCCGCTTCCACCGCGGGGAAGCGCTGGGAGATGCCGTGGCAGCAGTTCAAGGCCGGGCGGTGCGCTACGAAGTCTAGACAGCGCTGGATGCCGGCGAGCAGGAAGAATTTCGTGTCCCTGCCCCTGCTCACTGCCTCAGCCCGAGCAGCATTCCTCAGCCGGGAGCGGGCCGGGGAAATATTTCGCTCCCCTGTCCCCACAGACCCTCGAGCATGGTTGTCTCCTGCAGGCACCTCCACCCCCAGCGCCCTGCCGGGAAGGTCGGAGCTGTGCCCTGCTGCTGCCCACACCAAGGCTTGCATTTGGCCAAAGGTTGCAGTGCCCCACGGCCAGGCTGCTTGGAGGGAGGACATGGGGAGAAAAAAATTTACAAAGCAAGTTTTTGTTCCTACCTGGAATGAAAGCAGCACCTGCGGAGGGGCAGCACCGGGCAGCATTTCTCTATTTCTCTGCACCATTGCAAGAGGCCCAGCGGAGAGGTTTCCAAGCAGCTGTGCTCATCGCTGTCTGCAGCCAGGGTCAGGAGAGGAGTTTTGGACACAAACCCTCTTAAAAAAAAAATAGTTTCAGAAGCAGTTTTCACTTATTGGAAGATTTCTATTTAGCCTGAGCTGCTAAAGGCCTTTTCCATCAGCTGAGGGGCACGTAGTGCCATTTATAAATAAAAGAGCATTTCAGCAGCTCCTGCAATACAACCCCTGAATGAGGCCAGGGGAATTGGGCAGCACTTCCCTACCCATCGCCACAACCAGGGCACGGCATCTGGGCAGCACCTCCCCATCTGGATCTGTTCAAACAGCATCGGGGTCCGGGGATGGCCACCCTGCCACTCAGCAGCAGTTACAAGGAGAAATAAGATCAAATTATGATCCTTTAGATTTGTCTCTGACCACATACCAAGCACGTATGTGCTGTCCTTAGGTGGGTTGATAAATGCTTCAGATCAGTATTAACACGTGCCAGATGCTGGGGAATCATCTCCCACTTAGGGCAATTACGAGGATGCCCCAGAAGCCAATAAAGCCATGGAGATGATGAGCATCTGCTGGTGGCTGTCAGGCCCCAGCCCAGCAAGATAAATCTCTGTAATAAAGAGGTGTGGGTTTTATTGGTTTATGTTTTGTTTGATTGAGTCTTATGGCATTCAGCACCGGATCCACGCGATTCCTCCTCCCTTCAGGGATTCTCCCTGGGCACAGCAGCCTTCCATCAGCAGGATGCTCCATGGGGCTCCCCCAGCCCTGCATTTCCCTGCAGCCCTTCAGCCGACTCCAGCTGCCCCCAGCACCACATCAGCATCCCCCAGGTGCAGTTTATCAGAGCAAAGAGACCACAACCCTGCACAGCCGACAGAGAAATCCTCATCAGAGACCCTCACCTTCTCTTTGCCTTCTCCTCACCATGCTTCCAGCCAAGACCCAACATTGGCTCCATTTTTTTTCAGCAAGTACCCGTGTGCCAGAGCTTTCTGAAGGGCTGGATGCAAAGCCCTGCAGCTCAGCAGCACCAAGGAACGTGCGGTGCTTTTGGGGACATGAGAGGTCCCCAAAACCTGCAGCAGGAGCCCAGCGTGGCCAAGCCACCCTGCTCCCTGGGCTTTGCTGAACCAGACCACTTCATCTGCCTGAGGGATTGCTACACTATTTAATAAAACTGAGTGTTAACATCGCCCGGGACCGCAGAGCGAGCCCGCAGCGGGCGCTTTGCTCCACCGAGGTATGTGCACAGGAAGGAAAGGGAAGAGTGTGTGCTTGCCTGGCTGGATGCCCTCAGAAACCACGTCCACCCCATTGCCTCCGGGTACGTGTCCGCAGAGCACAGAACAACAGGAAATCATTGGACGTGTATCAGCCCAAACCCAGAGAGCATCGGCCCTGCAATTAGCTATAATTAGAAATCGGCTCCAGCAGCGCGCCCCCGGCAGGATCCTTGCACACCCACACGCTCCCGGGTGCTAAAATGGGGCTTTTGGAGGAACGGGATGGATGCTGATGTCTGTGAGGGCTCACTGATGAGTGAGGGCAGGGTTTGCACCCCGAGCTGATGCCAGGTCGGGTGGGCACAGCTCCTGCCCTGCTGCCCCAGCAGCCGTCCACTGGCCAGCCCCACCAAGCCACTGGTCCCAGCCCCAAATCCCCCCTGGATATACATTTGGGGTTATTTTTTAAACTGCCTTTCTGTACTTTGGTTCTAAAACTGTAGCTTTTCTGTCTTTAATAAAAAAGATAACCTGCTGATCCGCGATCCCACAGCGAGCAAAAATCAACTGGTTCCTCAAGCTCCACGTTCAGCCTGTTCTCCCCTCATCACCCAAACACCAATGGGCTCCTAACCAGCAGCTTGGATGTGGCTGAAGCCAGGGCTATTTTTGCCTTGCTAATGGCCCTGTGAGGCAGTGCCAGCTCTCAGGACCACATCCAGAACATAACAGGAGAAGCTCAGTCCAGGCAAAGAAAGATTCAGTTCTCACTTTATTTTCAGGGCGATTTCACACTTGCGGTGCCCCGGCAGCTAAGGAGCATTTCACAACCTGCCTACTTAATTGTGTCTCCAGCTAAAGCTAAACATTGTCATACGAGCAAAAAAAATTAAATCCAGTGCTTATAAGATCATGGCACTCAGGGAGCTGGTAAAACCACAGCAACCCCAGCTATAATCCTTGCCCTGTAATCTGCATGTCATGAATAACTGCGTAATTGGGCAATAGCTGCAATCCCGGCACACAGTTATTTGCTCTTTGTGTTGAAATAAAATGGTGGGGAAGATGGACAGCAATTGAGCGTTGTGCAGATACTCAGTAATTTTCAGCTTTTTCTATCAACAGACTCTCAGCATTTCCCCGTCGAGGTCCTGGGCAATAAATACAGCAAAGACTTGGCCTTTGTGCGAGCTGAAGCCTGGGAAGAAAGGTGGGTAATTTGAAAAAGGGGAAAAAAAAAAAAAAAAAAAAAGAATTGCACAACTAAAATTGATTTTTTTTCCTCTTGCTGTTCTTTGAGCTGTTTGGTTCACAGATGTTTTGAACAGCTTTTGGCGTGTCAGAGTCTGAGCCAACAGGGCACCCACCTCCCGGCCCAGGGGAAAGCTTGCTGGTTTGATCTCACTTTGGGCACATGGACTAAATGTTCGTGTTTTGTGCAGTGAAATATTACTTTTTTTTTAATCTATTTGGAAGCTTTGAGAGGCACCACCCAACCAACACAAGGCAAAGCATGGAAGAGGAGGTGAACAGACACCTCCTGTACCCCCAGAGCTGCTAGAAAACATTACTGCTCCCAGCTATTCGTCACGTCTTGGCACGGCAGCTGGTTTCCCCTACAACTCCAGGGCCAAATTCAAGATTTTCCACTACTAAATCCACATGAGTCTGTTGATTATAATGGATATTTACTAAATTACATGCAGCTCTAAATCTTCCCCTTAGTGCTTGCAAATTAAATTGTTTCCCTGACTGGTTTTCACAACAGGATCAGACATCCCTGTGCATCAGGGTGGCTCTGCAGCTCCAGCAGCCAGGACAAAACAGAGGAGGAATCCACCGCCTCTTGCTCCCCACCACCGCAGAGGACAAAACACCAAGTGCAGGGAGAAATATTCCCTGCTCTGTGCTCACACACAGCAGATTTCATCAGATTCCAGCCCATTTCACAGGCATTTGCCTCCAGATGAGCAAGGAAGGCAGAAATGGGAATCCAAGGGCCAGCAAAACCCCCCCTGCAGGAGTTCTTATCGTAGCTCGCTGGAGAAAGGTTGTACTATAGAAATACTTCAGCTCCAGATGAATCCAGATGTGAACATCCATCATGAGGTGGCATAACTCACTTTGCATCGACTTTCACCACAGGCCCCAGGATTCAAATCCACGTTCTTCCCCAGTTGCTGTAATTTTCGGCCTATCTCCTGCGATGACGAACCCAGCTAGCCTGAAACTCCCCGTGGCACTTTAATGAGCAGTTTAACCTGAGATATAATTTGCGAAGGTTTAAGTGCGTGCCCAGGAAGATCTATTTCTGCTGCAGGGACCTGTACTAAAACTGGCATCAGCCCCCTCCGAGGCTTTCCCCACTGCTCACAACATGCTTGGATGGAGAAGTCTGCCTGTGCCTTGGGGAAAACAGCCCCGTTCTCCTGGCTGAGGGGACAAGGGAGAGAAGTGAGGGGTGGATTTGTCACCAAGGGCTGCCCAGATATCCCCCCGACCTGCAGACCCCTTCCCACCGCCCTCCTGGCTGCAGGCAAAGCACAGGCTCAGTTGCAATGCACCTTGCCTCGGTAAATCACAGCCCAGCAAGGCATTTTTAAGCCTTGACAAAGGAATTGAATCATCTCCATCCTTCCTAGGAGGTAATAAGCACCATGGGGTTCATTCCCTGATATCCTGCTGTGCCACCAGCAGCCCCCACACCCATCCTGACCCTTCCCCATGTGTTTTAACCCACCCGCCAGCAGCTGTGCTCAAAGGCTTGTCCCAGGGGCTATCAGGAAAGCTGTTTGCTGATGTTCTGCCTGAAAATCAGTGGAGCTGTGCTGCTTCTGTATGAACCCTATTACCCCAGGCCAACCCCTTCCCTCCAGATGGCAGCTCCCTCTCTGCCCTACACGCTGTTCCCTGCCCCGGTACTCACTGAGGGTTAATAACCGAGTTGAATAACAACTCAGTTAATTGCTGATAAGAGACCACTTCTTCCGAGCCTTGTTAAAACTATCCTCGTTATTCTCTTGTTTCAATAAATGTCTCATTGCTGGCTCTCCAGCAAAACAGTGAGGTCTCTGCTTTGCCCCAGCCCCTCCGCAGAGAGGGACCCCGAGGCCGAACTGGCAGGCAAGTTGAGTCAAAGGTCATCATCCAGGCTCGAGTGCCCGTGCTTAAAATGCTGGAGGCATTTTATAGAGAGACATTTTAACCTACGAGAAGTCCCAGTGCCATCATTACATCTTAATTTGACCTGAACACTCCATTTTATGGAGACAGACACAGGCTCCTGGGTGAGCACGCGTGGCTCAGCAGCTCTTCAGCAGGACACTCATTTCTGTTAGCGCATGAGAGTCACCGTTTCTCCTTAAAAAAGGAAAAAAATAAATCTCAATATTATTGTTGACTTGCAGCAAAGTGAGCAAACAGGAAGCAAGGCTGACACTCAGCTCCAGCCCAAACTCCTGAGCTGTTTCGATGGCAAGGAGGGCGGAGGAGCCTGCAGGCTGCAGGGTGAACGCCAGCCCAGGAGACATGCCTGCTCCGGAGTGCTTATGAATGGAGCACTTGTCCTCCAGGGCCTCCCCGGCTCCTCCATTTGTTCTGTTTTGTATGTAATTTACGCTGCGTTTATTGCAGAATGAGCTATTTAATAAATCCTTGTGGCGCAGCTCCCCACGTGAATGCTCCGTTCCAAAATCGTTACTTTTGCTCCAAAATTCTGTCTTCACAGAGCCCCCAGCACAAAAAGTGCAAAGCCACCCACTGCCCTGGGCTGCCTGATACTGGCCTGGGTTAGGATGACCTGGTGAGCAGCAGAGAGGGCAGCCAGGAGTGGGAAAAACAAACAAAAACTAATGGAAACGGGAAAAACTGAGCACGGCCACAGTGCTGCCCAGAAGGAAGCTTACAAATCTCTGCAGCAACCTCAACCTCGAGAAGCAACAAGCTGCTGCTGACCATCCCTACACACCAGTGCTTGTCAATTAACAGCTTTAATTATTATTTTTGACTATTGTTATAATCATATTGTTATTAATACGTTTATTATATTCCATTATATTATGCATCATATCATGTTATGTTATGTTATATCATGTTTTGTTATATCATGTTACATTATATTATATCATGTTATATTATACTATATCATGTTATATTATACGATATCATGTTATATTATTCTAACTGTTGTTATTTGAAACTTTTGAAACTCGTCTCTAAGCCCCAACCCCAGCGACCTCCTGGCTGCCTTCAAGCCAAAGTCCTCTTGCAGCCACGAAGGGGGCCCGAAGCCCTTTGGAGGTTCAGGGCTCCAGGACCTCCTGCCCCAGTACAACCACCTCCTGCCCCAGCAGAGCTGCTGGTGTTCCCATTGATGAACCACATCAAAGCTGTGAACCACAAGCCTGGGGTCATGGCAGGTTTTCCCCCTTTTTTTTCCTAATTTTTTCTGGGAAAGGTTGGGGAGCCACATTTTCCTCCACCCCCCTCCTGCAGTGCCCTTTTCACCTGAAAACACAAAAAATCAGAGTCTCCTTCATCTCACAACTGATCCTTTGGCACTTCCAAGCCTCCCCAAAGCAAAGAGCCCAGGGTCCTTCCCAAATTCCTGGTCTCACCAGGATAGAGTGAAAGCTCCCATTCTTACCTGGTGTAACAGCTTCATTTTATCTCCCTACTAAAAACCAGCCATAATTTTACAGCCTGTCTGCGTGTGGTTTTCACCGGGACAAGATGTGCAATCATAACAGCAAACAGCAGCCAAGATTGTATAGTTTCCTCTGAATAATTTAAAGCACTGCTCTTGCAGACCAAGAGGAGTCCGCCAGCTCCCTCCATGGAGGGGCATGGTGTAAAAACCACACTTAACTCACAGCTGATTTTCTCCTGATAAATTCCTGCTTTTCTTTTGAGAATCCATATGCTTTGGGGTAAAGATTTCCACCTGCCATCGCAGCCTACCATGGCCAAAAATCAGAGGCTGGCGATTTTCCTTTGCGGTCTGGATGAGCTGGCTCCGGGCTGGGCGTCGGGAGGTTTGGGATTCACCCTTTGGTGGAAGAAAGCACAAAGCCCTTCATTTTCTGTTTGTAAACAGCCCCTGCCTGCTGACAGGCTTTAAATCATTACAGAGGAGGTCCCACAGTGGTTTTACAGAGGAACTGATGGACGGGTGAGCTATTGCAGGATGGGGAAGATGTTACAGGGACTGGGAGGGAGGTTGCAGCCCGCTGCCCTGCTCTGTGCCTGACTCTCCTGTCTGTCCCTCAGCACCTTGTCCCAGGTTCCAGCCCCTCTGCTCAGTTCTGCGACTCTGCCTGCTAATAGAAAAAAATACTAAAAGCTCCTCTCTTTGAAAGCCATTTAAATTTAAAAAGAAAAAAAAAAAAAGAAAAAAAAAAAAGCCTCTGCAAACAATCTGCATTTTATCTTCTTAATGGCTCTACAGCCTCCACTTGTATCCAAAAATAATTGCTCTCAGCAAGGGCTTGAAGAACCTTCCTTTCAAATCACGGACCAGATGTTCCTCGGAGACCATTACACAGTTAACTACCAATAAAAGTAATTCCAGAAACTAAGCACTGGTTAAAGGACGCGCCCATGCAGCCCAGCACGGCTCGCAGCGGAGGAATGCGCTGTGCTATTTAACCTCTCGCGGCGCAGACGCGCTTCTCCCTTCCTCCTCGGCAGAGGCCGGCGAGCCGGGCGGCTGCAGAGAGTTGTTTTCTTTGCACTAGCTGGGAAGCCAGCTCTCCGAGGTTCAGCTCAAGTTGAGCCAGCGGCCAGACGGCCAAAAACCCAGCATTGCTTAAGAGGTCAGCGCCGCTTCCAGCCAGCCCCAGCGCGGCCAAGACAAACGGCGCCGCGGCCTCCCCTCTGCAGGGCACGGGCACGCAGCAGCACGAGCAGGGGTCACCAGCATCCCCCACGAGCCCTGCAGCAGCTCCGCTCCTTAGCAACTTTTTCAGGGGCTGTGGGTCAGTGTCCTTTGGATGGGAAGGGGTACTGGTGCAGGGGGCACGACTGGAGCCTTCCAGACCTCGTTTGTCCCAGTGGATGGTTGGACCAGCGGGTCTTGGAGGTCTTTTCCAGCCTTAATGATTTGGGTCTCGCCACCCTTATGTTCTTCCTGGACATGGGATCCTGCCTCAGCCACCCAAACCTTCATAGCGCCTTCAGGGATAGTCAGAGGGGGAGAGGTCAGGAGGAAAAGCAACACCACGCTCGACCCAAACATGAACAGCTCTGGCACATAACATCCATGTCATGCCCTCTCCTGGACTGCAAATGGTTTTTCACCTTGTTTGTGCTCAGCAGTGCAAAAGCAAACTGCCAGAGGGGAGCCCAGAGAAGCGGAGAGCTTGCTGAGCCAAGAGGATGAGCCTCAAGGAGCTGCTAGGAGGGGAGGTGGGGGAGAACATGAACACGAGCCCGTGAGAGCTGCTGGGGGTCCCGTGGGGAAGCACCAGGGGTGTTGTGCCTGGGGCACCTCTCCTCATCCACCTTCTCCACTTTTCACGTTTCTAAATGTTTTCTGCAGCACGGGAAGGGGGCTGAAGGTGTGGGGGGAGCAGGATGAGCCCCGAGCTCAGTGCATGGCACATCTGGGGCCCTTCCCTGCCAAAACTCAGGGTCTGAGCATCTGATGTCACCTGGGAGCCAGAGCCAGCAGCTCCCGACCTGCATAGAGGGTGGGAGGGGGTCAGGAGGTGGCCAGCTCCAAGGGCTCCAGGTGAGATTTGCAGCCAGAAGCACCACAAATCACCCAGGTTTTTCCCTGGGGTAGCCCAAGCCGTGGCATCACCTCTATTTCCAGCTGCTCAACGTGCCCCCAGGCTCCCCCGCTCCCTTCGAGCTTTTCTCTTTCCCCATCAGGGACAGGAACTGCAGCCACCTTTTTTATAAGCTCCACGTACAGAACAAACCCCTGACCCTGGGCCAGTCTTTTCCCAGTAGTCCTCATCTGCTTTAGGGGCACAGTTTTGGGGGTACCAGCCTCAATCCCTGTGACCAGGACGGAGCTGCGTTCCTGCATCCTGATGTGCCGGACACATTTTCCCAGTGAAATGGCAAATACTTGGCTCCCCCGCCTTGTATTTGTGTTTTCTTTCTAATGTTGTGTGGCTGCCTTGGTGTTTAATCCCAGTAATTAATGAGACGGGGAGAAAAGAACAGTTCTCATCTCCTTCTCCCTTCTGCAAACATTACAATCAGCGGAGTTGGCCTGGGTCATTTCTGTGCCATTTCCAGCAGGGAGAGGAAGGAGCGGCAGGCAGAGGCATTTACCTGCTGGCAAGCAAGACACCTCTCTGAAGAAGATCATTTTAAAGCCAGCAATGTGTGAAAGAATTCAAATTATGTACATTTCCCAATATATTATGAAAAATAAAAATAAAATAACAAAAAAATGGAAAATCTTTTGTTGTAAAAAAAAAAAAAGAAAGAAAGAAAAAAAGGAAAACCTTCTGTTTATTAAAAAATGACTTTGCAAATGACCTGCTGGTTACTATCTGAAATAGAAAGGAAGTCCTTCTTCACACAGGATGTCATTGCACGTTTATTTAAAGCTTTAATGATATGTTTGGGGACATCATCCACGCCTGACTCTTTCTCCATTGCAACTGTCTGGAGGAGGGAGCCTTTTCTTCGCTCTTAAAATAGTAAATGAGGCCAATTATCTCACGGCAATTCCAAATGGTAATTTGATTCCTCTTTAGCTGTCCGGGTCCTATCACAGCAGGTTTTGCAGGTTAGGTTTGGGATCATCTCCCCATCTCCCTCCGCTCGGCTGAGCACCACAGGGTGCCAGGGCACAACCTGGTGCCCAGGGGAGGCAGCACCAGCGCTGACCCATGAAATATGGTCTCCTCCTTCACTGCTTCTTGTGTTGGAGATTCAGAGGAGACCCGGGCTGAAATCAGTGCCAGAGGTGGGCCAAGAGCAGAGGGAGCTTGGTCCAAGCGCCCTGGGGAGCACAACGAATGGGGTAACAAATAAAGCATTCCCGCAGGAATGGCCCCATCCTGCAAATCCCAAAGGCACAAACCCCAACAGGCAGCAGGAGCAGGCTGTGCCCAGGACAAAAGCCATGCCAAAAATTTGGGGCTGTGGCAGCAAGACCCCGGCAGCATTAAATAATAATGAGAGTGATAATTTGGCATTCCAGCCCGTGGCAGTCACTACCACTTTGGGAAGGATCGCAGGGCTTCAATTGAGTACAGATTAATGGAATCGATTTATTATTTTTTTTTTTGTTTCTTTTTAATTAGTCTCATTAGAAACTAAATGATCTTCCTGCGGAGCACGCAAATAGCACAAAGACGCGGGCCCGGCTGATGGTTTTTCTCCCGGTGCAGTTGCTCAGAATTAGCGTTGCGAACCAGGAAAGATTTAATAGTGGTTTCTGGCAGAGATTAGCAGCGGGCAGCAGCTCAGAGAGGATTAAGAACGAAGCAAGCATTAGGCAGTTTTGATGGAGAGTTTGTCAAAGTTGGTCTATGAGTTTAACGTGAATCAATGGAGGCTTTCAACGGGAGCCGTGTTTGTCCCCGGTGATTCATTCTGGCATGTTCAGCTCCAGATTTGGTTAACTTCAGCTGGATAAGCTCCTTTTTTTAAACAAAAACGGGGGGAAAAGTCCCATTGTTGGCCACAGGTCATTGCTTATTATTGGGGTTATTATGACAATGGTTTGAGGACGGTTTGAACCCTCGTGTTCAGCTGAGGTTCGTGCCTGCGATTTTCTGACATACTGTGGAAAATACAGAAAACTTGGTATTATACAAAAAAAGTGACCTCCCCAATAGCTCAAGCCCCAAAGCTTCAAATACGAGAAGAACGGAGCAGAGCAATTCTGAAATTGCATTTCTGCAGGAGAATATGAACCAGCAGAGGTGCAGAACATGAACCAGCATCTTCCGAAGATGAAGAGAGGGAGGGGAGGTGGCACAGGAAGGCATTTTGGCAGGCTCATGGGGACTGGGCTGCGGGCAGGAGCCCGTGCCATGCCCACGGCACACTCAGGGACAGAGGCACCCCCAGGAGCCCTCCAGCCACCCCCCAGGGGATCAGCTCCTGCAAAAGGCACACCGCAGGCTCCAGGACATTTGCTTGACCAACAGCTCTGCTGACAGATGCCCGTTTGCGTGGCTCAAAAACCCAAATCCCAGCACAGGTCCCAAAGCCTCTGCTCCAGGCAGCCGAAGCCGTACTTGACTTTCCCTCTTTCTGCAGTTTATTTTTTGTTCTCCCTTCAGCAGAGCGCCGGAGCCAGGCTAGTCTGGTCACGCTCCCTTTGTTTACAGCCAGTTTCTCCTCCATTTTCCTCCTTTGGCCTGGTGCTTCTCAACCTGCTCCGCGCTGGCACCCCCAAACCTCACCCCGGGGCTCTCCGGCCCCCTGGACGTCCCCCAGCAGCTCCCAGTGCTCCCACAGCCCGTCCCAGCACGTTCCCACCGCGAGCCTCTGGGAGCAAACCACCGGGGCGAGTTTCCTCGAGTCTTTTTATTTATTTTTTTTAAGTCCTTAAAGAAATAAAAGCCGAGCAGGAGCCGTGTGCCAGCAGCACGGTGGAGGGGTCGCAGTGCAGCTGGGGGGGCTGCCCGCTCTGCACCCACAACTTGCCCCCAGCCCCACACACCCCAGGACCCCTCAGGAACCCCCCAGGACCCCTCAGCAACCCCCAGAGCCCTCCAGCACCCCCTCAGGACCCTCCAGCATCCCCTAGGACCCCTCAGCACCCCGCAGGACCCCCCAGCACCCTGAGGGGTGCGCACCCCGCTCCCCTCCAGCAGCCTCCGCTTTCGAGAGAACGGGACCGGGGGTGGGGACAGAGGTCCGGGGGGCAGCTCCCCGGGTCCCCCGCTCTCCCTTTCTCCCCGCCCCGGCCTCTCCCCGCGGCGGGGGCCGGCCCCCAGCGCCCTGCCCGCTCCCCGCCCCGAGGTGCCCGCACGCCCCGCTCCGCCGCTCGGGCTCCCCCCCGCGTCCTGCACCGGGAGGAGGCGACGGCGGCGGCTGGGGCAGGGCTACCGATTCCCCCCCTTTCCAAAAAAAATAAAAAAATAACAAAAAAATAATAAATAAATAAATAAATAACCCCCAACCGGGTGCCTCCCGGTTCCCTTCGCCGGCCATGCCGGGACCGCGGCGGGACCGGCCGGCCGTGCTGCTGCTGCTCGGGGCGCTGCTGGCCGCAGATCTCTACTTCCATCTCTGGCCGCGGGTGCGCAAGGAGCTGGCTCCGGAGGGACCGGGGGGTCCGGGCTGCCCCTGCCGCCCCCCTCGCCCCGCTACCGCCGCCGCCGCCTCCGTCCCCTCCCCGCCGCCGCCGCCGCCGCCACCCCGCGGCCGCGCCGCCGCCTCCGCGCTGCGGCGCCTCTTCGGGCACCCGCTGTACCGAGCCACCGCGCCCCCCGGCCCCGCTGAGCCCCTGCTGGGCGCCCGCGAAGCCCTGCGCTACTACCGGCGGAAAGCGGCCCGCTGGAACAGGTGCGTCCCGCCGCCGCGGCACCCGGACCCCGCAAACCCGGCCCCGGTAGACGGCTCCCCCGTGGCTGGTTCTGGGGAGCCGGCGCTGGCACCCATCTCTGGGTATCCTGTCTCTGGGGAGCCATCTCTGGGACCCATCTCCGGGAACCCCATCTCTCTGGGAACCCATCTCTAGGAACCCCATCACTGGGTACCCATCTCTGGGAACCCCGTCTCCAGGTGTCTGTCTCTGGCACCCATCCCTAGAACCTGTTTCTGGGTACCCGTCTCCAGGAATCCCATCCCCAGGTACCCATTTCTGGGTACCCATCCCTGGCACCCATCTCCAGCATTCATCTCCGGGCACCCGTCTCTGGGAACCCCATCCCCAGGTACCCATCTCCAGGTACCCATACCTGGTACCTATTTCTGGGTACCCACCTCCAGGAACCCCATCTCCAGATACCCATTTCTGGGCACCCATCTCCAGGTATCCATCTTTGGGATCTCCATCTCTGGATACCCCTCCCCAGATACCCCTCCCCAGGTACCCATCCCCAGGTACCCATCCCTGAGCACCCATCCCTGGCTACCCCATCCCCATCACCCCATGGGATGTGCCTGGGGGCTTCCTGGGGTCCCTGCTGCTCTGCTGGGGGAGGTGAGGAGGTGAAGGATGAGCCCCTGTCAGCTGTGTCACCCCGGGGATAAGTGCCTCTGCTCTGTGCCACCTTTTTCAGCTTGGGGACAGAACAGAACAGGTTCCTTGTGCCCAGCAGTTCCTTGTCACCCAGCTGGGTGACAGCCGGAGCCCCCGACTGTCACTGCAGTCTGTGATAGCGGTGCTGGGGGGCTGGCTGCCCGTCCAGCCCCTCTCCTGCTCCCCTTGCCAACTTCTCTGCTGCAAGAGAAGGTGTGGAGGCTTTGACTTTTAGCCAGAAAGCGATTCCCAGCTCCGAGCCGCTCTCCCAGCACAGCTCTCTTCTTGCTGCCTCTCCCAGCCCCAGCCATGGTCGTGGGAAAACTTCCCCTGTCCCCCCGTCCCCAGCCCTTCCGTGGTGCTGTCACCCGAGGGATGGTGACCCTGGGCACCAACTCCGAGCGTGGTCCCTGCCCCAAATCCCCTCGCAGGAGGGCTGTGTCCCAGCTGGCAGCAGCCAGCATCCCCTGCGTCCCCGCTCCTCCCTTCACCCCCCTGGCCTCTTCCTTCTCTCCCTGCCCGGTGACTGAGGATGGGGCGAGGCAGTGCTGTAAAGGGGTTTTTACATCAGCTGGGTGGGACGGCGAGCAGCAGCGGGGTGCAGGCGATGAGCACACGGCTTTGCAATGCTCCCAGTGCACAAGAAGCCCGGCAAGGAGCTAGGGTGCAGGCAGCAACCCCGCTGCTTCCCACTCCAAAACCACACAGGGCAGGAGGGGATGTGGCCACTGTCTGTCCCCGAACTTGCCATGTCCCAGCAGAGCCCAGTGTGGTCCTTCCTGTGCCCGCTGCACCGCTGCCAAGCTCCGAGCAGAGCCACAGCCAAAAGCAAAGCCATTAATGCACGGAGCACCGCCGGCTGCCCTTGGACTCTTCGCTTAAGCAGCAGCAACTAAAAATAACAAAACGGTGCACAAAGTGGTGGGGAGAGCCTCGGGGATGCGGCGGTGGCAGGGCTGGAGCTGTTCTGTGTTCTGAGCAGGGTCGGGGCCCCGAGAGGCTCTGCCTTTGCTGGAGGCAGCCCGGGGGAGGGCAAAGCCTCTCCAGGATCCCCTCGAGCCCCTGGTGCTGTGGGGAGGCGCAGGGCAGGTGGGTGCTGAGCTGGGTTTCAGCACAGAGCTCAGTTTGGCGGCGATGGTGAGCATCCCGGGGACCAGGCTGGGCACTGCACCTGAGGCTGAGCAACGCCTCGGGGACACGCCAGGATTCGGGGAGCAGGATGGGACCGCGGGGAGAGGGGACGTGACCAGCACCAGGATCCTAAGCACCTCCAGAAGAGCACTTGAGGCCAGGTGCTCGCAGCAGCAATGGCATGATCTGCAGCCCAGCCTGCAGGACGGGCCCTGCTGTTTGGTCAGAAGGCTGCGTTTCCCTCTGGTATTTGCTGCTTTGTTTAAAAGCGCTCTCGGCACTGATGCCGTGGCCACACGTTGCCTTGTGCTCGGAGGTTTGGCCGTTCTGGAGCCAGGAGGAGATCTGCAGGGCCGCCTGCCCTTGTTTGACTTCCAATTGCACCTCTGGGGAGAAGGGGGCAGCGTATTGATTGCTCCTCAGCCACTTGGAAATAAAATATATGGTGCTCGTAAACAGGGAAGGCGCTGGGGCCTCTCCTTTCCTTGGCACTGCAAACTGAGCACAGAACGAGGAGGCACTCACCAGGGCTGCTGCGTTTCGTAAGGCCATTCGTTGCTGTGGGCACAGATGAATTTATGGCTCCAGGAGGCCAGAAGCACTGCACGGCTGGCGTCCTCCCTGTTTCTGCTCCTAGGCCTGGCCCCCAGCACACCCCGCAGTGTGCCCGGGTGCTCCCCTTAAGCGGGGCCAACCCCCGTACCTAATGCATGGCACAACTGCTTCGTTTTTGTGTCTGCAAGGGAATAAATCGGTCTGGGACTCTGCCAGTCCGTGGCGTGGTCCTGGATGTGGCAGAGTTGGGATGAGAGCAGTGAGGGAGCACGGCGAGGTGCATCCTACCTGCACGCAGCGCTCGCTGCCCGTCCCGTTGCCTTCCCCTGGTATCGGGCGAGGAACGGAGCTGCAGGATGCCAACCATCTGCTGAGGCTGGTGGGGATGCGGGAAGGGAAGAGCAAAGAAACAGCCGTGCCCCTTCCAAACAAACAAAACAACCTGCTGAAAAACTCCAGAGCTTATTTTTATCCTCGAAGGAGCAGCTTCAATGCCCCAGACTCTGACTGAGTGGTCAGCCCTGCCCACGGCACAGAGCCCGGTAGCACGGGGACACCAGGGCCAGCAGACACCAGTACCCCAAGCCCGGTGTCACCCCACACCGTGCCCCTCGCAGCCCTGGCCTTCTGCTGCTGGATCCATCTGAGCACAAAGCCTGGGCAACCCCGGGGCTATTTATAGCAAGCTATAAATGAACCCTTTTTATTATTATTATTTTTTTTACATTATTATGTCTTTTGCAGAGCTCTGTTCTTACAGGGAAACATTTCTGGAATCCTGGGGGGACAGGAGAGGCCGAGGGAGCCATGTTTTGGGTTTCAAGGCTTGCAGGGGGCCGCAGGCCCTGCAGCACCGTGCCCGCTGCACGTTGTGGCCGGAGCTGCCGGCTGCGAGCTGCCTTCCCTTGCCCAACGGCTGCATTTTTTCCCCATTGCTCACCGCCACCCGCGGGGGAACGGGCCGCCTGCATGGGAAGCGGGAGAGCAAATATGGTAAAATATTCGGGCAGGGAAATTCCCTAGGGAAAATTCCTGAGTCATTCCCCAAAACGGGACACCGGGGTCTTTTCTGTCCCGCTCTGGGGATGCATGCTGACCGCGTGCCTCTGGCTGGCCTGGTCCCGCTGACCCAAAATCCCAATACAAATTCGGAGAGGGAACGGGCTGCCCCGACCCCCTGCTTGCTCCCTTCCCTCCATTTCACCCCAGCTGATACCAAGAAGGGCCCCTCAGCACCTCCAAACGTGCTCGGGTGGAGAAGGCAGATGGGACAGCCCCACAAAAGATGGGACAGCCCCACAAAAGCCACTGCCCTGCTCAAGGATAGAGGCTCTTGGCACCTCCCTGCCTCCATCGGCTCCATCACAGGCCCCGGGTTAATGAACCACTCGTTATCAGCCCCCTGTTTGCCCTCCCTGCTGTGTCTCGGCACTTTCAGAGCAAACTGGGCTTCGTTTTCCCCCTGTCAGGCCTGTATTTGCAGGCTCTGCCGGCGTTAATGAGAAACTAACGCTGTGTCCTCTGCCAGCTGCATGAGTGACATTTGGTGGTAGTTTAGCCAAGTTTGGGGCGAAACCACCGGTGTTTTGAATATGAGGGAAATGCTGGTGGCTTGTGGAGATCTCCTGGGTTTGTTGCAGCACCCAGGAGGCCCCCAGGGCTCCATCCACCAGGAAAGGGCTGGATTCAACCCCGAATTTAAGAGATCTAGGGCAGGACGCTGCCAGGCGGCCTCCAGCCTCCCTGCTCACTAAAGCACAGGCCACAGATCTTGGGAAGCAATTTCAGACCCCAGAGATTTTCCTAACATGCCAGCCCTGCTGCCTGGGACCTCCGGGCTCAGGAAAAAGCTCTGGCATAGACATAGTGATGGTAAAGAAAATCCTCTGAGGAGAACAAGCCCCCGTTGTTCCCCTGGGCTCTCCAGACACCTCACACTGCAGCCAGCCCCCTGCCTCAGTTTCCCCTCGAGCAGCACCATACCCACCCCATCAGACAGCGACCCCAGAGCACCGAGGATTCCCATCCCATGCCTCATCCTCCTCACCCTGTGCCCGCTGTCCTGCAGGAGACACAAGCTGTACCGGGAGGAGCTCAACCTGACGTCCCCGGCCACGCTGCTGCCGCTGCGGCCGGAGGCCAGCTGGCTCCAATTCCACCTGGGCATCAGCCGGGATGGGCTCTACCCTCGTTCCAGCCCCGCCGTCAGCAGGCTGCTCCGGGACATGCGGGATTTCTCCACCGTCAGTGCCGGTGAGCTGTGTCCTGGCACGGGGACGGGGACGGGCCCTACACCCGTGGTCGGTGGCTTCAGCCCCACCAGGTTCTCTTCTGCCACCAGGGCACGGGGATCCGTCCTGCTGGGGGATGTCCCGAGCCCTGCGCTGGTTTTCTTTTGGGTTTTGTGCTGTGTGGTTGTCGTTGGTTTGCCTTGAGATGGGAGAAGGGGCATGGCTGGGGTCATTTCTCCAGGATTTTTGGTGCCACGCTGTGGGCCTGTTGCATTGCAGCTCATCCCGACAGGCTGCAGGGAGCCGTGGCGGTGCAGGGGGTGGGCAGCAGGAGGGCGAGCCCTGCACGGCCCCTTCCTCACCGTTCCCCCTGTCCTTGCAGACTACAGCCAGGACGAGAAAGCTCTGCTGGGAGCCTGTGACTGCAGCCAGAGTGAGTGAGTCCCCTCGGGTCCCCACTGTCCCTGCCAGCCCACACCAAACATCCCCACATCATCCATCACTTCACCCAGCCGGGCAGGGTGACGCTGGGACCCCTCCTTTCCAGCTCCTCTGCCCTAACCCGTGGCAAAGATGCCCTTCACCAGACAGTGCCAAGCCCCTCACCCTCCAATTTAAGCCGGTTTAATTTCCTCCTCAGTCGTGAAGCCCAGTGGTGTGCACCTGAAGCTGGTCCTCAGGTTCCAGGACTTCGGGAAAGCCATGTTCAAGCCCATGAGGTAAGGCAGAGCCTTAAAAAAAGGACCTCAGGGTGCTTTTCTCCCACCAGCTGGCTGTTTTTTCCACCAGAGACTGTGCATCCCTTCCCCAGAGGGCTGTTTTCCCTCGTTTCTCCCTGGATTCCCCAGTGTGCCCTGCATCTGCCTGGGATCTGAGCGTGCAGCTCCCTGTGCTTGCCCTGTGCTCACCCCCTGATCTCTTCCAGGCAGAAACGTGAGGAGGAGACACCCGAGGATTTCTTCTACTTCGTCGACTTCCAGCGGCACAACGCGGAGATCGCCGCCTTCCACCTTGACAGGTCTGGGCTGCCGGGTGCTGTGCCCGTGGGCAGCTTGGCGCTGAGCCCTGCTGAGCTGCTGGGCCAGAAATCACCTCTGCAAGCACCGTGGTGGGAGCTGGATATTTGGGAACAGTCCCCAGCAGAAGCCGAGGACTCACGTTTGCCTTGGGAAGCAGGCTGGAAGGGACCGGGCAGGCTGCAACTGGATTGCTTCTTGGAAGCAGAGGGCATTGCCCGAGGAGCAGGGCACAGCCTCGGCTGTTTCACCCGCTGGTGCTGACTCAGCAGTCAGCAGAGGTTTTCCATTCTCAGACATGAATGTCTTCCTGCCCCAGGCCCTGATTTTTTAATGACCATGTGAGATGGAGCGGCTGAGATTGAGCTCCTCTGAGCGGGGCGAGCCCCCTCACCGCCCCCCATCCCAGCTGCGTGGCACCAGGGTCAGTGCCTCAATGCTCAGCACCCACCTCACAGAAAGGCCCCGAGGGCTCGGCTGCCTCCCAAAAGACAGGGCTTGCACGCAAGGAGACAGGAGCAACTGGTTAGGGAAACGATACAAATCCTGGAGCACATCCAGACAGTCCCAGGCGACAGCTATTAACATACCAGAATAAAACTCAGCCTCGTTTTATTGCAGAGGGTAAAACGATCCTGGCTATTTGCTAGAAAGAAGCCAGAGGGAAAAAAATCCATTTGGGTGCAGTCACTGCAAAAACAAGGGGATGAAGACCAATGATTTGTGAACAGGAGGGATGCAGGCAATGCCCGCTGCCCTGCCTCGCTGTCCATTGCCATCGTGTCCCTTTCCCCGTGCAGGATCCTGGATTTCCGCCGGGTGCCCCCCACCGTCGGGAGGTTGATCAATGTCACCAAGGAGATCCTGGAGGTCACCAAGAATGAAGTCCTGCAGAGCGTCTTCTTCGTCTCGCCAGGTAGGCGAGCACTCGGCTGCACGAGCTAGGGCTGCAGGCAGCTTGGGCAAGGCAGGTGGAAGAGCAACTCATGCAGAAACAGAGTTGAGCTCTTTTATCTGCCCACTTTTCCCATCCTCTCCCTTGGCAGGGACTGTCCATCAACCAAAATTCATGTATCCCACACAATTTGGCAGTTCACATCCATTTTATGGTTACAGACACCCAGTACCCGTCGTGTGATGGGGCAGGGGTCAGTCTGGGCTCCTCTGCAGCCTCCTGCATCCCTCAGCTCCTTCCCCCAGCTCTGCTCTGTTCCCTGCAGCCAGCAACGTGTGCTTCTTCGCCAAGTGCCCCTACATGTGCAAGACGGAGTACGCGGTGTGCGGGAACCCCCACCTCCTGGAGGGCTCCCTCTCCGCCTTCCTGCCCTCTCTCAACCTGGCGCCACGACTCTCCATCCCAAACCCCTGGATCCGCTCCTACTCGTTTGATGGAAAAGAGGAGTAAGTGGGTAAATGCCGCCGCTGCTTCCATATCTGTGTCTTAGGGGAGCATGGGGAGGGGAACAAAAAGGATGCGGGCGGGCAGACAGGGAATGGGAGGGAGCAGCTCCAGCTGGGAGGGACCCACAAAGACCACCGGGTCCAACTAGGTCTTTTTAGCCTAATAACTTGGTTCACTGGGCCTGTTTAGCCTAATAACCTGGTTCACTTGGCCTCTTCAGCCTGGAGAAGAGGAGGCTGAGGGGAGGCCTCATGGCAGCCTACAGCTTCCTCATGAGGGGGAGCGGAGGGGCAGGCACCAATCAGTTATTAGTGACCAGTGACAGGACCCGAGGGAATGGGGTCAGGCTGTGACGGGGGAGGTTCAAGCTGGATATCAGGAAGAGGTTCTTCACTGAGAGGGTTGTCAGGCACTGGAGCAGGCTCCCCAGGGACGTAGTCACAGCACCAAGCCTGTTGGAGTTTACGAAGTATTTGGACTGTGCTCTCAGTTATATGGTCTGAATTTTTGGGTAGGCCTGTGTGGGGCCAGGAGTTGGACTTGGTGATCCTTGTGAATCCCTTCCAACTCAGGATATTCTCTAATTCTGTGATTCTATGAACTGTCAAATGGAGGCCGGGCAGAGGCAGCAAGGCCGGATTCAGGTCTGGCCCCTGGTTTCAGCTTTCGGCCTCCCTGCACACCCAAGAGGAGGCGAAGGCAGCGTTGGAGGCCATGGCCCTGCTCTCAGGGGCACCCCTTCCTAGCAGAGACGTGGCTCCAGCAGCAGGGCCGAGGCGTCCATCCCAGCTCTCCACACAGGAGGTGGCTTTGGGAGCTGTTAGGGCACGGCTGACCGCGTCCCCCCTTCCCCTCGGTCTCCTGCAGGTGGGAGGTGAATCCACTCTACTGCGACACTGTGAAGGAGATCTACCCCTACAGCAGTGGCAACCGGCTGCTGAACATCATCGACATGGCCATATTTGACTTCCTAATAGGTAGGGTGAACAGGGCAACAACGCTCTTCCTTCCACGGGGGCCCTTCATCAGTGCTCCGTCCTCCCTGCCCCACCGCAGGGTTTGCTGGAGCCATCCCTGCTGCTCCAGGGAGGGTTTGGGGCAGCTCCTAATGGTGAGCAGGCATGGGGCAGCCCCAAACCCATCCCAGTCAGCTCCAGGGGAGCAGCTCCAAGTGTCTCGGACACTCCCAGCGAGCATTTCATGTGGATTGGAAAGAAAACGCAGGGTAAACTGGAAAATCACTCGGGCACTTGCAAGGGAAACTCTGCTCCTGTGTCTCCCCTTTACCAGGGAACATGGACCGCCACCACTACGAGATGTTCACCAAGTTTGGGGATGACGGCTTCCTCCTGCACCTGGACAACGCCAGGGGGTGAGGCGGGGAGGCTGGGGGCAGGCAGGGAGGGTGGGGGCAGGCGGCACGGCGCTGAGCTCCCTCCTTACCCACAGGTTCGGGCGGCATTCCCACGACGAAACCTCCATCCTGGCCCCGCTCACCCAGTGCTGCATGTAAGTGCCCCGTGAACAGCTGCCTTGCAGAGCAGCAGGCAAGCGTAAGATGCTTGAATGCCCACCAAAGCATTGGTCTTGCATGTGGAAGGGCTTTTGCTGCTTTTTCTGCTGGATCGATCCCTTCCAGCCATCGCCCGGCACTTCCCAGCCCATCGACGTGAGGTGCTATCCGCCCGACACGAAGCTCGGAAATCTCCATCCAAAAGCTTTGGTAGTTGATCAGGTTTCTTCCCATGGCACTACGGAGCAGCTCATCAATTTTACTGTTTGAATCCTATCTTTGCTGCCCCTTTATTAATTCACATAAATCAACAGCTGAAAGTTAAATTACAGAGGCAGGAAAACAGCTGCTCTTCCCCGTGGTTTCTCTTTAGGAGATGCCCAACCTATTTCCTTGCTGTACCTGCTCCAGCTAAGCCTCGGGGCGGTAATTGCACTCCCCCCCCCCACGTTTGTATTACCAGATCTAATTTTAAAAACTGCCATTTGCACCTAGCAGGACTTTTCACTTGTAATTGCAGGCTCTCAGTGAATCCTTCACCTGAACTCCTGTTTTGCGGGGTTCAAATTAATTCTGCCTCTTAATTTGACCAAACAGTACTAGCCACAGGTCAGATCCTTCCTATTCATCCAGATCCACCCCCCAGAAGCTGTCCTTAATTTAGTGCTCCTGGTGGCAGCAGTAACAAGCCCTGCAAGTCGCACCTTTTAATAAGCCAGCTCTGGCCTGGAACAGCATAAAAGCAACTTGTGCTGCCTGAGGGAGCTGCACAAAACCTTATTTCCTGGACCAGATGATCCATTCGGTGCGGGGGAGCATCCAAAAAATGTTTGGAAAGAAGTGGAAAGGTTTCTTTAAGTCCAGAGGTCACCGATGTGTCTGTGCCCTCCACGTGTCTGCTCCCGAGTACAGAAAGTGGCACAGATGTAGCTGTGCAGTAAGAGGTGATCTTTTTCCTCTGTTAAAACCCAAAACGAGGAGCAGATAAGCCTGAAAACAGCCCCCAATTAATCTGGCACATGCATCTTCTTGGCTGAGGTCTCTAGAAAGCTCTGGGTCAAATCTTCAACACTTCAGCCTGTTGGAGGGTTCACCGTGCCGTGCAGGAGGGGAGTTGAGCTGGTGGCAGGCTTTCCATCCCGCGCTCCCTTCCACCTTCTGCCAATTTCTTATGCAACTGTTAGGGCATTAAAAGAGCTGCTCCCTGCAGGGTCAGACTACCCCGTTCTCCACCTCCGAGCACCATCGCAGAGCAAACACAGCTGGTGTTTACCCACAGCAGCTCCTAGGGTCACCCCTCACCAGGAGGGACCGCACAGGGCTCCCTCCGGCAGCAGCAGAGTCGTGCGCTCCGATGGTGAGCTGGGTTTAGTGCTGGGCCAGTCCTTTTTTGTGGCTTCATCTGGATCACACATGCAAGGCAAGCCCTTGAGCACAATTTAAAGTACCTGTCCTGGTGGCAGCCAGCCGTGGTGCCTCATGTGGCTCCCAGGAGCGTGGCACAGCGGCAGCAAGCACCTTTGCCATCCATCACGGTACTGATGGATGGCCTGGGTAAATAACAGGCATGCAAGGGCAATTTCTGCACCTGGCTGAAACGCTCCTGGCTGCACCTTTTGCTCTCTGAAAATCCTGGCTAAATGGGACTGGTTCCACAAACGTGGGCTGCAACTTTTTGGAAATTTAGAAGGCAATAATTAAAATTACCGATCAATTCAGTAATAGAGATGCTGAAATCAAAACGCTTTTGCTGAGGATCAAGTAAGTAATTTCAGTATACTTAGTTTCAGTCCCAGAAGCATTTCAAGAATACAGCTTTTCATCCTGCTTTCCATCAAAGGGAAATATTTAAGTGTCAGTCCCTCTTCAGGTGAGATGTCAGTTAGATCAGTTCCACAAGATACTCTCTTTTTGCTCAGTTTTGACAGGAGACTTTTCCTCACTCACCACCAGCTAAGACATGCCCCTTCATTTTTACCTCTCCCTCTGCCCCATAAATATCTTTGGGAACACAGCACTGTTACTGATCAGCCAGCCAATTCTCGCTAGGCTGCAAAAGGCTCACGTTTCTGATTTCTCTCCCTTCCAGAATAAAGCGGATGACGTGGTTGCGACTGCAGCTCTTGGCCGAGCCCGAGTACCGGCTCAGCGATGTGATGAGGGAATCGCTCCTGCAGGACCCCCTGGCACCTGTCCTCACCGAGCCCCATCTCCTGGCTCTGGACAGGCGGCTCCAGCTCATCCTGAGGGCTGTGAGGAAATGCATAGACACCTACGGAGAAGCCAGGGTGGTGGCCAACGACACCATGCCAGCCGGGGCTCCCACGTCGGACAGGGCCAAGCTGAGCACGTAAAGTCCTGAACTCATGCTCAGAGGCAGGGGAGACCCCTGCGAGGCAAGCAACGTTTTAATAGCTGGTAATTTCCACCTACAAATTGTGCTCCCTCCACCTGCGAGACTGGGAGGAGAAACTCTTTGGGAGATCTTCGAGGATCGCGCTGTGGCCTGGCTGGGGCACCCCGAGGTGGGACATGTCCTGGGGGGCACGCGGGGCTCAGCCTGCCCAGGATCTCAGCCTTGCTGTGAAGGACACAAACTAGATCCAAGGATGAGGCTTGAATAAAGAGATGCCAAGAGCATTTTCCTCTTACCAAGGCTGTGTTCTGTAATCAGGAGTGAGTATCTGAGGAAGGGGCAGCCTTACTTTGCCTGCTGCTCTGATATGAGGTGACGCCGATTCCCCACGGCCAGCCTCGAGCACCTCTGCAGGGAATTCACCATCAGACCTGTCCCTTGCCTCCTGGTCTCAGCAGAAAGCGATGGACCTGCTCTGCTTTGATCTGTGAAGGTGCCCAGAAGCCCACTGCCCCCCAGGGCAGGAAAATCACTTCTATTTCTACCTGCCCCATGGGTGGAAGAACCAGTCAGGGTTATAGCAGGAAGGCAGATATGTATTGACCCCATAGAGTACAGCCCTGTTAAAAATAATAATAATAATAAAAAAAAAATCGAATGTCTCAGAGACATAGGACTGTATTTACAATTCACGATGATACCCACTTCTAGTAAAAAAAACATGTTGCCAAAGCAGAGGGCTCCTTCAAAGGTCATCTTCTTGTAGCTTTGAAGTCACTCAAGTTACCAGAATTCCCTGGGAAATATAAATGGTCTCCCCTGCCCTTATCTCTGCTTATTTTGAGGAGATGCAATAGGAACTGAAGACCAAAAAAGAGTAGGGAGGGAGTTATCAGAGATCTTTCAGTTTGTAATTTTCCCCTGGCCTCCCAAGGCCGAGGCGTATGAATGGTTTGATTACTGAAGCTCTCTTTAATAGCTTTTTGCTTTAACTGTTTGAGAATTACTCCGAGCTTTTTGGCAGCCTAGGGAAAGTCGTTGAGAACGTTGTTGATAATTTATCATCCTTAAGGAAAAAAAACAATCAATCTGCTGGAAGCTCATTCTAAACTAACCTTTAAGTTAAACAAAAGCCATCCGCAGCACCGCCGACTGCTCAGGTTCACAGCAAGCTGCTTCACGTACCCTAGGCTCATTTTCCTGTAGGCTGGAATTCTGCCCAGCCTAACGAGAGCTCGGTGACGCTGGCAGTGCCTGCAGCATGTAAGAAGTAACAAAGCTTGTTTGGCCACTGCTGTTGCTTTTGCAGGGAACCGTACTGAAGCCCAATCCAACCTCACAGTAAATCTGCAATCGCCTACCTGTCTCCACACTGTAAAGCTACAGAAGAAAGCATAGACGTAATTTTATTATGAAGATGTAATTTGAGTACAGGTGCCTGTTCTGCTCGTTCTTACGAGCAAGGAAGTTTGGAGTGTTTGTGCTTAGCAGAGTGGGCCAATATTCTGAAGCCACAAAGGTCAGGAAAAGAAAGAAAAAACAAAAGCAAACAAACCTCACACCTGGCTCTTTTAGTCTGTCCTGACTTAGGATTCAGCCGTGTCATCCCATTTCCAGCTTTCACTAAAGCATATTTTTGATACCCTTAATCAGTCAGAGTTCTCCACAGTGGTAGTCTTAGACTTTTTTTTTTTTCACATCAACTCTTGTGGACAGATCATCAGATCATAGATTAAAATAAAAGGATTTAACTCCCTCTCAGCAGTCCAGCAGTTAGTGCAGTACAGCATGCTGTATTCCCAAAGTTGCTTCTCCCTCTACTGGTGACTTGTGCTTGCAACATACATAACAAACACCAAAATAAATTTGAATACTGTTATGCTGTAGCTACTGCTGCAGAAGATAGCTTCAAAGTTACAAGACTGGAAAGGGAAGTACTAAAAAGTTAAAGTTTAAAAAAATCATAGGCTGAAAACTTTTTTTTTTTTTTTTTAAATCAAGGGAAGGGGAGAAAGGAAGGCTAAGATGAAGGAACCAAGCAGATGGATATTTTAATGGCTGTTATGCTAACGGGTTACAAGGTTTCTTTCTCCTTGTGTTTTCCCTTACATGGTAGCTCCTTACTGCTTCTTGAAAGTGTGATAGAGTTCAAAACGTTCCCTAAGGGCATGCAGAGATGGGAGCAGACAACTTACAGAAGTTTAGGAGCTCCAGTAACAGTGGCTGTGCCAGGAATGAGCTGCCTTTACAAGAGATCATAACAGCAGAAATGACTTGAGAGACACTCAAGCAAGCCGCCGGTACCTCTAAGCAGTGTTTGTTTCAAAAGCAAATCACAGAAGTATGGAGAAGTTCCTGGGTCAGAGGCACAGCATGGCTCGGGGATAGCAAGCGCCACAGGCTCCAGAGGGGGTGATTCAGTTGTATTGTAAGCTAGGATTTGAACTCCATCCTCGAGAGCTAACAGCAAGCTAATCCCTTAAGTTTCTCCATTTCCACCGGCTCATTATTAAGGCATCCTCTAATGCTGAAGGAAAACATAATACAGGGATGGGGGGTGGAAAAAAAGAGACTGATTGCGTTTAAGAATTTAAATCATTTTATTGCTTTACCTGCCATTAGGACAATCTATAACAAAAGGAATATAATATATTAGCACATACAGTAAATCAGACTTATATAGTCAGGTAACAATACAAAAATGGTCCTCTGGTTGACTATAGCTTTCTAGGGCAATAGACTTCATAAATTCGCTAAAGGTGGACTAGCAAAAAATTACTTCTAAAGCCCTGAATGTTAGCTAAGGCAAAACTATGCCAATTGTGGTTTCAAACATATTTAAATTGCACACAAAGGTAAAGCTATAACTGTGAATAATATTTAACTCAGACTTAGCTGATTTTTCTTAAAATCTTGTAGGTAAAACTACAAAAGGGAGTAAACAGCAAGCTAAAAAGATGCAGTAGTGAAATTTGATTAGAAAGCCTTATATAAAAAAATGTGCATTTTTTTGTGGAGCTCTAACTAGTTTACACAGTTTTTGGTGCTTTAAAGTAACGTGAAGAACACATGAAGGAGAAACCTGGATAGAGTCAAAACTGAAGGGAACAGTTTTAACAAAAAAAAAAGTAGCATTTGCTTACTCCTTAAGGGCTCTGGCAGAAATCGTCTACTCAATATCTTCTGAAAAGAGAACTCAAACCACAAGCATTTAAATCCCACTCTTGGAATTTCATGTTTGGAAATACCACGAAACCTTTTGTAAAAGCACAATACCCTCGGAATTATTTAGCATCAATTAACAGACTGTTTTTGACAGGCCTGGGAGGAAGTCTGTTGAATTTGCATTCATCATCTTGGAAAGGAAATAAAATGAGGGCTCCATCATTAAGAGTAGTTGCACAACAAATGCAAAACTGCTTGCTGTCACTCCCAAATACAAACCTACACTACTTTTATATAAATTACAGTTTAAAGGAAACTTTAAAAATTGCCTACCATTATCGAACCGTGGAATTCAGTAAAAACTTTCGGGAAGTACTGGTGCGCACAGAGTAATGTAACACAAAGCTGGTAAATACTGAAATACATTTAAGACTCCGCAACATATTGAACTTGGAAAAAAAAGTATGAAATCTGTGTCATGGAAATTGGATAAGCAAGGAAAAAGAATGCACCTTTTGTATTTAAATTAGATTCATGATCAGTCTTTTTTAAAAATTATGAATTTTAAAACAAACATACTTAAAATAACTGAGCGCTGCAGGAAAGTTAAAACATTCACTTTTTCCGCCTCACATTCTCCACCAAGTATAATGGCATCTGTATGAACCAGCAATCTCACCCCCTGCAATTAATGCTGGCCATAAATGCTCAAAGTTTAAAATTTCCCTGGTTTCAAAGGGTCACCTGAACTAACGATCATTTAAAAAAAAAAAAAAAAAAAAACATCAACTGAGGAATACAAAGCAAGCAAGAGTCACAGGGGAAATAAAACGCTTGCTTCCAATTTCTGCACCAATCTAGGACTTGAACATTAATATCAGCTAGAGAGCTGCACCATTCTTACATCGATCTACGTACTCGAGACCAAAGTTAGGCATTTAATGCAATATTTGGTTCTTGCCACTTTGAACAGGAAGTTCCGAGTGGCAAATCTATCAAAGAGAAAACAAGAGAAATAATCAGTTGCGGCAAGTCAGCAAATTAAGTAACAACTGCAGTAGTTCACCGGAACTATTAACCTTGAAAGCTTTGATTTACACTTGACAAAAACATAACTAAGCAACCTTAAACCAGCAGACACAGGAACAAGTATACTGTTAAATTCCAACTGTGGCTTTCTTAGCAGCTGATGCCTCACAATTGACCCCAGGATTACAGTACCCAGAAAATTAAAAAAGAAAACCCCAAGCCCCAAGAAGCTCAATTACAAGGGCAGTTCTCATTTGAAAAGAAATACAGCAGATTATGACCACAGCCTTAAAGTCTGTCCAACAGCTTGAGAAACACCTTTAGATTTCCACCCCACTCTTCCCAGTTACCTCCTTACTCTATGGCAATTGGCATGGTGCCTGGAGACCTCTTCTTCAGAAAAGCAAGGCTGCATTTGCTGCATTTGCCCAAGTTGGACGCAGTTGCACAGAAAGAAGCCGTAACAGCAAACATCTCCATAGAACTTTTTCTATTTATTTAATGGGACAGAGAGCACAAAACTAATATGCTCTAAATTAAAAGTAGTGCCATGAAAAGCAATTTAACCTTTTTTTTTTTTTTTTAAACAGACAGGAAGCTGCAAATGCCAGTGGCAATGTGGCTCTGCACAAGGGTAAGAAAGCAGTGTGCATTCGTGAAGCATGTTTCTGATAGGGAGGAAGGTTTCAGACAGACAGCGATACAAAACTGTTGTACTGCTGGATGTTTCGCTTGAGAATATCCGAGCACGGACCCAGGACACGTTCAAATCGGGGTCGATCGAGCTTTACACATTTCAACAGGCCACGAGCAACAACTGTGGCAGCACGGGGACGGTTCATCAACAAAGCTATTTCACCTAGAGCAACAGGAAAGTGCGAACAGCATTAAAAATTGAGGTGCAAAGAACCAAAGAAATTACCATGTTGTATTTCAAGCTGCTGCAGGAATTGAACCGAAGTTAATTCGGGTTTTAACGCTGATCAGAACAAGTGTCTGTATAGTTACGTTGGAAGCAATTGTGAAGCCAGATTAAGGAAAAAAAAAAAACTTTATGAGCAGACTGAAGTGTTTTTTTTTATTTACCAGTCTGTCTGCATTCAAGTCTCTGAAGACAACCTAGAAAACTTTCAAGTTTCTATTTGAAAAAGGCTCACACCTCAGTTAACTATGTAATTTTCCTAACCCAGTACTTGTTTTTCTAATATGTAAGGTATGCTACTGTTCAACCCAAACTCCTCAGACACAAAGGACAAGACTGCAGTATTGATGTAAGACTGTTAATGCACAAGACAGAAGCTTTTGACATTTAGCTAGCCAAAAATCAAGAACGTGACCTTGCCATTGAGTGCTACAAAATGAGCATCCCAAGCCTGGGATTCCCATTTCATAAGCTGTGCACAAACACGCCAAAAGCTTTGTTTCAAATACCTGTTACAACCACTAATGTGTTTTGAAATTAAGTTTTCTTCATGCTGTTGTTCCCTTTGGTGGTAACAGCTATGCTCAACAATCCCAGCAGCAGCATGAAAAAGCCCACAACAACTTTCAGGCTGGTTTGTTTTTAAGCTGTTAGACTGGTTGCCTTCATATTCAGGACTGAGGAAAGAACTCAGTGTTCCTCAGAGAATAAATTTGCCTGCATTATCAGAAGGGATGTTCAAAAGGAAGGTGAAAAAACTCTTCCTCTGTGCCCAATTAAAACCTCAAACTCACTAGCCTCCAAAACAGAAGCTTGCAAAAGAGTAAGCAGGTTCTAAAGGAGAGTAAAGTCCTTGGGGACAGATCTGCAGCACCTGAACACAATGGTAACATTTAGTGTAGTAGTAGGAAACTCAGAGATATACATCAGGGGAAAACTTAGAAGAGACTGAAGCTTGACAAATGTAGAACAAACATCTGGTACTAGTTACCGAGACCTAAGCAGATCTTTCAGCAGACCTTTGGCCTGAGCCAGCACCATTACTGCACTCCTGAGCTCATCCCACTTCAGGCCTTGCAACAGAGTATTTGCTGGTTACATCATCTACAGAGCTGGAAAACTGAAAGGACAGCCAGAAGGCTTTTGCAAGAGGACAATTCAAAAAACAATGAGAGGATGTACCTTAAACTTGAGTAAATTGTTGTTGTGGTGGTTTTGTTTGTTGTTATTTTTTTTTTGTTTTTGTTTTTTTGACAGAGGGAAGTGTTTAAACATTAAATAGAAGCTGGTTAAACAGTGAAAGGGATTGCTCAGAGAGGCTGTGGGATCTCCATCCCTGAACACACAAGAAACTCAACTGGACAGAGCCCTGAGCAATAACATGCAATTTCAAAGTTAACCCTGCTTGGAGTAGGGAGTTCAGACCCAATGACCACCAGTCCGTTCAGAATCACAGTAACCCACAACTGCTTCTCTGTAAGGTGCATGCACACTCCAATGCCAAGTGACTGATACTCACCTGACATTGAGTGAAGCAAGCGAATTAGCCAAAACAGCGTTTAAACAAATCCATCCCATTACTATCATCCACACAGCACAGGTAAAACTCTGATGGGGGTTATGTAATCACAGCTGTCATGACAGAACTCACCAAAATAATCAGAAGGTGCCAGTCTGCCCACTTCAACAAATTCTTCGTTTTCTGATCGACGCTGTAACACTGCAGCTGTGCCCTTTAATAAATCACAGCAATTAAGCAATTGGAATTTCTGATACCACTTGAAACATCGAATTCCAGAAGGAATGAGTTGCTTTGCAGAAATAACTGTTCTGATATCTCAGTCTTTAAAAACCACTTCACAGTTCATGCATAGCTCACCAGACTGCTCCATAGGAACAGCTGGTCCTCTCTCTTCTTTAAGCTTAAAGCATCTTGGGTATTTACTTACCACAGCACTGATTTCTTCCCATTTTTCTTGTATCAGTAAGAATATTACAGTAAAAATAGCAAAAAGAGAAGGCAATGATACCACTAGCAAGACATTACCAGCTATCTAGAATGGGTCTCCTCTCTCCTAAACAGGACAAACTGGGTTAAGCCAGATTTATTTTTTTTTTCCTGGAAGTACCACTTGTAAAAATAGTCAAGCTAAATATAAGCTTCTGCATGTCCAGCAAGATTGCATCTCACGAGGAATTCTCAAAAAGTACATTCCTGCATTTTGTATTTCTCCAAATGTCTATTTAGGGACAGAATAAGCAATGTTAAAAATATTAACAAACATTTAGGACTTTCGGCCTTGCTTACCTCCAAGATGATGAAGAATTCATCTCCTGGCTCTCCCTGGACCACAATCTTTTGCCCATCCTCAAACTGTACCGGTTCTAATGCATCAGCTACAGTTAGGCGCTCCCACTTGTCCAAAGATTCTAGAAAGTTAATAGCTCGTTAATAACTTGCCTTTTTGAGGTACAAGCTATACTTTTTTTATCTGTCCTTTTAGACAGCCTACAAACAGCTACATTTGTGCATCAGATAAAGATTTCAATTGGAATTACTTTGGAATGATACAGAAAAAAGCAATACAGCCTTTACAGTCTGCTTCATGGATTACCACAATAGTCAATAATCATAATGGTACTTAACACCTTAATTGCAATATGGCAATTTATTCCACTTCAGAACAACATCTTCTTACTTACCCAGTATAGACACTTTACTAAGGAATTCCTCATACATCTTTCTCTTTCTCAAAGTACTCCCCTACAGGGAAAAAAAAAAAAAGTTTTTTTTTTGTCTACATCTCGTTTGATATGAGGTCTCTACTAAACTTCAATGAAAAAAATATACAGCTTAACCAGACGTTGTGCATCCTGTCACACACACCCCAAGCCCCACAAAACCAGGTGTTTTCAAATTTCATTATCTCCGTAATATTTCAGAAAGTTCAGCAGCCTTATTTATTATGGTCTTGACATTGCTAAAATGTATTATTGTATAACCTTACAAAGATTCACAACACCCACTCAAGTTTTTCTACAGCTGTCGTTCACACACACACAATCTACAAATGGATGGCTATAATACAGAGCAGAATCTAAACAACTGACAATTTAACCAAGAGGTGTTATAATTTCAGTCCAGGGAACTACATTGCATTCATAGTGCTGGAAATGTTTCATTCCCTAATGCAAGGCCATCCCCTGCCCCATTCCCGTATGCACATGAGAAGCGATAAGCTTTCTGATTGCACACGATAGCAGGATTTTGAATAAACAACCCCAGCAAAAGGCAAGCAGATAAAAAGTCAGGTGACCAGCAGAAGTTGACCGAACAGTTAAACCAAAAGCATAACTCCAGGTTAGCACACAGCTCCTTGAGCTAATTGCACGAGCCATATGTCAGCTAGAAAAATACTTGCCATCAGGATCCTTCTGTAGCTATCTCTGTCAATGCCCCACAACTTCACATTTGTCTTCGCTTTGACGGTTGCGGCACGAGGAGTTCCATATATAAGGGCAAGTTCTCCAAAGCTTCCACCCTCACCGACACTGGTTGCCCACTCGTTGTTCACATACACCTGGAAGGCAGTGCATGGCGCTAAGCCAAAGCTCACAGCGTCTTGCAAGCCAGTTGAAGACAGCGTGAAGCTTTCGTTACCCTGCATTTCCTTTGTAATGAAGGGAAATTCTCACATCTGTACAGTGAAAGGGGACCATTTTGGGGTTTCATCAATGCTTTAGAGACAACCCCAAAGCCAGCCAGAAGTTGAATTTTCATTGACAAAGGGACTGTTCTCTGTATCACGTGCACAGAGACTACGCATGTGAACTCCAGAGACCTTTGGGTAGGAAATAAAATCTTAAGATCTCTATGAAACACAGAGAACTCAAAAGGTCTTAGAAAAGGCTGTCACAGAAAACTGTGGATGGAAAATAAAAAGGCTAGTCATTCTTATAGTCTGTCCCACACCTTAATTTGACTTCTCCCTACACCTATAAAGTATTAGTATTCTATTAGCATCTGAATCCTTTGTTTTGAAGGGCAACACAGCTCAGTCTGTATAGACTGAGCTGTCACTAAGGAGTAAAACAGCTCCAAAGCAAAAGCTTCTACAACAAGAATTTCTTAAGAGAAAAGCTGCCAAAGTAAGGACCTGTAAGAGAGGTCTACAAATATCACACATCATTAATAGACTACCAGTAATGCTTACATCCATTTCTCCTTGATCAACAACATAGAAGTTATCACCTTCATCACCTAAAGATGAAAAACAAAAAAAGAATGAAAAATAAACACTAAAAAAGTAAAAACAGGCAAGTATTCGTGTTTTTTACAAAATTGGCACCTCTGCCAGCTTTGATGTGTAGAATGTAATGACGTTGGCAGAGACCAATTTTACACAGTTTGCAGGGTGAAATTTCACATTTTGCTGATTTCACACTCCTCTTAGTTCTGTGAAAGAGGACATCTACTGGTATGCAGTATATCAGCAGCACTTCCAGGAACACTGGAAAGGCATACTGGATCCAAAAACTGTCGTAATGTGTTCTACAGAGCCATCAATTCACAGTAAATAACACACGCATATTCCCACAATGGCTCCACTCCTTACTTTACAGCCTGAGCTGTGCTTCAGGTAACATACAAGACTCACTGCATCCAGGCAGTTTTTATTTCCAAAGAAACATGCAAACACCATCACCAGATCAGAGCCTGCTCATCACCTCCATCTTATTTATCAACGTAAGCATTACTACTTGCCTTGCTGTATGACGGTCTCGCCTGCAATGTAAGTGACGGGGAACATAGCATCAAAGATGTCACTGAAAGAGGGATACCAGGATTAGACAACTGCTTTGACAACTGCAGCATGTGCAGCAACCTAATCTAGTGGAAGATGTCCCTGACCACCACAGACAGGTTAGAACTAGCTGATCTTATAAAAAAAAAAAAAAAAAATCTGCCACTCCAACTAATCTGTGATTCTGTGCATACATTCATACATCTCCAACCAGCCACTACTTTCCCTGTAATTTGTGTACTGTTACACTGACTTATAAAGAAACTGGGCAGCTTTGTACGTTACAAAACATTTAGCTCTTCAGAAATCTGCACTTTAAGATACTTTAAGACTCCTACAAAGATTTATTCCTACCTCCTCTCGTTGTCATCAAGATGGGCAAACAGCACATTCTTCTCAATAGCTTTTGCCAATGCAGCCATAGTCTTATAATCTTTTGGAATAACCTAGGACATAATCAGAAAAAGTTACTGTTTAAATTCCTAAAGAAAAAAATTTGTATTCCTCAGGATAAATAAATGGATCAAATTGCTACAAAACTCTGACCAAGTTTCTCCAGATTCTTTCAAGCACTATAGAACTAATAAATAAATACAGTCAGCATTTACAGCCAGTTTATTCAGAAGGTAAATACAACCTTGAACTGTAAAAACATCATTCCATGCTAACATTGTAGTTTCTCCTGCAAGAGTGCAAGTGTCTGTTCAACCTGTTTCCCTATGAATAGCAGGGAATCTGCTGTGCCACTAGGCTAAACTTAAATTGTTGCAGCTGCTGGATAACTGGAAGCACTGGGTGTGTATATTAAAAGTATGTATAAATATATAAACACATTACTTCAAAGGGAACAGGTCAAAGTTCCACACAAATGGTTTAACTGAATGCCAGTTTATCCTAACCTCCAGTGACAGAGACACAGGTCTGCTTTTTACAGCCATCACATGACTTAACAGACCACAGGAGCTCAGTGTGACTTAACACACTGGGTAGTAAGTGGTCTTAGGTAAACTCTTAGATTGCAGTTCCAGTTCCTGGCAACATTAAAAAAAAAAAAATAGAGCACCTTTCTAACATAAGACGCAGCATCCTCTTCTGTGTAGACTTCTGCACTGATGGCCCCACGTCGTCTTCGACCCTTAACCACAGGGTTCACAGGAGGAGGAGGAGAGATTTCATCCTCCCGTGAGTCTGAGCGTGAACCAGACTTCTGTTGGTTCAACAACTGTTTTGTTTCCTCCTGAACAGGAAGGAAGAGATATCTGTGTCACTTAATCCAGTACAGCAAAAAAGCAGTTAGATATCACATTCCAATTTAGTCTGCCAGTGCAAGGGAGCTTCCTGTGTACTCTTACTTAAGGCAAGCAAGGAGATTAGAGTAAGCAAGATCAAAGCCCTTTTCCAAGGAGATGGAAGATATGCCTTTCATAACGTTCATCTCACAATGGTGTTTATTTTAATAAACGACACTACTGGTTTGATAAATTAAGAGGTATAAACTTGATTCTACTTTCCACTAGTGCATTCAACAGACAATGAAAAATCTGCAAACGATAAAGACACATTCCCAATAACAAACCCAGGAGCTCCTTCCCTCTGCTGCAAGGTATTGAGCCTTTTTTCCTTTGAAAGGCAAAAGGAGGACTCCTCATAAATATATGTTACACAAGAACCTTCTGAAACAAGGTGAAACCATGGACCAACTCAACACTTGGTAACATCATTTATTTTCGGAGAGAAATATCTACACTGCTTACAAAAGAGGTGGAAGAAGGATGCTAAAGGCCAAACAGTATTTTTTGCCCCCACACCTCAAACTGCAGATCTGTAAACTTTGTACAGACCTTTCCCTTATTTCCCTCAGTTACCTTTTGTGCTGTGTCATAGTAATTTTGCAGAAAGCCAGCACACTTCCAGTCAAATGAAGTCTAGCTAACCTGACGCACAAAGACTCGATTCTTTTAGCAAGGTGAATCTTCTGGTACGTAAGATCTGCCTTTAAAAAAAAAAAAAGCCAACCTCAAAGCCAAAGCATTTGAGTCATAGCAGCTCAAATGACTTTCTCCCTGCTTTAAGGAAACAGTTTTGGGAAATGCCTTAAAAGAACAAGGAGTCATCTGTTCTGCAAGAACTCGAAGCGCGTAAGAGCTGGGTTTGTCCTGGTGTCCTTGATAAGGCTGTCCCCAGCCCTGTTGGGCAGCTTGGCTGCCACACTCCTCCCCGGAGGTACACAGCAGCTATTTAAAACCAGTATAACACCACCACTTTGAGGAAAGTCAGATAACCATTACAGGGAGTTTACATTTTATACCTCTCGGATAGCCCAAGAGCACCGATCTGTCAAACTGGACTTCGCTTCCTGCTTTCTGTCCATTAAAATAGTGCTACTTTTCAAAGCCATGGGGGCAAGATGTATTTAAAGCCTCGGCACTTTTACAGTGAGTGAACGTCAGCTGCTGGATCTCTTCCAGCATCACAGAAAACACACAAACACTGAAATCCTGTAACTTTCAGGGACAGAAGCACTTCGGTAGCATCGAGCCAGGGAGCTGTACATCACAACGAGAGGCTCGCCAGCACCATGGCCTGCTTGAGGAACTGCACCATGAGAAAAAGCACAACTAGTAACTCTGCCTGAGCTGAGATTTAACATCATGTTAAGTCTGTTAAGGTAGGACATGGACACAGAAAGGTTACAGGTGGAGAAGATAAAGTATTAAAGTATATCAGCTACTCTAGACAGTCTATTTAAACACGTATCAAGAGGAAGCTGACCCCAAAATGAGACAAATCATCACATTTGCATTATGCATTGCAGGACAACTCCGTGCCACGTAGGAAGGGACATGCTAGGAACTCACTGCTTTCCTAACAGCAGCTTTCTATGCGTTCATGTTTTTAAAATACAACTTGTAGCATTCCTGACACCAAACCACACGTATTACGCCACCGGATCCGAGATAAATCACACCAGGCCCTGACAGAAAGGAGCGACAGCTGTTATTCTCTGGTACCCTAGAATATAACCAGTCTCATTTGCATGAGAAAACGTGTTTGAACGTGTTTGTTCAAGTTTAGAAACTACTAGAAATAAAACATTTACTGGAGAAAGGCATTAATTTTGCTCCGTACTGATTAGTACAACCATCACTGGGATTTTAAAAAAGTTTTAGTACTAACTTTAGCCTACACATTGCATCCAAATATTGAGCTTTCAACTAACAGAGCAGTCCAGACAAAGTTTTCATCATCAGTGACCACTAACTGTAAGCTTAATTTTTTTCCTGACAGATAAGAAATAGCTATTGTTAAGCCCATTTAAATTATTAGTTGCAAGTAAGAAATATTAAAGTAATGAGCCTCACATAATCACATATGAATTCTATCAGCTACTGAAGACGACCATGATTTCAGAACTAAGTTCTGCACTGCATACCCTGGTATCTGGTAATTGTTATTACTCCAGAACAGTTGTTTCCTTCTGGTTAATTTGTATTTAATTTATACTATCTATCCACATATTTGGAAGAACTCAAGTTACAAAAAAAATGCAGCGTTAAAATTTCTGCTAGACATTTAGGTATGAGTTTGTGCAGACAGGGAGGTGATGAGGAGCAGGTGTAGGGCTCAGACATCAATCACTAGCTTTATAAATTCAGTTTTCTATCCAGTCCCACATACACAAAACAAGTCCATGGGACAGTAACAGTCTGCTACATTTCCACAGCTCAAACCAGATGACACAGCACACCCAGCACCGGGCAGCTTTTAGCACGCGCTGCTGTTATCAGACATGCTCGCACAGCAGCAGAAGCCTTGGTGCCCCACAAATTGATTGGGTGCCATTTCATCTCCATGCAGTAATCAAATTCATGGGAAAGCTTTCATAACCGAAGAGGACATGCAAATTCCTATCGTAGCTCTAACTGCTTCAGAGGCAGTAATTTTAATGTTGTAGAACACAAATTCAAAAGCATGTTTAAACGTCTTCAATGTATTGCACTAACACGTCAATGAATCAGCTGCGAAGAGATGACTTGTCAGGATAACTAGGGAGAAAATAGAAACCCAGCTTCGGTTTTGAATCAGGTTCATTCAAAAGTCACTCTTAATAAAAACTTAATCACGCTGCATCTCAGCCTCGCTTTCATTCAGTGTAACAGATTAGCAGATTTAAAGAGGGATATTGAAAAGTTGCTCTGTGTTACTAAAGATGTAACAGACGTTACTCGTGGGAAGTAAAATAGATTGTTCCACATGTTTTTGCTCAGCCAGAACTACCTAGCAGGTTAGAGCTGGTTAATAACAGTACTTAGCATTGGTGCTTTCCGGACAGGGGCGTCAGAGGAGCTTGTTAACGTAGCGCAGGACACCCACTGCTCTGTTACCTGATAGCTATTAAGGTCCAACGTTACCTGGTCAAACTAAGACCGATCCATTAGACTGAATGGTGAAATCACATCAACAAATCTGTAGCAAGTTTTAAATTCAGTAAATTTGGAAGAAAAAAGCTATGGTTTTCACCATACTACAGCTGTACTAGTTGGGATGTATAACCCACGCCAACACTACTCATAATAGAAGACTGAACAAAATTGAAAGAGTAATTTGAGGGCAATAAACATTACCTAACCAGTTTTACTTTCAGCTTCCTTGTAGGCTGACAGAGTACACAGACAGGCTATTTGCACCAGAACAAAAACATCAAGAGTTATTCAACTCCAAAATACACGTGACTACCAGGATGACAAGCCTAGCCCTGAACGCAAAGGCAAATCAAGTTCCCTTTAAAACTAAATATGTTGAACGTCAGCCTGCTATAGAAAAGAACCTAAATATTCCTATTTTATATCCCTACACATGGATTGGTTTACAGCTTATTCTAAGTGCAGTCAGTCAGTTTACTGTGATCATTTTTAAAGTGAGTTTTTTTTTTGTTTTTTTTTTTTTAATTTACCTTAAACGCTGATACAAAAATCTTTAGAATCTATCCATGCTCAAACCCAAGAATATGAGGTTGAAAATAGGCCTGGTAACAGGTGGGGACAAAGGATTTTTAGGAACATGATTACTACCTGGTTTGCTGCTGGGATTTTGAAAGAGGATGTACACAAGATGTTACCACAGAAAAGAGTCAGATGTTATACAGAGTTCTTGTCCAAAAGCAAAAACATTTCTCAAACACACTGTGAGCTCCAGGAGGAGAGACTGCAGGGTTTAATCATTTTCTACTATCTACCACCAACACTTCCATTAGAAGACTACTTCTACTACACATAGTTATGATCTCTAGCATTAATCTGTCTTCTTTACTCCAGCAATTAGTTATAACTACCTAGAATAAAAATAAGATAAAGATATAGCTCCCATACAAAACAAGCAGTTAGAGCAGCACCTGCAAATGACTGCTGTGTAAGGTCACAGCTACATCATTTACTGATGACATGTCCTGAACACACTGGTTATACCCAGCCTTTCCTCTGCAGCAGCCCTTAAAAAACTCACGTTTTCATAGCAGCTTTTTCTCCTATCTGCTAGATACTGATGTACACAATGAACTGTTCAAATGAATGTTAAATTGTTTCAGATATGAGCACTGAACGGACAGAACACTTTCCATTCCCAAGATCATAGAATGTTAACAAGAAAAATACCAAAGAGACCTTGAGGAAAAACAAGAGGAACAAAGCTGGGACAGTAACACTTAACTCCCAGCAGAAGGCAGAAACAGGCTTGGTCTCCTACAAATTTGGAAACCAAATACTTCCATTTGACTTCAGCTGGGCTTGGGTAACTACAACTGGCTGACTGCTTCCCTGCAGTACCTGAATCAACATAAATAATTAGTCTCGAGGTAATAAACCAGTGACTATTGTCAGCATCCACAGAGGTCACACACCACGGATATCTGACCACAGACAGGACTTCATGCCCTATTAGCTTGTCAGTAAATACTAGATGGGGATTACACCTGTATCCTTGTCAGTTAATTTCTTGCCCTAAGTCCTTTTTTATGACAAAGGTGCTTTTACACCACAATCAGCTAACAAAAAAATACAGAAAATTGGTTCTCCAAAAGCATCAATTCAAGATCCAAACAGCCAACAGGAACACAGGCCAGATCTGAGCCTCAGCCGCTACGTCACACTGAGATGGTGTTAGTTTAGGTTGTTCCTTCTCTCACAACACTTATTTTTACCTTCTCCAATCTTTCAAAGTATTCCCTGAGGAATCCCATGGGCCGGTCAGGTCTCACGGTGCATAACTGCACAATGCAATCCTTTAGGAGTTGCTGGATGTTGTGTTTTTGGACGTAAAGTTCACATTCCCGAAGGCTACGCTCCTCCTCACTGCTGCTGCTGCTAGAAGCTGCCATTGCTGAAAGTAAGAGAAAGAGAAGGTTAAATAATTAGTGGAAACAAGGATGCTGCTGCTCAGTAATCAGGCACGTTGTGCTGCCTAAAAGAAAATGATGTTGCGTTATCATCTTCCTGATATCAGAGTGTAAAACCATCTTTATGACAAAGTTAAATTGTGAGAGAAAAAGTTAGGAACTTATTTAGCACGTGGGATGAAATAATAAAAAATCTGGATGCTCTGTAGACACAAGCAGAATGGGAAGAGCATTTGCTTGTGCTGGAAAAGCTTCAGTAACCCCAGCTCTCTGAGCACGTAGTCAGGAAAGGTTTCCATCTTAACATTCTGCTGATAAAAATCTAAGATTTTGCAGGATTGGAGGCTCACTTACAAGCAGTGTTGCATGGCCTGTGTGGGGTGCTGTGGTTTAACCCAGCAGCCAGCTAAGCACCACACAGCCCTGCACCACTGGGATGGGGGAGAGAACCAAAAAGAAACTAGGACAGAAAAGAACAAACAAAACAAGTGATGCACAAGGCAAACGCTCACCAGCAGCTGACTGATGCCCAGCTTGTCCCCGAGCAGCAGCCCCCAGCCAAGTGTCCCCGTTTTATCACTGAGCATGACGCCACGAGGTCCAGGACATCCGGACAGCCTGGGCCAGCTGTCCTGGCTGCGTCCCCTCCCTGCTCATCCTGCATCCCCAGCCTCCTGGAAGCTGAAACACCCCTGGCTTTGTAGGAGCACTGCCCAGCAACAGCTAAAGCAGCCACGTGTTATCACCATCACTTTCCTCCTAATTCCCAAACACAGCACCGTAGCTGCTACTATGAAGATTAACTCTGTCCCAGCTGAAAGCCAGACACGGGGTCAAGAGGATTATGCTCAGGAGATAGGTGGGTGGAAGCTGGGAATCTGAGAGGCGAGCATTAAAGGCATTAGGAAGTGAAACGTGGAAGACGGTAAGGTCAAATCAGAGCAAGCTCACTGACTGCCAAAGCAGTTCGTTAATGAAAGTTATACGATTAGAAGCGTTTCTCCTAGAATGCTGCTCTCCAGTTTAAATTGTTCCACACCTCGTAACTATTTCACTGCAATCCCCAAAACGTTTCTTCAACTGTAAGTTATCAGGAACACACCTTTAGGCAGACCCATTATGATACCAGGTTTTCAGGAGACTTTAAAATTGCAGCGCCAGCTGTAGTACTTTCATAAAAATGTTTTTAAGCAATGTGGCTTTTTTTCCTTTTGTTACAATTTTTAATATATTTCTATGTATATATATTTATAGAATACATTAATCTCAGGCCATGTTTTCATAAAGCACTAAATGAAGAATTAGGAAATCATTTCTCAGGGCATTTTTGATGAAATATAGAGACAGTTACCTGGTGGGGGGATAACGACAACAGCTCAGGAACACACAGCAAGATACGTTGATCCCAGGATCAGCTTCTGAAAGAAAGAAAACGGAGTCAGAAGGGGAGATTTTGGGAGCTGCCAGGCCCTTGGAGCAGCTAACACAGGCCGCTCAGCACCACACACAGCACCCGGCCGGGCGCTGCGGGCCTCAGCAAGGCCCCACACAGCTTCGGAGCCCGTGAAGGGCGAAGGGCGGCGCTAATTAACACGCTCCAACCCTAATTACCGGGGGTCGGCGCTAATTAGCGCCGATCCGCGCCAACCCACGAGGGCCGGCCCTGCTTAACGAAGCCCCCCGCGCTGCTTAACGAAGCCCGGCGCTAATTAAGCCACCCGAGGCGCTCAGACAACGACAAATAATTAAAAAAATAAAAACAAAACACGCAAATAACGACCCCGGGCCCTCCCCCACCGCCGCGCGGGGGCTCCCCCTCGCTCCGCTGCCGGCCCGGGGCCGCTCCCGGCGGCAGGGCCGGGCCCGGAGGCCTCCCCCCGAGCCTCGCTGAGGCCTCACGGCTCCCACCGAGCCCTCCCCGGGCCCGGGCCCGGCTCCCACCTGCGTGGGGCGGCTCCGCCGGGCCCTCAGCGCCCCCCGGCCCCGGCCCCGGCCCGGCCTCGGCCTCAGCGACGGCTCCCAACGGAAACGGAGCGCGCCGGCCAACCGCCGCCCGCCGTGACGTCAATGCGCCTCGCTCTCGCCCCGAGCGCGGTCGCCATGGTAACCTTAAAGGGGCAGGGCTCGCGGCGAGGTTTGGCTACGGGAGGGTTGGAGGGAAAGGGGAGCGCCGCTTTAAGAGGAGCCCCGGGTTGGGGTGCTGAGGGGAGCGGGCGCCGCCTGGTGGGGCCCACTGGGTGATGAGGGAGGGCTGCGGGCAGAGCTGTCCGCCATTAGCTCGCAGGGGAGGTGTGTGACGGAAAATTTAGGTTTTTGGGGTTTAGGGCGGGTTTTGAGGCTAAGAGACGGTTGTGACAGACCACAACCAGCCCCCGAGTTCATGTTCCTTCAGTCTTCGAAGGCTTCTGAGGGTTAGGGGTTAATCAGAAGCCAGGGTGCAGGAGTTTCTGACACTAAGCCAAAAACATGAGATTTTACAAAAAAAAATCAAGCCCATCTCAATACGAATTGTACGGAATCCTTAATATCAGTCACACAGAGTACAGCACACTATAAGCAAATAACAAATTACATGCTCAGCTGGTAACACTCCGTAACAAAACCAACATTTTTCTGGAAAGAAACTGAAAAAAGTTCTGTGCAGTCACCCCTACACACTTTTTTTTTTTTCCTTTTTCCTTTTTACCCTCGCTTTTCACCGTCTGTCTGTCACTGTCACATCTCACTCCTCGTTGTTTGCACAAGCCCTGGTGTTTTTGGAAGGGATCCCATCCGGAACAAGGCTCAGCCCCACACGTGAGACCTGTTCCGCAGCGTTCCCTTTGTGGAGGAAAACAGCAGCACACCCCACTGCCATCCTCCCCGTGCCCTGCTGCCATCCTTCCCCCAGCTCTGGAGCCAGAGTTCAGGTGGCAATGCCGTGGTTTAATAAAAGGAACAGAGCTGGCTTTCAAAAGGAGCCTTTGTGATGCCAACCTGAGGTTCCTCGTGTTTAACCGTGCACAATTCCTCCACTGAGTCAACTGTGACTTATCTCTGGAAGCGAAATCATGCTCCTTGTAAGCATGTGTTTGTACATATTCATGTGCTGTTCAAGAGGTAAAAGAAAAATACAAAGAAAACAGAACCCCATTTCATTGGGTCTGCTCTGAATTACAGTCAACCTCCAGCCTTAACTGCCTAATTAAATAATAAACGTTCCCGAGTAAATAACTTGCATTACCGTCAGCCCTGTTCCCACAACTTGCATTTCCAACAATTTCACGCGTTGGAGTTTCTCATGGAGCAATCTGTTGCCCGAGGCGGTGGCTGCTGAAGCACAGAGGCCTGCCAGCACAACATCCCACTGCAGGGCTCAGAGAGAGCGGGGCAGCAAGCCTCCATGAGGAGGGGGACTGTGCTTTCACAGAACCATACTAGCTCCATCTGGTTACATGAATAAGAACTCCATAAAATCATGTTTCTATTCAGCTTCATCTAAAACACCACTCTATAATGTCCTTTTCAGGAAGGTGTAAGTCAGTCCTTGCTCAAACCCCAGTGGCAAGCACCGTGGGTTAGCATGGCAGTGATTTCAGTGATGGTAACCCTCACACGCTCTTCGTGGTGAGCCGTTCGTTTTCCTAGACGGGTAAATACCAGCAGAGTCTGAGAATGGACAAGGAGAGATGGCTCCCCAGGCCCCAGGCAGGGGCTGCGAATCATCAGTGTGGCCTTGCAGGGAGCTGCAGACAGGACTTAGTGGATTTTAGCAGCCTGGTTGCTGTCATTTTTAAACCAAGAAACTGCCTGAAGTATAATATTTCTGGGCAGATTCTGGAGTAAAATGGCAAAGGTCCATATCACGGGCAAAACTGATCCTTGGTCAGCACCCACAGGAGTCAGTAGTTATGTCAAGCCTAGAACTGGTTTCAAACAGCAGTTCCTATTTCTTCTCAAGACAAGAGTTAAAAGGACAGACACTGTGGATGTGTGGGAATCCGTTGCCTAAAGATATTTAAGTCCCTGTAACTTAAGAGGACTCAGTTACATAAATAACCTCGGAGAACCTGGAGCAGTATGTCCACTCATTTTCATGCAGTATTGTGTGTTTGGCTTATGTCGTTAGCCACTTTTGCTTCAGCTTCACAAGGAGGGATTCAACAGCACTATTTTCATTATTAAAACCAGCAGCCCTCTTCAAGATCATCACAATTCTCTTCACCAGCTGAGTGATAATGCCACCTCATCATTCTTAGGCATTTCGCTCACCTCCACTCTGCATTAAGTCATGGAGGAGACGTATTCCTGGTCCCATAAAAGACCAATAAATTTCTCTGTAAAAAGCATCTGAAATATCCCAAGAGGGAAGACTTGTTTGCTTTTTAACAAAGCTTCCCAGAAGTTCTTACAAAGACTAAATTTATTACCATAATTTTTATGGTACCATTTATCAACGTGGTGCTCAACAGCAATAGAAGCTGAGAATGGTCACTGGGAAGGGAAAAATCAAGGCTTTGTGCTCTGCTTGCCACCATGCAATCACACAAACCCCAGAGAGATACTGACTGACTCAGAATGATCCTACAAGCATAAAGCCTTCTGGCGTTCACCAAGGAGGCCGATGAGAGCAGGCTGGCACAGTGAGTTAGCTACAGGGAGGGAGGTCCAGGCCAAGGCAGCTGGGAGAGAAGGATGCACGTGGAGCAGTGAGGATGGTGTGGGGCACAAGGAGCAGTGTGAACAGGACACGAAAAGCAGCTTGAAGTGGCTGAGGAGTCACTGGATCCATCTGAAAGGAAAAAAAAAAAATCAATAAAAACACATCACTAGGCCAGAAGAAATACCTCCGTGAACGATTGCGCTCTGCCAGCAGGGCAGTGATTGGGGAGGTCAGGGAAGAGAAGGTTGAGAAATAAAAGCACAGAAATCATCTACCCCTGCTGTGGGCACAGAAGTAAAAGAGGTTCCCGACGGGTTCTTCGGTGGCAGCGGAGTTAAGAAGGCCTGCGGGTATCTGGAGCGATGCACGACAGCTATAACAGCAGGGATTTCTCCTGAGGATACCATCCCAACGTGATATCCTTATCTGCCCATGGGGTGCCAACAAGCAAAACCCAAAGAGGCACAGTGCAACGGGCACACTGCTGTGCGCTGCCTTGGGGTGGGGGAAACGGGGAATTAAAATGCTTTACTGATCCTGGAAGGTTTCTTCTACCAGCAGAAACTGCCATCAGTCCCAACAGCCTCAAATTCGCATCCAGCAGCAATCACAGCCAGAGGACAAAAAACCTGGGAGCTCGCTGCGGACCCTGGCAGTGCCAGAGGCAGAGTTCACGCTGTGTACTTTGGATATATCTCCTTGTAATTTGGTTTAAGCTTTAACAGGCATAGCAAGTAGCCGTCTCTCGCTGCACGCCATGTCCCACTCAGCTGATACAGTGTGATTCATAGAAAGATCCATAGATCGGGAGCCAAAAGGCAGAAAAAAATCTCGTACTGTTTAACAAGAGACTGTTTGAGGGCTCCTGGTGTCCACGCCAAGCCCTGGCGTTGTCTGTCTGTATGGACTTGACAGCTTTTTGGTGGGACACTTCAATTTTCCACCTGCAAGGAGGGAAACGGTGCTTGCACACAGCGATGCACACTGTGCCCAGGTGGCCTGAGCCTCTGGGTGCGTGGCAGTGTGAATCAATCCCGTGTCAACATTGGTAATTTTGCCACATGAAGGAGGAACAATGCAGAGCAAGGAGCTGGTATGATCACAACCCGTGCCATCTGGCAAACAGCTTCGTGCTCTAACCCCATCATCACCTGTGCTGGGGGCTAAAAACCTGCTCAGACCCTGGAAGATGGTGCACGGATCCCAGCTTTGGTCCTGCCCCCCATCAACGGGGCAGACAGCTGTGAGAAATGGTCCCCGCTGCAAAACCAGTTTGCTTTGAGCAGCAGATCCCAAATCATTTCCATATGTTACTTTGAAGAAGAAAACGCCTGGTAAGTCTCAAAGCGGAGCAACCGAGAGCCAAGGCAAAAAAAAAAAAAAAAAAAGCCCTTAAGTGCCCAGATCCTAAAGATAGGCCAGCCAGGGAACCCGCTCCCGTCTGCGAGACGTGCCTGCTGCAGCACAGCCCTTCAGACGCTCGGCGTGGTTCCCAGCAGGAAGGTTTCCAACACCCATGGGGCAGCGCTGGGAACATTTCACCTCCTGAGACAATGCTAAAGAGCTCAGCAGCATGAGGAAGGCAGCGCAGCCAGGGTGGCGTGATTATCCCAGGTATGTCACCCAGCTCCTGTCCGTGTTTGTTTAAGGATGGGCTCAGGGACAGCTGGAAAAAGCCGTGATACCCTGATTAAATCCTAGCACGGATAATTGTGTTCTGCCTGCTGTTCAACCATGTTTAACCTGAGCTCCACGTTCTCCCTTTCTTCTGAGTTATGGGATGGCATCTCGGTTAGCAATTAGCCTGGACCTCAGCAGCAGGGCAAGAAGACCCTAAGCAGCCTTCCTAGGTTAACCTGTTAAGGCAAGTCCTGATGATATTTAATGGAAACTCCCTGCCCTGTCTGTGCACACACCTCGAAGGACTTCGAGGGCTCTCAGCTCCCAGCGAGGACGAGGATAAACACAGTGGGAAACAGATGCAGGGCAGAGAACCGGGAGAGAAAAAGCAGCAACTGAAACACCGCAAAAAAAGACCCAGTGGGGATCAGTCCTCCAGAGAGAGGGAGGGGAGAGCAACAGGTTTGTGGCTCCTGCGATTTCCATGCAAATCTTCTTTCATTTGCATTGTTAACTTCACACAACCTCTGGGCAGCCTCAGCAGTTCGTGAACTGCCCGAGCAGCTGCAGATGTGATTCTTGACTTGTAAGGTCTCTGACGCAAACCGAATGAAAGAGCAATGAGATAGCGAGCAGCTACTGTTGACTTCTTTTCCAAGAACGCCTGTGAAGTACTACCACTGTTTGTTTTGCAATAGAATGTAAATACTTCCGCTGCAAAGAATCCTCAGTTCCCTGGCTTTTAACGTAAAAGCAGGCTTGGGGAGAGCTCCCTCTCAGAGCATCATCTGTGACACAGTTCTTCTGCAAGGTAAACACACACAAAAACCTTTAAAACAGTCCTTTGCTTATGTGCTTGTCTCTGAAAGCAGGTGGCAAAGTAAACACGTCATGGCCAGAGCCACCATTCGTGGTCTGGACCGACATCCAAACAATGTCTGGACTGACATCTAACAAACCGGCCACAGGAACGAGCGATTTCTGATGTAAGCCTGGGCCTCCCTCCCCGCCTCACACACTGCTCCCTCCCCACAAGATAATGGGACATTTTTGCAGATGGAAGGAACCCGCTTTAAAAACAATAGGTCTTTGAAATGTCAGCTACAACTTGCCTGGCATGTGGACTTGCCTGGCATGTGCTGCGTGCCACAGCAAGGCAGTACAGCCTTTTTCACTCCTAAACTGTACCCCTTGGATCTGAAGCAGCACTGATCAAGAGACATGGGTCTAGTTCCTGCTCTGCCGCTGATTTCCAGCCTCTTGTGGAAGTCACTCGGCCTCCCTTCAACTCGGCTTCCCGCAGCAGGGGGAGGATAAAAGCTCTTTCTGGACTGAGGATGAATCCATGAGATGTTTGCGTGCTCCAGTAATGTATTTATTATACCAACGTTTTGTGCCATTTCTCCTCAGAGCCCCTCCTTGTCGCCTCTAGCACGAAAAGGGACAAAGCCACCCAGATCACGAGGCAGGCAGACGTGCCAGGAGCTTGGCCTGAATAAATGAGCCTGCATCTCCAGGTGTTATCCCTCCAGCTTCACTCAGCAGTTGCCCCCTGCCCTGGTCGCAGCAGGCTGTGCAGGAACCTGCCCACCCCTCCAACAGGGCCTCTCTGTGCTCCCACTGTCCCTTTCACAACGTTCTCGTTCTGATCTCTCCGGTCAGAACATTCTTTGGTCTTTAGGTTAATTACAGAGGAATTACAATTAGGGCTGTGCCTAAAGTTAAAGGGAAGGCAAAAGTTTTCTCCCCCCTTTCCAGTTTTAACCCCTTTGCTCTCCGTGGTGCAGGTCTTGTGGTTCTCAGCTGAAGACTCTCCAAAGACTTTAAAGACCCTGGCGTGTACCTCGGAGACACGAAGATCAGCAACCCAGCCCGTACCTCTGCTACGAGCAGTGCAGCGAGCCAATTTGTGAAAGCCTCCAGCGAGATAATCTGTTACCAGGGTAAGTGTGATCCCCTAATCCTAGCCAGGGAAATGGGATGTTCTCCAGAGTGAGGACAAGATAAGGAGCGTTAATCCACCTTGCAAGGAGAAGCAGCACTAGGTTGCAAGCTCTTCCCTGACCTTGGCGAGCACTTCTGCAAGGGCTGCTTGCAAACAACAGCATGGTAAATGGCAGCATTTTGCTCAGGGTCAGCACCTAAAACTGAAAAGGAAAAACTACCAGAAGCAAAGCTCCCAGAAAACTTTGGTGAGTGGCTGTGGAGTCCGACACGACTCAGCTCTCGTCCTTCTGTCACCCTGACTGACATAAGTGCCAGCAGGTAACTCACAAGGACTCAGTGCATCTTTCCTGGTTTCTGTAATTAAACAAAGTGCATTGAAACTGCTTTATGCACATGGCACACACATCTTCTGTGTGGCTCTTTCCCACTCCCCAAACACCATGTTAGAATCCATCCAGCCTGATCTGCAGACAAGCCGGTCTGCTTGATAACTGCCCCAAATATGTCCTGTCCATTGTTTTGTTGTTTCTCTGCACCCTGTTTTTTTACATTTGGTACAAGACCCTTTGGTGCAGGGCCTAGGTCTTACAATCAGGGTTCTTCCAACCTCAGAGTGGCCATGAGGTTGTGCCAGGAGGGGGTTAAGCACAAGCAAACTCCGAGCGATGACATGGGTGAAGGTCAGAGGATGCGTGATGTTTGGGTAAAGGCTTGATGAGCAAGACCTTTCCAGTACTTCTCTTGAAACCATCAAAAGGTTTATATAATTTCATGACACAGGAGCCAGCAACGTCTGTTCTTGCACATAGATTCGAAAACCGGATCAATAGGTCAGCTCCAACTGGCCTCAGCACCAGTTTGGACGGTGGGAGCTGTGACAGGACTGGGAATTCATCTCCAGCAGAAGGAACTCGGGTTACTGCAGCTTCATCACTGCATCAAGCCCAGCTGGGCTGCGATGGCTCAAGCACCCGTCCATCTAACTGCAGTTCTGATACACCAGGAGAGCACTCGGTGCAACACATCTCAGCAACAGATTCAGGTTTGTTTAAGAATAAGAACCCAGCACAGTTACCTGATGAGAGAGGAGAGCTAGACCTGATGGTCTAGCCATGAGGAGCAGTTCCACATTGCTCATTATTCTCAAATGTCATTTTCTAAATGAAGCATTCCTAGGGCTGGGAGAGACAGCATTTGAGAGACTGTCTCAGAAAAAGACAAACAGATCACCCCATCTCCCTGTTATTCAACATACTTTTTGCATAAATAAATTGTAGGAATATAGACTATGCAGTAGAGGAACAAAAAAATAGGAATCCTTAAAGATCATATTACATAAAATGTAGAGACCTATAATCATAACAAAGAACCTGACCAGAGGAGGGGAACTTCTAAAGGATTTAATTGTTTTTATCAGCCATCAATGTGCAGCAAATGAAGATTGTGAACATCAGCTAAATGGAGTGATCTGTTTGGAAAAGCCACTGGTGTTATGCATATACAGTCCAGTTCTCCACTTTCTTTGCACTTTTCCACAGTAGTAGGGGAAAAAAAAAAAAAAAAAAAAAAAAAAAAAAAAACAACCACAACTCTGTAGCAGGAAAATGTGAGGTATAAATTAATTCCCACATTCCTGTACATAAAATATTATTATCAGGACTACTTGGCTCTCTCTGAAGTCAGTGTTTTTACAATACCGAAAGCTGCTAGAGGGGCAGGACAATCCAGAGGGTAACCAAACACTGTTCTTGTTCTCCCCATTCCGCAAGGGCTGTACAGGAGCACTGCTGTGTACCGATGCCTGCCCAGCACGCACGGTGTGTGCATCTGGGCTCGGGGCACCAGATGGCAGCATTTATTGCCTGCAGATCCTAGAGCAGCCGGGCTGGTGGTTTAGTGCTCGCAGTTCATGCTATCAAACCCCCTAAAGAAGGCATTGCAACCCCTTCTTCCTCACTCATGAGACCACTGGGTAAGGGCGATAAGCAAGGGCAAAGCAAAAGAGTGAGTGTGACCTCTCCCCACTCCTTTCCCAGACAAACAATGATTTCTGGCTGTGAGAGGTGCTTGTTCTGGTTAGAAATTCATTTTTTTTTGCCTGTTCCCTCCTGCCTGCTTTTTCCTGGAAGGCTCCAGACCCTCATGGTTATCACGAATACCAGTGAAGGATACTCAGCAGATTTAGCCCCTGCCAAGACCTTTTTTTTTTTTTCCTGTAACAGACTTCATGCAAATACCTGACATATCGTTGGTAAGCAGGCTTTTATCTGATAAAGGACAGCTTGGTTGGAATTTCAACACTGAACCAGGGGAAAGCCTAAAAGATACCAAAAGGCACCTAACCCTCCTCATGTCAAACAGCAGCAAGCAGAATGCCCTGGCTGGGAGAGGGCCTCTGAGGCACAGCACCTGGTTTCCCAGCTTCTTTACCCCCATTTCCTCCTCAGGGCTTGAATACCTGCACCCCAGGGTGGAGAACGCAAACCAACAGCTGTCCTGCAACATTTCCTGCACTGAAAAACATTCACAAGGAGATGGCCACGCTCTGGCCTGGGTTTAGAGTTAACGACTGAGCTGAGGTTGCTACTGTCAGAAATTACAGCACCTGACGTAGTCACTGCAGTCACAGGAAAAGGAAAAGGAAAAGGGGAAGGTCGGGAAAAGGAAGGTCAGGAAAGGGAAGCCAGCTCCTGATGCATTCTTCCCAGCAAACGCACGCATCAGAGCGAGAGCGATCCTTCCTGTGTCTGGCATGACACCCTGCTGGCCCTGCCAGACCCCTGCCCCAGGTGTGACATATCACCAGATCCCAAAAAGGAATTCAGCCCCTGGCCCCTCACTACTACCTCCTTCCAAAGCTGCACTCCTGAAAACCAGAATTTAACAATTTCTTTACATTTGAGACACCTGATTTCTTTACCAGAAAGACCCACAGCTTCCTCAAACGGCACCTCAACTTCAATTTCGTGCCTGAAGCCCAAGCCCTGATCTTTCAGAGACCCTGAGATCTCCGAGAGCTCCTGTGAGACAGCTTCACCAACACACAGAGGAGCAGCTTGCTCCGTTTTTGTCCTGGCCTTACAGCCACCACCACCGCTGTGCTCAAGAACCCCCGTTCCAAAGGCCACCAGAGGTTTTTGCTCTGCAGCAGAGGACGAGAACAGTTTGTTTCTCCCACCTCTGCTGATTAAATAGCCCTCGTAGGCAGCTAGCCGAAAGATTGACCAACTTGGTTGCATCAGTCAAACTAGAAAAATAATTGTTGCCCAAGCCTCGGATGCTTCTGTGGCTCTGCTTTATCTAGGCTTCATTTTAAAACCAGCTCATGGTAGTTTTGTCTGATTACCCAAGCAGCAAACATCCAACCATGGCAGTTGCTCAGAAACTGTTTTGTTGGTTTTTGTTTGTTTGTTTGTTTGTTTTTTTTGAAATACAAGGCACTGACTCCCTTTTTAAAAACAACAAAACAAAACACAACTTTTCCCTGCTCCCCAGCCCTGCTTTCCCTTTGACATCACTATTTCAAAACCAAACTGTGCCGAACCCACAGGGACAGTCTCAGGCCGTTCAGAACCAGCTTTTCTGTTTCATTTGCAGCTTTATTAGTGCTCCTCACCAGGCTCCTGTGAACAGAAGATGCTTCCCCCCAAAACATGATGAATTTTGAATGGCTCCCCTGCTGCCTTTGCAGGGCAGTTCTTGCGCTCGACGGCCCAGGGTCAGCCCGCTATCAGCTTCACTCCAAGCCAGCGCTGTTTCAAAGCTGTTTGTTGTCATACTTCCTCCTGAAATCAATCATCTTCACAGTTGCAGGTCTTAAACACTGAAAGGGGAACGTTACGGCCACTCGAAGGGCCACACGCTGCAGAGGGGGATTAATCAGGGCGGCTGGATGTGTCCGCATGGAATCTGCCTCATTTAGATGGTATTGCATGTGGGTCTTTTTCCAAAAGTCCTGCGGTGCACATCAAGTGATCTAGGACCAATGACTTCAGCACTCACATGAGGATTACTCATCTAATTAGGGGGTTTGCAGGCTCTGCCCCTGCGTTCCTGTGCACTGTTAGTGTCATTGTACTGACTTCTAGAACGTTTGTCATTTAGAGACCGGCTCCGCTTTTTTTTGTGTGTGTTTTTTGCTGGTGGATCCGACCCCACAAGGTAGCAGGGGCATTAATCACATGAATAAAGCTCGCTGCGTGCGCAAATGCAGCAAGCTTAGGCTGTAAATTCTGTAAAGATCTAAAAGACTCTTCAAAGCCCTGTTTAGCTAAGGAGGCTGCAACGTGAGGGAAAAAAAAAAAAACCCTCCCTGAAAGGAGGACTGTCTTGTGTCGCAATCAGCGAGACCGAGCATCATCACAAGGTTTTCCTCCTATCACTTACTCCTTTCATGCTCCAGCACCTTGTCCCTCCAGCACAGTACCTCGTTTGTCCCATTTATCACGCAGAAATGCTTCAGAGGCCTCTGGAGCCTCAGGTCAGCCACAGCTTTGCCCAGCTGGGAGGCAGAAAGTGTGCCCCCACACCCCACATCCCAGTGACGTTTCCTAATACCTGACGCAAACCCCCAGGCAGATGCTGGCTGCTGCTGTCGCCCCTCCTGCACCACACGGCGATGCCAAGATGGGATTTGTTCACCCCTGGTGTTTAATCACAGAGTGGTTTTGGTGGGAAGGGCCCTTACAGCCCCCCACAGGCTGCCCGAAGCCCCCTCCAGGGATGGGGCACCCACAGCTTCTCCTCGAGCCAGGGCCTCACCGCCTGACACCAAACCTGTGGGTTAAACCAACCCAACCCAACCCGACCCAACCTAACCAAACTGAACCTGACCTAAAGCACCTGAACCTAACCCAGCCTAACCCAACCAAACTAATCCAAATCTAATCCAACCTAACGCAACCCAACCTGACCTAACCTGGCCCAACCTAACCAAACCCAATCTAACACGACCTAACCCAACAGAATCAAACCCAATGCAAGCTAAGTGAACCTAACCGAATCCAACCCCGACCTAACCTGACCTAATCCAACCCAACCTGACCAAACCCGACCTGACCCAACCAAACCTGACCTAACCAAACCCAACCCAACCAGACCTAACCCAACCCAACCAGACCTAACCCAACCAGACCCAACCCAACCAACCAAACCTGACCAAACCGAATTTAACCCAACCTAACCCAACCTGACCTAACCAAACCCAACCCAGCCCACCTCAACCCAACTGAACCTGATCTAGCTGAACCTAACCCAACCCAACCCAACCTAACCCAACCTGACCTAACCCAACCAACCAAACCTGACCTAATCTGACCTAACCGAACCTAACCCGACCTGACCTGACCAAACCCGACCTAACCCAACCAAATCTGCCCTAAACAAACCCAACCCAACCCAACCTGTCCTAACCCAACGGGACCTAACCCGAACGAACCCAACCTGACTTAACCCAACTCAACCTATCCTAACCCAACTGAACTGACCCAACAAAACCCAACCCAACAGAACCCAACCCCACAGAGCCATACAAAACCATAAAAAACCCTACAAAGCCGTAAAAAAGGTAAAAAAAAAAACTACAAAACTGTAAAAAAGGTAAAAAAAAAAAAATACAAAACCGTAAAAAAGGTAAAAAAAAAAACTACATAACTGTAAAAAAGGTTTTAAAAAAACTACAAAACCATAAAAAAGGTTAAAAACCTACAAAACCGTAAAAAAGGTAAAAAAAAAAATAAACCTACAAAAACGAAAAAAGGTAAAAAAAAAACAAAACAAAAAAAAAAACTAAAAAACCTTAAGAAAAAAACCTACAAAACCGTAAAAAAGGTTAAAAAAAAAAAAAAAAAAAAAAAAAAAAAAAAAAAAAAAAAAAAACAACTACCAAACCCTACAAACCCCTCCCCTCCCTCCTCACCCCCTCCCCGCTCTGCCCCCCCCCTCCCCTACGGCCCCGCCCGCCGCACCCACAACACCACCACGTGGCCAGGCGCGTCCCTTCCCCACCCGCAGCCAATCGCCGCCCTCCCTCCCACCCCGGCGGGCGGGACCTCCCCGCTTCTCCCTTTTCCATTGGTCGAACCGCATGCCCATCCCCGGGCGGGGCGGGCCTTACGGGGAGCCGCCGGCCAATGGGAAGCGGCGGCGGCGCCGCCAGCACGGCGGGGCCGGGGCCGGGGCCGGGAGCGGGGCCGGGGCCGGGGCCGGGCCGCGGGCGCTGCATGGCGGAGCTGGGGCAGGGGCAGGGGCAGGGGCTGGGGCAGGGCGGGCCCGCGGCGCTCAGCTGCTGCTCCTACAACCAGGACCGCACGTAAGCGGCGGGGGGAGGCCGGGGGGTGACGGGGGAGGGGCAGCGGGGCCGCCACAGGAGGGTTTGGGGGGGCTTTGGGGGGTTCGGGGCCTGTCAGGGGGCCTGGGGGGGGTCCCGGGCCTCTGAGGGGGGATGTGGGGGGGCCTGGGCCTGTGAGGGGTTCTTTAGGGGGGTCCTGGTGCTGTGAGGGGTCCCCTGAGGGGTCCTGGTCCTATGAAGGGTCCCGGTGCTGTGAGGGGGCCCATGAGGTGTCCAGGTCCCATGAGGGGTCCTGTGATGGGCCCTTTGAGGGGACCTATGAGGGGTCCTGGTCCCATAAGGAGTCCTTCGAGGGGTCCCAGTCCCAGTCCTGTGAGGAGTCCAGGTCCTTTGAGGGGTCCCATGAGGGGTCCTGTGACAGGTCCCAGTCCTATGAGGGGTCCAGGTCCTGTGAGGTGAGAGGCAATGAGGCCTGTGGAGGGCTTGTCATGCCCTGCAGGTACCTGAGGGAACGCGTGTGGAGCTGGGGATGGTCTCCTCTCACAGATAACCAGCGATAAGATGAGAGGGAACGGCCTCAAGTTGTGCCAGGGGAGGGTCAGGTTGGAATTAGGAGATGTTTCCGCTCAGAAAGGGTGGTCAGGGGTTGTGCGGGGAGGTGGTGGGGTCACCGGCCCTGGGGGTGTTCAAGGGAAGGTTGGATGTGGTGCTTGGGGACAAGGTTTGGTGGTAGGGGGCATTTGGAGGGTTTTTCTAACCCTAATGGTTCTGTGACCCCGCACCCAGGTCTGCAGCCCTCAGCACAAGGAGGATGCGGGGCTGTTGGAGCAGGCCCAGAGGAGGCCACAAGGATGATCAAGGGGCTGGAGCACCTCTGCTGTGGAGAAAGGCTGAGAGCTGGGGATGCTCAGCTACAGAAGAGAAGGGACCAGGGGACCTCACTGCAGCCCTTCAGTGCTTGAAGGGGGCTTATAAAAAAAAGATGGAGAGGGAGTTTTTGTTCAGTCAGATGTTGACAGAACAAAGGGGAATAATTTTAAACTAGAAGAGGGGAGATTTGGATTGGAGGAAGTTCTTCACTCAGGGTGTTGAGGCCCTGGCACAGGCTGCCCAGAGAAGTTGGGGATGCCCCATCCCTGGAGGTGTTCTGTCCATCCATCACCCCAGGATCACACAGTGGGTGATGTTGTGCTGGCCCACAGGGGTGCTTGCTTTCTGCAGGCTGCGGCAGCCACAGACAAAGCACAATGCTGGAGTTTCCCACCTTACGTGCTTGAGGTTGAAGCTGGAGTTGTGCCTTGACAGATCGCTGGGTCAGGAACTGCCCCGGCCCCTTATCTGCAGGAACTCAGGCCATAACCTTGCCATCAGATCTCATCTCTGTCTCATTTTTGCAGCTCTCTGGCAATTGGAACCACAACTGGATACAAGCTTTTCTCCTTAAGTTCTGTGGAGCACCTGGACCAGGTCCACGAAAGCAGTAAGTCTCCTCTTTCTGAGCGGTGGCTGACAGCTTTAGCTGCGTTACTGAACTTCGGCCTGCTTTGAGTGAGTGATTCTGTGTACGGCTGCTGCAGAGATGGCATCTGTCTCTGCTGTTCCCTTATCAGGAGAGGAGCAGCTCTGTTTACTGCCCTGTGTGTAGCAGCCTTTAGAGCGAGCTGCAGCCTCAGAGAAGCTTCTGAGTCACCCGCAGTACTTTCACTGAGCTGGAGGAGTCCCACAAGCTTAGAATCCAGCTTCTTTCTCACTCCTTTGTCAGTCTGACAGCAGCAGCTTGTCTTGCAAGCCAGCGTTCAGAGCTAGATCACTGCTACGTGTTTCAGGCACGCCTGGGAAGCTGCAGGCCACCAGTGCAGGTTCTGTGATATTTACCTTGAGATGGTTTTAGTGGGCTTCCAGTGTAAGAAGGTCACTCACAGCAGGCTTAACAGCCAAAGCCAGGTACAGCCTTCTGCAGCACACGCTCTGTAGTCTGGTTCAGGCCATCACCAGGGTTGTTTCAGCAGAGATGCACCAAACAAGATCCAACTCACCCCCGGGAGATGCCTCCCTCCCCTCCAGCTGTAGTGGGAGCTTCAGCAGCCAGGCATAGCTGCCTCATCTGTGGCACAGTTCAGGCTCCTTTGCCTTACAGGGTAAGTGAGCTGCCATATGGCAGCAAGCCACAGCCATCTTTTAAAGTTGTTTAGGAGCTTGGATTCCCCTCAGAGGCAGATCCAGAGACAAAAGAAACAGATCCCTGCTGGTGCTGTGCTCAAGGTAATGGGCTGAGAGGCAGGAATATCTTCAGAGCAGTCCTTGTACCCCCAGTGCAGGACAGCCCAAGCCCTGGGTATGGTTCTGGGCTGTCTAATTAGAAAGTAGAGTCCCTGATGACTCAGGTACAAGTCCAGCAGGGCCGTTGTAACGGTGCCTTTTCAGGCTAAGAGGAGTCATCCCAAGCAGTCACTGCGAGACATCCCACACCACTGTTCACCACAGCCATGCCAGAGCTCTGCAGAGAGCATGACCCTAGTGAGGAGGAGGGATTAAACATATCAGCTTTCCCCTGCCTTAAGGAGGCTGGGAGAAATCAGACACCACACAGAGCGGCCAGCGAGTTCCACGCAGCTTGTTCCTTACCTCAGTAAGCCCTGGCATGCTTGCTGCCTCCAGGAAGGTCCCTGACCAAGCTGACTCTCATTTCCTTTGGTAAAGGTGAGGGCTTCCTTTTTATATCCCGTTCCCAAGGATTGCCTGCAGCTGGAGAGCCCTGCCCAGGAGGGGCACAACAGCATTCTGCATCCAGGGCGGTTTCCTTAACCCCTTCCTCCTTTGATGCTTTGTGCCCTTTATGAGAAGTTTTTAACAAGAGCAGATGTTGAGCTTCTTAGCACGGAGCCTTCCAACCCTATTCCCTCCTGAGTCTCATTTGTCACAGCAAACCAGCCAACCATAAACCAAGCTAAAGGCTGCCTCGCTTTCCTTCTGTGCCCAGATGAAATCCCAGATGTTTACATCGTGGAGCGTCTGTTCTCCAGCAGCCTTGTGGTCGTGGTCAGTCATGCCAAGCCACAGCAAATGAATGTCTACCACTTCAAGAAAGGGACGGAGATCTGCAACTACAGCTATTCCAGTAACATACTGTCCATCCGGCTGAACCGTCAGGTAAGAGGCTGGGGAATTGGGCTGCCCAGAGCTCTCCCAGTTTGGCTCTGTGCTGGTGCTGACTGTGCACGGAGCAGAGGCCAGCTGGGACCCTGCTGCCCGGCTCTGTTTGCACTCTGAACAGGGCTTTGAGGGGTAGGTAGGTACACGTTCTCCTCTGCCAGCTCCACCTCAGGCCGTGTAACCTCTGAGAGAGGAGGAGGAGGGCTGTGGATGTCAACTGCCATAACTGCTTGAGTAAAATAATGCTGGGTCCTTGTTTTCTTCACAATTACACAAAGAGTTTTTGTTGTTTGTCTCCTTGCCTATTCAGCATGCAGTTCTGCCCAAAAAAAACACATTTTCATCTTCCTCCCTCCCTTGGATTCCACTTCCTGACTTCCGGACCACCTCTGCCATCTTTGTTGCAAATGAGACTGTCAGAGTTGGTAACAAAATCCAAGAGTATCTTAACCCCATCGATGAGGCAAAAAGCTGCTCAAGTACTGCTAGCTGCCGGGTTTTATTTTTACAGGTATAGGAAACATTCTGGCCACTGGGAAGAAGGCTTTTAGATTGTTCTCTGAACTGACACAGCCTCACACAGTCCTGAGCCCTATTTGTAAGATTTAAAGTCTCTTTTTTTTCCATAATTATTTTCAAAGTATATGCCAAAAGAAGCTGAGGACATTTTACAATGAAGAAATGAGCAGTCTGGGTAATTGTATATAATCAGCCTCTCCTCAGTTAGCAACAGTGGGTCCTGCAGTAAAGCTCTCCCGTAAGGAAACTCTGGGTTGAGTTTCCAGTAAAGCTGTGTTTGACGAGAAGTTCCTGTACTTCAATTAAATCTGTCCTAAATTGATTTTTTTCACTTAAATGTACAATGGAGCTGGCAGAACGAGGACTTCCGCTGAATTGCAGATAGATGTATATGTATAAAAATAAACTGGGAGGTTCTGCTTAGCAGTTCTAGGAGATCTGGGAGGAAAAGAAGTCCAGGATTTTTCCCATGTGCTGTTCCAGTGACTGAGGATGATGTGTAGGCAGTTTCACTCCTTGGCTGCGTTACGAGCTTGGGTTCAAATCCCAGGCTGAGCTCACCCACCAACCATAGCACAGGCAAACCTGAAGAGATTTGAAGATATTACAGATAGCTGGGCAGGCAGAAGATAAATCACTGGGCTTTGATGAGCTAGAAGCCAAGGGCGCTGTCCCCAGAGGAGAGATTTCTACCTGTGCAGCAGAGCTCAGGGTATGAGCACGACCTTCCTCCTTGGTGGAGGCACCTACTCTCTGGCCTGGGCAGTGCTGTGATCACACCCGTCGTGATACCTGAATTTCAGAGCTAACTCGAGGTCTGCCTGCTGCTCTGACCTGGGAGCCCAGAGGAACACCATCCGAGTGCAGAGTAATAACTCTGCTTTGTGCAACTGTGCAATTCCAATCTACGTTCAAGATTTAAGCTGGTGGCAGTCGGGTTCTGCTCATGCTGCCATGTTTGAACACCTTCCTGGGGTTCAGTATGAAAGCCTTGCTCTTCTAAAAGTCCATATAAGGCCGAGTCCCATACAAGCCATTAACACAGGAAGACGGTAACAAAGCAGGAACAGATCTCAAACAAATGGTAAATGTTTTGATTTGACCTCTCTGTGGAAAATCCTTGTTGTGCAAGCAAAATAGTCCCTCGGTTGTTGCTGATCCATGGGAATTCCTTGTTTCAGGCTCCACTGTAACTCGAGTTTGCATTAAACTAGATCACAATTTATCTCAAAGGGGGTGATAAGGCTGTGCTGTGGGATTGCTGAGAAGCTCTGCTGTAACCTCCCTGGATTTTCAGTTACTGTACCAAAACCCTCCTGAATTCTTTGGAGAGCTTTGATATTTTTTCTGGCTGTGTCCATGCCCAGCATGTTTAAGTCCTCAACATACAGCTCAGCCGCTAACCTGAGCCCTGTCAAACTGGAGCACTACAGAGAAACGCAGGAAGCAGGGCCTTGAACTCTGTGTAGCAATCACAGCACCAAGCACCTTCTCTGAGGCTCTGTCTGTGTGCAGAGTGAGGATAAAAACCTTTCCTCACCTCGACAGCTCTTACACTGATGCCAGCCTGGGCTGCAGGGCTGCACAGAGGGCAGGAGGCAGAGAACCAGCCCTCTCCACTCCCAGTGAGCTTGCCCAGGCCTCTTTTGCCTCTTCAGCTCCCACCCCCATCACTCAGCTTGTCCTTTTCCTGGGTTTTGTCCCTGTTGGTGCCAGCCCCCCCTGCTGCAGCTCTGGCTGCTGTTGTTTAAAGTCTCCCTTCACCTGTGCAGCACTAGCAGCACGCCTTGCAGTTCTGGGAAAGCACAGGGTGGCTTTGCCGAAGTCAGCTGTATAAATATTGCTCTGACGGTCTCTGCAAGCTGATGGCTGTTACTGGAGAAAAGGCAAAGTCTTCCTGGAAATGCAAAATGGCTCTGACACAGCCCCAGATGCTGTGGTTAGCAGGAATAGAAGTGGGAAAGAGTTTGATCCGAGAGGAATGGTGGAGGAAAGCAAAGATTTTCTAATGTGGGTGTTTTCAAGTTAGTAACTGAACTCCACATTTAGCTACTAAATAAGTGGCCTCATTTCTAAAGAGGTGGCGGCTTCCTGTGCATGGATTCGGATGCTTCATCTTCAGGAGCCTGGGCAGAGTCTGACCTTACATTTTTATTGGGATGTTTTCAGGGCTTCTGGACGCTTGGCACTAATACAGGTGGAGCTGTGCGCTCCCTGGGGTTAGACAGCACAACCCCTCGGCCAGATCCAAAGCCCGGTCCCAAAAAAGCCTCTGCAAAATGCTTCTGTAACACGTAGAGATCTGAGACACAAAGCTGAGTGATCACAGAAGCGGTGGCCTCATGCTCAGGTTGCAACATTAGGCTTCCTTTTTCCTTTCTGCCTTTCCTGCCTATCGTTTGGCAGCTCCTCGCTTAGCAGCTGCCTCTTGGCTGAGGGAGTGGGTGTTCCTGATGAGTTCATTCCACAGAAGAGGTGCAAGCACATTAACTGAGAAATACCCTGCCCGTCTGCCAGGATGGTGTAAATACTAGATGGGAAGCACTAACCCCTGTGTCCGTCCCTGAACAAATTGTTCCCGCCCGGTTTTATACAATTCTACACAATTCTGGGCACACACAGCACAATCCTGCCTGCTGATGTCGACACGTTGGGTTTAGCAGAAATGGGAGGCCCGGTGCTTGGGTGCTTGCTCCCAAACTGGGAAGAAGTCAGGGCAAGGGGCAGGCAAGCCCATCTGTAGGCATCCTAATGAGCAGGAGTGGCAGCCTCTCTGCCCTGTGGCCTGTATGAAAAAAAAGTAAATTTCTATTAAAAAAAAATAATGTAATGGAAGTAATTTGCTATGAAAAAAACATCAAAGAAGAGTTGGGGTAGAAATAGATGGTAACCGGGACCTAGGGTGTAACCCAGGCGTTTCCTCATGTTCTGGGGCCTGGAGATGTGGAGGATCAGCTCTTAAAAGGAACAGAAATCACCACGTTTTATCTGCTTTCTAATGCAAAAGCAGATGCAGGCAGCCCTCAGAAGCAGAGCCGTACAAAATCAAAGGCTGTCCAGTGAGAGGGGATGCAGAAGCAGAGGAGATCACATTTCTGTCGCATTTCAGTAAAATCCCTGCAGAGCTTTTCTGGCAGCAAAGATGGGGCTGTGAGAGCTGTGGGAGCAGCAGGTAGAGGCATCATGCCTGCGCTGGTGAGGTTCTGTTCACGTCCCTTGTGTCCTTGCAGAGGCTGATTGTTTGCCTGGAGGAGTCAATTTACATCCACAACATTAAGGACATGAAGCTTTTGAAGACGATTATGGATACGCCTCCCAATGCAACAGGTAAGCGCGGCAGAACTGTGTGAAAGGCAGAGCTGGGCTCTGCAGGAGCTTTGTTCAGCCCCGGTATTCGTGCTAGAATTAAACCAGCCCGCAGTCTGTGCACCCGCAGCAGCACGGCTAATTCAGCACTGAGGAGCCAGCAGTGTCTGGAGGCAGTCAGCTGGGCTTGTGAGAGAGGAAACCTTGCTCTGCCCTGAGCAAATGCTTCGAAGGAGAGCAGAAACGGTCAGCAGGGTTTGAGTGAGGTTCGGTCTCACCCCATCCTCCTGCAGGATGGCCACACAGCTTGCCGGAGAGCACATTTGTACAAGTGAAGCTGTAGGGCAGGCCAGGACTTCAAGCTTCCCTCCGTGTACAGGACAACTTCAAATCCTTCAGCTCTGGGGCTCGCTGCCCTTCCTTCTGCCCCGTGTCAGAGCCCCGCAGCGCTTTGCAGTAGCCACACCGTGCCTCCGAGCACCCAGGGAGTTCCCAGCAGCCTGGGCCGCCACCTGATGTTACACCAAGCACACGGGAAACCCAAAGGGCAGGGCAGGGCAGGGCAGGTGGCAGCAGAACAGATCCTCCCTGTGCAGCGTGGGGTGAATCCGGCCTTCCTGCTGATGGGAGAGGAGCTATTTTTAGCGGCGAGCAGGGAAAGTTGGCTGCGTGCCGGCGGCGCGCGGTGCGATCCCATCACCGGCTGCGGCATCGTCTCGGGGGCGGCTGCCTGTGAAGTTATCGATGCGCTCACGCCTGGCTGCTTCTGGGCTTTCAAGGGATGCTGTTCCAGCTTCTCCCCTGACCTACTTCAGGTCTTAACAGATGGCCTCTTCATATGGATTAAACGTCCTCAGCGCCGCAAATACAATTACAGTTTAAAACCTTCCTGAGAAAGCTCCGCTGTGGCAGGAGGGACGGGGAAACCCAGGCCTGGAGCTGTTTGCAGGCAGGCTGAACGGTCGGGTCCCGGTTTAAGAGCAGCAGCAATCAGCAGTTCCTGGGACAGGACGAGGCTGCTGCGGATCGCAGGACTTCATACGAGCTTAGTTTTCTAAAACACTTTTACCGCAGCAGCTGTCACCAAATGAGCTGAATGACAAGTGCTGTGCCACGTGTGCTGCCTTTGTCCCCAAACATCTGCGCTGCTCCCAGGCCTGACCCCATGCACAGTGTGTCCGGGAGGCCGAGGCGGCCCAGCCTTCTCTCTCCTTTGCCAAGCCCTTTCCGAGCAGGGATCCGGGGATTTTCTGCCCTCCCCTGGGGCAGTCACTGTGAGATCTGCACCCGCCACTGCTCAGAACCCAGCTCCCAACCCTCTGTTGTCCTTCAGCTGCTTGGCAATGCAGGGCTGGGCCCGGGGATCTCACAGCACTCAGGGGCAGCCAGCGCTGCTGTCTCACAGCTCTGGGGGAAGTGCGGTGACCTCCGGCTCCCTCGCACGCACAGGCTGGGAGGGGCGATGCTTCCTGCAGTGGTGATATGCACGGACTTTCCATGCTGACTGCACACGCTCCGGGCTGCCCCCTCAGTGAGGTCTGCCCGGCCTCCTCCATGCAGGAGAGAGAGAGCGAGGAAAATGCCCGGGGAGGGCGAGTCTGGTGTTTTTCATGTGTGCTCAAAGAAGGAGTGAATCTTTTTCCTGAGAGGAAACCACTCTGCTTAGTCGTGAGCTTCCAGCTCCAGGCGAGAAGCACCCGAGCGTGTCTGAGCCGCGCCGCAGCCCCGTGGGAGTGAAGCAAAGTCCCCGGGGCAACGCAGCGCCCTGGGAGCAGGGCTGGCTGCTCGCCACCCTGAGCACACCGGCGTGGGAGCCTTTGCCATGCAGGAGAGCGCCGGTGGCTCCCGTCCCCAGCGAGTCCCGGCCTGATTTGCTCCAGGGAAGGCAGGAGAGCCCAAGGGAGCGCCGTGGCTGCGAGGTGACTCATGGCAGAGGCAGGATTTGTGCTGAGGAGGTCACTGAGCTCCTGCTGACGTGCGTGCCACGAGGGCTGAGAGCTGCAGCTTTGGGAACCACCTTGTGTGGATCCCCTCACCCCTCAGATCCCGCTGGAGCTGCTGGCTGGGGAGCCAGGCCAGGCTTCCCTAGTGCAGCAGCCTTTCTCCACGCTGCTTGGGGAAGCCACCTGTGAAGCAGCACTCCCAGGGGCTCTGTGCTGAGCAGCGCGAGGCTGTGCCCCCTTCCTGAGCCCCCTGCTGCATGCACCAACCCTCACGGGGGCTGTCAGGTGCCGAGAGCAGAAGGGCATCTTCAAAGGCCGCCCGTGTCCCTTGTGGTGCCGTTTTTCTGTGCGTCCCCGAGGTCAGCTCAGTACACTCCATCTGTGTTTTCCCCTGGCCTGGTTTCCCGTTTGCCTCTTCCAGACAGGCGCGGAGCAGAGGGAGAGGCTGACTCACGCCGGCCGGCTCAGAGCTCGCTTTGTTCAGCTGGAGCCTCCTCTCGATCCTCTGCTTAGAGCAAGGGCTGCGACGATCCCGGGGGCTGCCAGGCTGGGAGAAGACCCTCCTCAGACGCCCCTCGTGCTCTTCACAAGCAGTCTCTGGGCTGTCCTTGCTCTCCTGCCACCCCTCCCTCCTTGGGTGCCATCCACCTGCCTTTTAATTGCCAGCACTTTGCCGCTGCAGCTCCTCTCCTCCAGCGCGCACGGTCCCTGGCACGACGTAAACACTTCTGATTGATGGGGAGTGGACCTCTGGGGCCCCTGGCTGATCCCGCAGCTCCTGGCTCCGCTGCTGCGGTCTCTTTGTTTAGTTAGAAACAACAACCTGAAACAAAAGCTTCAGCTGATCCTTCCCTGCTGCTGGGCCGGGGCCAGGGCAGCGTCCTGACACGACGTGTGTGCGCGTCCTGTCCGGGGAGCGTGGCACGGAGCCTGGTGGGATCCCCGACAGCCTTTAACCCCGCAGCTTCCTCTGCATGTGGGGCTACGTGGGACCCCGGGCAGCAGCCAGGAAGCTCGGGGTTGTGCCGAATCCCTGTGTGAGTTCTGGGAGAGATGGGAGCACGCGGCCGCGGTGCAGGAAGCGAGTGAGACCCGTTGCTGTGTGCAACAGGAGCTGCTGGGATGGTCCTGAGCCAGCAGCAGAAAGCAGAGGCAGGAAGGGATGCTCTTTTCCTAGGTCACTCAGGGGGCAGGCGGATGGAGAGGCCGACGCACACATCCATCCATCCATCCACTTGTCTCCTGTAATTCCTGCTCTCTTGGAAGGGGAAGTTTGGGAGACTTCTGCTCGTGTTGGCACACAAACAGACGGTCGTTCCAGCGTAGGATTCCCTCCATGGTTACAATTCAGCTAGGTTCGAGTTTCCTTGTTTGCCAGAACCTCCCTGCACAACCGTGGCATTTGCTGTGCCTTTCTCTGCTTCCCTTTTCCTCTGGGAGAAGGAAGTGGCACTGCCCAGCCCCACAGCTGCTGCACAGGCGTCCTTCTGGGGCTGTGTGCAGGCTGCACGGCTCACCTGAACCTCCAGGTGTGTGCTTACACCCTGCTCACATCCAGAGGTGTCCAGGTGAGCCTGGACAGGAGTCCTGCTAGCCCAGAGACCAGGATGTCCCTCCTTGTGTTTCATGTTTCATGGCTCCTGCCTTCTCAAAGGAGATGATGAAGGGGGAGAAGCCAAGACCCTGCTACTAAGCAGGACCTGGGCTTTTTCCGAGCAGGATTTGGGGGAGGCCGTGGCGGGGAGCAGGGAGCCGTACTGGCCCACACCAGCAGGTGTCCCCACGGCTGAGGCATCGCCAGCGCGCAGCCGGCCCGCGCCTGGTACCGGCCACTGGCCCAAAATAAGGCAGCGCCTCGACCCCCGCGGTGTGCGTGGCCACGTCTCTGCTTTGTGTCCTCCGGCAGCAAACAAGCTCAGCTGCACCCCTCTCGCCTTGCCAGGTCTGTGCGCTCTCTCGATCAACCACGCCAACTCCTACTTGGCTTATCCCGGCAGCGCGACCAGCGGAGAGATCGCGCTTTACGACGGAAACACTTTGGTAAGTGCAGAGCTCGCCCGTGTGGATACCGGCAGGGCCTGGAAACAAACAGCACCACAGCAAAGCCAGCGGGGCCTTTGGGGAGGATGAACAAATGCACTCCGCCGAGCTAGGCTACAAGAAACTCCTGGGGAGGCAGCCTCTGAGGTCAGAACATCCGTTTCCCAGCTCTGGATGTGGAGGTAAACGTGCCCCCTGCCTCTGCAGCTGGGGGGCAGCTGCCAGGCTGACACAGACAAGGGTTCACGTGAGCTTTGGCAGCGTGCACAGAGGGAACGATGTGACTGGGGTGGCTTACAGAGGTTGGAGCTGCTGCTTTGCCCCACCACAGGCTGGAAAAGATGCTGAACCCAAAGTCATGGGGAGGGCAGGGTGCCCGCAGCCCCTCAGGAAATCTCTCCCTGGCTAGGGTCACGCTTAGCTGCGGTTTATGCCAGGGCTTGGGATTACATAAGGCTGCCGCTCTGTACGTGCAGCAGGAGCTGAGGATCTGCAGCAGGGGAGGAGCAGAGCTCGCAGGGAAGGCGCGCTGCTGCTGTGAGAGGTACGAGCGAGGGCCTGGGCTCCCCGCAGGCATCTGAGTGGCGTCACTGCAGCAGCGTGTGCCGTACAGGCACGGTGTGCACAGAGACCTGCCAGGCTGCAGCGAGGGCACAGCCACGAGCCTGCAGCCTGCTCGGGTGCACCTGAAAGGAGCTCTTTGTAATCCCAGTGCCTGCTGCGCGCAGGGAGGGAGCTCGAGGTGGGGCAGAGATAACAAATGTTGAGGCTGCTGAAGGGATCCCAGAACTGTGATACGGTCCCGTGAATACACACAGGCGGTGCTGGACAGGGAACACCCTGCCCTTACGCAGGCCGAGGAGCAGCGTGTCTCTCTGCACTCACATTCCCTTCTGTCCTACAGAAAACAGCCTGCACAATTCCTGCCCATGACGGCCCTCTGGCTGCCCTGACCTTCAACTCCACCGGCTCGAAGCTGGCAAGCGCTTCCGAAAAAGTGAGTGAGTGAGAGAGTGAGTGAGTGAGTGAGTGAGTGAGTGAGTGAGAGAGTGCTGCTGCATTAACCTTGTCGCCACAGCCAGCCCGCAGCTGGCAGAGGGCTCGCAGCCAGCCCTAGCACTTCGTCCTGCCTGCTGCAGGGAGAGCAGGGCCTCAGGGCAGCCCCTTCCTAAAGGCAGCTCACAGGGGAGGGGCAATAAAGGGATTCCCACTTGTAAGAGGCCACTGCATTGAGTTCCTGTTGACCCGGGCTGGCAAACGATGCCTTCGTGTGTACGGAGTTGCCTGGGTGTGTCAGAGAAAGGGCTCACTCTCTTTGCCCTGCTCCTGTGTGATCTTTCCACTTGCATTTTTTGCAGGGCACAGTCATTCGTGTGTTTTCCATTCCTGGTGGGCAAAAGCTCTATGAATTCCGGCGAGGGATGAAAAGGTCAGTTCATTCTTCTGTCGGTGACAAGCTGACAGAGGGCTCCCGGAGCAGAAATGTAAACACAGGGGCATGGCAACGTCAGATCCTGGCGGCTCTGGCATCTTTTGCAGAAAGAAAACAAGGGCGAGCGTATCAGATAGAAATGTCATTGTGCCAGGAGGCCACGCTGCGCCCAACTGCCGCTGGCAGTGCAGTGATTCAATTCAGTGTGCCACGGAACGGGACAATTGCAGAGAACAGAGGTAGATTCAGCCCATTTACTCCATCCTTCTGTTGCTCCTTACTTGAAATAATGAAGTCTCCGGAGTTATCCTGGCTCTTGTCTTCTCAAAGGAGGTGTTGTGAAGCTACAAAGTCATTTGCGCAGAGCCCAAGTCTTGATGGCAGCGATGGGCTGTTGCTGCCCTTCTGTAGTCCCCGTCAAATGCTTCAGGAGATCCTTTCCTGATCTTCCTCTCTCCCCGATCCCTGACCTGTGATTTTACACGCCTGCAAGTACACAGCCTGCCATGTCTGGCATACCCTGGCCCTGCTGCGCCTGCACAGAAGAGATGCCACCTGCACCTGGGCCATCCAGCTCCTTGGATGTCCTCCCTGGCCTTTGCAGTTCCAAAAGCTTCAGCTGCTGTCACGAGGCAGCCTCAGCAGCAGCCAGGCAGGGGGCTTCTCCCTCTGTATGGGTCCCCTTCCTCCCTGTCCTCTTCTCTGAGCAAAACCCAGCAGGTTCCATTCGGTAACGTGCCAAGAGGTGACCAGCCCATGTCTCCTTGGCCCTAGGTACGTGAACATCAGCTCCCTGGTATTCAGCATGGATTCCCAGTTCCTGTGTGCTTCCAGCAACACGGAGACGGTGCACATCTTTAAACTGGAGCATCTCACTGACAGGTGAGGGGGATAACCTGGGCTCACCCGCCTGCCCCAGGGCTGTTTGTGCTTCAGGCACCTGCCTTTACGCAGCTGGCCTCCGTTTCCTCGCCACATACTCTCCACCAGCTGCAAACTGTCTCGTTGGCTTTGTGTCCTGATGGACTCACTCCTTGGAAAGCCACACACTGTGTCCCTGCTGTCAGCTCCCCAAGGCTTATTCTGTGTTTACGAGCTGCCACTGTCCCCTGCCTCCTTCCCTGTCTCCAGCCTTCCCCTGGCAGCAAGGTGCTGCTCGTGCTGGAGCTGCCAGAGCAAACCCAGGCTCTCCGCTGTGCTGGGGCTCTCCACGAGATGCCAGAAGGGTCCCACCAGAGGCATGAGAGCCCCTGGCAAACGAGCCCGTGTGGCTCACCCACAGGAAGGGTTTCTGCTGCTGCAGGAGAGAAAGGGGAATTTTGATACCAGATCATTCGGTCTGTGAATGTGCTACTATGAGTCTGCCCTGGCAGGGCAAGGGGGTGCTCTGCAGGCTTCTAATGCTGTGGTGGGCACCAGGAACAGAAAGTGCAGCACAGGGATCAGCTCCGTGTTGTTTTCTTTGGTGCAAACACATCAACCCTTCTTGGTAGACAGAGAAGGGCTTCTTTAAAGGTGCCCAGGGGCACAGCTGCTCCAAAGAAAGCCTTCCACGTACGTGAGATCAGGATGATTTTCATCGTTCCTAATCTGTTCTGGCACGGATGGCCGTGGTAGCCCTACTGATGCTGCTTTGTGACCCCGCAGCCGGCCAGAAGAGCCTCCCACCTGGAGCGGGTACATGGGGAAGATGTTCCAGGCTGCTACCAACTACCTCCCCGCCCAGGTATCAGGCATGATAAACCAGGACCGAGCTTTCGCCACTGTACGCCTCAACACCTCCGGGCAGAGGAACGTCTGCGCCCTCTCCACGTACGTATTGACACCCGTGGCCCCTCTGCCACGCCAGCCTTTGAGCAGACACAGCTATCTGTGGGGAACACCACGCTGTGGCCCGTTATCTGGCACCCGTGCCTGCTGCCGAGCACGCAGTGAGCGTGTTTGCTGCTTCCGTGCGTGCAGCCATCACGTGTGGGCTCACAGTGCTTTTCGTGTTAGGATTCAGAAGCTGCCTCGGCTGCTGGTGACCACCTCAGATGGACATCTCTACATCTACAACCTGGACCCGCAAGATGGAGGAGAGTGCGTCTTAATTAAGAAACACAGGTACAGTGTGCTGGAGATCCCTACCCGATTGATCCAGAGGCTGATTTTTGAAAATTAAGAAAGGGAATTTCACCTGAAAGCACAAAATGGAGCTGTAGGAGCAAGAACTTTAGAACTGACTCCTGATTTTAGTTGCTTGAGCTGACAGACGTCAGAGAGGACTGTGTCAGCAGGCAGGGACCTGGGGCATCTTGAAGAAGAAACCAGAGACATCCCAAATCCCTCGGCAGCTGTGGGACATCTCAGCCTAGATGGCAGAGCTGGGCAGGCTGTGCCTCAGGAGATGTCTCCAGCAGCAGAGCACTGACCACCGCGGGGGCAGGAGAGCAGAGCACCTTCTCCAGGCAGGAGTGGGTGCTGGAGAGCCGATTTTGGGGGTGTGATGGCGTGGAGAGGCACTGGGAGCTTCCGTCAACAAAAACTCACACACACGCATGCCTGCAGGCTCGCGGTGCCAAAGCAGAGCCTGCCGTGCTGCCGTTCCGTTTGCGCGCCAATAAAATGAAGCGCAGAGCCCCACATCTGGGCTCCTTGGCTCCAGATGTGAAGCCTTTGGGGTGGGGTGCGATGTAACATGTTCTCTCAGCCGGGACGTGGCTGCCGGCCAGGAAAATGCCAGCAGATTTTTTTTTATTTTTTTATTTTTTTAAAAGCCACAAAACAAAGGCACTTGAAAGCTGCGCTGTCCAGCGTGCTCCGGCCGCCGGCCTCCTGCCTCCGTCAGACCCCGCTGCCGCCCCCGTGCTCCCGTTGTGAAGCAGCCGTCCGGAGCTGGCAGGCCAGCGTCCTGTGTGGGTTCCTCTTTTAGCATCAGAGGACTGAAAAGGGCCCTTGGGTCATGAGTTACATTACATCACACTATATCTCTGCTCAAACTCCGTCCCAAACTAGCCAGCGCTGCTTTTCTCATCTAGTCCACTCCTGTTGGAAGCCCTTCGGAGCCCCCTCCGTGATTAGAAACACTGTTTGCCTTTGTAACCTAAAGCTTTTGTGGTCAGTCTGTTCCCTTCTATTCTCATGCCAGCATTGTCCTCCAGCTGAAGTAGTGCTTTCCCTATCTTCTGCTCCCCCCTGCTTTATTTGTGGAGCACAATGATCTCCTCTGCAGCACTGTAAGGGCTGCAGGCAGAGCCTGGCTGCACTGGTACAGGCAGGCGAGGTGCTTCAGGGAGCCGTGGATGCCCGCCATGTATCGGCCGGTGCTGGGGGAGGAACGGACGGAATCAGCACTAACTCTTCTCCCCTCTTGCCCCTCTACAATCAGTCTGCTTGGCTCAGGAAAAACGGAGGAGAACAAAGAAAACGACCTTCAGCCTCCAGTACCTCAATCGTACGCAGCGACTGTAGCCAGACAAAGCACAGTGCCTTCAACTTCGACCATGCCAGGTGAGCATCGGCTGCCCTTCCCTGGGGCAAAGGAGCAAGAAAGCCCCTGGAGCAAAGTGGCAAGGTCCCAAACTTCCAAGGGTTCGTTGTAGCAAAACACCCCGTGACTGCAGGGCCCTCTGGAGCTCACCCAGTCCCTCCCCCGGGATGGCTCAGGCGTTCTCTGCTCTGCTTGCTGGGCCCCTTGTGCAGCGCTGCTCACAAACAGGCCCCTGGCCGAGCAGAAACCACATCCGAGCTTTGGAGCTGGTCCGACAGCAGCCTGCCAGCTACCAGACGGGTTTCCAGGAGTTGGAACCGTGGCTCTGGAAGTCAGATCTCACTATATTTTTTTTTGTGTCAAGTTCACTACAGATTCTCCTGAACCTGTTACACTTCACAGAAACAGAGCTAGCACTGAACTGTTATTCCGTAGTGTTGAGTGCATACAGATGGGGATCCCATTTTGGAATTGGGGCTTACATTTAGGGTGGGAGGAAGCCAACTGCTGCCACAGGAGCTAGCCACGTAGTCCATTCCCTAACGGGTAGCACTGGCAGAGATACCTTTCTCCACAACCATCCCTCGGTGCTCTGCCAAATGCCACAGGAACCAGCTCTGGGTTAGATCAGTGATAAAACAACATCGCAGCTGTTTGTTTCCAGCCTCCGTGCATCCATTTATCAGCCACGTTCTGCGTTTTCACTTTGGCAGGTTATTCGGAGGACGGCGGCGCCCTGCGAGGAGAGGTCATCCCAGAGCATGAGTTTGCAACCGGACCAGTGTGTCTTGACGACGAGAATGAGTTTCCTCCTGTGAGCATTCGGGACCCCTAAAACAGCAATTCAGCCCTCATGCTAAGAAGAAAGTGTTAACCTCTTACAGAAGAGATACTGTTGCCCTGACCTTGTCCCAGTTCACTGTGAAGCCTAAAATAACTAATTAAGGTATAGGGACAGTGCCAGGAAAGTTACACCCCCCTAAATGGCAGTTAGGGATGGGGCAGAGATGATCAGTGTAATAGTTAGAGAGGGAACCGAACAAAGTAGCAGAATGAAGTGCAGATCCAGAGCTGACCTTTGTGCCTTGCTCAGATTTTTAGTATTAGCAGGAGTAGTTTTAATCTGAACAATACCAGCATTTAGAAATAAAAATGTAGTATTCCCTGTTGCATTTCCCGTCAGTTGTATTAGTTTATGGGAAACAACTGGAACATACCTGAACCTCATCAGTCTCACCATTTCCGAGCTGACTGAAAAGGAGTCTCCTTTTCTGAGTACAAAGCTGAATAGCATTAACAGAGTTTTAAACCTTTTTTTGATTTTTAAGTAGCACTTTCTCAGTTACCATTGGAAGAACACACTGGCTTTATAAAATCTAACTTAAGCCTGGCAGTGTCTCTCCTGCTTCTCTTCCTATTATATAAGCATTTATTGTGTTAAACATTTAACTGTTAACTGGACAGATGTTGCTTACGGTACTGTAATCAGCAGTGTCTTCATAATAACAATGCATTAATATAGCAGATTATTGTAATGGATTTCCAGTTGTAGACTTGGCAGAATTTTGAAACCTTTACTCCATTTTTACATATCCTGCTGCTGGAGTTGTGCCTGAAGAAGGAGGAAGCGAAAGCTTCATTGGGATCCCAGGATTTGTTCCATATGCTGAGGCTGACCTCTGTAAGGCACTTTCATATTAACTGATGCAAAGTGTTATTTATATAAGGGATGATTAGCTCACGGCTCCCTTTGAAACACTGCCTAGGAGCAGCTCTTCAAGTCACATAATCCTTAGGCCGATTCTCTTTTCTTACCTGTGACACAGCCTGTTACAAACCGAGAACAGGAGTTCTCTATTTCCCCTAAATGTCCCCTAAGAAGGCCATTTAAAATGTCTCCCCTTCAGTCTGTTTGGCTGCAGAGCAGCTGCCAGCCCAGGCATCTGGAAGGAATGTTCCAAGGAGCAGCAGGGCCAGAGAGAAATCCTTTGCTTCCTTCTGATGAACCTGCTCTCCAACATGTGCTTGGGGGACACGCAAAGGCCAGCGAGCAGGAACCACGCTGCTCCTGAATGAGCCTGCCTGCTGGGACTGCGCTGTGCAAAACCAGCCCCAAGCCCCCGCTGTACAGCAGCAGGCCCTTCATTAAATGGACTTTGATCTGGCAAAATCCTGTGCTGTAATTAACCCGGCAGAGCAACTTAACATGTGTAACGGTAGGGAGGAGGTGGGGGGGAGGGAAGAAGCTCTCCACAGCTACTCCCTGGTGCGGTGGCTTCGTGGTTGGAGCTTCCAGCTCGTGTCTGCAGCTAGGACCTCAGGTTTTCCCCCTCCGCTGCTGACGGTAATGTGTTTTGCATCTGGCCTACGAGCTGGCTCCTGCTGGGTTAGTGCTTACGGAGGCTGGCTCGGTTTGTTTTGATGCTCTGAATTTCACTGAACTCCGCTGTTTTCTCAGTGCTGCAATGTTCGGTCTCGGTGACTCGTTCGAGAGGGGTTTCAGGGATCGGTCACTTCTGCGAGGAGAAGGAGGGAGAGAAAACCTGACCTTATCCAACAAAAATGTTTTGACAGCGTTCTGTTTTGCAGAAACATGGGAAGGGTTGTGTTTGTTTTCCAGTGTGCAACAAAAAGACGTTTAAAAACCTCAAAACTTGTGACAAAATGGAATATTCACCCGCAGCCCACGCCACGAGCGTGGCTTTGAACTCAGACATACTTTTGGAGAAGCGGCCGTGCTTAGACCCAGCAGTTCCGCTCCATTTTGAAACATTTTGCTCTCAAGTGCTGGTGAGCAAGACTCCAGAGGCTCAGCTGTTAATAACAAGGAAATGCAGCTTCAGTCTAAGGCACGATGTGGTGTGATTGCAGAAAACGGCCTCTTCATTAACTGGAAGGAGGGACAGGTCAGAGAAGAGATGAGAAGCCCAAGGAGGGCTCACACAACCTGCCCTCACCAAGAATTAATGTGGCTATTGAACCTAATTATGGCAGCACTGCTGAAGAACCCTGTGGCAAGAGGTTAAGCATGTTCAGTTCCGTCTCTTGCTTGCACTGATGGGATGGATTAAGTGCTTTCAGGTCCGCCAGTGGCTCTGGAGTAGCTGTTGAGCTTCTGCAGGAGGTGCACAGGCATCACTGAGATGGACAGCGGGCTGAAGCCTGAGGGGAGAAGGAGGTGCTGTGCTGAGACTGGGAGGAGGCTGCACCATCGGACGGCTTCGTGGGAAGGGAAGAACGAGCCCAGCTCTGGCTGTGTATGGTTGTGATGGTCCCAGCCGTTTTCTCATCACCTGGCTAAGCAGTTGCCACTCCTCTATGGATTCATTGGTGTCACTGACGTTTCCAGTGGTGTTGGGAGTTGCTGGTGTGTGCTGGAGCCTGGCAGGGTGCTCTCAGCCAGCTCAGCCTTTCAGGAGGCACCGCAGGGTAGGGCTGTGAGGTTTGACAGAAGAAATCCTACAGGATTGAGCAAGAACGAGGCCAGATGATGTGCGTGGACCTGAAGAATCCATACCAGGGGATCTCCTAACACTGCTGGAATTCAGTAGGAAAGGGGATTTCTTTCGGCAGCTTGGTCAGTGCCTTTCCAGGCAGACATGATCAGTCCTGTGTCTGGTTGCACTCTGAAGCTTGTCAGCTTCAGGACCGGAGCTGATGTGAAGGTTTTATCAGGACAGGCACTTCTTTCCGTCGGGATAGGTTGTGGACAGCAGTCAGCTGTCAGCTCTTCATCCCCTTGCTGATGCTCAGTCTTTAAAAACATCCCCTTCACTCACAGCACATTGATTCTTGGCTGCCTCCAAAACTTGCGGGCAGCCCTGCTGCTAGCAGAAGGCGATAGATTCAGCTGTGGAACTGCAGTAATACTCAGTAATATTTCAAAGGGGGGCTGAGCAAGTCTGGCCAAACCTAAGTGGCCTCGTGTTCCTTACACAGCTCCTGCCCCCAGAGGGGCATTTGGGGCAGCTGGGGCTTGCAGGGTTAAGCCCAGCTTATCAATACAGCACCTGAGCTCCTCAGGCAATCCAGCACCAAGGCTTTGTGCCTCAGAACCAGGCAAGTGGTGTTCCTGCAGGCTGTGGGGGGGATGAACGGGCACAGCCCCTCCGGCAGCCGGGTGTGGGGATGGCACCGGCACCGCTGGGGGCTTGCGGCCAGGCTGGCACCCAGCCGGGCAGAGCCGTGCCCTGGGGTCTGCGTGGGGGCACCCACCTGGGGGGCTCTGCCCGAGCTTCCAGAAGCAGGTGTGGATCTTCCCGGGGTCTCTGATCTCCTCTTGTGGCTGTGTTTGAATGAAGTGTCTCGGGGTCTTTGCTGCTCCCCATTTCCTCTCCGTGCTTTATCACCGAAAGGCGTTGCTGGTACTTAGGGTAGGCTTCCCCTCACCCCATTCAGCCCCAAATGTAGGTGTTTAGCTCCGGGTTCCAGCTGGAGGCCCCAGAAAGCCCCAGAGAGCCCCATCCAGCTCCTTTCCCCTCCTGCCATGCCAGAAGGTGAGCTCTGGGAGCCCCCAGTGGGGCGAATGAGGCTCACCCCAAGTAACCCAAGTCCTGCAAGCGTGGCTGCGCGCCGTGCCATGCCAGCTAGATGCAAGAGGCCCTTATCGCCAGGCCAGATGGTTCCTGTTCCCAGGGCTGTAAATTTGGGGAGGGGGGGAGTAAATAAATAAACCTCTCACAAATCTGCCTTGGAATGGAAAGTAAAACACTGCAGGACATCCCTCCCCCTTCTCCTCCCATGTGCGTAAAACCGACTTGAAACACACCCTGTTGCTGGGAAAAGTAAGGCCATTCTGTTTTGATTTTGGTAGATAATCTTGTGCCGTGGAGGTCAGCCGGGCAGAGCGAAGAGGTCATGATGAGACGCAAACATCCGCGCGTAGGACAGCTGCTGGGAAGTGCTTTGGAAAAGCCAGGAATTTCGAAGAAGAGGTTTGCGTGTCCTCAAGAAAAGGAAAAAATACAAAAAAAAAAAAAATCCAAGGTGGGCCACTGCTTTTTACTACAGTACGTGTGAGCGACTACCTGGCCCGCCCGGCCCGCCAGCCCCCTCTTTTTAATCGTGTCTGGGCGGGTGTCAATGTACTGTCTGCACAGCGCTATATTTAACAGGTATCCTAGAACCACATTGTAAATGCTAATTTAATCAGATTTGTATGTAACCAGAATTTTATATACCCGTTTTTTTCCCTTTTCTAATTTATGCCGTTTTATGTGTATAAATGTACTTACAGCGAGAGATATTGAACTTATGTCTTTGTACAGGATAAGCCTATTTTACCCAGGCAAAGTATTTTTGCAGTGATATTAGAGAAGATGCAATTTGCTCCGTTTAAAGACAGAAATAAAGTCACGGTCTGTCCCTGGCAGCTCGCTGCCCCTGCTCCTGCTGTTCTTTGTGGGGCCCTAAAGATGTCAGTCTTGATTAAGCTTCAGCGAGTGGGTTTGGGGCGCTGGTGGGAGGGAAAAGGCTCCGGCTGTGCCTGGCCCCAGCCTGGCCAAAGCCGCGCTGCCCTGCTGCTGGCGGCCGTGCCAGGACGGGAGGGCAGGAGGCTGCAGGCCAGAGCTAATTGCAGACGGTTGGGCAGCCCCCTCTAATTTGGGCAGCGCTGCCCGTAATTACAACTCCCAGTTCCCTGCGGCTGGTGTAACACCTTGCTTCGATTGAGACAAGCCGCTTACGGCTTGTCCAAAGAAAGATCTCGGGTGCGTAAATTGGAGGCCAAAAGCGTTTCAGAAAACCCTCGCTCGGCTGCTGGGAAATCCTGGTGGTTTCTGAGTTTCAGCTGCGCCCTCTGTGTTGCCTCCACAACTCCCCAGGCCTGTGCCTGTGCCCACTCACGCCCCAAAAGAGCTGTTCCCACCCCACAGCATCGCACAGGAGCTGTTTCTCTGCCTGGAGCCCTGCTCTGCTCAGTTTTAATGAAAAAAATGACTTTTTCTCAGCCGCCGGGCCCTACCAAAAGCCTTTTTGCGTGCAGAGCCACCAGGTACTGCAGTGAGCTGCTCCTCCAGCCGCAGGGGAATCCTGCAGCTGGGGGCACAGCCCTGCTCTGAGCAGAGCTGCACCCATGGGGACCCCTCCACCTGCTCCCCCTGACCCATGACTAAATCACCCCACAGCACGGAGCGAAGCGAGCCGCAGCCTCTGTCCCTGCCCTCTGGCCAACCTCAAACCCGGAGCCAGTAGGAACAACGGTCAAATTCACCAAACCAGAATGGAAAAAGGAGCAGCTCAGGCAATTATTTGCTTAAAGACAGCGCCTCGTTGCTCTTCTCTCCGTGCTGCAGTGCAGCGAGGCCGCGGGAGGCGCTTGGCATCGGCAAGCCACGTGCTGTGCGCTGCAGCACGGCACCGCCGCTGGATCTCGGGAGTAATCTGCAACCGAGACGTTGTCTGTTGCAATATCCTCCAGAGCCCGGGCGTAAGCCCGGCTGATTGCAGGCAGCACTGCCTGATACTCTGCGGATGCCACATCCAAAGGCTCCTGTTCCTGGATATCGCGATCCAGGTTGAAAATGAGGGGTGGCTGGTGGCGCTCCTCTGGCCCAACGCTTCCGTCGCAAGCCTTCGCCCCTCCTAGGGAGAAAAGCAAACACCACGGGAGTCCCAGGCTGCTCACCCCTGCCCCGGCACCACCTCTGGGCTCCTCACCAGTCCGTGGTGGCCCCTTCCCACCGTGGCCCAGCCCTGGCAGCCCAGGTCCCAGTGCCAGGCTGCGGGTGCTTCTGGAGCCAACCCCGCACTGCGCACACAGGTGGGCACCCACGCGCTCCTTGCTGGGCTTGCTCCTGCCTGCATGAACCCGCTTTGGTTTTTACCCATACTGCAGGGAAACGGGAACCTCAGAAGCTTTTTTCCTGGCGGTATGATCTGTACCAGAGCCAGCCTACCTGTGGTGTAGAACGCCTTGTACTGAGCCAGCCGCAGCGCCTCGATCGCTCCGTCCTTCCCGGCTGCCCCGCTGTTGGGGTGAAGCAGAACCTGAAGGAAGAAGAGAAGAAGCCCACTGCAGAGCAAACCTGCTCTGTTCGATACCTGCTCCCTCCCAGCACGGGACCGTGCCCCACCCCTGCACACATTTAGGGACACTGCTCAGCCCAGCAGCAGCTCAGCAGAAGGGAACTGAGCGCCAGCACCTCGCTTGTGCCTCGTGTTCCTCCAAGGTCACCTCCCCGGTGGCAGAAACATCTCAGGGATCAGAACCGATGGCCAGTGGCCAAGCCACGAGCTCGGGCTGAGCTCAGCTCCAGCAAGGCAGGGGCTGTGCTCGGAGGTGAGGTGCCGGAGCACCGTGCCCGCTGCGTCTCCAGCTGACCCACGCCGAGGGGGGAGCGCTCCCTGCCCTGACAGCAGCAGGGAGCCGGGGTGAGGAGAAGGGAATTGGGAAGGGCGGGTCGAGTCTCTGCAGCTCGGTATTTAGGACACTTGATCCGCACAGGACGCCTGCCTTGGCACCGGGGAGGGAGAAGACAAGTGAGCTGGATGGTTCGGCGGTCTCCGTCAGATAATATCGCTGCGGAGCCAATGGCTCCGCTGAGTGATGAGTCACCAGAGGTTTCCTCCCTGGGAATTGCGTTTAAAAGTGATTCAAGAAATTTCCACTGTGCTAAAAACTAGAAACATCTGCCGGAGTTGTAGGCAGCTGCGGTGCCAAGTTTAGTAACAGTGTTCGCAGCTGATCAGTGCTGTAATGACTTAGCAGGTGTCCGGCACGGGAGCCCTGCCCCGGGCACCACCGCGGGCTCTGCTCGCCCTGGGAGCCTCGTGGCTGCCACCCATCGCTCCCCCAAAACACCGGGATCCGGGGGGACCTCCAGGTGCTCCCGGCTTCCTCCATTGCCTTCAGTTGCAGGATTAAAAAAAATAAATAATCACCATCTGGAATTTGGTTTAAAAAACGTATTTTACGGAAAAAAAATGACAACTTGCATGTGGGAGGCTCGGGTGTGAGCTGGGAGAGGTCACAGCGTGAGTGTGCTGCGAGGAGGAAATGCGTGCTGCAGGTTATGCTGGCACCCTCAGCCGGAACCAAGCAGCTGCAAAGCAGCACTCGGTAATTATTTAAGGGCCCACGAAGCCAAAATAGCAGGAATTCAACCCGTTTGTCTGCTTCCAGCCTCAGAGCTCGGCTGTGCCTGCACCCTTTAACCTGAGCAGCACGGCTCGGATGCTGCTGCCTGGCTCCAGAGGCACCGAAACAACAGGGGGCTCGTTCCTAAACGCGCCTCGTAAACCCCCACGCTAAGAAAATCCGTTCCCATTCACCGCAGAAGTGAGGAGCTTGTTTCGATTGGGCCCTTTCAAGAAGCGTTCTCAGGTCCGCAACCCGTGACTTTGTTATTAAAGAACAAAAAAAATGAAAAGAAAAAAAAAAAACAACAAAGCACCCTTCTCCTCAGCGAACCCTCCATCTGAACTCCCAGCTCCGGGCTGTTTTCGTAAGCCGGCGAGTGCGTGGGGAGGAGGAGCACACCCCTCTGACATTAAGCTCATGGAAAGAGCGTATTTGTCAGCCGCTCGTACCCTTGATGCGTTTCGTAGGATGTGTTTATTTTTACTGTAAATAGCCTTTGCTCAAAACAGGACCTTGGCCCCGGCCCAGCACCGTCACAGGTTGTGCCGGGGCCGGGACGTCAGCAAGGTTACGGGGCCGCAGCCTCGCGCCAGCCCCAAGGAGAAAAGCAGCTGTCAGCGGCGTGCGGCCGTCGGGCGGCGGGGCGAGAAAAGGAACCTCTCCGGCAGGATTTGTGTCAAGGAAAACCCGGCGACAGCCGAGGTGGTTTTGCCATCAGCCGCTCGCTGATGAAAGGCGCCGCGCGGGGAGGGAGCGGGGCCATGCTCGCCGTGCCGAGAGCCACCCCGTCACACACAGCCTGGGGCTGGGGGTCCCCAGGGAATTGGGGACAGGTGGGGACAACCCAACGGTGACCTCCAGGGACGCGGCGCCCAGGGCTGCAGGTCACAACCACAGGGGTTCATTCGCTGCTGCTTGCACCCCATGGCAGCGAAAGTGCCCCCAAAAAGGCAGCAGCTGGGGACTCAGCCCCAGTTTGGGGAGTTGATTCCTCGTCCCAAAGCATGTAGGAAGGAACCTGAGCCCTCCCCAGCCCCGCACCACGTGCTGGTGCCAAAGCTGCCGAGCACCAGTCCCCCTCTCCAGCACCACGAGCACGCAAGAAGAGGGTTAATCATCCCAAAGAGCAGCTGGAGCGCACGCTGGCCGTGTCCCATCCTCTTCCCCAGTTTATCTCACGGTTCAGTGGAGGGTTCCGTAAATACGAACTAAATACCAAAACCCTGATGGACACGGGAAGCAGATCCAGGATCCCTGCTGGGAGCTGGCTTGCGGTGCTCGCAGGAGGGCGGACTTGAAAAGCGAAATCGGGCTGGATCTGTGGGACTGCTTTTAGAGCTGCCTTTTTTTTTTGTTTTCTTGGTTCAGCAAAGATCTTGTGAAACTCTGAGAAAAACGCACCGCCATGCTCCTTGTTCTCCTAGCTGCGTTTTTCATGCTTAAAGGAGCTGTCAACAGCTCCTATTGTTGCATGGGTGGGGAGCTGCAGGACACGGGGCTGGCTGCCCCACTCGAACATCAATAACGGGCACGTTTCCGAGCCAAGGAGCTCGGAGAAGAAGCGCTTAATTATGTCTCTATCTGTCAAGATAAATAAAGCAGATACAGCTAGGTCTGAGCCCTGGGGATCTTTTGTTTCCCACGCCTGTGCACCTCCTGTGACCAGGAAGGAGCAGAACCACGCTGCGCTCGGCGGGGCCACCGGAGGTGCAGGCACGCAGCCAGTGGGGCCGGTGCTCCCACGGGGCTGCGTGCTCCGGCCCCGAGCCCTTCCGATCCCATCCCCTCTCTGCCCACCTCCCCTCCAGCTCCGAGGCAGCTCGGGAGGGGGCTGTCAGCAGAAAGGGGCCCTGCCTTACCTCGTGCCCCACGTCCGACTGCCCAAAGAGAACCGGGGACACGTCCAAGCCGTCAAAACGCCGGTTTGGGGGAAGCGTCGCTCCAGCCAGGGCCACCAGCGTGGGGAAGATGTCCAGGGTGCTGGGGAAAGAGGCAGGTTTCAGCTGAGCACGGAGCCGAGCACCCCAAGGAGCCCCCCCAGCCCCACCTGCACCCTGCAGCCCCCTGCCCGGGGGGTCCCTGGCTGCTTCCCAATGACCCAGCGATGCTGTGACCACCTCGGGCATGGCACGGGGGGTTCCCCGAGTGCTGCCACTGCTGCACCCGCAGGTTCTGGGGCACGGTGGGCACTGGGCAGCCCCCACCCCGCTGTCCCCCCAGCACAGCGTGGCCGGGCACGCGGGGAAGGCACCGGGTCACCCCCCGGCAGAAAGTGCAAGCGCAGGGACTTTCGGCGCCAGCCCCAGCGGCTCCCGCAGCCCCAGGAAAATGTGGTCTTGCTTTTGCATCGCGCAGCACGAGCCATAGGAGCCAGAATGGAAAATGAGAGCGCTGCTATTTTGTGCGCTTCTACCAAAACGCCTGTCAGCAATTCCACCAGGATCCTCTCTTCTCAGGGGCCTCAGCCACAGAAGAGCCCTCGGGGCTGGGTCCCGGCTGCTCCCCGTGCGCAGGGCGCGGGTGACCCGGGGTCCTGCCACCTCCAGCGGGCTCCTCGGGGACACAGAGGGCGAGAGCCTCACGTTGGTGCCTTCTGCCTGCGAGTTGTGGCCTGGGGCCAGACCCCAGAGGCAGCGATTCCCCACGCTCCCTTCCCTGGAGGCTCGGGAAGGGCCAGGGGTCGAGCAGAGCCGTGCCCGCTGCGTGGCACAAGTGTCACATCCCTCCCTCTCCAAGAGACATCGTGGCACTGCCTGCTCCTGGCAGGTGGCTCGGATGGGGGGACACTCACACCCCGCACCCTGCCAAAAGCTCCGGGATCTCAGCACCCCCTGGTTCTGGCACCTCGGGGTGCAGCAGCGGCCGCGCTGCGGGATCGGGGCCCCTCGCTGCTGCTGCCCGGTTGCGTGAGCAGAGAGAGAAAACAGCCCGGGACTTTAGGGCCCCTGTTTCTCGCATTCAATGAGTTTTAATTTAGCTGCTAAGAGACCGAGAGGACAAATAAGAACAAACAATGCTGAGGAGAGCTGAAAGGCAGCCCCGGCTACGCGGCTCTCATGGAGACGGCCCGAGCGGTCGGGAGGCGCCGAAAACCTCTGGCTCCCCGCTGGGAGCTGGGCGCATCCCTGCAGGAGCCGCTGAGCTCCCCGTGGGGCTGCCCCACGGCACTGCCCGGGGCACATCCCGCAGGATCCGGCCCCAGCACCGTGCCTCTGTACCCATTCTTGGCACAGGTACCCCGAAACAGCAGCTGGGCACCCCGGGAACCATCACAGCAAAGCAGAAAGGGGAAAGCTGGGGCGGTGTGAGACAGGTCCAAGGCTCCAAGCAACAAACGGAGATGAAGCCACGCGTTTTCAGCTGCTCAGAGGCCCTTAGCAAGGGCTCAGCTCCGAGGGGTGCACAGGACGGGGCTAAAAATCAGCCCTGAAAGCCCCAGGCTGAGATCCGGGTCCCCCACCTGCAGCAGCCCCAGCCCTGCTGGCCCCAGGGCTCTGCGCTTTCCTCCTTGGCCACCCCACTGACCTATTTCTTCAGCACCCAGCTTGGGCACGGCAGGAAGCTCAGGCAATTAAACGTAATTAAGAAGAGCCGACGAGGCAGCTCCGTGCAGGGCGCGCCGAGCGGCTGCAGGTCTGTGCAGGCGCGGGGCAGGGCGCAGCACCCCGGCCACACTCACCCCACACAGGGGAGGTAACGAAGGGGGGTAAACGAGGTGAGGCCATGCACGGCCTGGCCACAAACCCCTGGGGGGAAGGAGCTCGAGGAGGGCATGGGCAGGGACCCCAGGGACCCCTGTCCACAGGCAGGGTGCAGACGTGGCTGGGGGATTTTCCTCCCGGGGCAGGCTACAAAACTCTGCCAGTGTTTTCATGACCTGGGGCAGAAGGGCGCCGAGCAGGCAGGTAATGCCTGCCCCTGTGCCCTTCCCAGCAGAGATTTCCCAGCCCCACTGCACGCCTTTAATGCTCTCTGCAGCTCTCAGCTCTCCCTGTTGGGGAGGTGAAGCTTTCCACCGCGTTATTTGGGCAGCAAGCAGCCGCCCCGTGCCCGGTGACACGGCACCGCCACCGCCTCGCCCCGCGGCTGCTCGGGGACGTCAGCTCCTCTCCCTTCAACGTGCCAGCCTGTGGGCCCAACGAGGGCTGAGAAAGCCTCCAACTCTTTTGGAGACCTTCAGGAACCGGGTCTTCATGGCTTGGGTGGGACGGGGAGGACGTGAGGACACCGATGAACCAACCTGCCTGGCTCGGAAGCATTTCGGGTGGAAAACCCATCCCGTTGGTGCCCTCAGAACAACTCCACAGCCAGCACCAGGGGCTTGGGTGTCCCCCAGGACCCTCAAAACACCAGGGACCACACGGCCCCAGGCTGCTGCTGCCTGGCACTCCTGGGCTGGGGCCGTGCCAGCAGCGCCCAGCTGGCAGCCTCCTGCCTTTTGTTGCTCCGTGTCACACGCCTGAACTTTACGAAACCTCCTCGGGGTTTGTTGACTTTGAATTTCCGCGTCTGAGGCGGGCAGGCTCCAATCTCCCGTAGGCATTTCTGAATAAGCAAAGGCGTGCAGCTGGGCCAGCAGCTTTGGCAAGGCCGGGCTGTGTTTAGGGCTGTGTTTACCGGAGGAGCCCCGAGGTGGGACCGAGCCCAGCTGCAGGGACGTCAGCACCGAGGTGACCGGCGGCCGCGCGGCACGGGGAGCGCACGCGGCTGGAAACCACCCGGCCCCGCAGCCAGGGCGCTTGGCAGGGCGGTCCCCGGGTCACAGCAGCCCAGGGATCGCAGCTTTGCCTTCGAAATAGTGAGAAAAAGGAAAATGAGGAAACTCCTGGGGAGCTGCACGGCCCCTCCGTGAGCGCCTGGCACGCAGCAGGGCCGCGCTGCTGGCAGCGTTGTGACTTTACAGCTGCCCAACCTGCTGGGCTGGAAAGGCAGGAGATAAGGGCGAGGGAGAGAACCGGGACCCCACGGCTGCTGCGGTGCAGGGTGCACGGGGAGAGGGGGCTGGAGAGGGGACAGGGAACAGGGAAAGGGTTTGCAAATGAAACCCCAGGGGTGCCTGGTACCACGCACCTTGCTCCCTCGGCAACACATCAGTGCTCCAGTGCATGGTTTGAACATTGTCCTTGCCAAAATCCAGCTCCCAGAGCTCTGTTTGCTGCACGGAGGGGCCCCCCATGCCATCCCCGGGTGCCACAGCTCCGGACCCTTCCCCTCGGCTCCCAGCCCAGCAGCAGCAGCCAGGGCAACCTCAGAGCCCGGCCGCATCCTGCTCTGATCAGAAGCCGCCCCCCAGGCCAGCCGTCCCCACAGCCCTCCCCCACAGAAAGCCATTCGCAGCCCACAAAGCCGAAGCCTGCTTCTGGCTGGGTTCAGGGAACATCGGCAGCTTTTAATTACCGGGAGGCGCTCGGCCACCGCGGGGAAGAGGCGCACCGAGCCCGGCAGCTGCTAGCACGGAGCCAGCGGCCCCACAAAACGGGCTTCCGAGCCTTGGAGTCTTTTGGGACGGGACACAAGCGCGGCACCACAGCGCAGGTGATGCCCAAGCAGGGCACTGATCCTGCTGCTGCCATCCCAGCCATCCCCTTGGGGTTGGAGGTGTCACCTCCAGCGTGTCCTCGCGGGGATGGCAGGAGCACGCCGTGCCCACACGGGCAGTGGGGTGCAGGCAGAGGCCACCCCAAACCCAGAGCCAGCCCCTACCTCAGCATGGCACGGCTGCTGCGTGCAGCAGGGACACGGCCAGGCCAATACACCAGCGCTGGGACGCGGTGGCCTCCTTCCCACGTCGTCTGCTTGGCCGGGCTCCCACCTGCAGGAGAAAGCGGCCACGCTCAGCACCCGGCTGTGCAGGAGCTTTGCAGCAGGGGGAAAACCCCGAGCCCAGAGGTGCCCATGGAAAGGGACCCGCTGGGCTGTTAGGTGACCCTAGTGGGGGAAGGTTTTGCTGGGTTTTGGAGCTGGGTCAGGGGAGGGAGAAGAATTTTGTAGGGTTTTTTACAAGAAACAAGGAGAGAGGGGAAAGGGGGCTCGGTTTGGCACTGCCTTTTGTTTCTCGCCTGCTCCAGCGAGTGATGAGAGAGGCAGCTGAGCGCTAACATCCAGCAGGAGCTGAGCCCCCTCGGTGGCACGGAGCGGGCAGGAGACGCAGGAATTTCGCCCAGGGGCTCCCTCCTGGTGCAGAGGGTGCGGGGCTGCGAGCGGCACCAAGTGCACAGCGCCCTCGGGCAGATAAAGCTCCAGCAGCTGCCCCGGCTTCATTACAAATACATTCCTGCTGATAACAGGCAGCTCCCTCCTGCCGCCTGACTCACCTTAACCCTTCAGCTCGTTCCCTGCCACAGCCCAGGGGCCCCGCTCTGCACGGGGTTTGGGAAGGGGGAACGTGGGGAAGTCGCCCAGCCCCTGCCTGCACCCAGATGGGGGCTGAGGGTGGAAACGGGGGGCTGAGCAACAAAACGGGGGGGCTGAGCAGTGCCACAAAAGTCCCCAAGCAGCCATGGGGGAAGGGACTGGGACTGGAGCAGAGGGAAACTCCCGGCCCCATTCACGGCACCAACTTCCCAAGCCCTTTGTCTGCCCGGCTTTCAGCGTGCACATGGCAACGGCGCGCACCCGGAGCCATTTCCTCCGGCAGAGCCAAGAGCGAGGGGATCCTCCTGCTCCTCCTGCTCCTCCTGGTCCTGCTCCTCCTGCACCACCAGCCCCAGCCCTGCTGGCTGCTCGGGGGCTGTTTTTGGGATGCCCCGTGCACCCCGACTGCAGCCGCACCCGACACATCGCGTGCAGCTGCGGCACGGTGCTCTCTGATGCCATCAGGAACGATCCCAGTTATAACATCAGCCTGCTGGTGCCTCTGCTGGGGTATTAAACAATCCTCGCAGCACCGTGTTGGCTTTTTGAGGGGTTTCTGCACAGCCCAGCACCCCGAGGGCAGGAGGAGCGGGGCTGTCCGTCCGTCTGTCCGCCCGTCCATCCGTGGATGGAGCAGCCAAGGAGCTGAGGGAAGCCCGAGCTGCCCATGCATGAGCTGACGGTGCCACTCCTGGTTGCATCGGGGCTGCAACGCCCCAAAGCCAGGCAGGGATTTCTCTCGGGATGATGCAAGCCCGGGGAGGCCACAGCTTTCCAGGAAAGAGCTGAGCTTTCCACGCAGGGACAAGAAGCGCCGCGGCCCTGCTCCCCAGCGGGGGCACAACAGGGCCGGAGCCTTCCAGACCCGTCCCAAAACACCCCCAGCCGACACCCCAAAACACGCATGTCCCTCTGATTCCCCTTTTTGGGGTGTTTGGGGCCAGGGGATGGGAGCTGGGCTTCCCAAGAGGGCTGGGGGCTCCCGGGGAGGGGAGGGGAAGCTCCCCCCCTGCAGCCCTCGCCTCGGAGCGGGGGGCCCAGCACGCGGGGCTGCTGCTCTCCATGGGCGCGGGCTGACGGCAGTGACCACCGAAATCGGTGGAAAACATTCCTGGAATTTGGGTTGGACCCTAAAAGGAAACGCCAAGCCATGCGAAACCTATATAATCCCGAGCAGCAGCACCTCCCCTTCCTCCCTGTCCCCAGGGAGCTGGGGAGGGGGAGATGCCCCCCAGCCGGGACCCCCGAGCCTCCCACGGGCACGGTGCCCGGGGGGGAACTTGGCAGCTCCCTGATCCCACAACAGTCGGGAGGGGGGGCTCGGAAGTCCCTGGGGTTTTAGAGGCAGCTCCTGGAGAGCCGGCAGCCCAGGAGGAGCTTTTTGGGGTTGTTTTCGCAGGGCTGCGTGTGGGCAGCGAGCTGCTGGAAAGGGGCCGTGCTGCTGGAGGTTTGTTCCCGACCATGTGCGCGGGGAGCTTGTGACCCTCGGTTGCTCAAGAGCAACCCAGGTCGGCGGCGGGGTTTGTTTACCCAGAAAACGAAGGTTTAGGATTCGGGATTCCTGCCCCAGCACCCCCACGGCACTGGGAACGGGAATGGGAGCAGAGGGGGGAGCTCCAGGGGGCAGCCCCACGGCCAGGCTCACATGGGATCAGCCTCGGTTTCCTCTGCTGGGTGGGTGTCAGGAGGAGGAGGAGGGGGGGAGCGGCGCTGTCCCCGTGTCCCCTTCCCCCTCGTGTCCCCCCCCCCTTGTGCTGACCCCGAGCCGTGCTTACGGCGCGTAACACAAGCAGAAGTGGGAAGCGCCTGACTCATGCATGCTTCTGGCCGCTCCGGCCGAAAGAAACCCACCGACCAGATGGCTTGGCCGGAAAAAGGAGGGGAAAAAAATATAATAATAATAAAAAAAAAAAAAGTTGGAGAGAAAGAAAATAAAAAGTCCCGCCGGGCTGGGCTCAAGGGCCCCGGGCAGGGGCTGTGAGGGCATCGGGACCTGAGCAGATGAAGGGCAGGAGCTCACCTTCCCCATTGCCCACGGGGCCCCCCAGTGTTCCCCAGTGACCCCCAGTCCTCCCCAGCTCTCTCCAGGAGCGTGGCACCCCAGGAGCTGCTGCACCAAGGGGCTGAAAGCAGCAGCTGCTCCCCCTGAGCTTGCAAAGGGGTAACAGGGACCTGGGGGGCTCCGATCCCACCCAGAGGTAATTTTAGGGGAAAACAGACTTCGCTGTGTCTGTTTTAATGACAAGGAACGTTTGGAGAAGTCTTCAAGGCAACCCAACCCACAGCTGCCCCAAAGGCAGGGGCAGAGCAGCGCTCCCCGCTGGGTGCTGGGGGCAGGGGAGGGCTCCTGGCAGCAGCCCCCGCGCACCCCCGGGTTCAGGGAGCCCCCCCCCCCACTATAAGGTCACCTCGTGTCCTCTGCCAGGCCCCCACCAAGGGCCCCAGCCGTCCCGCCAGCTCGCACTTCTGTGCCCAAGGGCCGTTGTCACCTGCAAGAGAAAGCAACGTCCCTATGAGCAGGGGCACCTCTGCTCTGGGGCACGAGCAAGGTCCCCACAGCCCCTTCCCATCCCCTTGGGGCTGCCCTACAACACCAAGAGCAGCACAGGACCCAGCCAGCAGAGTTGGTTTTGTCCCTAAAGGTTTATTTAGGGGCAGGGCTCGTTCCTGGGGGCTGCCCACGCCCCAGGTGAGCGGCTGGAGTGGGGCACAAGGCGGCTGCCGCCGGCTCCAGGCATTAACAAGCAGCCGGGCAGATCCTGTGCCAGGAGCAGGGCGTCCTCATTAGGGAGGCTGCCCAGCCTGAGCGGATTTGGGCTTCTTAACGAGCAAGGATTTGAGCTTTAATTAGGCAGGGCTGTGGCCGAGGTGGGTGGTGGGGTGAGCACCAGCTGAGCTGGGCTGGGAGCCCCATCCCCAGCGGTGGCAGCCCCGGTTCCTCCATCCCCCGGGCACGGAGCACCGAGGGCTGGGGAAAAACACCAGGACCGTTCCCCTGAACGGCCAGGGTTGTCACAGAGCTGTCACCCCGCTGCCACGGGAGGTCCTGCTGCGTTACCTGTGAACCACAGCAGCGTGTCGGGGCTGGCGAGGCGCCGCAGCCGCCCCACCAAGGCGTCCATCTCGCGCAGGGCGGCTCCGTAGACGTCGCTGCCCGGCGGCACGCTCACCTCCAGGGGCACGTGCATGTGGGCCAGAGCCACGTAGAGGAAGAAGGGGCGCCCGCTGTCACTGCAGGGAACAGGGGAGCAAATTTAGGTTGGGGAGAGGGGAAGGGGAGGACGGTGCAGGAGGTCACCGTGGTGGTGACACTGATGAGCTGGGGACAGGGAGCTGTGACCCTTCCCAAACCAGATGGCTGCAAACCCGCCCGCCCCGCAGGATGCTTGGTCCCAAAACCTCAAAGAAGTGTTGGAAGGAAAGCAGGATTGCTCCTGCTTTTGGACAGGCAGGTGTGGGGGGCTGTGGTTTGTCCCCCACCGGGCAGGGCACGTCCCCGGGGGGCACCTTCGTGTGCCCGCACCTGCCCCGGCACCGCCGCTGGGAGGAAGCTCCAGGACGAACGTGCAGCTTCCCCCCGTGAGTCACTTCTTCCCCGCTCCTGCTGAAACCTCCCTGCCACTGCTTCCTTCCCTTCCTGCCCCCACGGGTGCCAGGGCTGTCCTTCCCCGAGGAGCTCACGTTCGGGACGGGCTCGCCCCTTCCTCCGGCCCCCCGCATCCCACGGCTCCCAGCCGGGAGCAGAACGCCCCGCATCAACGCGCCCCTCGCATCCTTCTTCCTCCCCTCTCTCCCGGGGCCCGTTTTGGCATTTTACTCCCCCCCCGGCACGCTGTGCTCATCCCCTGCTGCTCCGGGAAGTTATTTCAGAGGAGGACGAGCAGCACAAGGACGACCCCGATGCCGCAGCCCAGCCCTGGACAGGGAGCGAGGCATGTTCGCGGCAACGTCCCGCTCGCCGCGCGCTGCCCCGCTGCCTGTTTGCTTTTAAATCATCAGAGGACACGTCCTGTTTGCTTGTTTACGGCTATATTTATCTGCTCCGACGAGGCCGCTCTTCCTCAGGGACCTCGGAGGGGAAGGGTGGGATGGCGGGCGGCGGGGAGGGGCCGGATCCCGGGGACGTGCCTGCGTGGCTGCGCGCCCCAACCCGTGCCCGCAGCTGGGGGCAGCTTTTGGGGTCCCCCCGACCTTGTTTTCCTTCCTTTGCCTCATTCACGTCACCTTTGTTGGGGCCACCACTCGGTGCGGGAACATCCCCTGCGTCCCCGTGACTTCTTATCAGCAGAAATTTCTGCACGAGGCCCGTGCTGGGGCAGGGCCCCTTGGTCCTGCCACCACCTGGGGCACGGCACCGCCCGGCTCGCGCCTGGAGCCCCGAAGGGCTCTGCAAACACGGGGAGCTCCTCCCGGCCCCTTCGAGGGGGTGGCGTGAGCAGGCTGGCACGCAGAGCCATGGAAAACAATCTGCAGGGCTCCGGAGAGCACTGCCCTTACCCTGGCACTCAGCTGGGAACCCCGTTTGCCTCTCGCATTCCTCATTCGGCCCCTCTCCCTCCCGAAAACGGAGCAAACATTTAATCAATAACTTAAGACCGACGTCCTTGGCTTTTGCTCCCGTGTTTGCTGTGCTCGAAGTGTCCCGGGCAGAGCCAAATCTCACTGAATTGCTCAACCTTGACGCGGCTGGTTAAAAAAACACCGAGATGACAAATTCTGTGTTCTTTTCATTGCCCCATAACGAGTGAGTCAGGCAGAGGAAAACTGAAGCAAGCCATCAAAGAGAGGGAGAGGAAAGGCAGGCACCTGTTTAATCCTGTTCTCCATAAACTCAGATAACCCCAAAACAGCTCCAGATTTATCCAGGGCGCTGACACAGCCCTTTCCTGGCAGTCCTCCCCCCGTTTCTCCCATCCCTTTGCCCCCATTACAGCCCAGAGCCTTTTTTTTTTGCACCCCTGCACACGCAGCCCCCAGGTCGGGGCCGGGCAGCGGGCACCATCCCCGAGCCGGCCTCGTAGGGCGCTGCAGGAAGGCGTTTTGCAAAGTCACAGCTCCTAATCCTCAGCTAATAGGGATCAGCATTACCAAACCCGTCAGCAGGGCTCGGGGGCTGTCGTCTCCAAGGATCTGCTCTGCACCTTGAGGATCTGCAAGCCTGGACTCCGCACGGCCCCGCACCACTGCGGGAGGTCGCCCACAAAGCTTGGTGATCCCCAGGGACCCCAGAACGAGCACAAAGCGCTTGCAGAGACCCAGAGGCTGGCACGGGGACGGGAACAGGGACAGGAACGGGGATGGGGATAGGGACAGTGTGTGGCACCCTCACCTTGCCCGCTGGACGAAGCGCGCCGCCGCCTCCGCGTAGCGCTCCGTCAGGCTACTGAGGTTGACGGGCTGCTGGGTAATGGTGAGGTTCTCGAAGAGAGGAAGGGCCACGTCCCTGTAGCACTCCTTGTCACCGGGGCTGTGGGAAGAAGGCGCCCCGTGCCGCTCGCACCGCAGAGGGGACCAGCAGCACGCTGATGTCCCCGCGGCACAGGGTGCTCGCTGCCCCTCACCCCACATTTTTCGCCTCCCCGGGGCATTTCCAGGGAGCACAAGCAGGGCAGCAAGGAGCAGGGTGAGGGGCTGGGGCTGCAAATCCCAAATCCCACCTCGCGGTGCCGTGCCCGGAGCCGTACCTGGTGGCGGCGGCGCCGTACCGCGGGCAGGGCGGGCAGGGCGGCACGTTGTAGCCGGGGGTGTCCGTGCAGCCCATGTCGTTGCTGTAGGGGATCCCAAAATAATAGTCGAAGCCTGTGGGGCAAGGAGGGGGTCAGTGGGAGCCTGGTGAACACGGGGCGCTCGGCTTGGATGCGTCCTTACCTCGGGACGTGGGGTGGTGGCGGCCGTGGTGCCCCAGGTGCCATTTGCCTGCAAAATAAAATTAAAAAAAAATCATCTCAGAGGTTAACTCGGCTCCGGGCGCTGCCGTCACAAGCGACTGCCCGCAAGGCGCAGCGCAGGAGGTTTTAATCTAGCAGCGAGAAAGGCCACTTGTTTGTGCTGGCCCCATTTCCAGCATGCCTTTTTTGCAGAAAGCCAGAAAAAATGCCGAAGGTATCTCGTGTCCGTGCAGACCGGCCGTCTCCAGCCTTAAAAGGCTCTTTGGGGCCTCCGCGTTCGGAGGAGACAACTTCCTAACCTAGGCCAAAGATCCAGCTTCATCCTCGGGTCCTCCACGTCCCGAGGCTTGCTCACAGCGAGCACAGTGATGATAGGAGAGGGGGAACAGCAAAAACGGAGCGGGAGAAGGGAAAGGAAGGGCTTCTGTGCCAGTGCAGCCCCAACACACGCGATCGGGGGGAGCAAAGGACTTGGTGCTTGCACACAGGGTGGAGCGTGCTGTAGGGGCCCAATGTCACGGACCAGCAGCATCAAAAATCCCATCCCAGTGCTGCCAGGGGACGCTGTGTCCCACCCAGCATCACGCCCAGCATCACAACCCGCGGGGCGTGCGCGGGCAGAGCCGCTCGGCGCCCTCACGTTTCCTACGAACAATTCAGCATTTCCAGGGTAGGGTTAAGCAAGCGCGGCTTCGACTGGAAACTGGGGCAAGGCCCAAATTTCAGGCTGCGTCTTACGCTTGAATACGAAATCTGGGGATTGCAGGGAGGAGAGGGGGAAGCGCAGAATCCCTCCCGCTCATCCTTTAGGCTTTCTTCTTGCTGCCAGCTACCCGCTGCACCTCCTCCGTGGGGGACACCTTCATCCTGGGCACCTTCATCCCGGACACGGGCACCTTCACCCCGGCCAGTGCCTCCCCCAGCCTTACCTATCGCCCCCGTGCTGTACCCTGCTGCCCGCAGCACCTCTGCCAGCGTGGTCTCGTTGAGGGGCAGGCCGCCCAGCGAGGTGATGGCGAAGTTGTGGGTCACCCCGTTGCGCGCCCCGAGGCGCCCCGTGAGCAGCGAGGCGCGGGACGGGGAGCAGGTGGAGGCGGCCGAGTGGAAATCCACGAACCTGGAGAAGGAACAGAGCCTGGGCTGGCGAGATCTGCACGGGGTGGTGCTGCCCTGTGCCTCCCCTGTGCAGGGATGTGCTGCGCAGGGTGCCGGCCTCTCCAAAACCACATCACCAAACCCGTGCTGGGAGCAAAACCCCCTTCGCAGCAGGGCAGAGCACCCAAGGATGCTCATTTTGCACCAGGGAGGGGGCCCAGCCGTTACCTGGTCCCTTGGGCAGCCAGCTCATCCAAATTCGGCGTCTCCTTCGTCTGGGCCCAGTTGGCCCCGAGGTCCCCCCAGCCCAGATCATCCGCCAGGATGACCATGAAGCTGGGCCGCCCCTGTGCCGCGGGGGGAGCGCAGAGTGCCACCAGCACGGCCAGCAGCAGCACGGCCAACGGGGATGGGGTCCCCATGGTGCCACCCGGCACGATGTGACCCTGCTCGCTGCTGTCCCTCGCCCTGATTCCGATGTCCCCTCTCCAGGCACTCCTCCTTTGCCAGGCTGCTGCTTCGCTGCCTCGCCTACAGGGCCGGCCGAAACGCCTGCTCCATCTCGCCTGCAGGCACAGCTGATATTCCTAAAGCCAGCGCTGGCGGAGGTGTCGTTCTTCGAAGTCAGGCAGTCTCTTTGAAGTCACTGTCGCCCTATTTTTAGCTTGCTTTGCTTCCCGGTAAATATCTAATTAAGCGCAAAACCAAATTGTGAGTTTTCCCTCCAGAAGCGCGCTCGGTTCGTGCAGCAGCTCCTGTCGGGGCGACGTTCGTGTCTGATGAGCGGCTCCTTCTCTGCAACGTTAACACGTGGAGCTGGCAGCAGAACACGTCCTCGGCTCCCCGAAGTGGACAAAGAACTGCTGTGGCTGTCTCGATGACTGTCACACTGTCCTTGGCATCATCCAGGAGCCACCACCAGGAGATCGCCTGTGCCAAAGACACGCGGAGCCGTCAGCACCTGCAGGAGCCCCCTGGACTTGGCCACAGGTGGTAAAGAGGCACCGAGAGCGAACACCCCAAAGTGACAGCGGAGATGTGACCCTGAAAGCACAGAGCTACGGCCAAAGCGAGGTGAAGCTGCTGAGGTTTGCCAAAACCACGCCAAGCCCTGCACGGGAGCAGGAATGCGCCCCGGGGACACGCGACCAAGCAGGACAAGAGCCACGGAGATGAGCCAGGAGGGCGAGGAGGGAAGGGGATGGCCACAAACCTAAGGGTGACATGACAGGAGGCAGGAGAGGGGACAGGATGAGCCCCACCTGTAGGCCAGGAGTTTTGTAGCTGGCAAAATTATTTATTTCTGGGTTTGCCATGCGCATCTTAAAAGCTGGGGGCTGTCAGCTCCGCAGCACAGCAGGGCGCTGATCCGGGATGAGCTGCCAGAGGGGCTCCCGCACAGCAGTGGCAGGGGAAAAGCCACCCTGGAGCTCTGCTTCAGCACACAAAGGGCTGGGGGACGCGGTGATGGGGCAGGAGGACCGGGGGGTCTCCAAGAGGTTCAGGGGGGCGAGGAACAGGCCCGAAGTTCGGCTGAGCTCCACGTAAGCATCCCGGCTGAGCCGTGCTGAGCCCGGCCGGCCGCAGCCTTGTCAGGAAGCCACGCTGTGTAATTCAACCCTCTGGCACCTCCACCGGTGTCCAGCAGCTCCCCGAATCGAGCCCCAGCAGCCCTGACCCCATCCTGTGCCGGGGCTGGCCTCAAACCATTCCCCTCCCCACCACCCCACAAAACCCCATCCTCGAGAGAAATCAAGCCCGCGCGCTCCCCGTAGAAAAGGCACGGGCAAGGTCACGTTTTGTTTTGTTTTGTTTTTTTTTAATGCAAATATGAGAAAGGAGCCCAGCTGCTCGGAGGCTGACCCGAGGGCTCCTGGGCTGCTTCTGGCCGGGGCGATAGGGCGCAGCACCACCCGCCACCCCGCCGCCGCCCCGAGCATCCAGATAGCGAGAGGCAGCCCGGAGCTTGGCAGGGCCGGCTGTTTGCTTTGGGGAGGTAACGCCGGCGTGACAGGGCTAAGGAAAACAATCGGAGCCGCTCTCAAAGGACGCTCTCTTCTCTCTAATTTACACGGGAAGTCAGCCGGGGCCTCCGTTGCTGCAGCAGCGTCAGGCGGAACCTCTCGATCTCCGCTCCTCGAAGCCATTTGGAAGGGGAGAGGGGGAAGGCAGCAGGACGCGCCCGTGCCTCTCGCCCCGCTCTCCCTGCCCACGCCGGGACAATCGGCAGCGGGTCCAAATTCCAGCAAGGAGCGATTTGCATCGTCCTTTGTGTGCCCGTGTGCAGGACCGGGATGTGCCCATGGCTGTGGGCACCCGTACCGGCACCACCTGCGGGTGGGCAGCAGGGAACGGGGCCGCTGGGTCCCTGTCCCCGTCCCCAACTTGTTACGGGGACACCCATCCCCACCACAGCTCGCCCCGCAGCACCACATCACCCGATGCTCAGCCAGAGCTCACAAAGGGCAGGGTTTTTCTGCAAAAAAAAATAAAAAAATAAAAACACCCAACGTGCCGCTGAAAAGATTCTCCCTGGCTGCCTACGGTGGGAACACGGCGCCTCGCCTCGTGCTAAGCAGTTGTCAGCAGGAAACGCTGCGCTCCGGCTGCAGCCCGATTAGCTCCTCGTGCGTAATTACCCCCAGGAATTGAGGCCTCTTCCCCCGCCCCGATAACCCGCTCGGAGATCCCCCAGCACGGCGTGGGCTCCGCTGTCACACCGGGGATGCACGGGCATCACACCGGGCACTGCGTAACCGGGAATAAGGACAAAAACCCGGTGAAATCGTGGGTCTGCGAGGCCGACGGTGCAGCTCGCGGAGAGCAGGGGGGGGACAGGGCAGAACCAGATGAACCAGTTGAGAAAAACCCCAAAAGCCTCCGCAGCCTGCGCCGAGAAGAGGAGGAGGAATAGGAGAAGGCACCTCGGGGGCTGGCGGGTCCGGGCAGGCGAGGGCAGCACCCTGCCCTGCCCGGGGATGCCACCGGCACCTCCTAACCCCGAGCGGCCGAGCTCCCTGCCCCGCACCGCACAGATCCATCACCTCCTTATTACACATTAACCCGAGGTTTCCAAATCTGGGGGCCAGCGCCGGCGTTTTCACATTTTTCGCATTCTTGCACATTTTTGCTCCTGCCTGGCGAGCGGAGCAGCAGGAGAGCAGAGTCTCAAACCCCAGCCCTGCACGAGGACGGATGCCCGGCCGCATTCCTGCCAGGGGGAAAAAAAAATCCTTGTTTTGTTCCCAAAGTAATGAAACCCAGGCTTTATTTCTAATTTGAGCGCAGCAAAGGGCGGCAGGTGCTTTGTGAGCTTTCCATGTAGGGCAGAGGGTGCAGGGATCCTGCCTCCTCGTTCCCAGCACGTTTGGCAGCGAGGCCCCATTCCCGGTACCGCTGCTCCGAACCCGGGACTTTCTTCCAGGAAAAGGTTTTGGGGCTGGAACAGTTGACACCCGTTCCCCTACCAGAAGAAGCAGCGCTGACAACAACATCCTTCTGCAGATTTACTAGGATTTCTGCCAGGTCCCGAGACGGGGGGAATGTTTTTCACCCATCTCCCTGCTGGGGCTTTGCAGAGCAAACATTGCACACGCGGGGCAGGGCCGAGCAGCAGAAATGAACTCCGAGGCCCTGTGCTCCCTTCTCCTCGTGGCTCAGCTCCTGATTTATGCCCACGGCCAGGGCATTTGCTCTCTGCTGCTGTTTTGCAGAGCTGCACACGCTGCTCCTGAGGAGCTCAGAGCCCATCAAAGGGCAGGATCAGCCCAGGATCGGAGGGCAAATGATGGGGGAAAGCGTTTGGAAGCTCCCCGGAGCCTCGCCGCGTCTTGGGGAGCACCAGGGAGGGGAATGGGAAAGCAGAGAGGGAGATGAAAAGGACTGACAAGAAACACCAATAAATTGCCGTCGTGCTGGGGTTCTTTTCGTGCCAAAGATATCTGCGTGCTGATTTCTCCCCCCGAGGCACGAACCTCTCCTGGTGGCCCAGAGCCGCTGGCACCCTAAGAATTACGAGGTGGGGAGGGGGACGGAGGCTCGCTGGGGTCAGCAGCTGATGGACAGGCATTGCCGGCAGGAATTAATCAAAGTTAATTGCTTTGGCTAAGTGGAATCGAGAACGTATTTGCCCGATTTGTTCAAAGTTTGCAGAATTTTGCCCCCGCTGCCCACTGAGTGCACCTGTATGGCCCCGCTGGCAATTCCCATTGTTAAAAGCGAACCCAAAGCACCAGCTCCACAGCCGGGTTGGGAACCCAAGGAACGTTTCACCTCGGGCAATCTCCCCAGGGCTAGGAGCCGGCATCGCCACATCCCCCGTTCCCCCAGCACACGGGTCCTATTTTTATTATTTTTATTTTTTTACTGATCTGAAGGAAAATTCGGGGAAACCCTGCAGCACCATGGCTCGAGCCCCAGCCCCGCAGCTGGGTGCAGGCAGCCGCTGCCGTGCCGTGCCCCCGGTGCCCCATTCCCTTCCTCCCCCAGGCACACTGGGGCCCAGTCGGTGCCGCCCGCTCCCAGTTTGACTCCCACGGCAAACCCCAGCAGGTGCCGCTCATACCCCCCCTTAAACCCCCCATTTAACTCCCCCCGAACCCCCTTAAACCCCCTCAAGCCCAACATAACTCCCTCTAAAACCCCCTACGACCCCCCTAAACCCCCTATAAGCCCCCTTAAACCCTCTCCAACCCCCATAACCCCACCCTTTAACCCCCACGACCCCCCAAAATCTGCCACGACCCTCCCTTAACCCCCATTAACCCCCTCCAACGCCCCATAACCCCCTCCAAATCCCCCATCTCCTCCCAACCCCCCTCGTTAAGCCCCCCAAACCTCCCATTAACGCCCCATTAACCCCCCCAACCCCCCATTAACCCCCAAAGCCCCCCTTAATGCCCCAATAACCCCCCTATCCACCCCAACCCCCATTAACCCCCCAACCCCCCCCACACCCTCCCATTACCCCCCTCCAAACCCCCCATAACCCCCATTAACCCCCCCAAAGCCCCCACATCCCCCCCACATCCCCCATAACCCCCCATTAACCCCCTCCAAACCCCCCATATCCCCCCCATAACCCCCCCAAATCTCCCATATCCTCCCCATATCCCCTCCAAACCCCCCTAGACCCCCATTAACCTCTTCCAAACCCCCCTAACCCCCCATTAACCCCCTCCAACCCCCCCTTATCCCCCCTCAACTCCCCCCATTAAGCCTCCTACACCCCCCATAACCCCTCCTACACCCCCCATAACCCCCCAAACCCCCCATTAACCCCCTCCAAACCCCATTAAGCCCCCTCCATATCCCCTCAAACCCCCCATTAATCCCCCCAAAACCCCATTAACCCCCTCCAAACCCCCCTAACCCCCCATTAACCCCCCTCAACTCCCCCCATTAAGCCTCCTACACCCCCCATAACCCCCTCCATATCCCCTCAAACCCCCCATTAATCCCCCCAAAGCCCCCATTAACCCCCTCCAACCCCCCCATATCGCCCCAAACCCCCTCCAAACCCCTATTATCTCCCCCAAACCCCTCTTATCCCCCCCAACCCCCCCATAATCCCCCCATAATCCCCCCAAACCCCCCATTAATCCCCCCATTAACCCCTCCCAACCCCCCTTATTCCCCCATAACCCCCCCATACCTCCCCCTTACTCCCCCATAACCCCCCATTACCCCCCCAACCCCCATTAACCCCCCTATACCCCCCCATTACCCCCCCCAACCCCCATTAACCCCCTCCAACCCCCCTTATCCCCCCCCAACCCCTCCATTAACCCTCCTACACCCCCCATAACCCCTCCTTATCCCCCCCCAACCCCCATTAACCCCCCCAAACCCCCCATAATCCCCCCAAACCCCCCATTAATCCCCCCAAACCCCCCATAACCCCCCATAACCCCCCCTTATCCCCCCCCAACCTCCCCCTTACCCCCCCATCACCCCCCCTTACCCCCCCATATCCCCCCCCCCCAACCCCTCCCCGTTCCGTTCCGTTCCGAGCCGCGCCGCAGCCGCGCCGGGCGCGCACATGGCGCTGCGGAGCCGCCGGCGGGGACCGGCTGCAGCCGGTCTATAAAGGGCCGGCCCCGAGCGGCCGCGGGCACCGGCAGCAGCCGCGGGGGCCCCGGGAGCAGCCGGCGGGCAGCGGGGCCGCCTCCTTCGCCCAAGGAGGGGGGGGGGCTGCCGACCATGGGCCGCCCCTAGCCCCCCTGCACCCCGGTGAGTTTGGTTTTTTTTTTTTTTTTTTTTTTTAATTTTTTTTTTTTTGCTATTTGGGGTGGGGGAGGGCTGGGTTAGAAGGTTGGTTTGTTATTATTTTTTTTTTTTTTGCGATTCTTTTGTGGTTTTTTTTGATTTTTTGGGGGTATTTTGTGCCCCCCCCCCCCCTCTCCACTTTGCCTCCCCTCCCCTTTTCCGCATCCCTTTATTTTTAGCCGGCGGCCCCGGCGCCCGCCGAGGAGCCGGTGCGGCGGTGGCGATGCAGAAATCAGGGCTGAAATGTGCCCCAAGTGATGCGGGGGGGGCTTTATCCTCACCCCCCCTCTATCCCTATCCCCCTCCCACGGCTCACTTTAATCCCCCTCGATCCCAAAATGCCCATTATGCACGCCGAGACCTGGGATTATTTCGTTTTTTTTTTCCCTAAATAGCAGGGTTCCTCCTCACCTCGCCCCCACCCCCGGTACCGTGACCCCGGGAGCTCAGCCCCGACCCCGCACCCTTTTTTTTTTTTTGGGGGGGGGGGGGGACGGACAAACTTCGAGCCCCACCGGTGGTCGTGGCCCCCTTTCCCAAGCCACGGGAAGGATGCTGGAGCCCACGCCCGGCTCCATCCCTTGGCAGAACCCCCTTGGAGAGCCGTGCACCGGCCCCAACCCACCTTGGGGCACCCCATGGAGGGGCAGCGGGGTGCTGGGTGCCCCCTACACCCCCCTGGGGGGGCGCAGAGCCCTCGCCAGGTCCCCCCGAGGCCACTCGCTGTCACCCGTGGGTGCCGCAGCCGGGCGGGCGATGGGCGAGAAGTTCCCCCGTGGGATGGGGAAGCGCTGCCGGAGCCGTTTGGGGTGGAAAATGGAGGAGGGAAACGCCTGGCAGAGCAGGGAAGGGGGGTGGAAGCTTTTGGGGTGCAGCCCCCTGCCGTCCCCCAAACTGTCTGGGTGCTGTGCCCCACCATCGGGATGTCCCCATCCCCGTCACCGCAGGTGTCGCGGCGCGGCTGAGCCCGAGGGCTGCGTGGGGAGCTGCTGGCAGCGGGGGCGTCCCTGCTGCGGCCACACAGACCCCCGGGAAGGTGAGGGCAGGCAGGGCTCGCAGCCCCGGAGCGGTGTTTTTTTGGGGAAGGAGCACGCACCCGGGGAGCTGCCAGCCGCCCCGAGCACCGGCAGCCGCTCACGGCGACGCACGGCGGCTTCGGCTTGCAGCAGCGTGCCGGCTCGTGGCACCGAGCAGCCCCGCAGGAAAGTAGGCAGCACCCAAAGGTGCTGGTGGGTGTCCCCCTGGATGTCAGGGAGGCGGGAGGATCGGGGACGGGGAGCGCCGTGGGAAGCCTGGGCGATCCCAGCCCTCTCCGGGTGCCGCGGTGGATCTTTCACGAACTGCATCCAGCCCCCTGCGCTGAACCGCAGCCGCTCGCTGGGTTTTGCTGCTGGGAACAGCTCACCCTGGTGCTGAGCGGGGAGTTTCTAGCCCTCGGTTCAAAGGGCAGGAGCAGAAATGGTCCCTGCGGGACCATCGAGGGAGGAACTCGAGCCCAGCGCCTGCATTTAATTCCTCAGCAGCCCAGGGACTGGCTGAGGGCACCTTACTGATGGTTTGGCTGCTAGGCCGTGCCTCCGTAAGCAGAATTCTTCTGAGGCTGATGCCTGGCTTGTTCTCTCCTCTCTCCCAGCTCAAAAATGACGGTCAAAGCTGTAAAAATGCCGTGCACCACTCCAAATGTTTATACTAAAGTGCCTGACGGAGGATGGGGTTGGACGGTTGCTTTTGCTTTCTTCTTCGTGGAAGCTCTGACGTACGGCATCATCAAATCCTTCGGCGTCTTCTTCAACGACCTGATGGACAGCTTTGACGAAACCAACAGCAGGATATCCTGGATCATATCCATCTGTGTGTTTGTGCAGACCTTCACAGGTAAGAGTAAAGGGCACCGGTCGGAAGGTGCAGTCGCGCTGCTGACTCAGCACCCGAGGGCCCGGTATCTGGGATATCTGGGACTTGTCTCTAATGGCTCCACGACACGTAACCCCATAAAGCCTGGAGGCCGTGTTCCTGGAACACCACAGAACGGCTGTCTGGACCTGCCAGTCCCTCTGAGCCTCTTGTCCTGCATGGCATGAGGGTGCAGCCCCCGTCCCTGGCTCCAGGGGCTGAGCCCAGCCCGGCTGCTCGGCTCTCATCAGCAATGAAACCGATGAAAAGAGAATTTCACAACCTAATTCCTCAGTGAAAAGCCTCAAACGTAACCTGAGCTTCACCGAAACCCGCTTGTTTCAATGGGTTTTGCAGCAGGTTTGTCCCCGGGCTGCCGTGCCTGGGTCTCTTCTGGAAGCTTTTTACCCGGGGGTGGCTGCAGGGGCGATGCTCTGCGAGGTTGAACGGGGAAGGTGATAACGTGGTGGGGACAGGGAGAGGGCAGAGGTGCGAGGAGAAGCTCCGAAGGGGTTGGCAGCAGGGCAAGCTGCTGACCTGTGTGTTAACCACCGACCTGTGCTGCCCACAGCTCCTCTGTCAACCGTCCTAAGCAATCGCTTCGGTCACCGCTTCGTCGTGATGGCCGGCGGGGTGCTGGTCAGCACGGGCATGGTCACTGCCTCCTTCGCCCGCACCGTCGCGGACATGTACGTCACCATCGGCCTCGTTTCTGGTGAGTTGTCCCCGTCCCAGTCCCTCCGTGCGCCTTCACGTGGCTTCCAGCGAGCTCTGCCTGGGCGCTGGGCAGGAGCCCCGCTCGCTGCTGGTTTAACTGGGATCGCTGGGGAGGAGAGAGCCCTTCGCAGGTCAAATCCTCCTCCTTTTCCCTCGCTTCTTGTCCCTGTTGTCTCGCCCTTTTTCCAATCTGGCCTGGGTGCCCCGCTCACATCTGCTGCCAGGGAGCTTTGCCTCGCGTACGGGAGCAACTGCTGCGGGCTCAGAGCCTTAAAGCAGATGAGGTCCTGAAAGCAAATACTGCTGTGTTTGGGAACAGGAGGCACTGCCTAGCAGGTTTGGGGTTTTGGGCCTTGTGTTTTGTTTTCTTCTTGGGTTTTGCTTTTGTTTTTTTTCTCTCGTCCAATTTAAAAAAATAACATTTTGGTTTCCCCAATGGTTTTCTTCCAGGGTGACTTGCTGAGTTGGCCGAAATGATACTGTAATCTCACCACCAGGAAAGCTGACTTAACGTGTTCTCGCATCAGTGTTTCCCCCTCCCTTTCTTGTTGTTATGGCAATTTTTGGCATTTATTCACAGGCCTCGGATACTGCCTCTCTTTCCTCCCGACTGTCACCATTTTATCACAGTATTTTGACAAAAGGCGCTCGCTGGTCACAGCAGTGGCATCGACAGGGGAATGTTTTGCTGTCTTCTCCTTCGCACCAGGTACAGTGCCTGAATTTTGTGAATTCCTGCATGCCTACACCCCAATCCTGCCCTGAGCCTTCTCCCAACCAAGAGGTGCTCGTTGGCCTTGCCATGAGCTGCTGCAGCCCCTGGGTTGTAGCTGATGTGTCTGTGGCTCTTACTTGTAATCCTAAAGAGCGGTCTGACCATGGCAAACACCCTCCCCAGCTGAGGTGCTGTGCATCAGGGAGGGATCCCGAGTCCCCCAGCACGAGGGATGGTGCTGGGGTCCCTGCAGCCACCCCGAGCTGCAGCAGGGAGAGGGAAAGGGGCACAGGCAGGTGCTGGGGAAAGGGCTGCACTCCCCCCAGTGCTGCCTGGCACACTGAGCCCTGCCACGCTGCCACCCGACCCGCTGGCTCCCTATATAGAGCTGGCAGGCTAAAAATAAGACTTGAGAAACTCCAGCTATTTAAAACACAGGCAGCACAAATAACTGCTCCTAAAGGTTAGTGGGCTCGTGCCGAGCACAGGCAGATGGACGGCCACAGCCTGCTGGGGACCTGCCCCCAGCCCAGGAGGGGAGAGCATCCCACATGGCCCCATCCTGCCCTGTCCCCATCCTGCCCTGTCCCCAGCAGTGTGTCTTGGGCCTTTCCTTCAGTAGCAGCCTCGTGTGCACCCTTCTGCTTGGCTAATGCCCATCCCAGAGCTCATCTCGTTGCAGCTGAGGGCTTGTAATGAAGCAGCCGCACGCACCTTTGAGCAAGGCCGAGAGACTTCCTCTGGTAGCTGGTTGCAGGGTGGGGTCAGCTGAAAGAGGAAACTCAAGCGTTGCGTTCGCTCTCATTCACTAAAAATAACCCCACCTCCATCCCTGCACATCCCAAACCCCCTGGGACCTCCGAAGTGACAAGCGGCGAGATGGCTTCTGCTAGCCAGATGTGAGATGTGGTGCCTGGGCTCCCTGCTGAGATCTGGGTGCCCACCCCTGGGTGGCCCTGGGCAGGGCAGGAGGGGCCCACAAGGGTATTCAGGACCCTTTGAGGTGCTCAGGACCCTTTGACTGGTGCCCGAAGTGCCACGGCTTTGGTTGCTCCGCTAACCTGAAATTCAGACAGCTGCTTGGTGTGGCCGCAGGGGTTTTTAGTTACGCTCTGTTCCTGTGCTCTCTTTCCTCAGCAATTACTGCTCTGAAGGAGCAGATCGGCTGGAGATACAGCCTGCTGTCTGTTGGGGTGCTGCAGCTGAGCATCGTCGTCTGCGGGTCGCTGCTGCGCCCCATTGTCATCAAAGAGCAGGCAGAAGAAGAAGTGAAAGCGCAGCCTCCGGAGGAGCCCACGGAGACAAAGTACATGCTTGAAAACGAGCAAACACGCACCTCAATAGAGTCCATTGACTCAGGAGTCGAAATAACTACCTCACCCAGAAATGTGCCTGGAAACACCAAAGCAGAGCCGAAAAGTGAAGAACCAAAGGAACATGCACAGACCCTCGTTGGAAACAACAGCCCCCCTACAGAACCAAAAACCAAACTACTGGACTTTTCTGTGATGAGAGACTCTAGCTTTATCTGTTATGCATTCTTTGGCCTATTTGCTACCCTGGGGTTCTTCGCTCCCTCCCTGTACATCATTCCCCTGAGTCGCAGCCTGGGCATCAGCAAAGACCACTCTGCATACATACTGTCTGCCATGGCGATCGCAGAGGTCTTTGGCAGAATTTCAGCTGGCTGGGTTCTCAACAAAAAGCCTATCCGCAAGATCTACATCGAGCTCATCTGTGTCGTTCTGCTGTCTGTAGCACTGTTTGCCTTCCCTTTCGCCTCCGAGTTCTGGGGGCTGATGACATGTAGCATATTTTTCGGGTTCATGCTGGGAACAGTAGCGGGCACACACATTCCTCTGCTGGCAGAAGACGACGTGGTTGGCATTGCAAAAATGTCTTCTGCAGCTGGAGTCTACGTCTTCATTCAGAGCTTAGCTGGGTTGGCTGGCCCACCCCTTGCAGGTAACTAAAACTTCCCTCGTGCTTTTTGGGTGCCTGATAAATGCTGGTGCTGACCTGTCTAGAAGGTATTGCGATGGCCCTAGTCGTAGTGCTACCCTAAAGACCTGCAGCTAGCGCGAGGAGGCTCTCAGAGCCAGAAGACTGCTGCAATGCAGCTCTGCAGAGTCCCAAAGACGAGGCAGGCTCCACGGAGGAACCTCAGGGCAGAGCAAAATGCTGCAGTGCTGCCCTGATCCTGTTAGAAACCCAACGCTGGCATCAGTTCAGGCTGTAGTGAGCGGCAGAAGCAGACTGCTTTCCCTGTGCAGGTGGTCTTACCACACACTGCAAAAAAAAAAAAAAAAGTGACGTCTATCAGAGGAGAAGTATTTCAGTCCTAGTGTCCCTGCAGTGACTCAGGTCTTCTGACTTGCAGAAAGATGACTAAATGTAATGTTTTCCCACCTTTCCTTTAAGGTAGCATCTGTTTGTCATCAGTTATCTCTTCCTTGCAAATATTGATGCAGTGGGCCCCGTAGGAATCCTCTTCTAAGTGGGGTGGGCAAGAGCGTGGGGTAAAGTTGCGGCTAACTGGTGTAAATGTGTCTTCCATAGGTGTCTTAGTGGATAAAACACAGAACTACAGCTCAGCCTTCTACTCCTGTGCTGCTGGCATGGTCCTGGGTGCTGTGTTTCTGTCCTTGGTGAGGCCGTGCAAGGCTGGGCTGTGCCACCAGCAGCAGCCGGGCGCGGAGGAAGGTGCAGCAGAAGGCACGGCGGAAGGCACGCAAGACTTGCCAGAGGACTTCATCGAAATGGATATCGGAAAAGCAGATCATTCAGGAAAAGGCTGTGACAGCGCGGCGTAAAAAACTGTCCCTTCTCCATCTAATGAACTTGGTGTAAGCCTGGGGAACGTGTCAGCTCTGCTCCACATTTTAAAACTCCATTCTAAAGGGAATGTGAAATTTTAAATGTGAACAGAACAGTTGCTATTAACAAACAACTTTTTTTTTTTATTGTTAGAACTTTTTTAACCAACAATGGAAAGCTCCATAGAAAATACAGATAGCCACATAAGAATAATTCGTGTCTAGCATGAAGCTGTGATGCACACTCCTGCTTTCCCGATAACACGCATAGGTAAAGGCTCGACTGATCCCACGTGGAAACCAGAACAGCAGAAGCAGCCCGTGCAAGGCAACCTGGCAGTGCAGTCTCTGACTGGCTCCGTTCATCCCGTACTGCAGATCCTGCACAGTCACAAACCAACTGCACCAACTAGAGATGAGTATTTGTGCAACACTAGTAGCCAACTGCATTTTCTTTCGGAAGAATACGGACTTATATTTTAGACTTGAGGAGGAGGCTAGCCTAGATAGCTGACTTAAACCATTGCTATTGTTCTTCTAATTAACTTGAATGTCACAAATGCTGGGAAATCAGAGGTTCCATATGTCTTTGTGGCCAGTTATTACTGCACATATTTCATGATAAGATCATTTTTCTTCTCCTGATTGGTTTCCTTCGAACCGCCTTGTATCACTAGTCTGCCCAGATGTACTGTTTCTAATTTAACTAGTATTTATTAATTTATTCTAAGATAGTTAAAGGACATTATCTTAACTGGAGAGGAAAAATAATCTTTTGCATAATGGAAAACTGTCTTTACATCAAACCTTTCAATACCTATCTTGTATTGCTAGCTTGTGAAATTGTTGGGGAAACTCACAGCATAGACTATAGCTGTTTTTAATAGGTAGGCCCTAGGTAACCCCCTTGTTATTTAAAATAATAATAATAAAAACCCTACAGATTCACTCTCTCCTTCCATAAGGCCTCAGCTGCTGTCAGTGGACCTGGCTCTACTGCCGTAGGCAGACCGCCACGCAGTGAGGATTTGGCCCAGCGTGTCTTAACATCTGAATGTACCCAAACGTCTCACCTAGGGGTGCACGGGGACAGCTCTGCCACATCTCTGAACGAATGTGGAGTCCCTCGATGCTGTCCTGGCCAGGCGCTGGTCCTAGCAGTGCCCCTTCCTCCCCAACCTCAGTGAGAGGCCTTTTGCTGCTGACTTCAGTGAGAAAAAGAACTGGAGCCCGTGTGTATTTAATGTGTAAAAGGAAGTATAAAAGACCACGTACTAGCTGTTCATTTAGTCTTAACAGGAGCGATTCCTACTCCCAGTGACACAAGCTTGCTTACCCCACCTATGTGCATCTTACCGCCTCTAGGCAACTCAGGGGGAACAAATAAAACGAGTCTGTTTCAGTTTGAGTACACGTGCTTTGGAAAAAAAAAAAGCATTTCTGTGTATTTAAGTGGAAGTGGCATCATGCATTAACTGCTACACTGACATGTCCGTGTCTTTTACCAGCCATAGAAACGTGGGACAATCTGTAGAACTCCTCTTTGGGAAGGTGCTTGATTTGTTTTTGTCTTAGATGTCCAAAAAAAAGAAAAAAATATAGAAACAGGCACTCATGCAACGAAGTGGCTAGAGCAATCCATCGTCACTGCCTGAAAACTGTTGTGACCATGCTGCAGTCTCGTGTCCTTTCTATGCCTCAGCACTTTATCACCCACAGCAGAACCTCGCTGCGTCGCGCCAAGGACTGGAAGACCCCTTACCGAGAACTCGAGTGTTGCGAGTCAGTGAGTAACTGAACAAATCCCGCGTTGCATTCAGATGTACTTTATTTATTGTTAATTTATGATACTTCAAGCATTTGGGTAAATGTTCTGTAGCCTATAATTGTAAGATTATTGAAGTCTTTGTAATATGAGACCTCACTACAGCACTTTGCTATTACAACTCTGCTTGGAAGTGGAATAAGGCCTCCAGGTTTTGCGTGTGTGTGAAAGCTCCCTGTTCTGCAGATTTACGAGGTTCTACTGTAACTTTTTTTACAACAATTTCCAATACAGATCAAATAATACGTTTGTCACTGACCTCGCCGTACGTTTCTGTCCTGTCTGTGTGTGCGCGGGCTCGGCAGACCCAGACGCGGGCTTCAGTGCGCCCAGAGCAGGATCTACCCATTTGTAACACACCTAGTGGGCTCTGGAAAAAAAAACCCTAAAACACTGACTTTGCAATAAACTTTTCCTTTTTTTCCCTTTTTTTTGAATGATTAAGAAAATGAAGGAGCTCCTTTCCGTGCCTCCCTCCTGCCTGTCCCTAGGAGCAGGGCTGGGTCTCTGCTGGCCTCGTGGTGCTTTGGGGTCCCGCTGCTGCTTCCCCTCCCGGGGCTGTGGTGTCGCACTTCCTCGGGCTGAAGCGGCGTGGTTACCCTGCAAATTGGGCAATCCTACAATCATACCTTCCTTTAAATGAGCTGTTTGGAAGCCATCTGCTTGGTGCTGACCTCAAGGAGACTCCTGCAAACCCTCAGCAGCGCAGGCCTGGTTCTGGGCAGCCTTTTCTCCTTCTGAGCGGTGGCTGAATTGGCGGTGCTTAGGGACATTATCCTCGCGGCTTCAAGAAGCAGGCAATCATGTAATTATTTTATCATCTCGCTGAATTGCAGAATACTTTCTACGTGCCAGGCTAGGCGGCTCCCATATCAAAAATCAAACTAATAAATACCAGGCCAGTCGCACTAAGGGGCACTTTTCCCTTCCCCAAACCTTATTTCTCCCTCCACCACGCGACGTTACACCCTTCCCTGTTTAACCTGTAACTCCTAGACTCACCAAACCCTACCAGGAGTAATACGGCCACGCTGCTAAATTCCAAATACGAGCATGGGTTAGATCTGCAAATGACTCGTTGAAGGACTCATCGCACCACCGACAGGCATTAATTGCAATTTATTTGCATTCTAGTTGCAGCAGTCCCAGGACAGAGGTAGGTGATCACACGTGCAAGCAGAGCAGACGACACAAATACCAAGCTCCCAGGAAGCCAATCTGTCTCCCAATCTGACTCTGGCTCCATTGCAGCAGTGAACAAACACGCTTTGCAACAACTTCCCCAAAACAACAACAAAAAAGCACTACAAAGGCCGCACACTGTTCATATCCTTATAAAGATGAGCACATAAAACTGTAACACTATCAGATGTCTCCCAGCACACAAACAATTTGGAGTAATTCTTCCCACCTGGTTTAAATTAATGGCCCATGACCTCCCTGCTCATCCTGGTATGAAGGCATTAATGCCAGAACAAAATAGGGTGGAAATGCTTTTATTCAGTAACTGTGTATAGCTACTTCATGCCAGTAAATCAGAGGGCAACGAGTGACAGGAGTCACTTCTGTGAGCCTCGGTATCCCTTTCCAAAGGACTTGTACAAGATTTTATACTCCTGTAGCCATCTAGCCAACGAGGCCACTGCCAGGCAGATGTAAGTAAAGGAAATTGCACAAGGGCAGCTTGCAGCAGGACAAGCAGCCCTCAGCCCCTAGGTGTCTGTCCATTCTACAGCAGAAAGGAAGCTGTACAATGTTGTTTTTTGTCATTTTTTCCATTTAAAACTAAAGGGAACGGCAAGCTCTTAGTTTTTTTTTTTCACTTGTTTTAGATAAGCCAACGTCAGGTTCCTAAAGGGACAAACAAGTCTTTAAAAATAGCTAAACTGGTCTGGGAGAGACCGGAAAAAAATGAAGTAGGTGCTTACAAAACAACACAAGTGTTTTAATGATTCCCCTCAGATGTTACTTGTTAGCATCTGAGATCATTGTTTTCCAGCTGCCCGTAGTAAACATGACCTGAATTTTTTGGTGATGCAAGCACTGACAGCAGTCCCTCTCCCTCTTTAAGGCTCATCCTTAGGATGTTCAGAGCTCGGTTGTAGCTCGCTGAACTGCTGGCTTTGCTGAAAGACAACGACAAGGCGCCGTTTTCCAGAGGTGGGACCCTGCACTTGACCACTTGGTGACATCGGAAGGCCAAATCCCTCCTCGGTCCTGCAGTGCCACGCCGAGGACTCGCTTTCCCCTCCGGTCAGTGAGGTTCTGCACCACCAGCATGCATCCAGAAGGACGGGGGATGCCGTTGGGGCTGGAGAGGGAAGAGTTCCCTCTAGTGTAGCGCTGCTGCACGAGGCCTGGGAAAGGCTCTCGAGCATCCGAAGCTGCTCTCGGTTACAGAACCCCATCTGCAGCTGCAACGTGTGTGCCTCCCACGGATGCAAGCCACCTCTGGGGCTCCTGGCAGGAACACGCCGAGATTTTGAGATCTTCCCCCCGCAGTTTTGCTCACCCAGACTTTTACTTGCAGGATATGCAAACTCAGGGCTGTGTTAGCATAAAGCTTTTCTTTTTTATTTTTTTTTTTTATTTTTTTTTTAATTTTCCTTCTTGCAAATTGCAGCAAGCCACCTAATAAATCAAACACAACCCCCCACCCTCTTTCCTACAGCAGTTGTCAAGCTCCAGTTACGACAATTTGCGGTAAAATATTACTCACCAACACTTTGGCCCGTGCGAGCAGCTCTGCCTCTGTAAAGACAGCCCCCTAAATCACTGCTTTGTCACAGAAGCCACAAGCATAACCAAAAGACTTATTACACGCAGACATTATGAGAATAAGGCCAACGAGACAATAGCTTCCCCGGCTTCCTTTTTGTCAAAGCTTTCATTAATGTTGTGAACGGGTTTTTCTGCTGCGGCCGCTGCCGGCTGCCTGCCACAGCCCGGCTGGCAGCGGCACGGCACAAACCGGCCCCAGGGAGCCCCAGCAGCAGCGAGACCGAGCATCACCTCCTGCTCAGCATCTCCTCGTGCCCAGCATCTCCTCGTGCTGGGTCAGATCCTGCCCTCCCCGGGCGCTCTGGCGATTTCCTTTTGGTCTCCGCGAGGTTACACCAACGCCACGGGAAGTGATCGCAGGGAGGCATTTCAAGCACATCGAGGCTTTTGCATTTTGCCATTGATGTGGCTGTGGTTTTTTTTATGTTTTGTTTTTTTGTTTTAACCTGCTGCAAAATGAGTCGAAGTTATGAAATAACCAGAGAAATTGCAGCTGGGTTTGAGGGCCTGCAGGAGACGGGCACGTGGGCAGCAGGCACCAGCTCCATACCAGGTAGGTGTCCCACCGCAGCCCCAACCGGTGGGAGCAGAGCTTTGAGGACAACTGGGCTTCCCCTGCCACTTGTGCTCACAATTCAGCACGTGCAGGAGGGAGCTAGCACAGTAACCACTACGCTCTGGCACTCACGCCCTGCATTCCCCCAGAAAACCTGCAGCAGAGTGAGGGGAAGAGGCTGCTCTTGTGTGCACAGCTCCCTGCCTGCTGGGAAATGTCCCTTCCCCTCCTCCTGCAACAGCCCAGGCCTCCAGCACGAGCTCTGAGCTTGCCCTGATCATACCAAGTAAATCAGCAAACCCTGCCTGCACTTGTATCTCCCTTCCTTACGCACCCCCGGCGTTATCAGCAAGAGCTTATCAGCGGCAGCCACTCGGGAGGAACAGCCCCACGGCATTATCGGGTGCCGCAGGGCTGGGAGTGTTGCTGGCAGCCGGTCCCACAGCCACAGGGCTCAGGCTGGCTCAGCACCTCCAGGAAAAGCCAGATTCCCTCCAGGACATTGCCAAGAAAGCCCCCAAAGCTGACGCACTCACTGCACAGAGCTGCCTCCCTCCCTCCATGACTCACGCCATTCCCCACATGCTGCTAGTAATAAAATACATTAAATAAACCATACCTGGAAAGGCAGAGTCTGCAGGCTTTATGTTTCCTCTCCCTTTTTCTGGCTGTTTTTGTGCCGCCTTGGCTGGTGGAGAGTCGGAGCCCTCCAGAACTCCTCTCAGTATCACAACCGAGGGCTCTCAGGAGTGAACCTGGAAGCGCGCTCCCTTGACAGCCACCAGAAGAAACCCTGGGGTGAACAGATCCCCTCGATATTTAAATACCACACCACATTCAATCTCTAGTTCATGAAATGTTTTCACTGAGACTGCCCCTATCCTTTCCTGCGGTATCCTCACACCTCTAAGATGCTTTTTCCGCCTGTTTTGGGCAGCTCGGAACCAAACAAGCATTTTCACGAATTTCTTCAAACACACACCTCACTTTAAATGCAGGAAGAAAGCAAGGCTGAGCAGAGCACTGCCAACGGTGCTCTTCAAAAGGTTACAGGCTCCTAAAATCTATCAATAATAGACTTGTTTCTTTATTTTACCAATGTACGTGCTTGCAGAGGGCACGTCCCACCTCTGCAGGCCGCTGAGTTGGTGCAATCTGATCAGTGGCAGCACTTGGAAGTGTTTTCTGGACAATATTCTTCCAGGAAGGACACTGATCTTGCAGCCCAACCTACACGTGGGATTTCTTGGTGCAGAAGAAGGGGCCAAAGTGGTCAGCTAACAGTGTGTAAAGGGAGAACTGAGCAGAAACTGTATTTCTACCAAATTCACTTGTTCATATGCAAGGAAATGCCAGTAACAAACATCAGAATGTGCAAGCATTCTATTTCAACACAGCATTTACATACATAGATGCACTTGGTGTGTACTTCCTCGTTGTCAGAACAGCAGATAATTCACACGCTTCAGAAACATTAATTGCTCACAGTGTGTGAGACCAGGAAGGGAGAGCAAAGGGAGATTTGTGCACCAGGGAGCAAAAATTAATCCCGAAAATTGGGCGCAGTGGGAACTCTCACCTGTCAGCTTCATTTGGGGCCCTGGGCACAGCGAGTCAATTTTCCAGCAAAGGAAATATCCTACCTGGGTGACGTGAAGCAAATGAAAGCCTAACCAAATCCTGATAACAGTAATTACAAATAACACCCCGGCCCAGGAAATTAAACCTTTCACATGAAGTGCCAATTAAATCCGCGAACCGGATTCAGAAAAAAATAGAAGCTACGTAAACAACCTGGATTAAAGCTCAAGGCGCCTTCGCTCAACCTTCCTGCAAACTCCTGGGTGCAACTTTTGATCCTCTCCTTGTTACCCTCTCTCTACGGACACATCCTGGTACCCACAGAGGCTCTTTCAGGCCAGCACGTGTCATGCTCAGAGACCATTTCTCCCCACCTACAGCGCCCTAAATTTAGCTGCTCATTCACAGCCGCTCCTTTCACCTGCAAACACTCCCTTACTTCCGCACGGGGACTCTCACTCCGGCAATTCTGTTACTGGCCTGGCAATAAAGGAAGAATTAAACAGCCCAAGAATCTGCTGCAGCTGCGTGCCGTACAGCACACCCCGGGCCCCGTTTGTAAAAGAAGCTGCAGACAAACGTTCCTGGATACACGCGGCACCAGCAGAGACCAAACACTGCAGCATCGTGTTAGCAACCAGCGGCAGCCAAGGGATGATACAAGCATTAGCTTTTCAGTGAAGAATTTTTAAGGCACTGGTAGATTCTTGTCACACGGCGCGTTTTAAAATAGTTCGTAGTAAATGATGGAAAATAACCCTTTAAATACAGGAGCTTTTCCGTATGTGCTGGACGCTCTTCCCGTGTGCTTTAGTCCTGCTAATAACCACCTGCAGCTCTCCTCAAACACTTCGAGAGGCTTTGGTGAGTGTCTCGAATCCCATACTGGGTCCTGTCACTGTTTTGCTATTGCCTTCAGCCCTGACAGTGCTGACATAACACGTTACATGGGCAAGAAGGAATAAGAAAGTTGAAAGATTTTTCTCTTAACAAGATTAAAGCTACTTTCAAACTCATTCTTTCTTATCACCACGTTCCACTTCTCGTGTGTAAAGCCAGCAGGGGTTAATGCTAGCTAGAAGGTTGTCACCCCCCCCCAGCAGAACCCTCCTGCTTTGCTCCCAAACACCCTGACTCCTCTGTAACACCTGCTTCTTGTTAGCAAAACAAATAAACAGTTTGTTACTAACCACATGTATAACTCTCTGCCACTGACATTTCTTTGCATGTCTCAGACCACAGTTTCCTTTGGAAACCCTGAACTTACGTGCTCCCTTAGTTCTTACATTTGCAAGGCTGCAGAACGATGAGAAAAACAAGAAAACACGCACAGGCAGAAGCTACAGTATCTACAGCAACAGCTGAAACACAAACTGAGGGAGGGCTTGTGAAATTCACCCCGCCAGGAAGTTAAAAACGAGGCTGACCGGCACACGCCATGGGTGTTGTAACCAAATCTCAAGGGCTAGGTGGCAGCTCCCAGGCAGGGCTCCTGCTCCCATCACCCTGTACAGAGAGAGAGAGAGAGAGAGGAGCTGCCACGCAGCTCGAAGAAAAAAAGGCAAGCCACCAATCTGCCCAGGCTGTTTGGGTAATACCAGTCTGCTCCTGGACACCTTTATCCCCAGGAGGCCTTGGGAAGGGCTGTTTAGCTTTGAAGACACGCTGCAGGCAGGCAGGAAGCACTGCTCCTGCCCCAGCACAGCAGATCTGCGGTGACAGCGACGGGAAGCAGCTGAGGCTGTGCACGTGCAGCAGCTCCAGGCACCAGCTCGAAACTCTCCCTGCCCCCAGAGCTCCGTGGTTTGCCCTGCTAGGAGGTAGAGGCAGCAACGCCGTGCAGGTGGATGAGCAGAGGGAGCTCTGCGGCAGGGGCTGCCAGCAGCACAGCCCCGGTGCTGCTGGAGGGGAAGGAAAGTTTGGGTGCTGGTTTCTGTGCCTGCCCCGTCCCCAGATGTGACAGCTTGCTGTAGTGATGAGGCCGAGGGCAGTGTGTGGAAATGAGGTGGGCAAAAGGTGCCTGCCTGGAGCCCTGCACCACGCACTGCAGCCACAGAACCCCAAAATACACCAAATTTCCCTCTTCAGGTCTGAAAAACTGACCGTGTTAGGTAAACTGTTCCTACCTCCACCTCCTCACCTTCCTCCACTCCTTTCCACCGACAGCACCTACCACGAAACGGGCTCCAGCTCACCTTGCGGGACCTCAGCAGCAGCAAAGCTGAGCCCAGGAGTAAAGGAGCCGTGAAAAAAAGCACAGCAGCAGTGGAAAAGCTGCCTGCTTCCCTCCAGCCGGCCCCTGCTACTCCCAAAGTCAGAAATCCCCTGAGAAGCTGGCAAAGGCGAAGCCCCCGGCTGCCCCCGGTACCTGCTGCTGGCTTCGGGGGGAGCAGGGATGGGATCAGGGCTAGGACCGGGCTGCACGGGCCGTGGGCGCCCCCTGCTGCCGCCCCCGCTGGATGGAGAAGCTCGGAGCAGCCCCAGGGGTTCGGATAAAAGAGGCTGCAGCCACCTCCAGCAGCCTAAAAAGCCAGCGTGGGCTGCAGGTGAGGTGCACTGGGGAGCTTGGTCCTGCTAAAGTGTGGGAGCAGAGGCACTGCTGGGCTTGGCTGCTACCAAACGGGAAAGGTGAGCCTGGAGCCTGGCTGCAGTTGGCATGCTGAACTCTAACCTCGCTGTCATCATCGCTTTTCAGCTTTCCATGCTGTTTTTAAAGCTGCATTTCTCACTGAAGTCACTATAGGATTGCTACTGCCTGTACCCACACAGCCACGTACCCTGTATGAATTCACTGTATGAATCTGACTTTTTAAGCACGATGTCCTTAGCAAAGTCGAGCTTTGTCAATCCCTCAATAGCTTTAATGAACACAGCCTTTGTTTTATGAGGGAAGGGCCAAAGAGCGTATTTATGACCGGCATGGTTTAGGTATCAGAGAATCCTGCTGTGACCAGGAGGCAAACTCATGCTCTGAACATGGCATGAGATCTCAGAGGGCCTGGCTCTTTCCCCTACTGCCCTTTCATACTCTCTGCCTTTAAGTTTACAGCAAAGTTACATTAGACTTAAATCCAGTCGGTCACATGTAATGAAGATTTTTAGTATATAAAAACATACACACTTTTTTTTTTTTCCCCTTGCAACCAAAAAGTTCAGTTGCAGGCTACATGGCAGCCTGCATTTGTTAGGAATTCCCCTCCTGGATTGTATTTGCATGGGAAATATGGCAAAAGAAAGGGTGCCTGAGCAGCACAGTGAATCAATACCACTTGTGGGATTGCTTTTTCCAATGATTAGAACTTAATGAGTTGGAAATATATCCATCTTCTAAAAATCACAGAGCCATAAAACAAACTGCGAGGCGCTGAGTATCGCTGCTCACCTTCTACTACACATACACAGCAAGCATGAGTTGGCATTTTTTCTATTAGAATATAACAGAATAAAATTGTTCAGCTGGAAGGGAGCTACAAGGATCACCAGGTCCAGCTTAAGCTGTTTGTTCACATTTTGAAAGCCATTCGAGTATTCAAACATACAAAGTTATGCTGTAAGACACGATACCTTTTGTCAAGGAAGCTTGTCCAAAGACGGAATTCCAAGACTCAATCTGGATAAAGCTCTGTCATTGCTATTCCCGCAACACACAAAGCAGCTGTCTTTTCTCCTTCGGGTATTTCAACAGATCCCCTGGGGGAAAAAGAAAAAAATCAATGAAAAGGCTTTTGTCAGGAAAAAAATAAATAACTTTTGTCCGGATAGAAGCAGAAATATATAGAAAAGCTCTGAACATGCAGGATTATTTTTACATATGTAAATACATGCTGTTGAGCAGGAAAGTCTGAGTATTCAGATACAGTAATATTCCAAAGAGAGACTTTTTAAGTGCAAGTCCTCTTTGCAGATTTGGGCCTTCGCAAAATTTACCCCTTTTTAAAATTATTTTTTATTTTATTTGGTTCACAGATTGTTGAAATATTATTTTATAAAAACAGAAAGAAAGGACAGTAAGAAATTTAGATATTTGAATCAATTGCTGATTGCTAGAGGAAAAAAGTCTTCCTAATCCTACAGATGCTAAGTGGGCTCAGCAAAATTCCTAATAGACCACATCACAAAAAAATCACCATTATGAGTGATCAAACAGCAAATTTTATTACTGTGCTCTCCCAGATTTCTTCTTAACCTAACCAAGTTTGACAAGAACACAAATCCTACATTATTATGCTCAACAACAGGCAAAACATCTATCTATCCACTGCATTAATTTAGGGGGTTTATTTCTCATACTCAGTGGCTGACAGAGCATGGACTTCACAGATGTAAAGGAGTAATTCAACCAGCTCACGAAGCATGAGCCTGCTGCTCTTAGATCATCCTGCTGTCTGCAATGGGACTACTTAAATGAATAAAAGTTACAGAATCAAATAACTGCAGGAGCTGGGATTTGGGCTTGCAAGACACCAGCCTCTAAACTGTGTTCACACCTATTTTCTTCAGTACAAGGCCCTAAGAAAAGTCTTTTATCAGACATCTCCCCTCTGATTAGTGACTAACAAAGAATCCCAAGTTCCCTCTGTTCATCAGTTTGTCACCATTATGTACCTGCAGGAGTCTGTAGGCTACTTGTAGCGTGTTCATCTACTCCAAAAGCACACGCTGTACGTGAAACTGGAATGGGTTCCAGGATTTTCAGTCAGATCTCTGGAGAAGGCTTCACAGCACTCCTTCAATGTCACATCATCTTCTGTGCTAACTTCTGACTCCTCGAACAAACCTGTAGGAGGGATCCAAAAAAGACAGAAGGTTATTAATTTTCTTGCTGCAGGATAAGCCAACCAACTTGCTTAACAGCTTTTTCCCAGAGCTGTAATACTTATTTCAATTTTTAATGAATTTCAATCCATTTTGTGGCAGAAAAACACACACAGAGCTGTTGTGTAGCATTTGTAACATGCCCCGACTACACATGCGCTCTTTTACAACTCCTGACAACCCCAGGACCTTGTTGCCACCTTAACCCGTAGCTAAAGGATAAAATAACTACGTGCAGTGGTCCAAACTCACGATATTTACCAACAGTTCCTGCAACGCAGGTTATCTCCTGTTGTGACAGAGCAGGGCTTTGCTTATTGAAGCCCCGGCTGAAGGAAGAGTCAAACAGGCGCACCAGGCCTTGGCTGATTTTGGATATTTTCAGCCCCTATTTACAACAGGAAGGCGTCTGAGAGGAGGAGCGTACTTTCTGAACACGGTTAATTAAAAAGCGGTGAAAACGAGACAGGAAACAATGCGAACGCGCCGCGATTCCGGGGCCGGCAGCAGGGCGGCCAGGTCAACCCGGCAGGCCGCGGTGCTGCCGGAGCCGCCCCCGGGCCCTCGGTGCCGCCGAGTCCCGGTGGGACGGGGCCCTCGCCTGGGCCGGGTCCCGGCTCCTCGCAGCGAGGCCTCGGGGCTCGGGGCAGGCCGGAGATCGAGGGCTGAGGCCCGGAGCCTTCCCCCGGCCGCCCTCCGCCCCTTTCTCCTCACGGGGGCGCCGGGCCCGCGGCGGGCGGAGCCCCGGCCGGGGCTGGGACCGGGCCCCCAGTGCCTCAGAAAAGCCCCTGGTCTCGGTCCCCAGCCAGCCTGGAGCCGCTTTGGTTCCTCAAATCGATGTCCCCAGGACTGGGGGTGCCCCCTGAGCCGGGCTGGTGGCCCCCAAATCCCCCCCCGAGCAGCCCATTCACACAGCACAGCACCACATGGGGCATGGTCACGCCTGAGCGGAGCGGATAAAATCGATAAATTTGGTGGCACAAGCAAAGCAAACGGTGGCAAGGAGGGTACAACAAAGAGGGCCACACCACGCACTTTGCAACTTTACACACCAGAGCTGCGTGGAAACAGCAGCGAGCAAAAGGGAGCTTCATGGGGACCTTCAGAGCATCGCCCTGTCACGGGTGTAGGACTCGTGTAGGACTTGTAGCAATGGGGAAATGAAATGCCACAGCCAAAGAGGCACCCCACAGGGTGTCCCGAGGGAATTGGACCCCACAGGGGCCTGCCTACAACAGGCAGGAGAAGCTTTGCACAGGAACGTTGTGGTGTGAGGTACCCAGGGCTTACTGGGTTTGTAGGCGCACCCTCTCTATTCCCCTGCCAGAAGCAGCTCTTCCCCAACACGCCTAATAGTCCTTGGGTGTTTTTATTAAAACAACAAACAAACAAAGGTCTGATATTTAACACTTGTGATGTTTTCCGTGTTCAGAAGCTTTAGCAAACATCACAGAGGCCTGTTGGAAGACACTATGTGCAGATGAAGGAAGAATTTATCCCACGATACCAAAATATGTCCTTTAATTTTTCCTAATCTTTTTATTGTTCTCTCAAGCATTTCAAAAAGATATAAACCAAGACAGTGAAAAGAGAGAGATCCCAGGATGCCCAAGAACTGCTTGCCAGTGCCCTGACAGGGATTGAATTTCACACCTCCCCTCGCCTGACTCCTGCGAGCCGTCCCGAAGCAGGATGTTATCTGCTGCGCCCAGAGCCGCTGAGTTAGCACGGCCGCTATATTTAGTGCTCAGACGGTCCTGGAATCCAGTTCCGCGCTCGGATCATGGTGCTTCTCTGAGACGATTTTGTCTGCAGTAAACAGCGGCGGTTCAGATGCCGCCAACATCTCAACCTCCATCGTCCTCGTTGCTTTCAGGCCCAGCGAGGCATGAGCTGGTGCTTCCCTGCAGCTGATAGCGAATTGCTTCCAAACATCACCAGTGCTCTGGGCAGAACTGAGAATAGTAAATAATCTCACTGGTTATGTCAAACAACCTAGCTGCATGTTACTTATCTGCTGGTTCTCGTCCTAACATTTTCAGCTCTGGCCTATTTTTCCTAAGTATTGCCTTAAGAGCTCTTCTCAGGCTGAGTTTACCCATGCTGAACAAGACGTGGAGATGGAGCAACACTGACGCCTGCACAAACAGAAGTCCTGTCTGACAGGAAGATGGAGAAAAAAAATTAGCCCATGAGACAAAAATATGTGATCCAAAGAGCTCCAGCTAAGGAAACGAGGAATTATGGTGTTTTGTTTTTTTTTCCTTGCTTTTAAGGATCTGTAAAACGCGGGCTTATTTCCTACACAACTGCCAAGGTCTGGAGCCATTTATTTGCAGTGGCTTGTGACTGTTGAAAAGTGAACATGGAGACGGAAGCAGTGAAATGCTGCCATGAAGCTACTGGAGGATCCTGTACGGAAAATAATTCTTAGCAAGAAGACAGACACAGAATAGAATAGATCCTTTCCTCCAAGGATGCGGAGTGCTCTGCCAAAATTTACATGCTCACATCACACTGCCTACATTTGTTGGGGAAGCACAGCACCCAGGAGGTGATTTCATTTCACCCGAGGTGTCTGAAAGTGCAGTGACGAAGCCTGAGCTGGTCGCTGCCTTGGGGAGAAAGCGGCCCCGCCAGGGAGTGACTGGAGAGCTACCTGGGACACAGCTTCAGGCTGAGAACTGCTCTCTGGAGCTGCTTCTCTTCCTCTAATGATGGAAACTGGCCCTCGGACAGGCTGGTCCTCCAAACTGCCTAAATTGGGGCAGTAGCTCTGGGCAGCAAAGCGGTGATTTCCACCACCAAAGCCATAAGCAGAGGTGCGAGGCTGTATTTTCCTCCTGTGCTCTCCTGACTTTGGCATAATCGCAGGCATTTGTCTTGCTGAAAGCAAATGAGACAGGGTATGGAGACAATGAAAATACAGCCTGGCTCCAGCTAAAGGGTTGGCTGTCATCCAGATGCTTTCATATTTGATCCCTGCTTCTGTTAAGAGGGAAATATAAAACATTTTACCTTGCTAGCCTCTTAGAGAGGAGCTACTTTTGGCGATTAATTTGCATATCAAATGTATAAATACTCTCCCCGTATTTATCCTACTGTTGCAGGCAAACGGAGTTTCCTTTCTGAAGGAAGAAATCAGTGTCAATCAGTGCTCTGACATGACAAAGAAACATTCAGGGTGACTTACTGCTGACGTTCGTACAGAGAAAAAATGTTCCCTTGCCTCAAAGACATCCACAAATAAAAGATAGTGGAGATAATTATGCACTGATTTATTACAAGCATAACGAACGGCAACATTTCGCTTGGAACAAAAAGAGGATTTAGGATTTGCTAAATTCTGGAGAAAATATTTCTCCCTTAGTATTGCAGAGGTGAGGGAAGAACAGTCTGCTTGGGTCTGCTGCATGAATAAGAGGAAGTTTTCTCCTTAATTCTAGGCAATTTTTAGCAAATGCCAGACATGAGCTAAGAAGGCTGTCGCCGCTGAAGGCTCGCTCAACTTGCTCCCATGCAAATCCTGATCTTACCTCTTTGAAAATGCTGGTTTCTTTGAAGGTTCTGTTTGCTTGTTTTCTTTTTCTTCGGGGAAAAAGAGAGGTTTCACCAGGAACGGCCATCAATTCGTAGCTGCTTCCGTGATTAGGTTTGGATTAATGTAAGAGACTCAAGATCGTACAGAAATGTGCAAAACATTATGCCTAGGCAACCACACAGAGATCTGTATCATTTACAGATACTGCCTTTTCTTTCTATAAAAGCTTAAAACAACAACTCCCAACCAAAGGCTGCGGGTACAGAGTTGAACCTCCCGTCAGGGGCGCTGATCACACATACTAATTGTGGAAGTGCTCACTGACTTCACAGCCTGATGTGGTGAGTTGCTAGAGATAAATTGTTTGGGGCTGGTGTCATGCCACAAACATCACTTGTGTGGTATAGGTCGTGTATGGAACACAGCACACGAGTCAGGGGGGGGGACTTTTCAAGGTAAAACGCACACCCTTTTCTCCACTACTGCTTCCCCTTTGAATCTGATAAAGGGGTGGCTTTCTTTTACATAAAGTTAACTGTCTTCCAGGCTGCAGGCAGCGTAAGACAGCAAACGCAGGGCAGAGCCTGTAACATGGCTCAGAGACATCAGAGGTTTAGTCCAGTGCTGGATTGGAGAAATGGAAATCGAGCAGGAGTTTGGCTGTAAGCAAAACTTCAGCAGGAAGGGGCCCACGAAGACAGTGAGCATCTTCTGTGCTGGCCAGACACAAGATCCACTCTGCTCAACGCTGGAATCCAAAGGGGGGGGATTCACTTCTGATGGGTCCACAGACTCTTAGGCTTCCTCCTGAGTCCTAAACGAAACAAAATCAGTTGGTGCTGATCAGCATCATATTACTGGGCCCTGTTGCATCACATTGTAAACCCTCCAGCCAGAGAAATTAGGTTTATGCACGTCCTGTGCCTGCTGACAAACACATTCCTACCTTACCCTCTGGTGCCCTGCAGCCCTCGCTGCCCGCAGGGCAGCAAACACACAACTTGCTGGGGACAGCCTGGGGCTTAGAGGCAGTACCCTCTGAATTTTAATCTTCCAAGCCCCAAACTGGAGGTTGTGCTGAAGCAGAGCCCGGAACGGCTGACAGCGAGCTCCCGTTCCTAGGCCGAGGGCTCAGCTGTTGATCAAACCGCTCCACTTCCTCCGCCGCGCGGTTGCTTGGCCCCGAGCGCCTCCGGCTCCATGCATGGGCGGCGACTGCTCCTCCCGGCCGAGCGCGCAGCTTGTTTCTGCTGGATGTTTTGATTCCTTATCTCCGAGTCATCGCAACTTGTTTACTGAACTCAAGTGTAAGGATTCGGGCTCCAACGCAGCAGTTTTCACAGGCCGGAGCACGAGGCTCGCTCTGCGGCCTTGTGAGAGCTTTTCTTTTGGCTTTAGCAAGCAGGAATCAGAGAGCCCAGGCAGCTGCTAGTCACAGGAGTTGCAATCCAGCAAGAACAAATGTTTTGCCCCTCATTTTTCAGTGTGCATAAAAGCACACGGGAAGAAAGAACAAAATAATGCAATATTATCTAAAATTAGGCACAAAAGAACCCCACACTCCTGCAGGACCTTGCGGGACTTTGGCTATCTGGACTCTTACTAGTTTCACCTGGTAATTCACATTTCACATATGGTGCAAACATCTTGTGTGGAAAACACCTGAGCAGTGCCTTAGGTAGGACATCCAGAAACAACTTGATGCAATTACATTTTTTTTTTCAAGGAAAAAATCCTGCACCAAAGACATCTTGTCTGATTTCCACCCCTACCCCCTGACAAGCTGTCCCCTGGCAGCTGCTCCTCCAGCACTCAGCCCTTCAGCTGCCCCAGAGCTGAGCATAACCCACCAGGTCCCCTCCAGGAGCAGGACCCAAGGTCAGCTCTGAACCGTGGCCATGCCCAGCCCGGGCAGCAGGGAGCTTTCGCAGCAGAACTTCTCTTGATTTTTGTTCCCTTATGGCAGTTATTGTGTAATCACCGAGTTGCTTTAACAGGAAGGAAGAGGCTCAAAAACCCAACCTACTTTCACTAGCGTGTGCAATTAGGTGTTTTGTTAAATCAAGAGCTTGATGAAAGTGAAGAAATTTCCACTTGCTCAGAAATCCAGTAAGTCCTTCCCTGCCCCTCCTCTGGCTCTCCTTGCACTGTCAGCTGCAGGTCCCTCAGTGCTGTGAGGTTACCAGAATTCACAAGTTCCTGCTGAAAAGAACAACATTACTAACCAGGCTCTGCTAAAGGAGCTTATTTTCAATCACTGAGAGCATGCATATTTCAGAAAAGTCATTTTACGTGACCAGCACTCAATGAATCCTCAGAAGGCCCTCCCAGGCAATAAGGAAAAGGCATTCCTAATGACAGCTTTATTCACCCAGCCCTTAACTAGAAGCCTACATGAACCTTGAACAATTACTCTTGTAACACTGGATTTATTTTCTAAATATCTGGTAAGTTCTGGATGTTTTATTCCTCAGGTAGCTGACTGCATCTCAGGAAACACGGTATGTAAGAAAACAAGCTTTCAAGCAAACCTGGATTGATTTTCAAAGCCAGAGCACCACCGATGCCGTTCATTTGCTAAAATGATTTTGGTGCAGGAAAGTGATCGAGTGATAGGGCTGGAGTTCTTCAGAAACAACTGCTCTAGGAACCGGCGAGACCCAGAATCAAAACTGCACTGCAAAGCAGGGTAAAGTTTCCGGTCATATTTCAGGGTTTTCTCACTCACAGTTTCAGAGAGCTGAGGTGTCTCCTTGCCATAAATGAATTCTGCTCTTCACAGTGCAGAAGGTAGGGAGGAGAACGCAGGTTCCTGTTAATCCACAGAAGATTTACATAGACCCAAGAACTTTTACAGCTTATGTATTACCATTATCGAGACAAATATTCGTATGAAGAACTACCCATATACAGCAGCATGACTTGCTCTGAGTGTTTCCAGAGATTTCATGTTCACAGCACGCCACGCAAATCTCAGGCCTATGAAGGCTGACAAGGAGAAATCACTGTTTTGCTGCAGAACAGCCAGCGAACCGTTTCTGGAGGAGGCTGAGGCTGGCTTATTCAGAAAACAGCTAAAAATAATTAAAGAAGAGCCTAACTCTGCAATACCGAGATACATGATTTATACAGAGGCTTGCCACCCACACCGACACACACAAGCATCATCAATATTTTAAATATTGAGTACCAAACTGGTTGCCAAACGCAACTTCAGCAAATTCACTTTTACTGTAGGAAAAGCAATCAGGAATCAGCACAAGCTCTCTTAGCAAAGAGCTTGCTGGGGACCAGAGACCTCCACGGGTACTTCCTTTGTTTGAAACACAAGACGTGGCTGAAACATAACAGAGAAGTCAGCTGAAAGCTTCCACACACTGAGGACAAATCCAAAAAATGATTTCATCATACCAATATGAGGCTGTATATGTTTATTCATTGTCAGTAATTTTTGTACACAAGGCAAATATTAATAGCTGAAAGGCAACACTTTTGGAGAGTATGTACAGAGCGATGTACAAGCAAATGGAAGAGGTTTTAAACTAATTGATTTAACCGTTTTATAAAAAGGAAGCGATGCTTTTTCTTCTAAGCCATCCCTTAGAAATAACTTATTGCCAATCTTAAACTAAAGCAAAGAGAAAAAAAATTTACAATAAAAAGTAGTCCCTGGAAAGTTTATAAAAAGTTAAACATATAAAAGTGTAAGCCACAAACATTTATACAAAGCTAATACAAATCTTGGTTTTGTTAAAGATCTATGAGGTTGTTACAAAATATATTTTTACATAAAGGCTTCACGTAAGGTAAGCTCTCACTGCTACTGGAAGCGCAGGAAAGCGGTTTTAAATAGTCTGCAATTCATTTTCAAGTACAATGCAAAGAAATTGCAAAATGGCACTGTATTGCAATGCTGTGTAATTAAAAAACAACTATGTTAATTAATGGTACCATCAAACAGACAAGACCTGTAAAGTTCACTTGTGGACAATTCGGTATGGCATGAAGCTTCCGATCTGGAACAGGAAACGTTACTGGCGGAAAATGAACAATTTGCAATCAACCTTGAAGAGAAACAGCTAGAGGAGTCTCCTGATGGCAACGGCCACATCAAACGCGTACAGTTCTCAGTCTTTAAGCAGTGAGTTGCTTCTAAACACGACGAGCAGAAGCAGTTTGATAAGCTCTCCGGAACTGATCATAAATACTATTATTAGCCAAGTGTCACAAAGCTTGAAACACTCACCTCATCTGAACAATTTGCGAGGATAATTCTGATGGGCAGAATTTAAAGCCACTTACTAGACAAACGAGTCCAATATACAGCCATTGAGATCAATGAACCCACCTTTTATCTTTTTTTTTATTTTTTTTTAAATCAGTGGGTATTCCGAAAGAAAGCTTTAAGTCTTACACAAGCTGATGGCTTATGCTCCCACATACAAGACATAAAAAAGTACAAATTTTTAAAGCCCTGATGAACAGCCACAGTTTTAAGGTATCAGACAATGCAGCTGAACGCACCGCAGCCGGGAACAGTCCCAAAAACACCGATTTCACCTTCACCTACAGGAGGACTGGACAAGACAGTGGTATAAAGTTTTGTGAACCTTGCTTCCCCACCTTCACTGGAAACATCTCCTGCCTCCGTACCGCAGACTGGCTGCCGCTAACGAGCGTGACTCTTACCAGCCACGTGTGACTTGTTCGCTTGCCTCAAGCTTCAGAAAAATAAAATCAGTCTGCTCAACGACATCAGCCCTTCAGCTCTTGTACCAAAATTAAATCCCGCTATGAAGGAGTTATATTTAGAATGAAATCAAAAAGACAGACAACAGTACGTGATGTGCTTCTTTTCAGGTAGCTAATGAATAGTGAGTTTGGAGACGGAGAAGCCCGATGTTGATTCACGTTGTTTACCCAGCACGTTAACCTAGGAACCATGTAAACAGTTACAGCAAGGCTGCTTGCCTCACTCCCTGGAAAGAAGTGGGAGTGGGAAAGGCAAGTGATTTGATTCAGTAAGTTCATTAAAATTAATTCATTGCTGCCTGAGATTCACATAGTGCTTTTATCTCCCAGGGCCGACTTTGGCAGAAGTGACCCAGCATTGTTGGGCCCACCTCGCTACCTCGCAGGCCCCGGTGTTCACAGGGAAAATGATCTGAAAGGATTAAAAACAGGGAGGGGTTAGGTTTATTTTTTGGTGTTGGTTCAGGGAGAAGCCTGCTGAGTATTTTTCCTACTTTAACTAATACCAGAAGCGTCCAGTGCCTTGGTGATACTGATTACATCCTTAGACTGACATCAGTTCTGAGGATCTTTAAGTAAATTAACAGGTCCCTAGACAAAAATTCATCAACACTTCACATAAAACTGATTTTAGACTGATTCCTGGTAGTATTCATCATCATCCAATACCCAGTCTTTAATCATCAAGTCTGACGTCCTGCAAAACACGTACTACAGACCCTCTCCAAATTAATTATTTTAATTAGAGCAGACTTAAGTCTCTTTTCAAAAGAAACTTGTTCAAACAACTGTCAGCAGTGGAAAGAAAAAAGTCTCTTACTCCTCCTGTTGATTTGTTCCAATGGTTAATTGCCCTCACTCCAAGGGTGTGGGTTTGTTCAACTTCTGCTTGCAAACAATGGACTTTGTTACACACTCGGAGGCTACTGGACAGAGGTTTGTTGCCTGCTCACACAGCACTTAGAGCTCAGCCAGATCAACCTGTAATCCTTCCCCAGGGAGGAAAAGGGAGAACTTTTGGACCCTCGTTACGTGCACGTTGCCCAATCCTTCAAAAAGGGCTACGGAGGGTATTTAAAGGCCTTTAGTTCACCCCTCTTGAATTGCTGACATATGAACTGAAGACAAAACCCAAAGTAATCATATTCATGCCTGCTACGGAGGCAAAAGCTTCATTAAATATCCCCATCTAAAGATTGTATTAATCCTCTTGACATCAGTGCTGCACTGACTTCCTTGAGAGGATTATGCACTGACTTCTCCAAAGCTCCTTTCAGAACCCTTTCCTCCCAAAATAGTGCCTCACCGCAGACACTGCAGACTAATCTATGACTACTCCTTGGATGATATAAAAAATAGAGGTCTTTCAAAGCACTTAACTAAATTAAAACACACCATTCCCCTTCCACGGGCAGGAGAATGAGGTCCAGAGATGTTAACACAACTTACAGTCACAGTGAGGAAAGGCTAAGTTCAGGCGATGGGCAGTTTTCCTATGTCCTAACGTGCTCACAGCTGCAGGGACACTGCTCCAAGCAGTGAGGATATCACGTCACTCCTCTCGCCACCCACGTGCCGTGTTAATAAAAACTCCTTGAAGGAAACATTGGCCAGCATCACAATCCACAGGAATTTGCCAGTGGCAAGCTGAACAGACTAAAGCTACAGCCTGGGGGAGACTTGGTAGCGGCACTACTTAAAAACACGTTGGCACCTTGGCGAGCTCACTCAGATGCATGCTGCATGAGGGTTTCTGGGCAAGAAGCATTTTCTTATTTTGTAATCATATGGCAACGGTACCCCCACCCCCCAAAAAAAATTTGAAATGGAACTTTTGGTAAAGTATTATTAGTCACAGCCAGCACTCGGGAGCATGCTGTGCAACGGATTTGGCTCAAGTACACTTCGGACTGGTAGACCCCATTTGGGAAGTCTCCCAAAGAACCTCATCAGCTGAAGCACGTTCTGCTGCGATATGTTGGTTTTTCCCTTTAAAAAAAAAACATTCATCTTCACGGTGTCAGCTACACAAGGCCTCTGCTGGGAACACAAACGCTCATAAGGCCACTGAAACTGCTGTAGGAGGACAGAACACAAGGAGGCACTTAGGTCTGCGAGTACTTCCATCCATCACCAGATGCTTACCGACTGAGAGGAGGCACACTACGATAACCCAGCGATATATTGAAGCGCTTCAAGAACGGTAAGGTACCTGCGCGTAACATCTGGCTTGTGAAGATCAGAAATACAAGTTTAGCTTGCTCCCCCTTCCCACATCCGAATTTCAGAAGGACCATCTCATAGTGCTCTGTGCTTCGCCATGGCTCTGAGACGTGGAGTACTTACGCTGCGAAGGAGTGGAGCAGTGTGCTGTGCCTTTCGCTGATCCCTCGTCTCGGGACTGCTGCCTGCACGGGTACTTCCTGCCAGATGTCTGTAGTTCCCAACCTAAGTATTTTTAAAGCGTATCCTAGTCAAACCCCATGCAAAGATTTATACTTGAATAGGAAGTACGTTACACCCAGGAATTCTAGCTTCAAATACACGATTCCAGCAAGGGATGTGTGGGTTTTCTAGCCAACAACAGACCTGAGAAATCGTAAGTCAGCTACAGTATCACAGTCTTTGTTATGAAGTCAAATGTGAAAAGTTTTCTCCCCCCAAAAATTACTGCCAAAGCTTAACAATTGCAACGATTTCACTCAAGTTTGGGCTTGGAATTCTGAAGGTGGAATGAATTTTCTAGGATAATGTACATGTTCTTCTCAAAAGGTCAAATTTAATCACTTTACAGGTAACTTAGACATAGGTCTGCTATGAAATTACAACTTGAGTCAACTTGAAGCTACACTGGTAGAGATTAAGCCTGAATTACTGCAGAAATTGGCAATAATGTGTTCAGCAGCAGCTTTTAGCCACATATCAAGAAGTCTGACAGGATCTGAATTTCTCTATTCCTGCTGTAAACTCCTAGTTAAAAAAAAACACACAATAGTTACTCAAATAAAAATGTCTCTTTGCACATCACTGTAGCATAAGCTGCTTGAGGTTGTCGTGAAGGATGGTATCCTTGACATCACGGAAAACTAGCCGGATGTTTTCTGTGTTAATAGCAGTGGTGAAGTGGTGGTAGAGGGGCTTCTGCTGCTGGTCCCGGCGTTTGGTACGAAAACAATCCACCAGGAATTTTTGGACATCTGTTAAGCAGTGGGGATCCCCTTCAAATTCTGGAAAATAGTCTTTGATGCTCACTTTTTGTACTTTTTCCTCAAGCAAGTCCGTCTTATTTAAGAAGAGAATGATGGAGACGTTGCTGAAAACCCGGTTATTGACTATTGTTTCAAAAATGTTCAGGGACTCCGTGAGGCGATTCGTTTGCCGATCCTCCATAAGCACTTGGTCAAACTCACTTGAGGACACGAGGAAGAGTATCGATGTGACACTGTCGAAGCATTCAAACCACCGTTTCCGTTCTGACCTTTGGCCACCTACATCAACCATTTTGAAAGGAACATTTTTTATTTCAAAGTCGTACTCATGAATCCCTTTTGTGGGTCTTCGTGCCAGCAGGATGTCTTGCTGTGAGGGAAGGTAATCCTAAAAAAATAAAGGAGTTTGGTGATTAGAACACAAGGCACAGGCATGATGATCCCAGCTGACCTGCAATCAAGAGCAAGCTTGCAGGGGAACAGCGTGAGCTTTTGAACAAATGTACACACGTATGTATATTTCTATTCCAACCCAAGCATTTTGTAAAGATCTAGAGTCTAAAGCAGGAAACCCACCCCATGTTAAATCCAAACATTTGCTACCCGCAGAGAACTGAAGCTTTCCATTCGCCACATGACAAGCATCCCTGAACAACCCTGAAAGGTGTCCCAGCAGCTCCTCGCGCCATTTCCCCTCATTCTGGATTCTTTCTGCTTCATTCATCTTCCCCACAAAACTGGGGGACAAGCTTGGCACCAACACCAGAATGCAGCAAATGGGGTCTCACACAGGTTTCTCAAACCAATACCCGTGGTATTATCCTATTTTAACTGTGGGCACTCAATTTGCCCCATGTTCTCCTGCATACTGCACAGCTGCCTCAAAAAAAGAGCTGTTTAAGCAGGGGCTGTTCGAGTTCCTGCAGTTTTTACACAATCATTGTCAGCAGATGCTTACGAAAAGCCAAATTCTTATTAGTCAGCTTTTGATGGCATGAAAAAAATCAAGACTCATACTGGGGATTTCTTCACTCTAAGAATTACATTCTTCCATATGGCCCAAGCCTTGTGCTATTTAACAAGTGCACCTATAACAGCTGGTTGGTGCCGAAGCCTACAGCTTTCTTGTTCCCTTCTTACTGAAACTCTTCCTTACATTTTTCCAACATTTCTCATAGCTTCAGAGGGAATGGTTTGGGTTTCAGAGCTGGATCTTTACTCTCTTCTTAGTGAATGATCTGTGGCCTTCCTTTGGCACTGCCAGCTACCAAGCCTGAAGCTTTTATGATGTGTAAGACAATAGCCCACAAAGGCTGATTCAACTACTAACCTGGGAGCTGGGGGCAGGAGGCAAACTACACGGTAATTCGAATACCGGTATTCCAAATTTATGGAAGCTGGAAAAATGTGACCCGCAGCCTTAAGAAAGCAACTTAAAAATCATAAGGGAAGTGTAATGCTCCAAAAATTCAAGGATCAAGTTCCTTTACTATGTAAGCTCGAAAGTGAAACTAGCTGGGCTGTTTTGTTTGAACTCCTGAGTCTTTATTTGGAGCTGCCCAGGACTAAGCCCCGTATTTTTATCACGGCTTGCAATCACAGAGCAGTTCTCCGAAGCTCAGGCTCCCCACCCTGCACTTTTTGCTGTCCAACTAATACACATCTCGAGCCTGCACCACCCAAATCCATAGGGCAGTTCAACTGTGAAGCAGCACCAACTTCTCCTCAAAATGAGCACCAGACATACTTCCATCCTCTTCTGACACAAAAAAGAAGCAAATATAAAGGGTAGTGAGATTTTTGATATTTGTTAGGTTTACTTTGGGTCTTTTCAACCAAAAACTGTTAGGGAGGGAGACCAACAAGAGCAATCCTGTGGGCTACCAGAGGAATATCTTGTGCAACGTGCTCTAGTGACCCTGCTTGGCAGGGGGCTGGACTGGTTGATCTCCAGAGGTCCCTTCCAACCTCAACCCTCCTGTGACTCTGAAGAGAGCAATGACTATCAAATGGCACCAGAAGGATATTTTGAGTAAAGTTGACTGTAAACACTTTGGGAAGAGAAATGTTGCAGGTTCAACGCTTATTTCCATCTTACAAACATGTATTTTTTATTCAGGAAGTCGGTCACAAGGTCTCAGAACAAAACCAGAAAGCCTTAGGGAAGTTCAGGAGTGACTGCTATCCTTAAAGTAAATAAATGAATAAAATCAAATAGGAAGAGCCATATACATAGTCTTCACTACTGGAACGAGGACAAAGCAGACTCTTCTGGGAGCCAGCCCTGACCATTTATTCAGTAAAGCTTTCAAGAAAAGCAGCTTATCCCAGAATTCCTGACAAATTCCCTCTTGAGTATCATTATTCATTTAAAATTCCTTCTACACTTGCAACCACAACTAAAACATTTTCAAGTGCTTTCAACTTCTACATGCACAGAAGAAAACCTACCATGTTTTATCCTTGATAATTGGCTACTCTGATGTAACAGGCTGCAAATGAGTGCACTGGAAGTCAAGTGCTTGGTGTAGAGACATCATTTGGCTACTGGAAGCTAAAAACAACAGCTCCAAAAGAGATCTCCCAGCCCTTTAATGCTCTTTTTGAATGATGATCCTGTTCTTTACTCCCTCGTGCAGAGATCCTTTGGATACTAGCAGCTTGCTCCTACAGCAGTTCAGATACAGTCCTTTGCTCACTGCTGATCCCATGCTCTGTGTCCGAAGCCTGCAGCATTAGGTAAGTCCTGGGCCAGCACCTAGGATTATTTTCCATGTCCTTTCAGTGTCTCTCCAATGTTAATTTGTACTTGTCCTGCAAGCATCTCAATCCTCTCTACTTTTCTATACTTTTCCCACTTATGTTGACTGTTTTGTCACCTTTTTTCCTCCTTTCTGTGCAGCTCAGCTTGTCCACAAGCATCAGCTCTTCCCAGGGATTCAGACTGACACTGACCCCTAAAAGTGACTTCAGCTTCTTTTCTACCCTTCACTTTCTTCCCAAATTGTTGTCCTCCTCAAATTCACTATGGTCTGCTTTCTTCAAAAGGAGAACTTTTGGTTATCGGGTAGCTATTTCAGCTATCACATCACTGTTTGCCCAGTTAAAATTGGCATTTACGGTATGAGTAAGATCCAGCCACACCATGGAAACCGATGTCTTGTTATGAGATACTTTGAGTAAGTGTAGCCTGCCCTGGCAGCGGAACTCACAAGGAGTTGCAAGGAATCCAGCCGACCCCAGCCACTCTTACTCTGCTGAGCTGATTAGATCTGAACAGTGAGTTCTTTTCCCTATGTGCTCTTATCAGCAGCTCCCTTTTTGGCATGAGGCACGGGAGCTCCTTTTTGGCAAGAGGCGCATGAATTGGAGGTCTGTCTGTTTATAAGCAATTTAGTTGCAGGACAGCCTAGTTGTATCCGCTTATCAGATAAGAATAGTAAAATACTTACATTAATACAGTTTGAAGAAACAATCATTAGACAAATCTTGCATATAGATAAGAACAAACCAGAAGAACCTATCAAATCTTTCACTCTCAGTAACAAAACGTAGCTAGCGCTTTTTCCACAAAGACCTAACATTTTTGAATCAGATCTTGAAGAATCCTTTGTGTCTCAGCAGCATTTGGTCTAACTTTAAATTGGGAATGCTGTAATTCAGAGCTCAGCACTCCCACAACAGTATCAGAGCTACAATTTGTGTGCACACATACCTACATAGATTTTTTGTCCTTCAAACTACTGACCTCTAGTTTTATGCTTTAATCAAAGGACAGATCAAAGTTTCTAGTACAGGATTCTTCTCTGAATGAGAAGCTGCAAAGATCCACACCCAAGTGTGCACAAATATGCAGGGAAAAAAATCTTTGAAATTAGAGTGGCGTTGGATTCAGAGGCTATGAGAAACCCACCAGTAATGGTAATTTAAGTAGTTTGTTAAAGTGAATGCAGTTTTTGTATTCTCTTGTAACTCAAGACCAATAAAAATTCAAAGAGTGCTGGAGTTCAAGCAAGATACCTGGGAAGAGCATGGACTCAATAAGATGATCACCAGTGCTCTATTTAGAAAAAATACTGCTTGTCTGCTTTGAACTGGCTGGCTCAAAATTTATTTATCTGCTGAAGAGAAAAAGAATCCTGTTACATCATGCTTAATTTTACTTATTTGAAGTGGTTTGGATCCCTTCATCATTTGTTACCCATCAGCTGGAAATGACCATGGAGAAACCACCTCCCCATGGAGTTCAAGCTGCCATCCCCTTTTAAAGGCAATTTTTCACATGCTGTTTCTGCAATACAAGACTAATGACTATTGGCACACAGCTTCATCATTGAAGCAGTAACCAGCACTTTATCTAAAAGTATTCTACAGAAGTTTCGTCTTTTTCCCCAGAGAAAAAACATTTTATTCCATAGGAAATCTGTTGACTCTAACTACAGAAAGGTACCCCGATTTGTATGCTGATTTAGCTTCGTGTTTACAAGTGGGTATTCAAAAATAAAACAACAACCATTTTTGGATACCAATGCATGCTGCAATGCCACTTTAACAATCCTCTGTCTGGACAAACATTTGTAACTTGCTTTTTGTTCAATTTCCATAGAAATTCTATTGCCAAAGACACTTGGCCCTCACAACGCCCTGTGTTTCTGACGCATCAGTGATGATCTGCTGAGATAATGGGACAGGCAAAGTCAGCTAAAGTTACTGGAGTAGACACAAAATTACATTTCATCTACTTAAAATCCAGAGATTAAAGACCAATTAAAACTCACAAATGGAAAAAAAACAAACACAAACTTACTTGTTCTCCAAGTTTATCCAAATTGTCCAAAAAGTATTTTACAGATTCCCCCTAGAAAACAAAGCGAAAGGTTAGTTAGTAAGCAGAACACTTGATTCTAGTGGTTTATATTCTGAAGTCCTGTTAATTCACCTGAATCTAAACTGCTGGAAGCTTTAAATACTTTTTTTTTTTTTTTCTTAAGCAGCAATCCTAAGTGCACAATTGAAGTTATTTGAGGCCAGTTAATATTTAAGCTTTATAAAGCATAGGCTGCCACATTGATGGTAGTTAAGTTCTTTCCAAGTTTAGAATCGCTAGGTAAATCCTACTGTGTTATTCATAGGGACTACCAAAGAAGCAACCACGCCTTCATTATGAAAAGACTCATTCAATTCTTCCAGCCCTTTGAAGAGTCTGCACATACAGGCACTCAGAGGCGAGGATTAATCATGGGAGATAAGTTAATTTATAACTGCATTGCCTTAAGGTCCCATTCATACAGGTACTCCCCCTGCACACAACAGACGATGGGCAGAAGAGAAACCACAGCAGTTGAAGCATTTTGGTGAACTTTCATGTCAAAAACCAAGTAGGACAAGAACCCCTTCCTTGGGATTAGCAATCAGAGCTCCCTCCACGCAGCAATACTGCGCGTTAACAAACCTACCACACGGCCTACCTTCCAAATCAAGCCATCATTGACCTTGCAAGTAGTAAGGTCAGTTCTTAATGCCTCCAGAAACGCACAACTAAAGCTTGTGTTTATAACCCTGACTGCAGTCAGCCCTCCAGGCCTCTGTTAAGGTGCTGACATTAAGGAAGAACCCTTACAGGGATGCTGCTGGACCTGAGTTCAATTACAACAGGCAAAACACACCGATTAAGATCATCGCAAAGCAGAGTACCACCTTCTTAGGATTCTCAGCTTCATGACAGAAGCAGAAACGTGATTCCTTTTGGAAACTCTTGCTAACCAAGCTGTAACGTCACTTACTTGTTACTAATACTCAAAGGGAACCATCTGTGCTCGCACTCTGTGGATGCAGAGCAGGAATTCTGACCATGTTCCATCAATGACAAACCCACCACGTATCCAGCACCAGGGCAGCTACCCCCAAGCCAGACAAGTGAACTAGGACAGCAGTCACACCTCAGTCATGATTTCCCCCTCACTTGAACTTGCCAGATTTATCTAGGAAGACTATCGAATCTCAGTATTAGTCTGTCATCTACGCAGCAGTGCCAGGCTAGGGTAAAGTAACAGCACAAGAAGGGTTCTGGCACACACCTGAGCCATGCCCCTTTGCAAGGTTTGCAGGTGATTCAAGAGTCACTTCGTGCAGGCAGCTACTGCACCTTTACCGTGCACTCTGAACACCAACCTTTATCTAGACAAGGCTGAAATGTGCCTTGTGCTCGACACACCTGCAGGAACAGAGTCCATCAGCAATCTACTACTTTATTCTACTTTCCATTTTGACTTACATGACCTATTCTCTCTACGGTGACGAGCTGCAGTGGTAACACAGACCAGACTGCTGGGGCACAACAGCAACCACTTGCCATGACTGCACTGAGCACTTTATACCTACATCTTTTCCAGCACTTCAGAAATCAGTTCTGGTCTCAGTCCTGTAAAGAAAGCGTAGGTGGAAGCGCTTTCCTGTTCCACAGGCAACAAAAACACAATCTTGATGCACAAATCTATCAGGAGTACTTCTGCTTAGAGCTTCCTTAACAGGAGTAGCAGGGTCAGAATTCAGGCCTTCCAAGTACTAAAACCACCGTCTTCAGGTGAATGTTAAGGCAAAATAAAAGTTAAGGTCAGATTTAATTTCTTGTTTAGGTTCTAGTTGGAGCCGAGAACCCTCCTCCCCCACATGAGTAAGTACGAATTGGCCAGATTTCAGACTCGTTAAGTGGAGGCATTCATTCTAGAATACCTGGGCCTCAGAGGCTGGAGGGCTGTGTGTGTGCATACACATATTTTAATCCTAGCTCTTTTTGCATGCTACTTACAGCAATGCTAACTCCCTGAAGAAGCATTAACTCCACAGTGCTGGAACGCACAACTTGCTACCTCTCCTGTGAATCCCAGGGCTTGGAGCAAGCATGCAAGCGAGCCACTGCCTGGAAAGGTCACAAAGCAACAGAAGCAGCTTCCCAAAAGAAGGGATTTCCAGAAAACACACACACAAAATACATTGTCCTGTAGCAATGGTAGTGCTCTAGGGACACACATCCAACATCAGTAAAGTAACTGGGGAGAAAGCATGCTGAGAAGACTGCTCCAGCTCTTAGGCTGTCATGGGTCAAAGTCAACAGCAGATAAATATCATGGTGGCTGGTGTGAAACTCAGGAGACTGAGCTATAAAAGCCATCAGCTGCAAGCACAGTGAGGTTAGAGCAGCAGCAGCAGACCAATTTCCCTCCTCCACATCAGCAGCAAACTGGACCTGTATTATCCTTGAGGATAAAAGCTGTTCAGTCATGGGCTTTTATCAATTTGTATGTGATCAGGAACTCAAAAGACCTTCAAATTTATCTTCTGTTCTTCCCTCTATCCCAGACACTCCCCATGTCATACAGCTGCAAGCCAGGGGCTTGACTTGAGGTAATTTTTTCCCTGACCTGGACATTTTCACATTGCAGGCCAAACGCTGCTAACCACTGACACTCCTGAACAGCAAACTGCCACGATTAACAGATTGTTATCAGAGAGCACTACTGCAATACTGAAGGGTTTTGACACATCTTCAATAAGCTTTAAAAAGGCAGCACTATAAAGCAACCAAGCAAGGCTTTAGATAGCTTTGCAGAGGTTGGAGAGCTGTATGTTTTATGTAATGATTAAGAGAAACCCACAGGAAAAAAAAAAAAAAAAGAAAACCAAGCAAAGATTTACTACCAGCAATTAAAGCTGAGTAAGATGATGATCCATTTGCAGTCTCATATGACAGCAGGTCCAAAGACAGTTTCGGTGTTTGACTGTCCTGATACTAGATAGAGAACGAGGTCTCGCACGGTGAACTGATGACATGGGCTGTATTTAGGCAGTTGGCTTCAACGTCCACCTGGCACGTTCTAGAATTTCCCTTCAGACAAACTGTAAGCGAGCTGCTTTACCTGACAGGACTCGAAAAAAAGCAGCCGGGTTTCCCCACTCTGCCCCAGTAGCTCCCATGCGGCTGACCACGTCCTACCCCTGCCACGTGGCCGCCGCAGCAGCAGCTCGGTGCTCCAGCGTTCCCAGCCGCGAGACAGGGGAGCCACCCAAAAACAAAACTAACAGCTTGAGAACTGCAAGGTCTCTCTCCGTTGAAGAAGTTGGGTTTTCCAGTACATAACTGTTGTCTTTAAACCCACCTCCTGTGAGCACAAAGCACCGAACTCCAATTTAAAAATCTAGTTAAGGCATGGCGATGCAGCCAGCTCACTTCGGGAGCCTCTTTCTACACAGAGGTCCTTAACAAGTCACAAAGCCAGAAATAATGCATCTTTAATTCTATTTTAGGGGTCAAAAAATGTATCAGAAAGTACCTGTGAGAATTAGGAGTGAAGGGGGGAAAAAAAAAACAACAAAAAACCACGTGCTGATTTGATACCTGATATAAACATGAGGTAGGGACCAGCTGCTCTCTGGTACCCAGCTTCTCGTCCAAGCTAAACACAGCACATCAGGCAACTGTTAGAGCACAGCCCCAAAATGTAGGGCCACGAACACGTTCACAGAACACATTACATCATATAGATGGTGCTACTCACATTATGGGAAGGTCTTAAATTAGCCCCAGGTGAATTTATTTTTTTAATGCAGGTGAGCCCTTTCAAGTCATTTTTACAGTCAGCAGCTCTCAACTGCAAACTCCCGAGGTGTGGCTGAAGGTTACCAGCGACCTGTTCTGCTACATGGACCACAGCACCGAGCCCCTCTGACTTGTCCACTGCTCGTTTCCTCCCGCTGAGCTCTGAGCACAGGCCCAAAGACGCCAACAGAAGCAGCAAAGTCACACGTGTAGCAGGCCTGAACACACTTCTTGTGCACGTGTTGATGTACAGCAACTTGAAACAACAAGCACTGCGACAAAGCCATCTTCCTGAACATGTGCTGCAGAAACAACCGGCCTCTGCTAGCTTCAGACATCTCCCCGTGTCAGACAACTGTGCTCTCCTACCTCCAGTGCAGGATTTAAGTAAGCCGTATTAGAATCTCGGATTTTAAGCGATCGCTTTGCTGGTAAAAGATGCCCTTTTTTGTTCAGGCGAGGCATATATATTTCAGCTGCAACCCTCCAGCCTCCTCCTGATTCAGAAATGCATGTAAACCACAGGAAGTTGACTGTTAAATAACTTTATTCATAACTGTCAACTATTCCATTTTCAGAAAGGTTTGAATCAAAACAGCTTGTGTGCCTCCTGGAGTCTTATGATCCTTACTGAGGGAAGTCAAGCCAAGTCGTTTTATCACGAACACGCAAGTGATTTATAAGAAAGCACAACTAAATCATGCTCTTATCAAGGTATTGACATTAGAACTACAGCTTCCCCTCCCACTGTGTTCATTTCAACCAGCCTTGCTCATGCCTGTCTGAGGAGCCCGAGTTGTGGGTAACACAACCTTCCTGCAAGAAGAGGACCACAGCAGTGGTTATTTACCAACAGGACAAGTGCTCATGTGGTCTCCTGAAGTAAAGCAGATTCTTAATCTTGTATAAACGAAACATGGCACAGAGAGAGATTACTTTGCTCGAGGCACTAAGTGGTGACATTCTGGACAGTAACCACAAACTATTTTGGGGAGGGGAGGAAAACTAGGTGAAACGTACAGCAGATGAACACTGCTTTTAAAGCCCGGAAATGGCACCAATTTATTTGGTTTCCATGAAAACCCCATGTCAGCAACCAAAACATGATTTGATGACACCTTAAGATAGCTACATGAATTCTAGTTGCTCTGGGGGAACACAGACACTACGTTTTTTTCCCAAAAGCTATCAATTAAAGAAGGGAGAGGAAAAGCATCAAATAAAGATTTAGTCATCGCAAGCTTTAAATAAACACACGATTTATCAAACTGCAGTTTGGCTGCAAGTTCAATAGAGCACACTAAGTTGACAAGACTTAAGTATTTGGAAGAGTAAATCAGATATTTAATGCTAATAGGAGATAGAGCTTGGTTACTAGAATAGAATTACAGAAACCAATCATTTTCTCTTCTTGACCTTATTTGAATTTCTGGGAAAAGAGCAACCAACATTTCCTCTCCTATTACAAACAAAATAACAGCAACAAAAAGCACTTTTTAAAAAAAAAGAAAAAAAAAAAGAAAGCCTAGTTTAGAGGAAGACCAGGTAACTACACCATTTTTAAGTTGCCATGGATATACCTAAATTGGCACAGAAAGCAAACCACCTGTAACTGTGGAAAAGCAGCCTGAAGGAGGAGAGAATGTAGAAAGAACCAGAGCACTAAAATGCTTCATTTTACCCTAATAATCCTTAAAAGCTACACCCCATTATGTACAGTTTTTGCTATTGAAGACTTAAAGACTGAGGACTTTAACAACAAATCCAACAAAAAAGATCTCTAACCTTTATTTTCGAGCCCCACCCCAAACCCTGCTGACTCAGAAGAAGTCTGACTGCAGATCAATAGTGCTGCATTTGAGGTTTTAGCAGTGTTCAGAAATTCCCGTAATAAGCCCAGAAGCAGTTCACGGAGATGGTTTACTCAAAGAGAGGTCTCTCTCACCAGGAAATCTGCACTGAAGAGCACCACAGCCCTCTCCCCCCAAACCGGTGATACTCAGAACTCTGCATGAAAGCAGCAGATGATGGAGACGGTGCACTCATGCCATGAATGCATCCAGCCCTAATTAAGATGTTCAGCTCATCCAAAATTACATCGATTGTTAGAGCAGTAAAAGCTGAGCCCAGTCTCATGTCCAGGCATTAAATTTGTTCAGTTTCTTTCACTAGCCTCAGAGTTAAAATAATCATGGTTCCTTCTCAACTCCCATGTTCCTACAACTTAATAATTGTTCACTGCTCCCGGTGCTTTCTAACGAGGGTTCCTCTTTCAAGCATGCCTCAGTCAACAGAAAAGGATGAAACTTCTACACTTTCATGGCAGTTATTTATTCAAGGAACTGAATTTTAAATAAACAGGTATTTTCCCTATTTTACATTAACATTTCAGTAACTCCCCCAGCATCTCCTGTGGCTGGGGGGAAACGAGTTGTTTCCCAGTTGCCATTCCTCTGCTCTGACGCTTGATGCACCACTCTCTGTTTAGGGAACAATTTTCTTAGCAGTGTTTCAGAATGTACAGTAAGCTTATACAGTAAGACAGCCTTGTTATAACGGTGCTAAGATACTGAGAGAAACACATCAGCATAAGCAGCAGTACTTTTACTTACCAAACTGCAGGCCTCGATCAAAATATTTGAAAATGTGCTAACAGAAAACATTTCCTAAAGAGAAATGTTTCCTTTTTCTAAGTGTTAATTATGGACCAAGTTATGTTAAAACCAGCACAAACTGGCACTCCTTCCCAAAGCAGCCCCCATTTATGCCCACAAAAGCAGGATTGCAGCCTTGTGGTACAACCAGATCCAACAACTGATCTACATTGAACTCACCCCCCCCAAGAAGGGAGGGCAAACTGCTTGAAAACTGCACTGCTGCCAGTGGAAGCATTAATGAAACAGCAGCCTCAGAAGGGCTAATGCACAGATACCTTACGTCAAGACCAGACATTTTAGGGTCTCCTAGCTTCTTTCTCTCCAGTTCAACCAGCAGAACAGCCAGCTCAGTTCTGATCTGTCCATTTTCAAGATAAAACTTAAGCGTACTGGGATTAGTCTCAGCATTCTTTTTTTCTACTGACCTGGAGAGTTTCAGATAGAGACTACATTTGCTTTTATAGGGGCAACAAAACAATTCTTTTCTCCACCAATGCACGTCACAAATGCGTCACTGCTCATCCTACCTCTGCTGAGAGCACTATCCTATTTCCTCTTTTCAGCACTTCCTATGTGCAGCTCAAGTTGTGTTTGCCTTTTTTCAGAGCAATCAGCAATGCATCACGCAGCGTAGAAGTGAAACCTCTCTTGCATTCAGTCACGTGGCTGAGTGTCTGTCCTCAAAAAAAGAAAGGTTTAAGCCTTGATTCAAGAAGTAGTGATTTGAGAAACTGTTTGGTAGTAGAGCAGAGTTTGGATTCACAGCAGCTGGATGCAATTTGGTGGAGGGGGCTCTGTGTGAAGCTCCAGAAGAACCAAATGAGGGAGGAGTCTCACGTAATTATTTCACGATTGACATTTTTATCTTGTGTAATGGCACTAACAGCGAAAGGTGAAAAAGTTTAAGAAGGGTTTTTAACCCAACAATATCCCTTTAATCTATTATCCCCTATTTACCGGGCAATCCAATTAAAGCACAATTCTCCAAACGTGGTTAACGAACGGAGGTAGACGGAGCACGTCCACCTGGGCGCCTGCACTGCAGCCACCCCGCAGCACCTGCGGGCTGCTGGGCACCCAGGCACGCGGAGCTGCTCCTGCTGCCAAACCCCAACAGCTGCGTGTGGAGCAGGGGAGGCAACCGAGCCACGTGCGCCTGAGTCAACAGCAAACTGCTCGAAGAAGGCCCTGGCAAAACTGTTTTTCTTGCACCAAATCTGGTGTCGCACTGCCCTGCAAAGCGCTACAATGCCTTACAAAATGCCAACCTGGCGCTGCTCCCAGCAGTTTTGAATTGTGTTACGATGAGGCAGAAAATCCAGTTTCATTTTTCTTAGCTAGGTATCCCTCCTCGCTCCTGGAGGGATTTAATTGCCAGCTTCCTAATAAAGCTCCCTTACAAGTACGAACACTCACTACAGCTTCTAGGCGAGAGCAGAGACAACTCTGCACTAAAACCTACTGAACTGCAGTCGCTTCCACGTACAGCACTCAGCTGTGACATTTCCAGCTAACTCTGAAAGATTGCTCAAAAAGCAGAGCATGCCATATTCCACTAGCAGCTGAAAATACTAAAAAACGGAGTAGCTTTAGGTTGTACCAAGCGATGTGCTGTTTGTACAGCCCAGCAGCAAACCCCAGCCACAAGCAGCATTCATACTGGCACACCACAGAGCCTTAGGACCAGCTCAGGAGCATTCTGAACGTGAAGCAAACAGAAGGCTGCTGCAGCCTCCTCCAGAGATCAGAGCCAGGTGAACAAACGCAATAAACGGCAGCTGGGACACGGCATCTGCAAACCCAGACCATGCAATAAAGATGCTTACGTTTGCCAGAACCTGAAGAGAAACCAATCCATGAACACGAATTAGGACACGCTATCCACCCGATCAGGTGCACTTGCTTCCTTCAAAGACCTTTTTACTCCCTCCCTATTTACAGATCCAAACTCCTCTTCTAGAAAATTTCCTTTAGGAAAGACACCGATACTTTGTGAAAGATTTTCAAAATTTCATTGACAAAACAACTCTCCCAGGTCACAACACCCCCCCACACGCCTAGCAGAAGCCATCCGAAAAGAGGCACTGACCGAGACGAAACAGCCACCTCCCAATTACTATTTACACTCCAGGAAGCATCTATATAAACTCGATGTTTTGCACACAACACAGACTGGAACCAGACTGTAAACATTTGCTCCTCTTTCAGTGCAGTGACCCACTGGCTCCATGACTTCATGTGTTTGCAACTCCAAGTGCATTTCATCTAACGCTGAAGCAGGAGTGAGTCTGCAGATCTGCCATCCATCATGGAGAGAGAGCCCCGCTCGCTTCCAAGTTGGACAGGACTGGTGAAGGCTCCAAAAAACACGAGAAATATTTGGCATGCGGAAACACATCAGCACTAAAACTGGTCATGTTGAACTTTAAGATGCTTGAAAAGCATCTGATTGCATATTCTGTAAACTAAATCATAATGTTTTAAAAGCAGAACCCTAAACTAGACACTGATGCAGACACTGAAGTATCCCTAGGATTCAGTTTTACAACACACATTTGGTTTCTATTTCAGCCTCATGAGAAATCCAGGCGACCAAATGCTTTCTATTTCCTTCCTCTGCCTCAATTAGCAGAATCCATTTCAATTAAGTTCTGGTACTTCTGTTTGCAAACAGCGCTCCACCAGCAGAATTAAGCATCTATAACATACAAACATCCCAGCTCTTGTTACAAGCTATCTGATAAGATTCAGCGATAAATTTACTATGTCTTGTGAAAGACCTACAAGTACCATTACGTGAACATTAATTTCTTTAAGAAGTAGCAAAGTTGCATCCAAAGCACTCAAATTAATAAAGCCAGGTCCTGAAGACTCCCTAAAGAGGAGCAATATCCAAGAGGCTGCGAACATTTTGCAGAATTTAGGATTTCGTACTAGCAATTAACCTACTAAAGGCCCTGTGCAACTGTTGCACAGGGTTTTGAGGCAGGCCTCTGGCTGGCAGAAGGCTGCAGCACGCTGCTCCTTCCTTCCCTGCAGCTTCTGCATCCTCTCCGTTCGGTCACCAGTGGGTGATCAAACACCACCACGCGTCTCTAGGCAGCCTGCTGAGACTGCAGGCGTTTTTTTAGAATCATTTCTCTGGCATCATTAAACGTGGGAGAAAGACACAGAAACTCACATGATTGTGCCTTCCCATACCTCTCACCAAAAAGAGGATTTGTGGCCTTGGTTATAAGTCAAGGAGTAGGTGCACAACACTCTAGCTACTTTAACTGAAGAGACTCTAAAGTACCAGGCAGAAATTTAAGGCACGAATGCCTGACAGAGAAGCATGCAGCACGGTACAGTGAATTAAGTGCTGCAGAAGGCAGCTCACTGCCTGTTATGGTCCACATTTTTACTTCTCTGAAATTGTTAAATTTGTCAGGCTAAAAGCATTGTGATGGCAAAAAAAAAAAAAAAATCAGGTTGTTTCCTGCATTTAAAATTCCATAACCTTTCAGTCATATTACCCGATGCTCGTTGTTGATAAGAACATATTAGAACTTATTTAGGACCTTCTTTAGCTGCTGAGTCTTCAACTTCTTTATTCACCACTTAAATTTGTTCCACAGAGCAACTTTGGTTGTAGAGAACAAGGCCAAGCTCTTGCTCACCAGGATTATTCCATTTAGACTGAGCACATTTAATGTTTGAGGTTCTCGGGTTAACTAATGTCGTGTTTTATGACCAATTTCTTCATCCTTAACATATTATAAACAAAAGCTTCATATTCCAGAGCAGAACAAGATACCACTTGGTACTCTGTCAAGATTACAGCTCAGCATTCTGACAGGCCCTGCACCATCTGAACTTCTCAGACAATTTGTGGTAAATTTGGATACTTCAAAACCAAAGTGTGAGCAGACACGAGGCTGGTATGGAGAATCAGAGTGACATGGAACAGATTTTACTTCTTACACCAGTAACGTTGTTCTATTGCTTTTCTTTCGCAGTCAGGTCAGCTGTATTTTACGTTTTCTCACATTTTCTTAAGCAATTTCCTCAGCTACCACCAGCTAAAGTTTCCTACCATTTTGCTGCTTCTGCATAGGAGCTGTGGCACAAACAGCACGCATTTCGATAGCACTCATCACAAACTGAAGTTCAGGTCAACGCAGACAGCCCAGTCACCCGAATGCAACCCAAGTATCACGTGCTCAGCGAGAGGAGACTTACCAGCCTCCAAGGCTGAAATCTCATTACAGTAAACTCAAATTAGGGAACAGCAGCACAAATCAACGCTGCCCCTGGCACTGCACCTTAATCCTAGAGGATCCCATTTTGCATATGAAAAAGATCGCTCTATTCTTTGCCTCAGGTGCAAAATTAATTTCACCTGTATAGATGGAACGTCACAGCTGCTCTCATCCCACATGTTTTGCCAGCATGCAGATTTGCTGACAGCTATGGATACTGGGACTTTGTAGTGTAGATCGGGCTTATGTTTAGTAATTCATTTCTACGTGGCCAAAGAACAAGTCCTAGCCATTGCTATACTGAAGTTTTGTGAAACGGTGCAATATGCAGTGCTACAGGTACTAACATGTCGTGTACTGCAGGTTAGTTAATACGGAAATCGGCTCTGAACCAGCGTTTGTACCGAGGTCTCACATTAGCCTTTGGGCAGCAGGAGCAGCTGAAGCTCATCTAGCACATTTGCACCAATTTAAAAGAAGTTGCTGAGAACTGGTTTACCCATTCAAGTCATGAAAGGCTGAGAAAGTCTCTTCCTGTGAACTCTTTAGAGGTTGCTGACACGTACAGCGTGTTCAGAACAGCACTTTCATTTTACCTTTACTGTTGCTTTTAATCAAGGCTCATTTATAGAAATCCAGAGCTTTGCAGAAAGAACAACGTCATCTTCTAGTCTTCTGCAACAAAATCTTTAGAAAACTAAGGCACACGATCAATATTGCCTTGGCTGTTCAAGCCTGAATTTGCATAACAACCCGGCACTGTGCTCTCAAACTATTGTGGAAGGCAGCATTTTAAAAGCAGTTGTTGCCCATAAGCAGGTATCTGGATTGAGTTTAAATTGAGAAAAGTAGCACAGTAGCCCCCAGAAAGTTGCTAGCATTGTTGGTTGGAAGTTGACTCAACGTGCTTCTGTCTCATGTGTGTGTATCGGGATAACAGGTTAATATCGAGAGGGCCCTCACTGAAAAAAAAATACAGTTTTAAGTACAGATATCACTCTGGATTAAGAATAATTTTTATGTTGTTTGTATATATACGCACACAGTTGGAGTAGCTGCACATTCTGCACCAAAGGCCTTGGCAGCATGCAGCATAACAACCACAGTCACCACTTTGCAAGTGGAGACAAAGGCCATATCAAAATAACTCTTAAACGTGAAAAAAACCCTACCGTGGGCACCAGCAAATCTACTTCCTATGCGTTCAGGAAAGAAAACTGATGGAGATGTTCATCAGTAAAACGAGACCAGCCTGCAGCACAAATCAGCTGGAACTACAAGACCACTCCAGGTACTTCAGTGCCTTGCTGCTGCAAACTTCGCAGGCAGGGAAGGGAGAACGGCACGAAGGGAAGCCGGCAGCCCCAGCAGCAGCCGTTCAAGGCACAGCAACTCAGAGGTTCAGACAGAAATCCTAATCCCAATTTGGAAGATGAAGAAAATTAGCATTTGTGTGAAATTAAAAGTTAAAGCTCATTTGAAGGTAATTGAGCTCAATTAAAATCTTACGGCCAATCCCCATTACCCAGAGCACTAGTACACATGTTCCTGGCCAAAAAGCAAGAATAAGGAAGCTCAAGCCTCCTTATTGTTTGACTCAAGCGTTAATCGCTATAAAGAGCCTTATTAATACAAATCAGCATGATCTTGTCACCAGGGCAAGAAAAACAGCAAAACAGCAAAGACTCCGAGCCTCTCCCGAGAATCTGAATGACTCATTTTTAAGTAGAAATTTGTAAAACATTTTTCTTTCCGCAGTTATAGCAACAATCTTTGGTAAATCCGTTTCATGTGTAAGGAAAGACCAAAGGACAGCAAGCAGCTCTAACTCTTCCAGGGGTTTTAACGAGCAAAGCTCACCGTACACGTGCCATCCTGTGATGGGACGTTTGGCAGGCCAGGGCAAAAGGGGAAAATAATTCATATTTCAACACCGACAAAGCAGCAAGCAGGCTTGTGGTGTGTTTTTTTCCCCCACCACTAAGATTTAAGTACCATTCAGTGTAATCACTATGCTTTATTTAAATACGGTAACTCTCAATTATATGATTAAGTCAATGCATGTGTTTACAGAAACACTGGGGGAGTGGATCTCATGCCTGCAATGAAGACTCTTACATCAGTCTAGGAAACTTTCTGACAGTTTATGCACTCAAGCACATCTGAAATAGAAGAGCTACCTATACACTTCAGGAGATCTGGGAAATTGAAGGGAGAAAAGCAAACAAAAGACATCTCTGCCCCCAGGTTGGGGGTCTGGGGAGGCTGCAGAGGATGAATACTGGGAGGAATATTTACACATGCCAGAGGGCACAAGCTGCTGAAAAGCTTTGGAAGTTCTGTGTCACAAGCATGATGTAGAAGACACCGACAAAGTGCAGATAACACACGCTGCCTTTTTCCAAGTTCTACACCAGTGACTTCAGAGCTGCTGAGGCACTGACCTCACAACGGTTTCCTAAGACGTGCGTCCACACTTGAGAAAGAGGAAGACGCCAACTCGGGGCAGCCTAGTCAGCTGTCAAACCACCGGCCTTCTCAGCACCACTATGCTATAACCAGGCACAGACCTGTGGCCCACGGACCTGAAAGAATGGCAAATATTGCTAATGCTTTGCAGTGGCTATTTGAGGGCGGACTCTTTCCATAAATGAAAATTCACAGAAATTTGATGATCTCTTACATACAACAGCCCCATCGATACTCAGAGACAGAAGGCAGAGAAGCCCCAAAAGAATAAGACGAAACACTATCTTCCAGTAAAACAAACAACGCTCTGAAAATGCTACAGAGAAGCTGCAGCAAAACTAGCAGAACTTCAAGCTGAACACGCCTTTTCCTGTCTTCTATAATCTGATCAAGCACTAGCAGACATGTCACAAAAGTAAACAGGACCCAGAAGTAAACGCACATCCAGTCGTCCTTGCTGTACCCGTGGCTGCACTTCTATGCAAATGCTGTCAGAACAGAGTGTCATCGCTGCCTCCTGGCACTGAAGGGTCACAGCATTTACAAAAATCGGTGTGATTTGCAAGTAAGGCATGTACAGTACGCATCTGAAGATTGCATCCCTCTTTTCCAGTCTCAGAGAAGCAGAAGACTCACGGAGATGGTTTCAAAATCCTTCTTTGTTAGTGACTCTAGCAGCAAGCCTCAGGACCTGCAGGTTCATGGCGAACTGAGGTGAGAGGCAGCACACAGGGGCCCTGTCCTCGGTGGTACAGACACACAGCACCAGAGCAAGGCGCTTCCTCAGCTGCCAGCACCTCAAAGCAAGTCTCGATGAGAGCAGCAAACCTTTGCGGCCACAGAAGTCTGAGTACCTCCTGAGTATAAACATAACAGCCAGGAAAAAGCTCTAGGTAGGTCCTGAGACAGCCTTTACAGTTTAAAAAGAAACAAAAAACAACACACCTCTGTTTTCTTCCTCATCCATACGAATAAATATGCTGCTTCCCACCTCCTCCAAACAAAGTGACACAAATTTCACTCCAGCATTCATCGGCTTTCTGACCAACTGGAATAGTGACTGGGTTTTGTGCTGAAACTAACCACTGGTCTGCATGCTGCAGAATTAAGCTAATGGGTATGGTTATACAAGTCCCTTCAAGAGATTTTTTTTTTTTTTTTTTAATTGGAAATCAATTTGCAATGGGAAATCCAAAACGTTAATTGGATGACAAAGCATTAGGGTGATACAGACCAACTCCATCAATAATCCACGTTTGCTATCTGACGCAAGGCCATAGGAGAAAATTTCAGGAGATGAAGAGCAAGCTTGAGGATGCCCAAAATCCCAAGCTTAACTGCAGAATCTAAGCTATGGATCCAAAATAACCTGCAGGTACCCATGTTGGTACTTGAATGGCTTTGGGTTGTAACAAAGTTTGAGGGATTGTTATACTGACCAACTGAGCAGTACTGAAGTTGTGTATGTTGCACTATAAACTGCCATTAGCTCTTTCCAGTTTTAAAGCATCACACGGGGCGAACTGATGAGTTTTCAAACAGAGCTGTGCCTGGCCAGCAGGCCCCTATGTCACCAAGGGAACCAGATGATATTCTATTCGCATGACCACTGAAGTTACCAAAATGAGGAAGAACTGGGCATGGAAATGCTGATTTCTAATTCCATTAAAATCTAACCGCGTTCTGTTTTTCCCCCTCACACTGCTATAAAAAGCCTACGTTGTTTCTTCAGGCTCCCAGAGTCATGTCTGGCACTATGAATGGAAGACGGACTAAAACGAAACAGAAGCAAGAACAGCTCCATGATCTCTCACAAACACCTTCAAATTTTAGCTTATAAATGCAGAAACTTTAATCCTGGCCTCTGTTTTTCTGTACTACCTATCTCTTCCAAGTGCAAATGGCTCCTAGAGCAGCACTGTTGCTTCCTTTTCTCCTGGATTTCCATGTAAATTTGTTTCACTCCTTATCCATCACCGCTGTTCTTCATTTGCACACCTCTACCTTTGCCCCAAACTGTCTTATTCCCATCGTAAACAGCATTTTCTCAGCATTCCTGCCTGTGCCCTCATAATAGGAACCATGTTTTCAGTGCAGTGTCAAACTCAGTCCAGTGGAAAAAAGCTCAGCTCCCTCAGTCTGGAGTAGATGCAGGCAAATAATTCTCTTCTACCATGCTCGGTCCCAGCACTGGACTTTTTTTTTTTTTTTTTTTAAACAACACTCTTCCCTCTCCCCTAAACATATAATTATACTATTGCTGATCTCTCTCCTTTCATTTTTTGCTGCATGCAGTTGAACTGGACGTAGAACAGTATTTGTCTTTTACTCCCCATATTCCAATACCAGCCATTTTCAGTCTTTTAAGCCTTATTTCAAGAGTCAGTTCTCAATACAACTGATCTGTGTGTCTTCCAGTTTCCTCCACCCTACCTCCTGACTCGGGGAACACCCATAACTCCCTCCTCCATCATTGGTGTCTTCCCTCCACACCACGACGTGTACCTGAACTCTGAACATGTTTCTATAAAAGTCTGCCAGCAGCTATGACAAAACCGTGCACTGCTTTCAGGAGTCTGTCCTTCCGTTCTGCACGTGGAGCTCTCTCATAACTCATGTTTAAGCTTACTGGGGCAAAACTGAGACTTGACGCTCAGGCATCACTTTATCACGCTGCTTGTACTCAATACAATGACATCATTCAGCTTTTTTTTTTGTTTGTTTTTTGTCTTTTTTCCTCATGCTTCTAACTTGGCAGAAATACATTGGGCTGAGATTTTGAAAGGATTTAGGAAATACAGCAATGTAAGTATAAATAAAGCAGTTACCTATCTGCAAAGTCTAGTATTAGGACAATACTCAACTATGCGTAACACTTCAAGAAGTACTTTAAATTCTGTCCTAAACCAAGACATATATATATAGTAGATAATACTATACAGATTTAGGGGCTACCGAAAACATAGCAATCTTTTTCTTTCCCCTCAGTAGATTCAGAAGAAAACCTCTTCAGCTCCTACTCAAAGTGAAACTCTGCACATGGTTCAGTTATGGAAAGAACCTACTTGTCAGAAACTCGAGATGACAGCAGCAGCAGCGAAGGAAAAGGGAGCTATTTAACCTGAAGTCACCAAGCGTGCCTAGTAAAGACGAAACGATTTTACTTAACGGATTTTAAAACGGCTCACTCCAGCACAGCAGTTACGTCACTAGAAGTCACATCTGCACCAGAAGAGGATCTTGAACGCAGCAGAGCGGTCGGTTACCCCTTTCTGATCACTCCAAATGCAAAATGCAAGCGTCAGATCTCCCTAGGAACCTATTTAGCCAGCGCAGTACCAGGCCGGGCAGGCGATAGGCTACTCGAGCACCTGCCATTCAGCAGGCTCTGGAAGACACTCCAGGATTAGGGCAATACATATTTATAAAGAGTATTTACACAACCTCTTTAAGACAGCCTACGATTACACAATCGTTCATAATAGCTCAACGGGAGGCATCATCAGCTATTGTTCAGATTCACACTAACACAAAGGTTATTTTTAAGACATAAAAACACAAAGCCACTTAGGTTTAAGAGACCTACAGGAACAGATTTAATCTATTTTAAGGTTCTCAACCTGCAACCCCACCCCTAAGAAACCCTATGCCATTGGCATTTCACTACAGAGGCCTACAAAACAAACAGCAAATTAACTTAAGTCTTCATTTCCTTTTACACCATTAGCATGGAAATCGAGGGACTTTAGCTGTCACAAACAGTTAAAGCTCCAACTCGAGAATCAGGACATTCCCTTTTCCTTCCCAACCCTACTGTTGAATTGTATACTCCATCTTCAGCCGAGAACTTCCATATAACAAAAATCTCATTACACGAGAATTAGCATAGACATTCTAAATTAAACAGGAAGTATAGAGGGAATGTTTGCTAGATTGCTCAAATTGGAATAGAGAAGGGAGTGGTTTTTGAATTCTTCTCATTAACCCATGCATACCTTTTCCTAAAAATCACATTACTATCAAGTCTTCCTTTATGGTGAACTAAGATTTTTAATTTTTAAAGTTAACGCACCAGTTAGCACGAGGTAAAAAATAATCATACGTAAGGTAAAATAATCATACATAAAAAACACTAGACAGGTCCTAGCCCTGTGGCAGAACATAAAAAGCACTCTACAGCTGAGCTTTCTCACATATTAAATGAGGACAATTATGTCAGGAGCTCTACATTAATCTTGGTTTTGGAAAACAAGATTGGGGAAGGAGCTAAGCATCCGTCTGCAACACCAGTGTACCAGTCTGCCACCCAAAACGCTCAAAACCCATAAGGAGGCCGCCCAGGAATCAATTTTTCCCGTTTCACTGAAAAGCGAAATAGGAATAAGACACGGCACACACCCCGCTGAAAACTCCAAATATCAAATCTTACCAGCTGGAATTCTCTGCGCCTGTCGTACGCGTGCTGGATGCCACTGTCTGCCCAGAGAGCTCTTATGGCCGGGAGGTACTGTAAAAAAACTGCCGTCTCCACCATCCCTTGCACCACCGTGACCGACCGGGTATCAAAAGCCATCATCGTATCTCCATTGCTCTGGTTAGCAGGATCTCCCCACGGGATATGAAGTTTCTCTCTGGCATCTACGAGGACTCTCACACCTTTAACAACATGAAAGAGCAGCGCAATTAGGATTTCTCAGCATCTAATGTTTCACTGGCCTACAAGTCTGTGAGGATTCAAACAATACCCTCACTCTGTACAATCGAGGCTCAGTAAGACTATGCGCCCAGCAGAAAATAAGAAAGGGTCTGAAAAACTGATTTTAAGTACTACATTTCCAGGTAATATCAAAACTCAGAGAATTGCTAGCAGAAAAGCACGGCCTTAATAAACGGTGTAACATCCAAAGTACAAGTTTAACTCCTGCAGAAGTACAGTAATTACTAAATCCCCAATCTATGCTACTATGTAAATAACTTTTACAGATATTCCTACTTTCCTCTGATCTCCAAAAACATTTTACCGCCATTATATTTACCTGGCAGAAAAACAAGACACAGGAAACATGTTTAAAAGCTTATTTCAAAATACATTAAAGAATCTGATGGCTTTTTTTAAGGTTGCCTAGTCCTCGTATTCTTACTAACTTTGTGTATAGTTATAACTCATTGTAGAGAGTTGTCACTGCCTTTAATATTTTCACAGATATGTAGACTACAGTTACTAAAGTCACAGCACTTTCTGAACTCTGTGTTTTACCACTTAAGAGCAGAATGAATTGTTTTACATAAAGACTTTCCCACAGTTATTGTAGGTTTTTTTTTTAAAGTAAATGCTCTGTAGGAGAAACTGATTATTTTAAACTCGCCTTACACAGGTCTTCGAATAAAAAAAAGACCACTGTGCTGATACTGATAAATCAAATGAACTAAATTCTACTATTAGATTTACTAGTGGCAAAGAAATAATAACCCAGGAAGAATAAGCAACTGTAAAGGTGTGGGGGAAGGTATAAGTAAGGCGCACTGACAGACTGCTGTAAGATGACATGCCCCTTCAACACCACGGTACTTTTTCAATTCCACTCTGACTGTTGTATCTGTCAAAAGCAATGATTTCAGCAAAAGACGACCTGCAGTTCCTACGGGTATACTCGTGCGCAGTAAGAATTACTTTATTAATAGACTGTAACCTCATCAACCTTCCTGTTTGTGATTTTCACTACCTTGCTATTTTTGATTTTTTTCAGACCCGATTTGTAAAGCCTTGTAAAGCAACTCCGAGAACCAGTGGGATTTAGGAGCCCTGTTGAGGAGCGGGGCTGATACCTGTACTGTGCTGCCTCAGGAAACTTGGTTCAGACTTTGTCCCAACGTCACCCAGCTCCAACTCCAACCTGACCAGCAAAGGCAGTGATTTGGGAAGCAGAGAGAGCAAGCGTGGCAGATGCAGGAGGGTGACAGCAGCGAAACCTGGAGCCATGCACCCCGGAGGTGGCTGCCGGGCGAGGCCCCAGCCGGGGGCAGCCCTTTTACCCCCAAAACGAGGGGCTCAAACCCTTTCCCCCTCCACCCCAGGCCCCATCCCCTCCCCACACCCTACCAGGGGGGTCTTTTTCCCGTCATGAGGGCTCACCCCTCGCTCTGGGGGCCACCAAGCCCGGCCGGGACGAACCCTATGAGGGGCCAGGACCGGAGTCTCCTCACTATGGGGCCGGGGCAGCCACGGGGCGGCCCTAAAACCGGCCCCAGCACCCCACAGCCGCCCCCAGCCCCTCAGGGCGGCGACCCAAGTCTACCACAGAACGGAGACGATCCCCAAACACGCACCTTTGATCACATTGCTGTAAATAGTGGCCCGAAACTCCTCCCGAGCCGCCCGATCCCAATCCTGCCCGTGGATGATCCTCATCTGCTTGAGGAAGGTGGACTTGCCGCTCTCCCCGGCGCCCAGCAGCAGGATCTTCACCAGGCGCTTGACGTAGGTCTTCTCGCGGTTCAGGCACTTGTCGATCTCCTTCGACTTGCGCTGCTGCTCGGCCTCGCCGCTGGTCAGCAGGCAGCCGGGGAAGCAGCCCGACAGGACGGAGCGGGACGGCAGGAAGTCCGCCATCTTAGCGCGCTCTGCCAGCCAGGGGAGCGGCCGCCCGGCCCGGCCCGGCCCGCACCAGCCCGCCCTGCGCAGCGCGCATGCGCCCCCCGCCCCGCCTCGCGTCAGCGCCGCCACCGCCCCGCCCGCGCGCCGCCCGGGCCTGACAGGAAATGGCGGGAAGCGCGGCGCCATGGTGGATGTGAGGCGCTTCACCGCCCCCCCGCCCCACACACACACACACAAACCCGCACCTCGGGGTGCTCAGGTCTTGGTGAAGCGTTCTCGGCGAGGAAATAAAATGGTTTTATACTAAAATATCTTTGCGGCTCGAGTGGTTTTGTGGAGGTGGGCTCAACGTTTCGGTGTGCGCTGCTTGGTTCTGCTGAGGAGAGTGTTGCCGTGCTGCTGGGTGATGGCAACACGCTGGTTATAAATGAAGTCTCAACTCAATCTGAATTTTGTAATATTTATACTTAAAAATAAAGTATACACTCGCAAATCTCCCCCTTCTTTATTAATATCAACCATTTTCTTGACACGAATTATCATTCCATATATAACATGCTGAATGAACACTGCTGGCCTCCCAGCGGGGCTTGGCCCTTGAATGTATTTAATAGTGAAGTTTTCCTAAAAGTTAATGTCTCTTCATGTGATGGATAAAGCAAGTAATATACTGAGCACAAACAAGGATTGAAAATCCAACTCCTCATGTGATCCATCCCTCGGCACAATTGCTCTGCTAATCACATATACAACATGAAAAAATTACCCTACAAACGCTGACACATAAACCAGCGTTGTGTGAGGTGACACGACACTGCTAATGCAGGACTGTGCTGACAAGATGTGGTCCACGGGATAACTGGCAACATTAAATGTTTTTTTCATCTCTCCTTACATCTCAAATGTGATGCTTGCTGATCTTTTCTCTCGGCGTGTTTCTGCTTTTTCTAACGATAATCCTAAATTAGAAAATAGGAAGAAAGGACAGAGGAAACTGAGTCGAATTTAACTCAAGGAAATATCACTGTGCCTCTACTGGAAGGGTCTCCTTCCATATGGCTTTGCAAAAACAAAACAAAACAATATTTCTTATAGGAGGGCAGGATGTGGTATAAAATTCATATAGTCACCTAATAAGCACATCCTGGTGGTTTTAGTACAGACATGGAAGACAGTAATTTGTGAGCTCTTGTCCAAGGTTTAAAAACAGTGATTACCTCCTTTCTGAGAAGCAAATTAACACCTACCAGTGAAGTATAACAACAAAAAAATGCAGAAGGCAGTAGATGCAGTTTAGGAAAAATAAAAGTTGTGAAGCAGAAGAGGTAGCTGACAGCCAGGCCTGTGCAGGGATGCCATAACAAGTCCTTCTCTTCCAGGCTGTCAGCAAAATGCAACTAAAACCTGGGCGGCAACAATAACAGGGGAACGAATGAAGAGTAATAGCTATTTCTTGGTGTCTTTCAACAGCAAAACCACCTTCCTAACCCAGGATATCCTTCACCAGAGGTCAGATCTGTTTCAGGATAGCCAGGTGTCTCCTGGGTCTACCTGTGCTTCCTTCAAGGCTGCTTTGGTCCCTCATCAGCTCTCCCTGGCAGCCTCAGTTTTGCCCTTTTCCTTCCACTTTTCCCTCTTTTCGCGTCACTCTGCCCACCCATTTGCCTTCCCAGTGACTTGCTGGAGCCTCTCCCTCCAGCCGCAGTGCTCCAGGCAGCTGCTTCCTGCTGGCCATCCCTGGGCAGCTCCCTGTCACTGCTGCTGGCTCCCAAATTTGTCACCTCCTTCTCTGATACTTGCATTCTACATTTCCAGCTGTCCACATCTCCTAAGGGCTTGGCCATCCGTGGCTTGCCCTCAGTGCTGCCATCGCTCCTCTCCCTTTTACGTTCCCAGCAGTGGCCAAGCCCTTCAAAGTCTCCTAGGTGCACTGTTCCCAATCTCCTGGCAAACCAACATGGCCCTCAGGGTACTGCAGAGAGGGAAGGGCTATTCCTGCTCTGAGGATGACAGATTTCCATGGAGAGGAGGCTGTATGTTAGCCAGCTCAGCAGGGGAAGCCAAATAGCTCCGTCCTGCGTCAGGTGTGAGCGAGCCCAGCTGCATCCTCTCTCCCAAGCAGCCAAGTTTCATCTCCAAGGCAGGGTGCACAAGGTTTTTCTGTTTTCTTTTCTTTTTTTTTTTTTTTTTCCTTCCCCTTTGACACTTCTTAACTTAGCATTCCTGTCCCTGGAAAGTCCAGGAGTGATGGGAAATGAATCTTTGCTGCCCGTTCCTGCTCACGGCTCTTCCCATGCGGCAGCTGAGGAAGCCTCTCACTTGGAGTGCCTGTGCCCTGCCACACAGGACAATGGGCTGGGAGATACTGCTTCAACCATTGCCTTATCGGGAGACCTGAGATTAAGTCATGCCTCTCTCTCTGCCAAGTTTGCACTCTTTTTTTTTGATAAACTGCTTTGAAATCTTCCTGGAAGGAACTGCGTACCGAAATTCAGTCTGAGCTTGACACACTTGCAGGGCCATTCTCACTGATTCATTTACGTTACTCTTTCCTTCCCCTCACCGCTGGCCCCTGTTTCCTTAGATAGAAAGGTAGTTACTCACCACATGCCTTTTGTGTTGCATGATGAACTTCTGATGTGTGAAGAAGGGGCAACCACGTAGGAAATGTGATCTTTAAACCAGGGGGGATTCCACCTGCAGCACTTTCCACAAGAGAAAGCAACAAGAATTGTTGCTTCATCTGGTGAGAGTGAAAGTTACTGACAGGGACTTCACAAGGAGGACCAGAAGACACAGTTTAATTCTGAGCAGACCTTTCCCTGTGTGGAACAGGTCAGGAATAACACAGGGAACCAGAAATCAGTGGGAAGGCAGGGAGCCTGCAAGGCTTCTGCCAGCCCTCTGTCTGCTGCTCTGCCCCGCTGTCCAAGCCCGTTGCTTTCCTGACTCACAAATTCACACAAATAACTGCAGGACTGTATCAGGGACAGTAAATGTCTCTCCGTTCTCCACCAGGGAGGGTTTTGTCATTAAAGCCCAGGGCTGTCTGCCCTTTACAAGCTTGTCTAATCAGCTTTAGATGTCTCGTGCTTCACGTGGCAAATCTGCCGTGGTGCATTAGGAGCTGGGGTAATTCACCTGGGCAGCAGGTGAAGCGCGGCTCATCTCTGATCTCTGTGTTTGCTGGTTTGTGTCATTTCCAGGTGTTATCATCGCTGAATTTATATCGGGCGTTTTTGTAACAAAGACACGAGGTTGCTTTGTAACAGGCAGAGACATGCTCATGAGTTTTATTTGAGCTTGTCAGGGAAGAATAGAAATTGAAAAAATCCAAACCTGGGCTACGAGGAGGGTGTCAGGATGGGACAGCAGGGTCTAACATCGCCAGGAGCTTCGGGGCTCGGCAAGGTTAGAGCTCCCACCTCAGCTGGAGCTCCTTCCAGCTATTTCTCCTGGATCTCCTGCAAGGAAGTTTTGTGTTTTTTTTTTTTTTTTTTGAATTCATGGGTAGCACCAGTTTTCAAAAGTGTTTCTCCTGAATAAGACACCTAGATGCCTCAATGGCACATGTAAAGGCAGTGTTTTGGGGTGAAATGACTGGTTGTGCTCCTCTGCATGGGGTGCATGCAGTTGGTGGTAACCGATCCTTTATTTAGGCCGGTGTTTGCATCTCACCTGGGCTGCTTCTGGGTCTTGCAGGGGGGCAGCGCCAAGAGCAGTTCAGAAAAAAAAAAACCTGTAATTTATAAAGAGTTTTCCCAGTTGGCTTACAAAACCAAGAAATTGAACTACATATTTTTGAGTGCCATTTACCCTGGTATCATGTCCAGGAGTTACAGACATCCTATTCTCCTGCCAGTATCTGTCTCACTTTTGTTCGCTACCACCTTCAAAATGCCTGCACGCTTTCACTGTTTTTTCCCTTTCTTCATTGGACTCCCCTTGTAATTCCCTCTCTCCTGTTTGCCCACAGAACAGGCAGTGCCACCAGAGCTTCTGTCGTCTTGGCAGTTTTGGAGGGCCTGAGGATCTGAGGATTTTGAGAAACCCAACAACAACTCAGCACTTGAATTAGGAGGCACTGCAAGCGCGTGCAGAGCTCTCCTCCTGCTCCTTCTGGCAGGCAGCTGATGCCTTGGAGCATGAGGTAGGCTAACTTTGATACGAGCGTGTGGAATGCCAGAGGTTACTCATCAGCATCAAGTTAGCAAGCAGCACAGACCGCAGCACGGTGGAAAAGCCTCTGGAAAGTAAGGAGTGTCTGCGAGCCAGCGGCTGCTGTGACTCACACGGGGATTTCACATGGGAATGGCTCCAAGCAGACACAGGAGAGGAGCCTTCCAAAGCACTGGCTTGTTCAGACGCTGTGAAAGAGCAGAGATGGAGATAAAACTTCCACGAGGGCAGCAGAGCAACGCCTGTGCCTTCAGGGTGTCGGTACGAAGGGAGGAAGCTCTGTTTGAGCCAGCGTGCTTTCCTGAAGCACATGAGCACAGCGTGGCACGTCGGAGCTGTCACAAAGTGTGGTGGAAACGGATCTGCAGTGGGTGGCTGCACACACGCAGCACCTATAGGTGTGCAAGGACAAAAGGCACCGTGCCCACCCGGCGGGCAGGAGGCGCAGGGGATGCCCACCCCGAGCCCCGGCACCATCAGCTGCGGTGTGTGGGGTGTCCCAGCCCCCTGTGCTCCCCAGCAGCAGGAGGAAATTCCGCCCTTCACCCGAGCGACCCCACAAACCCCGCTCACAGTTTCCAGCGCTGCCATCAGGTCCCGATCCCCCACCCAGCGGTGTGACACGGCTGCCTCGCGAGGAAGCGCCCCGTAACCCTGCGGGCTTCCTCCGGGCACCGTTACTCACCCTTTCCCTGCATGACAAATCCACCCAAGCCCCAAAACGACACGGGCAGGGCTGGTGACAGCCGCTGCCATTCAGGGCGCGAGTGCCTGAGCCCCTGCCTGTGGCCACAGCACCCTGCGCACCCTGCGTTACCCCCGCCAGCAGCGTTTTGGGGAGGGTTTCTCCCTGATTCTGTAATGGGAGCGCTGCGTGGGGGATCTGCAGGGAGCCTGCTGGGGACAAATCCCTGCCTGCCCCCCATGCCTGGCCCCCAGAGCCCCCCAGGAGCATCCCCCAGAGCCCCCCAGGGGAAGCCCCCAGACCCCAGAGCCCCCCAGGAGCACCCCAGAGCCCCCCAGGAGCATCCCCCAAAGCCCCCCAGGGGCAGCCCCCAAACCCTAGAGCCCCCCAGGGGCAGCCCCAGACCCCAGAGCCCCCCAGGAGCATCCCCCAAAGCCCCCCAGGGGCAGCCCCCAGCACCCAGCACCCAGCGCCCAGCGCCCAGAGCAGAATCCGACCCTGCCCAGACCACGCCCACACACTCCCAGACCACGCCCACCCCGTTGAAGCCACGCCCCCCTCCATCTCCCCACTAGCGCCCCGAGGCGGCAGCCGCACCGCCCCTCGCCTCTATGCAAATGAGCGCGGGGCGCGGCGGGCGCTGATTGGCTACGACGCGCGGCGGAGGCTCCGCCCCCGGAGGGGACCGGGAGGTGGCGGTGGCGGGGGGCGGCGGGGGGCAGGTGCTGCCCGGCGGGCACGGCTCGGCTCGGCCCCGCTCCGCTCCGCAATGACGGTCACACGGCTGGACCAGGGGCAGCGCTACCGGCCTCGGATGGCCTTCCTGAAAAAGGTGAGCTCACAGCCCGCCTGGCAGCGCTGGGGGTTACGCCGGGCTCGTATTAAGCCATGTCGTGACATGCGATGCCGTGTCGTGACGTGCCATGCTATATCGTGACATGCTATGCTATATCGTGCCGTGCCATGCAATCCTATGCCATGCCATGCTCGAGGCAGTGCTCTCGGATGCTCCAGGCAGGGGTCCCTGTGTCCGCCCCGCGCCACAGCCACCCGAGCATCCCGCCGGGCTGCAGCTCCCCGGAGCCTTTTTGGGGTCCCGTCCCCATCCCCGGGGCCAGGACCTGTTGCGGAGCCACCTGGAGCCCTGCTGGCACCCGCCCGGGTTGGGGTTAGGGGGCTGGGGGCAAGCTGGTCAGAAGTCACAGGGGAAAAGAAATCTGCAATTTTGATTTATTTATTTAGAACTGCTTCAGGTGAATTATTGTGCCAGTTTTTCTCCCTCTCCTACGTGTTTCCCCAAAAACCGTGTCATTCCCTAGGGGAAATCCCATCGCACACGGTGCCTGGCCGCCCACTTCTGCTCCGTGTTACGGCCTGCGGTGCGTTCCCAGCGCTCCCAGCCACTGCCTGCTTCCAGGGCACGCGTCCTGGCCAGCTGCTCGCTCCCTGCCTCTTTCCACTTTTTCCTTTTCCAGAAACGAGCGTATTTGTGACCAGAAACAGTTGAAGGAGTGGGAAGACGCATGCCCACGCGTTTGGATGCGATGTGTAATCTTGTAAAGCGTTCGGTGTGTTTTTTTTTTTCCTGCAGAATTCATTCAGAAGTGTAACCGGTTTTAGCCCAGCTGCTCTCTGCCGAGGTTTCAGAAAGCAGAGTGTTAAGCTAGCTTCCCTGCCACCCACCTCTCCTGCCCGTGGCTTATCTTGTTGAGTGGAATTAGCTGGATTCCCAGTGACGAGCACAGCCCCCAGCCGCTGCTCGAATCACAGCTCTCCTGCAACGCCCCCGACCTGAGGAGCTGGGGAGGTTCTGGGGGAAAAAGGGGGTAAAATTGAGGCTGTTCAGCGCTCAGGTGAGAGCCCGGCACGACAAGAGCCCCCCCGTGCTCCTCTTACTGGAGGAAGCAAGGAGGAGATTTTCTTCGGGGCTGTGTCTTTCGAGGTAAATTCGGCTGGGGAGCCCTGCCGGAGGAAACACGCTGGGCCAAACTCTGCACTGAGTAACACCCCGCGGGGTTTTACGCAGGAGCGCGGAGGAGAAGCTGTGTGCTTTGGGAAAACCTCCCCCAGCCGTGCTTCAGCTGCTCCACGGGGGTGTAGCCATCCTCGCAAAGCGCTCGGAGTTCCTCAGGTGGGCAGAGCTGTTCAAGCACAGCAGCTCACTGAGCAGCAGAGGATTCGAGTTCTTGCTCTAGTGCTGAGGAAGGGGAGCTCCTGGATTGTCAGCGGGCCAGCTTCGGCTCTCACCTCTGCTTCCCTTCCTCCTCTCTTTCTTCCAGACCTCAGGGAAGCTGTGGATGAGCCTCAGCTCTTACAGTACCTGTGCTGATGGCTGCATCCCCGGGGCACAGCCCTGCCACCCCACAGACCTTTCGTGACTGTCCCCGGTGGGATCCAAGTGCCTGGCACGCCTCCAGCGAGTGCCCTGCGGGCTTAGAGCCTCGAGGAGCTAAACTCCTGGAGAGAAGCTTTGTTAATTGCTTAAATCCATGCTCGTGCTTCGCCACCGGCTGGCACGGATGCCGTAGCTGTGGTTCGTGCCAGCAGCACAAGGGGTTTCCTGCGTTGCTGGGTGCCCGCGGGTCCGTGGTACCCTTACAGCTGTGATGTGTCTCCAGCAGGCTGCTCGTGGCCGGAGCAGTCCCGTGGTCAGACAGGGGAGATAAAAAGGGGTTTGCTCTGGGGGTGGGCAGCGCCGTGTACCTGCTGTGGGGCTGCTCTGCGGGCCTCGCTCTTCGTGTCTGACCCCCAGGGGAACCAAGGAGCCCCCCAGGACTCTGTGATGCTCCCCACAAAATGCCCGTGACTGATGCTTAGGCTGATTTATTACATTTTTTTTTTCCTAAACTGCCAAGGAAGTCCCTCAGGACAGGGAAAAAGCCCCCAAAAGGCACATTTCAGGCCAGATGCTGCGATGGGACTTTGCCAGGGGCCGTGCTCGCCGGCAGCTGGTGGGCTGTGTGCTTTTCCTTGCTGTGCCACAGGAGCTGCATCGTGACTCAGAGCTGGTGGGTAGGGTTTGCTGGATTTGCCTCTGCCTCCTCCTTGCTCTGGTCCCTGGTGGCCGGGCAGCTCCTCCTGGGCCTGCAGCAGGGCCAGGGGCTTCTCATCCCGGTACCCTCATCCCACAGAGGCTCTCCAGCTTCTCTTCATCCCCCTGGCCGTTTCCAGCGGGGTGTTAGCGCTGGAATTGGGGTGTCACTGGAAGGAGCCCTTCAGGAGGCTCCCGTTTACCTGAGGCCCCGTACGCTGCTGGAGCTGAGCTGCCAGGAAACCTGTGGGTGGTGTGATGCCCAGTCTGTCCTGCCCCATCCCCACAGATGAGGTGGGCACAGGCGAGCCCCTTCCTCATTCCCCATGGTCTCCTAGGGACAAGAAGCTCGTGCCCTGGTGAGGCCGGGCGCACAGCTGCCCTTTGCTTTGGGTTTGCTTCCTTGTGGCTTTAATTGGCAGTGGGGTTGGCGGCCTGATGAGGAAGGGCAGAGGCAGCCACAGCCCTCCTTTCCCCATTTACAGCCCTCCTTTCCCATTTACAGCCCTCCTTTCCCCATTTACAGCCCTCCTTTCCCATTTACAGCCCTCCTTTCCCCAGTTACAGCCTCAGGGTGTGTGTGTGTGGGATGGGAACAGGCCTCCAGCCCTCAGCTTTGGCTAAGGTAAAGCAGGAAGTTTTAGCTGGGTAACAAGGGACTCTTCTTTTCTTTTCTTTTATATTTTTCCTGATCATCACTGAATATGCAAAGCAGGACTGTCATAAACAGAAAAAAAAAAAATGGAGTTAGCCTTGCGAGGCTGGAGTAACGATGGGAGTGTGTGCTGGGGAGCGGGGCAGGGAGGTGTTTGGGGTTTTTTTACAGGTGGTGCGAGGCACTGGGGGGGACCAGAGCTGGGCACATGGTCACGGCGGAGGCTGCAGGTGTTTAATTCCAGCACCGGAGCTGCTGGAAAACTCCTCATCTTTCCATCCGAAGCACATCAGCCGCCGGTGAGCACCTCGCAGGGAGGCCCCTCTCCATCGTGGGGGCTCCCGAAATGCTTTTTCTTACCGCTGCCGGCTTGGGGAGCTTCGCTCTGCACATCACAACCCCGCCGAGCGGTCGGGAGGCAGTTTTCCTGTTGTCTTCGCTGTGGTTTTTGGGGTGACGCCGCCCCTGTGCCGATGCTCCGGCTGGCCCGGCGGGACTCCTCAGCGGGGTTCGAGCCTTGTGGCAGCTCAGTGCTCGAGGCGAGCTTGCTCCAGAGCCCGGCTCCTCTCGTATTTACCTCTCTGCACGTCCCCCACCCATCGACCGAGGGCAGGATGTGGCTTCTCGCCCTGCAGAGCTCAAACCAGGCGCCGCTTCCCCGGCCCAAAGCGTGAAAAAATGGGTGACAGCCCTTAGCAAAGCAGGGAAATACCCTCGCTGGGTTTTAACCGGGCCTCCCGCTGGTGGGCTCCTTGTCTCCAGCAACCTGGAACGAGCTGGAGTTCCCCTGGGAGAAGGGGAAGAGGCAGGCTGAGCTGGGGTTTGCCCGGTGTGCAGCAATTTGGTGGCAATGGGCAGCCTGAATTTACCTCCCGGTGTCCCTGCGGGGTGAGGAGATGCTGCCTTGCAGAGCAGAGGGTTACAGAGAGGCTAAGGGAATTCCCCGAGATCCCCTGCATTTGCTTAGGGGGATCTCGGGGATTTGAACTCAATATGAGGTTCCTAAATCAGTGCCCTGCCTGTGGGACCGTCCTGCTTCAACCCATATTGTGTGACCGCGTGGGCGCCTCTCCACGCCTGGTCTGGGACTTGCTGAGGCTGAAATTGGGACCCAAGTGATTGCAGAGCCATGTGGGCTGGAGACAGGGAGGACTTTCAGCTCAGAGTGAGTAAATTAGGGTCTTCCAGCTCTCTTGCACAAGAAAAGTCCCGTTCCTCATCCTCAGGGCTGAAGCTGAACCCACAAGTCTCAGATCTCAGAAGGTAACCAAGGAGGTGACGACTTTGTCCGTGCTGCATCTGGCCAAGATGGTGCTGTCACCAAGTGGGTTCAGTTCAGTGGGTCAGTTAAAATGTCTTTAAAAAATCATCACATTGCATTGGTTTGGGTCTGGTTTTGCTATTTTGAAGTATTTTATGGGAGTATTTATATCGAAGTACTTGTGTGAGATGTTAGCAGCTCTCTCTGTTACAGTAATAATTTGACGCTGGCTTTAAAAACAGCTGAAAATACATGTTTACTGTCAAGCCCAGATTGCATCCTGTCACTACAGCTTAAATCCTCGCTGAACTTGGCAAGCCCAGGGACCAAAGTCACTGTGGTGCCTGTGGAAACAATGCCCCTCATTGTGCCGGGGTGTCATCAAGTCCCGTTCATTAAATCCACTGATCCCAGCTAAAAAGCTACTGCCTCTGAATGGAAGTGTGGAGAGACCGAATCGGTCCTGGTGGGGCAATTTTGATTGAATATCTCTGGCAGCAGAAGGCAAAAGGAAGAGCATCTTCTGCAGACCCCTCACCTCAGCAGAGGGTCCTGAGCGCGAGCAGGAGGCTCGTGCTCTGTTAGGGTGTTGCTGTCAGGACATCAAATGTAAGAGAAGGAAAATGCCTTTGAAAATCCCCAGCTGTGCTTCCTCAGGTTGGGCCCTTCTCGTCTGCCCGGGGCTCTCGCTTCTTGCTCAGCCCCACAGCAAAGCGCGGGGTTTTTCCCGGTGCTCTTCTTGGTTGTTCTCTGCAGACCAGAAGCAGAACCTTTGCTGGCTGGGTGACGGCCAAAATATTGCTTGTTTTCTCGGTGCATGGTGCAATACCTACAAGTGTGCAGAGCTGGGGTATTTTTGCAACAAAAGCAGCTTTCCAGATTTTATTTCCTTCCTTTTTTTTTTTTTTTTTTTTTTTTCCCGTATTGCCCCAGCCAGGAGCCCACTGAGCCGGAGAAGAACTTTGATGGGTAGCAGAGATTTCTGTCAATAAAAGAAAAATGTTGCGGTGTTAGGCCTGCTTAAAAAAGAAAACAAACAAAAAATAAGTTGTTTTTTTTTTTTAACATTTATCTCGAATGGCGTGGTTAGTTCCTGTCCCTCGTCTGCACACCCTGCCTGTGCATGTGCTGTCTGTAGGAGGCAGTGACACTGAGTCAGCACAAAAGCTGACATTGGCTTTTGTAGGAGGAGTAGGAACCCTCCTGGAAAGGGGAGGTGTTGAGGTGTTGCACCCATTCCTGGGATGCTGCTGGGAGCTGCAGTGGTGCTGAGCCCCCTCCTGTAACCCATCCCATTATGTGTTGCAGATCGAGGCGCTGATGATGGAGATGCAGAACCCAGACACGGGCATCAAGACGCAGACGCAGAGGGTGATGATCACCAACATCCCCCATGCTGTGGCAGGTAAGAGCTTCTCTGGGGTCCAGGCCAAAAACTTCATCACAGAAAAACTGTGTGTGCAGGCTCCTTGGCCACCCCTGCGTTATTGCTTCATGGGGGCACGTTGGAGCCCATGTTCGCAATGAATATTTGCTGTATGGCCCGTGAGATCTCCCTTTATCTTTCACTCGTGTCTTGTTTCATTCCTAGCTCTTTGAATAAGAGACACAGATTTCTAATCACGCACTTTCACCTATCTCACGTGAGTTTCTCTTAGAGCAGAGGTGAACAGGTGCTGCAGCTCCAGACCTGGAGTATTGCTGGCGATGCTGGGTCACAAATAAGGATAAATATTAAGATCTGATTAAAAGAGGCAGAGTGGAATCGAAATGAGGTATCATGCTTCAGAAATGAGCAACAAGCAATTAGTCTCCCCTTTAACATTTTCTGATAATAATCATTTTTCTTCATCATGCAGGAAAAGAACAAAATATTCAGCCCACTCCTTTGCCTCTAAGTGACAGCTTTCCCTCCTTCAAGCGGGCTGGAGAAGAAACAAGATGTGTAGCTGGGTTGTGAGGTGTCACGTCTAGCGGTACAGGCAGCTCTTAGCACAGTCTCCTTTGTGCCTGCTAGCTCCTTTCACAGGGCAGCAGCAATGCACCACCAGTACCTCCGTTCCCTGTTCTCCAAGCCTCCACAAAAGCTCTTGTGGGGGACCTTCCCCTATAAATATTCACACATACTGAACCAATGTTTCCTCCTGATTTTTTTTTATTTTTTTTCTGCAGAACTTTGAAATTCAGAACACAAAATCCCCCTGAAACCAAAGAGCTTGCTGTGGGCAAATCAGGAGAGAGCTCAGCCAAATAGCTGAATTCATCCCGAGCACGTTTGCGAAGCCCTGTAGGCTCTGCATTTTGTTTGCCCTGTTTTTTTTTTCCCTTAAATGCAGAAGCAGAGGCACAGAGGTTTAAGGCAGTTGCCCATGGATCCAGTCAGAGGCAGTGAAAGGGTAAGGAGAAGTTGGGTGAAGCTCATTCTCACGAGCATCCTCCATGTGTTGTAGCATATCGAGAGCCTGGCTCACACAGCTGTCACACAGCAGACCTTGTTGGGGTGCTCTGCATCTGCAAAAGACGTGTTCTTGCCTCCCCTAGTCCTTACTGCATGGTTAGGGCAGAAAAGTTCCTCCTGTCGTGCAGATGACGTGCCAGCCACACCAAGTGCAGAGGGAACAAGTACTTCTCCTGATGTCTGGCCGGTGTGAAACACCACTTCCCAAAAGGCCGTGGCTGGCTGGTGTGGAGGGAAGATGCCCGTTGCTGCTCGTTGTCTTTGCGTGCCGTGGGCTTTGTTCTGCTTCCTTAGCCAGACTTGCTGCACGTTACCTCTCGCACAAGTCATGCATTTCAGTCCAATTCTGCTAGGCAAGGGAGTTGCAGTCTCCTTGCACCGCAGTCATCACTCTCTGAACTGTGATGGTTTTGGTGTTGCAAGAGTTGCATGTGTACCGACTGGCTTCTGGGTGTTGCGTAAGAGACTAATTCGTTTTTAATAAAGGGATGGTGAAGACAGGAGGGTGATTCAATCAGTGGACGCAGATGCACAGAGGAGAGCTCAGGTCTTTGCGTGCAGGCAGCTAACTGGGTGGATTCAGCATCAGTAAAATGGCTTACAGCCGAGGAGACAAAGAAACGTTCGTGTTCAATGCGTGCCTTTGGGAGAAAAAGCTTACAGAGCGAGCTGTCTAGAAATGAGTGATGAGATAATCCTTTAATTTCATCTATTTCAGGAAGCAGGCGGTAGGATAAGAGCTCTAAGCCCCTATTAGAAAGCTAAGTCATCACTGCAATGTCAAGAAAGGTCAGCGTTTCGATCTGCAATCCTGGGAGACTTTTGGAGGAAAAGGCCAATAACTGATCAGGAGTTGAGTGCGCTTTCCTCTGGTCCTGTTTACGTGGAAGGAGGTTAATGCAGTTTGCCTCCCAGAACAGAAAACTAAAACCAGTGGATGTTTGTGCTGACCGGGGTAGGACTGACCAAAACCAGGGGGAGATGGAGAGTTTGTGAATGCAGAGATCTTGTGTGGGTTTCACGTGGCCTGTTACTGCTGCAGCTTGGATCTAAGACCTGGATACCCTTCTGCTCTGAAACTTGTCTCCCTTAGAGGGCTGGAGGGGACTGGTCACCGGGCTGTTATTACAATCAGGACAGGACCATGCTTTGTGAACCCGGAGATGCTCTGCAGGGAATCTTTCAAGGCAAGATTTGCAAAACAAGGGGCACTTCCCTTTTCCCGTGAGTGTAAGCGGTTGCACCACCCAAGCCACCCAGTGGTTAGGGTTTAAGCATTGCTCAGGCCGTGTGTGCTTCTGTACACGTGAGTGTGTCCTCCTGAGTTCGCTGCCTGCCTCGTGCTCCTGCTCCCAGACAAAGACTGACACCTACACGGTCAGGAGAACACCATAATGACAGCATGGCCAGGGAGATACCGGCCGTGATATTTGCAAGAAGGGGTCTGTGCAGTCCCTGGGCTCCAGGGACGGCGTTAGGTGAGGAGTGGAGAGGTCTCCTTTTGGCCTGCAGATTGCACACTCCTGCTTTCAAGTGCCTGATGTGTTCTCTGCTTTACAGGTAACGACATACTGCAGTGGATTCTCCAGCGTCTGCAGATCACTGATGAAGGTGGGTAGAAAATGTAAAAAGTGATTTGCAAATCTGAGCTGTAAAACTTTAAGATCTGCATAGACAAAACCTCCTAGATGAATACTCTCCTGAGTAGCAGCTCACTTCCAAATTCCAGCTCAGTGTTTCCATGCAATCAAACATCTGCCTTCTCTGTTTTCAGAGGCACTACACCTGGGGGACCTGTTCGTCAAATATGGGTACATCTACCCTCTTCAGGAGCCAAAGAATCTCACCCTGAAGACAGATGGGAGTCTGTACAGGTTCCAGGTGAGTTACACCTTGTGTAAAGCGAGGGAGCTCAGCATGAGGTTTGGAAACGGGCTCTGAGGGCAGTTCCCCAGGAGCTGGAGCCACGAGGCCCTGCGCTGTAGCCATGCAAATCACTCAGGGTATGGGAGGAAGGAAGAAGGGATCCACAGAGCAGCCTCAGGCCAGTTTCCCCAGCCTGATGTCAGTGCTGGGTATCAGAGCACGGTTTACAGGCAAACCGTGATACTTCCTTTAACTAAATTAGTGTTCCTGCTCAGCTTTAAAATAGCTGTCCTTTCCTGCAAATGTATGCTTCCTTCCAGCTTTAATGTAGCAAGTGGAATCCGTGAGTGATTGTAGCATGATGTGGGGAGGCTGAATAGTGAATGCACAAAACCCACAGTAAAGGTGGGATTTTATCAAGGTTCACGGCTGGAGAGCTTCCACTCTGATGGGAAATTAGGGGTACTTTGAATGAGAAGTCTGTTTCCCTCATGCTGACAGATCAGGCTCCAACATCTCGGTCCAAATGCCCAGGCAGCAGTGTAAGGTTGGCCACGTTAAGTGGCTGCAGGGCAGAAGTGGGGTTGGCATCGGCAGCCTGATGACCCCGATTCTTCTCCTGTAGCCGTCCTGCACCGCCGCGCGTGCTGACACCGCTAAGGAGCTCAGGTTCTCAGCGGGGCAGAGGAAAGGTTTCTTCTCCCTCTAGTGTGGGCAGTGCTGTGTGCTGCTTGGCATGAGTTCAAGGCTGTTGTGCACTAGCAAAAGGCTTGTTTTTTTCTGCAGACGCCGTATTTCTGGCCCACGCAGAGCTGGCCTGCTGATGACACAGACTACGGTACGTGATAGCGTTGTATGTGTCTAGGAGGGATATAACCAGTCCACGTGTTTGTGCTTGCAGTCCTGTGACCAGCCCTTAGGTTTTCTTTCATACTGTTTTGTGAACGGTGGTGTGTGATGCTGAACAGAGGGAACGCTCTGGATGTGCACACCTTGCCGTGCCCTTGGTGATGTGACGTGCTTAAACTCCTCTTACATTCCAACAAGTTCCATCAGACTGGAATGCACCTAAAATGCTCTGCTGGGTACAGAAGACTTTAAACACAAGGTCAGATTTCCCTAAATCCTTAAGTGTATTTCTGGATATGAGCCCAAGGCTGTCTTCCTGAAGGTTCGGATCGAGCCCTGCATCCAGAGATGGTTCTTTCTGTACATCATGCACGGTGCCTGCCAATATCTCTTGACAGCTCTTCCCTCTCAATCTTCTGCTGCCATTAGGATGCCTTTTAGTATCGGGCTGGTGATGAAACTAGGGCTGATCAGCTTGATTTGCTCCTCCGGGTTGTGTAGTTCATGGATGAGTTTGTTTATGCCAAGATTGTCCTCTGTGGTTTTATCTATGTTGTGCTGTAGAACTTCTGGAAAAAAAGCACATTTTACGTTGGAATGCTTTAAATAGAACTTGGAAGAAAACATTGGCCTGTAACTGGAAAACTTGGAGGATGAACTCTAAGAAACCTCAACATCTTAAAGATTTGTCCCAGTATAGTTTGACCCCTGAAACCCTGCCTGAGCTCCCAGAGGAGGAGGAGCTGCTGGTGGAAGGCACACACCACCGTGGTTGTTCCCCACCAACACATTGCCTTGCGAAGTGCTGGTGACAAAGCAAAGCAGCAGGTTCATTTCTCTTCAGTGAGGTTTTGTGAGCTTGGAGCTCATGCCCAGGAGGGAATTATAACAGACCAAGGTCCCTGTGTTTTCCACGGGGGCAATTTATTAATTATTCTTGAATTTGTTGGTCCAAGTATAGCTGACCGCTTGTGTGCTTCTCTGTCCACAGCAATTTACCTAGCAAAGAAGAACATTAAGAAGAAGGGGATTTTAGAAGAATATGAAAAGGTAAGGAGATGCTGTACTCATTCCACTGCAACCCCCTAAGTTGCTGTATAATTTGTAGCCCTCCATTGCTGTGAAAGGGGCATGGCAAAAATCATCTCTTTTCAATGAGGTGTTACTCCATTTGTGTCAAAAACCAAAGCTGTGGAATTGAAATATTTGGCTAATGCAGAAAAATACTTTTAATTCAGTGACAATTTTAGCAGGAGTAATTGCTCTCCTTGCTAGGGCATTTCAAATTGTTGCAATTCATATAATTACATTCAGAGCAATCCAGATTTTTTGGCTCAGTTGCCAGCCTGGCCTGGTGGAGCTATGGAGAGTGAAGAAAACCCCAGTCTGGGAGCACCTTATCCAGAATTTTCACACTAACTGCTTTTTCATTTTTATTCCAGGAACATTACAACATGCTCAATAAAAAAATAAACTACAAGTGGGATTTTGTTATTATGCAAGCCAAAGAGCAGTATAAGTGAGTTGACTTGCGTTCTGTTATTTGCATCACTGGGGAGGGTATGAGGAGGCAGAGCTTTCCTGTCTCGGTACACAGTTAAATTACAGCTTAAAGCATAAACTGCAGTTTTAAAATAACTTGCGAGTGCTCCTCAGGATGGTGAAATAAAGCTGCTGTTCATATCAGGCTGAGGGGTTCTCCATTGAACATGGAAACTTTGCTCACTACACACATCACAAGTGCAGGATTTCAGCCGTTTTCATATGACTGGACACCTCCTTGTGAAGTCTCACCCTCACCTGCTGCACCTGCATTTCTCTCCCTGCCTGACATTTGTCCACCAGGGACCAGGAATCAGTGTGGTTTGTCAGAGCGAGAGCACAGGGGTGGGAGCCCTTCCAGCTGACATAAGCACATGGCTCTTCACAAGTGGTTTTTGCACATGTACAAGTGTGAAAGGGGAGGCTGAGATGTTGCACCTGATGCGACTCCCTGCAGAAGCTGCTGCAGCATGCAACCCCGTGAGGTACAGCTGCCTTTAGCTCAATGCCAAGGTTGTCCGTGAGCATTTGCAGGTCTGGCCACCAGCTATTACTGGGCTGTTTCAGTTACTGTTTGTACACGTCTCACGGCAGAACTTCAGGGCTGACTCAAGAAGTGTTCCCAGCAGAGACTTCTGGAGAAAACTCTGAAATACATGCTTAGGCAGCGTGCCAGAACAACTTGATGTGGGGAGCTGAATCCGTCAGATTCCCAGGAAAGTTGGTGGAAATGAGATGGGATCGCTCCTTTGGAGATAAGATCTCGCCTCGTTCTGTGGCTTCCTTTTAGCATTTCTTACCTTGCAGCGTGCCATGCGCTGCCCCTGCCGTTCTGCAGCCGTTTCTGCCTTTGCTGGGATGGGAGCCAAGCCGTCAGCGTGCAGCTCATCAGATAACTGTCTCATTAAGCACGGCGCTGTTGCTCTTGTAAATTGAGGTCAAACTTGGGCTCAGAGATACCAAATGCCATTCTGGAGGTGGATGCTGACACAGTGCCTGAACTAGTGGATTCAGCGTGGCTGAGGCTGTTTGGTGGTGCTGAGTGGTGCAGAGCAGCCCACAGCCACCGCATTCGGCCACAGCAGGGTGGCCCCATGCAAACACCCCGTCGGGGATGTTCCCTTGCCCATGCTCAGCACTGAAATGTGCCCAGAACTCGTCTGGGAAAAAATGAGTTGGTTCAGCCCCAAACCACGCTAGTTCCTCTTCTGCTTAATAATAGTAGAGATTGAGTTTTTTAGTGCCTGGGAACGCAGCTTGGCACTGCTTTCCAAATAATTTCTCTGAGAAATGTGCCTTTTACCGAGGGGTGCCAGGCTGGGTGTGGGCAGCATCTCTGCAGAGCACTGCTCAGGTACCACACGGTGCCATCGGGGGTGGATGGACACGAAGCAGTGGGGCTGGCTGCAGGCAGCGGGGGTTTCAGGGTGAAACCCGACCACAGGGCTGGCTGCCTGATCAAAAGAGGATGTGTCTGCTTCCAGCTGAGCTCGGGAAGAAGACGATTTCTCAAAAGCTAGAAGCAGGGAGGAGAGGCAGTCATGCGCGGCCATGTGAACGGCGGGCGGCGTAGGCCAGAATTAGCTGTGCGAGGCTGTGGTCAGGAGCCTGATGCAGAGCATTGTGCAGCCAGGCTGGGACCCATGGTGGGGGGGCTGAGGATGTGCCACCTTTGTCATCTTGATGTTTTTAGGGGAGGAACATTCCTGATTTCCTGTTCTTGGCTTTGCAGGGCAGGGAAGGAGCGGAAGAAGGCGGACAGGTACGCCCTGGATTGCCAGGAGAGAGCCTACTGGCTTGTGAACCGGACTCCTGTAAGTAGAGGATGGAGGTGTGTGGCTTTCTGTCTCAGCAGTGCCCTCCTTAGAGCCCCTGGGACAAGCTCCTGCCTGCTAGGGGAACAGCCATGGTCACAGCCCCAGGGTGTGCACCCCGTTGCAGCCTGGACCCTCTATGAAATGTAGAGAGCCATGAGCAGAGGAAAAGGGGGCCACAGGGCTGAAGAATTGACTGACTCAGTGGCAACCATGGAAAAGAGGTGTGGGGAGAGGTTGTGTGTCCAAACGGGAGCAATCCACAGCTCCACCAGCCTTCCCAGCCACAACCAGTCTGGGATGCAAAATGAGCCCAGAATTCACACCACCTTCCCCGTGATTGCTCTCCCAGGGGCAAGGGAAGGAGATTTGGCTGCAGCATCCGTGCTCAAGGGGAGAGTTCCCAGAGACGGGGCAGAGCTCCCCTGGGGCACGCGTGCTCAGCAGTGCCAGGCAAACCTGTGCTGCTCGCAGCCTGCTCTGGGGCTGTGCTCTGTGCTCTCGGGTCAGAGGCTTTGAAGGTGAGAGTGGAGAGTGACGAGTGGCAGCCCTCAGGGCTTGGGAACCTCCCTGTGCATTCGTGTGTCCCCCAGACTTTAAATCAGTGACAAAGCTCTGCTTGTTTCCTGCTCCTAACAGCCCGGCATGCTCGACGTCCTGGAGTATGGGTTAGACCGCGCGACCGATCCCAATGAAAATAAGGTAAACCAGGTGAGGCAACGTTTGTTCACTGTTGGATTCGTTTGGGAGGACCCAGACAATGTCCCCAGGGATGGTGTTTTTTGGGGGGAACGCGGGCTGTACAAGTCAGCCCGGCCACGACAGCCAAATGTGCCAGAAGTTGAAGCTGTCTCATTGTCCAGGGTGTGGGGCCCTCAAAATAGGTTTTGGCAGCTTCTTCTGGCTTTATCAGCTTCCATGACACAGCCGTCAGTGTGTGTGTAGCTAGAGGAAGTGTTTTCTCTGCTGGTGAGGCTGAATTACGGAATCCTCTACCCGCAGATGCTGATTGCTGCCTTGTTATTAGTGCTGAATGAACTCAGTGTGGGCTTGAGGAGTGTAAAGGACCAGAGGAAAGATTCGAGTTTAAAATAAAATGGCAGAATCCCTCCGTGGGGGTAAATGTGTGGCAAAAAGTTGGGGTGGTGGGTGGGAGACACAATAGTTGTGTGAGAATTCACATTGTGAGGCCGAACCATCAAGAAACACAATTAATGAACTGAGACTGTGGAGGCTGCAACTGGGTGGGACTGGTTTGGAGTCCACAATGAGGTGAACGCAGCTCGAGGAGGAGCTGGAGCTGATCTCCTGCTCCTTCCTCAGCCCTTTAAAGCGATCCTGTGTTTGTGCACTTAATGGTGTTCATCTGAAAGTGAAGCCAGAGCGTGTCTCAGCAATTAAATGCAAATGGGACTGCGATCACACTCGCTGCATTCCCACAACTTCTCATTTTTGTAACAGCCTTTAAACATCTCAACAGCCAGAGGCAGGATAATTGCTTTGGCCAACTGTGTTCTGTTACCATAGAGACTGAAAATGAGCAAAATGTAGGTTTGGGGTGTATTTTATTTTTTTTCTTGCTGTAAGTAGCAGCTGCAGAGAGCCCTTTTTTTGAGAGAGAGGGAAAGAGAAACAGAGAGAGAGAGAGAGAGAGAGCAGGAGGGGGGAAAGAGAGAAATGGAAGAGGAGTAGCCAGCTTCTCACCCACAGTTTTACAGCTGACACAAGAGGTTTTAGCTTAGCAAATAGCCTGACAGCCCATAGTTATCCAAAACCAAAAAAAAATCCAAAGTCTGTGGACAGCCAAAAGCTCACACATATTCACCACTGGACTTGAAGCTTTTTTTTTTTTTTTTCTTTTTCCCTGCAGGCTGCAGAAAGCATAACAAACAGAAACACCTGTGGCTCAGCAGCCTCTGTTGGGCAGAAGGGGTGAATCTGTCTGTAAATTCGGACCTGGGCTGTATTTGTTTGTATCCCATCCCTCGCTAAGGCAGCAGGGAGTTTTACTGATGATTTCCGTGGGCCCAGCCTCTTGCTCTGACATAGGTGAAACAACAGGAGCAGAAAACGAGGGCTTGAATCCAGCACCCATTTGTTGGATTTTTGACTCCGATCCCACTAGAAATAGCTTGACTTCACTGGCCAATTAATTTACCTTTATCTTGACAGCCGAGAAAGAAAAGACTCCCAGTGATAATTAATTCCTGACATCAGGATGGCTTCTTTGAAGCTGCTAGTGGCAAGAACATCTCTTTTTCGCTTGCCTCAGACCCTTTGGTGAGCTGCTCGCTCTTATTGATAGATAAACAGGCGCTCAGCCACACGTTGCACTCCTTCCAAGGGGACTTTCATCGCTCACCCGTGGGCACGCTATGAGAATGAGTTAGGAGTTGTAGCTGGACAGGAGAAGCAAGGCAGCAATCGTTGTCCATTGATCAGCTAATTAAGGGCTGCTTTAGCCTTTTTTAACCCAGGTCTCGGGCTCAGGATGAAGCATCGCTGCTCAGTGAGTTACCAGGCAACTGCCAGAGCCCACTGGCTCTCCTGCAGGTGCGGCTTTTGCCTTCTTCTGTGAGCAGAAGGCCTTTAAAATGGTGCTCTAGCCTAGCCAAAATCACCATGCTCGATTCAGGGACTCCTGAACGAAACACCCTGGCATGTTGCATGCAGCAAACCAGCTGCAGCAGTTCCCTGTAGTCGCTGCTGACCTTGATTTTCCCCAGCCCCCGTCAGTTTGGCTGCCCCATAAACACGCGGCTTCCGCTGCATCCGTCTGGTGAACCAACGGGATCAGGAGCAAATAAACAAGATCGGGGGGAAAAACGGCTATTTGAAAGGAACCCAACATCTGGACTGCTCAAAGGCTGATTTCCACCTGTTGGGGGGGGAAACACGAGCGCAGCAGGGCTGTGTGTGCAGATGGGTGTGTGCTAGGTGCTGAATTTGCCTCTGGAGTGCAGGGCTCCCCGCTGGCTGCCTGCAGGGAGGTTTGCACACCAAAAGGGGGGTTTGTGTGTGCAGAAGCAGCTGGCTGCATGCTCCAGTGCTGCTGCTCATTGAGACAGGCGGTGCCTGCAGGTTTTTGCTCTGACTGCAGGAAAGCGAGCTGTGCAGGGGGCAGGCTGTTGGTGCTGCCCCGTGCTTGGCGCAGGTGCTTTGCGCAGCATCCCCGTGCTCATTTTTGCTGCTTACTGACCTGCAAGGGGGGCATTGCCATCATTCGGGGAACAGACAGGCTGCAGGGTGATTCGACCAGGTCTAAAATTCCCTCTGAGCTCCATCTGGGCACACGTGAAAGCTGCTGTCCAGCTGTTTGCATCCCCTGCAAACACTGCGCAGCAGCCCGATGGGCCAAAACCCATCACCATCATCTCCACAGCGTGGTCAGGACGGCCCACGCCGAGAGCAGAGGAGGTCTGTCATCCAGCTGGAAGCTAGCAGGGGATGTCCCAGCTCCCTGTAGGAGCTCGGGGCTCCAGCCACGTGGATCAGCCCTTGGCTTGGGTGCTGGCTGGCTCCCAGCTCCGCTTTGCAGCTGCGTGCACGGGGAGCGCTCAGCTGGCAGCAGCGGGCTGTGCCGAGGCTGCTCTGGGTCCCGGGGAGGAGGATGTGCTTCTAATGAGCATGTGGCCCTTGCCTGAGTCAGCCGGAGCTCTTTCACTAATTGCCATTTTGATTGGAAGCCTGCAGGGCTGGGGAGCTTATCCACGGTAATTGCGCTAAGTCACTCATTAAGCGCATTGCAAAATTAATCTCGTTATGAGAAATTACACTTTTGTTCCAAATGTGATTTCCTTCTAAATGGCAGAGGGCAGATGGGTGCTATGGGGCCTTGCTGCTGTCAGCAGCTGGGGGTCAGGGTGGGGAGTGCAGCGGGGACAACTGGTGGAGCTCAAAAGGAGACAGAGAATATCCAGGGTCCTTGTACCAGCAGCAAAGCTGGAAATGCTGCTGTGGGGAGCACTGTGGGAGGAAGGAAAATGAAATGATGTGCAGCCATGGCGTGAGACAGCTGAGATCCTTCCCAGTTGCTATTGGTTTCAGAACTGGAGAGGGCTGAGCACAGCCAGCGCCTGCAGTCATCGGTGGGGCGATGGATGCTGTGCTCCGTGCTGGGCTCCTGTTTGAGTCCTCTCCAGTTCAGTGTTTGTGACAACTGAGCCATGCTCAGCCCTTCTCATGCCATCGCCCCCAGCTCCTACCTGCTGCAGCAGGAGGGGGTCCTCGGTGTAGGATGCACCTACAAAAAATCTTTCCCTGTATGCAGATGTCTCATTAGCTTTGATTTTTTTTTTTTTACATATGTACACATAACTTCTCGTCAGTGCTGGTAGTTTAATTTATTTCTGGCTCTGTGTAACGCTTAACTCACTGGGTTCTCTTTCTCTTTCCCCACAGCTATTTGTCTCGTGTGTGTGTGGTGTGCTGCGTGACTCTGAGACCCCTGTAGAAGACAAACCCAACCTAACAGCCTCATGAGCTGCCGTCCAGCCGTTAGCCAGCGTCCACCTCCTCACCCCTGCACCGTGCCTGCCCAAGGCACCCGCCTGACAAAGCAGAAGACGACATGAGGGGCCTTTTAAAATCCTCTAATGGTTTTAACCTCTTGGTTTTCCTAAAGTAAATGCCCCAGCCACTCTTAAGTTTCCTCAAACGGAACAGGTCAGCTGGCGCTTTGGAAATCTGATGGGGCCTCACTTGTGTCTCAGGTTCCCCAAGCAGACAGTGAGCTCCTCTTGTGCAGGAATTAGGTGACCTGAAACAGAAAGTTCTCTAAAGAGGGCGTTTCTAGGACAGTGACTGCAGCTCGTTTCTCTGTGCAAGCAGGTGGCAAGTTTATTTATTTATTTATTTATTTATTTTAATTTTATTTTGACTTCCATTTCTAAAGTGTATCTGAAACAATAATGCTGCTGTAGAAATGGGGGGGGGGGGGGAAGAAGAGGTGCCCGCACAAGACCTTTCCTGGCATCAGGGGTTCAGCTAAGCCGAGAAGGGTGAAAAGCTGCTCTGTAGTCCTTGTGCCTTCCAGCTCTGAGGCTGTACGGCCCTGTGGCCAACGATCCTGTTGTTGACCAAGAGCTTTGTACCCCGTTGATGTGTCAGCCCCAAAAGGGGCAGCTCTGTGTGCAGGTTCCCTGCTGGGAAGGTGGGAGACGCAGGCTGCCTCTGGCATTTGCTGCAGATGTTTCCTTCCTCGCCGCTCACAAACGCTGCGCTTCCAGCAGGCACTCTGCAGCCTGGTGTCTGCCACGGGGTTAATTGGCTGGGGTGATTCTGGGCCGCAGAGGAGCTGCAGGGCTCTTGTTGGCTAAAATGGGAGATGCAGAACTGAAAGGCTGCAGAAGCCTTTAAAGGCTTGCTGGGAGCATCACCGACTGAGCCTGTCTTTCGCTCTCCTTCCTCAAGTTTATTTCCCACAAAGTAACTGTGCTTCAAAGGAAGCTGGGTGAATAAACACCCTGCAGTTAATTTCTTGCCTTCAATTGCTTGCTCATTTGTGGATGACATCTAACACAGTCTGCGTTCCTCAAACCCCGACGTAAGCACCCCTTGCGCAGCAGATACTGCATCTGAGGCTTTTAATTGTGGTGTTTGTATTTTGCAATGTGTTGGTTCCTGTCTCCTTTAGCGAGTATTGAATGATCTAATCTGTGTCTCGTAAACGAATCTATTTTAGCTACATTAGAATACCCCCTTAATTGAAGGCACACAGGCAGGCTGTGATGGAAGAAGCAACACTAAATAGTAAATAGAGCTAATGGCACGATTTACGGTGTGTGGATGCTCTTAGCTTTGATGGTACCCTGATTAGCTGAGCTGCTGTGTTTGATTTTAATTGTAATGAGAATTAATTGGAGAGCACTGCACAACAGCAGCCCCACGATAGTGTTTTCGTGTTTCAAAAAAAGGTGAGTGCAAGCACCCACCCCAATTTAATGGTTTTTGTTTCTTTATGTTACAGAAAAAAACAATGGATGTTTATAGGAGAGAGGTAACTAACCAGTCCCTTATTTCTACACGTTCAGCCTGTATGTATTGCTTATTTCAGTATTGTGTGGGGGACCAAAGCCCCCTTTGCAGGGGATAAACTCTTTTTAAAGATGCCTGGGTTTGGCTGTCAGAGTCTCTGAGCTATGAAGCTTCCAGTCAATATGTTTTCAGGATGTTTTCTCCCACTACAGGCAGCCAGCAGCTCTCCCAGCGATGGGAAGGCTCAGCAAGGGCTGACACCGGGGCTGAAATCCAATCGATCAAAATTAGTGGTGGGGAAATCATGGGAGCTACATCCAGCGGCGCCAGCGTAGAGACAGCCAAGGATCAATGATAATTACATGCTAAATCATCCAGAGCGTTTCTAGGTGCCCAGAATGGTAGCTATTACCCAATTTTTATATAGCATGGAGAGTGGTTTTAATTACTTGCACATTGCAAAATGCTCTGGTGATATTTGCAATAAGCTCGGTGAAAATAGCCCCTTCACTGTGACAGCTGAGGGATTCTGTGATTCCGTGGGCATCCAGCGGGTTACTGGGAGGATGCCCTCCTCCAGCACTCAGGTTCGGATGGAGCTGGCCTCGTCTTCACATCTCCCTGCTCCTAACCACGGCTGTTTCTCATCCCTCTCAGATCATGTACTATCAGCTGGCCATCATGAAGTCCAGAGTGAAATCTTCCGTCTCCCTTGGAGGGTAAGTCCTGATTTCTTTCTGTCCACACCTTAATTAGGCTCCGGCGCTCATCTCTAGCGAGATGATTCAGCTCTGCTCTGGCAGCCAGTGACTCACCGGGGGAATCGAGCCGGTGGCCACGCTCAGTGCTGTCTGCGTCCTGCCTGTCTGTGCCTGAAGGCACAAGGCAGAGGGGGGGGCAGAGCCCCAGTCACGATGAAGAGCCCCTTGCAGCTAAAGGAGCTTTACTACAACCGCCTGCAGAGCAGCTTCAGCCTCTCAGCTGAGCTTCCCTTTGAGATTGGCTCTGCAGGCTGGAAAAGCAGCTCTGGAGGCTGGCCTGCTGGGGTGCAGCCCTATGTCCTGTGCCTGTTCTGTGTGGGATGAGTAGGCAGGGAGACAGATCGACACTCCTGGCCTCAGGATTCAGCCCCAGGGAGTGTTCCTGCTCAAAAGGTATCGCCCTCAGAAGGCAGCAGGGCTGGGGGAGTCTCTGATTAGTCTGCATTACGAAGGAACACACTTTCCTCCCCAGGAAAAGTCCAAGCAATTAATTAGCAAGTCCTCTTCTCAGTGGGAGTGTTTCCTGATCAGATTTTTGATGAAGCCAATTAAGTGCAAAGCTCCCAGTCCTAGCGTTAGCTGCTGCTGCATTTGCCACGGGTGTTTCTTACCTGGAATCCTGTGTGCTGGGCAGCTCCCTGGAGGTGCAGTCCACATCCCCAGGCTGTTTCACATAGTCCTTGCCATCCAGTGTTTCCTATAAAACCTGAGATAAACACGATGCTCAGGCCTGTTAGACAGAAGATAGTTACGGATGAACGAAATAGGAGGATGAGCCCAGGAAGCTGTGCCATCTCCTGAGAACCACAGCTTGCAAGGCACCAGCAGCTCTGTTTCTTCACCTGTCACTGACTGCCTGGTTGCATGAAATGCTCCTTGCCTCAATTTTCCAACCTGTGAGCTGGAGCTGGGGGCACCTGTCTGCCTTTAGGAATTTTGCAGTGCTTAACTGTTTGGCACAAACATTTTTTACACAGTACTCTTTGTCTTATGATGGATAATACCCAGTGTCTGGATCAAAAACTCCTTAGAAAAGTTGGATCCCCACCTTGAGCTATGGGATTTGCTCCAAATCAAATTATTATTGATGAGGATAAGATCAGAGAGTAGATAATGTGCATGCATCAGAGCATTGCATTGATTTAGGAGGAGCTGCAAAGCACTCATCATTCAAAGGACGGAGCAATGTTACCCGAGTTGACAGGTTTAGATTTGCAGCTTGATTAGAATACATGGATCGGATGGAATTATGCAGGTGCTGAATGCCTTGGCATTTTGGATGAGAAGATAGGATCAAGCACTCCTGTGCCAAACCTGCGGTGTGCTTTGTGCAGTCGCATTGTAGAACCGAGGGATCCGTGCCAAGGTGCCTGTTAGCTACGGGCCCTTGGACAGTGCGCTCCCAGCTCTGAGCACATAAAAGCAGCTTGGCCTGGAAGGAGTTTTAAACAGAGAAACCAGAGGAATTTTTTTTTTTTTCAAGAATGAAAAAGGGAGGAGAAAGCTAAAATTCCAGGACATTAGTGAAATTGGTTGTAATTACCAGTCTCGCCAGCCTAGAAGGTAGGAGAAATGTTTGTCTGGTTCCTGCTAGGGTAGGGAGATTTTTGCTTTGTGCTGAGCCCTCAGACTCATTTGCAGAGGAATGGGCTGTGTGGTAGGTGAGCAGTGGCACGGGGAAGCCCCCAGCACCACTTCACCTCTCCCAGAGCTCGCTGGGCTCTCCCACACCCTGCCAGGAGGCTGCAGAGAACCCAGCCCGAGCAAACACCATGCTTGCTTTCCTCTTCTCTGGCACTTCCCTCCTTGTAGTGTGTGGCACGAAACAGCACGGGCAGGCGTTTCTCAGGCTGAGCTGCTGGCTGGAGAAGGAACCAGCACTCGTCTGGGGGCTCAGTCCCACTTCTTGAAGTGAGGAGGCAAAACGGAGGGAGGAGAGACTGGGATTTCCCAGCACTTGAGCTGACAAAATCCCTGCTTTGAAAGACACTCGGGAGATTACTGCTAGGCAAGGGGAAAAGATGAACAGCACTAATGAATCAATTTTTGCAGTAAGGCAGGGGTCACGTTGCAGACCCCCGTGGTAAGGCTGCGCCTCTGAAGATACCCGAAATCTGTGCAGCCACTTGGTGGTTGTAACGGGGCTGGCAGCAACTCTGCTTGCAAATTAAGATTTTCGTTTTGCTGGATTTGCCTGCAGGCTTGTGAAGTACTCTGAGCAGTTCCTCTCCAATGACCCTATCCTGTCAGGATGTCTCCCCAGCAACCCCTGGGTAACAGACGACCCTGAGTTCTGGGATCTCAACGCCAAGCTGTATGTATTTATATTCGTTTGCCAGCCTGTGGTTTACGCTGACCTTTATGCTGATAGAAATCAGAAAGGGGAAGCATTGATCTCATCGTGATATCCGGTCTCTGGTTGTGAGCAGGGAAGCATTCCCTTTCTGACACAGCTACAGAAAGTGTCTCCTGGGAATACTTTGTGCTGAACTTGCAGCATTATCTTCTTGAAGTGGGGCCTTCTTTAATGTTACAGAAATGTCTGAACTGTTGGGAGTATGCACTTAAAAGCTGCCGAGTGGGTCTAATCCTCCCCTAGGATAAGTGCAGTCCAGTTTTACTAGCACAGCAGTGTGGAACATGACCAGTTATGCTCAGGTATAGCACTGGATTTAGTGCTAACCTTACTACTTCAGCTGCTGCCAGTGGTGTAGCAATTCGGAGTTCAGCTATTTGGTCTCCACACACACCTGAAGTTGCTTTCTTATAGAGACTTTGGGTTGGAGACACCTGCTGGTGGTCCACCCCTTCTCTGCAGTCTCCCTTGGTGTTCCATTCAGACAGCATCTGCTAATTACACAGAGGCATCTCCGGGTTTGAAGCATACAGCATGTAGCTGGTTCTAACGTGACAGCAGCAATCCTGTTACAGTGCTGATATCCCGTTAGACAGCCCCAAAGGTACCTTCACAGAGTGCCTTTATGCGAAGCAAAGCTTTGAGCACCAACCAGTCCCTCCTCCAGAACGGGACTGAGTCAAACCTCCATCAAAGCTGGGCCGGCATTGTGAGAGCAGAATAAACCCAAGATAAATCCTCATCCCACTGTGTACCAAGTTGCTTAATTACTGCTTGCTTAGTGGGCTGACTCGAGGAGCTCGTTACGGCATTCTGCAAAACAGAAAATGCCGAGAAGTCTCCTGACACCCCAGCAAAGCACGGTTCAGTTTTAATTAATCTGCCATTTAGATGGGCCCCGTGAAACTGGCGGTGCTGTTTGCCTTCATCCTTTGCAGGGTGGAAGTCCCCACCAGAATGCGTGTGGAGCGCTGGGCCTTCAACTTCAGCGAGCTGATCCGGGACCCCAAAGGTCGGCAGAACTTCCAGCTCTTCCTGAAGAAGGAGTTCAGCGGTGGGTCTGCTCGCTGCCCCTTTCCTTTAGACTCCAATAGATGCTTTGGTCCTACATAATGACAAAGTCAAAAAGTGGAGCGAGTAGAAGTGATTTTGGAGGCAGTGGCTGTGCTGCCAGTGCGTGCAATACCACCTAGTGGCACAGGACCCAAAATACAGCGCAGAGCAGCCTTGGGCGAGGGCACTGGTCCCAGGCAAGCTGGAACTGGATGAATTCACATCCTCCTGCAGGTTTTATCACTGAGCAGAAGGCAGTGGAAGGCGGTTTCCTCCTGCAGGCTCAAGGAGATTTACAGGTGGCTGTAAGACTCTGAGCTGGGGCCATCTTGTACTGAATCAAACAAATTCGGTTTAGGAGTTAATAAATGGGATTGCAAATTCCTTGCTCTCGCTCTCTGCTGATTGAGTCCTTGTTATGCAGGAGAGAATCTGAGTTTCTGGGAAGCCTGTGAGGATCTCAAGTACGGAGACCAATCCAAGGTCAAAGAAAAAGCAGAAGAAATTTACAAGTGAGTGTGGAAATTTTACATTTCTTAAACTTTCTGCATGAGTCCCATATACTCCTTCCTTGTGTTCACATTCTCCAAACAATTTATTCCCGAGGCTTTCCTCTGTAAGCTGTCATTAAGTATGGCTGTGCTATGTCCCTGTGTAGGAAAGGAGCTCGTGAAGATGAAAGCATAAATATTGTTTTGTTATCGAGCTCCTTTTCCCCTCTGTTCTCCAGTATGACATTTAAATCTCATCAAGGAGGGGTCTCAGCGTGTATTTTCAATACAGGTTTGGAATAGCAAATATCTTGGGGCTGCCACAAGGCGAGTGGAGAGACCCTTTTGATTCCAGTGAGGTAAAATTAGTTTTACATTGAGGAAGCAACTGTAGGTCACACAGCTCACTCTGCTGAGGAGGAGATCGATTGCCCAAGATTAGGACAGCAAATTGTAGTGGGAAGTTGAAGGGACTTTTCCTTTCATCCGGAGGCAGAGGAATCTCTGGGAATTCACTTGTTAATGGCCCTGTTGATCCTCCCCCTTGCAGGCTCTTCCTGGCTCCAGGAGCAAGGCGCTGGATTAACATTGACGGCACCACAATGGGCATCACTGTCAAAGGCCTCAAGCACCCTCATCGCTACGTGCTGGATGCTGCTCAGACCCACATTTACATGCTGATGAAAAAGGTTTGGTGTTTGTTTCCAAAGCCTGAGGGGGATTCCAGGTCTCTGGGCCTTTCCGTGCCTTTGAGTGTTATCAGCTGTCGCTTTCAAGTGGCCTCTGTTGGAAAAATCCCTCCAATGTGCTGACTTAGGCAAGCACTGGCTCAGGCCTTTGTATTGTGCTGCTGCTTCCTCCCTCCGAGGCAGCTTGCCCCCACGGTGGCCGAGGTTGGGTGTCTGCTCCAAGTCCTGTTTTCTGACATCAGCTTGGTCACCAGCTCCTGCAAGGCTCGAGCAAATCGTTTGACTCCCTGGCTGAAAACTTGAAATGCTGGTGTCTTTTTACCTGCAGAACCGGTGTGAGGCTAACTCAGTGTTAATTCAGCACCTGGAAGTTTTATATGTTCCTAGTATCAGCGTTTAGTACAGTCAGCTATATTTTCTTTTATTTTCCCTTATTTGGCTGGTACCACACTGTGTGCAACATCAGGTGTCCCTGTGGGGGGATGCTTGTGTCTAACTGTTTCATAGCAGTGGATGGAAAAGGCAGGAGCACCTGTGATCCAGCTGCATGAGTTGTGTCCCTAGAGCATAGCCAGACCTGATTAATCTCTTGAAAATAAGTTTTACTGCTTTTATTTTTTTAAAGCATTTTTCTGTGGTTGTGTTGATGGATGCCCCTTTCTGAGGTCTGCCTGGTGCAGCAGGCTGAGGGCTGATAGGGGCAAGAGGTAATAATGTCGGGGCTTTCACTAGGGCATGATGACCACCGATAGCCTACAGCTCCTCCTTATAAGTGATACAAAATGCACGTAGCAGGAAGGAGCATCGTTGGCCAGGTCAGCAGCTAATGTAGATGGACAATGAAAGCAAAAGAGCTGTATTGATTTTAGCCAGCTGCTGAAAGGTTTGGCTTCCAAAACATAAGTACTTCTCCCTGCAATGGCTGTGGGACAGCTCTGGCCTGGATTAAGACCTCTTGGTCTGAATCTTACCTGGGAAACTCTACTGGAAAAAGAAAAATCTTGGGAATTTTGCAAGATGAAAGGGTATTGGTTTCAGTAACTACGTTTTCCTGAGAGATGCTAAGTTTCTTAGGCTGCTGGGTGAGATTTTCCAATTCCCATCTTCCCGAGCAGCTGTATTTGGTGGTGTTTGGTGTTTGCAGCCCGTAACAACCAGTTTCCCTTTTTTCTCCTAGTAGGACTCCTATGGCCGCTATTTAAAGTCTCCAATATACAAGGAAATGCTGGCCAAGGCTGTTGTGCCTCAAGAGACTGTCAAAAAAAGGCAAGTGAAACTGGATGTAATTGTGGGGTTTGCTTTTCTTGTTGTAGCAAGGGTAGAAACAGCCTGAGCTGCAGCAAAATTACTATGATTTAGCTGTTTGCTTAATGAAATAATTTTTTTCACTAGAAGATGCCTTGCTTTGAGACTGATTATGCTCTTTTATTTGTGAGCCCTTTGGAAACGGCTCACGTGCAGCCAGAATATACTTGCCGATTGCTCAGCTGCCTCGTGTGTTGGGTCTGTTTAGAGAGGCTGTGATTGTTGAATTAATCACGGCTCCTTTCCTGGAAGGAGAGAGCACTGCGTACCGGGCATGGGAAACCTCCCAGCCGCGAGGCACTGGCTGCTGGAGGAGCCACGGAGCCACTGCAGGGTCCTTGGTGGATTCTGCTCAGCTCTGCCTGGACAAAGCTGCTCACACCCTGTGAAGTGAAGGTGAAAGGCAGCCAAAATGGAAACGAATGGCACTGTACCTGTGAGGGCACAAGGTAGCCAGCCTGAGAAGGGGCAGGCTTGAAATGGCTTTTTCCAAACCAAGCTAAGAGTTGCAAGGCAAATTTGGAGTGTTTGAACTGCAGTTGCTTCTTGAAGCAGAATGTGCAGTGTCAGAGCCAGGCTGGGTGGTGTGCTTCTTTTTGTTCCTCTTCCCCTCGCCAGCCTCACAAGCAAAAAGAGGAATCGTGGACTTTCACACTAGCGCTTCATCCAGAGCCCGTTTCAAGCCAGTGGAAAAAAAAAAAAAAAACTAAACCAACAAAACCCTCCTGCTTGGGGCTTGGTTAGTTTTTCCCTGAGCCACGCATCACAAGGGTGCTGGCAGATGTTGGCTGACCCCCAGTGACCACCGTCACGTCTGTCAGGGCCTGTCCTGGGCACACAGTGCTGAGACAGCACGCTGAGGGCACTGCAGGGCTGGCACCCCGTCCGGACAAGGTTTAACATTTGTTTGCACTGCTTGGTAATGCATCTGCTGAAGCAGATAGCAGGTGTTTTTGGGGTCTCGGGGATGCCAGAACCACACACACTGCTCCTTATCTTGATCTTATTGAGAAGAAAATCACCCCATGGCCGTTGTTTGGGTTCACAAGGACTGTGAGTTACTTTTGAATGCTTACAGCAAAAGAGCGGTGTACTGGACATCTCCTGGCCTCGGTGTCCCCACTAGGAGCAGAAACAAGACCGCCTTTACTCTTTTAGGAGTTCTGCAGCTGGCGTGTGACACTGAGTCACTGAGCCCTGTTTAAACCACCTAGTCTGCACTTGCACTTCCCTGTTGTTGGGTGCGTGACAGCGCCCAGCAGCATTTCTGTCTCGGTATCTGAGCCTGCCCTCCTGTAATGAGCTCCTGGAGTGCTCGTTGGCTTCTCTCTGGGAGAGACATTAAGAGACCAAAAGTCTTTGAGAGCAAAGTCAGCCAAAATGCTGAGATTCATCTCTGTTTCATGTGTGAAGAGCCTTTCTTCTGCCTGGTCAGGTACCAGCGGTGCTGTGACAGGTGCCCCGCTCCCCGTGCACAGCCTCAGGGATTTAACCAGTGTGTTTTTTCCAACTGGTGACTCCGTGTCCCTGAGGCCAACCAGAGGTGCACGGGTTTCAGGGACACTGTTCCTTGCTCAGTTAGTGTCGGTGTGGTTTCGGTGCCCTTCCACCTCTCGGTAACACCCTGCTTCTCTCTCTTTCTGCCCAGCTCCAATTTCCCTTTTGGCCGCCGTCAGCTCCGCTCCAGCCCCAGCCCCGTCATCCTGAGGCAGCAAGAGGAAGAGGCCAAAGCCAAAGAAGCTGCCACCACTGTGGACATCACGCAGGTCATGAGCAAGCTGGATCGGAGGAGCCAGCTCAAACAGGAACCTCCCAAGTAGGCTCTGAGCCCTGCAGGGCACAGCGCAGGGAAAAGACAAGCTGAGGCTGGTGTTGAGCTTCGTCTCCCCTTCCTGAAGGTGTCAGTGCTGCTTTAGGTTTCCCAGGCCAGCTCTGCCAGCAGCCTGCTTCCTGCATGTTGCCATGGCTTCTGCAGCAGCAGATGTCACTTCCCAGGCACGGCAGGCATGGGAATGCTGCCGGAGCCAGGCCGCTGGCTGTGCCAGGCTCGTGGCACGGGGCCAGAACCCCTTTGTGCACACCACGGAGGTGCGATGCCTCCTGGCTGCCCCAAAACCCCAGGAGGTTGGGCAGCCCAGGCCCTTCTCCCTGCCTCCTGCTCCTCCAGGAGCTGGGATGGCACAGGGGAGAGTGGAGCTGTGCTGTCCCAGTCCTTTGGGTTCAAATCGGCCTTCCCCGGAGCAGGGTGAGGCAGTCCACCTCAGAGCATGTCCGTGCTGGCATCCATCCTCTCAGCAGGACGTGTACCCTCCCAGGGGGTGCACAGTGGGCACCCCCCTGAGAGGAGCGGTCACATAAATTCTCCATCTGCCATAGGGCACCCGAAGTATCCTCCACCTCCAAGTCACTGCAGAGGAGTCACAGAGAGAAGGGTGGGCTAGGCTTCTTGTGAGAATAGCACCACGGCCATTTCTGAAGGTTTGGGTGACCCTTTGAATTTTAACAACATCCCCCCATCTCGTTGGAGATGATCAGTAGAAAGCTCTGCTCTCCCTGTTCCTCCCCTACACAACGAGCTAGGTGTGCAGGCTTAGAGCCATCCCTCTCAGGAGCCTGCTGGAGAGCTAAAGAGATACAGCCACAGCTTTGTGTTTCTTTTATCAAATCCTTTCTGCCTCTTCTCTTGTCTTTTTCCTGCTATTCTATTTTATAATGTTAAAAAAATTCAGAGGAGGTAGTTCTAGTTGTCACTGGTCTGTAGCCCAGAGGCAAGGAGAAAACAGGGCAGAGGTGTTAAGAGCTGACTTCAACTTTAAGTAGTGTTTTTTCATTTGTTCTTTTGCTCTTTAGAATAAGGAAACCTAAATAACTGTGTTAGCACTAGAGAGCTTCGGGAGATTCCAGGCTTTGCTGGGAACCCCCTGCCTGTCTGGACCAGGCTGATGATTACCAGAAGTGGGAAGATTCCTGCAAAGCCAGTAAAGAGAATTGTGGGGGAGCAGAAAAACTTCCTTGTTTGTTAGAATTTAGGGGAAGTGGAGGGACTGGGTGGGAAGCACTGGAATACAGGAAACTTCTGAACTCCTACTTGCATTATTCATCCGTTTTTATTACTGCAATGAATTTACAGGAAAATGGAGATAGAGAAAACTGGATGCAAGTGGGAATTCTGAGGTATTAGGGTGTATGGAGACCAGCCTCTCCCTGACAGGGAGACAGCCAGGCCATGGGTCCAGACAGCTCTGAACGGCAATTCTTGCCCTCCCTGTATGTGTTATCAGAGGCAGAATCAGGGCTACGTGGTCTGATCTGGTGTCGCTTCAGAACCAGCCTTCTTCATTTTGCAGCTGAGCTATGGAGATTTGTGTGACCTCTGTTAACCTAACAGTGATAAATGGTTTAGAGGAATTGAAATCAAGTTACAGGAGTATTCAGTGCTGCTGTCAAGGTCTGCTTGCTGAGTCCCAAGGGAAGCAATAGCAAATTTTGCAATGCTGTAAGGGGGAGCAGGCTCAGCCTGTAAATGCTTAAAACCTCAAGGCTTCTGTGTGTGAAGTACTGTACCATCACCTCACCTTAACATAAAAGCACTGAAGGGTACTCAAGAGCTTGGCAGGGCTGGTCCACAGCTGCTTGGCTGTGATGAGCTCTACAGTCCCTTCAGTCTGTGTACTGTGGGACACCGAGCGTGTCGGGATTGCCAGTAGCAGCAACACGTGGAAGATCAAGTCAGGGTATAAATAATAAATAACAAATCTGTGTGTTCCAGTCGGTCCCTGTGATTCTCCCTCTGTTTTGTCTGTCTCTTTGCTTTTTATGTTATCTCCGTCCATTCCTTTCTCTGATTTTCTCATCATCTCCGCTTTGCATTGCTGCCCCACCGCCATGGGTTAATGCTGCCTGCTCTAGAGTCACCGTGCTTGTGAAACACCAGTCCCCCACTTGCAGGCAGAAGCTGGCTCTGTTCTGCTTATAGGCTGAATAAGCTGGTATAACCCAGCGTCCCGCTCCTTGGTCCCTTGCTGCTCGGTCCCTGAAGAGGAAGGTTGCATGGTACAAAGTGTGACCATGGTACAAATTGAACTTTGTTTTGTGTTAGCCAAGAAATTGTTTGTTTCCATTGGAAATCAGAGCAGCATGTTGTTTGTTTCTTGGCCATCACTTCCGCGCATTCATCTGTCTAATAAAAATAAATAGAAAATGAAAAAAGAACCCGGCTCATCCTTCTCTGTCTTGTCTCAGCATGTTCATCCCTCACTGTGTCATCTCTTTGCCATGCATGCGTGTATTTTCTGTATGTGCCTCTGCTCTAAGCACTTCTCTTTGGCCACTTGAGCTGCATTTCATTTCTGCTGGTGGTGAAGTGGGTGAAGGTCCTGAGCACGCACCACATACTCTGTGGACAAATCTGTCCCCCAGCTCTTCCTGAGGGCTTGGTTAGCTCAGCCTGAGTCTTCACAGCACCAGCTAGAGACACTGGGGCCTTCAGCACAAGATGTGACGTCTTGTATTATCAGTCATCAGGGGGTTGAGCTCATTGTCCTATTTCTCGGGCACCACAGCAGCTGGCACAGTGGTGCTTTGGGTTAAACGTGGCTGTACCACACACAGCCGCGCTCACACTCTCAGAACAGCAGACTCAGACAAGCTGCTGTCTCCTGCAGCACCCCGTCTGATCCACCAGCACCCACCAAGGCCGGTAGCACCAATCCTGGTGCTTTCCATGAGAAAATCATGACTCTTCCGCTCCCCTCTGGGCAGGCTGGGGGTGCAGGACAGGGGGCTGGTGACAAAGCCTTGTCCCCACGCTTGGGGACACAAGCCAGCTGCCCTGACCGAGCCTCTCCTTTTCCTCCCCGCAGCCGTGCCGCCTCAGCTCCCCGGCCCCTTGCCCGCCCGTCTACGCTGGCACCAGCAGCCTGCCCCCCACGTCCCCCGGCCCCACAGCCCTGCCCCACAGCACCGCCTGCCCCTCGCCCATCAGCGTGGCCCTGGACAGCATGGCGGGCACCGAGAGGGAGCAGGAGCCCGGCGGGGCCATACCCAGCCCCTTCCCCGACAAGGTGGGAACTGCGGCACCTGCCAAGCCCCGTATGGCTGCCCTCTCCCTCAGACGGTTCCTGAGGAGGGGCTGCCTGAACTCGCCCGTCTTCGCCACACTCTCACCAAGGTGCCCGACCATGCCCCACGGAAAGGTGCAGCCGCTGGGCGAGCGGGAGCGGCAGCTCCGGCAGGACGCCAAGGCGGTGAGCAGGTAAGCGCCGCGCCTGGGTGCCTTCCCCAAGGGCTCGCCTCAGGGATTGTTTGGTTTTGTGGTTAGTTCGTGGCTAAATATTCTCAACAGAGCCCTCAAAGCAGGCTTTTTGCCTCATATTCCAGTCAGCTCTCGCGGTCTTCCCCCGTGCCCGCTCGCTGAGGGCTTCCCTCGCAAGCGGGCAGCGGCTCCGCTCCTCACAGGCTTTGGGGCACAAAATGGAGGAGCCGCCATCTTCCCGCCTGTCCTGGGTACCAGCGGCCGTGAGGCAGCTGCGTACGGTGTGGCCGAGCTGTTGTTTGCATTAGCAGAAATTTGTCCGATTCAGGTATTTCTCCCATTCAGTCTCACAATCTCCACAAGGTGCCCTTCAGGTCCTCAGACCGACGGCAGCTGGTCGCTGGCGTGTTTTGTTAGCACTGTGTGGCTGTGTGATGCCGTGAACCCAGCTACAGAAGGGTTCTTACAACTCAAATCACAACTAGTATTTGATCTGCCTGTCCTGAATCACAGAAAGCCTTTCAAAACTGCCTTGTCCTGTTGGCTTCTGTTTGTTTTCTGCATGAAGCATTTTCTCTGCTGATAGGCAGGAGGTGGTCCTGGTTGTTCCTTTCTGCTGCACTCAGGCCTCCTGTTAATGCTGTAAGGTTCCTAGGTTTTACTTTAGGTCCCCGAATTCTGAAAGTCACTTGAATGCTTGTGTTTATTCTCAAGCTCTGGTTCAGGTATGGTTTAATGGTCAGAGGAGACCCAGAAGTAACAAGAGAGCAGAAACCTTGAGAGAGAACCTCAAAACATTTGTTGTTTTGGAACAGGATACTGTAAGAGTGGGGATTTTTTGCCTAGAGAATCTGCCACTTTTGAGACCAAACCCTGGCCTTGTCCCTTACTGAAATTAATGTCTACTCAGCCCCTATTAATCCACCTACACTGCTGACCAAGTGGCTGAGTCCATATTGTAAATTCAGAAGCACAAATCTGAGGGCTCTTTATCCACCTGGCTGTGCACGCCAGCACACAGCAGTTTTGCTTCAAAGCTGTTGGAGTGCACTTTTTTTTTTTTTCTTTCCATTTTCCATCTATGTGGGCTTGTGCCCAGGAGTTTTGCTTTGAGATTTGGGGTTTGAACAATAAAACACTCAAAGCCAGACTCCGTGCTGCACGCTTGCTGTTTCAGAGAGCACATCAAGGAGTGCCCTGTGCGTGATGAGTTTTTATTTCACAACACAGCTTCTTCCAAATAAAAATGGACGTTCCTTTGGAGAGACGAATCTACCCTGTAGACTCTGCGGAGGAAGAGCGCAAGTGCCACCAGGTTTGTAAGGAATCTGCAAAGGAGGTGATCTGCCCCTGGGAGAGCCCCGCAGAGGAGGGCAGAGCTGGGTAACCAGCAGCGCCTGCAGCAGCCGAGATGTGACCCCCTAACGAACAGACGCCTGCTGAGATGCTGAGGTTTGCCACGTATGGCTCAGTACATGGGCCATGCTGTTAAAGAAGTGCACTAGAGCCATCCTTCAGCATCAAGGCAGCTCCAGCTATGACATCTATGAGTAATGAACTCTGATATACCCATCTGTTTGTAATTCAAGAATTTGAAGCATTTCTGGACTGAGTTTCCTATCTTTAGTATATTCAGATCCATTCATTATAGACTTCTTGATAAATTAACCTCATTTCTTGCCTTATAGCAGATGGAGAATTATGTACATATATCCTGGGAAATGGTGTCTTATCGGAGTTACTTGCTTTGCCATGAGGTGTCAGCACACTGTACACAACACAGCTGGAGCAGAGCTTGCAGGCATTTTTCAGAGCAGGACTAAGACTTCAAGCACTGCCAAGATCAGATGTGTCTGTGTCCCAGCTTGGGTCCACCTCTTACTATTGATAAGAATTCTTAATTTTAAATCAAATTCATTAAGAAACAGCTGATAGCTGGGGAAAAAAATTCAAACCTTTCCTGAGAAGCCAAGTGTTCTATGGCATAGGACCATCCCTTAAGCAAAACCAAAAAGGATCCTGAAGAGCAAGTGGTGCAGGAGAGCAACAAAGGCTCCAGAGCACTTCTGCCTCAGCTCCAGTTTCCCTTCTGTGGCTTCTCAGTGCCAGGATGGGTCTTGAAACCATGAATTGGACTGTATCCCTGCAACACTCAGGAAGGTCAGAAGTGACTCTGTGGTGGCGTTTTGAGCCTCTCCAAACGTAGACTGATGCATTGCCTGATGCACAATTTTTAACTGTGTTTTTATCATAGTCTTAGATTTTTAATCTAAAGTCTCAGAACATTGCTTTCCTTATGTCTCACTGGAGTTTCAAGATATTTTTTTTTGTTCAAATGTAGAGGGGTTTCCTGGATGTGTGTGACACGGGCCATTATTCTGCAAGTTGGCCATGCGGCCTGTGACTTTTGATGTTGCTATTTTGTACTTTTTAAGTGTAAATGAAGTTTTGCCTGTGTGGCTGACGTGGTTCATCATGCTGATTTCTACTGCGGGATTTGAAGTCTCCCCTCCTGCCTGCTCAGTGGTCCCCGTGTGCATGGCAGGAGGTGAAGGTGCTGTTCAGCGCGTTGTACGTGGCTGACTTTGCCCTGATAAATCAGCCTCAAGAACTCTAGAAAGGCAAAGGAGGTATAACTTTGGTAGAACACAACGTGGATGAGACCTGGGCAGTCCTTGCTGCATCAGAAGTCGCGGTGCCTGCACGCCAGGTTTTGATGTGACTGAGGGTAACAGGACTTTGTGCCTCTCTTTATATGGCTCTGTGTTTGCTCTTCCTGGCGTTGCTTTACTGGAAGGATCTGGTTCTGCTGTGGCAGTCACTAGCAGTGTCCACCCACTGCCCATGAGAGACAAATATGTTTCCTGTGATAGCTTTTGTTGATCTTGTTACTCAGCCTCTCTTGATCAGGCAGTTACGGTGTAATCCAGGAAACACGACAGGAAGATGTGATGGATTAGAGTTACATTTTGCCATTTAATATCACGCACACTATATGATAAGAATTACTGTAATATTGCCAGGGCATTAAACGGTCCCTTGGCCTCACGCTCCTCCTCAAAACCAGAGGGAAGACCTCAGGATCCAAGCCTGGCTGCTCAGACACCCTCTATCACACAGTTACACCAGACACAGCTCCATGCACGTCCCGTAGGACAGCACTATGGGCTCCCATCACTTACCCCTTCAGGAAATGCTTTCCTTTCAATCTCTTTCACTTTGTAGACCCGTATATTTTTCCCCAGGGGGGCAGGCACCTGTGTGGTCAGTCTCCAGCCTGCGCCTCGCTTTCCCTCCTTCCTTTCCATCAGCCCCCGTGGTCTGCAGACCCCCAGCTGCCTGCAGGGAAACCAGAGCTCTGGAGGCCCCACATCCCTCCTGCCACGCCGCCGCGCTCGCACGGTGACATCTGACGATCTCGCCCCCGTCGGAGGCCTGGCGTGCTGGAGTCTGGAGCGCTTTCAGCTCCGGCAGTTCAAATCCCCTCGCTGTGCAGTAGCCCATTTAAAGCTGCCTGGAGTCACCTGGAGGAATTAGCTCACTGCAGCAACTTAGACATCCAAAGTATTCCGATAATGTGAGGGATGTGTAAGGTTAATGACTGGAAAAAGTGATCGCTCCCTGTGGGCAGTTTCTCAGAAAACTCCCTGCTGTTTGGCGGAGAGAAGAAAGGAGGCTCTGGCAGCAGCGAGGGAGCCCCGTGCCCTGCTTGCCCGCCTCCCACGGCTCTGTGGCCTGCCAGCTGCTGGTGCTACTGGTGCTACTGGTGCTGCTGGGGCCGCCACCTGGGAGGAGGGCATCTCCAGCTGCAGGAGAGCTCCATGCTGGCGTGCTGCAATGTTAGGTATTGTTTGGATGAATTGGGAAGGGAGAAGAGAGATGCTTAATTAGCCACACGGTGTCTACAACACGCTCCTCTCCCAGGTGGAGGTTCCTGGGCTGGGCTCCTCCAGCCTCCCCAGCTCCAGTGGGAGTTGTTGCATCCTCGCCCTGCAGCCGTGGGCCAGCTTCTGTGGTTCCCCATGCCGCAGGGAGAGCTCTTCCCAGGCTGCCTCAGCCAACAGCCTCAAGGGGACACTGTTGGGATAGGATGGGAGCCATGGGCAGCATCCTGCTGCCAGCTTTGGGGCCGACCTGCTCCTCCTGTGCTGCCTCACCGCGGCTGTGGTGGTGCTGTGGGGCTGGGGCATCCAGCTGGGCACGACCCGCAGGATGGAGGATGGGACACAGCATCTCAGTGAAGCTAAACCCTCGCTGAAATGTCCAAATTTCAGGTCTATTTCCCAGGTGATCGGCATCTCTCAAGCCTCCCTTCCAGCCTGACATTTCACTCTGTTCTCTCCAGCTGGGAAACGGAGCCCGAGTGCCAAAAGCGCTGAGCACCTCTTTTTTAATTTTTCCTGAAGTCTCAGAGTGTGCATCGCTCAAGTCTCATTAATTTAAAAACGGAACAAAGGATGCTCAGCATCCCGCAGGATCAGGCCTCGGGAGCAGGAAGTACCAGCTGGCTCGGGAGAGGGCTTGTTCCCATGAGGTTCCCAGTGTGGTTTTGGCAGGCCGCATGGTTTGGATAGCTCTGCGAGCAGCCTCTTCCTGCCTGAAATGCCAGCCGGGGAAGAACAGCTGACTCAGAACATGACAGCTCTTCACAGCATCCCTGACGCCGCTGCCTTCACATTTTGGGCGGGTGGCTTGGAAGCCGAGCTGCGAGCTGAGCCCACGTCATGGTGCCCTTGGAAACCCTGCCCTGTGGGCGGAATTCACCTCTGTGCGGGGACTGCAGCGTGTAGCATCCCACCTGGGGCCCAAAAGAGGATTTCGGTGAAACCCAAGTGGTTCACAGCACAGCCACCCCGACACCTGAGGGTCTGTGTTATGATAAATACGTTACGAAAGCATCAGCATGACTTGGCTTTTTGGGGTGCAGGGCCTCGGGGATGCAGGAAGGACTCCAGTCGGTGGGGGAGGTCTCGCCTTGCCGCGAGGGATGTGTTTTGTGCATTTTGCAACACCCCTGGCCTGCAAGCAGAGGTGAGCACCTCACAGGATCCCCGGTAGGGTAAAGGTCCCCAGATCTCTTCCACACCACACTAAAGAGGAAAAGATAAGCTCTTGCAAGTCAGTTTACTTTTTAAAATTCATGTTGCCATAGCAGCTTAGCACACTGTCTCAAGTCCTCCCTCTTGCAAAACTTTGATCACCATGAAAACAGAATTATGTTGTTCTCCGACATGTTCTACATATAAATATATTGAAGTTCCTATAGTTCAGGCTTCAACATCTCTGCAAAGCCCTCTTTTATTTCTCCCTCACTGACATTCCTCAGGCCAGAGGACACTGTTTCAATCCTCTGGCTGCCTCGGACCTGGTGGTGGGTCCTGCTGCTGCTCATCTTGCCAGCTGAGGTTCTGGTGCCAGTGCCTTCTAACACACCATGATATAACACAGCACGGAGGCCCAGCCACCAATTCTGCCCCATAAATCCCAGGAATACCCTCCCTCCTTGGCTCAGCTCTCTGCCCCTTCTCTGAGTATTTAAAAGCACAAAATCCCCTGAAATGTCCACGCACTTGCTGCCATCCCATGGAAGCACCGGGCTGCTTTATCCTCGCTCACCTCCACTCCGATCATGCCGGGTGCCCTCTGTCCCCAGGGAACGGGGTCGCTCACAGCCCTTAGGACAGGACAAATCGGCTGTGGAAGCAGTCAGCCCTAGGGGACTAACTCAAGGCAGGACAAAACTCGCATATGGGTAGGATTTGGTGACGTTCGTTCCACCCTAACTCACATTAGTGGCTTTATTGAGAACGAGGGCTCGGCATGATGCCCGAGGAGACCGAATTTATCCGCGTCATACCTGGGGTGGGGCGGCCTCTCCTGCTCTGAAACCTTCCCTCTGGTGCACTCATGGCGCCAGGAGCAGCAGAAGGCGCTTTGCTAAATGTCAGCACTTCGCATCCTGCTCCGAGCAATCCTTTTGCTCTCATCGAGCGGCCCATTTTTCTGTCTGCGTTCACGCTAGCAATATTGGAAATGACCAATAAATAAATAAAATTAGGCTAGACACAGCCAAATTTGTAGCAAGAACCTCTGCAGTCATTTGGTTAAGCAGCACATCAACCCAAGCCCCCCTTCTGCTGCTGTTCTCATGCCTCCGTCTCCTCGCCCCAGACAAGACCCTTCCAGACCAGGACTGGGAAAGGTCAGTGGGAATTTTATTAACGTGCACAGCCAGACTTCTTCCAGTCAGCTTTTATTATTATTTTTTTTTCTTTTTCCCAATCAACTGAAGGGGAAAAAAAAAAAGAAAAAAAAGAGAGACGAAGAAGAAAAAATTGGGGTAAAAGTTGAAGAACACTTTAATTTATAAGAAAAAGAACTAAATAATTGATGTAGTCATGGTGCCAAAGGTAATTTCTGCTGCTCCCTCTATCTCACAAAGACATTTAGCATTGATTGAGATCAAAGTATCAAAAACCCCTGCTGCTGAGCTGAAAGGCAAAACTTTCGGCTGCCTTTCTCCGCTCTAATAATATCGTCTTTATGTAGTTAATAAACTGCACACTTCAGTCAAACTATATCATTACAGAAGACTTAGGGAGCTAATAATTTAAAAGCAAAGAATTGCCTCTGTTCTTCGCTTTGAACTAAACAACATTCTGTTGAATGAGGGGGACATCAAAGCTTTGTTACTATTACCAATGTGGCTGGAGCATAGGGCCGCACAGAGTGTGTACTTCAGTCATCAAGAGAAAAAAAAAAGAAAAAAAAAAAGATTAAAGATATTGGCTTATCAACCCACAGGCAGAACCAGGTGTTTTCTTTTCTGCTGTGCAAGCATCAGGTGGTTTGCTTATCAATGAGTTTTCTTGTTAAATAGATGTACACGACTTCGCCTGGGCCCTCCAATCCCAACTGCTGCCCTTTTATTTTCTGAGCCACCTTTGAAGGACGTGGGACGAGGGCTGTTTGTTGGCTAATTGGGCCCTTTTGTGAGGGCTGGCTCCCATTTTCGCCCCGCTCCCCACTTTCTCCCTGCACGGGTGGCGTGGGGGGGAAGCGTGGCATCATGTTCACACCCCTGATGCTTCCTTGCAGGGGTTTTCCCCCTGCAAAGGGGGAAGGCTGGTGCTGCACCGAGAGGCTGGGCTCAAGCCTCAGTACAGCCAGGGGAAGCATGCAACACCTACAGACCGAGCTTCTCCCACCTAGCCACAGCTCCCATCGTCATTCCTGAAAATGTTTGCACAAGGATGAGAATCCTGTGGGTTTTCTCCACCCTGCTCTGGGCTGCTCTCACCCGCTGAATCGCGAGGTCAGCGCGTGCGAAAAGAGCCTCCCAGCCCTGCTGCTCTCATCTCCCGGGCCCGATGTTCCCCTGGATGTTCCAGGCAGATCTTGGAGCTGCCAGTTTGGCGTGGGCTCTATTATGGGATCCTTCGACTTCTTAAATGCTGCTTTTCATTTGCATCAAAAACTCTCCTTGGTTCGTGGCGGTCTGGATCTCATCCCCTATTAAAGATTGGAATTTAAAAAAGCAGAAAATAATGGCTTATTTCAAAGTAACAATTCAACTGCTTTTTGAAATTCTGTCCTTATTCAAAACCACTTAAATTTATACATATTTCTAAGTCTTTATTATCCTCAGAGGCTGAACCAATTTGGATCTTGATTTCCGCGAGTGTTCTCCTTGATTTTTTTTTCCAAGAAAGTTGAGATGTGATGTGAACAGATTGGACATTAACCATAGGTAACAAACGGTTTCCCGGGAATTATTGCTCAAGTTATTCTTTAAATACTTTGCAAAGCCTATTACTGCGGGGAGAAACTTCAGAGCAAAGCGACTTTTGCAGAGGGATGATCTGCTGCTTTTCATCCCGTTGAGCTGCGGGCTGGAGCGTGTGCCTGAGCACATGTGTAGACGTGTGCCTGTGCGTGCTGTTGTGGCCTTCCTTCTTCTGGCAGTGGAAGAGGCTTTCCCATACACTGAGGATGATTTTCCAGCCCTGCTGTAGTGGAGGTTTTGCCTTTCATTTCGGTAAGGCTAAAATTTTGATTTGTCTTCTAGCAGGTGTGCCCGTGGCTGACACTCATCTTATGGCCAGAATAATGGAAACTGCCCTTCGGAGAGGGGCTTGCCAAAGGGTCCCTGCCACGTTCTGCTTGGCTTGTAGGGGCTTTGTCTTACAGGATCTCTTGGGCACAACGTTGAAGATCTGCACGTAGAAATCAGCAATCTGTGGGTATTTAGGACAAGCTCTGGCCCAAAGTACCCAACACAACTTCCAGAGCGTGCTACCTGTCCGTCTGTCTGCACATCTGTCTGTCTACAGGCAGCTCCATTCATGCCAGGACTGTTTCTGCAGCGTTTTGAAAGGCTCCCACATTCAGAAGAGCGCTGTGAACCAGCACGAAAGGTTTCCAGTTGGACAGAGATGCGGAGCTAAAGGCTCTTGAGCCAACCTGTGCAAGATCTGGTAATACAAAGATAATAAAGTGACTCTGATGGGAGTGCAAGGCAGAGTGAAGCTGTCTTTAGCCTTTACCAAAACCACTGTCAGTGCCTTTGCCTTTTCACAGCACAGCTCTCCGCAAAGCTAATTGGGTTAGTGCCTTGCAGGGGGTTTTCAGTGTCTGCAGGAGATGGGCTGCTGCAAACACCTTCCCCTTCAAGGCACACAGCGTTGCCTTTTTCACACCACAGCTCTCTCCCTGGCTTCTGTTCTCGAAAAGCAAAAGTCCCAGGCTGTTCTTCAGTATCAGCCATTACAGGGTTTCAGTTCTTTCCTCCCAGCCATTTTCAAATGTTCAACTTAAAAGGAAAATGTTTCATTTTAGGCCAAATTCCCCCCTCCTCTCCCTTTCCCCTCTCTTCTCCTTCACCCCCCTCTTTTCTCTGGAAGAAGAACAAAGTCATTCAAATCAGGAAGCTGAGGAACTCCATGTATACTTTCCACTGGGACCTCAATCCCTACTGGTTTGGCTTGATTTGATTGAAGTGTAATTTAATCCTTCACCATTTGTCATAATGTCATTTCTGTATAAAAACACCGCCGCATCCAAACTGCAGATCAGCACCGAGGAGCTCTCCGGGAGGCGCGGAGCGGGCTCTGTGGATGGTGAGGAGGGCGTGAAGCAGTCCCGTGGGGTGGAGGTCCTGCACCCACGGCCAGGTGATGGGGTGACTGGGAGCACGTCTGCACAGACTGAGCCAGGTTGTGTAGGGTAAAATGTCCAGGAGGAGGTGGACAACTTGATGTCAGCATGGGCTAGCAATGAATACATTTGCAGGCACAGGTAAGCGCAGTGCTGGTCATGGTGCTGGACGATTGCCCTGCGTTACCTCCAGGAGCAAGTCTGCAGTCTGTGTAGCTCAAACCACGTCTGTATTTGTAAAGAGGAAGGGAAGGAGAGGGCCTGGTGATGGGAATTCTCTTCCCTGATGTGCAGGTGTCTTCCACCCCCTTTTCTTCAGAGCAACCTTTACGTTTTTGGGGCTTGCATCCAAATATTGGACCTACCAGCAGCCCAGCTCTATGGGAACTGAGGGGTGTCAGGAAAACTGCACTCAGAAGCCCTAGGGGTTTTGTTTCTACCTCCATGCGTGGTCGCTGCTCATCCTCTCAGGCATGCAGGCTCACTGCTCACTGCCTGAGCACCCTTGGCAGGATCTGGCCCCGCAGCCAGGCATGTCCTGGGATGCACCTCGGCATGTCCCATGGAGTGTCACCGCCCAGCAGCAAGGTTCTGGCTAATCTGCAAGTGTCCCATGAGGGGGTTTTGCTCCAGGATTTTTTTTTTTTTAGAGAGATGCCAAACATCTTTACTTTCCCCTTCCTGTCCATTCACTGCACACCCTAAAAGGAAGTAGGAACGAGGGGAACAGATAAGCCTTATCCCCCAGAAAGAAAACATTCCTGCAGTCAGAGTATATAAGCCAGATACCGCCTGCCTTTCTTCAGCCTGAGCCGTGCGGGTATCGCAGCAGCCGGAGCCTGGCTCGCTGCTGGGGCTTAGGACCGGAGCCAAAGGTCGTGCGGCCGGGGGGGACAGAGCCCCCAGACCTCCCGTCTCCTCACCACCCTCCCAAGGGACTGGGCTGCCAGACCGCCCGCGAGCTGCTCGGGGAGTGGGGGCACTTGTTTGCAGACACCGACCAGGAGGATAAGCGGAGAGGGGGCTGTAGGGGCCCCCCGGCTCCCCGTTACCCCGCTGTCACAGCCCTGCTCCATCCCCTCCCCCTAAGAGCAGCGTGGGGTATCTGCTCGCAACACTTGTCAAAAATTAAAGCAGAGCCTTCTTTCAAATGCGCTGCCTGTACTCGACTGCCAGAAGAGCGATTCTTCCTCCCCCCCCAAAAAAAATTTGCATTTAAAATTCCAAATATGCACTTTTGCTCAGACGAAAGAATGCGTGTTCCTGCTTTCAAGTCAGGTCCTCCATGACCTCTAGGTTTTAATATTTCCAGCAAAGTGTCATTTGACAATTCAAATACAGTCGGTAAGCACAGGAAAGTAAATGTCCTTTAAGATAAGCGCGTATTATAGCGAGAGCTGGTGATGAGAAGATTTCACCTACAGCTAGAAACTTCAGAGTGATCTGTGTGACTCTGCTGCATATTAAAAAACGGCTTTGGTGAAATATTGGCATTTCCAGATTCCAGTTTGCCAGTGCTAATGTATTCCCGCTGCTTAATTCACAGGGAAGCGTGCTGGCCTGTGCGGAGAGATTTCACTGTTTAGCTTTTGCTTTTCAATTAAGAGCAAACCAGGGCTCAAATCCTGCTCGTGGCACATCTCAGCGGGTGAAGGACTGCAGCCCCACACACCTGGACGGCCGGATCCGCGCTGCCAGCACGCTCCTTTGGGGTGGCACCGGGGTGCTGGGGCTGGCCCCGTCCCCTCCAGGCTGGGTACCCCCAAAGTCCTGGGCTTTTCCTTCATGCTCTGCTTTCCTCGCATCCCTTTGAGTTCATGGCAGGCTCCCGAAGCCCTCGCACGGGCGGCCGTGTTATCGCACCCCCGCCCCTCTGCGCAGCTCCAGCCACCAGTCAGCAAGCAGATCGGGCTGTCACAATAATTAATAGGCCTCCCTGTGGTCCCTGGTAATCCATCCCAGGGCCGCACAGCACCGGCTCTGTTTTACTTAGGTGTATGTAAGCCTTAGAACTGCCCCAGACAGAGCCTTTTTCATGGAGCTGATTCATTCAACACCTTAGAAGGGTTGTGGGCGCAGGGAGGGGGCAAGTTTACACAGATGCTAGTGTCTCAGGACTTGCTAGCAGGTGTCTCCTAACTTTACACAGACCACCCTCACACTAAAGGGACTCCTTTTGCTTTGAGCCTGTTTGAGTTACACAGCTTTGGTCTTTGAGTTCCTGCTCAGCGGACGATTTATGGCGCTCCTTATTGATAATGCCCCTGCGAGCAGAGGAGAGGCTTGTTCGCCAGCCGTGGGGCTTTCAGAGCGCCCTCGAATAGCTGAAGTGCCCTGAGCATGCAATTCCTCCGGCTTTCGAGGGAAAGGAAAACAGCAGCACCCGTACAGGCTGCGGGGTTTTTCGTTTGTTTGTTTGTTTATTTAAAGGGGGGCGGGGAGGGGGAGCTAATGGTAGGTTTAAGCAAACAGTTTCCTCTGAATTTGGCCATTTTCTCTCGCTGAGGTCATGTGACAGCTGAGATTACACGATTAGAAACGTTTTAAGGCATTCCTGCAGCCTCAAGGGGGGAGAAGGGCAAATATTTTGGGATGGCTGGAACACACATCGCAGGGGGGTGCCTCTTCCCCAGGGGACGAGGCTGGGAGGCAGCTGGGAGCCCACGCTGGTGGAGGCTTGAGGCCCCGCAGGCTGCAGGATGCCAGATATGGGGCAGGCTGTTGCAAAATTGGGATCAGTTCTTGTGGTTCTCTGAAACCTTTCAGCATTTTCTGTATTCCAGTTGGTAAGGGCACCACGACTCCAGAAACACGGACACAGAGGCAGCATCTTCCACGGTTCCTGGTGCGGACACCTCGGGAGCTTCTTATCCCTTTGCCACAGCAGAGCAAAACTGGCCCGACTCAATTCCCACTACAAGTTAATGGGGAGAAAGTGTTACTGGTGTGACTGCAGTGCCTGAAACCCCACAACAAAGAGCCGGTCCCTGCCTCAAATCTCTCTTTTCTGCAGGTGACCTTCCCTTCATCTCCGCTGTGTTGTTGGTGTTACTGCCCCATGTCACTCGTGTAGCCCTCATTTGTTCCCTCGCACTGGGAGACAGAAAGCAGCCTGTAAGCACCTGAAAACAAAGATTATTTCTCTTTCAGGTCGGTGTGCAGTTTAGCATTTCTGCTAAAGATCCCGGTTGGGTTCTGGGCGTACTCCATCACAGATCCAGCACCACAAACACTGCAGCCACACTCTGCCACCTCTCCTCTCTGAGTCCCACCTTCTCTCTGCTGTAACTCCCACTGGAATTAGCAGAGCTTCTTTGTAGGTGACAAATGGGCACCCAGCCTTTGTATGAGCCTCTCGAGATCATATCAAGTTTGTTGTTTTGCTACTGGCCAAGATTTCTTCCTACTTTCCTGTGCTAGCTCTCTGAACATGAAACTACCCTTTCAAAGCTAAGTGGAGAGTGTGCTATTGCAGGTTGCATGTCAGCCGCTATCAGTTAAAAAATGAAAATATAATTGGTATTCCCTGAAGCGAGCCCACCTCTCGCAAATATTTCTGCGTAGCACTCAGCACGTTTCCGCTGAGTTCAGTTTGTCAGCAAATTGCACGCTCACCCTGCTGAACCACCGAGGCACTCCGCACAAGGGAGGGTTTCACAACACTTTCACGTTGACTCACGAGGTCAACAAGAAGCCCCGCTGGCTTCCTGTGTACCCTGAATCTGCTACAGCTGCGCCTCTCCAGCAGGTTGGGAAGCAACGATGTGTGCTCGCTGATACAAATGGTATTTCCAGTTCGAGTCCTTGTCTGGCGCAATGAGGAGTAACCACAATATCCATCTCTGTCTCCTGCTTTATCAGCTCCCACTGGAAAGGAAAGGAGAAGATCTGCTGTCCATAGGTAGTTTATTGGCTGCATTTACTCCTGGCTGCTCCATGACTTTATGCTTCAGCCCTCACCCCTCAGGCCATTCAATATTTTCCTCCTGACGGAGCTGCGGAGGCACCAGTTGAAGCCCAGACCCCGAGTGTCAGGTACGGGACGGATGGCTCCTGCCAAGGCCCCTGGTGTCATCGTGAAGGGTCCCAGGCAGCTGTAAGGACGTCTTCCTACGCCCCCGTCCTGCCTCGCACACACTTCATAAAAGCTGTAAAGGGATTAGATGGGACAGACATGATAAAAAATAGATGAGTTTGTTGTGCTTTTGGAACTAAATAATGCTTTAATAGCAGAATCCTTTTTCAAAGTTAGTAGTTCAGAGTAAGCAGTACTTTAGGCAATCCAGGCATCTGCTGCAGGGACTTTCCCTTGTAATTAGTTAATGAGCTTGATGTAATTTTTACATCTAATTAAGATGCCATCGTTTTAGCCTTGTTAGGAACGGTAAATTTTTGAGACACATTGGAGACGGGCTCCCTACCTGCCCCCTGACTGCATGCTCTGGTGAGCTGGCAGCAGCCAGCCTCGAAGGAGGCTTTGAGCCTTGGGGTGCACAGAGTGGGAGCAAGAAGTGTGTTCCCCAGGAGTGGAGCAAGCCTCTCCTTCCCATGGATGACATTTTTGGCCACCTGAACAGTTCCTAAAACCATATATCTGAGGGGCAGAGTGCTGCTGATTTTGCACAGTGACCTGGGTGACCACCCCACCACGACACCTCCTCTTTAGGGCTTGATGATCAGCTGAAGGAGAGTTGGTAGAACAACAACTGGCTGCCCCTTAAAACCCAAAAGTGAACTGGTGGCTGCACCAGGGCTTTTGCTAGCTTCTGTTCCCAGCTGACCCCATTTTTATGTGCTCCCCCCATCATCGCTGGGCTCCAAAGCCTGGATATATTTCTCCCTGGCCTGCCATCGTGCTGATTGGATTTAAATATGAAAAGCGTTGCTCTCTGTGCAAGTTCAGCCTTTGGTTAAAAGTGCAGGATGTTAAGAGGTGCAGGATTTTTTTAGTCTCTCATAAGGTCTTTTTTTTCCAGTGTCTCCTTATGAAATGGCCTTGAAAGTGTCTGTAATATAATGATCTCACACACTGTACAGGCTGTATTTCTCCTCCCTTTATGTAGAGTTTTCCTAGCTAATTTCACAGTAAACTTCATTAAACTGCCATCCCCTGCCATGAACTCTGGAGGTTCTCACTGCCACATGGCACACGTGGCTGCTGCTGGTGTATCTGCCTTGAATTAATGCAGGCGGGTTGCAGCTCCTGCAGCCTTTTGCAGATCAATGGGCTTGGTCCTCAGCTGCAGTATCAGGCCCTGGTCACACAGATCCCTCCAGCCTCCCATGCTGTGGTCCAGCTTTTCCTCAGCAGCCTTTGAGCACCAGTTTGACCCCGTCCAGTTTGGGACATGCAGACTGCCAGAACCTCAGGCAGCTGAGGCAGGCGGTGTCTCTGGGCCAGCCTAGGGCCCTGGTCCTGAGCCACAGCCTGCAGGGGTACTGAGGCTGCAGTTATTCACTGCACACCTTAGCTATTACTCCTCCGGGCCCAGATTTGTAGGACTGAGGTAGCAGAAGGCTCCCTTCTCCTCCTGCAGCTTCAGAGTAATGGTAGGAAGAAAGAAAAGGGGAGTACAAGTGCATTCAGGCCCCCCACTTTGACAAGTAGCTGCATTCTCCAACCCTTCACTTAGGTTTTCCAGGATCCATCAGCCCAAGGCCTCACCCACGAGACAGTTCTGCCAGCGGTGTTCTTCCCGTTGCCTTCAGTTGGCCACAAATCCCATAAATAAACTTTTTGGCATAGCAGCCCCAGCTATAAGGCGAGTACAACGTGGGCTGTAGGTCACACCGCAGATTTTCACATTCACATGGCTTCCTCTTGCCCAGCCAAAAGAAGGGAAAAGCAGGGATGAGTAGAGGACAAGAGAGCAAGCAGGGCAAGCAACACAAGGGGAAGGTCCTGCTGTAAGCCATACCGCTGTGCAAGTATCTCCTCTGACCTGCACATACACTGCACAGGGGTGAACGAGGAGGCAAATCCTCTTCTTTCTGCTGCCACCCAGTCCCCGGCGGACCACCGGCCAGAAAGAAGGCTGCCAGTCACGCAGGGGCACTTTGATGTGGGCACAAAAGAGCAAGCCATTCGAGACGCTTCCTGCCCGGTGGCCTCCATCAGTTTGTGAAGCCTCTGAACGCTCCTGTTTGATCTGCTCGAGGATCTTTGAAGCCTCTTCTGTCTCACAAACAAATGATCCACTGCAACTTATTTTTAATCCTTTAAAAGGTTCCAGATATTCCTCTGTAAAAAAAAAAAAAAAAAAAAAAAAAAAATACCCAGCCTGAAACTTGGTACCTCAGGGAGGAGCAAATTTTCAACTATTGGTTCGGTCTGAGCATATTCAAACATCAATTTATGAGTTCTTTGCTGGGAAGAAATGCCAAAGGTTCAGCCTGCACTGTGACCTAATCCTAGGTGCTAAAATATTGGGATCTCAAGGAAAGTAGCTGTGAGACAAGGCTGCAATGGCTTGGACTGCAGCATAGTGTATGGCACAGTTGATCTGAGGGGCTGCAAAGTTGGCTGGTGAGTGGAAAGAAATCCTGGCCAAGCAGCACAGGGACAAGCTCAAAGCAACACTTCCACTGTTGTCTTTCATTTACAGCTAATCACATACACAAGGGCACCGCTCGGTGCTGCAAGCCATTTATATACCTACCCTCCTGTTAAGCTTTATGTGAATTAATTGCTGCTTTCCATTCCTTCCTCCATGTTTTGCTCTAGCTCTCTAACCAAAAACTAAAATTGCAAAATCCAGCTGAAACTTAATGGAAAACACTGAGTTCCATCTGGCCTCACATAAATTATGGTTAGAGTTGCCATTTTGAAGCACAGTTGTTGTTGTTGTTGTTGTTTAATGCCAGACTATAAATCAGCTCAAATTGAGTTCAAACCAACTCCAAATTGGGACCAGGTTTGCTCGGGGAGTTTGCAAGCTGGAGCAAAAGCTTTGGGTGAAGCCGGGTTGAGTGCTGAACTTGCAGCAAGCCAGGTGAGCGTGGGGCCAGGTACCAAAGGTTTCACAGGGCCGTAAGTTTAACAGAGAGAGGCCTGGGGCTGATTTGGGGCTGATTTGTGCTATGTGGGGATGTCTTTGCCTTCACAGAGGGGAGTTGAGAGGGGAACGTGGCCCAGGTGGCAACACAGGCCACAAGTGCCTCTCATTTGGCCTTGACAGGCTGCCAGCCCTGCCCCAGCCCTCCTCAGGGATATCTGCACCCAAGGATCACAGTCTGCTCCTTTTGGCTCTGTTGTGGGGATGCTGGCAGCAAGTCCTGCTCGTGCTGGGGATTCTGCTACAGCCCTGAAGGACAATGGGACGGGGGAGCCTGGCATGGAGGCGCTGGCAGGACTGCGGCCCTAAGGGTGAGTTGAGTGTGGTAGGTGTGAGTGAGGCCTTGATGCAAAGGTCTGGGCAGAGATGGGGGTGTTCTGTGTCCAGGACCTGCTCTGACCTGGTCTCATGGTGTGTGGGGCATGTCTGGTGTCCTGGTACCTGTGTGAGAACAGGCAGGGCTCCTCCCTCTGCATCACAACCTATTTTAACCTTAAAATCAGTCAGTCTGAGGGGATTTTTAACCATATAGTCTAAAAATGCCTTGTGCAATGCTCATTTTTGTTTGTGGAAGCAAAACAAGTCTGTCTTCCCTGGCTTTCTGGGCACTGAGGAGATGTAAGGAAGCCTTCCTCCTTGGCCAGGTTCATGTCCTGGGCTGGCACCAGCCCTGAGCACTGCAGGTGGCCATGTCGCAGATGTGTGGGTCCAGGCATGGTGAGGGTAAGGCCCTCAGGCATTAACTGTATTTCCACAGCCCTGTCCTGCCTTTCAGCTGTGGAGTGGCATTTGAGAGGCTGTAAATAATACAGGAGATCCTGTGGCATGACTCTGTAAGAGGAATCGGAAGTGAGATTACTCGGTGACATGAGCAATGAAAACATCTCTTAACTCTTTGGTGAACGGCAGAGCTAATCATCACGTGAAGCATGCATAAATCCTCTGAGCATGAGGCGCTGCTGCCCTTGGGAGGCTGGATATGTGATTTTTATATTTTTTATTTTTTTTAATGGCTGCACATCTTTAAGACACAAATACTCAGCTATCCTTCTTCCTTTTTGGCTGACTCTCTGCCTTCTGGTGTTGAGCATCCTCCTGTGATGTGTAAATGCTGAGTGACTTCTGGTGATCAAAGAGTAGGGGCTTGGTAGATGTATTTCAGCTACCTATTTGATATCCAGACAGCATCTCATATCAGTGCTCACATCCAAATGTATCTGTTCAGAACACTTAGCACATTAATTCTCTTCAGGCAACTGGTTAAATGGGAACCATTCCTTCTTCAGGCCCTGCTTCTGCAACCACGAGGTGTGTGGCTGCCGGTGGCTTTGCTTGTGTGGCACCTGTGGGGGCCCCCTGAGATGTGATTCAGATGCACAAACCTTGCTGGGAGCAGGGGATTGGGATTGAGTTACTGGGTAAAGCATTAGTCCTGTGTTGTGGTAGTGTGAACAGAGCAAAATCCAAATTTCTGTCATTCAGAAAATAAGATGGGACAAATAAATTGTCTGTACGTGTGGCACCAGGAGCTGGGCTGGCATGCAGTGGTGGGCAAATGGCTCGTGCAGGCAGGGGCTGTGTGCTTGGTGGGCTGGGGTGTGGAGAAATTGGTGCCTGCACACCCTGCGGAGGGCTTGTCAAAGGCTCTGAGTCAAAACGTGGCTCTCAGTGCAGGCTCCAGGTGTGAACTGGAGCATTTCTGCTGTACCTGGTTGGGAAACATGTGTAATTCATCTCAGAAGGAGAAAGGAACAGTATGTCTATAAATATGTATTGATATACATATGTATATATTTTTTTAAAAGGACAATTAGTGTTACTTTGTCAGAGGAAGGCTACCATTCACAGCATGTGGGGAGAAGCATTGGCCTTCTACTTTTTCTTGTATTTTCTGATATTTCCTTTTGCCTTTAGTCAGAAAAAAAATGAAATAAAATAAAAGACAAACCAGTATTTGCCCTCTGCATGCTGGAGGAAGTTGCTGCAGAGGAGGTGCTCCCTGTGCACAAAGCTGTGGTACTGAAAAGGGAATTACAGGCAGCTTTTATTTGGATCAGAAAGGCACTTTGCAGAAGCGTTGTCCAGCTCCATTTTGTGTTTGCTCCTGCCCAACGGAGCAGGCTCTGACTGGGCACAGCCTGGAGCATGATGGCAGAAACCAAGCCAGATGCAAGTGATGGGAACCCAAAGGTTTTCCTCCACCATCCTGAGAGGTGAGGGATGTGGCAGCAAGACCATGGTGCCTGTGGATGTGCTCATAGCAGAAATGCCATGGCTGCGTGTCCAGTCACTACCATCTTACTATTTAACCTTCATTACTGAGGAAAAACACTATGGGCCTCTGAAAGAAACAATAAATGGCTGTCATTGGCTCCAAAATGTTGCAGGAATATCAGGGGCTTTGATCTCCCCCCCCCACCTCCTCTGCTGTGTGCTGCTTAAGATTTACCAAACATTGCATCTCTTCACATAAAAACTCACCTTTGTGTTGCTGCATATAATCATTGAATAGTGATAATAACAATAAAACTCCTAGGAAATCTCCCTGTGGCAACAAGTAATTGACCCAGGAATTTTCACTACAAGGAATTATTATTATTTTTTTTAATAACCACACAGCACTAGAGATCTACTTGTTCATCGGGGGATACACCACTATTGTTCTCATCAGTCCTGATGCTTTGCCTTCACCCTTTGAGTTTTCTCAAAGGATTGAGATTATTTGGTTTCTTTGAAGAACAAAGGATGAAGAATTTTTTTTAGATGACTGGCTATTTTGATCTGCAAGGTCTGCGCACAGTGTGAGGGAACAAACATCACTAAATCATTAAGGGAAAAAGGAAGGGTATGCATAATGGAAAGGAGAAACACAAAAGCCACCGAGCCCAGTGGTTAGAGGCAGGCGCTGGCAGCGGTGCCTGGGTGGTGTTTGCTGACCCAATGCAAGGTTTGTTGCCACGCTTCTCTGGCCTCAGTTTCTCCGTCTATTAAACTGGCAGGATTACCCTTTGACTTTGTCAGGTTCAGTTACTTGGCTACAACTCATTTCTCTAAAGGTCTGAGGGCTTGGAAATAACACAAGCAGGATGTCTTACTTAACCTGTGCTCTGCTGCAAGATGCAAACCCTCAGGAACGTGTCCGAAAACCCCAGAGCTGCCCTGCTGCTGGAGCTGGTCCCAGCCTCGGGCACCCATCTCCCTTTGGAGGCATTTGCTCTTTGCACGTTCCTCTGTGTTTCTTCTCCTGAAAGCTTTTGTCCCCTCCTTGGTGACAGGGCCTTAGGTTTTTGCAGCATGAGGGGCCAAGCAGCTCTGCGGAAAACCGAGGTCTCTCCCCGAGCCTGTATGTCATAGGAGAACACAAACGTACTTCCCATTCAAATGCGCCTCTTCCATTGTGGGAGATAAGAAAATATCACATATGCTGGGGAAATAGGATTAGCTTGTAATTAAGCAAAAATCCTTCTATTTAGCGTAACAATTTATTTAATTAAAGAGCGACTATTACCTGCTAATTATAGGGTACACAATATACATAGAGCAATGTTTAATTTGTATATGAGTCTCTATTTTTATCCTATTTGGAACCAAAAATCAGATGGTAATGTAGTCGTTCGCTCAGATGCATAAGCAAGAGACACCTTTCAGGCTCCCAGCTCAACAAACAGCATCCTGCTGGGCCCAGCCCGTCACCAGCTCCTGGCAGCTGGGACTCAGCAGAGGATGCTGCAGCTGGCTTCAAAATACAGCATCTGAGCCCAGCTCTTGGTGCTGGTCATGTACTGGGGTCTGTGGGGACCTGTCCTGCTCGGGCAGAGCATCCTCTGCACCAGGGTGCCATGGAGGTGGGCACAGATCCTGGAGGGATGGAGGGCATGGGAATTTGGAGAAGTTTTCACCAGGATCTGAGCTCTGCAGCGTGATCCTGAGCCAGGGCCTGGAGCTTGTCCTGGTTTGCTGAAAAGCTGTCATCCTGGGGTAGTTTGCAAAAAAATGTGCATGTCTACGAGGGAGCCTGGACTGTGTTGTGGGTGAACTTTGTCATTTTGCAGTGAGAGATGGTTTGGTTAATCTGCGGAGGGCAGGTGACCTTATTTTCCTCAAATGCTGCTCCCCCTGTTACCCAGCGGTTTTGCATTTAGCCCTGCATTCTGCAAACACTTAAGCACATGTTTTGCCTCACACTTAATGGGAGCGTTCACTTACCTACAGTTAAACATGTGTACTGCTTTCCACAGGATCCAGGAGTCTGCCACAAATATTTCGGGTTCAACTTCCATTTTGCGCCCCTTGAGTTAGAGCCGGTCGTGTTTCAGAAACAAGCCAGTGCCCTAATTAGTTGCTTTGATGCGCTAATCCCCTTCCTGCCCTTTGGACATACTGACATGAGCATGTCCCTAACCTCCAGTGTTTTTTTTTTTTTTGTTTGTTTTTTTGTGAATTTGGGATATTTCTGGTGACTTCAGGCTCTGTCTGTCTCCCTGAGATGAGTGCTTCTGACATGTGAGGTGGTGGTTTTGGGGTTAACCAGAGCAGCTTCTGGAAACACAGGGAAGGAGGAAAGGTCTCAATTTCCCAAGTGCCACCTGTGAGCGGTTTCCTGGCTCTAGCAGCAGCTGGAGCAGTGCTGGTGGCTGCACCTCGGTGTGAGCCCCTCTGCAGCATGCACAGAGCTTAGTGGCAGGAGGACGGCAATGCCAGGTGAGATGTGAGACCTGATTTTGTCAGGAATATGCGTTATTTCCTGAACTCTAGCAAGAGCATTTAGCTTGCAGCAGCCCAGCCTGGCATCTGAGCAGGTTGGCTGCGAGTCTGTTCTCGTGTGTGGTCTTCGGGGACACAGACCAAAGGGAACAGCTCAGCTTGGGAGCGTGGGGCAGTGACGGGAGGAAGCAACGAGGACAATGCGGTGACAGCGGTGGCACCGGGGTCACGGCGTGTTCTCCGTGCCTCAGTTCCCTGCTCCAGCAAGGAAGTGCTGAAATCCACCTTGCAGAGAAGAGAGGCTTCCTCAATTAATAAGTGTGCTCGCAGGCTTGCCAGATGAAAGAGATGCAAAACGCCGTGATCGTTTCTTTTATGATCGTTAATAATAGTATAAGTTACCTGAAAGGCACAGTGCGTGTCCCCGGTGAGTTTTGATCTCCTGGCACGCCTGGCCGTGTGGGGTGGATGAGGCTCTGGCTCTTTGGGGAGTTGTTAGAGGAGAAAACGGGCAGCAGATATTTCTCCACCCCCCTGCTTTGCTCTATTCCCAGCCCTGCATCGCTCCCAAGGATCAATATCTGAACTGAGAAATTATATTATTAGGCTGCATCTCGTAATCACACATCAAGTGGCGTCCACTGGTTTCCCCTCGGCACACGGCAGCAGGCCCTGACGGAGAGATGTTTCTTTTGAACAGCTTAAAGCATCCCCCATGCAAAATACGCGGGGTGTAGGAGGGGGACAGTCCTTCTGCAGAGCGTGTCTGACTACTTTGTGTGGATCGCTCCTTCCGAATTTGCATTACAGAAAAACAATCTTTTATTTATTTAAGTTGGAAATCCCTTTGCATCTGAACTTCAAGTGTGCAGCAAACACACTTTGATCATTTTAATGCAGAAGTCACTGATTTACAATAAATATTGTGTTTTCTTTTCATACTTCTTTTTGTTCTTTGAGGAGATTAGAGCAAAGGAAGGAAAATAATTTTGACCTCATTAGAATTGCCTGGCAGAAGTGTGCGGAATGAAGAAGATGCTGGGCTTCGAATTGTCTCAGGCTAGTGACAGAAGTTACGGCATCGATCTGTCCGTCTGTGATTCCTGATGCAGTTTATCTGGACCAGGAGAAGTGGCTCCATCCACAGCGCCCACGAATGTGATTTGGGGGAGGTTGCTCTTTTTCTGTGAAGCATCAGGAGGAACTGAAACATCTCGAGCTGTGAGAGAAGAGCGGTGCGGCGCTGTGGGCGTTGCTGCTTTCCTTTCTCCTGCAGTTATCACAGATAACAAAAACGCAAGCAGTTCAGTCCACACCAGGGTCTGAACCATGCTGTGCAACTATCGGGCAGAGTTGCCTCCTCCAAAAAGGAGATGGGCTCACTTCTTATAGGGAGGGCTGAGGATGAAGGAACCTGAGAGGCATCTTTGGGTTCTCCTAAATCCAGGCTTTCCCACAGTGCTGCTGAGCGCAGGATCCAGCCCATCATCTTTGCTTTCAGCCCCTGATTTATTGTTACAGGGGACTGCAATCAGGGTAGCTTAGCCTAAACGTGGTCCTCCCTCAATTACATGCTACTGTGCTGCTTCAGATACAGAGGCCAGAGCCATCCCTTTATCCTGAGCATCTTGGGCAAACAGAGAAGGGGTTTGCGGCAGTGTAAACAATGTGAATTGCCCTTTTGGAAAGCCCTGATCGCTCATTATGGTTGAGTCCAGGCTGGATGGAGCCAGGGCCTCACTCAAAGGTGGTGTGGGTTTGGTTTTTGCTTTTTTTTGGTTTCTTTTCCTGTGGGAAAACGCAGGTTAGGGAGTGTAAGAGCAAACAACCAGGAGCCACTGCGCCATCTCATGCAGGAAGGTTTTCCTTGTGTAGGAAATCCCAGTCCTGGAGGGGATTAAAGCCCAGAGTTCCCTTGTGGGGACCCTTTCTGGGTGATTTCTTCCCAAACACATCTCCTCTTTCAACCTCAGCAGCTGGGACAGGCCATGAAGGGCACCCTGGGGACACGCTCCCAGCCCTCTCCCGTTGCTCTCCATCCCTGTGGCGAGATTCACGTTGCACTGGGCCATGCATGGCTGTGTCCCACCCACAGCACATCTCACCCAGCTCCCTGGATGTGACCCCAAGGGTGTCCTGGGGCATGTGGGCAGTGCAGGACACCCCAATCCTCCTTGGCCACCCTAAGGAATGGAAGCTGGAGTGTTGGAGAGGCAGGGGGAAAATGGGCCCCCACCAGCTCTGGTGAAGAAGCAGCTTCCCCTGGGTGCTGCTTTGTGCCTCTGGTCTCAGCCCCCTGCTGTGGTGTCACAGAGTGAGATCTCCCTGCAGCTTCCTCTCCTTTTTGCCACCTTGCTCTGTCTGCTGATGGGGAAGGTGCTGCCTTTCACGTCATCCTGAGCTAGAGATGGAAATCACAGCATCCCGGGGATGCCTGGTGTTGTCAGTGCCAAGCAGGGAGCTTCCCAAAGCCCAAGGGAAGAGATCATCGTGAGACAGCACATCCCAGGCAACTCCAGCAGGAACGTCGGAGGGGCTGGAGGGAGGACAGGGCTCTGCTCTGCCCAGAAGGCAGCTGGGATGCTGCAGATCCACCATCGCCCTGCCTGAGATCTCCCCCAAGACCACGCTTCCCTTTTTGTCCATTTTGTCCCCAGCACCATGAGCTGTGCGTGCTGCTGCCTCCCCTCGGCACTGCCTGCCTAGAAGGGCTTGGAGATGAGTGCTGGTTTTCACTTAAGCCTCATTTCCTGTTAGCTGAGGGGGGTTTGAGCACACAATTCCCTTCGTACCCAATTTACAGTGAGTAAATTTTGCTGGGAAAGCTCCCTGGGCCCTGGCAGTGTTACAGCAGGTCTGGGTTCACCCGTTGCTGTTTCCACGGACAGCACCAGCACGTCCTGGGAACACTCAGCCCGAGCCCAGACAACACTTTCCAGTTAATATCCAGTGACTGCCCGAGTTTGGGTTTCCCACTGGCAATAAAACAGTGGGGAAAAGAAAGCGATTAACAGCCTACGACTCCATCTAGCTCCTTTGGAGTAAGGCTGCTCGCTTTGTTTTGAGGCTCGGAAGATGAACTGTGCCGCACGTTGCTTGCAAGCGCGTCCTCTGTTTTGGAAAGTCTCCATCTATTTTGTTTCCATGTTATCTGCGTGGTTGTAATTAGAAAATGATGTGCCTGCTACATGACCTCCTCATAAAGAACATATTTAAAGTGAGACAATAACATTCAATTCCCTTTCTAAACCATCAAAAAGAAAATGGTTTTCAAGGCATTTCTTCCTCCTTCCCCATTCCCTCCCTTCAGCCACTTGGGTGGTCTCATTTGACAAGTTTTACAATAGAAGGCTTTTTTTTTTCCCCCCTCCATGGACAAACATGTAATTGCAGGAGGAAATCTGGAACTGGGAACCAAACAACTCCCTCCTCCCCAAGAAAAACTCGAAGGGGCCGAATATCAGCAGATCCTTCCACTGCTCCTGGCAGTGCCACGACTGTTGCATCACTGCAGCCCTTCTGAATCACTTCGCCAACCTAAAGAGGCCTCAACCCAAATGAGGATTTGCACCCCTGACACCGAGCATCACCACGGGAGGTGTCGGCAGCCTCCAGTTATCCTTTCTGCCTGCCCAGCTCAGCTGCGATGCTGCCAGACCACGCACGAGACGTGCCAAGGGCTATGCACATGCACCCAGGCTGGAGAGCTGCTGGACGTGCGTGTGCAGGCAGCAGGGAATTTGACTCTTTTAATGATTTTTTTGTTAAAGATGGAGCAGGCCTTACAAGAACAGCTTTGTGCCTTGGGAACTCTCCCAATTGCGGTGCCAGGAGGGTGCAGGGGCAGTGCCCATGCTGATGATGTGCTCCTGCAGTGAGCTGGGCTTCCAGACAGGTGAGCAACAGCTTCACCTAAAAGCGCGTAAAACACTAATAATAAAAAAAAAAGAGGCTATAAAGTATATTTAGCAGCTTCCCATTCAAATTCTGGAGAGGGGGAGCTCTGCTGGCACCACCGTGTGCGAGGCAGAGTCAGATTTTCATCCGTATTTCCAAACTGGCTTCTCTGTGCTTTCTCCCCTTGGCTTTTCCCCTCGAAATGTTCCTGCTGTGGCCCTACTGTCAGGAGCAGCTCTGTGAATGGCCACTTAGGGCAAGGTCTGGAGAAGAAACCTGTCCAGCTACGGACACTGGAGCCGTGGGAACGTGTCCCAGGCCTGAAGTGCCCAGTCACTTACCTACATGGCATGAATTTCAGATGCAATCCGCTGCTTTTGTCAAGCCTCTTCTGTAGTTAGTCATACCTTAGTAGCTGGGGAAACAGATCAAATAGTGTTATAAAAACACGAGGGGGGAAAAGAAAAAGAGATGCCAGGCTCTTTTACAGCTTTATTTGTGTCTGTATATCTGTCTATCTGGGCTTACAGTCTTTGACGCTGAAATGACAGCAGGGAAAAATGTGAATATTTAAAGACGAAGCTAGCATCAGCATTTCCATTTAGGTTATCGCTTTGTGTCGTCTCTGGCATTTTAGCTTCACTGCAATGAGGTTTGAGGTCTCCATCTGGTACTGATGGACAAAAGCCTTCTTAGAAAAAGGACCAGGATGGAAGGAATCAGCCCGTGGTGACTGCAAAGCTGTTGGAGTCCTGTCGGAAGATAGGCAAGTGAAGCAGCCCCGAGTCTGATGGATTTTATATCCTGGAAATTTCAAATTGGACCATAATTTTCATGTCAAGAGTCATTCTGCTGTATCCAGCCACAAAAAGCGTGACTTTTCTCATTGCTTATAGAGCAGCAGGACCAGGTCTGCCCACTTGGTGCTCAGGGGGCTCCGAGCCAGAGGCACTGCAAAGCTGCACTGCCTCTCGCTCCCACTTAACCTACTGGAGAATTTAAATGCCAATGTTTTTATACCCCCTAAAAATGCGATCTGTTCTGTATCTATGGCAAACCTAAAAATAGTTCTCCTCTCAGCCATTTTCAAGATTTATTTTTTTTTTTCCTGCAAAAGGTGAGCTCCTTGTGATCCTCCTGGCTAAAAAGCGTTACGCCGAGGCGTGCTGCTGGAGAACACGCAGCATCCATCACAGCCCTGCTCGCGCAGGGTGCTGTCACTGCTCCCCGTCTGCACAATCAGAACTGTGCCGAGTTGTTATTTATGTACAGGACAGGCTCTGAGTGACAGATCAAATGATCAGATTTTAGCATGATTTAGGAAAATTAGTTAATTTGGCTAGGGAAATCAAGGATCCCCATGGAGCTTGCAGGGTAAAACTTGCTTCAGATGGCTCATAAACAAAGGGCTGTGTTGCTAGGATTGCTAAGTTCAATGGATTTTGCTTTTGCAACCCACTGCTGCAGTTTTACTCTTTCCCTTTCTGTCTGGGAGATATTTAGTTGCCTCTTGGTTTTATATTTTCCTTTTTTTATTTTTAATTTTATCTTTGTCATAGATGTAAATCCTGCTGTTAGGATCTGCTACTCTGACAAAAAATTAAATAAATCACATGGTAAGTAACAAAAAAGCGAATATTAGCAAAAGGCGTGGGTTGAGGGAGCTTGGCTGAACTGAGAGCATCTCTGCAGGCAGCTGGGCTGGGCACATGCACCCGTGGGCAGGTGGCAGGGGGAGACGTGGAGGGGCTCGAAGCCACAAGAAGCATGCAGGGGTTGGTTCTGTGCCACAGCGATGTCTCTGGCTCTCTGCGTTGCCCTTCGACACGGTTAAGCTGCTATATCGGGGTGTCCTGGCGTCCCTCCCAATGCCATGACGCTCCTTAGTGACTCTCTGTGTTTGTTCTTGGGCTAAACGTTGCAAAACAGCTCAGGATTCCTTGATCTTGCCTTGTTTGGATTCTTTCATGAATTGCATCCATGTGTCCGAGGCACCGAGCCCTTTCACACGGTTGGGCAATGTTTGCGTTAGGAACAGCGGCTCTTTCCTACACGAGCGCGGGTCGTTGTTCCTCCCAGTCCCATGAGAAGCCTGGGGCTTCAGATCCAGGCACGTGGCAGTGAGTCTGGGACACAGAGCTGCAGGATAAGGTCTGCTCCTCGTGCTTTTCCTTGGAGCATCTGTCTTTCTTTTCAGGCAGGACATTGACCATGCCTGAAAGCCATTTAGAAATTGCAGGGAGCGCAGGTTTCAGTAGCCTGCCTGTTAAGCGGGGTTTCTTGCCAGAACACATTACTCTGAGATCTGCACTTGTTCTCAATTTTCACGTAGGAGTAAAGGCAACAGATCTAACACCAAAATCCAAGCCAGTTTGGATTTGGGTGCATAGGGAGCAGCTTGAGTCCTTGTGGCAGCCACCACCAGGTGATAGAGGTGAGCCAACAGCCCCTTACACGAGACAGGAGGAACGGTGGCAGGAGATGCACGGGGAAGGCTCTCCATCCTCTCTGACATGTATACGCCTGTGATTCACTAACTAGATTTGTCCAACTGGAATTATCACTGAAACCTCATTCCAATAAAATTCTGATTTCACGACTATTCCCAGAGGTGGTATCTCAAGAGGCTGGAAATTGCTGCCGGCGTCAGCCAGGATATAATTGTCATTTATGTGTTTGTGCTCTTGTCTGCACGCAAGTGGATGAGACAGATGTACAGCATGTCATAGGATGGCTGGGTTTTCATATGGCTTTCTTAGAGATTGCTGCTTTTATTCTCGTTCAAGGTTTTCATCCTTTCTCCTGCTGTATTGTCTGATTTATCAGAGTGCCTGAACATGTGCTTCTTCCTCCTGTTCTCCTCCTCTCCTTTGCTGATATCTGTAAGCAAATCACCACTGTTTCATGGGAAGTGAAAGAGAAGAAAAAAAAAAAAGGCAAGGTTCTTGTTCGCCTTATGCAATGGAGATGATGACTGAAACCACTCTTAATGATTGTTCCCTGCGTGCCCAGGCAGGGAGTTTGATTTCTGAGTAATTCCAGCGATGGCGATGTACATTAATGGCACAGTCTGCAGCTTCGCTGCTTCTAGAATCAGCCTGAAGCCAGGTGGTGTCAGTGGGCTGCTGATGTAGCAGCAGGATGAGGCCCTTGGTTAGTTAATAGCAGTAGTGATCAGCGTGAATTGCCAAATGTGACTTGGATTGGTGTGGTTCGAGACCCTCGTTCTCATGGAGGTCACTCCAAGCTTACTGAAAATCAGGTCTCTGATGTTCGCATGACCGTGAATGGAGACATTTAATCAATGGTTGTTTGAGAGTTAAAGGCATTAATTAAAGGCTTAGCTGGTTTTTAAGAGTGTCAGGGCCTGAAGGTGCCAGAATTTGGGGATGTAGTGGAGTCCAGGCTCTCCGTGGATCTCCAGATGCTCCCTGGCAAAAGGTCGTGGCAGATGCAAGTATCTTTGTGCCCCGTTCGTGCCCGTTATTCCCTTTGCTGATCAGACCCTGCGGCCAGCTATGATGATGGCCCATGGCATCCTGCTCTAGGGGACAAGCAGCAGGGACCCCCCTGAACCATGCTGACGATGCCAGGAGGTGTTGGCTCTCCTGCGGGCACGGCTCCAGAAGTTGCTGTGGCGGAGTCGATGCTTGGATGTGGGTGGCCGCAGGTCCCTGGGGCTGGCTGGTGTCTGCATTTTTTGGCAGCCCCACGGCTGGCCGGGCAGGGTGGGCATGCCCAGGAGAAGCACAGGTTTTGTCCGTGCTCAGCGTTCCCCATGACAAAACTTTGTGTGTTCCTAACAAGCGGATCCTGTTTCTCTTCCTGCGGGGAGGCTCCGTCGGAGCTAACCGGTGGTAATTGGAGAGGGGGAGGCGAGGGGAAAGGGCACAAAACCCAGGAAGAAAGCTGGAGGGGAGTGTGAGATCCCAGAGAATGAGCCTAAAACCAGCAAACTCGGATGGAAACGCTGCTCTCGCAGACCACAGGAACATGCTTTCTGCTGGGGGAGTGCAGAGCAGACGACCCGATGAGGCTTGCGAGGTTGCTGTAGTTGGTGCAACGAACCCTGGGGCGTTTCTCCGGCCGGGCTGCCTCGCAGAAGTCTCCTTCTGTGGGAAAAATCAATAACTGGAATGGGTCGGTCTCCTTGCCACTGCAAACCTATACTTAAGCGTGATTAAAATGCTTTCGGCAAAGGAAATACCCCGTAGTTTAAGCCAAACATGGGGACATCCTTTCTCCCTCTGATTGATGTTATGGTGGTTTATGCGGTGTACTATATTCTGAACCAGCCCCAAGTCAATTAGGCACCGTTTCAAAGTATTTTCTCATGCAGCCCAAGGTTTTGCTCGTGCCAACGAAATCTGAAACTCGGGGAAATGATAGCAGAAATGAATGCTGTGAACGAGCACAGCCAGGCCGTGGGGTGAGCAGGCAGCGAGCACTGCAGGATTCCCTGCTTCAAGGATCAAGCTGCCTTTTTCAAGTTGTGAGATTTAATGGCCTTTTTTTTTTTTTTTTTTTTTTTTTCCCCGAGATCAATCGTAGTATTGGTTTAATATCTGATACAAACTCTATCGGGAAAATATATCCTTCCTTTGTGGAGGGACAAGATGATCTAACTATAAAATGATCAGATCCTGACAGTTCTTTCCCACCCCTGGACCAGATGGGATTTCTGCCCCAGAGACCCCATCTAAAACACCTTTGCGCTCAGCCTTTGACTATTTGAAGCTTTCAGACAATCGCCGTGTGGGAAAGGACAGTCCTTACAAATCTCCCGACCTTTCAGTCCTGAAATATCATTCCTTGTGATGGAAGAGAGTAATAACATGTGAGAGCACCATCACAAGCCAGCCGGCAAAGGAAATAACAGGGTGACCTTATAAAATCAGCGCTGAAAAAAACCCCAATTATAGGGTTAAATGCCACCGAAGTAATGATTCTCCCGGTTTATCTCGCTGGCGATACGCTGTATTTTAAAGCCAGCCGTCGGGGACATGTGAAATGGCACTTAAACCATTGGGGGAAGGTTCCCCCGTACACCAGGCATATTTCCATGGATTCCAAAACAGCCCCGGAGTCTGGGCAGGCGAGGAGTGAGCTTAATTCCTCCCTTTGTAGTAGGAGATCTTTGAAACTCCTATTTGATCGTTTCCCTAGATTAGGATGGTTCTGCGCTGCTTTGGAGCAATGTGTCCCCCCTGCCCACCGACCTCCTCTCCCGGCGTGATAAGGCATCTGTAAACACCCTCTGAAAGTCTTTACAGAGCCTCCTCTGTACAACGCTTTGAAGCAGAGCTGCATGAAGACCTCTGTACCGGCTGAAAATATCTTGCAAACTGATAAAGAAGTGCAGGTACAGCTAAAATCCACTGTGTAATAAGGATTAGCGAGCCTAAGGAGGTTTGTTGGGCTTGAAGATGGAGTTGAAACGTCTGAGGCTTGGATTCGACCAGAATTAAACTGAACTTGGGTTTCATCAGATGCCGCGTTGGCCCTCTTCTCTCCCGCTCCTCCTCGCCCCACTCCACGCTCAGAGCAAATACTCGGAGCTCATCATTTTAAAAGGAGCGGTTTAATTTTCCCACCGGTCCAGGTCCTTGTTAAATATGCTGTGCTTCAACCAGCCCGCATCTCCCTGCGCCTGCCTACCTGTGTGCTGGGCTGTATTGATCTCAGATATGTGGGCAATTGCTCCGCCGAACACAGCCTCAAAGAGCCCCATTTGATCCGGTGATGATCCCGTAGCACATATCCCGACTAATTGTATCCGTGGAAATCAAGTGCACTTTAACTAATGAAAAAAAATAAAAAAAAGATAACGTGGTCAAAGCTTATTTGAAGAAATGACATGTTTTAAAACCTGACATGACTTAAAACAGAATCATATAAGTTCCTTTGCTAAAACACTTTCAGGATATATTAGGTATAACAATAGTTTTCTACATGAAAATGGCTTTGAAATCTTAAAAGTATTTTAAAAGAAAAGAATTTTTGCGGTGCATTAAATTGGACGTGAATATGACAGATTTCAAAGACTGTCAAAATAACGAATTTACATCATAAATGCACAGGCTGCCTTTTTAAAGGCCTCTTCAACAACTCAGGAAGGCGTTTAATGGTGAGCAAGTTCAAAGTGTCATGGACTCCCACTGGTATAAAAAGGAGGCAATACCCACTATACTCTCTGTGTTTCAGATAATGTATCTGTCTCTTTTCAAGTTAATAAACTGCACTCCTGTCAAATTGCAGATAAATGAAAGCGACCAAGACATTGTTTTCCCCACATATTGCTAAGAAAGATATCTCCCAATATTTCTAAACGACCAGTATGCTAAAAAGAACTTGAAATGAATCCACCCTGCAGTTATTTTACAGCATCAAAGACAATGAAATTTCCACAGAGGCACTTTCTGAAGTTTTAAATGCTTTATTTCTGATAGCTGCTCATTAAGAAGCTTCGAAAGCTTTTTATTGTTTCAAAGGCAGTCATCTAAATTTTTAATCATTCACTAGTGCTATATGGTCATGATGTTACTCTCTAGCTTTAAAATCCCTTTATTTTCTAAACAGTAATGTCAACATAATGTTTCCCCAAATAATTGTTAGGTACGGCCTCGCTCAAAGAGCAACTGTGAGGAGGAGAGAAAGGAAAAGAGAGAGGATTTTTCCAGCTCCCTTTTGCGAGGCAGAGAAATGAGACACGTCAGGAAATTAAAGTCCGGGACCGACGGTTTACAGAGCTGGCCACCAACTTACAGCGCTGCTCTTCTGGGATGGTTTCGGCCCCGTTTTCATTTTTATTGTAGGGGAAGTTTGCGGTGGGTATTTTTCAAGCGAACAATGATGCTCCGCGGGCCGATCCTCGCTCTGTGACACATGGGTGTCCTCGGGGATTCAAGAGGATTTAGGGAAATTTCCTTTCGCTGCCCCTCGGAGCTGCTTTCCCCACACCCTGGTGTTGGAGCAGTGGGATCGGGTGTAGCTTGGTGGGGACGTGCAAGGGGCAGCATCCATTCATTCCCCAACCACAAGTGCATGTGGAGCCTCTGCGAAGAAGCAAATTGGGGCATCACACCCCTGCCCTGGTGGGTGATGCTGACCCTGCCCGTGCATCTGGTTTTGCTTTGCTCCTCGCTGCAGCACCCACCGAAGGCAGGGCTTCTCCCTCGCAGCCTGGGACTGCCGATTCTCACACGCTAGGCATGGGGATGAGATTGCAGTTTATTTACTCTACAGGCTCATATTAAATTTCTCCCTCCCCAAACCACAATCCAGCCACTCTCCTCTTCAGGGACAGCAAGTTTTCCATTCTCAGGATCTAAGCGTTGGACTGAACCCACGTTCCTGCTCAAGCCTCTTCCCTTTCTTGTGCCTGTATTAAATACGTTCGGAGTGCTGACAAGTGAGCAGCAATGGGAAGTGGGAGCAGATCCAGCCTGCCTCTGCCCAGCAAGGATGTAGATCCCTCTGCGTGCATATATTTGTCACATTTACCTTCCAGTTTTCAGTCAGGATAAATGCAAAAGAAAGAAAATACCGAGCCGCAGGAATGGTCTGCGTGTAGCTCTGTGTTTGGACATCACCTGCAAGAGATCTCAAGGGAGGAGGAGAACAACTGGCTCTTGCTAATATAATGCTTTGCCCTCCTCTAGTGGTACTTTTGATCTCAGACTCTCAGAGGAATTACCAGCATTGATCCATCACTGTTCTGCCATCTCCTGCAGCCCTTGCACAGCTGAGGCACCGAAGGTCCGGGTGAGCGCAGGGCACCCACTTCTACCAGCACCTCTTACTTTGGTGATGGAGATCTCATCCCAGTTTTCAACAGATAGCTTTTTTTATGGTGAATGTGGTGTTGTTGAATAGTTTGTAAGTGTTGTATGCAAACTTATAGCTGCCATAGACGTATGCTGACACTTTTATCAGTCCCTTCTCAGCCTGGCCTTGGGTGGCTTCAGGCACACCAAACGCAGCATTCTGCCCTTTCCTGCTGGCTTTGCCAAGGCTCCCTTCCTCTTTCTGCCTTGGACACAGGCTGTCTGTCAACTGACCTAATCACTAGAAAAGCTATTTGCCCAGGTTTTGAAATGCAAATGGTTTCAAAGGCACGTCGGTGGCTAGCGTGGAGCTGAGAGAGACGAGCGTGCTCGCTGCCCAGCACCGACTCCGTCCCTTGGAGGCACAGCGAGAGGAGTTCTGCTGGTTACAATTACCCAGCGCTATCATGGGAACGACGACATAAAATCAGATGGAGCAGTTGCTCCGCTTGTACCAAAGGCCTGGGAAAACACACGTTGCCAGCAATTAGTCCAGAGAGGAGCAAGAGCTGGCTGTCAGCTGAGCGTGTAGGTGCTGGGCTGGGATGCAGGAGGTGCTGAGTGTGCGGGGACACAGGAGCTGTGCTCTTCATCTGTGCCCTGTGCTGGGCTCTCCAGGCACTGTGGGCCACACGTCCCCATTAAAGCTGGGTTTCTGGGGTCCTACAGCTGCTATTTAGTGCTAGTCCTTTCCCAACAAGCCTCTCGAGCAGCCCTGCCCTCTTTGGGGACCTCTGCTGAGGTTGTGCTTTGCTCTGAGGAGTCAAAGTATTCCTGATTCTGGTACTGGAAAAATCAAAGAGAACTGGGAACAGAAGTGATACCCTTACCTGGTATGTGGCCAGGTTTATTGTCTTCCCACCCACCCTGCAAGCCACCGGTATGTCAGGCAGATCCTTGCAGCGCCCAAGCCCATGGGATAAGCCACGATCTTGCCAAAACAGCAAGTCACAAATACTAAAAGCGTAGTTAACGGCACTTATGCTTAGAAGTCCTGCTGGAAACCAAAGATAACACATGTTCCTGTAGGAAACGCATGTTAGAGAAACAGCCTATGCTCCCTGAGGACTGTTCAGCATCCATCTGTGGCCATGCTGTCCAGTGGTGCACGTGTGGAAGAGCTGCTGGTGGGCTCGGTGAAACCTCATTCACCGCAGAGATCTCTGCAGGGCTGCGTCAGGCAGGTGCTGCAGCGGGGACCCTTGGTGCTGCCACGCTGCTGCTTACGCTGGCTCCTGGCGTGTCGAGTGCCAGTGGTGCCTCGGGGCTTGGGAAGCCTCCACATCATCTTTCCAAATCTTGCATTTGCACAGCACGCTTTTCCCGTGATACTAAAAGGCAAATCGCAGCTCTCCAGGATCGCGTCTGCAAGCAGCTCCCATCCTGTGTCCGGGATGACCAAGGAAAACAAACGACATGAATAAATCATAAGATTTGCAGAACATACATTTTGCCAGGGAAAAAAACAGATTCAGATCTAATGTTCTGTGCTCTGAGCTAAATTTAGAACTCGTGATTTTGGACAGGCTTCTCGTATTGCCAGGCAGGGTCTCAGGCCCTTCGCACAGATTGCAAACATCCTGCGCTCTTGGCTGTTTTCACGCCGGGATCCGTACTCTGTTACCTTTCCAGGGAGAGTTCAGCTCTGGCCTTTCACATGGAAAGAGCCAAGCGCTTTGAGAATAATTAGAAACTGATAGTTTTACATAATGCTACCAGATCATCTGGCCTCTCTTTGAAGCAGAGGAGGAGAGGACTTCAGCTGAACAACTCCGGAGTTAGGCCAGCCAGAGCAGACCTGGCCCCGCTCGCTTGTAGGATGGAAATGCAAATGCCTGCCCGCAGGCTGCTGGCTCCCTGGGCCATTTGGGCTCCGAACCCTCTGCGTGCGAAGTTTCTGTGTTGCAATTACCAGCCTGGTTCCTAAAGGCTATAAAGCTGTCCTCGGGAGGCCGTGATGGATGGTGCTGTGCTGTTCAAGTGGCCTTTTCTAGGGGGTGTTGCTAGCTTGCTGGCGTGTTCCTTGAGGTGATCCTCTGCTGCTCCGTTGCTTCAGAGGGAGCCACAATTCCCCGCTGCTTTCACTTCCCAGTCAAACTGGTTGCTCTGAGGCTGCAGTTTGTGTTTTCAATGCTGATGGCCAAAGCAAAGAAATGGAGCTTTTTTCCTCAAAGCACAGGGTTCACCAGTATGACTCAACCGAGGCTCCAGATGTAGCTCCAGATGGCCAGTTATAGAGAATACCACCTCTATTTGTTATTCTGAGCTATTTGTACATGTTTTTGTACTTTATTTCTTCCTTCTGTTTATTCTGAAAGAGTTAAACTTTATCACTCCATCAGCGTTGGCAAATTAGCTCTGTCATGTGGGATCGTTTCTCTTTCCTCTTAAACGACTTAGATGATTGACCAACAAAATACTTGACCCGAAATTTGCTTTTGGGTAACGTTCAAGGGTTTGAACTTCAGGCTTCATTACTGGAGAGCCTGCCTGCTGGTGGAGTCTGAGCTTTCCTACCACACGCTGACCCAATGCACCTTGCTTGTTATCCTGCTCACCCATTTGCAAATTCAGAGAAGTGTTTGCAGTATGTTTCCAGCACGCCTTGCTCATCTCTCAGATGTATTTAAGGAGGTTGGGATCCACCTCACTTAGACTGAACCCACGTTTTAGCTGGAATTGGACATCTCAGGTCCCGCTGTGATCAACAGACAGAGGTTGTACCCCAAGGGGAGAGTGCTTCAGTCCTCCTAGTGATGCCCAGGGGAGGTTTAAGGAAATGCCCGGGGGTGACATCCACTCTCCACTGGTTATAGGAGCTGCTCATGTGGCTGGCTGAGGCTGCACCCAACTCTCATGTGGCAAGATGGATTCTAGCTGCAGGCACACGTTTTCAGAGGTATTTATCTGCCTAAACAATCAGAAGACGCCTTGCAAGATTTACAGAAAAGTTCTTCAGTTCCACTGAAATAAATGGGATTTAGTTTAGATAAGGCAGACTTTTGGGAAACCTGATGTCTCACATATTTGTCTAAACACTTCAGAAGAATGTGTGCCTGAATGTTCTCTCAAAGTAAGGTCAGGTTTGGCTGACAGACATTTAATACGTTTGATCTTAATGTGACCTTCAGGAAATAACAAACTGTTATTTCAAAATAAATGCTTTTTTTCAGAAGAATTGAAAATAGAGCCTTTCCTGCTGCTGCTTTTTGATGCGTTCCTTCCTGCCGAGGTCCTGACGACACCACCCTGCCTGGCATGGAACAGTACCTTCTCCTGATGGCAAGGGGAAGGTGGCATTGTCCAAATTCAGTTATTCCTTGGGATGTGCAGGACTACAATAACTCTTCCAGTCCCCTTATAGACTCTCTCTATACCTTTCTTTTCTTAAAATACTAGGAAAAGGCACTGTCAGCCAGCTTTCATCATGTCCCTCAACTGCTAAGCCTGGTCTCAGAGAGGAGACAACTTCATGCTCATAAAGTTCCAAAACAACGAGAAAACAAGGAAACAAAAACCCCCTTGTGTGCTCAGGTCCAGACATCCCTTCTGGAGTGGTAATTTGTGGCTGTCTGGTCCCTTCAGTGTCGTGGCACTGATTTCCTCGCTCCTCCTGAGCTCCTGCCATCTGTCCCCAGCCCGGAGAGGGGCCGCTCCGCTCGCTGAGCTGCTGGACCGCTCTCGGAGCTGCTGCTCCTTTCTTGGAAGGGGAATAAATCTTCAGCAACCTGTCAAACCTGCGTGAAATTCCGACACGGTAAAACCCAACGCGGTCACTGGATGCAGCTACTCTTTCCTTCCTTTGTGGTCTTCATGCCCGTGCTTCTGCTCGTGAAAGCTGTGCTACGTGAGCAGGTGTGTGTGTCTGCATCCAGCTGTGCTCCCTCTGCAAGATGGCAGCTCGTCACATCTGGTTGTACTTGATTATACTGCCAAGAAATCACCTTGTTCTCATTTTGAAGCAGTGAGGATGGCAGAAGGTCCCTTTATTCGCAGTAATCAATTCGAGTTAGAGGGTCCTTTAAACTTGCAGACAAAAGACTAGCGAGATCCAGTAAGCTGGAGCTACCAAAGGTCAAAGCAAAAATAAGATGGAAAGCTTTTGTACAGAGCATAATTAATCATCCCAACATCCTTTTCAGATGTATGGCAGATTTTCTATCACTTAGAGCCTTTAAATGATGACTGAATATTTCTCAAAGTTAGATTTAAGATGAGCAACAAGTTACTGGGCAAGGCACAGGAGTCATTACAAGAAATTCATCGCCAGCTCCAGGGAAGCCCAGCACAGAGGCCCTATACTGGATATTTTGGTAGCATCGTTGCCTGCTGTGGGATCCCACTACTACTGAGTGAAATGTGCTGTCTCTCCTCAGCGAGGAGGCTCATAGCCTGCAGGTCCCGGTGCAGGAGCACACAGCCCATGTGCTATACTGCAAATCCTCTCCAGGCTTCCAGCCACAACCGTCCGAGGCTCCTGCATTACCTCTGAGGAGCGGTGCCTTTCTCCCCAGCACCCTTTTTCTGGTCCCAGACTTCATCCCAGGAGACCATATCTCTTCCTACCCACACACCAGAGGAGAGCAAATAGCTCCTTCTCCCCACAGTGGGATGTAGTTGAACTCAAAGATGGAGCTGACGTCGTTTTACTTTATCAGATCTATGCATGACGTGTGCATTTGGCTAAGAAGCATTTATTTAGGTAGTTGCTTTAAGCTGATGTTCAAAGTTAAGGGGTGCTGGAGAGCCAGACCTGTGTGGGCAGCCCTGAGCCCAGCATCGCTCCCTCAAGGTCCAGCTGAGCTCCTGAGCTACCAGTCATCCATTAAATAGGTGCCTCTGAGGGCCTCGGGTGGGAAATACAAGACCAAGTGGTGCAAAAAGAACTGAAATTTTGGCCTTGGAGCACCCCAAGCACAGATGGAGTAGCCTGGTGATTGAGACTGAAGGAAGAAAAGGTGATGTGGGGATGGGAGTGAGGTGGAGTGGGAGCCGTGCGCTGCTGTTTCCAACATGGACATGTGGCTTGGGCCAGCTGCCGTGCCAAGCTCCCTCTGGAGAACAACAGGTTTGGGCTTTTTTCCTTCCCTAGCTTCTTGCAAAAGAAAGAAAAAAAAAAAAAAAAGCTGGAACATCCTCACTGGAAAAACAGATGCAGCCTCTTGGAGCCCAGCTTTCTCTGGTAAATAAACTTCAAGATGAAATCAAACCAAACAAAGCTGCTAACTAACCCAGCCCTGCTGCTAAAGTGTTTTGCTGGGTTTTCAAATGTCTTTGTGATGATTCTGTTCTTCCCCTGTTCTCCCAGCGCCATGTCGAAGCGTTACATGACTTGAAAGCCCGAAAGTCATGGAAGGGGGTAGGGGGAGGAGGAAAACACAAAGCAAGTCGTACAGACGGCGATCGGGGGGAGAGAGTTTTTTTTTTTTTTTTCACAAGCCCCAGTAACCACATGAAAGCTCTTTAAAAAATAACAAAACCGTCATCTCCATAGCAGTTCTGGTAGCGCAGGTAGTAAAGGCTGGTATTAATTACCCGATCGAGCTTATTGCTGCAGGTGGAAGCTCGTCAGAAGCTAAATACTTGGGTGGCCAGGCACACGGCTTTCCATAAAGCTAATGGGACACCTCGCCAACCCCAGCCTCCTCCCCAGCGCCCCGGGACGGGACGGAGAGCAGGCTTCCAGAGGACACTGCGCTGAGAAATCTCCCCCCGGAGCCTGGTCTGGTTTTCCAGAGCCACCTGGATCCAGCTGCGTGCAGCCGCGCGTGCCGGCGTGCAAAGCAAACCTGTTGGAAGAAGAAGCGCTCGGGTGCCACGAACAGCAGCCGCTCGGAAGCCGGCACGGTGGGTGCCCCAATTAACAGCGCCACACCGATCGCTGTGGCTCGTGAGTTCATTACAAAAGACAGACAGACATCCGCAGGGGTCTTAAAATAATGACTGCTTTTATCCGGTGATTGGCAGAGGTGGGGTGACAAGTATGCGCTGCTTAGCATAAACTGGCTTTTTCTGCTCTTTTTTATTCGGATACCAACAGAAAATGTAACGTGGGCAAACAGCAGCTCTGGGGAGGGGTGGCAGGGCTGCAGCAACCTTGGCTTTGCTCTCCTTGGGTCAGTCTGGGTCTTCCCAAAGGGCTCAGCCTCAGGCTCCAGAAGGCTTGCCCTCCACTGAGCTCTTTGTGCTTTCTGAGGCCTCCTTTTCCTCACCGGGGTCAATCTGTCCCCTCTTCCCAGGGCTGTGTGGCCCTGCTATCACTGGTCTCCCTCCTACAGAGTGACTTCCCTTCACTTTCAGCTTCTTTGGTCTCTCTGGCTTAGGAGCAGCCTGAGACCTCTAAGGAGATAACAGCTTCAGGGCTGTCCCCAGTTTGAATTGATCACTGGGGTGTCCATGTGCTAAGGTTTGTGCCCATTCAGGTTTTTCGTGAGTCTTCTGAGATTCCCAAGGTCTTACTGTAATTTATTTTGCTTAAACTAGGCCCAGCAATAGAAAATAAGAAGAGTTTATTACTTCTATAATTATACTCTGGCCTTTTAAAGTACTTTTCAGCTGGGGACTTCAAAGCCGTTTGCAAAGTTTCACGGACTAAGCCTCAGCATGAAGAAGCGCCACCTTATTTTTCAGGTCAGAAAAGTAAAGTGTTTTCCCAAAATACATGAGGAGCTGAGCTGGGATTAGACCCCGGACCCCCAGCTCACAATCCCTTCCTTTAACTGCTAGCTCAGCATCGCTCATTCTGGCATGGGAATTGCCAATTGGGAATAAGAAGCTATTACTGGGGCAGGCAGTCTATAGGGGATAGAGTTACATTTTTTACAATAAAGTATTCTTTAGGACCGGGTTGTGATTTGAGACAAACTCAAGCTGCAACATTCAGAGGCGCTGCTAGGATTGAACACTGAAAACCCCAGAGCACAGAGGCATTCGAGTCAGAGGTTTGGGACCTATTACCGTGGATGATGTCCACTGCAGGGTCTGCAGCACTTATCTCTTGCCCTCAATGCTTCAGGAGAAGAGACGGAAGGGTTTTCTGTGCCGTGTCGTTACCATTCCCCTCTTCATATTGCCCAGCTCAAAGTTATTTGTGGAACTAATAGAAGGGGCAAGACTTTCCTCTTGAGATGCTTTCCTTCTCTGCCTCCTGTTACATAGCTGCGCCTTTGGAATGTGTGTCAAAATTGAAAAAACTGGATGCTGATTGTATTTCCTTTGCTCTTTCATTTGGGGATTGCTGACTATTTGCAAACTGAACTCAAATGGAAGGCCACAGGAGTTTAAACCCGATTGAAGCGATGCAGGAGAAGATGAAATGCCGTTCTCCAGAAGCTCTCAGGCTCCCTGTTAATCTGTGCTGACACCGCTTGAGCATCAGGGTTAAGAGACAATAAAGAACGTGGGGCAACTGGGATCGAGACAAAAAAGTGAATTAGTGAATTAATGAAGAAAGATCTTGAGAAAAATGTCTTTGATACCTAAAAATAACCAATGGTGTGTATTAGTCTAAAGTGTATTTTCAATGCAGGGATAAGTGCACGCAGCAGGGAGGAAAATACAAGAGGGAAGCTGTAGTAGAGAGTGTAGAGGGTGAATTTAACTGACAATAGATCACTAGAGCCTGTGTTATCGCGTTTAGAGGGTTAAAAGGCTAAACATCTTTGTATTTAATGGAAGATGCTCCTAGGATTCTCAAAAAGAAAAGATGGAGAGAAAATCTGCTGTCGGGGAACTTGAAAGAGATGCACTTTTGCGCCTAGAGTCTGGAAAGCTGGAAATGTGTTCAATGGGGAGACCCAACGGGCACATTTCTTTTCGGAACAACCTCGGTCCTGGGGGATTTTCCATCAGCGAGGCTGCTCCCAGGTGTGCCTCTCGTCCTGCTCCATGTCGGATGGCTCCAGCATTAATTTATCTGCAGGTTATGATGAGAGGAGGAGTGTTCAGGGCCTTGAGAAGAGCAATGCTTGCTACCATTTTGCCAAAAATTGCTCACGGGTTGTAAGCAGACTGGGGCTTACAAGGGCCAGAATCAAACCGAATGATTATGGCTCAGAAAACTACTATAATTTATAATTTTCTCCTGGAAGAAATACTCCGTAGGTAACCTGCCTTCTCTATAACCAATAAATAGCATTCTTGGAGAACAAAGATCTGAGGATGCTCTATAGAAAAGAGAAACACGAACAAAGCTGTACCATACGTTAAAATCAGCAAAACTGCTTAAGGCAATCCAATTGCATTTTTTTATTAGTATTGTGTTGTGATGCTAAACAGAAAATGACAACTGTGAATAAGATAAAGGTCTGCATTGTGCATGAAAAATTTAAATTGTTACTTTAAGGAGAGAGATTTTTTTTTTTAAACCCATAAAACATTTATAATAACATTTTACAAAATTAAGAAGAGGAGAATTGGCTTGAAGTCTTCTAAACCCATTAAATTTGCATGCTGTTGTTCAAAGCAATGGTTAAAAAAGCAAGAAGAGGAAAAGGTCTAGGAGGCACGAGTATGTGTATTTGAATACATATTTGACAGTTTTATCTGAGAATCAGAAATCTGGTACTTGGAGCGGTTTAGGGCTGAGCAGAAGTTTTGCCTGTGGGTTAGGCTGAGAATTTCTTAGCAGTGAAGGGCTGAAATGGAGCCACACTACAGAGGGGAGAAGATTTTTGTCCCCAGGAGATGCTGGATCCAGCCCAGCTCAGGGACAAGGCTTTGGGGGCACCCACCTGCCCATGACCACATCCCCATCCTCCTCCCCTGGCTCCTCGAGGAGCTTTCCCCGTTGCTCCGAAGGCACTCAGCTCCTGCTCCTGGCAGGAATAGCGATTTGTTCCGTTTTCGAGCAAAATTAATCGTGGCAAAGGAACGAATGTGAGAGCTTCAAGCGAGCGGGTGACTCTGCCCGGAGAAGCTGGCGTTTGGCAGACAAACACGAGCAGCAACATCGCCGCGTGTCGTGCTCGGCTCGGAGAGACTGGTGTAATCCCAACGCGGGTCGGCGGAGCGGTGGGAAACCCACTCACTGCGTTTTGTTGGTTAATAATTACATTTTTCATATTTTATTTATTTCCTCAAAAGAAACAAGTAATTATTACACAATCCTTTCCCCATACCACTTTGGAAGATTTATCAATTATAATCTAGGAGAACGGCCCCATGTTAGACTTCAAATGTGTCTCATTAAAGATATTTTTTAGGAAGAGTGGTGGAAAAACAAAGAACTGCTGTGCTGTTGTCTTTTACTTCTCTTTAATGTCGGGTTCAGAAGTAATGATGTTGGGAACAATCATTCTTCAAACCTCTGTTTCCTTGTGTTTACTCATTAAACACGAGAACCAGGTGCTCTCATGGGGAAATGCTCATTCTAACATTGGCTTTAGAAATCAAAAGTCTCTTCTCTTTTGCTAACAAGCACTGCTTTGCAGGGAAGGGACCGGGAAAAAAGCAAGCAGGACCTGCTTAAAAAAAATAAATATGTTAGTACCTAGCCCTGCAATCTTAGCTTGTAGAAATCGTCCTGGTTTTAGAGAGGTATCAGTGGGAGGCGTGTGATTACGGGGTGTTCATGCTGCCTAAGGGTCAGTCTTGGTGTGCTGAGCTCCCTGTGTTGCAGTGAGTGTGGGGCTCAGCAGCGAAGGCTGGCCCCTGTGCTCGCTTAGGCAGAGCATGTGTCACCCTAGAAGATGTCTCCAGCTCTTCCGTAGCACCTCGGGAGCGATTTGGTGACCTGAATGCAGGCATCCTGTGCTGATTCGGGCTCCCCAGTCCAGGAGGTCAGGGCATGTGCTGCCTGAAACCTGCAGCTGCACACCCGTGCCGCAGCACACCCCTAATTCCCATGCGATGCGCTGCCCACAGGTGATGGGCAGGCACCAGGAGGCGAAAGGTGGAAGAGCTGTTGCATCTCGGAGAGGTTCACCCCGTTTTCTTGAAGTTTCTGTAGGCAGAAATTAGCAGCCTGGGGTCCAGGTCTGAGCTGCCTTGGCTCCAAAAGTTGCTCTGGTATCGGTGCCCGGAATATTCTTAAATTTTGTACCAGTATTTGCTATGCAACGTCCTTGCCTCCCATGGCAAAGAGGGATCAGGAGAACTCAGGATGAATATTTCTCCCACTAGTTTTTGATATTGGTTTGATGAGCATGGTGAAACGGAGCTGATCTGTTGTGTGGATGGCGGTAGGAAGAGGCTTTCCCTTTGGGTGGATGCTCAGGAGCTGCAATTAATGCATATGCAGCAGGAGGCAGGGTGCAGAGGGCTGTGGTGCGGTGACCTTTCAGCATAGGAAGGGCCTTGAGCGTTTTGGCAGAGTGCTGAAAGCTTTCATATTCCCATGAATGGGTTGAAATTTGGAACAAAAAGTAGAATTCTTTTCTCGAGGAGTAGAAAACTCTTGTTTCTCTGGGAAGTGCTTCTTTTTTTTTCTTTTTTTTTTTTTTTTTTTTGAAAGATTTCAACACACGCTAATTTTAGCACCACTTTGGTGAAGCTCAGGACTTTTGTGCCGATTTAAACCGGTGGCTCCCCCCGCTGCATGTGACAGCAGAGGCAGACGCAGCCCGTTCAGGTATCGATATCCACCAGGAGGGGTTCAAACCACAAAATGGGCTTAACTGGGGTTTTCTCAGTGCCTTGCTTCAGGGCTGCTCCCGCTCCCGGCCCCGCTGGCTGCTGTAGGCTCGGGGCGCCTTTGAGCAATCCCATTGATGCAGAACCTGAAGATCTGTGTTAAAAGCTGTGAATGCTGCTCTCCCGTTTCCAGCCCACCTTCCCAGAGCCAGTCGCTTAAACTTTTTACTTGTCCTGCAGGAAAGCCTGTTAGTGGGAAGATATCAAGGGGAAGCTGTATAGATCTGATTGGCAAGCTGTGTTCTTAGTTCTTGGTGCTTTTTTGAGTCGTCGTCTTTTCCCCAGCAGTGCCTTTTAATTCTGGTTTTATAGCTGACCTTGTTACTGTTGTTAGTACAGTTTTTTTTCCTTTCCCTTTTTTTCGGCGTAGCACTTCTGTAAATGTTTTTGTTCTTTGTTCTAGTTCACTGTCCCTTTGAGGTTCCTTCTGATGTCTAGTCAGTGGCGTGTTTTTGATAAATTCTTCCCTAGCTGGTGCATCTTCTCTCCAGGTATCAAAAATCAGGGCAATGGTTATTGAAGGGACGCTCATTAGAGTGATACATGATTTCGCTGCTGCCACCGCCACCGAGGAGTGGGTGCCTCCGAGTCAACAAATGGGCAGCATTTAAACAAAGGAGCAGGAGACCTGCCCTGGAGGACCCACCGGGTGCACCGCCACCGAGCACGGGCCCTTTGTGCACGGGGCTTTGACGGGGGAAGCAGGGGCTGCACCCCCAGCCCTCTGCCACCCGCTCCCATGCTGCCATCAAGGGGCCACAGCAGTCTCCTGGGGGGTCTGGTACAGCACGGCTGGGCTCAGGGGTTTAAGGTGATGGTAAAAATGGGAAGCTGGGCAGAATGAGCTCTGCTTGGTACCCGTCTGTTGCTTACAACCTCCTCTTGCAGGGTGTGTGAAGGGGCTGTGAGATGGGCACGAGGTTGCCCGGCAGGGCTGGAGAGCTCCTCGAGTCCTGCTGGTGCTCCAAACACGCTGGCTGCACCAAGCCCTTGGACCAGGCTTGGCTGAACCAAAAAAATCTGGAGCAGAACCCAAGTCACAGGCAGGTCAAAATGCTTTCTTCATGCATGGAGGGTTCCGGGTGACGCCGTCTCCCTGGGAACCCCTCAATCTATCCATCTCCAGGCATTAGGGAAGTGCACGGGGTATTTCTGAACCCGACAAAAAACTTGTTGTGTCTTTGTGGCCAGGGAGCAGAGCAGGGAGGAGGACCAGCAGCTCCAGGTTCTTTGTAGCAGCCAAAATAGACTCGGGGAATCTGGGGATCCTCATAAAAGGGAAACCGGCAGTCCCACCTCTGTACTTTCCCAGCATAGACCTTTTGTCTTGGATTATTCAGGAACCTTTCTTGTGTTATGCATGGTAAATAGGCTTTCCTTGAGTCTCTCTTATGTTAGAGGTTTAACGACGCAAAGGGCTTTGTTCTGGTTACAAGCATTGCAAAGAACATCTCCAAGGTTTGTTTACACCAAAGGGCAATGGCCTAATAATCCTCGGTGCATCATGCAAGGGCTTGCAACAGGAAAGGTAACGTCTAATGACCTTGATTGCTTAAATGCCTTCCAAACTCCTCCTCAAACACTAGAGGGTGAAGCTCTACAATTCCACTGAAAAGTAAGTAACAGAGGGAAAATGAGCCACCGAAAGGTCAAAGACGGTGTCTGAGCCTGGAGTCTTGGCTGCTTTGATTATGTCAGCACTGCCCTATATTCTGAGAACCTTTAGGAAATTAAAGAAACTCTTAGTTGGACAAAGCTGAAGTTAAAAACGAGATTAAGTGGCCTCTGGCAATGCCTTTTGTACTTCTGAAATACTGCAAGACGCTGCTCCCTGAGCAGGCAGGCCCCGTTGGAAGCGCTGAGGATCCAGCAGAAATTCTGCCCGAGCCCAACGTGACACAAATTCACAGGAACAGCAGCAAAGCAACTCAAGCAGGTAGCCTTAAAATAAATCCAACCTTAAATTCTCTTCATGGTTTCACTTCAGGAATCAAACCAGCTGCCAAGTGCAAATACTGGAAGCACATCCCGTAATTTAACATTAACTGTTGCTTGTTGCAACTTGATAGGCATGCTCCAAGTGCACCGCTGCTTTGTTCTAGCTCTAATTCACCCCTCCACACCTGCCTAAACTGCTGGTGACTTTCTCAGCTGGATGCACAGGTACACGTCCCGGCGCTGCGCTGTGTCAGCAAGCGCTGTGCCTTGTTGCTTTAAAAAGATTGCAAAACGCTTGGTTGGTGCCAACGAGCAAGCTTCGTGCAGCCAAAAATGAAATGCAAATAGGAGGTTTGGCCCATCGCTGGTGAGACTCTTCAAAGCAGGACTCCCCTTCCTGTGATGTGAGGACTTTGAGATGGAATCCCCCCAAGCAAGAACAGCTCTCAGAAGGGATGCCAGCACCTGGTAAAATCAAAGCTTTGAAGACGGGCCTCCCCATTGATAGAAGTCTTTGCATAAGTACCCTCCTATCTTCTCTGATGCCTTTCCAGTGTCAGCAAACTGGAAGCTACGGGATCGGGAGCGGGGTGGGATCCCTCACCGGCACAGCAGGTCTCCTTGCCGGAGGCTGCCGCCCAACCGAACACAGATCCAGCTGACCTCCGGGGTCTGGCAGGTGAATTGCAGCAGGTCTTGCTGGGGTGCTTGAAGATGCTATCGCACCTCCGCTTCCCCTCCGAGGTCCTACCCCTCTCTCCACTCCCTCGCAGCGCTGGCAGAGCCGAGCGGTGCCGGCACCACGAGCACTCGAGGGAAAACCCAGCGGCTTCGCTTTGGCGGGTGAGGAGGGGAGGTTTTCCACCAGGCTCTGCATGGAGCAGCAGGGCCAAGCCTTTGATTCTCCACACTGCAGGAGCAGAAACCTCCTGCAGACGCTGGGCAGGGAGGTGACGGGGCTGGAGCAGCGCAGAAAGCTTTTGCAGATCTCAGCTGGAGCACCAAGGTGCCAGATCCTGCATTTTGGGTCTCCTTGAAGGATGTGATGGTGTGATAGAAGAGGGTAAATGCTACGACTTGTCTTCATGGATCGTTGTGTTGCCTTCCAGCAGAAGCACGACTCTTTCCACCACCTCCTCCCTCAACTTTCTCCAAAAGAGAACCAGCCCCTTCAGCCTCTCCCCAGAGCCACCCTCTTCCTCAGGTTGCTCTTCACCAAGGCAATGCTTTCCCTGCAGAGTATCGATGCCCCACAAATGCTTTTATTATTATTTGGCTGGGAACCTTTTTACTTTAATGTATGACCTGCTGAATTACAAAGAAAAAAATACTTTCTGGTCTGAAATGTGTCTTTGTTTTAAAGGAGCCTTCAACCTTTCTTTTTTCCTGGTCCATGAAAGATTCCCACCACCAGGGCACCAGAAAGAGGAAGGAGCAAAGCTTCATCTCACCTTTCATCCCTTCCTCTAATCAAGTGGCACTGCTCGGCGCCCTGCGGTACCTGTCTGGGAACCAGTTTGGGGGTGAGGGCTGCTCTCTGGCCAGGAAGCAAGGGGGTGGAAATGAAAAGCAAACCCCTCGGGCTCTCGGGAAGAGGAACTGGGAGTGCCGTGGCTCGGGCACACGAGAAAGGCGTTGGCTCAAGAAGTGTTGGTGAAAGTCCTTCGGTACATGGAGAAGGGCAGGAGCGCAAGCCTGGTGTGCTCCCGGTGAGAGCAGCGTGGGCTGTGCTCCAGGCACCGAGCCCAGAAGTCATCTTGCTCCTGCGTTCATCCTCCTGCAGGTCCCTGAAGATCTGCTGTGCCTTGTCTCGGGGAGCTTTGGGAGGGAGATGGATGCGTGCGTTAAATGCCTGGGAGGGGGTTCCCGTGCAAGAAGGGTCCCTCTGGGGGTCCCTCCTGCAGGGCATGGCTGCTCTTCGGTCTGTGCAGCAGGAAACTCAGCCCTGTGCTTGCCCAGCTGGGTTATTTTGGTCATTTCATATTGGTTCCCATCTGAAGAAGCCCGCTGCTTGCATCCACCAAGCCCACAACTGGAGGCCTCCAATAAACACGAGACTGGAAGCACGTGAAAACCACGCATGATTTACCTGTTCTAAAAGGGAAAACCAGCAAAGAATTACTGGCCTAAGTGTGAAATAAGACTTTTCAAAGGAATTAGCCCAGGCAAGGCCCAGGATAAGAGCATTTTCAATAATAGCATTAGGACAGGAAGAAGCACAGCAAGAAATGCCAACTGTAGTCTCTAAATGCTTAAGCAACTTGAAATCTAAAGATGAAAAGGCACTATACACTATTTACTCTTATTAATGCTGAATTGTACAGAAGTACATTTATATTTTATACCCCTTTGAACTGGGAAATACATATAATTCCCACAAGAGGATAAAGTATTTTTGCACTGGAGGATTAGAGAGGTGCTTTAAAAGGAAATTTAAGGTACAGCTCGAAAAGGGACGGAGATTTCCAGTAGGTCTGGCTGCTGCTCTTACGCTTTCATAGCGCCCGGAGCTGGTGCATCACGGCTGCTTCTTGAGAGCGAAGGGGCTGGAGCTGCATGCAAGCAGCCCAAGAGATCTGAAGGGAATTGCTGTGTTATTTGAGGGCGGAGTTGTGCCTAAAAATCAAGGGGCTGATGGATGCCTGACCGCTCGCCGTCCTTTGTAAGGGTCTCTGCTGCTGTGACCCGCTGGACCTTGGCTGTCCGCAGCCAGAGCCTTTGTAAGGCGCCTCCAGCGCAGCCTTGCTCCTCGAAACTGGGGAGCAGAAAGTGGTTGCTCGTGCTGAGTGTTCCCGTTTGAACCCAACCCATCACCTCCTCTGATGCGTTTCTCTGTTGGAAGGTTATTAAGAGTGACAAGGCTCTAGTAACGCAATCTATCATTTGAATAAAGGAGCCGCTGTGTTCTGCAGGTGACTCCTTTGTGGTCACGCTCGGAGGAGTAGCGTAAGGAATGATCGCGCCTGCCTTCAAACTTTGCAGTGGGACACAAAGGGTAGAAAAGATAAATAAAAGCCAGGCGGCATCAGCTTGCACCATCGAGTTACCGTGCTCCATCACATCGGCTGGAATGGCTGGGGAAGGATACTGCCCCTTTGGAAACGAGGCCACACCTGAGTCACTTTTATTTGCTCGAACACATCGGACCAAACCACTCACATAACGAGGCTAGAAATATTTCCCTGGGGTGACACAATCCCATTTATCCTTGGACCTCCTGTCCCACGGCCTCGCTTGGTCCCACGCGGACCCTCACGGCGTCCTCCCCCACCAGCCACGCTCACGGGCTAATTAGGGGAGGTTCATTCCCTGCAGGTCCCTGCGGCTCCTCTGTGCCATCACCTTCAGCCCGGCGCTGCCCAGGGCTTTGCCACAGCCTCCAGGGCTTGGGGGCAGCGATTTCTAACCAGCAAACACGGGTTTGAAACCTCCATTGTAGCAGCCCACCGTGGGGAGGGGAAGAGGAGCAGATAATGAGCTACGGCATGATCAACCGCGAGAAGAAGGTATAAAAGATAGAGACCATTAGAAAAGAACAAGGCTTAAATGCCATCTGAGATTTTAGCTGAAAAGGCCTTTATTAGGTTAAAAAAAAAATCTACATTTAACAATATAGAGTACCCAGTCCTGTAGATTTCTACCGCAAACTCCTCTGAAGTAAACTACAAAGGATTGTGATGTTTCTTCTTTCAGACTTTTTTTTTTTTATATGAACTTTTTTTTTTTTTTTTTTTTAAGGCACCGTATCCCAGTGAACTATCCTCCATTTCTTTTTCTTGCTGAAGCTGCAGATGTACATTATGCTAGTGTGAAAAAAAGCTAATTAAACTGCATAGACTCTGCAGGAGGCAGCGAAGGCCTGCAGTGCACGGGGGATGATTGATTTGGACTGTCACACAGCTCTGCTGGGTGTCATAACTTAGTGACAAATAAAGGATTACAGTGTCCCAGAGTAACTCTCTCCCTTTTATTGTTCACCAGACATCAAAGCACAAAAGCATATTAGCATTTTTAATAAGTAGTTAGGTCAGTCATGGCTTATAGTTTGGAATTACTTTATGTAAAACTAAAAAAAAATATATGAAAGAAGGCCCAAACTTATTGGTAGATTAAAAATATAATACCCACAAGGCAGGAATGATTCTTCCATTGCTTTCGATGGAGTGTGTGTTATTTGTCTAAAACATGCAGGGAATGCGAGTTCCCAGCCCATTGTCTGAGAGCTAGATCCTAGCTATAAAAATATTATTAAGAAGTTGAAAACATTTTATCAAAAAAACAATTATTGAACTTCCAGCATTACAGGCCTGCCTGGCGCATTATTTGTGCATTTTTCATGGGGAGCTTATTGTTTTCTGCTTACAATTAGCAGTATAAAATGATTTTTTTTAATCACCTTATCTCTGATGAACATGTATCCCTGGAAATGAAATCGTGGGTATCTTGTACTTTTTTTAAAAAAAATTATAATTTGCGGGTGTTTACTTTAAATAAACAGAACTCAGATATGAAAATGTGAACCAGGATGGAATAATGAAGCTGGTGTTCTTATCAGGATACAATTAGCTCGGCGTAATTGCTAACGTCTCCCTTTGAAGTGGGCAGAGCCCGTTGTGATGGGGCTGCTCTGCTCTGCAGACATGGCACGAGCGGGCCGGCGGCTGCGCGCTCACAGACACCTGCGGGCGTGCAAAGCCCCGCCGGCAGCTGGAGGCTCGGAGCTCCCACCCCAAACGGAGGGGACCCAAGGGACGGCAGCCATCGGAGGTCCATGCTCACAGCTCTGTTAGGGAGCCTGCTTTTTGGGGCTGCACGTGTTGAGGTGTTTATAAATACTGGAGGGAGGCTGAGCTCAGTCTCACCGGAGACGCCGCTCTCTGCAGCGCAGTTGATCAAAGGTAGAAGAGGGAGAGGTGAGGCTGGATGGCACCAAAGCTGCCCTCAGCTACCACTGACCCCTGCCTACAGGATCAAGCCCTGGCCAGAGCAGGATCCCTTGTGAAAAGGCTGCAATAGGGATGCAAACAGCACTGTCCTCGGCTCCCCTCTCGCTGGCACAAAAGTCATGGAAATATTCTCAACTTTTGAGATGCAGTCACTAAAATCAGTTTTATTTGCCTGCCCAGCCCCATCAGGGCTTGCTATTGTGGCACGGTCATTAACAGCGCTGTCATGCCTTGTGTTGGGGACTGGGGAATTAACCCCATACTAACTGCCCTGCTGTATCTCGGGCTTCCCTCCATCCCCTGCTGCCACTGGATATCCCATTGCACGCCCTATCCAAAGCCAGAATGGTTCTGGCGGCTGGAGCCAGGTTTTCTGAACTTAATCTGCAAAACAAGGAAGGAAAGCACAAATTTCTTCTACAGTGTGTGTGAAAAAGCCCCATTTCGATGTAACACCTAACCAAGCACTTGTTGGGTGTGCCTGGTGCATCCCCTTCACTCTGGTCCCAGGCTGTTGGGGTCATTGGAGCGAGAAATGGCACTGCTGTACTCACAGCAGCCTGTCCAGGGGGGCATCTCCCATCACTCCCAGTTATTTCCTTACTTCTAAGTTTCTTAAAATTCCCGAGTTTCTTATAGGCCCCTTCCTTACTTATCTGCTGCCTTCCTGCCACCAGGAGCACCAGACTTCCTTCCATCAAGGACAGCTGGTGGAGAGGAAAAGCTGTGTTAGGAGAGAAGAGTGTGCATTTTTAAGCTGTCTCTTTGTACAGTTTAGGAGCTGAAAACAAGGAAGAGAGCCAAGATGTTGGTGGAACTCCAGCAAACATGCCATGGACCATCAGTGGTTCAAGACCCATTTAGGGAACTGCTGGAATGGGCCCTAGCAGCTGTAAAGCAGATACAGTTTTCATATTATCCCTGGAGAGATGTTTCCTCCTTTTTTATAACAATTCTTTTAATACTCTTTAAAACGAAAACTTCATTTTCTTGGTATGAAATTACCTTTAAAAAAAATAAAAAATCAAAGAACTTACCAGGAGTAAAAAAACCTGGCGCACGGATACCCATGCGATAGGCACCTTATAAATACCTGCGATAAATAACAAAATTGGGATGAAAGTAATCTTAAGAGCCTGCCTTTCATTTCCAAAGACAAGAAAACGTTTCTCAGTTGAGGTTGAAATAATACTATTAAGCTATCATCTTGTGCCTACACGAAAGGCACTTAAGATATGGTGGAGATGTCCAAAGAGCACAGAGCTGTATTTACCCTTCTGGAGGTGCCAAAACACTGAGACACGGTGCAGGAATTTTTGACGATGGAATTTCCGCCTAAATTTAATTTCCTTTCTTTGGTTCAAATAAAATCTTTCATTTAATTTTAATGTAGTGCTTTTTAGTAAATCCAAACTTAGCAGACTTAAGGCACGTCAACCTACATCCAGAAGTGAATTTTGCAATGTGAACCCACCGCTGGTGTTTGTGCGAGCGCCCCGCAACGCCTTTCAATTACCGCGTGCTCTCGGGGATGCAGGGACACGCAGGAAGAGTCAGCCTTCACCTTACAGCCAGGCTGGAAGTCCCAACAGGACACAGGATCTGAATGTCGGAGGTTCTTAATCTTGGCAGGAGTCAGCAAGTGACTTCTGCACTCCCACCACAAAAGGCCGTTTGCATGAGGGCTGGCGCAAGCTCCACTCCTCGGGATCCGATGTTTGTGCAGAACTGCCGTGACTTCCTCCTTCCCCCAAAGGAGGCAATATTGCAAACTGGTTTTATTTCCTCTGTTGGGCACATCACCCTAATTTACGCATACTTGCTCTGCGTTGTCCAGTTACTTCGTTAGACACTTCAGGGATCTGCGAGTCTCCTGTTTGTGATTCCTGCGTGCTCACTTGCTCTTGTAATTTGGGAGGCTCCTGAATATTTGAAAAAACGATGGCTTCATTTGTTTTTCCAAGTTCTTACTGAATCACTTGTTAGTGTACAAGTGACATTCCAGGCATCGGATTAATGAAAGCGCCTTTCTTCTCAGTACAAGTTATATTACGTCAGAAATTTCTCCACACGCACACCAGTTCCAGTTATCTGATTGATATACTTAGACATCACGCATGAAATATGCCTTTATTCGTGTATTTGTGTCTGTAAACTGAAAAGGACCCTTTATTCTGAAGGAAGAGTCCTGCAGCTCAGAGCTGAACTGTAAGGCTCTGTCAACAGTCAAGCTGGCCACGGGCCAAAACCCAGTCTTATCTCTTCAAGCAAAATCCGTGGAAGGAGCCACAATAGCAAATTTTGGAAAAAAAACTCACTGGTGATGTCACCGGCGAGCCTCGGCCAGCAGATGCTGGCGCTGCCCGCAGCCTGCTCTCGGCGCTGGGGCTCCTCTCGGTGTCCCTGGGGGCTCCCCGCTGGGGAACCCAATTGCAGAGTTTATCTGACCCCAAAACCACCCTCTGGGGGCTTGGCTCCCGGGCTGCACGCTCCGTGTGCTGCACGGCGTGAAGCAGAGGGGCCTGGGGTGAGCTGGTAGCAAACGGAAAAGTGGCCGGGAAAAGCGGTGAGAAAAGGCTCCCATGGGGCCAGCCCATCTTATGACCTGATCCCAAACCTGCTCTTTTTTGTTTCTGTTGTCCCTCCTGGTGTGGAGGCGAGGATGAGGATGAGTGTTTGTAGTGGGTAATTATCACTTGGGAGCCTCAGCCAGACGAGGGCACCATTGGGCTTGGGCACTGGCTCTACCTAAGCCCTGCTGGCCTTCAAGGCAAGACCTAACAGGTGGAGGAGAAACCGGTGGAGAACAGGTAGGGTGAAAATAACGTGCTCTGATGCCTGAGAGGAAAATCATGGACGTTACCTGTGGACCTGATGCACAAGGCTGTGGGAGCTGGGCTGTGGGAAGGGTCAGGGACCAGCTTGTTGACGTCCTGTGCTTACGAGTTGTCTAACAGCAGCTTGGCAGGCTTAGAATCAGAGATCAGAGCAGCTTCTGCTGCCCAGAGAGGTGCAGAGGGCAGCAAGGGGCTCAGGCTGTGGTCAGCTTCATGGCTGGATTCCCTCAGGCTGCAGGTGTCCTCCCTGCTGGAATCAGGAGCATCTTTGTCCTGGGCATCTCTGGTCTGAAGGCAAAATTTCAACTCTAGGTGCTGTTTTATTCACTCTTTTTATCCCAAGCATGCACATCTGGGAGAGTCTTTTATAAGAAATTGGGATGGGTTTTCTTTGCACGTGCCAAAGGCAGGCAGAGCTGGCTGTAGTTTTGACCTGGTAAAACACTGAGGAACAAGGTTAATTTTTTGTCAGTGTTCAAATCGTGATGTGGCCCATCACAGTTGGGAAGAGTTTGGTCAGAACAACCTTTATCGGCCCTGCAGCCATCATTTCAAGCCCCATCCTCAGGCTTTGGCTTCCTCTTTGGAAAGTCCCCGAGACGTAGAGCAGCCCCAAGGATCTCCAGCACCCACCAGCCATTAACAACCTGTGCGAGCAGACCCAGCGGAAAAGCCAAAGCCCATAGGAGCTTAATTTTTCTCCCACCCTTCCTCAAACTGGGCCACAGCTAATGCTAAAAGGGTTTTATGCTATTACTGCAAGAGTTGTAGGATAGAGCATTTAGGTCCCAAGCTTCCTATGTACTTCATTGCTTTTAGCACTCAGCTTGAAATATTTGTGCATCCTGTGCGAAAGCAAACCCTATTGATGGCCAGGAGGAGAGGCAAAGCCTTAAGTAATTTCTTACTAGATAGTCCAAAATAGGTGTGTGTGTAAAGAAAATTGATAGCAGGTCTGTGCAAATATCTAAGCGTAGGCGTGTAATTTATAGCACAAAGCGTGCTGGGGATACATAGACTTACTGGTACTGTAGGGAGCACAAAATAATTTTGATGCTCTTGCAACAGCAGAGGACTGGTTTTTCTTTGTCTTTTTTATTTTATTTTTTTTTTCAGCTGGGAGACGAATGAACTAAAATGACAGAGACAGAATGGAAAAAAATAAGCAGACTTGGATCTGGACTAAATATACTAGCAGGATAGAATGTTAATTTCACCCAGATTTGGTTTTGCTTGGGAAAAAAAAAAAAAAAAAAAAAAAAAAAAAACAAAACAAAACCAAAAAAAAAAAAAAAAAAAAAAAAAAAAAAACCAACACGTTGTCTCTCAGAGCTGTCTGCATCATGTAGAAATGTGGCACTTGCTCATGTCACTGTGGAACAGCCAGCTGTGGCCAGGTCAGCCTCGTCTGCTCTAATTAATAGCTCATCAGAGGTACCTCATCAGCAGTTGGCCTCTCTAAACACATGTGCTGCAGGAGAGTTACAGGTGAAGCTGAGAGACTTAATGCCAAGTTTCTTTACTCTGGCGGGCGTGCATCAGACATTGATTAAAATGGGAGTATTTTGGAAGTTAATCAAGAGTATTGAATCAATTAATAAGACACTTAAATGTCTTATTGCCTTAATATGTCTTAAATGTCAAAGTTAGCTGCAAACAGTTTGGTACCTTGACTGCTGCTGTAGCTGATTCCTGAGCTGATGAAGATTCCCAACCATCCAAAAGGCTCAGGTAATTAATGTTCAGCTGTGGCATTAATTGCTCTTAACCGTCTGCACCTTACTGACTGTGTGACCTCCTCCAATGGCACTTTTCAGGTGTGATTTAGAGAAAACCCAGAAAATTCCCCCCAAACAAGCCAGCTAAGGAACAATTATGATAGGAATACAAATGATAATCTGATTTTTTTTTGCTGTCACTAATTTCATTTCATACAAATAAAAAGGTGCTTCTTGAGTGTGGGGAGCAAGGGACAAACCTAACCTGAGCCTGGGGCAAGCACCAGGGGCTGGAATCTGAGGACTCTGAGGCTGCCTCAGAGCTTGGTAGGGAAAGATCGTATCCTACAGTGAGAGCATCTCTGTTTCACAGCAGTGAGGAACTGGGAAGGATGAAGAGGACCTTGGCTGTAAAATCCTACTGTCCTCTGTGCAGTGCTGGTCCGGCAGGGCAAAGAGCATTTGCAGTGCAGGAAGGGCAATTTCTGCTCTGCATTGCGTGCTGAAAAGCCTCATCATGCATGATGCAAGGGGGATGTCCAAAGGGGCCCTGACCTCCTCTAATAGCGGTAACATTAAAATATTCTGCTGCAAGATCACAGTGACATCTGAAACTTTCTTTCAGTCGTTTTCTTCCCCCTCCTTCTTTCTCATCTCTTTGGGTCTTTTGGCCCATATGTTGCTAATTTTCTGTCTTTTCAAAGCACTCTGTTTCATTTAAAGTCAGAATACATTCTATTCATCACCGTGAATACTAGGGAAAAAAGAGATCTCAAAGGTCAGTGTTCCCCTTAATATATAAAATAAATGAGCAAAGCGCTGTGTTTTTTCCTTTAGCTTATTACTTTTCCTAATCTACTTTTTAGCTCTACTGTGTGAGATCACAGGAGGGACTTAGCAATCGCTCCTAGAAAGGCGTTTAGATTTTCTGCAAAAAGGAGTCCCTCAAAAACGCATGCCTTTGTACTTAGATCTGCTGAGGCAGACTTCAGCCAAGCTAATTACTGGTCAGCAAGCTGGTGTGCCATGATGGTGACATGCACAGGCACCCAAAGGACTTCCCTTGCCAGGAGCCCACTTCCATTTGCTCTCCATCACAGTTACCCAGGGAAATGATTCCTCCTTTCTAAGGTGTTGCATCTAAACCACTGAGATCTGTGCAAGGGAAGATAAAGACAGAACACTGGCAGCTAGATTTCCGAAGTAATGATTACCGAGATGCCAGTTAAGCTATTACAATCATTTGAAGCTCAGAGGAACACGTGAGATGAGCTCAATTTTCACTTTCTGTTGTTCGAGAGGTGTGCTCTGTTTGTACAAAGCGATCCCAGGCCTGCATTTCTGGAAGGGCACGTAGAAGATGGTCCTGCAGCCCTCAGAGAGTTAATTATATCAGTAGCCCGCTATTTTCTTGCTTCTGTCCCATCTGCGATGACAAATGCCGATCTCCCCGCAGCTGTGACAGCGCCGCAGGCCTTGGGCAGCCCACACCTCCCCTCGCCGGCTGCATGACCCCGGGGACATGGCCAAGCCCCAGCCAGCTGCAGGGCCAAGTGAACCTTTCGTTACCAAACCTCAGACCACATGAAGGTGCCCGCGTTCGTGTTATGTTCTGAACTTGGGGTTCAGGCCAACTTAGTTAAAACATTCACCAAGACTCATCAAAACTCAGATCTTTGTAGGGAATCTGGGCCTGAGAATGGGACTAAGCCAGGCCTGGACTTTGGCTAGCCGGGAGGCGAGTGTTGGCTGGCGTGGGACGAGGAACAGAGGAGACAGTGGCAGGATTTCCCCCGCTCCTGGGCTGTGTTGCTGCCTCACACTGCAAGCTTGAGGACCCGTACCACTCCATATATGAGCCACGGGGGTGGAAGTGCTGGGGTTGCCCTGCAATTTTGCTGCCCATGGCTTGCTCAATGCATGGCCACAGTAGGCCCGGCCCAGGCCATGGCCTCCTCCCTGTGCGTCGGGCCCTGCGTGCTCCATCCTGCTGCGAGCTGACGTGGGCAGAGACCTGCTGTTCGTTGAGAACACTTGCACGGTGACTCCGCTAATAAATAATCTCACGAAAGTTTCCTTCAGCACTATAAGATGCCTACTTTCATCTGGCAGCGCTTCAGGGCTGGCACTTCATCAGTAGATGAACAAAGCCAAGTAATACAGTACAAGCAAAACTATTACAGTCTGGGGTATTTCCAAAACGAGGTCCCGACCAGAAAAAAATAAAATAAAAGGAAAAAGATGGAAGAAGTAGGCAAGGAGGGGCTTTAAAAGCTGTTAGCTTTGAGCTGTAAATTTAGTTTAAATAACTTTTCTGGCTGTTTTGAACAAGCGTAGAAGTTGCATATCAGCAAGTGAAAGTTTCTTGCTTTGCAGAACAGTTCCATCAGTCTAAATTAAGAGTGTTCAGTGGGAACCAGGAATGATGCTACTGAAGAAATCACAGCCTAAAAACCAGTTAGCAGGCAGCTGTTCTTGAATGCCTTTCCACCACGGGGCTATTTGATCTCTCTGGAGGCTGATACAAGCCCTGCAGATGGGTAATGGGTTCTTTTTGAACAACAGGCCTGCAACGTTTCTGCATCTGCAATTGAAAACACTGTGGCAATGAAAGGAAGCAGGGTCTTTTAGGTCTTGTTTCTGGCTCTACCACTAATTTAATGCATGACCTTGGGCAAGTCAAAAAGCATCTCTGACCTCAGTTTACCTAGTGAGAAAGTGGGAGTGGTAGCACTTATCAGCTGCTGCGGTATCCGAGATTTCACTCAGTGTGTTTCCTCAATCTGCTGAAACAAGTGAATCATCCTGCCCGCTGTAGGCAGCCTTCTGCCCTGCTCTGCAAAGCATCCTCTCCTTACGGGGCGCTGGTAACACGTGCTTGTAGCTCGGTGTTGGAGAGAGTTATAACCTGCTGCTGACCTCTGGCAGTTGAGCATTTCCAGGCAGCAAGGGTTGTGCTAATCCATCACGATGCCACTCGGCTGATCACCAGACTCTTTCCATGACATATCCTCATTGCTTTCAACCAAGAAGCAGAATTGTTCTTAGAAAAGCACATACACTTTAAAGCCTGGATTTTCTATCTTTTGCCACATTCGGCTTCCATACAATTAATTTAACACCCAGCTGGTAGTAAAATTAGGTGCTTCCTGAGCATTATGTTTTTTAAATTGCTTTCCTAATGCCTTCTGCTCTATCAGGGCTGTCCTGCTGAGGAAAGGGCTAATATCTCCTCCCAAACTCAACTTTTCACTCAGCATTGCTGTAGGAGAGAGAACAATATCCCTGTTGTAAATGTGGCATTTTATCAAAGATGCCCAACAGGCTCTCCAGCATCCTTACAAATCTTTGCGTCTGGAGGTGGTTTCACATCCCCAGGTTCTGGACTCGTTAGACCTTGCATGACATCCGGTTAATGGAGACACCATCCGCTGCGTATCCGAGGGCAGGGAGGGTGACTGCTCGGCCCATTTGCCACAAGGACAGGGAGGATTTTGGCGTCTAGCTTAGCACATTGTGGCTGCTCTCTGAAATGGAGATCGGATTGTGGCTCCGGGAGCTGTGAAACCAAACCGACTGGCAGGCGTCAGAATCTATAGCAAGTCACAATAGTTTTCCTAACCTGGAAGGGAGGGAAAGAAGGGCCCTACAGAAGACATCCCGTGTCTGATTACACTCCATGCGTCCACGGCTATTGAAGCTCTCTGATTACCCTGTTTGAGATTTAGCTGCAACATCCCATTTGTTACAAGCAGATATGTAAAGTCTCCTTGGTATTCAGGTTCATTTAAAGATTTACATTTTGTATTTCCTTGCTCTTTTTCTGACGATGTACATAAAACAGAATTGTAAATGTTTAGGAAAATCAAAGCTATTCTTAGATGCCTGCAATTCCACTAAGTTTGTATTCTTTAATTTGCGCCATGAAAGGAAAAGGAAATCTGGGAGAGGAGCTTGTAGTTTGCTTTTTGAGGTTTCCTTTACTGCATTTCCATTGAAACTTGGGGCTTGGAGTTATGTTTCCCAAGGCAGTTTCAAAGTCTTCTCAGCAACCATTCCTTCCAAAGGACACGTCTGCAGCCGCCTTTCATACCTTCTCACAGAGCTGTAGTGGAGCATTTTAAGGTTCATTTCAACAGAACCAACTTCAGCAGGTGCCCAGAAGTTCAGCTGGACTTGTCTACCTTGGTGAAATTGGTAAATTTCTGGGTAAAATTCTGCCTACCTTTTTTGTTTTGTTTTGTTTTATAAATGCTACCATTTTCAGGGTAGAAACCAATGCCAAGCACAGTGCTGAGATATTGCCATGGCCATAATAAAATGGATTCTGAATATTGTGAGCCAAAATGCCAATCTCTCTCTCTGCCAAGTACCTCCTAGTCCCGTTGGTACCCGCAGCTTTACTCCAATGCACACACTGGAGATGGCAAACCAGGGGAGAGCGGGAAGAAGCGGTTTCAGATTAGGATCTCTGGAAGAAAATCACTCCCTGGGTAAATCCAAGTGAGATGAAATCTGCCCTTCTTTTCTTCTGCTTCATGCACAGTCAATGTCTTGAGAAAGTTCAGCCCCACAATACTAAGTGGGAAGTGAAATGCTGAACACAGCTCCAAACTGGCAGAACGAGAATTTTTCAAAGGAATGAGAATTGCATTCCCTGAAGCCAGCCCCAGCACTGCTCTTGGTTCTCTGCTTCTGAATCTGAAATTAAAAAGAAGAAAAAAAAAAAAAAAAAAAAAGGAAAGGGAAAAAAAAAGAAACAACCCACCACCAACAAAACAAACAACAAACAAAAAACCACCAAAACCTGCTAGGAATAAGGAAGGCTGTTACTTCACCCTTTGCCCAGGTTTGCAGCTCTGTGGGAAAGGCAGGTTATCCAAACAAAAGCCTTGCAGAGGCTGTGTGGCTCGATGAGCAGAGCTCTGAAGTGGAATTCAGGAAAACCAAGCCCTCCTTCCTGCTCGGCTACCAGTCTGCTGGAAAAACTGAACGCTTTCCTCTCAACATGTGTGGTAACGGGAATTTCCAGTCCAGAGAAAATTTCTCATATCTAATATATTCCTCCGAATTAAATAAAATAAAATCGGAGATGTGGAATTTTCCACAATTGGAAAATTTCAGATCTGGAGAGCCCAAAGGCGAGAGCATCCCTGCCAGCCCTGCTCCTCTGCCTGGTGCTGGCTCAAGGTCCTGTGGCTGGGGCTGGGTGGTGAGGATGCAACCCGAGGAACCTGCTCGGAAGCTTGTGATGGGAACCAGGAGATAGAAATTTGACGTAACAGATCGTTTCTGGGGAAGATTGTTTTTCGATTCTCGTCTTAAACCGCAAACGTGCTACCAGCTGGCATGGAGAGCACGTGCTAAGGACAAACACGTGCGTGCCGTGTGGGACCTCACCAGCCACGTTTAGCGAGGGACCCTGTGAGCTTTGGCTGGGCTTTGGACAGAAAAAGGGTGCTGCGTGTCCCCCATCGGGCTGGCTGAGCCTCGCCGTGGGGCAGACGTTCAGCACATCTTGGTGAAGTTAGAGGAATTTGGCACGGTGCGTTACCTTCGCAAGTCAGCGCGGGAGGAATGCTTTGCACATATGAACTATCTCATGCTCACCAAAGCTCTTATTAGTTTCAGGCACTGGCCCCTGTATTATTATGGCCTTGATAACTTTATTAAATTCAGCCCCAGCTTATTCATCTCACAGAATGGCCCTAACTATTTGTAGATATTTTAAAGTAGCCATCCTTGCATCGTGATCGCTTCCAGACCTCGCTGAGAGACACGCATGTGTTTGAAATGCCTGCTTTCCTTCTCCATTTCACCATAAAGTAGCCAATTTAATTTTGCACAATACCATTTGATAACAACCATGTGTGTGCGTCTTCAACGTTTATATACTTCAGAGAAGGTACTGCTTGGTCAGTGTGAGATAATTTCACAAAGAAAAACGGAACCAGATGTTCCTCCTTTTCATTTGGCTTCCCAGTCCGCCTATCTCGTTTCTAACGTCAATCTCCACTCAGGTTTTCCATTACCTTGGGAAGGGGATATCTTTACACTTTATGTTTTCATTACCAGTGTGTCTGACAACGTGTGCGGAGTAGCTGAGGTAGATGATTATCAGCTTAGCACCTCTGAGATCATTATTAAACAGCAACGATGCCTGCAAAGAGGAAGGGCGTGGATGTGATCGCAGGGAGGAACCCTCGGGGGCTGCATCTTTTGGACCAAACCTGGACGGTGACAGGTCCTTGCTGTCGGGATGGCCAAACACCCCATCTCTGGGGCAGTGACACCCCGGCACCGCTGCAGAGAACAGGACTGAGCACAGGGACCTGCGAGCCTCGGTGGCCCAGCGTTGCCACTGCAAGGCTGTGAAGTTATAAACCATCTCATTTACGGGTGCTTTCACCTTGACACCTCCTGCTGTTAAGCTCCTTTATGAGAGCACCACTTTGTGATCCTCCAGTGACTCACTGGTCTTGTGACACCATGGCAGGCTGCAAATTTTGGCTGTCGTCCGCGTGCTGGCGGGACGAGAGGCCCTTGGAAGGAGGCCGTCACTGCAGGGAGCGTCCGGCCTCGCTCACAGCCGATTTTGGACCGGCCAAGCCGGGCAGGGACGGATGCCAGAGCAACGCCTGGCTCCTCTGTCCGATGGACCTCTGCGGATGGCTCAGAAGATCAGAGGAGAACTGCAGGAGGCTGTTGAGGGCCTCCAAGAGAAACCAAGTCCTCTGGCTTTGAGGGCATCGCGTGCTTTCCGCTCGCTGCTTTTCTTTGCCCCTTTTTCTTTTGGTTGGAATCTGAGCTCAGCGTGAGCCTCGCCTGTATTACTTTTAGCTAAATCACCCCAAATTTGCAGAAAACCTTATATAAGCGTAAGCTGATCTTATGAGTCATGCTCATTGCCGTGAATGCTGTATGACATATGGCAAGGCACTGGAATGGGACACATTCTCCAAGCAGCTGGCTGGAGTCATGCTAATCCAGTTAGTGGGTGGCATGTAGGCCAATGAGCAGAGGTCCTGCCGAAAGAAGTCCCGATAATCGCCATTTCTCAGGGACTAATCCTAAATGGCTTTGCTCCCTGGCACTGCTTGCAGTAATAACAGCAGGTGCCCATGCAGAAATCCCTTCCCCAGCACCTTCTTCATGTCTTTGCTTTCCAAGAGAGGAGTTGAAAGACTTCCTGATAAGGATACAGGAAAAAAAAAAAAAACACTATCAATTTTTTAAAAGCCTTTTTCTCTTGAATTGTCAACTGTCTGTGATTTCTTTGCAGTCATTAAAAAAGTAATAATTTTGTCACTCTCTGTGCTTCCAATCCGGTAACTTGTAGGAGAAGGCAACGCCGGCGGGGGCCTGGCAGGAAGGAAGGAGGGATGTTTGCTTAATGCATGCTTAACTGGCAATCATCTTGGCAAGTTCTTGGCCTCTCTGCAGTCAAGGTGGCTTTCATCACTGGAGTTATAATTTGTCTCTGCCTTCCCGATTGCTCCTTCCTCCCTTTCTCTCATCTCCCTCTGCAATCTACCTGAACTAAAACAAATCCAGTTCCTACCCCAGCACACTGAGATGCACAGCGCAGAGCAGTGCCTGATGCTGATTAGCGTGGTTGCAGCTCCAAATGTCCTGTGCCAGTGTCTGCTGAAAAGGAAGCGGTGGGAATGAGAGCAGTGACAGCGGTGTTCATACCCCTCGTACCCTCGTACAGCACCGCCAGGCTGGCTGTGACTTTATTCCCTTTGGGGCTCACCGGAGCAGCCACCCACAGCCAATTGTCCCATTGACTTCAGTGGATATCAGATGAGATCTTTAGCTCCCGAGGGCAGGATTATCAACCCGGGATATCTCAGGTGAGGCCTCAGTTCCACATTAAGGCATACAGATAAGGGAATGGATTTTTAAAAGGGTGAGTTCAGGTATTCAAAGGCTCCGCAAATTCTGTCTACTAATTTTGCTCACAAAATCCTCATCCTCAGGTGTGCCTCACGCGTCTCCAGGTATGCAGCTTAGGTGACCCAGTTTGGAAAACACAAACTTCAGCTCTCTGCCTCTGTCTGCAAAAAGCAGGTGAAGTACAGCAAGGTGTAAAACCTCACCAGGATGCTCTCGGTGCCACCGTGCTGGACCCGTGCACAACTGTCGGAGCCTGGACCTTTGGGTGCTGCTGTGCCTCGGGCTAGCGAGAGCACCAAAGGGTGCTTGTGCAAATGAAACACAGCAGGTGTTGTGCTGACTTTCACGCAGTTACAGGGATGTTACAGTCTAACCTGACGCTGTGTCATCCAGCGCTCTTTGAAAAGTCCTGGGGAAGTCTCTTTGAAAAGAGGCTGGATAAGATCTCAAAGCCCTCGCTGCTCCTCCTCACCCCACCACGATCCCGACGCCCCGGTCCGTATTTTCTAGGTCATCATCCAGGCATGGCTTTCTCTGCTGTGAAAATGCTCAGGTCATTTGTTAGTGACAACAAGGGATAGATCTTTTGGTGATGTAAATCAATGTCACTTCAAAGCTTCAATGGAGCGATACTTATTTACTTCAGATATCAGATCCTTATGGTTTGCTTTTATGTGTGTCAAAGTTCTTCTTTTTGAAAGGTAACATTTTGTTGCAAATTTCTATAATTAAGCCACCTCGTTTCTATGGCAATAGACACTATAAAAAATAATAAAATAAATATTCCAGCACCGTTTAATTCTGGCAATGCCAAGCTAAAAACCTTTCCATCATTGCTCATTATAAAGGCAGCAAAACGTGCTTAACAGACTATCTTATCAAAATTAGTGAAAACATTAAACTTCCCCAAAAACCCTTCTTTTGAAAAGTTGTTCTAAGCAAGTTTCTAAAATCTCAGAAGTATTAAATCCTCATTAATATAAGCTCAATGTATTTATGGTGTCAAAAATGTGTTTTATAAAAGCCAAAAGCAGAGTTGCACAAGTTGCCTCATTATCAATAATCTAGCATCGTCCCTTTTATGTGTCATTTCTTTACACAATATACTATCATTTATGACTTTTAGCAAATACATCATGGCAAAGGATTACTCTCATCAGAGGCAGTCTTTGAAAAGGATATGCTAATTTCTAGAGAGCAAGAAAACATCAAAACAGTGCCAGCAAATAGCCAAGGGACTTTCATGTCTTAATATCCTTCAGAAGTGCTTTATCTCCTAGTGCAACGTGTATCATAGTATAAACAGGAAATGAAACAGCCAAGGCATCAAAGAACCACCAGTGCATGGCTGTAATTTTAGATCAGGTTTAATAAAGGTTATCTGCAGCAGGCTAATCAAACAAAAGGGTGTATGTTTTAAAGCGCCATTTGATAATTTTCATTTAAGGCTCCCGATCAAAGAGATCCTAACAATGTCTTACTGACTCCAGATAGATCCCTTTGCCTCACTTTTCAAAGTAGCTTCGTTTATTGCTGGTAAAACTGGTTTTGATGTTCTAATTTTTTAGGTGGAGGAGAGATCAGAAACTGCTCTGGTTTCCTGTGCACCTTAATTTGAAAAGCAATAGAAAGAGAGCTGGGGAGGAAATGAGCAAACACAGCCAGGGTCAGGAAGATCTTGGGGTCATTTCTACAAGTTTGCAGTGACCATAATGCCCGGGCAGGGGCTCCCATCCCAGACAGGGATGGTTTCCATAACACGAGGAGAGGAGAAAAACCTGGCCAAGAGAGGGCCAGGCCCTAGACTAGTTATCAGGAAGGCAAAATGTACTGGAAGAGGCAGGAAAAAGAAAAAGGGAAAAAAAAAAAAAGGGATCTGGAGCTCTTCTTTCAGAGGCAAGGCAGAAGGAGGCAGATGGCTGCTTTGGTGCCACCCCAGACTTGACACTTGTCTGTCCCATCCGCTGGCACAGCTCTGCTGAAACCTTGGTTTGGTTGGAGTGAGGGTGGCTCAGGTGGGCTGGGATTTGAGAAGGGCGACACCTGAACGTGTGGTTCAGGAGTCAGCACTGGCTTTGGGTGCCTTTTCTCTGTATTCAGCCAGAGCCTGGCTGGAGGTAGACTTGGCCAAAGGTAGGGACCTTTGGTAAGGACCTAAGGTAAGTTGGTGTTCAGGACCCCTGAAAATCCAGGCAGTGTCTCCAAGGGAAAAATTTCTGTTATTAATAAAATAAAATAAAATAAAATAGAAAATTATAATATATTTATTTTTTTAATTTTACAAAATAACCCTTCTGTAGAACAAAACCTGCAAATTTTTTCCCCTTTGCTTATGGTTTATTTCTGGATTCCCCTTCAGGCCAGCTTTGCTTAAAGTTCCTGGAAAAATGGCTGTTTGATGCTTGCTGGAAGTGGAGCAATCCTCACAGTCGAGATTTGGAGAAGCCACCACCTTACAGCAAGGCCAAAGCACTTGTTTGGGATGCCAGGTTAGTCTTTCTCAATCCTAGTTTCTCTGTTATTCTGTCCAGGGAGCAAAGAGAGATGAGATTTTTTTTCCGTGTAGAAGCTTCATCAAAATTGTCATGTTTCTAGCAAGACAGATACGTTCGAGGAATGAAATATAGCTCAAATATTTGGTCAAAGCTTTCTGCACTATTCAAGCTCAGGAATGTTTCAACCTGGGTTTCATACAAAGGAGGCACTCCAGACTAAGCATGAGCTCTAGCCTTGAAAATTCAGGCACGAATACCTCTTGCAGGGGGCAGCAGGAGATGTACGGTGGGTAGCTGGGATGGCAGGAGAAGCCTCTGTGTGCCCACCCATCAGGTCCAGGTGGGTCTGGGTGCTTTGGGGAGAGCTCTGTGCTCTTCGGGACCAGTGGGGAGGGATGGGGCAGCGATGCCCTGCTGGAGGAAGGGGCTGAGCAGCTTGGTGCTTTCTGAAAGCCACTGTGCTTTGTGACTTGCATGTTTGTAAAGCTTGTTGTTATTTTACATGTCCAGATATCCAAAGCACCACAGGGGTTAGTTCTAAAGAAAAATCCAAATAAATAAAAAATTCACCCTTGGGTGCACTTAATATAGTTGGTAAGAAATGTGCTGACTCCCAAATAGTCTCCTTCCCACACACTTCACGAAACACTAGTTTTATACATATACATGTGCATATATTTCCTGCTGTTGCTCTCTTAAATATTTCAAAGTATTCTTATGAACAAATATACTTTTATCGTGGTATTTGTAGGAGTGCAAGACCTTGGTTGTACCCATTCAGCCTTGCTTTGCTTCTTTTCCTTTTCAAGTAAATTTTAAATTACCAAAGAAGTGCTGATAGTCACAAAAATCTAGTTATTGGCCATGAAAACTCAACCATAAGTAATCACCCCAAAACCGGTCCCATGAAATATTCATGTTTCAGGAACGCAGCTCCGTGCAGGGCGGCCTCTTCCGATAGTAAATGCTTCAGGAAAAGCAAAATGGTGATTCCTCTGTTTTGAGGAACGAGAAAGCTGCCAAACCGTTTGGCAGAATAATCTGTTAGAAAACAAAAAGCAGGGCTCGCTTCTCATTAAAAACCCCCAGCGAGAGGGAGGCTGCTGTCCAGGCAGCATCCTCCGTCCCGCCTCACCATCGACCTTCGCTGTACCTGCAGCTGCCCCAGATCCCTCCCCGCGCTGGATTACCAGCTCCAGTGCAGACACGGATCAATAGCGACTGAAGGCTAGTAATGACCAAGTGTCAGACACTTTTTAGCAGCTTATTTGAACTAATATTGGTACTTCCTAATCCCGTTATCAAAGGATTCCATGAAAAACACCATGACGGTTGGTACGAATTGCCAACCTTTCACAGATTCGTATATGTGAAGCCAGAGGAAGCCATTCAATAATCTTTTTCTGCTGACCTTTATTTCATGGGCCATTAAATTTCATCCATATCAAGTCTGGTAACTGGTGTCTGACTAAGGTGCAACTTGTGCTTGGCAAGAGTATATCTTCAAAGAAGGAAACCAGCCTTGGTTTGAAGACACTGGAGCTGGAGACTTCACCGCCCCTTGGCAGTTTTGCTCAGAGGTTATGACAGTTTATTTCTGGGCACTCATCTGCCCAAGGAAGTTAACTCAGGGCAAGGGAATGTGTGCAAGCAAAGCCAACAGTCTCTACTTCCTCTGCAGACACAAACACGGGCACAAGAGTCATTCAAAAATACTTTACAATGACTGCTATGTCTACGGGCTTTATTTTGAATTTGTCTGCCTTGGGTTTCATCTATCAGTCCCCTGCTAACCAAAGAGCTGGGTGTTTGATGCTGATGTGCTTTCTTCAGGCCTCATCCCCACCTTCTCCTTAATAAAAGTCCCCAGGGCTGGAGCGTGGCGATTTCTCATATCACCTCCAAATGTTTCTTGTCTGTTTTGTGTTGGCCAAATCAGAGAGTGGGCGAACTCCTGGCCTGGTTGCATTCAGAGCAACTGAGACATTTCTGTTGGCTCACACCTGCCTACCAACCCCAGCTCACCGAGCTTGGAAGATTTTGCTTCATGGCCATGGGATGAGCTTCACTCCATAGAGGACTCACACGAGCCCCATGCAGTGCCCAGACACCTCCTTTGCCCTCCAGCCTGATGTTCTCCTCCCAGGCTGTGGCCCCCGAGTGCCACCAGCAAACGAGACAGACACCACGTCATGCCTGCGTTTGTCATGTGGCCGTCTGCAAAGTTACTTACCAGAGCCACTGTTTGCAAGGCTGGGGATCTGGCTCTGCCTGGAAAGATCATTTAATAAATTTTGAGTCGTGCCTGTGTGCAAGCAGGGCTCTCAGGCCATGCACATGCAACGCGGGGTCTGGGCCGTAGCAAACGGCTTTGCTCAAGATTTGTCTGTGACCTCTAGACTTTGGGAAAATGTGAACACAAGCTGGCAGGTGGCAAATAAAATATACATGGTCCAAAACATGCCTGAGCTCAGCAAATAGTGTGCCTAAGTCCTAAAATTATCCAGGGCAGTCTCCATAATCTTTATGGGAGAAAATTAAGTCTTCAAAGCAAGAAGGAATTTAAACTATCCCTGGTTCAAAGAAAATTGCCACATGCCGACAAACATGAAGAATGATAATATTTTGCTAAAGCCCCAGTAAATCGTTGTGTGGTTTCTCTGCATTTCCTTTCCCATTGCCATTCATTGCTCATGCATCCACATTCACACTGGGAGGTGAAGGAGGAGAAGCTCCCCGTTGAAAAGATAAGAAAAAACCAAAACATTTTAATTTGATATGATGCCCTGGGATATGGTTTTGACCAAGTAACGCTGCTTCCTGTGCAGGTGGCTTCTTCCAGGTGTCTTTGGAGCATTTGCCGAGTACCAGAACATCCCAAGCTAAACAGAAGCCATCAAGCACCTTATCAATCTGTCACATTAACAACTGTAATTAAAAGCATTAAGCAAATACACTAAAAGCCTCATTGGGAGGGTGCTAGAACCTGCGTATGCCTTTGTGTGCATGTAATTGCTTCAATTACAGTTCTAGGTTGTTAAATGTCTGTATGTACTCGGGGAACATGAAGGAAAATAAGAAGGGCCAAAGAAATGAATTTTTGTGGCGCGATGTTGAAGTGTGACAACACGCTGCTGATGCCCTCTTAGTGGCAAAGATTTTCACATTTATTTCAATTAATTCCAATTTAGTTTGGTCTAAACAGTGACAGAGACAGATTGCACACACCCAGCAACTGACAGGAGTCAGTGGTTAGCACGAGGTTAACGTTCAGTTGTACAAGCAGCGGTAATTGAGCAATAGGACCAGAAGAGCTCAGGCCGATCCAGCAATGCCTTACTTGCAGAGCTGCATACGGAGACACTGCATCAGCAAAGTCAGTTCCCATTACGCTGTTTTGCCCTAAAGGAGCTTGGCTACTTTGGCAGCGCAGATGACATTAAACAGATGAAGAAGAAAAATGGCTCAAATATGATTATAATACATGTGCGTAGCTGTCACAGCCCCCTTTCAAATTGCACCATATGAAAATAACCTCATCAAAACAGAAAGACTTTTAGGGCTGAGGTTAATTGCAAAAAAAGCTCTAAATAAAATAATCAAAAGGCCCCAAATATTGCCATCGGTGCGAGCCAGCACTTCGCTCCGAACTTTATAGAACAAAAAGTTTGTTCTGCACTTGCAAACCTTGCCATAAAAAAAAAAAAAAAAGACAAATCAAAACTTTCTGCTGGAACAACTCAATAGCTGTGTTTTAATATGCACCAGGTTGCTTATTATTCATGCACCAAAACTTCTGTCGCTAGCAAGCTTGAAGTCAAGCCCCAGCTCATCCACAAACGATGTCAGGCAAAGAGAGCCACATCTGGACCCAGCGCTAGATCCTCCCCTATGACATTCTGTAGAGGTGCTGAACAAAGCCCCCGATCTACCTCCTTTAAACTTTGCAGATATTTGAAGGTGGAGCTGAGCTTTGCTGCCCCCTCAAAGCTCTGTCCATAAAGCTGGGCATCAGACTGCACGGGGCTGTGCATCTCACTGCAAAGCTTACAGCCCTCGTGAAGGGCTATGAATTTTTATTTTTATTCATGGCTATGAATTTTTTCACACGTGTGCAAGGAGCACAGGCCTTCAGAGAAGATTTGTGGCCACCTCGCGTGCGGTTTCCCCTCCCCCTGGTGTGAGTGTGAAGCTGGGTGAGACTCAGAAGCTCCAACAGAGTTTTGCTTTCAGAGTTGGGTTTGTTTAAGTGACTCGAAGCGGTGCTGAGCTGCCTGGATCGAAGCCAAGAGAAATGTTGATGCAAATCCTGCAAAGTAAACCTACCCCCTCCCCGAGTCACGTGCAGCTTAATTGTTTTCTATTTTATTTCACGCAACATCCCCAATCTATCAGTGTGACAAGCAACACACTGCATGGAAGCACTTCTGATTTTCTTTCTGCAAGGCTGGAAAAATCTGCCTTCTGGCTCTCTCCTGTCCAATCCCTCGTGCTTACATTTTTAAGAGGCTGGATAACAAAGTTGAGCAACTGAATCAGCTTGGAGACCAAAAGTCCCCAGCGTTTATGTTAACTACTCCATATATGACTCTGAAACTAGTCCCTGAAGTTTGACTTGGGCATCCTCTTAACCTCCCATCCCTCAGCCCAAGACAGCTTTAGCTTATTACATCTCTCCATCCGGCAAATCCCCCTAAATCTGCTCTTCTTCCTCACTCTTTAGTAAGATGCAGGGGAAAATGGCCTGACCAGCGAGTTTTGCCCCCTCTGGTTTGTTTTTACCAAATCCAGAAGTTTCCCACCAGCAGCTCATTGATTCCTTAGCACCAAACCATCGAGCTGTGAGGGCTGCCCTTCGGAATCTAAAGCTACAGGCTTGGCAGGGCTAAGGAGGAAGGCAACGATCCAGCACCGGGAGATGCAGAGGCTGAAGAAACACAACTGGAGAGCTGACCACAAGCTGCCACCGCGGCATCTCCCCAGGTACTGAGAGCATCTCCTGCAGGCAGCTCTGTTTCTGGCTGCAGCAGCGTTTGTGGCATTCCAGGCCAAAATTCCTCTCTCCTGATGAGGTGGAGCATCGTGTTTGCAGGCTGCTTCCTTCCAGCACTTTTGGCCACAAATGGCCCGGAGCGTGAAGCTGGCACACGGTTCCACAGCCAAGCTTTTGGGACGTGAGACTGTTATGTGGTCAAACAGAGGGAGGGCACAGAAAGGCTATTAAGGCGAGGAAAAAGGGCTCTGGGAAGTAACATAATTGACTTCAGGCTTCACCCAAGCTGCTTATCAGCAACCAGAAGAGGCACCGTGTAACATGGCCAACCGCTCTTCCCACCCCTGTCCTGCACCAGGAGGTGGCAAGGCAAAACCAGTTTCCCCTGAACCTCTTAGCACCGATCAACCCCTTCCAGCCAGGGGCAGCCAGATTTTTATGCTAACACTTCGGGAGGCGGATTGGGCAGAAATGCTTCTCTCAGCTCTATGTGGGTTTGTTAATTAAAGTAAATGCTCCCAGCTGGGCAGGCAGGGAGTGCTGCTGGGGCTCCCTCGGGATGCCTGGCAGGGAGACTCCTCTGGCACCCGAAGCAGTTGGTCTTGTAGCAATGTGGCGGTTTTGGAAGGTAAGGTCCTGGATTTGTTCTTCCTTTTAATGAACTTTGTGGGGGTTAAAAGCAAAGTGTGGCTTCTGTTCTTGATGTAGTCCTTATCCGCTTGGTATTGGAGGCACCAGGGAGCTTGCTGCTTCTCTGGGTGCTGCAGGAGCCGGGGCTGGTGGCTGCTGCATTTTGTTTCAAGTGGGAGTGGATGCAAATAAATCCTGCTGTTTTGATCCACGTGGGTGACAGCAGCCCTGGAGGTTCGAACTAATGCTAAGAGCAAACTTCATTAAACTCGCTGCGTGTCATGTGGCTTTCGTGCGAAGCTATAAACCACTGGTGGTGCCTGTAGTTTGCTCCGTGTGCTTACAAACCTTAGGCTGGACTTTGGGTTTGCTTGTCTTTGGGATGTGTTGCCAGTCTTCTTGCATGCAGGTCGCATGCATAAATACGTGCAGTTTTTACTACCGAAGTGCCTGACCTTCTGAAGGTTTTACTGGAGCAGATTTTTTTTTTTTTTCTGAAGGTTTTACTGGAGCAAGCTTTTTTAGGATCGACTTGCAAGGGGTTTGATAGGGCGCAGGAGGAGCGGGAGGAGCAGCCTGGGAACCACCCAGAGGGCTCTGACTTCTCCTGGTTTGTTCAGAGATGCTGGCTGCGTAACAGTCAGCGAAATGGGCCGTGTTATCTGGGCGTGAGAGATCAAGATACGTTTCAAGAGCTGCGGAGAAGCTAGCAGGAAGATCGGAGACAAGGGCCTTGGTTGGAAGAGATTAAAATGCTTTTGTGGGTTTGGTAGATCAAGGACCTGTTTTGTTTTAATTGAATTTGCTCCTAAATTTGTCTATCAGTGCTATACGAGCCATGAAACGCACCTGTGGGCTGTATGAATCAGCTGAGAAGGGATGCGATGCATTTTGCCAGCCTTGATGCTCTTCAGAGTACGTGCTTGTTTTGGCTGCTGCGAAGAGCTCTGGGTTATGACAACACAGAGGGGGCATTTCGGAGCCATTAGTGACATCTGCAGCCTCGCAGGAATGTGTCAGATAGTTAATTATTGTGTTGAAATGTAATTCTATCATGCCGCAACATAAGTAGTTTGTTTGGGCACTCTTTCCTCCCCCCTCGCCGAAGATAAAGGAGTTAAGCTTAATCATTAAATCTCCATCTTGATCCATGTAGGTCACGCACCGAACCAGAGCCAGATAGCACAGCATTTAGCAACCTTATCTCCCTCACAATAAAGAGCAAGCAGGAAGCTGACTCTGTTGTCTGCGCTATTTTTTAATATACATTTATTTAAAGAAAAGCCATCTCAAAAATGGTGGCGCAGGGGGGGAAATGTTCCAAACGGCAGCTTCTGTAAACAGGATGAAATCAGATAAAGAAATTACTGTAAAAATATTGCCTCATCTCTAAAGCTCAGAACTTTTTTTTCTTTTGCTCTTTTTTATCTTTGAGAAAGATAATGAAAGAGGAAGCTTGAAACCACATTTCCATTGATGTTTGAATACACAACTGCTGGATTTAAGAACTGGAGGAGATCAAAGAGAATGGTTTTCATTCCGATAAAATTATAGCAGTTCTGGTATAGGGTGATGGGCTCATTTATGAACTCTACGACGCAAATAGTTGTTAAGGCACCTCTTTTTTTTTTTTTTTTTTTTTTCCCCTTTCCTTTGCTAAGAACTAAATGAGAAATGCCTGGAATTCCTAAGGATTAATTAGGAGCGTGGCTAATAATGTTATAATAGATACATACTAACAGTGTATGTCTCTCCAAATACTCTCTGGGAGCACAAAACATCTGTAGGATCCGAAGGGAGCAGGAATGTCTGTTCATTGCTACTGTATATTGCAGCTCACATGACGTGAAAACTTAACAGCATTAGGTTACAAAAAGCGTGTATCCTGACACCATGCTACGGTGATTTAACTTTTTATTAACACATAATCTGACATTCATTACGAAGTATAAACTGCAAGCCATTCATGTATGCAGAGCAAACACAATTATTTATCACGTGCTATGTTATGTTTTCGAATTGTGCAATAAAAGTAATCAGAAAGGATCTGTAAAAAAAAAAAAAAAAAAAAAAAAGGAAAGAAAGAAAGAAATGCATCTCTGATTGAATGGGAGATCTGAGGCTGCGGTCCTGTGGGACATCCAGGAGGAGTTCCTGTGCCTGTGGAAAGATGGAAAGATCTGGTGACCTGGGCAGGCTGTGCTATGGCTGTTGTGAGATTTTTGAGAGCTCAGGATTGTATCGGGGCTTGTGTCTGCTGCAGCGTGGTAACCTCACATTTGCATGCCCTGGGGATGTGAATGTGCTTTAACGCAGTTGATGCAGAAATGAATTTGTCCGTGCCGGTCATACAGCCTGGCTTGCTCTGGAATCCGGTTTGGGGGATATTTATCCGCTTTTCTCATGCTTCAGAACTTGAAGTTTCACACAAACAGTCTGCATTGATCACGGTGCAGATGGGAAACGGGAACTTTCAGAATTAGTTTTTGTCTATTTTGGTTTGTTTGTTTTTTGTAATGTATTGAAACAATTGAAAACAAGCCTGACCATCTCTGCTGTGGACAAAGAAGGAGGGGGGCGTGCCGGGGGTGTCTTTGGCTGTAGGACACCAATCCACATGGAAATCCGTGTCCATAATGGCTGGTGTTTGAGCAGGTGATGGGAAGGAGCCTCTTCCTCCAAACAGTTGCACGGTTAATGACAATAATAGACAGGGGTTTAATTTTCTTTTTATTTCATGAATCTGCCAGGTTTCCTCTCCCTTGTTGACTGGAGCCTGATCCAGTCTGTTGGCTCAGCACCACCTCCCCTCCGTTCCCCGTTAATCTCTTTATTAAAACCTTGAGCAGAGCGTGGTTCTCATGGTCTCGCCTCTGCCAAGTTGCTTATCAGATGTGGCTTGTGCCTCAAAGAAGCAGAGAAGTGGGCAAGGTTTTACCCTGAATTATTTTATTTAGTTTCCTTTGCTGGCCAAGTGCCCTGTGTGACGCCACGCTGGGCTTCCCAAAAGAAAGGAAAATGTTACTTCAACTTAAAAATAGCTTGCGTGCACTGGGGGCATAGAGGACAGCTCAAACAATTAAAATGGTGGTTATCCAAGTCATGCCTAATAAAGTCACCTGTGACTTGTTGAACCCAAGTTAATGGCCATGAAATGCGTGGTTAATAACAGACCAGCCGTTAGCCTGATGGGTGATGAGCCACAGGGAGCTGATGGAAGGCAATAAATAGTAGCACATATTTGGCAATTTAAACTGTCACTTGAAAAAATTGATCCCTCTGTTGACTGTGTGAAGTTTATATTTTACTTTTAATATGCCTTCTAAGAGCTTTTTGCTAGCTTGAACTTTCAGTGAGACTAGTCCAGTATTCAGAGCTAAGCACTGAGATTCCCTGATGGTGCCAGCGCCTGTGCACGGAGGCCTTGCGGCCACTTTTGGAGCTGGCTGGAAGTTAGCAAGGCATCCCTGGGTGTCCATCCTGCTCAGTAGGAGCTGAAGGAAGAGCAGAGATGGGACAGAAAACTAAAACTGGAAAAAGGATGTTGAAAGAGTGGGCAGATAGGCAATAGGACAAGGTTAGGATGTGCTCAGAGAGGTACTCGTGGCTGTCAATGCTGTGAAACGCTCCAGGAATCAGTAGGAGAAATGCCCGAGCTGACTTTGCAGATCCTTGCGCTTGCAGGTCTTGAACTTAGGATGTTTTTGCCCTAAGAATGATGGGGCTGTTAGAGAACACAACGCTGCCAAACAGCTTTCCATTCCACTTGAAAAGATGATTTGTTTACAACTTCCCGAACCACGTAAGTCTAGTGCAGGAAGGCAAACCACTTCACAGATGCTGCAGCAATGCTCAGCGATGAACCTGCAGCACGTAGCAATACCTGGTGAGCCGCAGGTATTTCTGATTCCCTGCGATCCCCCGTCAGCAGGGCCGTGCTCACCTGGCATGGAGAAGCAGTTCCCTGAGCTCTCCTACCTGGCTGGATGCTTTGCCATCCAGTGGGCACCATGGCAGAGCAGTGGGGCTCTTGGTGGCATCTGGTAACACTTGCTGGCCCAGGTTTTGCTTAAATCTCATGAGAAAGACTGAGAAATTAAGAGAGAAAACACCAAAGTAGAAGGGATGTGGAAAAATCCTGTCTCTGTAGGGGTTTTGCTGTCATCTGAGGACAGCGGGAAGCGTCGAGTGGACTCTACCCTGGCAGAGTAAAGCCCCAGCATGGGAAAGCTGAGGTTTCTGAACCCAGAAGGTGACTTTAGCTTTCTTTTCCATTGCCATCTTGTGAAACTCTTTTAAACTGAAAATAGTGCTTTCTTCTGGCTGCAGAATGTAAAACAGCCTTCCTGGAAGAACTGAGGAAAAGTGCGGCACTTGGCGAGGTTACTTTGGTCACTCAGAAATTGCTGACATGTTATTCATTGTTCCTTATCTAACATCTATACACCTCTTTTTTTTCTAGCTCAAAATGATCTATAGTTTTTCTTTTTTTTCTTTTTTTCTTTTTTTCTTTTTGTTTAATCTATTCATATGCTTAAAAAAGCCGGGGCCATTAAGCAGTCATTAATTATTGTTGTCGTAGGTGGCTGTGATGTTGTTGTGATGAAATATGCATTCGCTTGTACTTGCAAACTGTAAATGTGCGTGCGTTCATCATGTAGGCAGCGTGGGCAGGGTGGTGGCTATGTTGTTGTCTCTCAGAAAATACAACTTTTTAAATATTTTGGGTTGTGTTCACACCTGTTAACAAGGCTGACTTCCCCTGGGAAGGGTGAGCTGCTGCGTGAGGAGGAGGAGGGCGGCGGTACCCAGCAGGTGGGTGCTGCTGTCCCACAGCTCCTGGGGATGGGGCCATGTCCCCTCCACCACTGTTAGCCTGTCCCGTCCCCTGCCTGGGGACACATCAGCTTTCTCTCCACAAGCCTAGAGGATGTGGCTTCTGCCTCATTTTGCAGCAACCGAGTGCTGTCCTCGCTGAGCAGGGTGGCCTGGTGGCTCCCCCGGGGTGCTCGGGGCTAGAGGCTCAGCCTCGGGACAGGAGCGGCATCAAACCCAGCCTGAGCATCCTGCTGCTTTCACCAGCTCACGCTCCTCCTTGATCGTAAGCACTCCTCTCGCTGGCTGTCACATCACAGGAAAGCTGCACATCATTCACTGCCGAGGTCTTTGAAGGGGCTTGGGAGAAAGGAGAGACCCTGTGGCTGCCCCCCAGCAGCTCCCCCGAAGCTGAGCGCAGACCTCTTTGGGTGCAGACACCTCCACTTGGTCCCACACCGGCCACATCCCCCCAGAGAGCATCCCCCCAGGGGGCCAGGGCAGGCTCCTGGTCCTTGGGTGCTTCCTCTGCATCCCAAGCAAGCCCCTGGGGGCAAACAGATGCAGAGGCGGTGCTGGGGCTGGAGGAGGAGCAGCACCGCCAGGTCCCTGTGATCTCCTCGTGCTGTATCTTCATCTTGAAGCGCTTACAGAGCGCTCTTAGAAGTGCGTTTTCCATATAGATTGTCCACCTGAGGATATAGGATCCCTTTGTAGGCATTACTTAATTTAATTAAGTTTCACCGTGCTTCTTTGAGGCAGGGAAATGATACTCTGTGGGTTTTTTACACCTATGTAAACTGAGGCGCAGGGGTTACGCATCTGCGGGAGCGTCCAGAGGCACTTTGCAGGAGACCTGCTTTTGAGGGTAGTGTTTCCTCAGGAAAGAAGAAAGAGAAGTCCTAAAAATCAGGAGGGGAAAATGCAAAGCCAGAAAAGCCTGAGAAAAGGGAAAATAATGTTTCGGAAAGCTACAGATTGAAGTAATTTTAAATAAAGCATTTGGAAACAAAGTGCAGCAGTTAGTTTAAAATTAAAATCTTCTGGTGGGGCTGTGGGGTGGGGAATAGGTTCTGCTTCAAACACTGCCGTCTGAAATGTGGGTCAGCCCTAGCTTTAGGAAGGACCAGGAGGATTTTCAATGTAAAATTAGAATTGCCAGAAGGGAAACGAGCGTAAACATGGGGAGAGTGGGGAACCCGTGCTGGGGAAAAGGAGAGGGTCCGAGATGGGGCCGTAACGCGTCCGGCTTGGGAGAATCCCCAGCCTTGCATGGAAAATGAGTTTTGTTTAGCTAAGCCCCAACTCAAACACACTTGAAAATTCAGAGTTTTACCAGCCTGGTATCGGGCTGTGAACAAGTCGCTATTGTTCGAGCGAAGAATGCCGCCCCTGTCACCCGCGCTTCGGGGCTGCGGGGCTGCTGAAGGCAGCCTGGCCCCTCCGAGCGAGGGAGGCACGGCGTGGGTTTGGGGTGAGGCTGCCTGCATTAAAAACACCAACATTTATACGTACAATAAACAATGTCAGCCCTTTGTCTTGCCCTGCCCGCTCCCCTTCTCCCCAGGGGCCGATCCGGCACCGCTGGGCGACCCCGGAGCTGCGGGGAGCGGCCGCTCGCTGCTTCGGTGGTTTGGGAAGTGCCTTTTCCTGAAGGAGACTTGAGAAGGGGAAAAAAAATGAAGGAGAGGAAAGCGAGGTGAGACCTGGGTTGTGGGAGACGCCGGCAGCCAGGACCTGCTGGCTGGGCACCGCTACAAAACCCACGAAGGGCAGGAGCTGTCCTGCCTCGAGGGGTAGCCCAGTAGGCTTGGCTGGTGGCCGTGCTTTTGGAGCTCCCCCAGGGGTATCTCCTCTGCGTGCTGCTCCTCCAGCTTCCACCTGGGCTACCCCTGAGATGTGAGGTGAGACAGTAGCACTGCCTTGTGGGGTGCGGGTCAGCTTCCCTATGGGGTGAACCCAGCTGCTGACACTTTCCAGGCTTGTTTATAACTTATAAACGACTTAAAAGTGCACCTCCGCTGCAGGAAAACGTCATCTGGAGCAGATCTGTCACCATGGTAGTGGTGACATGCTCCCACAATGGCAGTCATTTAAAAGGACCTAGAGATGATACCATTAACAGTACCCAAAGATGATCCCAGTAGAGCTGTTCTCTTCTTTATTTTATTCTAAAATAAACTAAAATAAATATGGTTGTGGGGTGCAAGTGGGACATGATAGAGTCAGGGGAAAGGTCCAACCTTCCCAACACCACTCCTGTAAGTCGCCCAGGAGCAGGCTCCCTCCACCAGTATGACCAGTCCAGCTGGGGACTGGCAAAGGGAGGGCTCCAGTCCCATCCACGAGGCTTTTGGAGCTCCTCGAGGGTTGTGTGGTCCACGCAGCCCCCAGCCCTCACGTGGAGGCTGCAAGACTCGGTGTCGCTGTGGGATGGGGAGCGTTAAGGAGTGAAGTGCTGCTGGTCATCGCTTTGAGGAGCAGGGGGTTTATCTGTGGGTAATTCATGGCTCACTGAAGCCGAGGAAAAGAAAGCGATAATTGAAGCTCGTGCCCATTTAGAATACCTTACATCAGAGCTGAAGAACTGAAGCTGTTTTTTCCATTGCAGAAATTATTTGGCCTTGAACCACACAGACCTCACTTGCTATTCTGCAATTGAAAAGAGCCTTTTGTGAGGATTTTTTAAAATAATTACTACAAAGCACTTCAAGAGGAATTCTGATTGTCGTCTATTTTTCATTTCATGCTTTCATGACATTTTTGTTCAAGGATGAATCTTTTATGAAATGTCTATTTTAGGTTACACCCTCCAGAACCTTATTATTTGCCTTAAAAAATCCGTCATGGGCAGGAGCATATTCTTTAAGCTCTCCCATTAGTATAACTAAATTCATCAGAGTAATATCACTATTCATGCAAAATAGGTGTCGTCTTTCTTTTAAACCTCTTGGCAAGTGGTTAAACTGATTTTAACAAGTATGCACTGCCAACTTCTTAAAGCCTTGAAACGTCTGAAGATTCCCAGGCTGCAAAGGACTATTTACATGGTTAAAATTATACACATATCCCCTCTACTTAAAACTGTCCCCTCATCACATAAGACCCTTGCAAATCCATTCTGACTTCAAAAGGAGGAAAAGTTCCTCTTCCATGAATTTTTTTTTCCTCCTCTTAGCACAGCCTGGGCTTTCCAGGTTGCAAGAGCCACCAAATGTAGCTCGAGGGCCAAATCTAGGTTTTTGCTCCATGGGTGCTTCTCTCAGCGAGAGGGAAAATTAATGAAAGGTTGTCTATTTTTAAAGCCTATTGAAAAAATAATTTTAGAGATAAAAACCTGAGATTTTAGGTATCCCGCTGTCCATTTTCGTAACATATATCCACTGTGAAAACGCAGCAAATGACGCCACGAAATCCTGTGGGACGCCTTCTAAGCTGATTATCGGGTTTACAGGTTGCACCTCCACCCTTTGGCTGTCCTTACACCTCTGCATCCCAGCTCCTTCGCCACCGTCCCTGCAAGGAATAACTCCTACTGACCCCGCTGCTCACAAAAGGAGAACTTCAAAGTTGCATCCTCACTGTAACATCATGGGAACTAATTGTGGTAATTCATAGGTATATCCAGGGAAGAGTATTTGCAGGCTTATTTGGCCAAGAAGCAGAGAGCCGTGCCGTGGCTAGCACAGCCAGTTGTAGCTACGCGGGCAGAACTTCCTCAAAGTATCTGCAACCACCCCATGGAGTAATAAATCTGAAATGCCGTTAAAAGATTAAAAGAATTGTTCTCATCCGAGATCTCCGGGTTATTGGAATGTGTTTGGGGAACTGCTTTGGCCTGAGCTCTCTGTCTTTATTACCCTTCCTCCTGGCCCGAAGCACTCCTGATAAATTCATTGCAGTTCCCGGGAAGGTATCGGGCTGCAGGCAGGGAATCCCACATTTGCTCAGGATTCGTGTCTTGTCTCCAGTCCTCTGGTGGAGGATGTCTGAGTGTCAGGAGGTTGCTGTGCTGATCCCAGCACCAAGAAAGGATTTGATGACGTGGTCTGGCACGGGCATCATACAAGCTGGTGCACCTACTACGTGTGTAGTGTTTCCTGCGTCCTGTTTTATTTTCTAACTGTTTTGAGCTGAGGCAGTCTGCAAAATGGAGTAATGCTTCCAGGAAAGTGCTGAAAGTCAAATGCTAGGAACGTTTGTGTAAATCCTTTCAGTTTTCTGTCTTGTATTTGCAAAATTGAGATGCCAACAACTGCCTTGAAGTCAAAAGTTGTTAACATCTCGTGTTTTGATTTGGGTCATTGTTGAAAATCTGTATGCATATGCACACACGTAATGCGGTGGGGAGTGGGCTAAACGGTCAACCACAAAGCACGGATCCAGATTTGGATCTAAATTCTTCTAAAGTTCAGGAGTGCTCACATCCTGGGAGCTGGTTCAAAGCCATCTCGAGCTTACAAATTCCTGTCTGGTGCACTCGCTGCTGTACCTGTCTGACTCGAAGAGCGACCAGAGGAGTATCTTTCTTGCGAGCCTCTCATTAGAGAAAATATGAATTACAGAAAGTAATCCAATACCTACCCAGGCTTGCTGCCATGCTCCTTTCCCACTTTCTTCAAAGGAAACTTATCCTGCATTTTGTATGGATCCAAACCAGCACACAAAAGGAAGCGTGCACGTTTGTCAGCCCAGCGATCAGATGGGGAGCTGCAGGAAGGGATTGCAGAGATGCTGACTGCTACGGGCACTGTAGCCTGGGCAAAAAGTCTCCGTCTTCATTTGCTGCTGATAATTTCGAGATAAAATAATGTTTAAGGGAAAAAATGTGAGTTTTATAAAAGTATCCACTTGTCTGGTTGGGGAGGGAGTGCTGGCTGACGGAACTGCTTTTGTTGTGCTCTGTGGGTGACACAGGAGGGTGGTGGAGCACGGGGCTGGAGGCATCGTTGCCCTTGTGCTGTGGACCCGTCGCCTGCCCCGTTCTGCTGCCGCATGCCCCAGGGCAGTCCTGGCCCGTCGCTGTCTCTAGGTGCTGTTGTAATAAACACAAATAACAGCGATAATTCCATGTGTTCCTCTGCAAATAGGTAAAAGGGTTACATTCTTCAGAGTCTGATGCTTCTTTGAGCAGCTGAATGTTTCAGAAAGGTGGATGGGACCCAGATTTTCCCCCTGCTAACACCAAGCGTGTTCCCACCAGCAGTGCCCGCAGGTGGCCAGTGGGCTGGGGGCACCCCGAGCATCTCCTGCTCCCTTGGCTGGGACTGCTTTGGTCCCTCCTCATTATCTGAACGTTTTCACCCAGAAAACTGCTTCACTGTGCCATATAACTCCTTTGGGACCCTGCTGTCCTTACCGATGTATTTGTGTGGGGGTGCAAAGCAGGGTGTCCCTGGTGGGAGGGGAAGGCAGGACCTCAGCTCCTGTGTAGGGCCAGCTCCAGCCCGGGCTCTGTGTGAGCAAAATCAGGCAAATTCAGAGCTGGCTTCCACCGCCAGGCCCCTAACATTATTTTGTAAAGTACCTCGGGGTACCTGGGGTCTGAAAGGAAACTCTCTTTCAGAACATCTCCATCTCTGTTCTTTTTACAAAGCGCACTGCGTTTATTTGCAAGGCTTCTGAGCGGCGTTTCATGGTTTAAACGGGGCCATTAGGAGAAGCCCCAGGAGCTGCCGGCGGGGGCAGCTGGGGCTGTGCTGGCTTCTCAGCACCGGGCATGCGAGGCGAGAGCAGGAGTGAATGGATGAGCTCGTTCCCGTAGTCCCAGCCCGCAGTGACCAGCTCACCACAGCACTAATTAAGCAGCAGTCAACTCGGCGCTTTCAAAGCGAAAATGCTGTCAGCAGGTGAAGGGAGAAATCCCTTTCCGCTGGCGGCTGGTTAGTGGGACAACTGCCGGACAAAACTGGGGAGAGCACAAAGCCCTCAGCCTGCTCCTTTACATGAAATGAGACGGGGAGCTTTGAAATGTAGAAGTTGCGTGGCTGTCACCTTCTGCGAAGGGGAGAGGAGAAAAGTGTTTGAGAACAGAACCAAATTGCGCTTCCCTGATTTTTTTTTTTTTTTATTATTAATTTTTTTATTAAGGCTCTTCAAGGATCTTTTGATCTCACCAAGGTATTTATTATCGCAGACTATTTGTTATGAATCGTGGCATCGCTGCCAGCCGAAGGGAATTAACTGAAGGCAGCAGCCTCAAAGCAGAGAGCTGTGGGGCTTTGCAGTGTGAGGGGCCATGGGCTGTCACCAGAGGGACCAAAAACTGGGCACGGCTGCACTTTTGGACCATATTTTGGAGGGCTGGGGCTCCTGAGCTCCTTGTAAAGGTGCAATCAGCAGATCAGGCTTTGGTGCCAGCCCCGGCATGGTGTCCTTTAAGCATTGTCTCTGGGGTGAGGGGTGCTCTGCCCCTTCCCCACCCTGCAGGCAGGCAGGTGCTGCTGTCCAGGCTGCTGTAACATCCTCTGAGCATCGCTGCACCACGGCCAGGCTGCCCGTCCTGTCCCGATGCTGCATGGTGTGTGATGGAGCAGGCTCCAGGGGATGGCACAGCTCAGCCCGGCCGTGCTCTCCATCCCAGTGCACATTTCCCTTTCTGCTCTGTCTGGCAAGGCTGTGCTTTCCCTGGCACAGCAGCAGCGACAGGAGCTGGAGGTGTTAACGGAGCACAGGCAACCCATAGGTAGCCGTAATCACTGTATGGATCTCAGAGGGAGCCCTAAAGACTCCTGTTTTGAGCAGACTAATTACAAAAGGCCAGTTAAACCGGTGTGAATCCAGCATAACCCCAGTGTCAGCCACGGCACCTGCCCCAGATCACATTGAAGCCACCTGGGACTCGTCACCCTTTTTGTTTTCCCCCCCGTGCCCCCAATACTCCCTGGTCCAGCAGCTGAGTCCTTGGCTCTATGTGCATGGTGCAGGCCTGGCTGCACGCTTCGCATCTCTGCGGCGATTTTACAGCAGGTTTTTATGGGAATACTGCTTGTTTCTCAGTGCCTTGCTCAGGGCTGAGCTGCAGTGTGGCCGCACGCTGGCTCCAGGGCTGTGCCACCCTGTGAGAGGTGTGGGATTTCAGTGGGTGAGGTGGGCAGGGGATGACCCAGACACGGTCATACCTCCCTGAATGCCCCAGTAGGGTTCAGGAGGGGAAGCAGATTCCTGCCTGGCCCTTCTGGTGCATCAAATACTGGCGAGCAAGGTGCAGCCCCTGACACAGCCCCCTCTGCACCACCACTTCTGTATGGTCGTGCCACACGGGGGACCTCAGCGGGGTGACACGAGCTCCAAACCTCTTCAGGAAGGTCACAATGGGCATTCAGGGGTTTGATCCCACAAGCACTTGTAGGATAGCCCCAGTGAGCCCCCCAGGTCCTTGTTCCTATCAGCTGCAGGGGCTGCAGCACCACGCAGGGGTCCCGTGAGCTGCACCAAGGTCATCGGAGGGGATGTGGTGCCCATGAGCCCTGGGATTTCACCTGGGATGCACCTCCGAGCACCTCCACGGCAGAACAACATCACCGAGGTGACGGGATTCAGAGAGGAGCAATAAAACCAATGAAAGGGCTGGACTGATTTATGAGGAAGGATTAAAAGAGTTACATGTGTTTAGCTTGGCAAAGTGATGACTCGGGGTGGGACGCGGTGTCTGTCGGCGAGTTTGAGGGGCGTAAATACCCTCGGAGGACGGGAATTATTCAGCCCGGTTCAAGAGGGAGTAATGAGATTAAATAAAGGAAATAATCTTTGTGACTGGGTTGAAGGAAAACATTCTTCATGGTTGGAGCCCATTTCCATGTGGAATAATCTCCCCAAAGGAAATCGCTGAAGCCTCGGGACTTGAATCGGCAGCGAGGAGCCAGGGGAGCGGAGCACCAGGGAAAACAGCACCGGGGCTTGGAAAACACCGAACGCTGTGCTTCCAGACATGAAAAAAAAATCTGAAAGTACCGATTGCTGTGCTTCCAGATGTAAAAAATAAATAAAAAATTGGAAAACACCGATTGCTGCGCTTCCAGCCGTGCCATGCGAGTGCAGCTAGGATGTTTGTACGCAGCCATCAACCGCCGCTTTGATGTGGGGAGGGAAACAGAGGGGAAAAAAACAATTGTACAAATTATAAATTATCTGCATGCTTAGAACTGCAAATTCAAAAGGGAAGAAATTCAAACCATTATTAGTGCAAGTTTCCCAAAGAAGGCCATGGCCGAGCTGTCAAGGAGGGTTGTGAAATCCCTGCTTGTGGCCCAGGAACGTGATGGTGAGAGCTGACCTGGAGCATCCCACGGCGCTGGCGGGTGCAGCCCGAGCCCCTGCATGACTAACGGGTCTGGGATCGAGTGGGAACCGAAATAAAGCAATTAGCAGGCTCCTGGTTACCCTAATAGCTTCTTATTTGTACGGCACTTCTTCTAACAACAATTATAAGGAAAGGTTTTTCCCCTGCGATTGTGAAAAGGGGGAAAAAACTGGTAATAATGTGGAGAGAGCAAGTCCATGTTCCAAACAAGAACCATATGTTGACTTATCATGGGAAATATGTAAATACAGGCTCGAGCTGATCCGGAGCACATGTTGTTAGTCATGAAGCAGCTATTTAAAATTCCACGGCTGGATCATTAACTTCACAGTATCCTTTATGGAAGACAACAGAGGGCAAATAATCAGAGTGGCACTGAAAATAGCCTTCCTCTGAAGAAATCTCATTTAACCGGGGTTTATGGGAAGGGCTTTGTGATCCGCCAGCTGAAGCGGAGTGGGGTCTCCTCGGTGCTGATTAATCGGGCGCCTTCCTCCCATGCCAGCAGCGGGTCCTGGCCCTGAAGTCCCCATCGGACATCCCATGGCATCGGGAACGGCCCCGACTCATCCGCCCTGAATATGGGGAGCAAAAATGCTCACCAAGTGCTCACCCCTGGCTCCCACTCGACAAGAGTGTACCTGAAGGACGTGGTGATGGATTGTGGGCTGGCCGGGAGGTTTGTCCCGGGGTTTCTCTAAAAGTTTGGCTGCTCTCAGCTTGTGTTCCCATCTCCGCTTTGCTATTTGCTCTCAGTCACCCCGGGCAGGTCGCTCACGTCCGTCGTCTCCTCCTTTTCTCAGTCGATCCTGACAAGGCGCCTTCTCTCCAGGGCCGGCCGTGATCAAAGGAGGTCTAGATTGAAAGAGATTCCGTAATTAGGAAAAAAACTCATAAAATGCAAGAAAGAGATCCTGCACCCCAGAGAAGGCTCTGCCTTAAGGAAACACTTTCGAGTGGTGAAAGAAGAGCTTCAGCCAAAAGCAGCGACCTGGCAGGGCCCGGCCCTGGCCCAGTCCCCTTGGGATGTGCGAGGAGGGAGCAGCCGTGGCCGTGTCCCCCCATGGCATCCCCCTGAGGGCTCTTGTGGCCACTGCTTTGGTATTTTTGGGCAGGAGGCAGGGTAAAAGCTGAGCAGGCTGCAGGGGTGGGGGGCTAAAAGCATCACTAACCTGAGTAACCCCGCGGCAAGAGCCACCCGCGGTGACCTGGACAGAGGGGAGATGGGGAGAAGGAGCCTGGGGGAAGCAAAGTCATCAAAACGTTGTTGGAAGGAGTGAGAGCTACAGGGGGAACTTAAAGGAAGCCGTTCATGTGAATTCAGAGATAACAGGAGAGCAGTGGCTGTACGAAAGGGGAAAATCACAGCTCTAAGTGCGGGAGCTGCTGGGAAAGGTGGGGGCTGCTCTGAAGTGCTCCAAACGGAGCAAATCCCCGGGGGTGCACATCAGGGGAGCTGGAGCTGGGGGCTGCAGGTGGCTGCACGGCAGCAGGCCATCCTGCCTAAGCTAAACCCCATGTTTTTAGGGTGTTTTTGCATGTTGGGGAGGAGTTCTTGTGTTTTTATCCTGCCTGGCCACCAGTGCAGCCCTGCCTCTGCATCCATCGAGCTGGGCAGGGGTCAATGTGGTGGGGGAAATAGGGCTGCAAAGGGACAAGCCCTGCAGAAGGGCTCTGAGCCCCAGGGATGAAGCTGACAGAAGATGAATTGTGGTGGCGGTGATCACCTGAGCTCTGATAACACCCAAAACGTGCACGGCATCTGCTGAGAGCATCTGAACACAGACCAGAGCAAGCTTGTACCTCCCAGCAGTGCCTTCCCTTGGAGCCCTCTCAGTTAACATCCCTCTCTTTACATCCCTGCTGAATCAGGTGCCCGAAGTGCACAGCCCAGGGCACGTTACCCAGGTTGTGCCAGGTTGATTTTCCTGCTGTTATCGGCCCCGTTTGTTATTCGGCCCTGTCGTTTGTCACAAGAGAAGCAGTCTGTGAATTCAGTGCATCCTTCCTTCTTTTTATTATTAGGGTTTTATGGTGCTTCAACCCATGCTGTGACACCTGCTCGTGTAAAGCTGAGGTGGGGCTTGGAGGGGTGACCGTGCCACCACCCCACAGCTGCATCCAGCCCCGTCCGGGGCTGTTGTAACTTTATTCTCACCTGTGCTTGCGTTTAATTTAAGTGGGAAAAAGAAATCTGGCATTTTCTGATTTCCAAGAGGTTGAACTGACCAAAAGCCTATTTCTTTCTTTCTTTTTTTTTTTTTTTTTTTAATTTATTTTATGCCTCTTCTTTGTAACGTGACAGTAGCTCGATTAAACCAACACACCTACAAATGCACCCACTCCCCAACCACGCAGCACCAGCAAGGTTTGGATTGCGTTTTCAATACGATTTTACTGCAAAAAAGGGAAAAAAAGTTGCCAACTCTGACTCTTAGGGGCTGTTTGCAATTTCTTGCTAGCCAAAGCAACCCGTGGGCAGGGAGGTGCCTCTGCTTTTCCCTTCTGCAGGGCCAGGCAGTGCCCCCAGGCAGTGCCACCCGGGTGCAGGTGGGGACAGCAGCGCTGGCGGCGAGATGCCACCATGATGCTGCTGGGCTGGGTGGGACATCCCATATTTTGGAGGTTTTTGTGTTTCCAGCCACCTTCTTGAGTTGTAGACGAGCAGATGGGAAGCTGTAACCAAACCCCTGACTGCTCTCTCTCGATAACAAGGAGTTTGTTTAAACTTCCATGATTTTTTTTGAGAGAAAGCAATGTTTGCTCTTTTTTTTTTTTTAATTTATTTCCTCCTTGTGTTTTGACAGTTTTGTTTCTCTGGGGCACTTTTATAGGAGGTTTTTATTATTTTACTACGTTATTCATCTGCATTTTAATTGCACACAATAAAACTTGAAAGCTCACAGCAGAGAAAATCCTATCCGACTTTCCATCCTGTCTCACTGGGGATGAGTTGTTGGGGTTGCGTCGTTTGTCAACAACCAGGGCTGAGCCCTTGGTAAGAAACCAGGGCTTGTAAGAAAGGTGCTGATTTTCCTGACGTATGACAGCAACAACTTTTCATTGGCCTTGTCAAAAAATTCAGTTTAGCCTTGCCTTCATCTGGGGTTAGCGGGGTATGTTTAGAACAGAGCAGGTGTTGTCTGGAGGCAGGACAAGCGAGCCACGAGTGCCAAGAGCAAAAGGAGTCATCTCGGAATTAATTCCTGACGAACGGTGGTACCCAAAATATGGGGAAGGGATGCCCTGGAGCATCTCTCCTTTGCTTTCAGTAGCTCTGCTTGTCAACACCGGCACTGTTTGCTTTGGGGTTCACTTTGCAGAGTTATCTTGAATCCAGTCCCGTTTGCTGAGCACGGTTGGGTTTTGTTCCCTGATCTCCAAAAGCAAAAATTCCCATCTAAGTGCCTCCGGGGAGCTCCCTGCAGAAGTCCCGTGTGCTGTGGGGCCGGGAGAGCTTCCCCATCCCAGCAGTGGTGGTTTTGGGGCTAAACCAGCCCCAGCCCCGCTCCTCACCTGCACGGAGCCAGGTGAGAGGGTCCAGCCCCCCCTGAGCCACCAGAGCCAGCGGACTCTGCAGGCGTGCCACGAAACAATAAAAAATGTGCCCACGTGTCAGGGTCGGATCCTCGGGGCTCTGTGCGAGACGTGGAGCTCGTGCTCAGCTCCCTGCAAGCATGAGCCAACATTTTGCGCTTGAAAGACTCTGGCCTGTAAATCACTTCACCTTTCCGTGGCTCTCCCTTGTCTGACAGGCTCTTTCTCCTCGTAATTATTATAGGGAAAAAAAAAAAAAAAAAGGGGAGGTGAGCAAGTTTTCACGCAGAAAGTGAAGCAGCTCAAATTGCATCCAGAAAAAAAAAAAAAAAAAAAAAAAAAGTCCTCTATTAAAACATTATCCATCCACTCCTTCCTCTCGCCCCCAGCTGATATTTAAGGGGATCAGAAGCAGAATTGCAAGGCAGCATTTAAATCAGGCCGGCTGCGAGCTCCGTGTATTAGTGCACCTGTGTTTCTCATCAAACGTGCTACCAAAAGGGCTGGTTAGAAGCGCTTTGATCTGACTTTAAATATCCCCAAACATCAGGAACTGGAGGTATTTTAATCTGATTTTACTGGAACTGCGCCGATTTAAGGAAAACAGAACCCGAAATTAAGTTCATATTTTCCATCGATCCCTGGGGTTTGCAGGGAGGTTTTTGCTGCGAGCGGGGATGGCAGGAGAGCAGCAGCAGGAGCAGGTACCTGCAGGCAGCCCTCTGCCAGCTGCCAGTCACTGCAAGAAGCCTGGTGCTCTGTCCTTCCTTTCTTTCTGGACTCATTTTTTTCCCCCTTTAGCTTCTTTCCCCGCTGCAGTTTGGGTTTCTCTTCCTGGCTGTGCAGCACACGGTGTGTTTTCCCACGTGAGCACCTTCTCGGTCAGGAGATGTTTCTTGTCCTCGGGTCTGAAGGGGACCCCTCTGGTGCAAAATCCAGCGTGTGATTGAAATGCCCAAGGTCTGACCTCACCTGAACCTGCCCTACCCCGTTACACACGCCTCTTTGCCTCACTGGAGATGTAGAAATGCTCCAGCTGCTGGGGACATTCCCAGCAAGACCGATGTCCCTCGCCAGCTCCCAGCCACGTTTGCAGAGGAGCCCGGCAGGGCTGAGCCTAGGGACTCAAACAAAACCCTGCCCACTTCCCGAACACCCTTTTTTCCCTTTGTTTGTCCCTCTTTTCCCTTCGCTGTGTTTGTCCCTGACCCTGCTCTGCCGTTCGTTCGTCTCTCCTGCGTGGGGACCTCGGTCAGGGTCACCCAGCAGCGCCCGGCGACTTGGAGCTGGGGCTTCAGCCTTGGGAACGGCCTCAGTAAGGGGTTTATTCTCAGGCTACCTGCTCAGCAGATGGTTCTGTTTGTTTTGTTTTATGTTTGCTTTAATTCTGCTCCTAATGTGCCTTTTATAACGTCTTCTGGCAATACTTCTAGGCCCGCGCTGGATGGATGCTAGCCTCTGTTGTTAAAGGCTGAGGTTGGGCGGCTCTGGGCTGTGTTATCTTCAGATCTCTCCAGTTAGGCTTCAGAACGTGCTAAAACACTCGGCTGGAAGCTTTTTTCCCAGGACAGTGCAGGATTTTCCCAGTGCTGCCACGTATCCCTGAGCTCCTCTCCTTGTCCTGCAGGGATCTGCGCCCCGCTCTTCCCCCGCCACCGCCGGCAGGGCCAAGCTGCAGCGTGCTGCGCTTCCCTCTCCCCCTCGGTTCGCTTTTTTCTTGGATGAAAAGAAAGCCCTGGCTTTAAAAAACAGGGGTTTTCAAGCAGATGAGGCTGGCTGAAGCCACAGGGAAAAAAAAAAAAAAAAAAGGCAATATTTGAGCACAGAATGAGACAACTCGTGGTGTGGCGGTGCGCTCGTCAAAAATAAGGTGCGTGCCCAGACAGGACAGGCTGAGAGGTTATCTCCCACCCTGAGAAAAAAGCTGATTTTTTCCTTTTCCTTTCCAAGTGGTGATTGTTTGGCTGGCCGTTGACTGAGGCTCGTTCTCGGACAAAGGCTGGGGGTTGGCGATAATATCAAAAAGGCCGTCGGAGCTCTGGGCCAGCCAAATTGTCGTTTCCTTACGCTGCTGTCATCCAGCCTTCTGGGGCACCGAGCGTCTGGAGCAAACAGCTGAAAAGTATCTTTAAAAACAGAGCAAAACCCTTCTTCCAGAGCAGTTCTCTTCTCCTTGTACCCAGCTCAGCCTTCCCTTGGATATTGTGCTCGACTGCAGCATTTGATCAAGAAAAAAAAAAAAAAAAAAAAAAAAAAAGGATAAAACATATAGGTAGAAATCAATGGAGCCTTTAAACAGTGCCCTGTGAAAAAGGCTGCACTTTACTGTTGTCTTTCTGAACCCTGTGAAATGCTGGGAAACTGTTTTTAATAAACAAGAGTTCAAACAGTGGGGCTCCGTAGCCAACAGTCACGCCTTAAACTCTAAACTTTACATGAAAACTCTTAGATCCCTTTGAACTCTTTTTTTCCTCCCTGGCAGAGGATTCCAGTGTTTATGCATTTTTTTGAGATTGCTGGCGGGATCATGAGGAGGGTTTTAATATTTTTTTTTAAACAATCTCCTGCCTTCAGAAACCATTAATGCCCACTAAGAAACATCAAGGCGTTGCTTTGAAGTGCCTTCTGGCTACAGCCCTCTTACACTCTTTGGTTACTGTGCAATCAAATAATTAAATGGAGTCTAAAAAAATTCTTTTACCTGGTAATTAAACACCCCATGTTGGACAGTTGCGAGGGTTTTTAAAGGCATTGCAAATCTACAAAGCCTTGAAGCACAAAAGCACTCCATGCTACAAGAACAAGACACTTTCTCCCTCCGTTGGCACCCCGGCCCACGGGCAAGGTGAGAGCTCTCCCTCCTCCTGCAGCCTCACCAAGGTCAGGCAGCAGATCCCGGAGGAGAAAGGACAGCTGAGATGGTCGTAAATGAGCAGAGCTAAACTCTCAAACATTTTTATGATTTTTTTTTTTCGTTTGTTTGTTTGCTTTGGAACGAACCGTAAGGAAGAAAAAGTTGGAAGTGGCGCTTTGGCTACTCCATCAAATGCTGCGCTGCGGGCCAGAGGCCGGCCCCAAAGGGCAGGGAGCACGGACTGGGAGGCGAGCGCTCTCCAAAGGGCTCGGGGTGTGCTGTCAGCCAGTGCCCAGTGCCAGTTCCCTTACTGGGAGGAGAGGGAGGGAGAGGGAGCCACCTCCTCCCTCCCACGGGCACGCCGCCGTCTCCCTTGGAGGCACCTTTTGGATGGGAGCTCTCCGGGACCCGGCTGCCTCCCTCGCTTCCCAGAAGTTAGCTGAGAAAGTTTTCTCCGCTTCCAACCTAAATTGGCCCTTCCTTCCTGGAGCTCTGCTTTGATCCGGGCATTTGAATCTCAATGCAAAACTCGGTGTTTCGGGTGGTTTTTGCATGGCAGCAAGGAGCTGCGGGCTTTAACCCCTGCCCGGCCGTGCTGCAGCGGGCTCCCTGCCCGTGTGCCTGTCAGTATTCCCAAACCACCTTTGGTTTTCCAGCATCTCCTCTGGGGCCGATGTCCCAAACACTGCCCTTTGTCTCTCCATCCTGCTGGGGCTGTTGGGAGGGTGGTCGGTCTCTGAACACAGCTGACCGGGGACGTTCATCCTGTTGTATGCGGTGGCTGCTGCGGCTGCACCGTGTGTGCCTCGCCTACCCCGCGTCTGCCAGTGCAATCCTGCAGCGTGTTACCTCTCCGGGATGGCCAGGTTATCAGCTGGCTGTGAAACAATCAGAACCTGATGCTGTGTTTGTAGGGCTGCCCCAAACCTTCAACGATGTAAGGGTGTGAGGAACCAAGAGCTTTAGAAAGGGCCCAAAGCTTTCGCTCCAAGCTCTGCCAGGCTGCTGCAGCCACCTGCAGGTTCTGGGGTTTTTGGAGGGTGGAAAGCTTTTTTTGCTGGACTCTTTGCCGTTCATAATTTGGGTCTAGGTGAGATCTTGAGGGTTACCTGGGCTCCCCCACACCTCGGAGAGCCCCTGCCTGCGGGCAGCCTGGGGAGGGAGGAGGGAGCTGCTCGGCCAGGCTGTTGGTGCTGGGGGCAAGCCCCTCGCAGGGACGATGCCAAAACGTCAGCGTCACTCCAGGATTCATTGCTTTGCGAGGGGAGGGAGGAGAAAACCCAAGCCAGGAGCACCCTGGCCACGCATCCCATTTATTTAGCTGCGGGATGGGGCCGTGGCAGTGCCAGGACTGCAGATGAGGACGCAGAGCAGGCGCCGCACATCAGGAAGGAAGAGGTGGTTGGTTCAAAGCCGTGGGGTTCAGAGATGTTCCAGACTCCTGCAGGGCCCAAGACAAATGTTGAAAGCCAGAATTCCCAGAGGGTCTTTCTGTTTTCTTTTTAAAAATAATAATAATAATAATAAAAAAAATCTACCTGTCAAATCACACCGAGTGAAGCGCTGAATTAAGGAAGACAAGACTTAATGGGCTTTCTTCCCTAAAAATAGATCCTCTCGTGAAAGAGATGAAGGGCATTGCCCAGGGAGGTCAGCCGAAATTGCCTGAAATTACGCTATCACCTAGATGTGGTGTCCAAAATTAGCCTCCTCTCTGGCTGTGTGGGTTCAGTGCTCCCTGAAGATTAAACGCAGCACAAAATTCATTTAATCTAAAGAGAGTCTAGGCCATACGGCATGCCATAGTTTAAATGTCAGAAAAACTGAGCCCGGGACTCTCTGTGATGATTAGTAACATGCTAACGAAGCCACGGGGGAAGGAGCGAACGGGGGCTGTGCGAGGAGGCTGGGCAGGGCCGGGGCAGGAATTGAGGATGTTGCTGGGAATAATTGAAAGGGCCTGAACCAGGGCAGCTTTCCCTATCCAGAACCAGTTCTGATCTTTTTACAGAAGGGGAAGGAAGATGATTTGCTTTAAATAATCCTCCAGCCTCCTCAGTGTGGGTGTTTTCTGGACTCCGTGATTAATAGAGAGCACGTTGGAAAGCGATGGGATAGGAACCTCATTTAGAGCCCAAGCATTCCTTACTTTTTTTCCTTTTTAATTAATCTGAGGTTGCTCCTGGAGCGCAGGAGTTGGAGGAAGGTGCTTGAGGAACACGAGGTTAATGGAAGGTGGAAGCAGAAGGGAACAACCATTGGCAGTACAGTGAGCAGTGTGAAGCAGCAGAGGTGCCAGCCTGGCCGGTGCACGGCTGCCTCCTGGTTTCAGAGGGAATAAACTTCACTCGATGGGGGGGAAAAACCTCATGGAGCTCCGAGAAATGCTGGGGGGGCAGCAGCACGGAGACGCTGCAGGACCAGGGCACCTGCGAGGAGGAGGAGGAGGAGGGGGTTTCATGCCTATAGTCTACCCTTATGGTCATGTCTTTGCTTTATGGTCTGACAAACTGGTGTGCAGGAAAGCACTGGAAGGCTACAGAGAGGGTCGATGTACTTGGGCTGCTATTAATTGTGTTGGGCAAGGGAGAGGAAACTCCCGGCCCCTCTGATGGTGGCGTGGCACAGGACTGGGGGACGATGGCAAACGCGGGGCAGAGCAGGGTGAGTCAGTGCCCTTAGTCACACCGTCACGGCCTCCTGCTTTCACGCCAAAAGCCAGGAATTGAGGAATCAGACAGGACTCGTGGCTTGAGGGGGTTGGCAGATTTTTATTTGTTATATCGGGGGCAGCTTCGTGCGTTTTTGGACGCTGACTCAGAAGTTTTGCCGCCTTTGAGGCAGACGTCAGACATTCAGGCTAGAGGCAGGGGAGCAAAATATGTCATGCATCGGCTTTGACCTACCTGCCAGCGGGGGCTGAGCCTGCTTTGTGTCCCGGAGCAGCCTGGTTGCTGCTGGAGGAAGGGCAGTGCCCGTGCTCGGGGTACTCGGACGATGGCGAGGTGAGATGTCCCTGCAGCCTCCTGCCTGCCCACAACCCTAACCCAGCCCCCACTCCCCACCACTTCAGGCTCCATTTGGGATGGAGCAAGACCATTGCACTTCTTCACACCTCCCCAGCAAACTCAAGCTGTGAAGCACTTGGGAAAGTGTTTTTTTTTTCCCCCAAAAAAAGCCTCCAGGCAATGCATGCCCGTAACAGCCCCCCAGCCCTCTGCTCGCTCCAGGCTCCACCCGGCCCAAACGCTCCCGAGGACTGTTACAGGTCCGTCGACACGTTTTAATTGTGTTTTTGTTGGACCATGACCCAGCCTGCAGAGCAGAACCACGGCTTTGAAGCTCTCTGCCCGGCGCGGCTGCCGCTTGCCCTGTCCACGCCGCCAATTACGCGCCGCGCTGCAGCCCAAAGCGGGCAGCTCCCCTACCTCCGCGGGTGCTGCGGGGCCTTAATGAATGTTTCCAGCAGGCTTTGAAGATGAAAAATGCTCGAAGTGTTAAGTATTAGCGTGAGTTAGGCGTACGGAGCAGTTAGGTCTCGCTCACACATTCCTTCCTGCAGCGAGCCCTGCTCCGCGCTGCTTTTGCACAGCTCGGTGCTGGGCACGGTGCTGGGTGGTGAGGCAGTGCCTGAGCAGCACGGCTCCTTGCAGGGGGATGTTGGCTTGGAAATCTGGGCCCTGGGGTGCTGGGGGGGGCTGTGCTCCCTCAGACAGACAGGTATCTTCCCGTGTCATTTAAGAAAAATCGAAGTTGTACTTTTAAAGTCGTAACCGTGCAATTTTCCCACGCTGCCATTCCAGCTAAATGCTGACAAGACAGAGCTGTAATCACCATCTTTACCCCGAGACAAGCGGAAAAACAAAATGTTTCTGAAATGCTGAAGGTAGCTGAACACTTTCAGAGTGTCACACATTAAGGTTGTGTCTAACGATCTCCATGTCCCACTTATAATTGAAACAGAAGAGAGTGTTCACTTTTCATTCATTTTTAAAAGACTATTCAAATACCCTTTCATCTCCGCTAAACAGCCTGCCATGTATTTGAAGCCATTTTATATTTTGTTTCTACAGACATCCAAAAAACAGAGGTGAGTATTTTGGAACATTGATAGAAAGATGCAAAGGCTTGTGAGGCACTGAATGGCTTCAAGCTGCCTCAAACGCATTTATCTTCCCAAGAAGAATTAGGCACAGTGTGATTCATTTTAATAGCAGAAGAAAAATAATACTACGATGTAGTGCTAAGTTCCCAACCTTTGATGGTAGACTAAAAAAAGAGAGAGAAAAAAAAAATCTTTCTTCCCTTATGTTGTTGAAGTCTCCCTACACCCATCCGTTATGTCCAGCTTATCAATTAAGATGAACCCCATGAACTTCAGATGGTTTTTAAAACAAGGCACCATCCATTTAAATGTGTAAAACTGCCTGCGGCTCCCTTTAAGTGCGGGATTCAGTCCCGAGCTCTGTGTACTCGGTGTGAAGTTGAGCCCTTTGATAGAAGTTTTACTGATGTTTTAAATGAAGTCTTCTCAAACACACAAAATAACCCAGATAATTTAAAACCTCACAGAAAAAATAGGGTGGAGGGAAAAGAAAAAAAAGGTAGTTGGTGCCATTGGTCTAGCAGAAGAAAAGAGGCTGGCTTTGGTTACCAACAGGACAGACCAAAAGCTTTTCCACAATTGCTTTCCCAGGGTTACTTGCTTGAGACGGGGAAGGTCTGAGCGACAGCTGGGAGACAAATCCAGCCCTGGTATGGGCAGCTTCCCTCAGGAACAAATTAAGGTCGTTCATCTATAAAATAGGTTTTGTGCCACGAATACCAGCGTGAGGACGGGCACGCGGTCAGCAGCTCCCGGCCTTGCTCACCCCTCAGCTCCCTCCCAAAGGCAGGCGGGCGAGCCAAGAGGTGGGGGTGGCTCGGGCAGGTGCTGCGGGTGGCTGATGGAGACGAGCTGGGAGCCAGGAGCACCTGGTAGGGATGTGCCCACCCTCCATCACCTCACCACGAAGCCCACGATGTGCCATCATGGGCTGCCCAGAGAGAGCCAGAATTAGGAGTCTGAGAAATCCCTCCTGGGCTTCAGCATCCCAAGAGAAAATCCTCCTCCTCTATTCTGCCTTTCTCTCCCCATCAGGCAGGTTTGCAGGCCATGCCAAATTTGTACCCGAGTCACCTGAAGGACCTGTGCGTGATTTAATTAATCACTGCACTCGAGTCCAGCCCAAGGCTTTGCCTTACCGACTGCAGCTGCAAATGCTTCCCGGCAGGAGCAGCTCCTGCCAAGGAGAGGAGGGAAGGAAGGCAGGGCAGAGCTCAGCTCTGTTTTCAGCTCCCACCACACATGAGAAGAAACCTTTTGAGACATCAGGGGGTGGAAAGAAAGAAGTCAGACAATATTAATTTGAAAAATATAAAATTTTAATAAAGGCTACATCTCTTAATTACAATAATTATTGTACCAAGTAATTTTTTTTTTTAAATGAAACTCTTTATAATGCATAATTTACAGTATAAGTAGAACAAAATGCCATGGCAAAAGTCATGAGTACAGGACTTGTAATAAAAGGCATAAAATATATTTATACATAAACCCCTTAAACAAACAAGGGAAAGCTTGAACCCTGAATATAGGGCGACGCATGGCCTAGTAACACCATGCAGGCACAGGTACTGTACTGATTAAATTTTAACAACACTAGAGATAGTGTATTAATATTTCCACCATACATTTTCTACAATATATACAGACTTACACGAAGTAGCAATGGCAAACAGAATGCACAGATTAACTTAATCAACACAAAACCCAACTGTAGAAATGCAAGGTCCTCCTCGGGAAAGGGTCGCGCTGTCCTAACACCCACGCACACGCACGCACACGTGAAGCTTCCCAAAGGGCTGCAGAGAGCCTGGGCTGACACCTCCCATTGCCTTCAATGGGTGTCGTGAGGGTAAGGCAAAAAAAAAAAAAAAAAAAAAAAAAACAACAAAAAAACACCACCAAAAACCACCACACAACGAATCACACGCTCCACAACGATCTGAAAATACTCCTTGTCATAGTTACATGGCGTTTAAATAGAAGTTGTGCTAACATTGAAGTAGAGTGGCTAAGAAATTAGCTAGCTGTGTGGGATACATGCGGGTTTTTAACCTGGCTTTTGCCACGTGTCCTTTTGGGGTGTTACGTATGGAAATGGGAACTGGATGGCTCCTTCTACAGCTCTTCCACACTTGGGTTTTGCTCTAGCTCACCTCGACTGAGATAGGCACTGGACACCACACGGCCCCCTCAACACTGACAGCAGCAAAGCAAAAACCTCACACCACAGAAATCCATGGACAAAATAGCAAGTTGGTGGTGTTATATTGCATCTAACGTATTTCATGCTTAAGACCTTTATTTCAAATTAGAGCAGCATAGATTAAAATGCACCGGTCTCTAGATGGATGGTAGGACAGTATTTTTATTTCTTTTTTATTATTATTATTATTATTCCTTTAGAAAAGTTTTATCTTCACTTGGAGAAATATTGGGCACAACATCGGTCCTTCCCTCCTCCCCCTTCAAAAAAAAAATCGTGAATGCGCTCCTGGCCATACTCCTAAATTTTAGATAGTGGGAACAATATAAAAAAATAAAATAATCCTTCCTCCCATCACCCCACTTCCCAGCCCCTCTCTTCTCCATTGTTAAAGCAGCATATCCAAAAACTGGACTTAAGGGAAAACAGACTGTTCAATAAATATCAATAAGGATTACTGTTAAGGTAAGCTATACATAGTTTCTCTTAGTCCATAGATTTCAGATCCCCAGGAAATCATATATTATGTATGGAAGTCTCTCAAACACAGTCTGCATCTCCAATAGCCAACAGTGGTCATGTTTTTAATAAATAGTTCAGGGTTTTTATCATCTCAGTACCCAACTCATGAATAATAAATGCCATTTTTTTCCTCTAAGGCTAATTCAGCAAAGTCTTCAGAGACTTCACTTTTTTTCTTCATTGGTTCAAAACTTTCCTTCAGAGTTTTTTTTTTTTCCTTGTCATCACTACTGTTGTGTGTCCAAAGACTTTTCTAGCTTAAATTTTCTTAAGAAACACAGATGCCATCAATCGATCCTTTCTACTTTCCCAAGAATCCTTCCTTCGTACATGGGCAGAATTGTTTCATCTTCCCAAATCTCTTCAAACACTGCACCACAGTCAAACTCGTCGCTTGCTTTTTTGAAGTAGTATCTGTGGTGAGGAGAATTAAAACACAGTTAAAAAAATCAAAAGGTAAAGTAAAGGATGCTTTGGCAGCTCTTTAAACCACAACATTTTCAATCTCTCCCTCCTAGGACACTCCTCCAGCTCCCAGCGTGGCCAGGAAAACCTCAGGGCAGGTCAGGTCCAGCAACATGAAAGCGTCCCCGGCTCTGCAGGGATGTGAGCGGGGACGGCGATGGGATGGATGGAGCGAGGCTGAGCACGCTCCTCTGCAGTGACAGCAGCTTCTACAGCACCGTGAGTAAATCACACGCGTTGGCAGTGGGTATCCTTAGCAGTAAGGAAAATTAGAAAGCGCGGTGATTTCTGGTCAAATATCTTATTTAAAAAATAAATAAATACGATTTCAAAGCGAGGCATTCTTAAGGTTCCCCTCTCTCACCACCTTCTTTCTTTCATGTGTTTTCTTGTTTCAAAGCCTAGGCCCAACATTAAAATTAGCAACTGTTATTAAAAGGAGAGGCTTTTTAGGCATACAGATGGATTAAAAGAAAGCCTGCCCAGCTTCCTGCAAAGCAGCAGCTGAAACTCTGTGGCACTGCTACAGAAAAACTGGGAGCTCCCCATCAGAAACAACAAAGTGCCTAATTCACATATCCATTTTAAATGACAGAAACTACTGTATTTGTTTTCTGATGCTTCCTAGCGGTCACATGCAAAGAGCAACCCCAATCTAGCTTGCAAGACGTGACACCAGAAGGTCAAGTAGCAGTGTCCTGCATTCCTTCTCTTTTGCTTTGGGTCGTTAGATCATGAAGCCAATGCTCCCAGAGACAAAAAACACCCCCCACCCCTCCTGTGTCAAACAGTAAGGACCCCTCTATTATCCTGAATTAGACCGTTCAGCTTCTTGATTAAAGGTTCCTTTTATCCCGTTTCTAGCTTTCTTCCTTCTAAGGCTGCTTAATTGCATATGCACAAATGAAGGGCTTCCATTCAGAGGGGTAGCATTTAGGGAGCCTGTTCGTCTGCCACCGCACACCTCCTCGGACATGCCTGCTCCCTTGCTCTCTTGGAAAAGTGCTTTCCCATCTGACCACCAGAAATGGAAAAACCTTCATCAGAATTACCAAAAAAAAAAATCAACACTTCCCACACCCCTCCCCTGGCGTTTCCAGACAACTGGGGTTAGCAGCTGTTTGCTAGGTGAAAGTTTTTCAAAAAAGAAGAGCAAATTAAGCTCACTTTTACTGGGAAAACTGAAAAAGCCAGGGCAGGCTGTTAGAATTTCGTTTTTAAGCAGGGAATGTTCTATTGCGCATTTTTAACATACACAGTAAGGATGACTTTCATATCTATTTATTTTCAGGGTAAGTTAAAATTATTTTGGTAGGGGGATAAAAGCTGGCTTTTTGGTTACAGAGATTGAAGCAGCTACATTTAGTCAAGGTATGTTTAGGATTTATTTTTGTAAGGTCAGTCCAAGCTGAATTGACACATGTTGTGTCTTTAAAGGTTCAGCAAGGAAAACATCTCATTTAAGTTCCTCACAGCCTGCGCTCACTGAAGGCAATGGCACAACTCCCACCACCGTTAATGCTGCAGGTCAAGGCCACAATTCCCCAGGCCAGCGGGCTTGAAACAAAACCAAAAAAACAAGGAAAGTTTGAATGAATTACAAAGAACTTTCTCTTCCCTTTCCCCTTCTCCGCCCCTCTCCAGATAACAGCCGTTCTTCCCAATAACTTCCTCCACAAGCTGAAGTGCTGGCTGTGTTTACAAAATTTTTATTTGAGAAAACACGCTATGACCTTTTAGATAATTACAACCTTATTTCACAGAAAAAAAAAGGGGAAAAAAAAAAGGAGAGGAGGCAAAGCAAAGTCCTCCCCCACAACATCTTCAAACAAGTCGCTCTGCTCTTATTTGCTCAGAAATGGGCTTTCCATTGAAACATATTTTATGTGGCAAGCCTTGCTTTTCTTTTTTTTTTTTTTTTTTTGGACATCTGGCACCAATAGAGCCGAGCAGGCCTGGTGTTACAGCTCTGTTTTGAACCACTGCCATGTTAAGATTACCCGACACCACCCAGTTTTTGTGTGTGTGTGTGTTTGTTTTTTGTTAACGCCATCAGTATTAAATCACTGCTTAATTCCTTCTTTTTTTTTTTTTTTGGGGGGGGGGTGGGGTGGGGAAAGCAAAGCAGCAATTTTTTGCGGGGCTGCCCCATGGCCCAGCGGGCGCAGGCCTCGGCTTCGAGGAGGAGCAGTGACAGGGCCCGAGGTACCCGCCTCACAAACTGATTCAATCAATAAAGAATTTGGAGAGTCGAGCATTTATGCATGTCTTTGTGCATTAAATGAAAGGCAAAGGCTTCAAAGACATGCTTATTAAATGTGCCTTAAAAAGAAATCAATGCCAGATGTGACCAAAGCAGCCTAGTTAGTGCCTCCCCGTAACACACACGCTACTCTGGGCACTGCGGCCCTCTTCCCTGAAGGTCACCCGCAGTTTCACTCAAAGTCCAGCCAAAAGTCAAAGCTTAGATCAAAATGATTCCCTGGAGGTACACACATTTGTGTAATTAGTTTCACCTTGTGTCTGTGCAAGATAAAATACTGGGCACGTACCCAAGTTCCTTTTATAAATTTCAGTATTGTCTTTACCCAGGTGTAAAGGGGTGAGATCTAAGCAAAACATTGTTTCATCCTTGTCAGTCACTTAAAAACATTTTCTAAAGTAATTACAGTCTGACAAGGCACAAATAATTGCACCTGGAGGGGCTTTCAGGCCACAGAGGTTCTAGGATCCCACTCCAGCACTCAGTCATCGCACAAAAATTGTCACAGAAAACAAACACACACACAAAAAAAGATTATTTTTTTTAGAGGGGGTGGTGTATAGAGGGGTACTACAGCCACAGAGAACAGCAGCAGCAAATCATGGTGAGGCTGAGCAAACTGGGCTGCAACTGGGTTACGGGGCTGCATCCCTGTCTGTAGTGAGAGGAAATGCACGGTGGGCAGTGCGAGACTGTAAAAGCTGAGAAGTGGTGCAAGGGTGCAAGGAACACCAGCACCTAGCCTGGAGGTTGTCCAGGTTGGGTGTACTTGCAGGTTGCTGCCATCTGATGGCAGCTGGGCGGGCTGCAAAGATGATTTGGGGGCAGGATTGGCAATATTTCAGCCCCAGCCCCACTGGGCAGCATCCAGAGACAGACCCCAGCTCAGCACCCCCCAGCCTGAGAGCTCCCCAGGGTGATTTCTGAGCTGCATAGGTAGAGTTTCCAAAGCTAAAGGGAAGCCAGCCATGGTGCACCAGCTGGAAAGTCCTCTTAACAAAACAAAATGACCATTTGGAGGTTAAATCCAAGGCTGCCAGTTACAGGGCAGGCTGCCTGGCTCTTTGAAGAAGTGCCAAATTCAGTGCAAATTCAAACCTTAAAGCTGGATCTTCACCCCCCCGCACAGCCTGTACAAGAAGTGGCAGACAGATGATCCCACTAGCACCCAAATCCACTGGGAGATTACAGCAAAAAAACAGCCAACAAAGATACTGCCATGGGAACGGGAGCAAGGAAGGAACAAACTGGCTAAACTGGGCCCTGGAAACCAGACACACAGGGTTCACTGGTGCTGTTTGAGGAAAAACCCAGTATCAATGGTGGATTTTTCCCCACAGGGCAGTGTTTTTTCCCCTAACAAAGAGAAAAGGCTTTTGAAGAGCTGAAACAAACTGGCTTGCACCTCAGCTACCTGTCTGCTCAGAAGCGTATCCCAGCCTTCCACTTACTGGATTTACAGCAACACTATTCAAACAAACACCAGGAGCTGTGGGACAGGGGTGGCCTTGTGCCCATTTTACAAACACACACAAAAAAATATTATAGTAGCAACAGGAGGACAGAACCAGTACGAATGTTGACGCCCCTGGTTTGTAAAGTGAACCCCACGACCCACCCCATTCTAGGGGCTCCAGGCCTTCCCTGCAAGGTGAGGTATTCACCTGGTAGTTAGCTTTTAGGACCAGAGCTGTAGCACAAGGCTTGGCAGCCTGCGTGTTTATGCAACTTGGAAAGAGGCAGGGGAGGGAGAAGGAGAGGAGGTGGCCCAGTAGGCAAGCTGCTGCTCAGGGAGTGCAGCCTGTCCCATTGCTCCATCTCCAAGCTGCTCTTGGTTTGAGTGGGAAGAGAATAAGAATAGAAAAGCTGCAGGCTCCAAAAGGTGATGTAAATGTGTTGCTGTGGGCAGATCTGCAAAAATATCTGCTGATTCTTTTGTCTTATTTCAGTACATGAAAGAACAAACAAATGAGAAAGATTCTTACCTATAATTTCCCTTTTTGCTCAGCTGCTCTTTAAAGTGCCCAAGTGTCAGGCTCTGGGCCTTTAACATTCTCCTGTAGGGAATTTCTTCTCCGCAAAAAAAATAGGTGACAACCAACTCACTAGACTGAGAGGTGTGAACAACCGGGAGTTTCTTTGGCTCTTTGTGACTGTAAAACAAAAACAACACACACAAAAACTCTATTTTTCCACTTGAGAACAAGCAGTTTCACTGCGCTCAGTCTCCACGTAATGCTGGTCAGAAATACAGTGGGTGTGACCTGAAAGTCAGATATTCCTGTACTCGAGGTGAATTTGTCATGCTGTGTTTGCACAGCACTTAGCCCTGTGGGATGCTGGGCTCTGACAGCAGCTCCTGGTTGCTTTGATGGTGGAAATATCAGCATCACAAAGCGCCCAGCCTCAGGGTGCATCTGAGCTGCAGAGACTCAGTCCCAGTTTGTGGAGGGGAGAACTGAGGTTAGGAACTTGCTGTAAAATCAGGACCAAGGTCCAGATGAGCATGCATAGGGCTCACCATGGGCTAAGCACCTCCCAGGCCCAAGCACTGTACATGTCTGATTTTAAAAGATTCATTTCATCTGCCTTCACACAAAGCATCTGACAAGCTCCTTTCTCATGCACAAATGTACCTGCAACCAGCAACAGCTAACAGTAAAATTACTCCAAGACTTTTTCACCTGAAGTACACAGGTGATCTTATTTTTACTCAGGAACAGCAAGGATAAAATTAACCGGATCTTGTCATTTGAAATTAAGGAACCCTTCTTAAAGAATAATTAAAACAATATTACACAGCAAAATGGCAATGCTCTGGTGAATGCCATGCAACCAAATCTACAACTGCTGCTGAGGCAATGTACACTTGGCATGTCAAAAGGTCACAAAGTGTTAGTCCGCAGTAATTTAGTCTTCCTAATTTGTTCTAAGTCTTTGTAGAGTGGCTTCAGAAAAAAAAGCTGCTAGCAAAGACAGCTGGTGGACTTAAGGTCAACCAATTAAAAATGAAAGGCTCTAGTCAGGTGGCTCAGTCTGGACTTCAAACATTACTCATTGCTTAAGATGAAGAGGGTAAGAAAGAAAACTTTAATTATTTAGGCCATTTTAGACCTCTCTGTAGCAGATTTCTTGTTAAAAGAACCATCCTGTAATTAGACTAATCCAATCTTTGTCCACTTTACAGGAATGCCAGTTAAAAAGAGCCAGAGACAAGATTTGAAAATGTTTTGTTCTTTCTTTAAGAAGAATGTTTGAAAGACTAAAACTTCAGATATAAAAATTTTCCCTCTTTTCAAAGCACAATCTATTTAATGAAAATAAAATTATTATAATATATATATTTCCCAATCCTTTTATCCATGTGCAATACTCACTCTTCTGTCATTAGACTTGCATTGCAAAAAGGGGTGTTTCCCCCCTGAACAGCAGCTGAGTGGTTTCGATCCCTCTGCTGATTTGAGGTTGAACATCTGAAGTTGGGGGGGGGGAACAAATGGGGGAGAGGAGACAAAAAAAAGAAAAAGATCTTTTTAAAAATTGTTGAAATACGATCTGCTTAATTGAAATCTCCTGTGGGTCGTTAAGTTCGCTCTTTGTATCAACCCTCATATGTTGTAAACAATCAAAGGAAGAATTAAAAATGCTGTGGGCTAATGATCCTTCCATACCCAAATGAATGATAACCAGTCCAATTCTCCACTTGGTATGTAGCTGGAGTCCGGCCCAGAGGAAAAATGGGCAAATTACAGCCATCAAAAGAGTGGAAGTAATAGCCTAGGATTCAAACTATTTGTGCCGGGGTAGGGTGGGGTTGGAATAAGGAGGCTCATCCTTGGGGCTTGGCCAAGCTGTGCCGTCATGCATCCCCACGGTCCAGCCCCATTCCTGATCTGGACCTCTACCTACACCGTGAGGAAGGCACCGTCCACACGTTCACACACGCCTGCTACAGCCTTGCTAGCTCTCAGCCTCCGTTTGGGTGAAGAAGAGCACAACCAGCACCCAGCAAACACCCCTGGCTGACGCTCCTACCCAGGGCAAACCCCCTACCGCTCCCCAGATCCCAGCACCAAACCCAGCCGGGGTCACCCCGTCTCTCCTGCCGCCGTTACCGTTGCTTCTGAGGCTTGGAGACTTCGGCGAGCCGGCGACACGCTTCCTCCAACTGGGCGAGGGTGTTGGGCGGCGTGAGCGGGGGCATGGTGGGGTCCTGGACGAAGGGGTGGGCGGGCTGCACCCCCCGCGGGTGGCTGCCGGTCCCCCAGGGGTGGTGGCGGCCGGGGCGCTCGCTGGGGGCCCCCTTGGCGAAGTCGGAGCTGTAGGCCTTCTTTGTGCTTTGTGTGCTTGGGGAGGGGAAGAAGTCGGGTTAGAAAAGCTGGAAAATATGACTTTAATAGCAGCTCCTATTCTGCTTGCTCCCTCTCAAAAGTCTGTCATAACATGAAAGGAGGTTTATTGCCAAAAACATGACATTTTTGTGGTTTTTCTGGTTCTGCGGAACAGCTTTTATATTAAACCGGAGGAGCAAAGAGTCTCATTTGTTTTTAGCGATTGTAAAAATAGACAGCCCGTGTAATATATAAATATTTACCGGGAGCGATATTGCTGTAGACAGCTGCGTATTTACCTATGGGGCTTGTGCTTATTTTGTCTCTCGCTCTCCAGCATCCACTGCCAGACGTTCTGCGCCCGGTCCGCCTCCCCGCCAGGTAGCTGCACCCCTCCGGGGCCGGGCAGCCCCCCGTCCCCAGCCGGCAGGGCGACGCTCTCCGCTCCTCTGCCCGGCCTCTTGGTCAGCGTGCCCGTCCTGCTGGTGGCCAGAAGGGGACACGAGCCCGTGGTTAGTCACCTGCTCTGCTCCACGCACCCCGAGCAGCACCGACCACAACCCACCCACCCAAGTGATCCCACTGTGAGAAGGGGGTGGGCTGATGTCTTTTGGGTGGGTGGGATGGAGAAAGGCTCGCGGCTTACCCGAAGGGCTCCAGCGGAGGGAGAGGTGGGTCCGTGCCTTTCAGGTGGCCCTTGCACTTGGAGAAGCAGTAGTAGTCGCTGCCGGCAGGGCAGCAGCACTGCGCCCGCTGAGCCGCCTCCGCCTCGATCTGCTCCTTCGTCTTGGGTACGGCGTGGTGGTGGATGTAGTGGTGGTGGACGTGCTTGGTGGTCTGCTTGGTGATAAATCCCTTACCCAGGAGGGTGCAGGCGGCCGGCGAGGCCACGCCAGGCTGCAGCTTGCCTCCTGGCAGGCGATCGGGGGAGCGGGCGCGGGGGCTGTGCCGGCCCATGCCAGGAGACTGGCAGCCGGGGGTCTTCAGCACGCGGGAGAGGTGCTCGTCCAGGATGGCCTGGGGGTCCTCCTCGTAGCTGCCGGACGGCAGGAGCGAGAGCGGGTGCTGTGGGTGCTGGGGGTTCGCCACCTCCCGACTGCTCTGCAGGCTGGCGGGGAGCTCCGAGCCCTCCTTCTCCTCATCCTGGAGGTGAAGCATTGGTGAGGAATAATTGAAGAGGTCGGGGAGTCAGCGAGACACAAGCTGGGACATCCCCACCCTGGCTTGCCCACCGCAGAGCCATCCCACGGGAGCTGCGCTCCCCCCTGTGCCCTCAGAGCAGGCAGGATACAGCCCCGCTGCCTCCCCCAGCCCAGCAGCATGCGGGATCTCTGCCCAGTCCCAGCAGGGTTAATCCTCCTACCTCCTTGATTTGCTGCAGCCTCTCCTCCAGACTGTCCATGGTTTCCTGCTCCTGCTTCAGCTTCTCCAGCCGGGAAATGAGCTCCGCAGCGAAGGCAGCCGGCTCCACCGGGGTCATCTCCTTGGGCAGCCGGTGGGTCCTCTACAAGGAGCGGGGACAGAAGGCACAAGGCATGTTTAGCGGGCGGCGCGGGGCGCGGGCGCTTAGCCGGAGCAGCATCGCCGGCCCCGCTACGCTTGTTGTGTATCCATGTTTGGATGAAAAAGACGACCGCAACTAGGCATGGTCTGCTCTGGATTTTTATGAGCTAGTGCTGTGGCCTCATGGAGTGACATCCTCCCCACCAGCGTTTGCCTTCGGCAGGAGCAGTTGGTCGCACTCTGAGGAACCCCCGCTTGTTCTCTCTGTAGTACAACCAGCCCATCAGTAGCTACTCTGAAGTAGAAAATCTTCAAAGACTGTTGTCAAACATCAAAAAAAAAAAAAAAAAAAAAAACCTCTGAGGTGGGAGGGAGAGACTTTAACTCAAGGAATAAAGTGAGTATAAACAGAAAGGAGTTGGAAATTAAAAAAAATAAGATGGGGGAGAAAAAGGGAAAGAAAAAAAAAAAAAAAAAGTCAAACGGTTGCAGATCAGAGAAGTACTGGTAATTTATTTCCTGGCTACACACTGGGCACCTTTGAGGTAGTGTTGTCTCAACAGTGTCCTAGATCTCTTCCCCCCCCTCCATCTCTTTGTACAGAAAATGAAGAAAGCTGCTGCAGGCTAGCGGTGCTACACTGCTGAGCTTGGCTGCCTCAAGCAGATCTATCAAGGGAAAAAGGGAACATCTCCAAATCAAGTGCAGAATATAAAAAGGCAAAACGAGAATTTCTGCCAAAAGAAGCAAACATGGTAGGGAAATTGGGGGGGGGGGAGGAAGGGAAAAAGAAAGCACCCACCTGACTCTCCCCTCCTTCCTGCCACCCCCACGCACCCCCACTCCCCTCCCCTCACCCCTACTTTCACTCTTTCCTTTTTTTTTTTTTTTTTTTTGCTGAAAGCAGAAAGCTGAACTGCCAACTCTTTCACATACTACCCACCAGATGAGGTGGGGCCTCTCTCCGGCAACCACTTAGCTCCAGAAATGATGTGAGGGTAGAAAAAGGCCACTCTGCTGGAAATTGTCACTCTTACACAAGCTGGCTCTATTCAGTCCCTGATCAAAGCACTGCCTTACAGAGAAAGTCGATTTGCACGCCCTGGGACAAAATAATCTAATTTACAAGCTCAGGCTATAGAACTTTCTTTATGGAGGAAGGGAAAAAAAATACCAAAAAGAAAAACCACATAAACCACCCCCCTCCACCAGAAATATCATCTATGATTTCTTGCTGCTTAAGACAGCAGAAAGAGGAATTTTAGCATATTAATCTCAAGACAAGATAAGTTTATACTTGTCTGTGTAAACAGTTTATTCACTGCAGGAATCAGGAGCCTGCGAGTCAACTGAATTAGCAAGTCAGCGAGTTAATTTTCAAGAGCGAGGCAGCTCCACGAACTGGACCCCCTCAAAGCAAGGCAGCGAGAGTTCTGAAGGCACATATTTGCTGCAAATGTTTCTCTTTCGGGAGAGCCTCCTTCCTGCCAGCTGACACATGGGGTGCTTTTGAAGGCTGAGGGCGATGCGCGCAAGGCAAACCCTGGTCCGTGCGGCACCGAGGAGGTGTCAAGGCGGTGCCCGGCTCCTGCACCTGCAGCCGACGCTCTGCTGGACCTCACCAGAGCATCCACGCTTGAATTTAGACCAGGAGGGCAAATTCAGTGCCATGGAAGAGCCCTAATTAGCACCTGGCTTTCAGGTGATGACCAGATGCGCCTGTGCGTAAGCAGGTTTCTGCAAGGATGCTGAAAACACATGGCTCCTGCCTGATGCTGAGCAAGGTCTCTCCTGGAAAGCTCTGGCACTGGACAAGGATGGAAATGCGCCCCTCCCCTGCTCCCGTCCCTCCACGTGTACCAACATCCCAAGGGTTTGTCCCAGGCCCTGCAGCTCCCACCTGAACTTACCGGAAAATGAGGTAGAGAAACTTGACCGTTGGCCTTAACGCTCCGATGCATCTCCCTCTGGAGCTGCTTCTTGCTCCCAATTCTGTACGGGGGGATCCCATCTCTGCACACGGAAGAGAGGTCACCGTCAGCTGGGGCTCTTGGAGGCACAGCATGGCAGATCAGCCTGGCTTCCACGCCATCACCCCGGGCCCTAACCCAGCCAGTTCTCCATCGGCTCTAAAATACCCTGGGGTTGCTGCAGGCCCTGTTCCCAGCGGCCCCGAGTGCCCTGGATGTCACCTGAGGCCAGGATAAGTCACCTGGCGGCTCGGGAAGGGGCTGTGCCACCATCTGCATGGCTGAGCAGCAAGCTGAAGGCAACTCCACAAGAAGAGGCCCCAAAGATCCCATTAGCTTCACTTCTGAGGCATCTCCCTGAAAGGCCCCTCCGCTGATAGGCCGAAGCTTTTGCCCTTCAGCTTTGTTGCAATTCTCACCGCCAAATTAGGCTGAGACCACAACTTTCTTCTAGCCCTAAACCACCCCATGGGACATGGGCACTACGGAAACAAGAAGAAGGAGGCTGGCGATGGATGGCCACCAAAGGGCTGCTCCCCACCTCTAGCCCTACTGAAGCTCTCGAGATGTTTCTCCTGCCCTGGGGCTGCCCAGCACTGGCTGGCCACTGCAGGGTGCAAGTAAACGCAGGCCATGCCCTTCGGCACAACGTCACTCGCCTCATGGCCAGAAAACCACGAGGAGAGGCCAGGAGAGGAGCACGGGTGCCAAGAGAGCACTGCACGGCCTGCTTGAGGCGACACGGGGCATTTTCATCCGGCCACGCAAAATAAAATAAAAAAATTCCCTCGGTTGGGATGAAAGGGCCTCCCGCAGACAGCGGGGACAACCAGAAGAGCGTGCCTGGAAATCCTGAATGTCTGCTGCCACCCCTTCCCTCAGACTCGTGGAATAACCTTGATCTCCGGCCCAGTCCCTTTCATCCCTCTGCCCCCACACCTTACTCATCCCCAGCACAGCAGAAAGCTGTGGTGGCCGAGCAGGCAGCAGCAGCCCCGCGTGCCCAGGCCATGCTGGTGGTGCAAAGACACGTTTTGGGTGCATGGCCAGAGCCGACACACGAGGGGATGCCACCCCGGGGTGTCAGGTCCCTTGTCTGGAGGTGATGGCTAGATCCCACCGCTCCACGCTCACGGGTTGAAGCGCCCTGTCTCAGGCCTTCATGAAGAGCTCAGCTAATCCTTCAGTGGCTCTTGGAGTGACTGTTTTGATGGGCAAGACGAAGTCGCAAAGCCCAGAGTGAAAGAGCAGAACAAATTCATCTTCGTGAACTTGGAAAAATCTTGATAATGAGAGCAAGCACGCTGGGAGCCCACAGGCAGTCTGTGATGCCACAAGATGATCACCAGGCTCCTGCAGACGCAGCCTGTGAGCGTGCATTGTGCTCCAAGTGAAAGGAGCTGATTGTGCCCCCTGCACAACACGGGGCTGCCTTGTGGGGAGGCAGCTGGCCGTGGCCACCAACCGCAGCTGCTGGTGGCCCCCGAGTGTTTGTGCTCCGTGCGTGGGCACCTGACTTGCTTGCATGAGCCTGGGGGAAGGATGGGGAAGAGCAAATCCTGAGTGAAAGCCAACTGAGCTGCACCTTCAGGGAAGCATCTGTTTGCTGAGGCTTGCTGAGATAAAGGTCTCTTAGGGAAGACCTTCAGTACGGGGAATAATGAGTAAAACAGACATTTGAAAGGTAAGTCAACGCCAGCGTGAGCACATTACCTGCACCCATACAGAAAGGTCTAATCCCGTTAGCAGTCAATGGCAGAGGAGGTGTCCTCCATCAGTGGCAGCCCCAGAGGGGAGCGCAGGGGGGATGCTGAGGGTCTGTGCTCAGCACCCAAGGCCACGACCAAGGGACAAGGAGGAGCTCCTCACCTCCCTCCCGCTGGGTCTGCCCGCAGGAGATGCCATCCCCACATCCCCAGCCCTTGTACCAGGCTGGGTGCAGCTCTCCTTGCGGGGTGTCCCCGTGTTCCCTGCGCTGTGGGACCACCTCTGCCCAAAGGGTTGGTCCATGAGCGAAGGAGCAGGAGCTCCAACAGGAGCCAGGCAGGGTGGCTCGAAAAGGAGGAGAAAATCAAAGCCCTGCAGCAGCCGACTCAAGAGCGCGGCTCCTCTCTTTATTTAAGATCTGCCCTTGTTCAGGTCGGTGTGAAGGCCGCTCCTTTCCCCCTAAACCTCCTCTGGTTGCACAGCGGAGCCCCAGATCAAGCCTCCTGCTCCCTGCTTTTACAGCCCTGCCTTGTCAGAAGAGTTTTACAACTTGTAACGAAGTGCAGAATTAAAGAAAAAAAAAAAAAAAAAGGTATTTCACTGTGATGGGAAGGCAGTGCAGCTTGGGAAAGTCAGCCTGGAGAATGAGGAGGGACTTTTATAGCCAGTTTGATGAGTGCTTTCTAAATCTGGGCCTTCCACATGAAATGGGGGAGAACGGACAATGCCAGATTAGAAGGGCTGAACAAAATGTGGTCACCTACTGCAGGAGGGACAGGCGGGCAGAGCTGGAGCCAGGCTCAGTACAGCCAACAGATACGGTGAGGGGCAAAACCCCAACCCCCCTTGATGAGGAGAAAGTGCCTTTAAAACAAAAAGGCTGGGCTTTGCCAGAGGCTCCAGCACAAAGCATGGGTTTAGGGTCAATGCCAAGCACGAAGGTGCTCCTCTTGGTGCAGGCTCTCCCCATGCTCCAGCAACAAACATTTGCACTCACCTTCTTGGCTACCGAAGGCTGTGGGCTGAGGAGCTACAGGGTTTAGGCACTAAATAGTAGAGTTTAATTATAAACATTTCAGCTAACCAGGCTGGGGCTAAGCCAATCTGTTTCTGGGGGAAATACTAGTTTGAAGTCTTCTACCCAGTCAGCTGCCATTTAAGCTGAGCCAATTATCTTAGCCTTTTGACTCAGATGTGCCTGACCTAACCTGAATGTAGTTTTACTGCTGCTTTGAAATATCAGACTCATGCGCATATGCATTCACTCCCATCTTCATTTGGCAACGGCTCTGAAACAAGCCTCTGATCTTGCCAACATCAAAAGCCTGGTTTGTAAGATAAGGTAATATTTGAAGTTTGCTCAGCAGCATTCCCCTGTGTCCAAAGTAAATCCATAAATAAGATATAAGCAAATAAAAAAAAATCCCCTTTCCTCTCCCCCCCCCTCCCCAATCAAGAAATGGAAATATACATTTGCATGATGCTTTGTGGCTGTTACAAAACATAGGCACACAGGCTGATCCCTGGCATCTAACATAGAAAAAAAATAATAAAAAAAGGCAGCTTGTGCATTATTTGGAGACCTCTCCAAAGTCCGGCACAGTTGAGGTTTTAGATATATTTTTTAAAAAACTGCCTTTGCTGTTACGTCTGACAGACTTTTCCAGAACAAGTTTTTGCTCTTCAGTCGATACCAACGCAAGCCAAAGGAACTCATTTCCATTCACCCTGGCGGAGCAGAATAAAACCGGGTCCCCTGCTGAAAAAGTGGCAAAGCCTGGCAGCAGGAGAGCCCCCTGGCACGGCCCGCAGGAGCCGTGGGGCTGGTGCCCCCACCGCACGCACGGTGCCTTCAGGAGCCGGCAGAGCCAGGTGCCAGGAACTAATCCCAAATGTTTTACTGCCATCTTGGCAGCGGCCCTCCGTCTCCGTAAAGGAAGTTTTACATCAGCCTTATACTTCAGCCGAGCCTCAAGAAGTGCCAATTTACCTCTCCGGCTCCCAAAACACAACCGCCCCGCTACCCGCCCGCCCCCAGCCCCGCAGATGGAGCGGGGACGCCCGGGGAAGTGGCTCCGCAGCAGGACCCGGGCCTTTGGCAGGGCTCCTCCCCCCCTCCAGCCGCCCCCCAACCTGGAGCTGTGGGCAGTTTAATCAGCCAAGCTTCCCCAAACTCTCACAGCCTGCACGGGCTATTGTTATGGCAGGAAAAAACAGGCAGGCTTCTTTCATGCGCTGCTTTATGGGGAGCTCCTATTCACTTGTTCAAGGAAATTTCAAAGCGGGCTGCTACCCTCTTATCCCCGCTAAGCTCCCCTGGACTAACAATGGGCTGAAAGCGATTCAGTTAAGCCTTTCATCCACCATGCACTTTATTTCTCACTCAGTGCTCTCATCTGTATAAGGCCTACAATTGGCATTGCTGTGAAGAGAGGGTATAATCCTAGCCCTGTGAATCCCAAGTGACCCTACACTGGTCCAGAAATGACTAACCCAATGAATGCTCTGTTGACACATGATCACATACAACCAGAGCCAGTAAGAAGAAATAAAGAAGTCACCCTATGATTCAGCTCTTTTATTTAATGCCAATATTGTTCAATAAGGGAATCTAGTGGGACAACAAACTATTTTTTTCCATAATATCAGTTCAAAACACACTTGTGCATTAAAAAAAAAAAAAAAAGAAAGAAAAAAGCTTTTGTTTATGCATCAAGGATTTTTGGTAAATCCTGTTTTCCATTGTGCAGCATCATGCAGCACTGCTGACTTAAAAAACCCAGAATGCAAATCTCCCCGAGGGGAGCACGGGAATCGCTGGCCACAAGTGACAGAGGCACTGGGGAAGTTTCACTGGTGAGAGCAGAGCGCAGCGCTGTTATCTGGCAGGTTGGTTTTTCTAGAGGACTCATACTTAAGTGAAGATCATGAAACACAAACGGAAGCATCTGCCTTCTATCCAGTTGAAGAAAATGGTCCTTAAGAGCACTGTGCGAGCCCTGCTGTCTCTTCTACCCCCAGACACAAAAGCCCCATTTCTCTCCTGCTGGGGAAGGCAAACTGGGGAAGAACAGTCGCACACCGCACTCCCAGCTGCACACTTCTCAGCAGAGTCAGGAGGAAAGCACAGATCCTGCAGTTCCTGGGCTCAGCCACAAAACCACCTCTCATCCCTACCCTCCGAACACACTCAGCCCTGCTCCACGCAGCTCCATTCAAATGGCCCTTTGAAGACTGCCCCAGCCACACTAGATGAGCAGCTATTTGCCCCTTCAGGTCACTGGCCCTATTAATGTACATTCTGCCATTACCAATGAACCTTAATTACAGCAAGTACTTCCTACAGGAAGCAATCTCCTTCTCTTTGATGACTGATAGCTAGTTAAGGAAGCCTGGCCTTAAGACAGAAGGCAAAGGGAGATGCCCTCCTGGGTTAGTCAGGCAGCACTACCAGCACAGGGGAAAACACATTTGCTCAGCTGCAGCTGCACAAAACCAACAGAGGGTTGGTTCACCACCTCACTCCATCCAACACCTACGGCGACAGCACGAAGCACGAGGCTGCCAGGCCTCGCTACGCCCCCCAGTTTGGCAGGACCCTCACTCCCACCAGTCCCCACCACGTTATCAGCACGGATTTACGGGTGGCACGTCCCAAAGGGCCCGAGCAGGACGGGATACTCACACGCTGCTGTCCGTCATCGACATGGAGTCGTCCGTCAGGGCATCACTGGATATTTCGCTGTCGTTTGCGCTCGTTGCAGGGGCAAAGACGTAGCCGGAATTCACATGGTAGGGGTTAACGGGGTCGTTCCTCTTGAAGGACCTAGGGATGAGCAAAACAGGAGTCCAGTTACCAGTCGGGCTTGTGCTGGAGGACAACACACAGGTTTAAGGGCAGCACTCTCCTTTTGGGAACCACGGACCAGCTGCTCAGGCTCTTGGGGAGCAACCAGCCGTCCACAGCGTCTAAGAGCATCCAAAGACCAACCTTAAAGATGTTGCTTTTGGCGTTGGACATGCAGTTTAGAAAATCCCATGAAGCACTCTGGCAAAAAAATTAAATCCCCTGGGTGCTCTGACCCCTTTAGAGAGTTGCTCCTTAGAGCTTGGCGCTGCTCTGCTGTTGGCATCAGCAAGCACAAGATCAAGAAGTTCAGAGCTCAGGTCCCACTGCACTCTGCTGAGGGGCCAGCTAGTAAATACTTCAGTCTGCACTGAATGCAGGAGTTAGGGGCCCTGTGGGAGAACCCGTTGTGGTATCTGTGTGGCCTGCAACAGAACTGCCCAGAACTGCTGGGGCAGGACCACCGTGGACCACAGCGAGCACGGCCACAGCCACCATCTACTGCCTCCACCTTGGCCTCCCAGAGGGCTGCCATCTTCCCTGCACTATAAAGAGCCCCAATTTAAGGAGAATCAACTAATTCCTAGGTTTGGGGTTTATTATGCTTAGGGTTGGGTGAGGGGAGAGGAGGATGGGAGGGCAGGACCAGCACGATGTGCTGTGGGTGGTGCTTTGAAGGGGAAGGTGGCAGCAGCTTGAGTTAATGGTTACTGACACCAACACCACGGGCTTGGCAAACCCAAAAAGCCCCAGAGGGGTGTTTGAGCTGAGCACCCAGGAGCAGACACGAGGAATTCAAGGCCGATGGCACGGCGGTGGCACCAGTGGTGTCACCGTGTGGGGGAAAACGGGTGTCCCTGTGCCCGCTGGGGGCCACCTCCAGCACCCCCAAGGTCCCAGCCAGGATCAATAGGATCATCTTGGGCAGGCGATAAGGGGATTAGGCAGGGAGCTTCTGAAGCTGCGTGTTAAGGTGCACATTTTGTTCCTCTGCGAGGGAAGATGGGGCTGTTAAGCTTCCGCCTTTGTATATCAAAGCAAAGGGCCTTGTCATCTGATAAGGACTGCTGATTTTAATAATTAGGGCCACTTACCCAGGACTTGGGGGCCTAAGGAATGTGCCAGCAGGCTCGGCAGGTTTTTTAATGGGCTTTCAAGCTCCCCACCCCCACGGCGGGGCTGGATGCAAGCGAGCAGCAGAGCGGCCCTAATGGGGAGCAGCAGAGCCCTCCTGCCGCTACCCACCCCATCGCCACCCACCCCATCACCATCCCACCCGCCCGGGCTTTGCTCCACTCTCACAAACATCCAGCCTGCCCCACCGGGAGAACAGGAGCCTTTACAAAGGCTGAGGTTAAAAAAAAATAATGAAAAAGGCAAAAAAAAAAAAGAGAGGGAAGCATGGGGGAGCTGATGGGCCTCTCTGGTATGAGGCGCGGGGCTGGGGCTGCTCGCAGGTATTCAGCCCAGCCGGGGCCGCATTCCTTTCCGAGGGAGGCCAAGACGTTTCTGATGAGGAGATCAAGATGTTAAAAAATATATAGCCAAAAAAAAAAAAAAACAAAAAACAAAAAAACACCAAAAAACGAGATAGCGAGGAATGCCACAGGAAAGAAGTTAAATCTTCAAAGATAAATTAATTCCACATGTGGGCGAAACACTAAGTTATCCCACTACTACTCCAGAAAAGTTCCTCTAGAAACGTGCAGCCTTCTGCTTGGCGTCAGGGGGACTCTGGAGTCCCCGTGACACTGCCCAGGTCCTCGGGGGGCTGCTGGGCTCACTGCATGGGATGCAGCTCATCGTGGCTTTGACTTGAAACCAGCTCAGGTATAAGGAGAGCATCTGAGGACCATGGGGCTCGGTGGAGAGGATGCTCCATGGGGCTCGGTGGAGCAGGATGGTCCCCAGCCCAGGACCACTGCCATGCCCAGAGGGGTCTGTGCTGCCATGCCCAGGCGGGCTGTGCTGCCATGCTGTGCTCTCCCCGTGGATGCGATTGCTGGAGAAGCTGCGGTGGGGGCGGAGGCAGTGGCTCCGTATGAACACAGCACAGGGCGAGGAGGTGTGTCCAAACGCAGCGTTTGGGAAGATATAATTAGAGAAAGTGGCCAGAACTAACTCATCTTCCCAGGCAGCACCGGGCTGCAGCACTGCATCACCTCCCAAAACCCCAGACACAAAAACCCCCAAAGTTTACGATTTTTTTTTTTAAAGCAGGCCCTTCACCACAGCACCCTCCAGAACCCCCCACGTACTTTACGCAAAGCAGCCCCCGCCGGTTTGCTCGCTTTAATTTTTATTTTAATTCGACCACCTTACTCCAGTAATTGCACCCAGATGCACCGAGCTGCCTGCGAGGGGTTTAAATTCCAGGGGAGAGCAGTGGGCTCCTGCTGCAGATGCTGCGCCCAGGCACCCTCCCCACACCCCCTAGAGCCTCCAAACCCCACATGCAAAGTGTTTTCAGCTGTCAGGGAGCAGTTGCTCTGTAGTTTTGAGAAGGCAGCCTGATGTTTCCCCCACTGTCCTTATCCTGATGCTTGGGCAGCTCTGTGCACTGCGTTGGGCCAGGGGCACATCAGAGGTGGTGCATGGCCCTGAGAATTTCAGGGGCTCTTGGTCCTATCCCCTGTTAGAAGGTGCAGTTGCAGAGTGTTTTGTTTTGTTTTTTAATCACCAAACTCTACTTCCTCCAAATGAAAGCGCTCTGGCAGTTCAAACCCCAGGTTTACACAGAGAGAAGTGAAAATCTACAAGGAGCGTTTTGAGGCAAAACTGAATCTCATTAAGTGTTTCCTTGGGACAAACATCACCGGGCAATCACAGGTTTAAAGGGAAAAAAAAAAAAAAAGGAAAAAAAGCCTGCACAAACGTGAAAAAAAAAAGTGTATTTTAACAAAACTATGTTAATCACAGCTTCCATGCTCTAATTGTAGAACACTGCTCGGAGCATAGCTTTACAATGGCATCATTTACTTTGATAATTGAAGCCAAACTCGGTTCCAATAACTTCACACAAAACGAGCTCCACCGGCGGGTTCTTTCAAAGGCCAGGAAGCCCTCGGAGCCGGCAGAAGGCCATCTGCAAGCCCCAGCCTTCCCCGAGCAAGGCCAGCCCCACTGATGTTAGAGCCCAGAGCTTAATGGGAGGCAGATGAGTCCACCTTGGCCTGAACAAAAACACCCTGTGCGGCGGCGCTGCAAAGGAAGGAGCCCGGCTCTGTGTACACAAACTCGTGCATGATAAATTTAGAAGCGCGTATAAATAATAGCTGGAATTCCTGGACAATGGGGCCAGGTCCAATGCTCTCGGCGGCGCGGGGAGGCCGCTTTTAACCTCCCCGCAAGGCGCAGGGGAGGGCAGGCGCTCTAAAAGGACGAGAGCTCTCTAAGTGGAGAATATTTCCTGTGTTAGGGCTCCAGATACACCAGGCAGCGATTCGCATGCACGTGTTGTCACTTCACTTCTCTTCCTGGCCGGTGCTGGGGCTGGGGCCAAAGTCTTGCAGCTCGCCCGGTTTCTGTGGTCTCCAGCTTGCCATGCTTTTGGCCGTGACTCCGTGCCCTGGGCTTTCCAGGTGGTCTCCCATCCAAACGCTGGGCTGGCCCCAGATTGCTCAGCTCCTGGGATCAGGTGCACTCAGCCCGGCTTCTGCTGCTCTGGTCACACCGAAACCCACTGAGGCAAGTGGGAAGAGCCTGCACAGCACTTGCAGAACGTAACACGCTGGGGAGGAGAGCAGGAATCCTTCAATTCCATCGCACATACTAGGAGGGAGGTGTGGTTTGGCCGCTCACCAGGAAAGCCTATGTGTAAGCTTCAGCTCCAATCCTAAATGCAATCCTAAATGCTGAGCGATGAGAGATTGCCCGTCCATATGCTCATCAGCTCCTAGCACATGCACGCACAAGCGGCTTCACAAACGGACGACTCGGGGAGGGACCCAGAAGCATCTCAGCTTGACCTCCCTCTCTTTGCATTGAGATCTCCTGGCCCCACGGAGAGCAAACGCTCCTGGAAACTCAACAGAAGGTGATCAAAGCCAAAGGCACCACCTCGTGTCCTGGGAGGGTAGATCTGATGCGTGAGGAGCAAGCTGCACTAATCCTCGGTCAAAAAGAAAAGGGATAAAAGGCAAGGGGGGAAAAAAAAAAAACCCACAGCACTCATTGGGCAAGGAGCCACAGTTGTGCGAGAGCTCTCACGGACAAGGAGCATGTGGGTTTTCAGCAGGGCCTGCAGCACTGCTAGAACATTACAGCCAAAGCCCTTCCAGCTCCAAACACCAACAAAGGCTGCAAGATAAAAGCATCCAACATCCCCCTCCTGGAAAGCAGGCGGAGGGGCAGCAGTTCAAACCAGGTTCTGCAGAGCAGCAGCTGCTCAGGCAGCGACACGGCGAGGCATGAGACGAGGATCCCCCCAAAAACCCCACGTCCCCCACACGCCAGCTGCCAAGCGGCGCCTCCGCCCCGCGCCGTCTCCCAGCAGGAGAGCCCCCGAGGCCACGGCCCTCCCGTCCCACACCCACGCTGCCGGCTGTCACCCCTCCAGCAGAGGGGAAGGACCAAAACCGCCCCGTTCAGCCCCACAGCATCGCCCCTGCAGCTTGGAGAAGCCCTCCCAGCTCCTGCTGGGGCAGGAGGAGGCTCGGGCTCGCAGCCCCGCACCAGGAAGCCCTGCACAGCTGGAAGCTCTCTGCAGGGCAGGAGGAGAGAGCACTCCAGCACAGCCTCCCCTGCGAGGCAGAGCGCAGCCCAAAGCAGCCCGCTGCCCTTTGATGTCCATGAATCACAGACACGCTCTCAAAATTCCTGTAAACGAGATGTCAAACACTTACCCTAGCAAAACCCAAACTCCTCGTCCAGCAGACAGGAGCGCACATCTGCCAGCAGAGCCCTCTCCTCTCAACCCTGATTCAACAAGCCACATTTATGGTAAGGGTGGGGAGAGGAAAGAATACATTTTCAGAGGATTATACAACTCATCATTTGCTCATCAGAGTCTCTCTTCCCCATCCCCCTTCTCTCGGAGAGGGCTCTGGCTCTCCTCACCCTCATCTCCTCACCTCATCATCGTTTCTTTGGCTTCCAACAAAAGGAAGGGGTCGGGGTGGCAGACGTGCCCCTACCGAGGGCACCAGACTGTGCCATCCCATAACCCACACCATCCTCTCCAGCTGCCATTAGGCACAACCACGTCTCACAAGTTCAACTCTGAGTACACAGCCAAGGGGAGAGCACCAAAGACCTGCTCTTACTCCACACCTGGGATGTCTGCGCTACCTTCAGCACTCCAAATTAAGTATCCCTCTGTATACGTTGGCTCGAAGCCACCCGAAATGGCTTTGACACGATACCAACCGCGAACGCGCCGAGAGAGGCTGCCTATCACACAACCACCGCCAAAATAAAAGAAGATTTTCTGCAAGTTGCAGAGTTTGATGTAGTAAGTGCATACATTTCCTGCTCCACGACCGCACAATTGCTTCCCACATAACCAACGTAGTTAAACGCTGGCTGATGGTGAAGTTGGTGGACGAGTAGGTTACATTATTCATGTGTCTATGTGATCCTCTCTACTCCTGCGCTTAATAGGTTTGAAAGTTGAACCAATAATTAACGTATGTCCGGAGGACATAGTTGCTATGAAGTTTTTGATCTATAAGAAAACAGAGAGCCAACAGAGCTCAGGAGCACAGTATCTTGTTTTCCCTCTGCAGAGAAGGGGGAAAAAAAAAAAAAAAAAAAAAAAAGGAAAAGCCAACGCCCCCCAAATTCCACAGCACTCGGAGGTGCGTGAAGCACCATGTCCCCTGCGAGCCCAGCCTTCCCCGGCCTCGCTGCTCGCCACCCACCAGCCTCTCCAAAAGCAGCCTCAAAGTCCTCAAAGTTCACCCAGAGCACGAGTCCCACGGCTTCCCTTACCTGTAGCCGCTCTCAATGGTCTCCGTAGCTCTGACGTTCGCTGTAACCCTCAACGTCTTGCTGGATAGTCCAACCACCGAAGGCAGGATTTTGTTTTTAAAGTCTGCACAGCTCCATTCCTCTTCTTCATTCAAGGTCGGGAGATAGCCACAGACAACTTTTAAGCTCCCCAGTCCGTTGCTGTTGATGTAAGCAGGATTCTCTCCTCCACTCCTTACATATTCGAGGTATATATCAGAAGTTAAAAACATCTGGTAAGCATTTTCCTCCATCACAGTCTGAATCTCAGTCTGTGCCTGATCAAACATTATAGAATCTATCTGCTGCTTCTTGATGCTATCCCTTATGTAGGTCTTGGTAGCAGGCTTGAGCTGCTTGGAGACAATGCTGTTGTTCTCGATGTACCTTTTGTATATAGCTTTGGCTACTCTTAAAGTTTTGGTATCCTTAAGGTCCATCTGCCTGAAGCCATTGCAGGCAAACCAGAAGTCTAAGGTATCCACACATTTTTCCCTTTCCAAGAAGGTCCGAAAAAGATAGGCACCATCTTGATCTCCCAACAAGGAATGCAAGGATTTGGTCCATCTGGCCAGAGGGGAGTCTGGAGACGCGCTGCCTTCCGGCTCCCCGAGCCCGTTCTCATTCCTCCTCGGGGCAGGAGGCACCGGCATGGCCTTGAAGCTTTGGCTTTTCCCGAGGAAGGAGCTGGGGGGCTGCGGGCATGGTGCCTCTCCTTCCTCCCCCGGGACAGGAGGCCGGGGGGCGTCTTCCCTGAAGCTGCTGCTGGGGTCTGGGAGGTGGGCGAGGACCACGGCGCTGCTCATGGCTCCGGAGCCCGGCGGGGAGAGGGGCGAGGAGATCCTGCAGGAGCCGCCTGCGCCTCCGCCTGCCTCTCGCTCAAGTCAGCAGGGGATCCTCTGAGCCTCCTCTCTGCAAAGGGAAAAAGGGAAAAAAAAAAAAAAAAAAAAAAAAAGAGAGAGAGAGAGAGGGGAGGGGGGGGGAGTGAGGAGGGGGGGGAGAGAGAGAAAAAAGGAGTATTGATCTAATCAAAACCAGATCCTCCCAACATCAAAGACAAAAAGTAAACAGGCTTTTCAACTCTTCAAAAAAAAAAAAAAAAAAAAGAAAAAAAAAGAAAGACAGAGAGGGGAGGGGGGGGAGAAAGGAAGGGGAGCGGGAGCGCGGCTCCATGGCAGCCCGGTGGCGAGCACCAGCCCCGCTCCAAGCAACTCCCGGAGCACTTTTAGGGGGCCGGGGGGGGCACCGAGACCCCCCCCCAACCCGGAGAGGCCTCGGGGGGCGCTGCCCCATCGGCTGCTGCCCATCGGGGCCCCCCCCAGCACCCTCCGGACCCCCCCCTCCCGGCTGGGGCAGCGCTCGCCCCATTTCGGGGTACCCCCCTCCCGTTTGGGGGCTTTTTGGGACGCTTCGCGTGAAATCCGGGAGCGGGGCACGGGCAGCCGGACACCACCCACTCCTCCACCCCCCAAAAAAATTTTAAAAAATAAAAAATAAGATGGATAAAGGGGGAGGAAGGGGGGGGCGGCAGGCGTACCTGGGCGCAGGGGGCAGCCCGGGCTCTCTCCGGGCAATAAATGGAAATGAAAGGGAAGGGGTCGGGGTGGGGGGGGGGGAAGGACCGGGGGGGGTGAAACCTCGCTGCCCGGCGTTGCACGAAGCCCAGGCTCGATCCCGACAGAGGAAAAAAAAAAAAAACCCTGCTCCCTGGAAAAAAAAAAAAAAAAAAAAAAAAAAAAAAAAAAACCTGCTCCAGAAATGGCGACGGGCTGGGAGGAGGGAGCTGGGCACCGCGCAAAGGGGGGAAAAGTCCGGCACGCTGCGGCTCCCCCCGCAGCCCCCCGAGCGGGGCCGAGAGGGATAAGCACCGAAATCAAGGCAGAAACAAAACCCCCGAAATAAAAAATGAAATAAAACCGTCAAAAGGGAGCGAAATGGATGGGGGGGGGAAGCGGCCGGGGGGAGGGAGGGGGGGGTGCGCGCCCCCCGAAGTTGCCACTCACCGCGCAGCCGGAGCTCGCTGCGCGCCCGGCTCTGTCCGGCTGTCCGTCTGTCCGACCGGCCTTCCTCCTCCTCCTCCTCCTCCTCCTCCTCCTCCTCCTCCTCCTCTCCTCCCCGGCGGTGCAACCGCATCGGAGAGCATCGGGGGATGGGGATGGGGATGGGGGGGGGGGGAAGGTGGGAAAAGGGAGCCCGGAGGGGGGGGGGGGGGGCTCTGCGAGGGAAGGAGCCCCCTGCGATCCGCGCCTCCCTCCTCTCCCTCCCTCCCTCCCCTGGCTGCTTTATTTTATTTATTTTAAATACAAAAGCGCTGGCCCCTCCCCCGCCTCCTCCCCCTCCCTCCCTCTCCCCGCCCCCCCCCCCTCCTTATCCCCCCCCCCGGGCTCTCCCCGCATCAAAGCGGGGGCCGCCGGAGCGGTCCTGCAAGGGCGGTAGCGAAAGCGGCGTTTTGAGGCGAAAAAGCGGGGAAAAAAAAGCAAAAGCCCTACAAAAAAAAAAAAAATCACCGGGAGTGCAAAGCAGAAGGAGCCCCCCCCCCAAAAAAAAAAAAAAAAACACAGCCCGGTGCTCCTGCCTGTGCGCATCCCCGGGGCAGGGAGCCTGCTGCGGGGGGGCTGGTTTGGATTTTTTTGGGGGGAAGAGAAAATATTTCAATGGGGGGGGGTAAAAATAAAGCCCCCACCCGTCGCTCCCGGCATCCCGGGGCGGGTACGGAGTTGCCAGGACCTTATCAAAGGGAAGCGATCGGCAGCCGCCGCCCCCGGGCGGGGGCACCGCGGCACCGCCGCCCCCAGCCTTAAAGGCGCAGGAGGGGCCCCCCCCGCGCCCCTTTAATCCCCCCATGCTCCCCATATCCCCCCCATATCCCCCCCATATCCCCCATACCCCTCCATGCCCCCATCCCCTGGCCAGCCGCAGCGCTGCAGGCTGGGGGGGGCACTCTCAGCCGGGCAAACTCACCGAAAAGTTTTCCTCTCGGGGAGAAAAAGCCCCCCCCTATTTTTTTTCCTTTTTTTTTTTTTTTTAATATTTTTTTAATAAACAATCCGAAGGCATCAGCCTGCTAACTGAACGGTGGCTGCTTGCGGTCCCCTTGGCACATCGGCACAGCTCCTTTCTGCCGTCGTGTTCGTGTCCCCCCCCCCCATTTCCATCCCCATCCCCATCCCGCCCCCCCCCCCCATCTGTTAAATATTAAGCAGGCACGGAACGGCTCGGAGGGGGCTGGCTCCGTGCGAGAGGTTTTCATTAGGGCTTGGCCCCCAAACCTGTCCTCCAGATCCAAGGCTCCTGCTGCCCTCCGCACGGCCCCGCTCCCGGGGGGGCTCCGAGGGTCCCCAAAGGGCTAAGCCCTCTGCCCCCCCATCCTGCTGCCCCCCTTCTGATCCTCAGCCCCATTTTCATGGTGCTGGAAGGCTGCAAACAGCCCCCCTGCAGCTCCTGGCACCCCACAAGCCCATATCCAGGGGCACCCCATATCCAGGCTGGCCTCAGCACCCCCCTTCTGATAGGGGAAAAGCTCCATAAAATGAGCCCCATGGGGCTGGGAAGGTGGGGGGGCAGCTGGGCAGTGCAGGGCGGGCAGTGCAGGTGGGGATGGCTCTAGGAAAATAAATAAATAAATAAATAAATAAAATAAAAAGGCACCTTCTGTTTTTGGTGCACCTGAGCATCATTTATGGTGTGCCCTGGGCAAAATCACGCGCGTGGTGCTGTGCCCCCACCGTGTCCTGGCGCAGCCTGGGGTTGCCCACGCCACCCAAAATCACCCACGGCCCTAAGAAAGGGAGCCAGAAAGGACCCAGAGCTGAGGAGCATCCCACCAGCCTCATCCTGCTGCCCCACATCTCCACCGCACGGGTGGACCCCGCCACGACACCCCAGGGGCACGAGGAGTTGTGCGGGACCCCGCTCACATCCCCGTTCCCAGCAGCTGGCACAGTGGGGAGACAAACCCCAGCTCTGGCCCCAGGGGCTGAGGGTGACCCTAGGATGGAAATCAGAGAGTCACGGCCATAAAACTCCCTGCCCACCCAAGCTGCCTTCTCGTTGTACGCTGCTGAAAGCACAGCTCCTTCGCAGCACCCTAAACGAGGCAGGCGTCCCCACCAGGAGCTCGACAGCTCTTCCTAAACTCTTGGCCCCACTGGTGGCACCGTAATCCCAAACCGAGCAGCAAGGAGGCCACGAGTCCTGGTAGCCCTGATGTGGCATCCTCCAAAGCTTCGATCCCACCAGCTCTGGGATGGCCGAGTGCACCCAGGAGCTATGAGCAGCGAGGAGCTGACCCCGTGCACATTAACAGGTTCCTGGCCCGTGCAGCCTGGGCTAATAATACGAAGTAACACGGCGCTGGTTGGTCGTTGCTGCCCCATTACCCATTTTTCAGGCCTGGGAACGTCTGCCACTGGACAGGGAAAGCAAACTTTCTGCCAAAGCTACGAGTCCTCTAATGCTGAGCAGTAAAAGCCGTTCGTGGGCCCAGCATGCAGCTAGGAGTTATTAGGGTTACCGATATTTTTACTGCCGCTGGTGCCGAGCATTGATGCCGCGGTGCCAGATGCTACCGAGCCACACTAAAGGATCCCTTCCTGGGACAACACGCAGCCTGCATCCCCCAAACTCCTCGTGATGGGGATGTGAGACCTCCTCTAGCCTAGGAGGGATCACCGCCAGCCGCCAGGAGAGGTCTGAGCTCTGCCTGCTGCTGTGTCCTGAACTGGCTTCGTTGGCATTAAAAACTCCCTGTCCCATTTACCACCATAGCACAGAAAAATTAAGCCATTGCAACAGAAGCTGGAAACCTTGAACTTTTCCACTTTGAAACAAAATCTCTCCCAGCATCATGTCATTACACCTCACGTCGGCATCAAAGCGTCATTCATCCAACCCCTTTTCTCCAAGCCCCACCGCGCCGTAGCACTGCCCTCAGCCACACGCTGCACCCAGCCATAGAGCGGCTCAGGTTCCTAAATTTACTGCATTATTCGGGGTCATGCATGCACCAGCACGGCCCACCCGAAGAACAGCCCACCGTCCTGCCCCGACACCGCAGGTGGATGCTTTGGGAACAAAATTAGAGGAGGGCGAGCCCCTGGGGCCGTGGCTTTGTGTGCAGTGCCCGCGGAGCAGCCCGTCCTCCCAGCGCCGCAGTGGCCCCATTCATTTGCTGCACGTCCAGTCGGGAGTCTGTTTTCTCATCCTGCCAACGGGGAAGAGTCACGCAGTGCCTGGGGTTTGAAAGTAATCTGATGAACTAGGCAGGCGGTGGCAGGTACAAGGAGGTCCTCCACGGTTTTCTTCATCTTTATCAGTTTCTGGAAGTCCTTGTTCGCAGATCTACAGGGAATCTCTGTGCTCAGGTAGCAGCTGCAGTCATCAAGAAAGCAGAGTATCTTTGAATTTTCTTCTGATTTTCCAGTCTAAACTTGAATCTGAATTCCCAGGCTGAACAGCAGGAAAATTAACTATTTATATTTTATTTGTTAGCTCTTTTTTTATTTTAGATATAAATTCAGTAAATGCATGAAAAAAACAACAGCAAAAAGCTCTGTAAGGTAGCATCACCCAGCTGAGCTAATGCCCTTGTGGTGCCACTGCAAAGGCCAGCCACATCCTCACCTTGCTGGATGCTGCTACAGATCACACTCACAGCCAGAGAAAGAAGCTTGAAGTCACATCATGGCACCAAAAAGGAATAGTTTTAGATGAAAAGAAGAATCCGTATGCACTGAAGCTCCATCATAAAGAGAAATGAATTCTTTTTGTGTGTGTGTGTGTCTGAGAGAGCTTTTTTGGAGCAGGTGGTGAAAAACAAACCACTGGAGGAAAGAAAAAAAGCAGTGGGAGCCGTTAAGGAGTCGAAGAGCTCCCAGTGCAGCGCAGCACTGTCCTGCCTGCCCCCAGGCAGCTCGGTGCCTCCGCTGCCTCTCCTGCCCACGAGGCCGTTGCCTGCAGGTGTCCTGCTCCACGGGAGGTGTCTCCAGGCTGGTGTCTGCCTGCAGAAAACGAGGTCAAACGGCAGCGATGGCGAGGCTCTGAAGGTGACACCGGGGCTGTGCTGTTCAGCTCTCCTGGCTACAGTTATTTATGGGTACGCCCGAGCCGAGGGACCTACACCTTGCCAGTTCTTAAACGTTCACCTTCAAACAGTCCTCTCGGTGCTGGCACGTCCAAAGGCGATGCTGCTGTCCCCTCCGGCCTTGTCACATCACTCATTCGGTTCGGAGCAAGCCTCGCTGACAGCCTCCACCCACCAGGGACCACTGCATCCATCGGGTGCCTCCTGCCACGTGTGTGCCCAGGGGAGGAGAGGTGCAAAGTGTCCTTGGTGCCTCGTGCAAGTGTTGGATGCTCGCTGGGGGGGCTCACTTCTTGTAGGCGAGTTGTGCTGCTCCACTGCTCCATCCAGCCACGTCAGGTGCTTGGCCAGCTCCAGGGCCAGCTCTGACGGCTGATTGCTCTCCTATATGTTGAAATTCTAGTGATATGGGGAGCATAACCAAATCTAACAGCCTGGTAAATAACAACAAATAACAACAGTGATGCCTATGTCTTACATTGTGCTTTTCCTCGACTGCAAGTCCCGTACCACAGATCAAAGTCGGTGCCCATCACCACACAAACCAGGAGACACCGAGGACAGGGCAGCGCCTTCCCCGTGTCCATCCCCAAACCAGCAACAAAGCCACAAAACACCACCAAGCCCTGGCCAGCCCCAGCCACTTTGGCACCAGCAGTTCAGAGGCGAGCCAGCAGCGACGCCGACCCCACCGCCGCGAAACGCAGGGCAGCAGCGTGCCGGGGGGCTCGGCACAGCCCGAGGGGACCCACGCGGCAGCACGGCCCAAATCCCAACGTGGCATTAGTCAGAGGCTGACGTCACGGGCGCTGTCATATGCTCAGCAAGCTGCGGCGTTCTCGCTGGTGGTCATGTTGATAACAAGATCAAAGGCTCGCGAGTATTTCAACAGAAGTGCTGGGAACAGTCTTGATCAAAATAAGAGGAAGGCCCTGTATACAGGCGACATGAGAGGTTTGCAACCCACATGTGAACCTTTGAAGTTATTCTTTTTTTATTATTATTATTTTATTTTTTATAAACTAGTTTAACATCATTAGTTTAAGAGGTATAAAACCGATCGGCTGTATAATCTCCCCGCATAGTGCAAGCACAGAGCATTACCCACAGGCAGGCATGCTTTGGCGGTGGAGAAGAAAGCCCTGCCAGAGACACTCAAAAATAAGACAAGAAAACACACAATTAGTTTTATGGGATTTGAAGTTCATTTCAGAAATCGGCATACTTTTGTTACCAAGTATTGCCAGATAAGTCTGATACATTTTCTCTGCCTATAATCCTTTTAACATTTCCATTCCCCCCTACAGACTTTTTTCCTTGATGTTTTGTTCAGCGCACTCCCTGCTATCTGCACACGTTTGGCCGGATTTTTTAGACTTGAAAGGGGCCCCGTATCAGCATTAAACGTTCTCTGAGAGCTGATAAAACGCACACAAGCACTTTGCTATCTATTAACATTTTTGAACTGCTTCCTTCACCTGCACGGAACCGTGATTGAAAAGAGGGTGGGGGCAAAAAAGGGGACCGAGGATATTTATGGCCAACTTTCCGCGACTTATTTTTTCCACGAGCCCTTCCTCATTACGCATGAACTAGACGCTGCTTTCTCTGCTAGCTTCTCGTTCAACAACCAGTAGGGCTGCAAGGCCCCTGACGGGCAGCTACTTGCCTGGATGCGTGCCACTGCCTTGGGAACAAGGGATGCAAACCCTACACTGTCGCATGCAGCTGTGCTACGTCCTCTGCTGAGCTCCTCACAGGCGGCAGAGTCCAAATTTTACCCCCTTAAAGTAACATTTAAGTCCTGTTGGAGGCTAGGAGGTGCCTCCGTTACAAAAACACCCTGAAATCAGGTGGAACTGATTTGGGAGAAGGTGGAAATATCTCCACTGATGCTCTTGGGTGTGGGATGGGCAGCTGTGGCTGTACCTGTGAAGCCACTGAGCATGGTCCTGTTGGCAGGCAAGATGGGAACTCCTTAGAGTCCTGTTTGGGGCCATGTTCCTCCTCAATCTGTCTCTGCTCACTGCTTTAATCAGCTTAGTACTGATTCCGGTTTTGCTTCATATGTAACCTGTGAGTGCCATGGGGACTGTGAATGCAGAGCAGCCTGCAGGGGTTCTGCACCCATGGGTGCCGGTGAAGCACCCCTCGGGCACCCCCAGGCAAGGTGTCCTCCTGCACGGCTGGTGTCAGCTTGCTCAAAGCATCAACAGATAACATTTCTCTGGCAGCTTGGATCTTTGTCTGCCAAATGGGCTCCGAAGGGCCTTCCCTTCCAATTCGAGAAGCTTCAGCCCCACCTACACGTGCACTCATCCTGCTGCTGCCCACCCCAGCACCCTGCCCTCACCCTGAGCCCAGCACTGCGGGGAGAACTGGAGAAACACCAGGAGGTGATGGCAGCACTGATGCTGGTGAGGAGCAGGAAAGCTGGGAGCAGAATCCATCCCACGTGTTGGGGAACGGGCCCGTTTTTCCCTGCTCAGTGTGCACAGAGCGAGCTGCATGCGCTGGCTCCGGTTCTGCGAGGGCCGGACGCCGCTGGACGAGCCCACGGGCAGCGTGGTAACAAGTCGGGGCCGAGGGTGTCTTGGCAGTGAGACAGATGATGTGTTACCAGCCTGAGCTGATGGGATCCGATTCTGCAATATAATCCGTTTTGTTTTCTGGCTGGTTTCTAGAGCTGTGTAAAAATGGTTGCTTGAAAACTCAACTAAGTATGAAGTGTGCTCACTGAAAGTCTCGGCGAGGAAAGGAAACCCAAATGTTTTGAGTTTAACTATTAAGCATAGTTTCCAGCTAGTGTGCTCAGAATTTGAAATTAAACAAATGAAAGAAACATGTTTCGATGGTTTTATGTAGGCAATAATGTCATTAACAGGAAATCAAGAAATTGGGCTTTGCAGCTGCAGCACGAAGCTTAACCCTTCCCGTGCAGCGGGGTGCTTGCTGGGCTGCTGCAGGGTGGTTCGAGCTGCGCCTGCCATGGGGCACCCCACACAGACAGCAGGGCCTGGGTACCCCATCTGCATGATCCCAAAAGGGTGATGATAATGGGAAAAGCAGGAGAAGAGAGACACCAGTTACAAGCAATAAGTCCTTCCCAACTAGTGGAAACCTTTGAGATCATCAAGCCAACTGGAACTCTCCACTTCCAGGGAGAAAAAGAAAAAGAAAACCAAACAAGCAATAAAACCAACCCGCAATCCTTCTGCACAGTTATTTTCAGGTGCGCTGTCAAAGTTGAGCACCCTGAAATGCCACTGGTTTGGGTTTCTTTCTGCCTGTCGATTCAATTCTCAGTACCAGGGAGGACATTGAAAAAGCTGGGGGATGCCACCACCGTGCCTCTCACAAGAGAGACCAATACTGAGGCTGCAAAACAACCATTATATATATATATATATATATTTATTTATTTATTAAGGATGCCTATGAAATACAGACTGGAGGGAGGAGACTTTGCATGGAGAAAGCCTCCTCCCCACATCACCCAGCGGGTCCACAGGCACAGCCCCAAGGTCCTTGGGATTTCCTGTACACCAGCAATTACCAACCAAACCCCTTATCTGAGCTCAACCAATGCTGGAAACACCTCTGAGAAGAATATCCCCAGTATCCACCAGATGGAGGGGACACTAACCAGGAGGAGCCAGAGGCAGATTACTCAGTTAAGCGATGTTTTTATGGTTTCAGATGCCCAAACACACCACGCAGGACACAACGTGAACCTGGTTGTGGTGCTGGGAATGCCCCGAGGGTCCCTCTTGGCCTTGCATCAGGGGAAATCCCAGCCTCCTGGGATGGTAAAAATGGTTCACGTGGGCTGTCTGCCTGAAATAGGGTGGGATGGGAAGGGGTGGGATGGGACACCATGGGATGGGACTCTCTACCCTGGGTCTGCCTCTGTTACAGAGGCGAAAGCAGCGAGCTGGGTTTGTTGCAGTCCCCAAAAGACGAGCGATGCCCTTTGGTTTGATTTCTCCTTCACCCAAGCCAGCACTGGCAGGCTGCTGGGGGCAGGCTCCATACAAAGCTCTCCTTCATTGCCCTGAATACCCAAAAAGCCCCGAGGGCTGCCACTCCTGTACTCTTTTGTTCAAGCCAGCAAACGGGGGGCCAGTAGTGACAGAATTTGTGCTGTAGGGCCTGGCCCTCCACAGCGGAAGCATGCGCGTATTCTTTACACAATTTTCTAGAACTGGGACCAGAAAACTTCATTGTGCTGCCGTGGCACAACACGGACCCAGCTGCCAGCCCCTGTCCTCCCTCTGGAGCAGCACCAACATCCAGAACACGCCTGTCGCTGCGGGGCCCTCCGGCTCGCAGACAAATACCTGGATGGTGCCTGGGACAGCTTTCCCTGCCACTGGGCCCAAGGAACACCCAGTGCAAATTTTTGGTACCATTTCAGCCAATATCAGGTTGCACCACTCTCCTTTTTTTGCAATTTCTCTAATTTATGCATATTTTTTGTTAGTAGATAGGATCTTCCCCTGGCAAAGCCCTACTGATTGTAAGAAAACATGTTTTCTTCCACCATGGGAACCTACACCATTATCCTTTCAAGACAGGTTAAATAATTAATCTCAGCATCATTGTTTCACCTTTTCATTAAATGTAGGGAAAGCCCAATGAGCATGAGGTCAATCTCTCTCCAGACTAGACCCCAAAATGGCTCTTTGGACATGTCTTTGGTTATGAGTTATTACTGATTTTTCTTTTTAGTAGAAATCATCACGCCATGGGAGAGACCATCAAAATATTGTTTTAAACTTTTCTCCTTTTGCTAGTTATGACTTCTTTTTGTAGAAGCCTGGAAATCATTTGCTCAATATCCTTTCTCTCCATAAGAAACTGGAGGAGCTGGGAACCTTGTTATATCACTGAAAATCAGGAGAAACTGGAGAGAGATTTGGCCACATCCTCACTACAGCCACCAGCTGTGGCCACCGAAACCAGGTTCTGGGCTCTCTCTTCCAGCAGTGCTGCAGGGCTGGGGTCTCTGTGCATGTTTTGTGCAGGATCTGTGAGCCAGGACTTGCTTTGGGCACCGGTGCCACGTGTTTTAGTGCTGGTCCCACTTACCCGCCCTGTCTGCACCACTGATAACAGACTCATCAAAAGGGCAACTGAAATGCTGAAATAACTGCTTATTATCACGGCCATAACTTTAGACAATAACAGAAGTCCCCTGGATTTTACCAATATACCACCGTCCTTCCATTACGCAGGCTGAACATGAGAATGGAGCAGCGGATGTTAAATTGCTTTCAGTTCATAAAGGAAAAAAAAAAAAAGCAGTGTGTCCAGAGGCACCGAGGGTTTGCTGTGCAGTGTGAGCCCTCATAGAAGGGCCTGGGTTGGAAGAGACCTTAAAGATCCTCTGCCTCCAGCCCGCCTTGTGCAGCGGGGCCGTGCTTTGGGGCTGCAGCCACAGCCCGCATCCTTAGGCCCCCCCTTCACTGAGAGTGCTTCGTGCAGGATCAGGGAACGCATCCAGTTCAAAACAACCCTTCCTCCCCCAAAAAATAGACACAGAAGGAGGCTGTTTACACCCTGGATCAAGTCCTCGCACTGATTCAGCCCGCAGCCACAGGACGGTTGCACTGGTGCAAGGCGCTGCACCAGCAGTGGCCACGGCCCTGCGGATGAGAGGACTCCTTACAAACGTATTTTTTTTTTAATATATATTTAATTCCAGTGCCCCCCGCTCCCAGCTGAGCCAGGGCTGTTCCTTTATGTGCTGTTCCCAAATTCCTGGGCCAGCCCTGGCTTTAAATACCTCGGACACAGAGGGCACAAAGGGCAGCTCCGAGCGCCCAAAGAGAAAGGGATGCTTAGCCACAGAGTTTGATAAAACCCAGGGAGAATTATCCAGACATACCCACCCTAGCAGACAAGTTTAAATATGGATAAAGATAGTTGGAATAATATAGATACATTTTTTTCCATGTTGTTTTCTGTTTTGACTCCTTCTGGATTATTCAAAGGGAGGTTCGGGCTTTGATCTTCTCTATTGGCAATATTTTTTCTGCGAGGTTTTTATAGTTTGAGAAGAGATGTTACATGCTTGCAACAGAGACTATCAATATGATGTGGGTCTGAACAAAAAACCTGGTGTCAGGTTCTCCATTTGGAGTGTTACCTCAAGCTTTGAAGTTTGTAATGATTCAAAAGCATCTAGAGCTGCTACAAATGTTAATAAAATTAAAGCCATCTGAAAGTGAGGCTTGCATGTGCCTTTGAAAGTAGGTCTGTGATCAGTTATTACCCTCAATTACCTTGTTGTCCACTCTTTTAGCTCGAGGTTAAACTCTTAACACTTCGCTTTGAAGTGGTTATCCTTTTATCTATGACCGGACTGAGGAATTTAAGGGCAATAATCAATGAGAGCTTCATAAGAATAAAGGGGAGACAAGGCCAGGGAAAGAGGTGTGAATGTGCCCTTAACGGCTGGCTGCGGGTCTGGGGGCTGCAGGGGACGTGGTGCTCAGTGATATGATCTGAAAAAAGAAAAAAAATAAATAAAAGGGAAAAAAAAAAACATAGAAAGAAAGGGGAAAAGGGGGAAAAGAAAGAAAGGAAAGAAAGAAAAAAAAAAAAAAAAAAGGAGCCCCAGCAATTTCCAAACCACTGCTAAAAATAAAGCAAAAGCACTAATTCGGGGTGGGGCTGGGAGTGGGGAGAGCACGGCGAGGTGAAGCGCTCATCAAAGGCGCGGGACAAGTAATGAGGCCCAGAGATACGATTAAAGTATTGCCTTAATCGGGGCTTTGATGTCCGCCACCGCACGTCACCCTGCCGGGCGACAACAGGGATGGGAATGTCCCCCCGGTCCCACTGCAGACCAGTGAGCGAGTGGTCCCCATTGTAGGACCTCAGCACAACACGAACAGTGCCTGGGTCAAATGGTGGCACCAGCAGAGACCCCACGAGATGCCCAAGGGGGTGCAAGTGGGTCCCTGCCAGCCCCAACCTGTAGGGTCCCCTGCGAGGGGACGTCTTGCCCTCTGCCACCTGCACCCCTCTGGTCCTTGGCCACCTCCCACACCTCACTACAAAGCCACCAAAGGACACAGGAGTCCCTTTTTGGAGAACTGGTGGCCCAACAGAGCCACGACGAGGTTTTTATCCCATTCCTGCCAAAAAGGAGCCCCAACACTAGCCACGTCCCTTTGCACACCCCTAAAGGACGTTATTGTGCCACCCAGCCCTTCCCCACAGAAAGGCAGACACCTTCTGCTTTTACTCCATCAAGGGAAAATTGTTGTAGCACTGCTGGCCAATTTTCTTTCCTTTTTTATTTTTTTATTTTTTTTTAAATCCGAGGTGCCTAAAGCAAGGTGTTGAAATCTGCGTTTCGAACGCCGAGCTTGGCGCGGGATCAAATCCAAATGGCCTGGTTTTTCTGAAGTCCTGAGCACAACCTCCAACACTGTCAAGCGAGAGCTGCATGTGCTCAGCATCTCTGAAAATCGCCCCGCTTTGCTTTGATCCGGTGCCAACGTTTGGATTTGTGTGTCTAATTTAAGGTGCTTGGGTTGGAAAATGTTGACAATTATTGTTATTCTGAAATTAAATCAGTGCTTAATTATCGAAATTGATGGTAACTTATAGTGGCATTTTCTAAAGAGCCTGAGGGAATCAGAAGGAGATTTTCAAAGGCACGATGGCAGTTCAATGTCTCAGGGCCACGTCTGCCTCCTCGTATCTGCACTTTCTTACTGCCTGCCCCTGTTCTGGTTCTTTTTAAGGGCCTCCTGAGAGGTGCCGAGGTCTCTCTACCATGAAGGTACAAGGAGAGGTGGATCCAAGCCCATGAGTGCAGACCTCAGCTTCCAGCCCTCCAAATGCACTTGGCTAAATCACAGTGAAAAATCAATTGGCTGTGGGTGCCTAATTCTCCTCTAATCCTTCAGATAATCCCAGCTTTGGGCTTCCAGATACCGATAAAAAAAATAGAACAATGCAAGAAATTTGTGCAAACAGAATAGAAAACAAATATACAGCTCATACAATTTTCAGATACTCTGAACTTAATAAGAAATAGGTTTAGGACAATAGCAATAAAATATTGCTCAAGAGAGAGCAAAGGCACCGAGACCGCGGAGCCCGGGGCTGAGAACACTGTTTCGTAATTAAGGTAGCCTCGAGACAACGATTGTCATACAGTGGCGTTGCTCAAGGACCCGACCATTATTGCTTTCATTATAATTTTTTCAGGAGAGGAACTTTTTCTGGCTCAGCTCCACGTTCATTCAAAGCTCCCAGTCGCTAACGAGAACGCATCGATTGAGAAACGCTAATGACAGCCTCCGCGGGATGCAGTGAAGCAAGCTGGGGAGAGCCTTGCGCCGCGAGGGGCAGGCGTGGGGCGGGCTGGTGGCAGACCAGGAGGTCTGCGGGAGGAGCTGACACCAGTGGGGACACCCAGTGTCCCGCTGGGGGCGAGGAAACCACCAAGAGCAGCACGGTGAGACGTGGCTGGCCGAGCCTTGCAGAGAGAGGCGGAGGTTTCTGCTCTTCGTGCAGCCAACTGGCTGAACAAGGAGTGGCATGGAGGGTTCTTCAAAGAAAACAGAGCTGAGTTGGAAAAAAAAAAAAAATGGTAAACACGATGTTACAGCCTAACATCTTTTTTTTCTTCATCAAAACCCAAATTCAACTGAAAAAACTGCAGTTGGTTGTAGCTCTGCCACCTGGTCTCAAGCGACTCTCCCTGAGCGGCAGGATTAACTCCCAGCATCCGACCTTACCTTGAACATGACCGTGCCTGCCTGCTCTTAACTGCTGACCTATCTTAATCATCCTCGTAATTAATACGCCGAAGCGAAGTCATGTTCCAACACGGTCTCATTTTCTAGCGAGGACAAGTGCCAAGAAGCATGAGGAACGAATGGAAACACCCCGCCATGGCTTCCTCTTGCACCAGCCCCAGAGAGCCACCGCGGGGAATCGCTCGCCTACCTCCAGAGCCCTTTCATGCATCGGCCCAGGAGGACCAGGAGGACGCCTGGCCCGGGTTAATTACCGGCTAAGCAAACGAGCAGCAGCCGTGGCCGTGGGGCTCAGCAGCCAGCCAGGGCTCGGCAGCGCTCGCACCGGCTCCAGCTGCTCTGATGTTTGGCCAATTATCAGCACCTGGATACTCAGGCAAGACGGAGGTAATGGAAGGAGGTAATGAAGGAAGAAAGAAACGCTTTCAAGTTCTCTCTGCTTCTGTAATAAAGCTTCTGCCCGGGACGGTGCGAGCACACCCCAGCTCCGGGAGCATCCCTGGCTGTTGAGACGTGGCCGGCTGTGGCGCATGGAGATGTCCTGGGGGTGCAGTATGAGAATTATTATTTTTTTTTCCCAACTTGTTGTATCAAAGAGCGGAGCCAAATACCCTAAAAAAAATAGATGGGTTTGTTATAAAAGGTCCTGGTTCCTCCACAAAGCACTGCTCTGCCCCCAGGAAACACACCAGGCATTTCTCCTCCCGGGGGGCTCCTGTAACCCAGCCGGGGTCCACTTTGGTGCCCCCAGCCCTGAGAGCTGCTGCTGAGCTGGCAGGGGGACAAGTCATGTACACGGTCCTTCCCCAGGCCCAGGGGGATCTTGCAGGGGGTGATCAGGTCCCTTGAGTCTTGGGAGAGGGGAAAACGGTGCCGTGAAGCCCTGGGGTATGCAGAGGAGCCCTGAGCCAGGCAGTGCCTGGAGCTGCAGGAGGCTCTCCCCATCCCAGGGGCACCAGAGGTTCTCGGGGCCAGGCAGGAATCACGGGCTAACAAAACTCAATCAGCTTCCATTAAGGCTTCAGTGTGTTTTCTCCCCCACCCAAGACAAACAGCCTTCTTCTGGGTCTCCCCCCCACACCCACTCATCCTCTGCACCTTCCCTTTCTCTCCCTCCACCATTAAGAGGGGAGGCAGATAAGGGGATGGCCCTGGAGATGGGGCAGCCAGGCTGGCTTCTGCCTCCATCCCAGCTCGAGGGGCGGCGAGGACAAGGCTGAGCCACCAGCAGGGCTGGAGGAGAGCGGCTCCCTCCCTGCCTTTTACCATTCTTCCAACATACTGCCTCAAAAACACCCCCAAAATGGTGCATCGTGTGCATGCTGGGGCAGACGGGTCCTACTGCAACTCGTCCCACTCTGATGCCCGACCCAGCAGCAACGCTTACAAATTAACGCCTCCCTTCCCGGGTGTCCCGTGGGCTTAAAGGAGCAGGGGGTAATCCCTGGCTCCTGCAACACCTCCTCCTCCCTGCACAGCCCCCGCAGGTTTGGAGCTTCCCAAAGCAGCTGGAGAGACAAGGAGGAGAGGCGCAGCCGCGCTGCACGAGGCCGCGGCGAGGTTTCGGGACTCTGGCGAGTTGGCAAATCCCCGGATAAAAGGGAAAATATGTTCGTAATAAATAACACTGAAGTAACACGTTGCGAAATATTTACTCCCTCGGAAAGACGGCTGTTTGCTCGCAGTGGAGCTGCTATCTGATCCTCTGCCAAATGGCACTGAGCTCCCTGGAAAAGAGGCTTCTCTGTGGTTGGCAAGAGAAACCAGGTGCCCAAAGAGCAGCACCGCGGGCGTGTGTGTGCGCAGGCGTGCGTGTGCGAGGGGGAGATGGGCCGGGGGTCTCCGAGTCCTGTACAAGTCCTGCGAGCGCAGAGCAAAGGCACCGAGCGGCTGAAACGCTGGCTTTGAGTGCACCTCACGATGTGTCAGCATGGGGACTGGGGAAGGGAGGAGAGGGGGATGAAGAGAGGTGTTGATAAAATACTTGTTAGAAAGAAAATTGGATTAGCGGTGCCATTCTGGCCATGAAGTTCTTTGAGCTGGGGAAAAGAAAATAATAATCTTGTTCCTTTTTTTTTTTTTCCCCCTCTCTCCGCAGCCCACAGAAGGCCTCACAGCCAAAACATCAGTCCCTCTAATCTTATTTTCTTTTTTCTAGCATGTATTTTATTAACCCCTTTTCTCATTTAACTACGATGAATAGCTCAGTGGGTAACATCCTTCTTAGAAAGTGAAAACCTCCTTGGAGATGCGGCGCAGGGACAGAAATGCAGACAAACTTCCCGTTCCCGCACTTGGAAGAAAAGCCCCGTCTGTAATCCCGTCTGGTGGATCCCGACGCTGTCCCCCCAAGGTAGCCGCTCCTTCCAGGTCCCCTCTGCAGAGCGGGGACAATCGGGGAATTTGGCTGCCGACACGCCAGGAGATTGCCCCCGCCGCTCCGAGCTCCGTGCCCCGGAGCAGAGATTAGGGGATAAAGAAATGGGAGCCCATGCTTGGCTTGGGAAAGCTGGGCTCTGGTGGGTGAGGGTCCCGCTGCGGTGGGCAGGGGGCTGTGTCTGAAGGCAAGGTACCAGAGCATGCAGTGGGACAAGTCCTTTGGTGCGGGAACGCCGATGGATGTGGCCACCCTCAGCCCGCAGGGATGTGCCCTGCAGCAGAGTGGGGGGAAATCTGCTCGGGGGGCATCCTGGAGCCGGCTGGGGAGCCCCAGGTCCTCAGGAGCGGTGCCCAAGCTCATCGCTGGAGGCCAGGCTGGGCTGGTGGGCACACACAGTGCCGTGGGATGGAGTCAGGAGCCTGCAGCTTTGGGGCACATTCAGTACAATCCTCCACCAGCCTGCAGGGGCGGCCCCACGCCAACACGGGGCTGCTGCTGGCACCGGGGTTCCCAGCGGTCCCATCCCCACCGCGCTCCAGGGATCAGGAATTTGTCCTCTTTGAGAGATTTTGTGCCACAAAGCAAACAGGGATCTCCGAAAGCTCACCGGCCCATCCTCCGCTGCAAACAGTGACATGAGGCCAGAGACAAACAAAACAAACCAAAACACTCCAAACCCAACAAATAAAACATCAAACCCAACGGAGATAGTCCTGCCCAGCACTGCTCTAGGTGAGGACAGAGCTCTGGCCTGGAGATAAAGAAAACGTCAGCTCCAGCTCGCTTGGATGCTGCCTCCTCTCCAAGCCGCCAACCTTCCTGGGAGAGGAGCGGGAGCAGGATCCGGCCCCGCGCGATATTTGGGCGTTATTTTCCTTGACAGCTGCGGTGCATAGTGGTAAGTGCATGTTTAATTCATTCACAATTTATGGTGTAATGAGAACAATGAGTGTGTCTGAGGGAATAATTGCTTCACGGCGGGGAGCTGGAGAGTTCAAGTTGGTTGGCACCTGGACTTTGAATCGGGGCCGGCGGGGATTGGCTCCGCCGGCCCCACAATAGCACTGGTAACAAAGCTGCTGGGGATGGGGAGGGGGCTCGCAGCCACCCCTGCGCCTCGCCGCTACCCACCCGAGCCCTTCCCTGGCTGTGCAGGGCCTCCAGCCGCGTCCCAGCCGCTCCCTGTGCACTCCTCCAGCCCCACCGTGCTGGGCACCGCGCAGAGCTGTGAGGGTGCTGAGCTGGCCCCATCTCACCCTTCATTTTTGCAAGCGATCTGCCAAGCCGTGCCCCCTGGAAAAATGCTCTTCTATCCCACCCCCCACCCCAAAGACCTCTCCGCCGCTTGGGCCCGGCCGCCCGGTTCCCAAACCCTCCCTTTTGTCGGGGAGGGAAGGGGTGTAGGGAGGGGGCTGACCCTTGGCGGTGTCCTCAGCAGCCACATGGAGTTTCGGAGGCCCTCGGAGGTCAAGAGCATCCATATGGAGGGCCCGGCCGCGCCGCGCGTCTCCCAGCTGTCCCCACGGCAGCTGCGCTCGCAGCCCAGCACGGCTCCCGCGGGGGCTGCTCCCCGAGGGGCCCTGGAGCCCGACGGCCTCGGGAAGGATGCAGCCAGAGCTGTGCCTGGCTCTGAAACTTCTCTGGGGCACCAACGATCTGCCAGGGTGAGCCCCGATAGATCGCCTTATCCACCATGGGTGCTTTTGTGCCGTGTCTGAACGGGGCCGGGTTTAGGGCCGGCAATAAAGAGCCGCCGACAAAGCGTTGCGAGCTCTGGAAGAGGCCGTGAGCAGCTTGTGCCTCTTGGCACCCGGCGGAAGCGCAGATCTGATTTCTCCACCAGACGTGTCAAAGCACGAGCAACAAATCTTCCGTGCCACAAATCCACCCCGAGGAGATAATCTATCAAGACGGGGCTCTTGGACAGAGCATCACACGTCGGAGGGGAGCGGGCTTGTAAAGCGCTTTGAGAACCTCGGGGGGAAGGTGCCGTGCAACCACAGGGCTGTTGTTCATTACGGCCCCGTTACGTTGGGGATCTGTGCTAGAGACCATCAGCATTCGAGCTTTTCCTTACAAGGACCTCACGGGATGGAGCTGGGACTCCGTTCCCGGCCTCCATCTGGGAGAGCCGTGTGCTGGGGATGTGCTCGCCTTGGACTTCTTTCAGAGATGCTGCGCTGCGAGTCCTGGGACACATTAATCCCCACGCAGGGCTCGACAAAACGCTCCGAGCACGTATGTAACGCTCGGTAGTGAGCGGAGCCTGCTTGTAGCTGGGGCAACATCTGGGTGCGAGCAGATGTGGGCCGTGAGGATGGGCAAGGCCCTGCGAGGGCGTTCTGTTAGGGACCCGGAGGCATTGTGCTAAGTGTTTAAATGCCTTAGGCACATAAATTCAAAGCTGCCACTTGAGCTGGGAACCTAGTTCAGGCTGAAAGGACCAGGACTTCAGGCTCCTGTGTCACACAGGTCCCTTTGAAAACATCCCACCTGGCTACACGATGGAAAGAGGCACGGATAGGACCGGGAGCTAGAGTTTAGGTGCAGACAGAAACACGGATTTGCAGTCCTGACAGAGAATCACATTTTATCCCCTCTCCTGTGAGGTTAAACACAATGTTCTGTCAAGCCACACACGGAGGGAAGCCTGGTTTGGCAGCAGCGTCTCACGTAACCGCGGCTGAACATGGCACACCTCCGCGGGGCCGCCACTGCACAGCGCGATTTGCATCGCGGGGAGCGACTGCCAGCTCGGCTTTCATCTGCACCTCAGGCACACCGAGGAAGCGGAGGTGCTGTGCATACATCAGCCCCCACGTGCACCCTGTAACGCTGCGTCTCGGCACAGCTACGGCTGTTCGTTGGAAGCATGGGCAGGAAAAACTGCAGATGCTGAGTGCCTGAAGAGAGATGCTACCAGGATGCAGCCTGCATCTGCCCTGGGCAAGGAAGGCTGAAAGCAAGGTGTGGCCGCAGGTGTAAAACGGGAACCAGGCTGGGGTGCAACCCCCTCGCCCTCTGCTCTGTACCCCCATGATGCTGGGGCAGTGCCATGCTCAGCCGCAGCCAGAGCCCCCCAGAATCCCACCTGGGTGGTGTTCAGACACAGCCTGGACCCGGAGGAGGATTCAGACCCATCCCCAAGCTCTTCTCTCGTCTTCCAGCATGACAAACCCAGCCCAGATGGCAGGTCAGGATACAAATAAAACCACCCATAATTGCACGTGGTTAATTACCGAGGGTGGTTGGGTTTCTTAGAGAACATTAGGTTGTGAAGAGTCTCAATCAGAGAGCCCTCAGGGCAGTCAAATCAAAGCAAGCATCAAAACCTAGAGCTGTTTTGAAAACACAGCTTCAAATGCATACTGCGGCAGGGCAAGGCTGCAGCGGCCTGCCCAGCGAGCAGCACGGCGCTGCAAGGGCTCCTGCTGCAAAGCCGGGCTGTGTGCAAGGGCAAAGGCTGCGACCTCCGGGCCCCAGACATCTGCAGGAGCCTCCAGGGAGCCCCAGGGCTCCACTGAGGGTGATTCCAGCCGTGCTGTAGCCTCAGTGCTCAGCCAAGGCAGCCCTCGTGCCCCAGGTGAGCAGGGGAGATGTTTCTCCTGCTCTTCTCCCCGGCCGACCTGTCTGTGTGTGGCTCTGAGGCTGTGCTTGCGAGAGGTGCGCTTTACAGAGTTGTCCTTCACCAGCTTGCTAACAATTAAAAGTTAATTTAGGAACATTATTCCTAATAAGGAAGTTTAATAAATAAATAAAAGTAGTTTTAATAAACTTCTTTCCTCACAAAAAATTGTGAGTGATAATTGCAGACTTTGCACGCATTTTCAGACAGCCCCAACCAACGCATCTTACATGATCAGGTTTTTGGAATGACGTAGCAGTGTTACAGGCAAGGGACAAGGTGCAGGGAGGGTGAAAGCAGCACTGAGTAAAATTAAAAACAAAACAAAAAACGAAACAAGTGAAGAAAGAAGGCGCTGCTTGGCCTGGCAGGGCCACGCGGGCGTTCCCTGCTGGGGACCGGGCGCTGCAGCCCTGGCGTTCACGCGGGGCCCCGGGCGCTCAGGCCCATCTGTCACGGTGGCATCGGGCCAAGACAGCAGCAGGCCGCATCCTGCACGATGCTCAGGCTCACAGGCCAACTTCGCACTGCTCGTTGCAGCGAAGAGGGCTCACCCCTAGAACAAAGCCTGAAACACGCCTTAGCGTTGCCCAGAGAGGAAGGATCAACCCCCAGCCTTAAATATGTGAAAGAAAGTACGCTGCGACCCATATTAGACTCATGGAAAGTGTAAATACCTCGATTCCAACCAACATCACAACATAGTACATCGTACGTCGCAGCAATCACAGACCCATGCCGCATGGGAAGCTGCTCTACCTGCACGAAAGAAGGCAGAGATGTGCCCAAGCACTCAGCCCCACTGCTGTTGGGACAGGGTGTGGGGCAGCAGCTGGGCCTCGTTGTAACCGGAGCTGGTCTGCAGGTGCCTGGTTATTTTTTTATTACACCCTGTATTTATATTTCAAACCATAGCACAACCGCCCAGCGGAGTGGTTTATGGCACCCATAATGCTGGCAGGAAGAGCCATGCCAAAGGCCTGGTGAAGCAGCACCAGAGCCACCGCCTGCATTGGGGATGAACCTCGAGTTGTGGGAACGAAGCTGTAGGAGATGCTCCATGGTCGGCTGCTCTGCACCCTCACTGCTGCAGGAAGGGGGTCCACGTGTTTGCTGCCCTCTCATTTAAATTTCTCCTGCTTTTACAGGAAGGAAACTGGGCCTCGTCCAAACCCTTTAAACTCACAGATAAACTTTCAGGAGATTGAAGCTGGATCTGGGTGGGAAGCTGTGTGTCCCACTGCTCCTTGCTCAGGAGCGAGCTGGGGGAAACGCAACTCATGAAGCCCCACAGGAGGCTGAAGGACCTCTCTCTACACTAAATGCTACAGCGAAAGGAAGGTGATATGAATGGGTTGTGTGACACGAGCCCCAGGAAGGGGACCAGCTGGCCAGATGTGAGCCCAGCAGGCCCACTCTGTCATGGCAGATGTGTCTCGCTGCTTGCTTTGTGCTCGTTCAGATGCAGCCACAAACAGCACCCTTCCTTCAGCACTCGTGCAGCTCCAGGTCCCCAAACCCACACCAGCTCGATGCTGCTGATCCCAGGATTTCCTGAAAGGAGCAGCACCAACCCCCTGCTGTAACCTTTGCAGGAGATGGCAGTAACATAGGTGGTCCTCCAGAGTGAGCTTACAGGGCTTGGGCTACAGCCAGCCGCAGTCTCCTGAAAGTTTGAGTTTAAAGGGTTTGGACTGGGCCCAGCTTCCTAGCTGTAAAGGCAGGAAAAGTTTAAACAAGAAGACAGCAAATACAGTGACAAAATTGGATCTCTATTACGAAGTCAGGGAAGAAAATGGAGACTTGCCTATGGCGCACAATTCAAAAGTGCCTGCACATCCTTCTGAGAGAGGCCAAGTAGGCAGTGGGACTCGCATTCTGGCTGTCGCTTTGACCAAAACCTGCCTGTGTAGTTTCTCTATCGCTTTAGCTATGAGACAGATGTATTAAAAATGTTGCATTCCTTTTCTCCACAAACCGATCAATCCTATGGGTTATTAAAAAAAAATAAAAAATGGTTGAATCATTTGTTTTTTCCAGGTGCTGTGCAGCAATCAGTGAAGAAAGGTTGAAATTTCAGAATAATTTTGGGGGAAGGGGCCAGGTGACTTCTGGCAGGGGCAGGCTCCCTCCCTGACTATCCCAAACCTTTTCTCCCTCACAAATCTCACAGCTCCGTGGCTGTCACCTCCTGGCACCACCACCTTGAAAAAAAAAATGCCTTAAGGACAGGCAGAGACTCACCTGAGGAGGGCCAGGGCCTCTCCTTTGGAGCCAGGGCTGAGTCCCCTTTGTTGACGGTTTTATCACCTCATTACATGGAAAGCTGGGTGGGGCTTTTCGTTTAATATTTTGGCAACTTCAGCTACCATTAAGCCATTAGCTCTGCAGGACTCTGTCTCCTAGTGGGTGGCAGGTTTTCTTCCCTCCTGCTTTACGGAGAATTACAGGCCCTGGTGAGTGATTTTGCTCTGTCAGAGCAAATTGCCTTTGCTGACCTAACATCTAATAAAATGGAAGATGTTTCTCCAATTATTTCAAGTGCAAAGCACTAGATTTTGTGTTATTTCCACTTCCATTTGAAATATATAGAGAGTGTGGATAAATTGAAACAACCTAATGTTAGGACTTCGAGCAATTTTTCCATAACCACCTCTAACTGTAGTGTCCATGCTGCTCTGAAGAAAAACAGAAAAAAGAAGAAAAAAAACAACCAAAAAAATGATCTCCACAGCACAGGTCACTGACAATTTCAGCTCTAATAGACAACTATATTAGGAGCAGTAATTAACGGTAAATGGAGCCTTTGAGTGTCTGGTCTGCTCCGGATCTGTGCCCTCAGTGAGGCCTGGGTGCCCAGCGGCTAAATCATCTGCTAAACAGGTTTTTAGTGCCATAAATACACCGTGGGCTGGGTAAATGTGCTGGTGTGACTCACCCTTTCGGGTGCTCAGAGCACCCAAAAGATGGTATTTTGCTGAAATAGCTATGGACTTTTGAGAGCTATTTACATTTTGTACAGTGCTAGTCTGGACTTAAAACGATTTTCCAGGTCCCTGAATGCCTGGGTTTTGTATTAAGTACCCAGTTTTAGCAGCTTTGGGGCAGGTCAGCGAGCTGAAAATCTTGTACAAACAGGCTAAAAATCTTCATTAAGCAGAGAAATGAAGAAATACAACTCACGTTTCCTCACTCCATTTTACCAACACGTCTTCACACAGGCCCAGCTCCTACTCTGCTCAGATCATCCAGCTCTGAATTTCACTCGAAGAAAGCAAATGGGGAAAAGCAAGAGGGGAGGCGTCTGTCTGCTCAGCCTGCAAAGTTCTGAGCTCGCACTGTCGAGGTTTCATCCAGCCAAGTGTTACCAAGAGGAACCTCAGCCCCTTCCAGCAGCAGGCCGCACGAGGCAGCCTGACATGGCGCCAGCACCAACGCCTGCTCCTGGCCCCTGGTACCTCACTGAGGAGCCCAGGACGAGCAACATTTCATCCCCCGCGGCCCTGGGAGGATGAAGGAGAGGGGAGGAAGAGTTGATTAAAATCAGGGTTTTTGCTATAGATCCAAATCTACGCTGAAATTAGTCAGCCAGTGACCTCATCCAACAGCGATGAGCAAACAAGATGACAAGCAAGTGTCGATAAGTCTCAGAAGACGTAATATCATTCCTGAGCACAATTAAACACAGCCTTACAAACATTCAGGCTCTGAGTGCTCATGAAATCCATATGGAGTCATTAGCCTTCTTAGGTCTGGCTTCCCACCACCCTCAGATGCAGATGAGTGCCTGGCTGCATGCGAAGTCACCGAGATTTAGGTTGGCTCTGAATTTAAAGAGAAAGAGCCATTTCTGAGGAATCCCTTGCTAAAATACTTTCTCTGGAAGAAGAGCGGTCAGCTGTGAAGCCACAGGCCGTTTCAGACAAACTCCGTAACAGACATCTTCATTGTTTTTTAAAAGGAAGCCAGTAGGTCAGTGACTGCTTCAGTATTGCACCTTACGGGGTGGGTGCTACCCCTCAAGCCATACGGACTGCCACAGGCTCTGCCTGGAATAAACTTCGCCTCTGATCTACAACAGCTTTAGAGCAAAGCTACTTGGAATATGCACACGTGCTGTGCCTGATAGCGAAGCAGAGGGAATGGGATACACCTGGGGCCGCCACAGAGTACAGGAACCATACTGACTCGCTTTACAACACCTGATGTTCTTCACTGGAGGCTCCTGGACACCACAAGGCACAGAGATGTTTGGTGTATGCATAAGAACACATGGAACCCCACCCTTGTGCGTTTTATATGACATCTGTATTATTAAAATAAACTGCTGTTAAATTAGCAGTGGAGGGGAGGAAAGAAAAAAGAAACCTACCACAAGAAAAAGAGTGGGGGTTACTTGAATATCCACTGTTTTCAAAACTCTTTTACTTCACATTTGTATTTTAAAGAATAAATCAATTAAATTGCACTAAATATGTCCTGCAACCTCCAGGAGTTCTCATCACTATTGGATACAGGGGGAGAGACAAAGTCACTATTACATAGCTCTTAGTTTCAGCTCAGGATCACTTTGATACTTCTTGTGGATTCTAGGTCCAGAATTTCACTGATTTACTTGAAGCCTTTGGGCAAAACTGGACAAACTTAACTTCAGCATTGGCTTGGCTAGCAAAGGAAGCACAGCACATAATGACCTGTAACCAACAGGAAGGATTCAAGGGATAAGGCCTAGATCAGAGATCTGAGCCGCTTTGCTCGTGGACTGCAAAGCAAGTGCACGATGCAAGGTCTTCACTCTTTTCTGTTATCATGTTTGTTTGTAAATGAAGCAGAGATCATCTCATGGTAGCAAATGGTAAATAAATTATATTTTGGCTAGAGGCTTGACTTATTTATACTATTACAAATACCATGAAAGAGAGCTGCATAATTGCTATGTAGAAGTGTTACAAACTGCTCCCAAATACAACACACATGTGTTCATTTACTTTCTCTCACACAAGTTAATTTTTCACAGGATCAGATCCTTATTCACATCCTTCAATGCTGTTTCACAAAACATAATTTCTAATTTAGGGAGGAAAAGTTTTATTTAATTATCTTCTTTTCTTGGTTTGAATTGACCAACTGCATATCTTCCACCGGCTTTATCAAAGAAGCCACCAGTACAAGAGCACATCTAATTTTAAGCAGGCTTTAGTTGGCAGACTTAAAATTGATCATGCATTTTAGTTTCAGTAACTTGCAATTTCTTGCACTCTTTGATAGAACACTTTAAAGAACAAGCCTTCTTTAATGACAAAGGCTTAAAAGAAATGACCCTTCTGAACAAAATATCAAAGCTTAGAACAGATAGTCCCTCAAAAAAAAAAAAAAAAAAAAAAGTCCGAATTAAAATGACCTTGTGTTCTGAAACTTTTTCATACAATATCTGACGTCTTACTTTCCCTTTGTACCCTCAGAATGAAACCAAGTATAATTCAGTAGTATGCAGTGCCTCCAGTACATTTTGTGATTTGGGAAGAACTTGCAGTGCATTAAGATAACTTAAAAAATAAAAATAATCAGATCCCATATTTACTCTCTGTCAAGACTGCTTGTAATTAGTATCAAAGCCGTGTATATTTTCCAGAAAATTCAATAAAACACTGTAATATATTATAGCAATCACAAATATTTCCTCTAGTTACAGTAAAATCATTCCTCAGTTTGAAACCACAGTTTGCAGAGATTTAGGGTGTATCTGCTGTGCTGCCCCCATCACAATTACTATTAAAGTACTGTTGCAGGACAAAGCAAAGGGCTAGGAGAAGGATGGAGGTTACATCCCTTTTCTTCTAACTGCACCAGAAATGAGCCTATTTGTTACATGTGACACAAGAACTGTGGGCAGCACTGAAGTAAAGCTTCACCTTGACTCTGGCGAAGAACATTATATAAAAATGCACAAGAAAATGCAGGATAGAGTGAAACTATCTTCTCTTGTACAGCAGAGTTCAATAAAATAACAACAACAATAATAATCCGCTAGAAATGAAGTTCTAACCATTCTCTAGCCGGTTTTGCCAGAGCTTGTTTTACAGCCTATGAAGCCAACTGCTGGCAGCTGGCAATTCCTTACCTAGCAGGTGAAAAGAGAGCAAGTTCCAGACAGGAGAACCTCTCTGAGCTTGCAGTTTAGACTTTACCTGTTCCATAAGCGATCAAAAAAATAGTAGCAACTACAAACCCATCCTAGACAGTGTTGAGTTTAATTTCTAATCAGGTTTATAAGCACCTTCAAAATGGTTCTCAGACTGTACTTGCTGTTAGAGAGTTTGCCAGTTTTAAAATTTACGAGTTGACTAATATCTACTTTTCCCAAACTGTTTTTTTCATTATCAATGACATCAGCAACCCAATTCCATTGAAAAGAAGGAAAATCAGGCCTGAATTCAACTAGGAATGCAGGGAAGAGCATACAGCAGAGGCTCTGTGTGTTACCTCATGCATGTACCACCCTCAGAAACACTATAACCACATGGTTATCAAGCACAAACACCAGCAGTACACCAGAATCAAAATCTCCTCATTTCCTCTGTGTGTGAGAAGGGAGATTTTGCTGTCCCACTGCCTGGTGTTTAAGGACAAAGCAACACCCAACCAATAAATCACAGCCCACAGGTCTGGGAGCTCTCAGTGCTCCTTCTGTAGAGCCGAACCATCGCTGCCATGCATCTCCCTGAGCAAATACATTAAATTTTACTGCCCACAATTAACTGCATGTATCCTAACAAATTCTTCCTACTAAAACTCACCATTGCCCCAGGCGGGGCTTTGTGGCACCTGCCGCAGCACTTCCTTCCTTATCAGAGCCATGACAACCCCTTATCTCTAATTAGAGGAATCACCTGTTGATTCAAGGAAGGTGGAAAACCTGCCCAGGCCCAGGCTGGGCTGACAAGCAGCAAAGCACCGAGCGAGGCTGGGGCCTGTATTTGGCATGGAGCTCTCTGTTGGCGCTGCCAGGAGGTGGGGAGGATGGAGCCCAGCCTGCCAAAGCCTTTCCTCATTGATCTCCGTGCCAGGCGGAGATAAGAGCGCAGCTGGGGCTCGGCGGGATGGCCACCTCCTGCTGCAGGCACTCAAGCCGTCACTTGCACCATGTGCTGGACCCTCTGGACCGTGGCACTGAGTGCTGGGTGAGGGGGGACAAGCGGCTGTCCCCGCCTGCAGGGACAGGGAGAGCTTTGCTCCTGCAGCCCGTGCTGCAGCTGGACCTCGAAGAGAGGAATTCCTGGCCCTCTCTCAAGCACTCAGGCCATGAGCTGTGCCCTGATACGAACGCTGCCGGCAGCACGGTGCCTAGGAAGAAAATGGCTATTCTTGTATTCCGCCTATCTAAATTTACAGATTACAAACGTACTCGGGTACATTCTTGCTCGCAGATGGCCAAGAGATAAGGAAGCTCTGTGCTGGGGATGCAGAGAGAGCTACAAGGACGGCTCCCTGCCCAGGTCCCTCAGCTTTCCCCCACTTCCCACACCTCATCCTCTACAAACCCTGGGGCACCTTCTTGGAGGTACCAGGACGTTCAAGAGAGCCTGCGCACGCGCCCACGCGGAACCGGGGCCGTATCAGTTATGACTCTTTTTCAATAACGCCGCATAACTGTGTTATCAGTAAGTGACAAAGGACTTTCCTGTGACCGGTGCATGCAACCCCACTGGTAGCTTTATATGCTGTTAACTGGCAACAGTGGCTGCATTTGTCATCATGGTGTTTTCATTCATGCTACAATGCTTTCCTTGAAATACAGCATGGAATAATTTCCCAGTTTAAAAAAAAAAAAGCCATACAAGCTGTCATATGCACTGTGGCTGTTTAAGTGAGTGAGATGCCCAAGCAGGACAATAATGGCAAAACAAAATAGTACAAAATAATATTTTAATATTATGTAAACACATGGACACAAAACAATGTCAAAATATGTTAAAATATCTTGGACAATAATAATAGAAAATGGGATTTTCTTCATGTATAAAAGTGAAAAGAATGGTACTAGGAAGTAGTAACAAAAATATTAGTAGAGGAAACGTTTCCTCTTGGTAGGCAAGCACAGAGTCAATCACGCAGTATATCAAAAGTATAAATCTGTAATAAGATGATGATAAAAGGTAATGGAAGGAAAATACAACTAAAAAAGGTCTGGCATGAGCAATGGATGTGTTTTCATGAACTTCACTGCATTTTGTATGCTAACAAAACAGCCACTGATCTTTGCATTTTAATGACAAGAGCCAAATCTTCAAACCTATTCAAAGCAGTCCATTTGGCAATCGAAGAAATCCAACAGCTCCAGCAGCTACCTGAAAATTAAGAGATTCTCATTAGTTCTATCTTACTGTTCTTGCTACAAAACACAACACGCTGAAATCACGGTTGGGCCCTGTCGCAGCGGGCTCGGTTACGGCTGTGACCACATCTGCAGCCGTAGGCACAAGCAGGCTGAAGTTAGTTCTTCACTGACAGATGTCCAATGTCAGCAAAAAAAAGCAGTATTTCAGTGAACAAGGGTCAGGAGTTACCAAAAAAAAAAAACAACAACAACAAACCAACAAAAAACAAAACCACAAACCAAAAAACAAAATTTCGCACGAATGTAGTCTTGGAAAAAAATCTGATCAGTACCAAAACTTCTCTGAACAGAAGCACAGAAACTCCTCTCCTGCTCGTTCTGTCCCCAACCCTTCCTCTCCACTGGGATGTGCACAGGGCTCCTTCCACCCTCAACTTTTGGTCACTTGTGACCAGGCCTGATTGATGATTATTCATCATTTTAAATAGCAATTTTCCTAATTGTGAAGACATTAACTCAAAAAAAAAATGAGACAAAATCCATCCTTTTGCAGTGCTACTGCTGTTACTGGAGAGTCTTGAAACTATATTACAGCTTTATATTTACCTATTTTTTTGTGTTTTTTTTTTGAAGTTACCTATGCTGGACATATTACCAAGAATTTATGACATTTTTAGCTTCCAATTAGCTTTATCTAATTCTTGTTAACAAAAAAATTTTGGATTAACATTTTCATCAACTTCCGCGCCGTTAACATCTTTACAAACGTTCAATTATCCTAGACATTTTTACACTATTTTTACAAGCACGCATTTTCATTTGCAGAAAACCTCATATCACAGAATTTCCTAGGTTGGAAGAGACCTCAAGGTCATCGAGTCCAACCTCCAACCTAACGCTAACAGCCCTCCACTAAACCATATCCCTAAGCTCTACATCTAAACGTCTTTTGAAGACTTCCAGGGATGGTGACTCCACCACTTCCCTGGGCAGCCTGTTCCAGTGCCTCACAACCCTTTCAGTGAAGAAGTTCTTCCTAACATCTAACCTAAAACTCCCCTGGGAATGTGCGATATGAAAGTATCAAAAAAGCCAATAAATATAAAAAGACGGAGTGACTTTACTAGGAAATTTCCTTTTACTCACCTATCCATGTGAATCACTTACTCTAAAGGCACAGCAAGTCTTTTTATTGCTGCAGCACTTGCCATAATTTATATTGGAGGGTGTAAACGTTTGAAAAAAGCTCAGGCTCATGAAGATCCGGTACTTTGAAGATGTGATCTGTAATATTATGCATTGCATCATTGTTTTCTATCTTAAAAGGCGGTGGCATCACCGCAGAGCTGCAGCTGTGCACTGAGCCACTGTCTCATCATGAACATCGAGGCAAAGCCCAGACTTGCAATGCACCTGCGAGTTCTCTAATCTTGCTCTAATAGTACTGACTAAGCACTGGGAAAATTCTCAGACGCTTGTTTACTGAAAATAAGGATCTTTTAAAACGGCAACCATATTTGAGTGTTTTAATTAAGCCGTAAAACTTCAATAACTGGGATCTACAGGTGTGAAATGGTACAAATTAATCAAAGATAATCACGTACCTCCTGGTGCGGTAGGTATTCAGCTCGGCCTGTAGGGCAGAGGCTCTTTTCTGCAGAACATTTACCTGTAAAATACATCCCAAATGAAAATGCTGTACAAAATTTCAATAAATAAATCTGCACGCATTTCATAATGGTGTTTTTCTTGCCTATTGTGCCTAAGTAAATGCAATAAAATTTTAGCTGCATACTGGAATTAACCATAATACTTTATAGAAGATTGTCAGCATGGCTTTCCTGGCCTGCATATCCTCAGCACACCAGCTGCATGCTACCTACTTTAAGAACAGAGTCAGAGTCAAAACAGTTTTGAAATTCAGCTTGTGGTAGCAGATTGATTACGCGAGGCGTTGGGAACTCCAGTTGCACCCTCAACGCCCATACGAAGCCTGTGCTCTGATCCCTTCATTGCTGCTCTCGTGTGAAGATACTCACCTGTTCTGGATGGGTATGAAAATTAACGCTTATTAATACACCGTGGCCACTTTTGGACAAACCAACAAGAGCTGACAGTTGGGCAGCGTACTTTATATTTAGCAATGTTTTTCAAAAAACTTCGCCTAAGCAGCCAGTATTTTCTTTTTGTTTATTTTTATCACTGCTCGGGCTTTTACCCAGCCCATCTTCTTCATCCTCCTCCAACAATAAATAATCCTGACAGGTGCAGAGATTCCATTGCCCTTCTTGTCTGATGTTTCAAAACAGGAATTTCAACAATTTTCAAAGACTAGGACACCTGTGCTTCAGAAAAGAGCCCTGCTTACTGAGTGGTCTGCGACTACAGCGTACTGCTGGAAATACAGCCAGCAGCTATGTATTTCTGGGATAACACCCAGTTTTTAGTGTGTGTAGTTACTTTTACTCTTTTGAAATGCTGCTGATGCTTACAAAAGCCCTGCAGGTAGATATCAGATTCTGCTTTTTTTAACTCCTTAAAAGGTGTGATACTCTTATATTAGCTCCAGTGTAACGCTTGCTACTAGACAGTGCTAATGGTCAACCACACTTTAAAAATAGCTTTTTACTATCATCTGGAAATAGATTTCCCCTGTTGATCCTTAACTCTTTATTTCCCACAAATATTTAAGTGAAAAAGAGCTTCACTTCCATTAGGAATCCCTTGACATGTGGGCAGAGTGCCTGTAACATAGTGTTGAAATTTTGGCACCAGCAGCACATAGGAATTTGAAACTTTCCCCTATGAAAATTTCCTACTTCTATTAAAGGCAAACTTTGTCAGTGAAGTGTCTTGTGCTTGGAAAAAAAAAATGCTACATAATGACCCTTTTGCATTGTACAGGAAGGAAGGAAGGAAGCAAGGAAGCAAATAAGTAGGGAAGGGGAAAAAAAGGCAATAAAAAGCAAATACATTAAATTAAAACTATTTCCCTAGAGAGACTGCATAAGAAAGAGAAATTGAGAGTCTGTAGATCTATAAGAGCTTGAAAAACGGTCCTTTAAATTGGTATAAGGCGTGTGCTGATGTCAAGCCTAAACATGCATGCCGTGTCCTCAGGGCTTTTGCTCTTCTCTGAGCCCTGGGCAGCTCTGAGCCACCAGCAGGACTGCCATGGTGCTTCCTCATTTCTTCCCTTCAGCCCAGGACAGATCCCAGTCCTTCCTACCCATGCCTAAAAGCAGTCCTGCACTGGGCCATAAGCCAACACTGCCTGTTTTTTTTGGAGTACTGTTATTTGACATCTCTGATCATTCCTCTTTATTGTTATTTATCCTTCCTCAGACCTTTATGTGTCTGTGAGTTCAGGCAATGATGATATTATGCCTTCTTCCACCTCCTAATATAATATAATATAATATAATATAATATAATATAATATAATATAATATATCCTAATAGGACAGCACCAAATGACATATTTGGGAACCCCATACTAGAAGCATAACCAGTTAATTATTTACAATGTAGCGCCCTATTTACAATGAGATTTTGATATTTCTATTAGACAGTTTTATATCTGTTTCATATAAACAATATTGATTTTGTGTTACTGTAGATGATCTAGTGTTTTGAAACATTTAAGAGAAAGCATTACAGAAGTCCATTAGAGCCTCTTTCTACAGGAAAACCTAGAAATAACACAATAATCACTGGGACTACTGTCTTAAAAGAAGTATCTCACTTGCTTCATTATATAGGCTGAGAAGAAAACAAAATGATTTCTCTCTCTCTTTCACATCCTTTACAAGCATCCTTTAAACAATTCCTCTAGGAAAAACAGGGTAAGAAAAGTGAGAGCAAACTGTAAGCTGTATTTGAAAGGCTGTGAAAATACTACTGAACACAGCAATATTTTCTGCTTTTGACTCTCAAGTGGAACAAAATCCGGCATCAAAAGATACAATATGATAGATAAATGGATAAAGATTTACCTGAGATTTTAAAGATACAATGGTGTCTTCAAGTTCTTGTCTCAAAGATGCTGGCATCAGACTTTTGAGTGTGTTTTCATATTCTTGTCGTATATGGGTCACCTGTAAGAGAATAGAAAAATACATTAAGAAAGGGCTACTTTTGGAAGTTAGAGAATAACTTTTTTGCTTCTTTTGCCCTATTTGGAGTTCAAAAACTCAAAAACTCAGAACTGTTAGATCAAGAGAAAGGGAAGAAGAGAGAAGAAAGATCAGCAAAGATCTGCAAAGAGCAAAAGAGGAATAAAAGACAAAGAAAGGAAAAAGAAAACATGAAAAGGAAATAGTCATGAAAAGGAAATGCTAAGGCATTTGCTGGGACATGGTCAGAAGAAGGACTACTACTAGCTTTCCTAAATCTATCTCAATAGAGCATTTAAGCAGACAAACTGCAGATCGTTAGTCAGCAGGTTTCTAGCTCACAGAAGTTTCCTTTTTCTCTTTGGTGGGATCTTAAATCAGGTCAGTGAGTGATGTTTGCCCCTTACTCCCTTAGACAAGGTGACTTACTGTTTCCTGCGAGTTTTTACAAAATTTCTCAACCTCAGGGATCTTTTAAGACTTTTTTTTTGTTCGCTGTGCACCCATTTTTCATTGCACTTTGCGTCTTCCTGAATTTCATTCTTAGGCGACTGAGGGATATGGGCAAAAGGCCTGCCAGCACCAGTGCAAGTATTTTAAAACCTGCTTTAAAGTTATTATACACAAAAGCTGCAAATTGTTCTTTGCTCCTTTTCATAGATCATGGTTCAATCATGCTTCACGAACTAAGGCAAACCAGTTTATGTAGTAGTTTTACAGCTTATTGCAGATAACCAGGTAAAGATACCCGACCAGTAAGAAGACTGCCTATTTCATCACCTAAAATAGCAATATCATCATTTGTACAACTAACTCTTCCCATAAGGTGGATGCAGTTGTATTCTAAAGAGAACTATCAAGCGGAGTAGCACATGTTAGGAATTTCCAAGTAATCAATAGGCAAAAATGTCAGCCTGTTTTATTGTACAGCTGGGAGACCTCAACCAATAGGTTCCAGCATCTTCAACATGTTATGAGATGAGATGTTCACATAAAATTCACTACGACTACAGAAGTCTAGTCTATACTATAGTTTAGGTATAGACTAGAGTATAGTTTATAGACTCTTCTAGTCTATAACCTTATCCAACAGATGTTGAATAAAGAGTTCAAAGTGGCATTAGGTGAAGACATCAGTTGGAAGGATTGCGCTTTGGTACCCTCCGCTGGGACTGTACTTGCTGAACCTTGTGCATAAGTCCCGAGAGCCTTGCTCAGTTTTGCATCTCGCAGGACTACTTGCACACTTTATTACTTTGCTGAATCAGGGCCTCACATCTGTACTTACCTTCCAATACGATTAACTGCTTAATTCAAATTAACCAAACACTTAGGTGTTTTTCTGGATTAGCAGCTGAATATGTAAATAAAGGATGAAAGGGATTCAATATCAGATTAATTTATGAAGTATCCTTAAACTTTCAACTTGATTCTTTTTTTTTTTTTTTTCCGATGCATCTACACACCAACACCATTTTGTGCCGATTCTACTTTAGTTACAAAATTTCTTAGATCTGACATTGTGACCACAAATCAAAACCTCAGTCTCACATCTGAAGAAGCCGTAACTTCTACCTTCCAGCTCCCAGCCTTCTTACACACATGCTTACACACGTGATGACCGAGCCCAAAGTTCACCCAACGATGGGCTAATTACCATCCTTTGGAAAAAGCAGGGCATGCCAAGCTATGCATTATGCACAGTACAATTATCGATGTAAGAGGAATAAAACAATCTGATGAAAATTTTGTCTATGAGTCATTCCAACGTGCGGAAGAAATCTCCAAATCTCTATGCAAATAGGCAATTAGAGGCTTTCCTTGTGAACTGCAAGTGATGCTACTATGCAAATACAAAGAAATAACAGGAAAAAAAACACTGTAAGACAGGAAACCTTGTTTGAACTCAGCTTGTATATAAGCCAGTGATCAAAATTTATGCTTTTTAAAGTTACTCCAATAAACTTATTCTACTCTTTCTATAAAGGCTTACAAAGTTGTGAATAGGTGCTTTGCCAGCATAAATACTTTCCGAGCCAACTGCTCATTTGGGTGGGGACCTTGATACAGCAGAAACATGTATTTCAGTTAATTCACATTTCTTACATTTGTTCTTGGTGAGAAAGGAGTAGAATCAGGCAGCTAGAACCACAAAATGCTTTTATTCCCTCACTGTGAGCGATGAAGGTATATTTCACACGTCCGAGGGTCTGGATGGCTCTGCTGGTTATAAATCTATCCCCACCACCAGTGACGTCCAGAGGAGGCTTCGGGCGTGGGACGGCTCAGGGAGCTCCGCAGGTGCTGGGCTGGCACCGCTGGCACAGTGGCACAGAGCTGCCACTTCCCCCGAGTTTTGGGAGTCCCTGAACACTTGGGCTTGTTCCCCATCCCTAAGTGCATTTGAAGTCAAGACAGATTCCATTTCACTGCATATGGGCTTAGTTCACGGACCCAATCCCATCCACCACAAACCACCTTTGCTGCACAGCTTTGTGGTGGGTTTACAGAAGCCCCCAGGCAGACAAATGTCAATTTAATTACTCAAATTGTCTATAAGCCACATTCACTCAAGGTTCAAGGCTACGTTCAATCCAACACTTCCCACCACCTTGCTACTACGCTGGGGTGACCCAAGCAGCAAAGACAGCCCAGCTTTCAAGCCCTTAAGCTCCCCATTTACAGGCCATGGGGACACAAGGAGCTGACCCTGGTGTAACTCAATACACCATGACCCAGGGTCCTGGGACTCACAGCAGCTTCCTTGGGAGCCAGGCCTGCAGCAGGGACCCCTTTCTGTAATTTTTCCTGGAGGAACGTCAAGAAGGTTTAATTCTAAATAGACACAACAACAATTTGAATACAGCTCTGTCAGTGAAACAATAATAATCTCACTGAGAGCAGTCAGCTTTCAACCAGGTCGTTGTTTTTAATCTGCAAGTGTCCTCCAAAGACGTCGCTTTCCCAGTGCTTTTTAATGTTTGCTATTAGCTCTGCAAGGCACCAAGGGGACTGTTCCTTTTTGATGAAGGTGTTTCTTGGAAAGTCAGGAAGAAACACATACTGTGCTTTAAAATACAGCTATGCATGACTGGGTCGGCTGAAAAAGGAGAAAGAAAAGGAGAAGCAAGTCCTGGTAGCAGAAGTATTGCTTGGGGCTGGTCTCTTATCGGGTTCAGAGAGGAGACACACTTCTCGCAGTGCAAACTGTTCTTTGGCATTCAACCACAATTTGTTTGTTCACTAAGACAAAGTATGTTGCTTTCAACTGTGCTCACTAATAATTGCATCACAATAAGATGAAAATAAGATCCCAGCTGTTTCCTGTCATAATATGGTAAACAACATGCTGATATTTTTGGCTGAGGTTACTATCAAGGTTTATTGACCAAGAGATTAAAATAGCGCATGGCAAAAATCTGAATCACTTCTTAGAACTGACAGATAGCACACTGTGGGCTAACACACACTAATTTTAATTGGGGAAGCTTTTTTTATTTTTTAGCCTTTATTTTTGACCAATGAAAGCTATGTCTGCAGGGATTGTGTGTGTGCATGTGCACCTTAAAGGCTTTTTTGTTCTTTTATAGCCTCCAGCCGCCGCCCTAGGATCCACAAATACCGTGTCTCCTCTTGTGCTCCAGAGATGTTTAAAATTGCAATTCTTCAGCCCTCAGGAGGGCTTTAGTCTTCTGGATGAGGATAGCTCTATTTCATTTACTGTTGTGTTCGTTTTCCTTCAGTCCTGAGAAAGCCTTTTTTAAATTCATTTTGGTGAGTTGATTTAATCCAAGAACCCCCAGGAAGGTTTTATAGCTTTTAATATTAAGCTGCCACACTGCTCTTTGTTTATTCAGGTTGGTGGCTAGCATATGAGGTTTAAAGTTTTACCATCAATCATCTTTGGTGTCAGTAAAACAACCGAAAGCTGAAGTTGCCATGCAGAGGTAACCTATGGCTAGTCACAAGAAATTAGAATAAAAAGGAGAGAAACCTTCACACAATTATACAAAGTGATACAAAAAGCAGGGAAGTTATAACTTCACAGACTACAACGAGATCTCGGCATAGCTGGTCACTGACTGTTCCCAAGAGATAAAAGTTGGATTCAGTGCTCAGCAGAGAAATACAGCACTGAGCTTCTAAGCCAAGGCCTGGCCCAAGAGCTTTTTGGTAGAATAAGACAAATTTCAGTTTCAATGCTTCTCTTCTGTGCTTTTCTTTCCTTCTTTCAAGATGTCTGTGATGCCGACTTTACCATCCGGAGCGCACCAGCCCTGGGGATGGCAGGTAGTGCAACATCCCCTTCTCAAACCATTAAAAAACAAACCCAAATGCAATCTTCTCCAGATCTCCCAACTTTAAATTACTTGATTTGAACCAGAGGAGCATAAGGGAAATACAAATGAACCACTGAAGTGTATGTTGCCAAAGCAAAGGAAGGTACCACAAAAGAGTTGGTGAAGTTCCTATTAAAAAAAAAAAAAAAGTCTTGTCTTGAAGGGCATGAAGTCAACATTTTGTTTATGTCAGATAAGAATCGAAAGGCAGCTCACTTAACTTGGGTTTTGTGGTTTTTGGTATCTTAATTTCTGCCTGCTTGTAATATTTGTGAAGGAGGATAATCCCACGTGTGCCAGGAAATCCTAGGATAGTGACCAAAAGGTATAATTAGGATCAGGTAATTATTATCAAATTTTCTCCACATTTCAGGGAAGTAAGATGAGATAAGTTATTTCCTGTCTCTCTCAAATTCTTTCCTGGATTATTTGAATAATGACATGTGGTTTAAAATGAATTTGTAATGGTGTTTAAAAAAGAAATCTCTTTAAAAAGTTTGTGCATCTGTTCTGCAGTACACACCTCTGCAGAAGACATGAAAGATGTGTTGTAATAAATCTGGAGATGAGTTAGGGTACCAAAAAGGGAAAAATAACTCCTTCAGCCTTAGGCAAACCATTTAATCTCTGACTAAAGTTTCATCCTAAATGAGGATAATAATATTGCACGGGTCAACTTCATTCAGGTGATGTGAGGATGGCTGAAGTAATTTTCAGAAAGCAGTTTGAAAAGGGCAAGTGAAGGACAAATTACTGTGATGCCATCTCAATTAAAACAACAGCAATAACAAAACCAAACCAAAATGCACACATAACCTCCCCCTAAAAACCCACCCACCCAACCAAAAAACAACAAAAAAGGACCACCAAGCCAAAGAATATCAAAGTAATGATTAACTGCAGCTTGTTTCTCTTCTCCCTAATTGCAGAGCCTCCTCTGCTTCTCAGCACTCCTAAACCCTCCATGAGTAGAGCTCTTCTCCCCCAAAACTGCTGAGAACTGTATGGGCGCCTTCCTCCATGGGCCCGCCTGGGGAAAGCTGGGCCATCTCTGCAACCAAGGAACAGAACACACCAAAAGCTGTAGTTCCTTTCCTTAAGGTTCTGATCTCTAGAAGAATTATTACAGCTTGAAATCTCCTCAAACAGTTTTTGTTAATGAAGAATCAAGGGATGTATTATTATTTTTTTTTTCAATGGAGAACAAGGCCGCCTCATTTGTCATTTCACAACACAGGCAAACATGAATATCCGCTGCTTTTCAGTCCACATCCTCTCTTGTTTCAGGCAGTGGGAGCTTCTATTCTTACTGTGAAACGTATGTTGAAATACGGTTCTTACGGATTTAAAGAAATATTATGCAATTTGATATAAACGTTCTCAAGTTCTTACAGAAAGTAATGAACACCATAAATTGCATGAGCGCGGTGTGGCTGAGGGCAGTAACTAAGCAGGATCAGCTGAGCCAGTTATTTTGTCAAGTGTGCACCGTGTTGTTCTCCACGGAGAAAATACTGCTGGAGAACCTCGTCTGTTCTGACAGTTTCAATAAAACACAAATTGGTGGCATAGCTGTCCCCTTTGTTTTTCTGTCTTTAGCTAGTAAACCATCTGAGCGTCCAAAATATTCTTGCCTTGGTGTTTCAGTAACCCGCAGGGACCGCCGGTTATGCCAAGCTGCTGGCTGCACACTGAGCTTTCTGCTCAGTTAGTTTCTTCCAACCTGCGTTCAAGAGGCCTTATTACTTCAGGGGTTTGTATTTTGATATCTTTCTGTGCTTAACCAAGATCTCCCACCTGGAAAATCCTCTGTTTGCAGTTAGGCAACGTGAGCCTATATAATTCATAACTGCAAAGGAAGGGAAGTCAGGCAAAACTTAAAAAAAAAAATGCAGTGGGCTGCATATGGCAAGAACAGCATTCTTGGGATTACGCGAGTTGGAGAGGAATAAAAGCTTTCACTGTCAACACCATGGAACAACCAGGAATGCTGTGGCTAGAAAATTCACGCTGTTCTCTCAACCTCCCCCTCCGAAGGGCTCCTCTATTGTTCCAGTTGGGATTTGGAGGATCCCTGACTTCTCCCCTCCTTCGAGATGACTCATTGCAGATGCCATCCCTGTCCCTGAGCAGTATTTCCTTCGGCTCTTGTCAGTGCCATCCTTTCATCCGACGGAGAGGTCGTAACTGCGCAACAAGTGGTCCTCCTCATGTAAGAGCAGGAATCGAAACCAGCCCGGGAACCGACCAGCACCGTGGGGCCAAATCTGAAGACACATGGTACTCATTTATGGCTCTGTCGATGGCAGAGAATTTTTAATAGGCTATCAAGATAATTAAGTCTGAAATAAAGCTATAAGCATCTTTGACACTACCATGGGAATGTATTTCTGTATTTCAGTTTTACATTCCAGCATGTGTTACCTTCTACATAATCCTTTCCATCCTGGGGTGGTTCAGCAAGTCAAGGTTTTGGTATCTGATAGGAGAGGTGCTGAGTGCTCACTAATGACGGCAAGAGCTGACACAGCTCAGCAGCATGCGGGATTAAGCTCAGTATTTTCACACTGTCTGTGTGAACACACAAATCTTTGTAGATAAGCTACTTTTACTATCACCATTTCCCCTCTTTCAAGAAGGAAAATGTAACCAGCATCTCAACTGGAAAGCAAGCTGCCAGATTTAGGAAGCATCACAGCTGGTAAGTCTATAAACTTTGAGCCAGGTGAGCAGGGTAGCTGGGGAGAGAACTGTGGTTGCACCTCCCCGATGCACTTCTGAAAGATGGCACTTGGTGTTGAGCAAACTGCAAACAAAATAACACTGTAAAATTCAGATGATGATAAAATTGGCATTAAGCTGGCCTTTCTTCAGTCCTTTTCAGTTCCATCCAAGCACCTCGTCACCTGTTAAAAACGAAAGGGGTAATTCACTGACCACACATCACCGAGAGCCTGCCCTGGAGATGCGAGGTCTGTCCTCTTTTCTGCTGTCATCCAGCTGTCTCCTCCATGCAGTGCCACTTCTCCTCTTTTAGTTCTCTGCATTAAATGCCACCAACATTGCTGTTCGTAGTTGTACTTAAAGCTATCCCAGGCACACTTCTGATAGAACAAAATTCCTTTAATTGATAATGTGCAAGCAAACCACAGATGCTCTAAAATGATGTGCTGCTCTTTTATAAGTAAGCTTTCTTTCTCATTCACTCCTATTTAAGACAAAGAGCTAGAAAAATGTCAAGTTAAAATACTCTCTAATTCCTGCGTGCTGGCATATGCTTCTATTCTTCTTTGGTGAAAGTATTTTTTCTCCTTTCAACTGTTTGTTCTCTACTTTCTGTGTTACTCTCTTTCTCCAGCTGGCCACTTCATTCCAATAATTCATTCAGTCCTATGAAGTAGGCATACATTTGTGTATTTTCCAGTTGTGTCTGATTACCAAAGCTAACATTTGATCACCGACTTCCACACATGCATTATCATCATCATCTACCTCTTTTCCCTTTGACAGTCTCACAGTTGGTGAGAGCCTTCTCTCCCGCAGTTCCTGCCATATGGAGCTCCCGGTAACTTTCAACTCTATTGATTTCATGTTCCTTTCAAATCCCACCTGAAAATTTGTTTTTCTGTGCTTGAATCTGAGCTGCTTCTTCCTTCTGTTTTGAAACTTTATGCTATACAGCATGCCATATTCTGCTTAATTCTGCTTTCCTTTCATAGTAGGCTGTTAAAGAAAATGCTATACAAGACACAAAATATGGCAAATGCAAAGTTCTGATTTATTGTAACAATCCCAGACTTAATTAAAGATTGGAGGGGCACTACTGAATCAAACTGATTAACGACTATATCAGTGGAATTGTATGTATGGTAGACATGAACCAACACAGAAGTAGAAGAATCAGGCTCCAAATAAAGACAATACTGATTTTATAGCATCGTAGTCAGCTTTGCCATGCACCTACAGATGCACCTACATCCATGAAAGGTTATTTATGAAATATAACCAGGGTAAGCATCATTCTTCCTGAACAGCCTCCGTCAGGAAGTCCCAAATAAGAAAGAAAATGTAAGACATAGATGTCTTCGTCTGCATATGCCAAACAGACTGACCAGCTGCTCTCACTTATTTCAGATTCTTTGCTGCTTGTATGTGGCCCTCCAACAACTTCTTTTCCAAGAAAATATTTTAAACTTTAAATTTGTCCACCGTAAGTAGCAAGAAAAGAAATCTGCTGTCTGCAGATACTGAATCAGCAGAACTTCAGGTGCCAGCCTGCGGGGAGCTACGCCATTTGGGCTGCTCTTTTACATTTTTCACAAAACGTATACATTTCTTGAAATGCTTTATGAAAGGAAAAGAGCTGAAGTATGCAGTACCCTCCTGTTCGGGGTGCTGGCAGAGCGACAGATGAAACAGAAAGGAGAGAAGCAAACGGGCACGGAGGGATGGGCACAGAGGGGGGGACACCCTCCCTCAGCACGCAGCGCTCTCCAAACGCAGCCTCTCCGGTACGTGCTGGTCGCATGCAGAAACCTCAGGAGCTGTTTGAATGTGACATTATTCGGTGTCGATTTTCTTGTGAGTCCCAGTAGAAACTTCTTTTGGATTCTCACCTTCTTCCCCAGTGCAGCACAGCCCGCCGAGCCCCGATGCCAGCGCAGGCTGCCCCAGGGGTTAACTGGCAGCTGCTCCACAGCCAGCGCCAGGGCTCCTCGCTGCGAATCGCTTCTGTGGTTAAGATCGTTCAGATCTACACTGAGCTTCCCATTTCTGTGGGAGCACAAACGGGTCTCTGGGGGAAAATTCTGGAAGGATGTCAACACCGTGGGTTGAAGCAACCAGAGCAAATGGCAGAATTTCATCACCACCTCCAGTGCGTGCTTACTGTTTGTTTCTCAGTTTCCAAAGGGCTCAGCAGCTCTGCGAAACAAATACTGTCTGAATCCTCTTCACCTGCAGATTGGCCACAAAGCAAAGCTTTTATTTAAATGCCCAACCTGGAACCACAGAATCATTTAGACAGGTAAGGACCTTTAAGATCATCAAGTCCAACCATCCACCTAAACTACAGCTTATTAACCTGGTTTTAGATGACTCCAGCGTGTTCTGAGAAAGACAACTCTTTGAGAAAGTCTGGAGATCCACGGATCACGTTTCAATCACCAGGATTCGAGGCAGCACAGTTCGATAACTTTTTGCAGTTATCTGAGGCACCTGAGCTGGAAGTTCTCATGCGCCACGGACGAGGCTGGGTTGGAAGCAGACTTCCTGCTGTGGCTCACCATGGCCAGATGGAGGAAATTCCTCTCCTTCCATGTCATTTTTCCAGCACATACATAAAGCTTTGGCAAAGTCGTGGGAGCAGCCGTGGAACTGTAAAGGCAGGCCAGGACAACGGAAGTGAGGGCAAAGATTTTCTGTGAATTTTCTGTGCATTTAACACTCTACAGTATCTTTGAAAAAAAAAAATATGGGAAGATGGACAAAAAGCCCTCAACAGAAGGGACAATATTACTCAAGTCTTCCAGCCTTTGATGCATTAAGAATTACTTGGGGCACATACCCTGGACATAGGCTTATCTTGCTCATCTCTATCTTGCTGTTTCTTTACTCATAGCTCCCGAAATCTGAAGACAGTAGCACCATTCCCATCAAGGATAAGGTGTGGCAAACGTTAGAAGTTCCCTGTGCTACACAGCAGCTAAAATTTCAGAATGATGCATCACAGCATTCATCTGAGAACAAATATATTTAGTTGGCATGGAAACAGTAAGTTAGGCTGAATGTGGTAAATATCCAGCAGTCATAAAATATTGAGCAAGTCAGAATAATAAACATTAAAAATGAAAACTCGCTGAATGCTTTTGAATCATAGCTCTTTTACAATTATCACTCCTGTTGTCATTTGAACACAAGTGAAATCCACTTAACAAACTAAGCCTTTCCATTTTATTCCAAATTCTTGTACAGCATCCTTATTCAGATAACTCCTTTCTCCCTTTTTAATAATCTATCTGAGAAAAAAAGAAATTAAAGGGCTGGAAACCTATATTGGCATTCCCCTTCCTTTGTCAGTAATATTCATGAATTGAACATAATTGATTTTCTGTCTTCAGAGAGTGTCTCTCTTTAAGTCTCTAATTGTGACTTGGCAGTTTGGAGGACTATTCCTAAGGTTTGAATACCTATTGTGATGTTACCTTGATTATTCATGAACATGACAAACTTTTTTTTTCCCCTGTATCATCCCCTTATTAGAAATTTTATTTCATACCCAATCCAGCCCTACATTTAAAAATATTAGACTGAGGAATGAAAAGAATAGACGTGTTCTTTCTGAAGAAATCTTGCATCCTTTCATGCAATCATCGAAAGAAAGATTATTGGAGTTTCCTACTGTTCTGAGTTGTGTTGATTATCCTTACCAAAAGGAAATTGAAATTAAATGAGGTATTTTAAAGAAATCTAGGTAATAAAGCAAGAACAAGATCACTATCATGATTTTTTATACAGGCCCCAATTCAGCAAAATTCTTTGCACATGCTTAAACTCCCATACTCATTGAGGCACATGCTTAACCTCTTAGTGATGCGTCATGTTTAATTACACATACACAGGATGTGAAATCTGCTGTATGAACAATTTGAATTTTTTAACTATGACTGACAACCGCATCAAGCTGTATAATTCACGGAAGAGAAACATTTTTAATAGAACGAAAGGCATTTCTGTCAGATATCTTGTCTTGCATTAGATCCGCGCACGTATCAGAGACAACCATGCAACACACCTCAAGAACTATACTACAGGCATGGTACAGGAATATAATCTAAATGGGATCAGTTTCCAAATTTAATATATTACTGAGATATAAGAAATTTCATTATTGCTTTGCAAAGAAAACATTTAGGTGCGCCCAAATTTCCTAGGAACCTTCTTAGACTATTTTAATCGTCTTGGGACTATATACCAAGAAACCTATATATATAAAGCTATATATTAGGGGTGAGTTACACTTTATTTACTGCTAGCTTGTCACTTGCCATGAACGCACTTACAAACATCTCAAGAAGTCAGAGATCTAATTTTTGAAAATCATCCAGCATTTCAACATGAAGACAGATGATATACCCAATTGTGAGACTCCAGTCTAGAAATGACAGTACTGACCGTAGGCACCATTGCCCTAGATAGCCATGATTAGTGGAGACAGGAGATCCTCTAGTGAAAGGGCACAATGATTTAGGTTAGTCAAAGTGGGAACAAAAGGTAAAATACTGGAAACAGTGCAATGAGTGAAACCACTTTTGACAAATGTACGTCCATTGGGACTGCAGCACAACATTCGTGTAAAGTTGCCATGCTGCGGCATGACAATCTGTCCCACTGGTGAAATGACACAGATAGACCACAATTGCTTCTACTCACACCATAAGAAGATTGAAAAAGTAAACAGGAATAAACACAGGTTCGTACAATAACACGAAATCCTGGAATGAAAAGGCTCCATAAAAACAAGAGCTCCTCAGGGCTGCAACGTCATGCTCACCCCCAGACAGCTCATGGCTTGCCATCAGAGTCCTCCTAACAGGCTTCTGCCCTGCTATTTACAGGACAGTTTATGTCAGTGGGTTGACTCTGCCTCTCTGGATAATTATCATACAGAAAGGTTAACTCTGTGCAATCACCAGAGGGTTACTGGCACTAAGAGCTAAGCTCTGTGGGTCTGTCAGTCACTCCCGGAGCCTGAAGAGTTATAAGGACGCTGCACTGAAAAGAGACAAACATGGAGCACTGAGATACCACCCAACAAGCCATAACGAGAAACAGCTTTTTATTTTTAATTAAAAGCACAACAAAATGTTTTTTCATGTCTCATTCATTTGTTTGTTGTTGTTATAGAATCAAAACACAAGATTTTTCCCTTTAATGAAAAACAGAAGCTGTTTAACCCTCTCTCCTCCTTACTTAAAGACAAGTAAAAGCTCAGAAGAGAGGCCTTTGTAACAGTGCCAGTGCAAATTTTGATGTTTTATGCAATCCTGACACAGGGAATATTTTGTAAAAGCAAGAGAGCAAGTTGTAAGTTACTGCCTTAAATATTTCAGCTCCCTAATCAACTGAGGAGTCATCTCAGCTGCTGTTAAGGCTTGATGAACATGCTCACAGGTAGTCTGTCCTCAGCATAATGATGGGGAATACACCAGAGCTGTCACTTTTGCCTTTTCCTTCTGGACAGAAAAGCGTAACTATGGGATTCACCAGTCACAGAGGAGACACGCTAACAACTTGCAAAATGGGTGTCGGCCTAAAAAACCAAACGCACCTACGCAAGAACTGTCTCAACAGACGCAGCCTGTTCAGGAAATCTCAGTGCAGGAGTGGCAGGGACAGCACTGCGGAGGAACTAAGGTATGAGCATCACCACAAAGCCACCAACGTGGTACTGCTTTGGAGAAACAGCTCTGAGCTGGGTGATGCAGCAGTGTCATTTAAGTAACATTTCTGATCCATTTATATTGAGAACTGTTCCCTCCCAGCAGAGATGGTCCTTCATTAAATCTACCCAGGCAGGATGTTCCTGCAGGTGGGCTTGGACATGGAAATCTCCTAAGAGAAGACCTCTGAGGCATTAAGGATAGCCCATCCCGCCAATCTGCGTGTTCTTAACTTTTACCTCAGTATTTCATAAGTCATTTTTTGTTTCTCCTCCTAGATACCCTCACAGAAAGGGTCAGAAAAAAAATGCCAAACAGCAATAGCAAAGATTAAAGAAAAACATAACAAAAATAAGGCATTTGCTAGAGTACCGTCAACTTCACAGCATTCAGGCCAATGTCGTTTCCCTGGAGGGACAACCATGCACCAAACAGCTAATTGCCCTTCTTTTTTGGGAGACTGAAGCTGAAATGCAACATTGTAGGCCGGCCACCAATCACACCGAACTCCCCATTGCAACTAGGGGTGAACGTGGCCCAGCATCTATGTTTGTAAGGCAGAAGGGGAGAGAGAGAAGTAAAGCTTATCACCGGTTTTCCTAAGCACAAGTACCTGAGGGTAAACATGGGGGGTGAACAAGGGCTCCTACCCGCAAGCAGGATAATGACAACTGGGGGGACATATTTGCAATTCCTCATCATTACTTTTACAGCCACCCCAAGTTACTCCGCAGTTACAGGTACGGTTTGTGCACCACCAAATAAAGTTCTGAAATGCAGCAAAACCTCATTTGTATTGGAGATCCATGAATCTGCACGCGATTCAGATTTCCACAACCTCGACATTTTCCTGAATGCGCCAATTTAATCTGGTTTAAAAGCAGATCATTGGCTTTCTGTTTCAATACCGCTCTGTAAATTACATGCACTCTTTCGCTTGAAGCACACTAAATCTCTGATTTCACTGAAAGTGTCCACATTAATTTTAGCAGTATTAATCATATGGAAATGTTTACAGACAACATGCTAGGACAATGAACGCACAAGATCAGCAATAAAGATTATTTTTTATCTCAGTTATTGTCCAATTATAATTCTCTTAATACAAGCCATTAACAAACAGGTTAGAATAGTCCCAGGAACCTATGGTAAAACACTGGAAAATAAATGCATCATTTAACAGCTAGAATAGCTGAAATACCAACTTGAAACAGAGAGCAAGAGATAAGTATTTGCCCGTAGGGCTCAGACGGTTTAATTCTCTTTTATTAACAAAAACAGAAGAGAAAGCTCGCTGAAAATTTTGCAGGAAAAGATGTGTTTTTGCTTTGAAGCAAGGTATTACTTTTAACCATCGAACCCCCTTGCCCAAGGGGAGGGGACTGGGGAGAGCAGCCCTACCTGCATGTGGGCCTGCAGCTCCTTGTGTTGCAGCTTCTTCTCCGCGGCGCGCGCCTGGCTGCGGCAACTTTCCGCTTCGTCCTGCAAGGCCTGAAACAACACCAAGGGGTGCAAAGCACACATGAGACCCACGGGACGGCACAAAGACTCACAGGCAACGCGGCGCAATGATCAGTTGCGGGATCTCAGATTTTGGTTAGTGTCTCGTTTGTGCAACCTGTGCTTCCCGGGAGGGCTTTCGCAGCGTACAAATAACTCTTCCTCAAAGGCAGACCAAAAGGCCTCTGGAAATCCCTGTCTGGAATTTCAGTGAAATCGCCTCCCGTGCTACTGCAGTGGGAAAGTCACTGAGCCGAGGGGCTCCCCTCCTGCCCTGCAGTGCAGTCGAGCATGTGAGCAACAAACGCAGCATAAATGGCAATAAATAAAGGGAATATTATGATCGTGTCACTTTACCGCAACCATCCAGTCTCTCTTTAGTTCAGAAATAATCACTTCTAAACCGAGCTCGTAAAATACATTGACAAATTTATTTTGTCATTATTGTTCTTCTTATATATTTATTTTTATTATGGCAGCCCCTCAGAGCCTTGATCTTTTTGTTATGTGCTTCACAAAAGAAAAGTCATGCCCCAAGGAACTGATAGTCTGTGTTATTTCTAACAGATACACACCAAACAAACAATACAAAGTTTCAAAGATTTTTTTTTAAAGTTTCCTAGCCATTGTTGGATGTTTGAATACACACTTAACGTTTACTTACACACTTACTAAAAGCTTAGTTATGTTGTCAGCCTGAATAAAGGCATTGTTAGCTGCAAGTGCTGACTTGAAGCAAAGTGCACAATGTGGATGTTAGATTGACATCAGCACAGAGGCGGCTGTGGCAGCAGAAAGGGAATATTTTGAGCTATCTTTTGTATGCCAGGAAATCAGGGCACAGCTACCCATCGGCTGAAAAGCGTGGAGCAGGGTGAGGACTGGCTCTGAGCAGGGACCTGCCCTGGGGATACGCTACCAGATCCACTGAGGTGCCTCCAGGGTGGCTGTTTTAAAAGCTGAGCTGCTCGGAGAGCTTGTGTGGGGTGTGCTGCAAAGCAGGGACCAAGAGTCCCTGGAGTCCTGGTGCCTCTTGCAGGACACGCGGTGTGGTTCTTGTTCTCATGCTTCCTTTCTTGTTCTCGTTCGCTTCCTCAAAGCAGAACGCCCGTTCGTAAATCAGGATCGTTAAAAGTACACCAGTACAAAGATTTAACAGAAAAAAACCCTTGCTCCTTCCACAGCACTGAAATACTGTGCTCTCAAATCATTTACGGGATAAAATTGCTATGGAGATAAGATAAGAGGACTACTTATGATAGATCTTGCACATTGTTTTGAAGTGATGCCAGGCATTAACTTTAAAGTCTTATAGCTATAAGACTATTACATGTTCGAATGCCAAAAAATTTAACCAGACCCAAGCATGAACTTCAAATCTGCCCAGGGACTTTTATGCTATCATCACTTCTGAGAAATGTTAAAATCCAGTCTTGAATATATGACTGATCTTCAACACTCAACAAGTTTAACAGCACCATTCATTTGCATGAATATAATTAAACGCGTGTGAATTGGAGGCTTTTATTTTGTACATTTAATATCGTAACTTAAAATACAAACAAGCCTACCTTGTTTTAAAACTTAAAATGATCAGATTGTGCAACGTGGAAATGTAACACACAAAGAGCAGGGCACTTGGCGTATTGGAAAGATCACTAAAGAAACAATTATTTTGACAAAATCTTCCCGTAACACCCAAGTGTCCAGGCATGACCAGTACAGGATGGCTCTCAGGAGCATTCACAGAGCACACCTGGGTAAACTATAAAGTCAGAGCTGCCTTCTGCTGCTTCCACGTGATCAGGTTATACAACCCAAACAGCTTGGCACAGTGAAAAATGAGGATTCCCTCCTAGCACTCATGAGCAAGTTTGACTCTAATGCACAGCTTTGAGGATGACCAAGGCATAGCACATACACCCAGCCACTTCTGAGTGTAAATGTATGCATTTGTCTCAGAGAACAGGTACCTATCACACAAATCCACAAGTACTGAATACAAAATGGATGGATTATTTTTACTTTCCTACAGCAGACAAACATACTTTGCAGAGCATAAATTGAGAGGTCCCTCTAAATCCAAGGGTTTGTGATGCATCTTGAAGTAATTTCATTTGGGAAATTCAGATGACACATAGTCTTTGTTAGGTCCACCTACTCTAGGCAGTACTTGTCTGCATGGAGCCTACATACTCATTCTACATATTCATACTACATATTCACTCAGAGAGCAATGTCTTAAACAAGCACAATTTAAAAAAAATATATATATATTAAACTATTGCATAAAGTATAACAAACTATGAAGTTTTATAATTATCCATTCATCAAGCGTTGAAACCAATGTACTGTATGAGTTTACAAACTTTTCCAATCACAACTGGCTGTTGGCTCCTTTTGTATTGGGGCTGCAGAAAAGACAAAGGCCTCCAAACAATCACAGATGCTTTTAACTTTATCATTTTTTGACTATTGCTGGTGAACCTAAACGTGTTGCACACTGGCTCTCCTGCCAGTCACTTTGTAGCTTTGTTTATAAAGGCTGCCCTAGAAGTAATTCAGAGTGTTCATTTGGATATTTCAGCTTTTGACTCTGCACCAGGACAACCTAGTAAAACCAAAAGATCAGTACTTGATCAAAGCCATGTGAAAAAGGAAAAAAAAAAAAAAAAAAAAAAAAAAGTAACTCAAAATCTCATGGTTGCTGTAGATTCCTGCATGTGATTATCTCTGAAAATAGTAATTAGAAGCAAGCAAGATTGTTGCCCATGATTTTAATTTTCTAGGAGGAATCAGGATGGCTGTCATGAATAATGCACCCTTTTGAAGATCACACTGAAAAATGCCTCCATTGTCAAAAAGCTTAACATGCAGTGGTCAGAGGCTGAATGCTGATAGCGATTTCTGAAGCCACCCAGCTCCACCACATCTTTTCTGTGTCTGACAGATAAGTTTTCACCATGTCAAAAGCTCTTAAACACAGCAGATGACTTATCCCAGGTACACCAGAGAACATCTATTTTGTAAAATTAAACAGTTTGGTTTGGTTTAGAAATGCAGTTTTTATTCCACAGCTTCAAAGTGTCAGGTTTTGCCCAAAGAATAACAGTGTTTATAGTTAACAGCTATTGAGATGAAGAAAAGACATAAAAAAGGTAAAAAAAAAAATAGGCCAATTTTTGAGTGTCAGAGGCTTTTTTTCCCCTGAATGCAAAACAAAGCCTAACTTAATAAGTTCAGTTTTTCCAGGTACAAAATTAATCCCCTTCTCTCATCTTTGCTAAGTTGGCTTACATCACTGTTATAAAGACAGTATTTTTTTTCAGTTAAACCCGCTTTCAAATGCCATGTAAACATGTTTACTGTTGAAAGTCTACACCATACCTGACCTTGGAAGTGCTTTGTGTTGGCCTGAGAACAAAGAAATGAAATGTTTTGCTTTCCAGCCCAGATATCCTACACTTTGAAAAGCACTTAAAAATGTAAATGAGATAATAAGCTCTACTGCAACAATGTGGGTGAATTACAGCTGTATAAAAGGAACATTCATTTGATTTATTTATAAAAATGGAAAGGATCCTAAAATAAATGTATAATGTAAATGTTTTGGTCACATATGACACTGGGAGACATGAGAGGGATGGAAGAGAAATGTAATGGTTTTGAGAGCGTGCCACCAAAATATTGCTGTCATATTTTGGGACCTCAAGTGGAGCCGGTGGATGAGTCCAGTATTGTCACTGTGCTAGATGACATGTTTGGTTACCGGCTGATCTGAAAGGAGAAATGAACAGCTGAGCTTCATTTCCAGCGAGGCACTGCTTTCCTATTATTCTATTGTGGCTTGATTATCATCAGCAAAATGGTTAATTAAATTTCATTTCAAACTCAACTTTGCTCATGGTAACTGAGAGCACTTGGGAGACAAGAGAGAGGCACATGTGGAATTAGTGCTGAGCTTGGCCTGTGCAGCTCGCAGAGATGATGATGCATGAGACCAGAGGAATTCAGCCTGGCTTCTGGGTGCCAGACTGAGGCTGCAAAGGATTTCTTAAAAAACAAACAAAGAAACAAAAAAACCCTAAACTTGTGAAGTGTATAGTCTTGACAGACAGCCGCAGAGAAAGAAAAAGGTATGATGCCAGCATTACAAAATCCCTTTTCAAGGCAGGAATACATCTTTGGCATTAGTTACAAGGCTTAATCTAAATCAACTAAAAGCGGGTAAGAGAAAGATTTCTACAAATCACATGACCAAGTATGAAATGGGAATATATGAAGGATTTAGTCCTTAACACATGAAAACTGATTTGATTATCCTTTAATCATAGGATATTTCAAAAGAGAAGTGCTGGATTCACTGAAAAAAAAATCAGTTCAGTAAGAATTACATAAACAGAAATCATAATTAGTTTGGATTACTTAGTATTAATTGTTACTGTGGTGATACCGTATTTACAATGTCATACTTTTGGTGGGCTCCTGAGTGTAGGCAGGGCATGATTCCTGCTCCCATCACACCAACGGCAGGTCTGGGATCAGGATGAACCTGGTAGATGTTTCTCTTTGGTACTAGGGGTTGAATAAATAAGAGATATTTACCATGGAAAGGAAAATCTTCTAAAAATATATATAAAAAAAAAAAAAACGTATTTTTATTTTGAAACTAAAAGTGTCTGCAGAAAAGTCATATATCGTCATGCTCAGATTATGCCAGGTAATGGCCCAGTCTTGTCTTGATATACTTATATAAATCTTGTTGGCTCTAACAGCATCTCTGCACACACAGATGTGCATCTGTATCAAGAAGAGACCTCAATATTTATGACTAGTGCAAAGTTAATACTACTACTAAAGGTAGTAATAGTTAGCACTTTTCATCTTCAAAGAATTTTTCAAACATTACCAAATTAATATAATTAGTTAATGAAAGATGCAGTAATAAAAGCTACCATAATTACCTACTGTAGTTTTAATTATCTCCTTACTAATGTGCACAGAAGAAGGCTTCCACTTTACATCCTCAAAACATGTGCCAACAATAATTTTGAATGCAGGCCCCTCTTTAAGTGTCTTCTAAATTCAAATTACATCCATTGATGTGTTTTCTCTCCCGGTTCATGAGAAGAAAACCTAGCTCTGGAAGCCTAAAGTAAATCCATGTGAATGTTCACAAAAATTAAAGCAAATTTTGTTTCAGAAATATATATGGAGATGCTTTACAATTATGTTATAGAAATGTCTGATCTCGAGTACCTTTATCTCTCCATGCAGCTGTAAGTATGAGCTGTCTGGGCAAAAAATTCTTTATACTAGGTGGTCTCACAATTTACAGTGTCAAACACAACTCTTATTTAAAGAAAACAGGCCAAGTATCCCATCAGAATTAATCTAGGGTATTTATTTTCTAACTAACGTTCTATACTCACACATGTTTTTAAAGCAATCATTATTTCTTTTAAAGTATTTTATGGAGATCAGCAAACGTGTCTGGGTTTATTCCTACTAAAGACAGAGAGTGAAAAATATTTATGAAGATCACCAACGTAGCTCCACCAGTAAGAGCAAAAAAAGTGTATTTTTAAGATGCAAAATGCAGATGTTTGGGCCAAATTGTGGATGCATTATCACAGGGTATTGTTTTTCAGTAGAGCTTTGTCCACTGACACTGCTCTCCTCGGCCATGCTTGTTCTCTGTGCTGCATTCCAGCACATGACTGCCTGAAAACCTCTGTACTTAAGTTCTCCCTTGTTTTTGGTGGAAAGCAAAGGAAATCTTATGGTTTTAACCTAATACATATGTTTGCTGTTCACATATGGAAAAATTCCTTTCTGGTGGGAACTTTTTCGCTGTTGCTGCAACACACTATATATCCAAAAAGTCTCCTTTGATGTTGAACTATTGCTCCACTACTCATTATGCTACTGATTCAATATGAAAGGCAAAAATTCTGTGGCTTTTGTTAAAACAATAGCTTTGTTTTTGCAAACAAAGTTTTCCACAACCTATATGCAGGGGCCAACATTGCTGCAACAGAAAACTAAAATTTATTATTTTATACCAAAAATAGTTATGACATTTAAGAACTCCAAGTTATTCTTTCATCCTATAGGTAACATTACAATTACTATTATGACTGGACAGAAAATTTATGCTTTATTGCTCCCCATGAATAGAAATTAAAACACTGTGAGCAATATGTAAAACTTCTTGAACACATTCCTTCCCGTGACCTTCTAGCCTTTTGCCATCAGTTCAACTCCATTACCTGGGTGAAGCTGTTAATAAGTGGGTATGGGTGAGGGAGGGAGAAGTCCTGTAAAGGCCGTCTTGTCCCTGTCCTACACAGTGACAGAAGTGCAGATCTGGAAGCCTTCATGCCTAATGTATAAAGTCAGCTACTAGACACTATTTAATGAATAGAGAACATGAATTACAACATGGGATGAAAATGCAAATGTTAGCACCTTTTTAAAAGTGTCCCTAAAACAGCTGGTTGCCCATTGTCTACTGGCACTATAAGAAAAAAAAGTTTCTTTGGCTAGGAATCCGATAAAAAGGGCAATTTCCAAAGGCACAGATGCCCACTCCCACTTGGAATAACGTGAACCCCCATGTACTGAGATTTGGAAATCCATCCCGCTTTGCCAACATTGCAAAATGGGAGTGGAGATCTTGCAAACTGAGCCCTCATTGTTGGCTTTGCCCATTTAAGCACACACATCAAGCCGTTCCTTACTGAGCTAGCCTTTCCTGCTTCTAAAATTTGCCAGTAGGAGATGCCGTTGTGAAGTACAAGAACTTCTTCCCTTCAGGGAGCGTGGGAAGAAAGAAAGGGGTTCAGGGCGGAAGAGAATAATTTGGCTCGATGACCAAAATTAAGTCTCTCCAGTAGCATTGAAAAAATTTGCAAGTAGGTCACTTAACCTACACAAGAAGCACATATCCAAACATTTTTCCAATGGGGTAGGGTCTAATGCTACACGCTATTTGAATTGTTCGTGATTTATAAGCAGATTGATTGACAGCATGTTTTATGCTTTGGCTCTTGAGTAGATCATTAGCATGAGTTCCTGAGCAGTCCCTTAAAGATTTCACATCAGACTTCATCTAGACCAGGCTCTTTTGGAGATTCCCAAAGTGCTGTTAGTTTTGTCAACATGCAGCCTCTTTCCTGCTCTGTTCCTTTAAGACACCATTGTGTTTTTGGCTTTTTCTCTACATATCTAGTTTAGATTATCAAAGTTTTTGGACCATTTTTTTCTGCCAAGTCTTTAGCCATATACCCCTAAAATACACTTATGCCACCAGTGGAGCTACTCAAGGGTTTACAATTAGGCAAGGGCCCAAGCATTTTGCTGAGTCCAGACTTCACCACATTGCGCTATAAACTGAATTCATTTGAAATGCAAAGGGTGTCGTGCACCGAGCAGTCCTGCAAAGACAGCAATTCAAAGAAAAAAGCAGGATAAACTGTAACATTCGGCATTTAGTTCCGAGAGAGCCAAGGAAAGAAGCATTTTCACTTTGTTTTTAGTGGCACAGGTGACAGGACGGCGGGAGGCGAGGTTCAAAGAGCAGCAATAAACTTGCTTTCATCTGGCTTTCTCAATGAACCACAAAACCCAACAAGCAGTTGCCATGTGCAAGCATTGTTTGGTCTATTACCGGAAAGTTTTCAGCTTGTCGCAGTGAGGTCATTCTGAAACCCTGTCAGCTGGGGAGATTTACTGTAAGATTTACCTGGAGAATCTCGTTTGGTTTTTCCTTTTCTGCTGCCGACGTTCATCTCATGGCCAAGAGCACCTGCGAGCGCTCCGGCTGCCGCGAGGAGAGCGGCTGAACTTTTTCCCCCTTTCACTCTCGGAGGTGCAGACAGAAACACCGACAGTTCGCATACACCAGATAAAACGAATCTTTTAAACCCAAAGATACCATGACATCTTAAGCACACACTTATGAAGGGAAAGTTCAAAACTCCATTTTAAACCACTTATGAGGGGATTTACCAAGATTCTGCCTAATGTTCAGCTGACGCATTGTCAAAAACATTTATCACGAACCTTTTGAAGTTTCCTAGCTCCCCCCTAGTTATTAAAAAGGGAACTGCAGAGTTTGTTATCAGCCTCGGAGCACACAGAAAATACCTCAGGTATTTTTTTAAGTCAACCTTTCAGTCTGATTTTGAGACTATTATATGAAATAAAACATCCTCAATCAGGTTACCTCCTGACATGCCGAATGCCAGAGTCGAACAGAGATACCTGCTACGCCTAATTGAGCCACGAGACGATCTTCATTTTCTAATTTGCTTTTTATTAAAAACTTAGCAATCAAAGGAAACAGCGAGGAGTCTGCCACTTGGAGAGCAGGTTTCCTGCAAAGACCTGACATCTCGGCTTCAATATTTTCAGACTACTTCTTGAATTTTTGATGCTATATCATAAGAACATCTAAAACGTCGCATCAGTGGAGATGTTATGTTAGTGAAAAATTGCTATTGTGTGTACAAATTATCAAGTAAAACATCTGGGTTTGCTGTTTGCTGTATTCTTACTCTACAAAAACAAACACCAGGGGATCTAGCAGAGTTTCCTGAACATCTGACTCATGATAAAGCATATTTATCAATCGCTTGCTGAATAAGGCAATCTTCTCACTGCCGGGGGCTTCATTCCCAACCCAGTTTATCACCAAACTGCCACTTTAAGTGAGTGTCCTGAAACTTTACACCTGGAGACCCGATCAGGGTTTCAGCAGCCCCCCGGTGCTCTACGAATGTCTCCTTGCAGTGCATTCCTTGTCACAGATGCATGAAGAGCTGGTAATATAAACATTTCGAGCAGGCTTTACAAATCATCTTATTTTGCTATGCTCTTTTTTAAAAGTAAATATGAAAGGCCGAGATATTTCTAATCAATAGGCTAATCTGATTCCCGGTAAGAACAAAAGAAAAACTATTTATTTTGTGCACTGAGCCAGCAGGCTGCCCAGTACTGCTGGAATTCTCCCCATTACAGAAAATAACACAAATTCCCTTACACACAGGCACACACACTAACACAGAAGAGAGCTAATAATGTCTTTATACCTTTCAAAGTAACCTTAATCAAAAATATTAGCTCACAAGGCAAACCACTGCTTTTTGAACTGAACAAGAGCTAGCTTGACTCACCAGTGCCTGCACATTCAATACATGTAAGATGTGAGAGGCAACAAAGTAATATCTTCTAAAATGATGTCTTTGAGCCAAAAACAGGATGATTTTTGACAGAGGAGGATGTACGCTTGGAAACTTAGAAACTTTCATTCAAAGTTCTGAAAAAAAAAAAAAAAAGACCTCCAACCCAATTACATTTGCAACTAGACATGATAGTGCAATTGCTCCTATTTAAATGTATATGCAAAAACTGAACATTTTTGAAGCTTGTTTTTTTTTTTTTTTTTTTTTTTTTTTGTTTTTTTTTTTTAATCGTGTTGAGATGAAGCTCATTTACTTAAAAAGAAAAAAATGAAAAAGAACATCCTCTGCAGCTGGTCAAACAGATTACGAAACTCTAATCTCGCTAGCCTGAGGAAAACAAAAACTGTTTTTCAAGTATCTGTTTTACAGAGCACTGACTTTATACTTTCTAAAAGATGCATTAATAGAAGTGATCAGAACATCCCAGAATGTTTCTGATCTAGTTTAATCGTATGACGTTATGACAGAGATGCTTGCTGTCCTAATGCCAGTGATTTTAAACATTTCTAAAATCCTTTACATTCATATTTTTTCAAAAAATTAGACATGGCTTAAGATCTATCCCAGCTTCTTTAGAAGTTTTTCCTCCTATTTTGGAGCTCCAGAATACTCATACAAAATATTTTAGATAGGGGAACCGACACAGGCACACATAGCAAAGAACAATGTAAGGCTCCCCAACCTATTTAAGTGTTTCTGTTACCTTTTTATTCAAAGCATTTTACTCTCTCTCCTACATAAATCCTTTACTGGGAGTACCCACCACTGTATTTATTCAGCTCTAAAGTTTGGAGCTAAAGTTTAAGTCTTTTTTGCTGGAACCACCAATAAAAAATTAAGAATTTGGGTAGCTTAAATGTATGGGCCATGCTTTCCTTAAAAGCAATCACTTACAACAGATATTTGGTTTATATAAAAACATGCAGAATGCATATTGGATGGTACATATTGAAGGGATTTTGCCTACAGATTCCCAGCAGAGCTGTGCCCCCTCTGAGCTGGCTCTGGTCAGATCAGATAGAAAGGGACTCCTGGGCAGAGAGCACTGCTGCACCCATCACTGCAACTGCTTGGCTGGTCATGCTGCAAGCACCTCCACTTGATTTTTTGATAATTTCCGCAATATCGGTCAAATTAGGCACAACGTAAATATAGGTGAACTAGGAAGAGGACGAGAGGGGAAAAAGACTTGCCAAAGCTATTTGCGCCCAAGATTTTTTTTGTGGGATGTCAAGAGCACTCACCACACTTATAACACAGCAGATCTGATTTCAATGCAGTTTTGACTTTGTTTTTTTTCTCGGTTAAGTGTTACTGACCCAGTTTTGAGCTGAATGACGGCTGAAAGACGGTGCTAATTCAATTACCTGACCTTTTTGTAGTGGCAGGAAAGTCACATGTGGAAGGGAGGTGACCTTGGTGCCACCCAGAAGAAATTTTTGTTACTTGTGACCCTAACCAGTATCCTCAGATATCCCCCTGCCTTCCTTTCCAAGAAACTGCACAGGATCGTGACAAGGCAGTTAAAATACTCTCGATGGTTCAATCTCTCACCTCTCAATAACAGAGTGAGTGGATTTAGAATCAGTGCCACTTACAGGCAGAAATGTGGCTTGCATTACATTGCTGATGGGCTGAAGATTGTACAGGCTACTTGGTGCCCTGGTGCCTGGTTGAAACGTGATTTACAAGGAAAACAAAGATGAAAGGATAAAGGATGAAAGGATCAAGAAAGCCCAAAGGCTTCTGTCAGAAGTGGTACCTTTCCACTTTACTCCCTTGCTCTCTACAGGTGTTTCTGGATTCTCCATCAGCCTTTATTCCTCACGTGGCCTAAAGCAGATTTGAATTCATTAAGACAATTCTTAATTCTAGGCAACTTTCATACATTTAAGCCCAAGCTCCTCTCGCTTTGTTGATACTGTTAGGTGTTTTGCACATTAGAGATGAATTTATGAAAAACACATCACTAAAATACAAAAACAACCTGACCAATAACTACAGAAGTAGAGGAAAATGTTGTGCCACTGCAGTGCCTGTACCTTCAACTCTATTTATGTCTAGTTCTCACCATCTCAAAATGATATACCAAACCCAGAAACCGTAAATAAGGAATGCTTTGTCTCAGACCACCTTGGGCACTATGGGCACAAGGGGCACAGTGACCACCCAGACCCCCAGAACAGAAATCCAGCCAAGACTCAGTGAGACATCACCTCTGGCTCAGCAGCAACCTTAACTGCATCCTGCCGGAGAGTATATCGAGGAGATGCCCCTAAACCTTCAGGTTGGTCTTACCATCTTTCCTGGGTGTCTGCTATCAGAAAACTGAGCCCAATGGACTCTGGTTTGACCCAGTACAGCCACTGCTATTTTCCTTGCACCCAAACCCCTTTGTGGTTTATCTTCTAGAAGACTTTCAGGCCTCCAACTGACAACCTTCAAACCCCCATCTATAATACAGTTATGATCCAAAATGCTCTGAACAAGGAAAATATCCCAAACCAACGTTCTTCTGGTTTCAGAAATGCTTGGCGAGAACATTTCTGTGCAGGTAGAAAAGGCTACGAGAGCTTGAATGGCTGAGCACCGCTCGCTCAATGCTAAGTGAAGGACTGCCAAACCTGCTTGGCACGTCTAAAAGGAAGGCAGGCTCTTTTCATTTTTTTTTTTTTTTTTTTTTTTAATATGTAAGTAGTTCCAAATATTCTTATATAGATGACATTTTTAAAATGCAAAAGCATTAAAAATAACAGAAAACAGATCAAGTTCTGAAGCACCACCGGTTTCTCATTTGGGCAGTTACACACTAACGGCTCTTGTTAGACCTACACAGCACAAAGAGCAGAGCTTTCCAGCTCCTCCACGCACACTCAGAAAGCTATCCCTTACCACAAATGAGACATAAACTGCAGGAAAAACAATATATGATGAAGTACGAAGGAACTCAGAATTCCAATATTGTTAAAGCCGTGTAAATCTTGATCTAGCTTCAGGATCAGATAAGGGAGCAAAAAGAAGCTTGTCCTCTGCAGAGGCTTCACAAACAGCACGTTACAGACGGAGGAGGCGCAGCAGCCTTCACCCATCTGGGAAGGAGGCCGGCTTATTGGAGACAGGTGCCAGCAAATGAGTTTGCAGCAACGTCAAAATTGACTTGCAAAAGCACATTTCAGGCTATTTAAGATGGAGAGGAGACCTAGTAGAGGGCATTAGCAAGGAAAAGGCAGTATTTAACACTAGAGGAAGGTATAAACATCAGCAGTGACAACTTGGACCTCACTGTTTTCTTTGCCAATCGATCACTTCACATTTTCTTCTTTCTTGCTTTTTGGATTGACACAGATGTAAGCAGGTGGGATGTGTTATTCTGGTAGGAGTGAGAAGATGAAACATCAGGTGTGAGTTGCTCGTTGGAGCTTAGAGCAGAGCTGTGGTCAAAGATGTTTACAGGTATGCAAACAATTAAAATCCACTGATATGATTCAAATTGTTTCCCTTCCCTTGGTAATTGCTGTTTTACCTTGCTGAGTTACAAGTGCAAAGATGCAAAGAATACAAATAATACTCACGCTAGAAACAAAAAAAATAAGGAATTTAAATACACTCATACTCAGAAAAGCAAGGCTTTTTCTGAAGGCAGACAGAGCCTATGCGCATTTTAGATTTCTCCTTCAAGCCACCTGCAAAAGTCAGGCTTGGTCCAAGCCGTGCAGGTGTTCCTGCAGGAATCTCACATTTGGTAGCCCGAATTTTTATTTATCCAGTTTCATTCTGACGCTCCCAAGCTTCTCCGTAAGTAAACAAACTCACTTTTCATGTTCAGTTTTCTCTTGTTTGTACTTTCACCCTCTCTTACATAACAAGCTTGGAACAAGAGCAGCACAGACAGTGCCCGGGGCTCCTGGCGTGCGTGCCGCGGGTAGGACAGTCGCCTGCGGGCACCATCCCTCCTTGACTAAGCACATCCTCTTCCCGGGCCTCTTCCAGTTCAGATTCTGCTGGTGGAAGGGTGGATGCTGGATGAGAAGAGAGTCCCCATGGCACCAGGAATAAGAAGGCCAACGTGGAACACGGCAGAACACACAAGGGTACTCATGGCAGTCCCCGAGCAGTGACGTAAAAAATACAGAGGAAAATCTTGCAGTGCTTCAAGCTTTAACAACTTTTTGACAGTTCTAATACAGACAGAATATGTCACTTTTTCATGAACTGAAAATGTTGCACTCTTGAGGCATTGAGTCTCAGGAGCCTGGGTGAATTCTGCACTTACTCTGCTGCCCATTCGGCAGGAGGACAAATGCTGTCCTAAACTATGGCATACCTGCAAGAAGCTTGGGCACCGACATGCCCCAACTAATTGTTTCCCAGAAGGGGCTGTTTTGTGTTGTCCTGCGCGACCTGGCCCTAGAAGGATGTGAAGCCATTCATTTTTGATTCACAAATAACCTGAACACGAGCCCACAATGCTTTCTTCCCCTCCCCTGCAAGCATTATTCCTTAGAGATGCTCTAAAGTGAGAGCAAATCCTGGTGCAAAACTGTGCTACGACTTTATGGCAGATCCCAGAAAAAGGGAGTTAAAGGTACACTGAATGTTTTGTCTTCCAAAGCTGGCTCGGACAGGTTTGAAACCCAGATCACGTGCTGTGCTGGGCCAGGAAAATGGCACGTTCAGGGCAGAAGTTTCCAGCCTAAGAATACTCATGAGCTGATCTGATGTGACTCTTCCCCTGCCAACAGTCCTGGCAGAAACCTAAACAGGTTCAGGAGAAGAGCTGCTGCTGCAGGCAAAGGAGGAACCATTCAAAGTGTTGCCCTGACCTGCGAGGAACTGGCCTTTTTGCTTTGAAATTCAACAGCTCTTAATGAATTCTTTGTAATTGGCAATCCAGTGTTTTCACTGAGGATACAGCTCTCCTGTGGTGCCAAATGCAGGAGACACATTAGAAATCCAGATTTTGGGTTCTCGTGAGTGGTTGGCCGAGCTTGTGAAGGCAGTTCCAGCAGGTACCTTAACCGCAGGTAACTGGTTCTGGTGTATCAGGGGATCAGATTCAAACACAAACGTGCACCAGTGGTGAACGATTTTGCTTCATAATCATTAACATATTGCCAATTGAAGTTATTGACTTCAGTGCCGTGAAAGCTTGAACTAAAAATAAGCAGCAGCAGTTTTAGTAACGGAGGAAGTTAAAAAGTGGTTGTGTCAGAGGACTGCGGGTTTTGTTGTGCTTGACTAATCTCTGTTTTACTGCTTTTCCAGCCCTTTCTTATCTGGCAGTTGCAAAGGGAACTTTTGCCAAGAAGTTCATTGAGAGTCCTAAATCTTATCCTTTAGGCAACACTCGTTTCAGTTTCCTGGGAATAAATTTAGTAGATAGACTCCTGAAGAAGAAAACAGGTGAATTCTTTAAGCCCCATGAAACAGTCTCCTCAATGGACGACCTCAGGCTTTCTGAAGAGGTCAAAGATACAAATCTCCCGATGTCTGCACAGAAGAAAGAGCTTATGAAAAAGCTTCAGCCTTGAGGTTTCCAGTCTTCTCTTCAAGCTTCAACCTCAAGTCTAGTCTTAATGCATGTTTTCAAGGCTTAACAAATAAGATATTTATTAAATTGAATCCTCTTCATCAATGAAAAGAATCAACGCAATGTGGGAGGTGCTTGAATCAGTAACAGTACACCATTCCTAGGGAAGACCTCCCAAACGCCAGTGCAAGATGGAGCATGCAAAAGGCTCAAAGAATAATGCAGATTGTCAATGAAACCAGCATAGTTTTTTGCCTTATGTGTACTATATGAATGCATACAGTTTTCTTTCAACTGCAGGGTAGCAAGATGAACGAGGCCTAAACGAAAGCGTTTACAGTACAAATTTTAATGGGAAAAGGGGCAAAATATGATATACAGGAATAGAATATCTTCTGTTTCTGGACTCTAGTACTATCGTGGATGCCAATAGTACACAAAATTTCCACTGAAGGGCAAGTCAAACCAATTTCCCTTGGGATGAAGGCATCCGAAAACTTACTGAAGTTATTATATTCATGCCTACGCATTCTTTAAGCAGATGAACTGCTTCATTTTGAATCCATGTCAAGCCACAAGAACTGGCTGATAATAACATTCAATTAAAATGACCTGGTTCTTCCAGAAAAAATTTGGCTAACTGCTCCAGCATACATTTTCTAGCAGGGCACAATAGAGCGATTGATGCTGGAAGGAAACAAGATAGGTTTATATCTAGGTTTGGAAGGGTCAGGTTTGGTGACAGTATTTGTAGGTTTAACCTCTTACACAAATTTGTGAGATAGATGAAAAAGCCACTTCTGCTGAGCTTGAAACTGTGAGAAAGTTGGAGCTAGAGCTTGCAAATATGTAAGTTGTGCTAATTAGACAGATGTTTTTAAAACCCCAAACTTTACACTCAATGCATATTTGTGTCTTTTGATGTACTTGGTGCTGCTTCACACCATGCAGAGCTTACTGAGAAAAGCAGAAGTTGCTCCCCTGCTAGGCTGTCTGGGTGAGTTTGCCATCTGATCTACTGAATACGCAGATAAAAGTCCTCACATACTTTTTTCCTTTTCAAGTACAGTACTGTAACTTGGAAAGTTCCTTTATTCTCAACTCCACTGATGCAAGAAAGTGGCAAATATATGGCAGCTTTGGCTGCTTTCCTTTAGTGTTTTTTTTTTTTTTTTAACTAATCTTTTACTGCTCGGGAAACTATACATATTTTCATTTGTATGGAAAACAACACTTTATAGAAAACAAAGGCAATACGTTCCAAAAATTGTGAGTGCTGCTGACCCCTCAATTCTACTGCTACTCTACCTTTAAATACAGATAAATAGTTACCCTGCACAGCTATCAGATTCACCAGGTTTCTCTTGTTACTTTTAAGAAAGGCTCAACTATTATGCAAAAAATTGGAAAATTTAATAAGCAGATTTCTATTTTCCTGTGATCTGCCATTCAAAAGTGTTTGCTAGTCATTTTTTAAAAATACTCTGATATTTGATCTGCTAGAGTTTCAGAGCTACATGCAAAACTGGAGAGCCAGCAGAAAATTGTAAATGGAATCTGAAGATTTCTAAAGTCAATAATAATTTTGGCAAGAACATTTTAATGTATAAAGCTGAAATCCTCGGTGGCTCTCTCCTGCTGATATCCCTGCAGCAGCTAGCACCACGATTAGTACAGAAACGATAGCAAACTGTATAAGAACATACTGCTTTGGGAAAAATATTTACACAAATACTGGAAATCATGTCGGCATGCTGGGATAAGCCAATGCATTCTGTTGCTATTTCATCTCACTCCTGGGATCAGCCACACCATCAGAAAGATATCTTAGGGAAATATATGCTGATAAGTAGACCAGGTCTGCATCCCCAGATCTCTGTTTGCCAAACCCCGCAACTTGTGTTACTGTGCCAGGCTTTAAAATCTTTACTACAGAGTCATAAATGTTTGTGGACTATGGAAGGTTTGCTTTGAAGATGTCATTTTCCCCAGCAATCTTTTGTTGGTTGAATATATAGTTCACACATATTGTGTTTCCACCTACACGGCTGGAGAAGCCCTGCAGTCAAGGCTGTTCCAGGAGCAGGGAAGGAGGCTGCGTTCCAGGAACTCACTGGAACTGGAACAAAGAACAGCCCTTGGAAAGTCTACACAGTCCTATGCACAGACTGTTTTACAGATGCCCTGCGTTTGGAGGACATTAGACACTTGTTTTTATCTTTATCTTTTTTTTTTTTTTTTTTTTTCTCTCTCCTCTTTGAGTGAAGTCCCAGGCTTTTGAGTGCAGGCTCTTCCTCCCAGGCAGTCTGCCTTGTAACTTCTGGATATCTCCCCAGCTCTGTCTCCCTAAGCACCACTTTCTCCTCCTCATAAAAGTCCCTGTGCTCTTTGGAGAGAAAGCGTCTTTGAAATGAAACAGTACAGTAAACTGTAACTGTCATGGCAGCTTTAAAAAAAGCTAATTTACAATTTCTTATATTGCAGAGAAAAAACATCCTCTGCTCTTTATTAACTGCACAGGCTTATGTTGGTATTATTTAACACTCATTAATTGTTTTTTTCTGTACCTTTCTCACAGCCTAGGACCCCATTCAGTGTTATTAATCCAGTTCAGTCAGTCAAAAACAGTGATTTTATGGCTTGCTTTGAATTCCTTTTTGCCATTTTTCCAGTGCAAAATTACTGTAGTCCAGCTCATTAGAAGGAACTGATAGCTTAGCTATATGAGATTTAATACTTTGTTATACATTTATGGAACCTTGCATTCCATGGTTTGGAGACTGGTAGATGTAAGGTGGCCTCCCTTTAGGGCTGAGAAAGAAGAACGAGGACCTCATTCAGCAAAGTGCCTTCTGCAGGGAAAGCAAAACACTGAAGACAACAGAGTAGGAAAAATCCAAACTTCTAAACCTGCCGGATAAAATTGGACTGCAGTTCAGAGGCTAGGCAAGCACTAGTTCTAGTCTTTTATAAAACTTGTAAGTATGATTTTGCTGTTGGCCATGGTAAGTTCTTCAATGTGTTGAGACATGAAAAGTCGAGAAAAATGCCAGAGTGCAAAGCTTGCTGCGGGAAAAAAAGATGACTCAATTCTTTGTCTCACAAAGCATGTCAGAGATATTATAAAGTACTTACAGATGCTCAGCCACTCAGATTGCCTGATTGGCTAAACATCTGAAACCCTGTAATTTTGAAGAGAAGGTACTATGCTTCAAACAATGAAATAATTTGTGGCAACAGAAAAAGATATATGATTATGAAAAGGAGAGTTGTTTTTTTTTTTTTTTAAATCAGTTGCTATTAATAACTGTTTAACAAAAATGTAAACCTATTTTTATTACCATTTATGATTGTGTTGATACAGGTTTTTTAAGATAACCATGTAATGGAATCAAGAGACATAACACAAGCAGCAGTCAATAAGCTTGGGGCTAAACCCCCATTCCTCTTACGGGCTGAATGTGTGTGAAACTAGTATTCACATAAAGAAAGACTGAAAAACAGGTACATCAGAGCTTGGACCCCATGTAGAAGAGAAAGTAAAACCATAAAAGCCCTGCAGATTTAATTTACCTATCCTTTTGGAAGACCTGACTTCCTTTGCTGATCAAACAGGATACAGGAAATTATGAGCAAGATAATGTTATTTGCATGGTAAATTTTCATGACTACTTTACAATGCTAAGGTACAAAATTTTTTATGTTGCTGCCTTGTAATTCCCTGCTAATAAAAGACACTGCAGAGTTATTACTATTATTATAGACTAAAGGCAGCAACAAAGAAATAGAGATCCATGAAAAATGACTAAATGTATTTAACATCAAGATAGTCCCTTAAAACTCTTTATTTCACCATGCCAAATGATTTAGGATGCTAATGCTTAGCCTCAAAGGCAATTAGATGCATTTGAGATCCCTCTGGAGAACTTTGTGACATACCCAGCTCTGAAGATCTTCAGTGACTGACAGACTTTGGCATGTCTGCGGCCATCGAACCATCACAAACTGTAATGCATGTTCTGGCCAGATGTCTTATAAGACCCGAGTCAGTGTCAGCTTCAACAATGAAATGCTGACATCATTTTACAGGCGCTGTTAGCTTCAAAATAGTCATCTAAATTAAAATAAAAATTACACTAAAATCTCCTGAAATATTTATAAATGATGTGAGCCTCATTGGCAAAAGTTTATTAGGCAGCTATTCGATGGCAGCCTAGATTATAAGAGCTACCCCTACAGCATCAACGTGTGCTGCAGAAGGGAGCACGTCAAGACTCACCTGACAGAAAGTCACTGCAGTAGCATGTCTTCACTGCAGCTTAAGGTTTAGGTTTCAGTTTTTAGTTTACACCAAGCTTTCAGTCTTTTTTTTTTCCTAATTAATGCTCTGAGCGCTATCAGTTACACATGGCCGTAGCCCTCTGAACAGATAGCCATTGCAGTCTTTCTGCTGAAAATACAAAGAAAATGCTGAACATGTAAATTGTTCCCCCTTTATTTTCCACAGCTTGGAAACTTGTCAGCAGCCTTAACAAAAAGAACTGAACTGGCCTGACTTTCTCGAAGGGGTCTGACCAGACTGCAAGTGTACTCGTTAGATGCGGTTTTAATGCTGGGCTATCTCATTTCCAAAATCCACTCCAACCATGGAGCACTGCACAGTTCTGTTGCTGGTTGGATCCTGAAACTGTTCTCACAGAAGGGACTGAGGCACTGATCTGGAGCTCAGGAGCTGGATTTAATCTCTAGCTTTGCCACAAAGCCTGGACGAAGGCAAGGCTCTGCGTTCCACTGTCTCATTTCTACGACAGGACCAAAAATGCTCCTTTTCTGTACTCCAAATCAGGTCAATTTAGGTTGTATTCTCTCTGATGTATCTTCTCCCTTCATAAGCATTAATAAAACATCTAAAACACTGACAGCTAGCTTTGCTTGGGACTTTAAAACCAAGAAAATGTAATTAGTTATTTCTTATTAAAAACATCATTGGCAATTGCAAAGTACAATAGTGGTGCTCCAAAAGGTATTCTGAGGACAACAGACTAAATACTTTTGCAGGACTGCAGTCACTCAGTTAATGTTTCAAAGCTCTGACATACTTTTTGTTTTAACACTAAATATTATTTGTAATTACAAGTGGAATTTGCTAATAATAAAATCTAACTAAAAGTAGTTTGTTCACAAAATTTGTAAGACCATTTTTGCTGATATACTGCATTTTAGAGAGGCTTGTAAATTCCATTGGTATATTTTGCTAACTACTTCCTGGAAACAAAGATATCAGGTGCCCTTAAAGAAACGTTCTGAATGCTTTGAACATCCCAAGGTTTAAAATGATTTGCTTTACTTTTAGCTGGAACCAAACGTGAAAGGGAAGGGGGATTAAGCAAACCGAAGAAGAAGGGCATGCAGCCCTGGTGCCGCAGGATGCGGGCAGAGCAGAGAGCACCGAGCCCAGGAGTTCACACGCTCTCCTGATAGGGAAATCTGCTGGCACAGCATGCCAAAACAGAGCAACAACCCTGCAACCCCCCTGCCTCCCCAGTGGAAACAGCATTCCAGAATAAAGGAAACCGAGTACCCCACATGAAGGCTGACTCACGTATACCTATAGCAGAATATTTTGGTCTAGCTGCACTGAGAAATTTCACCGTGTTGATAAACCCTCAGCCCAGCCTTTGCATAGAGGAAATGATTTTCTTGCTCCAAGGTATGGCAGCATTTGACAAATATATGATATGTTGATGAGCACATTAGTCTGAACAATTTTAAACCATAAGTTTTCTCCTTTTTTTCTGTTATGGCTATAAAACACACTATTGATTTTTTTCCCCCTCAATATTTTAAAACCTGACAAAGAAAAACAACTGTTTCAAAATTTTTCACACGAAGGGGGACATTATTATATGACATTCTTTCCTAGAAATCTTTTAAGTTCTATTTATTAACAGAATTAATCTGATCATCATCTGGCTGACAAAAAAAGTGTTGAAATATGTCATCTTCAAAACATGTTTTGCTAATGAAATTTTGGTGTTAATTCAGGGGATATAACAGAATCCTAGAATCAGTAATGTGAGCCAAACAACAAATGTGGTTCCTCTGGCAAAAAAGCATCATTCTCTCCCTTTTCTGTTGTGGGTTTGTCACTGCGTGCTCTCCATCATCCATTTCTTTCCAGAATCTGCTTTTTGATGTGGAGTCCCCACTTGGCCATCAACTTCTACATTAAAGCGCTCTGAATATTTTGCAGTTCTGCAGCACTTTCAATCCCAGAATCCAAATGGATTTCATAAAGGAAAGAAAAAGAAAAGTTAGGATTTCATAAATAACCTCAAGGTATCTCTACAATGCAATCAACTTCATGCTAAAGCTGAGTCCAGCCAGTAACCACTGCCAAAAGCGTCAGTGAAGTTAGGTAAATGCCCTGACCACTTGAGTGTGCTGAACTCTGGGTTGCTGTGGCTAGATTGCTATCACAATGCAAGACAGCTAGTTTAAATTTAGCCTTAATAAGTTTACACAACACTTACATCACCAACACAGCTCCTGCATAGGCATTCTCAAGAGTTCAGCACCCAAAACCTTACTGAGAGGTGCCTTCTGAAGTGCCAGCAGAAAGCAGCACAAATGGGTTAACAGACATTGCAATTTAAGCAGCTTTTCCAACCATCTGCAGGGCATGAATATAATTGTGCTCTCAACTAATCCTGCGGTCTAACCCAATGGTTCCCAATCTTTGAAGTGTAAGTACATTACAGGAGAGGCATGGCACAGGGACCAGGTGAGCCGTGCTGCATTTGCCCCATGCCAGGCCAATTGCAGCGGCCTTGTACTGTGCTCCAAAGAGTGCAAGTCCTGGAAAGTTCAAAGCAAAGATATCCACCCGGCAGTGAGCAGCGAGCTGTGCTTCTGGAACCGCTCTCTGTGCCAACACTGTCGTAATCCCAACAGGCTCAAACTCAACAACAGCAAAAAGGCAGTGGCAGGAGTCACCTAGTTGTTCAGCGCTTTGTCAGACCACGTCTACTCAGATATTTGCTGTTAGATGTTGTAATTTGATGGCATCCAAACCAGTTACCTTATAAGCCACAAAAAAGGAAGTTCCTGAGCCAAACTTTTATCCTGATTCTATGACTCTGACAGCCCAAACTTTGACTTGCCCTAGGCCAGACAAATCACAGCGCACTACAGAATGCCAAGTACTTTAAGCATGTCTCAAACTGACCCAAATTGAGGCCATCTGAAGCCAAAAAGGGTTGCTCAGATTGGATTTTTAGGTTGTCAAAAGAAGCAAAACGTTCTTAAGTTTCATTTATTCTTTTTCACTAATGCTTAAGATACTATTAAAAAAATCAAGACAATCATGAAATAATAACAACTTAGAGTCAGGAATTTGCATTAACATCAAAATCATGTACTATGGTATCCACATCTGGATATCACTTTACTGACTAAACGTGAAACTTCTCCGAAAGCCAGTTGGTTTCTGTAAAAATGTATTTCTCCCTTTGAAAGGAAATAATAATTGGAAGGTCTTACAGGAAGTCACCCAATACCATAGAAAGGATATTGCAATCTGTTCCTCGATGTTAGTTTAAATCTATGTTATATTTAGCAAATGCCTGTTTTTCAACGACAGTCTTTTCAATAGCTTATATTAAGTCTTCAGAAAGGCTTATGCTATATTAAGAATTGCTTTGTCCTTAGATGTTTCTTTAATCATCTCCCATGGTCTTCAGCTTACCCTGGGTTGGATGTTGTTCCCCATCTCTAGTACACTTAGGATTCCACTTTCACCAAGAACAACTTTTTTGCCCCAGGCTAATAAAAAGCCAAGTATTTCTGCATATGCTCGTCTAGAAAATATGTGTGGTTCGTAAAAAAAAAAAAAAAAAAGCCCTAAATGTTTGAATGTTAAAAACACTTCTTTCTGCTTCCAGAAGCATATGCAGCAGTTCACCTTCCTAAGGATTTTCTGTTTGGATATCTGGCTTTCAGTATATTTCCATTAAGTCAGTGGTTTCAAAGGAAGATTTTTTTCAAGTACAATACTAATGATACTAAAAAAAAGTTCAAGATCTCCAAGCATAATATCTCCTACAATTTCTTCCCCAAGCTGACCAAATCTTAGAAAACATACTTAGAGCACTGGAGCTAAAAATTCACTGGGACACTAGAAAGGTTGTTCAGAATTCTCCAGGTTTATATGTATTTCGTTACATTTTGAGTCATAATGTCTAAATTAAGCCTATAATAGCTGAACACACATTTACATGGGGAAGGATTTCATACAACCCATAACCATTACTGTTCAAAAATTGCTGTTATCAACAGTTGAATTACTTCCACTAAACGTAATTTAGTTTAGTGAATCCATAAATTCAACAGCAGCATTTGCAGCGGGTGCTAAGAAAAAAAGCTGGCAAACAGCCTGAAACGTGTTTTTCAAATCTATAACTCAAGGAGGTATAAGACATAATAACTGTTGAGTATCAACATATTTCTGACTATATGGAAGACTACTCCACTGTCACAGGGCTTCTGTATACCCCATCAACCACTGGAAAGCTGGAGAACTAATAACACAATCTCCTAGGTGGCAAAACCCAACCTGTACCCCCAAACAATGTGACTTAACTATGCTCTATTTGCAGATCCTAGATAATAAAAGCTACCTCTACTGATTCGATTTGGATAAAATATTTTAGGTAGCATTTATACGTCTATACCTTTGACAGACGAGACTAAAGAATGGTCAGAAAGAGAATTCTGTTCCTCAATAAACAAACAAAAATAAAGGCAGACTTGTTCCTCGAGAGAAAAGTACTATTAAATGATTTATGAAAAGAAGTAAAAAGAACACACTCCAGATGATGACATAGTAAGGTCAACTTAACTTCATTATGCAAATCACTCAAATACAGAGGACAACATTAAGTGTACCATAACTGGACATCAGACAGGTCCAACGTGTAAAAATTCCCATTGTTTCTTTTTCAGAATTTAGAAAAACTGTAGGAGTTGATTTAAGTTTTTTTCACAAGTTTCTAGATTTAACAATGTAATTCTTTGTTTGGTACTAGTAAATGTCCTTACTAAGTAGAAAGGCATTTCCTTCTTCTACACAATTTTAATGAAGTGTTTTTGTTTTCAACCCTAGCAGATTGCACAGTTTCAAAAAACTTCCATTACCCATCATTACTCTGAAATAAAAAAATGTTTAAAAAAAATTGTAATTCTACTTGCTCCAGCAGGATTCTCTGCAGCCACTCTGAATCAAGGTGTCAAAGCAGCAATGCAACCTGAGTATTCAAAACCAGCAGTATCTTAAAGCTTCTTAAAAATATATATATATAAAAATATAATTTCAAAAATACTTGATTCCATTCATATTTACCAAAGACTTTGCATATACATGTAGTCTCCAGTGGAACTGGGAACATACTTCATTGTGTCCTTAACTGTGAAAGTTGCCATCGCCTTGTGAAAACCAAACCAAAGCCAGTGTGATGATGCTGGCCGTCAGGTGGTGCAGCTCCAACCTCGTATTTTTACCTTTTTTTCCAAGTACAGAAAGCACCAAGTAAAGGTGTTGAAAATATGTTCAAATATCTGAGTCACCATTAAAAGAAAGAGAAAAGGAAAGTTTCAAGTATTTGACTGAAGTGGATGGATTAGACTTGCCAAACCCAAACTTTTTATGCAGGCATACAATCAGCTAGAGGAAAGAGCCTGAGTCATCCAATACATCAAAGTCAAGGTCCAGTGAATGGAATTAGCAAGTGCCGTGCGAACAGGAATGATACCTGCATTCATCTGCCCGCTGCAGAACTTTTAATTACACTAAAACAGCTAGTAGCATCAGTGACTAAAATCCCCAGATTACCTTGATTGCTCTGTTATTATCTGTAATCAGCTGCTGCTTCTTATCTTCAAACTTTTGTACAACTTCCTGGAGCCGCTGTTCTGTGGCAAGCTGCAGCCGGCTGTTCTCCTCTGTCAGAGAGGAAATGGTTGCCTTAAGTTCAGCTATGATCTAAAAAGAAAACAGCATGCTAAATCTCTCGTCAGTAACAGGCATGTACTTTGCATGTTCTTATGCTTGGTGAAACATGGCATTGGCAAGCCCTGCTGCACAGATTGAGCATTTTAAATGAACATATTGCACACCAGCAAGTATGAAATCTCATACAGAGAAAAGGAATATAGCAAGCCTGCAGATGACAAAAATTGCTGAATGCAACATATTTGGAAGAGATTTCCACTACGACATTCCAAAATATTTACTTGTGAGAACAAAGCACATCTGTGATCTTCAGAATATAGGATGTTTCCAGTTTTCCACTGCACTGGAAGAGTTTTGCAAGTTTACAGAGGGATGGTGGTATTCAAATTCTAAAACGATACAGGCAGCCCGATATCATAGAGAAAAAGAGGCCCAAATGTACATACTGGGCTGAAATGTTGAACTTAATGGTGACGTTTCTGAGCTGCTGAAAGGAACATGCTCTGTTCAGCAGTGCAGTGGGAACCTGATTCAATGTTCAGGGCCCTTGCAGCAGACCTTTAGCATGGTTCACGCGTGACTTGTTGAAAGGTACTGGTTTCACCTTTTTGTCACTGTGGGTAGTCAGAACCAAATAAAAATCTATAAATAAGCCTGAAGGATTTTATGCTGACATGTAAGTAACTCACCAGGAAAGCACTTAAACATACAGAGAGTTACTGAATGTAATGTACATGTCCAAGCTCAAGGTTAAGCTGCTGTAGCAGGAAAATACAGTGTAATTCAGAAAACACCTGAGCACACAGCAGTTCAGGGAGAGAACACAAGAGCACGCATGCTCATGTGCTTGCAAGGGCTCCTCATTGTCATGGAGACATCAAACTATGCTAAGGGCACAGTTATTCACGTATTTATTTTAAAAAGGTGTTTTTTAAAAACAAACAAACAAACAACAAAAAAACAACCCTACTAGTAGGATAGGACTGATGCAGTAATACTCTACAAGTGAAGGTACTAGAATCACTGGGGAAGAGGAAAAGGACTTAAAGAAATAAATTCAAAGTTCTATTATGTTTTACTAGCCCTGAAGATCCTACTGCACAATGCAGCTTATGCGTAAAACCTACGTGGGTATATCCACATTTCTTTTCTAAAAACACACACATGCTAAAAAAGATAATACACCGATCAAAAGGAACACTATTTGTTCTTAATGAGATCAGTGGGCCAAAGGTTAGAAATTACCTGGATAGGTGCAACTCTTTACACCCTCTTTAGGCAGAATACAGCGGTATCAGCTGTTTTGCAATTTAGATCATCATTTACATGATGCAATTTGCACAAATTTGGCTTGTCTGGGTGTGTAACAGTGAGGAAGTAGGAGAAAAAGTGATGAATCATAGGAATGATTAAGACAACTTAAAGGCATGGAAGCCTACACCATTTTGTGTACATCCTGTTTTGTCACTTTTTAAAAGAGATAACTAAATAGTGAACCAAATAATATAACCAAAGTGAGACTTAAAGCTTTTACTGGGTTAAGACCCCAGACTAGCACAGGAATTCTGAAATGCAGGCAAGGGACTATTAGCATGGATTGATGGAGAAAGATCTGCTTTGTGCAGTACTTTTCAGAGAAAAAATCTGTTTACTTTGTATAAACTTCAGAGGAAATTTCTTGAAATATCTTCTCTGTGTGGGTGTTAAAAGTGAATGTTCCAAGAGGCCACAGAGCGTAAGATTAGACGGATGCTGTCAGCAACACAACCACAAGAAAAGTTGCAATTGACCTATTATTAATACTGAGCTAGAAAAAAACTATGTTCAAGTAACTTTAGGGATTTGATTCAAACCCACAAAAGTAAAGAAATTCAGACATCAGGGTGAAACTCCTTTATTGTGCCAAATAGCCCTGACATATGATGTATGTGTTGTGTCTGCCACAGAAAGCACAGAGGGATGCCAGGTCTGGTCACTGGGTCCATCTCTCCCCAATAAAGAGAACAGTGTATTAGTTACAGCAATGCCTAGCTTAAAAAAACACGTCTCCAAATTTTTCCATTTGAGACTATTCTACAGGCCAATAAATTTCAGCCTGACAAAATTTATTATGACATTTAGGTTAGATATTTATTACCTTGCCCTGTGCTACCTAGCTGTTCCCACTGTAACAATTAAAGCAATTTCCCTCGCCCCTTGTTTAAAAATTCAGAAATGCTTGAATTAGTCCATCTGTAACAAATGGACCAAGACCCACTTTTGTTCTGACAGTAAACTACGTCTGGCACAGACAGGCTGACTTTGGATTATGGTCATTAGGCACGACAATAGTATAAAAATGACAAACAAAAGGTAAAATGGAGTTAGCAATGAAAAGGATCTCTTTCTCGAGGTCTGACAGGCATGAAATATTACTTTTGGGGTCTTACAAATTTTCTGCTATTCAGGTTCAGATAGCAGAATAATATAGTTTTTGTATTTTATAAGACTCTCAAGAAATGACTAAAAAGGCATGTAGAAGAGGATTCTCTCTGATGGACTGCAGAATTGTGGAATTGGAGAGGTTGGGAGGGACCAGCTCAAAGCAGGGTCACTTAGAGTGGGCTGCTCAGGACCCTGTCCACTCGTGTCTGGAATATCTCCAAGGATGGAGACCCCACAAGGATGGACACACCTCTCTGTGTGCAAACAAATGTGCAGAAAACACACATTGATTTTTAGAAATATAATGTAACAATATATTTACCGATGATCCTGACAAATGCAGTCTCAAAGAATGCAGTGTGAAAAAACAGGGTAGTCCAATGAAATTTCTTGAAAGTAGCTAAAACCATAATTTGGGTCAAGTTTAGAGAGAATGAGACCCAAAGGTAGCTGAAAAGTGGAAATGAGGAGTTTTAAAATATGTTCAAGCATTTTGCAAACTTCAAGGTTTGCAGTTTCTTGTCATTGTGTCACTGATCACCTCTGTCTAGTTTGGAGGCTCCTAACCCCTTCATTACAGTGTTTTTGTTGATTTTAGAAGCGTGGTAGACTATTATTCCTACTGCTGAAAACACCTTTGAAAGTATAAGGAAGGCATTATGCAGTGGCTTGGAGGAATGAGAAGAATGACACCTCCATGTAAATCCTCATGGCAATTTTCTTATTATTCAAAGCTTAACTTCTGGTCGCATCTCCATCATTTTTCACACCTCAGTACTGCCTGTCAATCAAAAAAGCTGAAACATTTAAAAGTCATCCTGCTCTATCATTTTTGCATATATGCAAATTCAGCACACTTTCATCTTTCATGTTCTAAAGACTACCCTGAAGAACAAAAACTCAACTCAAAAACAGTTTGCTTTCAGGACACTGCATTCTTCCAAATGTTATTTTGGGCAAATATGCTGAACTGGCTGGGAGCAATGATAAACATCGAACCGGCCCAGTCGGGACTGGAGTCCTGTCATCAGCTGCGTGGGCAAACACCACCTTGTCCCACGAAACACAGCTCCTGATTATGCAAGGGCTCCTGCCCCTCCAAGCTGTGCTGTTCTACAAGGGCTGCCTGCTGGGGCACTCGGGCTTCAGTTCCCACCGACTGTGGAGGACTCGATCCTCTTGGGATATAAAAAAAGAAAGCTCAAAACAAAACAAAAAGGAAAAAAAAACACAACTACAATCATTTTTTCTAGTTAGTTGGATGTTCTGTATTTTTTCTAAGGTTAACATCTGTAAGAAAGTCTTTGTATGTTTGATTTGGGAAACGGTTGTGGCTTCTCTTGATCATAAAGCCCTACACTTAAGAGCGGGAGCAATTACACTTTTCATCAAGTCTCCAAATCAAATGAATCCATGGGAAGTTCCTCTCTTCTTGGTACCTACCTGCGAGGATTTAGCCAGCTTCTGACTGTACTCCTTTTCAACCTGCTTCAGCCGGCTGTTCGCCTGAAACACACACATGCACAAAAGGAGCCAGATTAGCTGGGACGAGGAACGTGTACAGACACTTTGCCACCGAGCCCTCCGCCTGGCACCTCATCGGCATGCCTATCACTGCGCCACCGGGCCCCGCGCCAGCTCCACCGCCCTTTTGTGGCAGCCAAAAAACCACAAGGGCTCGCCTTTGATCTGGGGCCAACTATTCATCACTTAAAAGAGGGGAGAAATTGTACCTCTGCTGCCAATTATTAGAAAAACATAAAGACTTCTGCGGATTAAAAAAAAAAAAAAAAAAAAAAGAGAGAGAGGGAGAGAAGAGGGAGCGTGCGTGTGTGCACGGCAGGGGGAGGCAGGAAGGCGGGCTCCGGTTTATCAGGGTGACTTCATCCCTAAACGAAGGGAAAAGGGAAGGAAAAAGTCCCAAGCCCCAGCCCAGGCTGTAAAAGGGTACAACACGACATGAACTTCATGGGGCAGCTCGATGTCTGCACCTTCCTTCTGTCCAGTTTCATGTTCCTGCTTTTTTTAATTTATTTATTTTTATTTTTTATAGGTTGTGGTTAAGCTGAAAATCAACCCCAGTGTGCAGCTGAGCCAAGTGGGATCTCTCAGACACACGGCTCTCCTTCTCCAGGCATTTCTTTCACAACCCAAAGATAAAGAACAAAACTGAGTGAAAACAAGGCTGCTTTGTCACAGCGGTGTCCAATCAGCAAATACTTTCATAATTCTGGGGAAAAGTAGCTCGTAAGGTTTTTCCCTCAAATGCTTTATTTTCAATAATAATTAGACAATAATAATTCAAAAAATATTTTCCAATTAATTTCAGGGGACAAGTCCAACTCATATTTTCCTTGTAAAGTCGACCCTGCATTACACGATAGCCCAGCATCCCAACGCTGTCCTCAGATGAACCACTCGGCGCTCTCCTGTTCTTGGCTCTCAGATTCGAGGACAGGTGTCTAAGGAAAATATTTTCTTAGGGGACAGGGTATTATGTAGCTGAGTTCTGAAGCAAATTTAAGCTGATTAACTTCTCAGAATCTCTCTGACCTCATGTTAAAATCTTTGATCTGTCCTCCTTAGTTTTACGGCACAGCACCCAGCACCCACTCCTTCAGGGCCAGCACGTGGCTTTGGGGGGCCTCCAAAGCCTCTGAACCCTGCTTGGGTCCAGCTGCAAGACTGAAACCCTGGTTCTGCAAACACGAAGGATTTCGGTCAAGCAAATAGTTTTATTGATTTTGCTGGAGTACAATTTAGGGGCTTTAAGTTGCCGCCAGTGTTTGTGAAGCACTGCTGCAGAGCATGATAGGGCTCACATCACCTCATGCCATCCACGCAGTTGGTGGTGCAGCTTAAAATAAGCATATTACAGCCAGTTAAAAATAATCTTAAAGTTTACATGATACTGCAATTCAAGATCTTAAATCCCCTCAAATTCCGAGATTATGAAACATGTGGACGTCTCTATATTTCATATGCTTGTTGGTATTAAAAAATAAACTAAAAAAGTTGATCAAAACCATTATCGAGTACGTGCCTAATTTTCAAAAACACTTTGTTTTGTTATAAATAGAAATAATGGCACAACATACTGGTTTAAGATAACATATACAAGAATTTTGGAGCACCAGACAAATTAAATTCCATTTTTTCTACACCTATCATTTACAGTCAGCGACAAACAGTGTAGGGGCTCACATATTGGTGTGCTGCATAACTAGAGAGCCGTAACACAGCAGCAGCTATGTCAGACAGCTCTGTCCTACATTTCTCTTTGTACTCGGGCTCACCCATGTTAACACTCTTTCCACTGTATTGTCATCCAGCTTCAGATTACACTTTACCAGCACTGCCTATCACAAAGTGATTGAAAGTGCCAGTTTATCTTTAGGAAAAATGTAAAAAATAAATGACAGTAATAGATTAAATTACTGCTACTCTCAGAAAGCAGAGATACCAGGCAGCAAGGCGCTGCAAAGAAGATCACATTACAGCTGCTCTCACTCAGCTTGCCTGGGGTAAAAGTCTTCATCTGTCATGAAAGCAGCTCTGTAACCTCCTGAACCCATACAAGAAATCCCAATATATAACAAAAATACACCCCTAACTTTCATAAGCAAATTACAACTTGTTTGTTCACACTGCATAGGACCAGGACAACCTGAGCTGGCCATGATAGAGCAGGGCTGAAAAGAGAATCCCAGTTTTATTCCTAACTGAGAACAAAGCAAGTGCATTCTGCCATTTCTTTTAAGGACAATTAAAACGCTTTGATTTGTAATGGCTTTGACAAATTCCAATTTGCAAAATGTTTTTAAGCTGTCTCCAAGTCAACAACCAACTACAAATTCTTGCATTTACTTGCCACCACAACATCCTTATTTGAGGGGCCTGATTTCAGAGGTACCAAAACTCTCACAGGAGATAGCAAACATTGGCTAAAAACTGTCTAAAATTGGCTATCAAGACTTTATGGACATCTGCTGACTTCAGCCCTTCTCTCCAGATCCGTAACACCATACAGGTCTTGCATCATCACAAGCTACACAGAAGGCAATTTCTGCAAGTTGTATCCCAGTGGTCAGCTGAAAAGATCTAATTCGTGGCAATGCACAGGAACACTCTTGGCCATTAAGTTCTTTTAGTGCAGAAATGCCAAATTTCTTCCTTTTTCAAACCTGCAGCTAAACTAATTTAACACCTTCAGGCTACCAGCTGTTACTTTGCAGCCTAGGGAAGCATAAACCTGGGGCACATGTAGCACTCCAATATATATATATGTATATATCCACACACATACATATATAAAGGGATTTTTACTTACAAAAAATGAGCAAAGATTTACTGCAAAGTAAATACGTGTAGCTGCACACAGTGATCACAGCTGAGGATTTATATTACATTTATCTTGACAAACGAGAAGGTTAAAAATGGCATGGTGTACACAAGCAGCAGGTTCCTGGGCTCCCTTCTTTTGTAGCAAGCTGCTCGGCTCGTGCATTGTATGAAGCACGGGCTGCCTCTGTGTTCCTTTAAGGGCATTCCCTCACTTTCAGGTTACATGCTATTTCAGAAACATAATGAATAAAAATCCAACTGGAAGGTGAACATTTGGAAGGTCAGCCAGTATTCATTAAAGTCTAACTCTTTTTATAGCAATGGGCAGCACTGCAAATATAGTTAATGGTCTTAAACTAGTTTTCCGCGTGTGAGAGGTAGCTGTTGAAATTCACACTCGGCAAAAACTTGTCAGAAGTATCAATTGTAATATCCATTTCTGTAATAAAAAGGTTTAAATTGGATAAGCCATAGAGGAATCCCACTGATTCAAAAATTAACTTCTGTTTAGTTTCACACAGTTAATACGTATTTTAGCTAAAATTATCTGATTACGACAATTTTACATGCAGTTACTCTATATTACAGAGTGAGGACTTTTGCATTAAAAAGATTATGTCCTTGTTACAGTTAATTGGTTTTAAAAACCAACCATAATTCTATAACAAGCCTTAAAGCATCATATTGTGGTTGCTGAGCAAAACTGCACCGACTTCAACAAAACATTTCACGTAAAAATTAAAAATGGCATTAGCACTACAGATGTGGTATCTGAATTAATGGATGCTATTCGAACACAATCTGATGTTCATTTTTTCCTTTCATGAAACACAACTGTTACTAAGAAAAAAGTAGCAAAGGATCTACCATGACGGGTCCGTACTCCAAATGCATACCATGTCATGCCCTAATTACGGAGCGTCAAGTGCTGTTTTTAAAGTATTAGATGTATTAGAGGAGACTCAGGTCTAATTCCACTTGATGGAACTTGAACTTTTGCTGCGTGCATTACAGGCAACCACCCGCTGAAGTCTGACCTGGGGAAGTCTGTGCTGAAGCTGCAGAGCACGAGGGTGACCGTGCACACCATGTGCTTGCAGCACGTTGCTCTCCCAGGGGTTCCCTCCTTCGTGGGCAGCCTGGGACAGCCCAGGACCAGCCAGCTGTGGGTTCGGCCACCAGCCACGTCTCAGCACACACGTCCTGCATAGCAGCTGCCCATTCTGAGGTTTTATGGACACCTCTGGTGCGACAGCAGCTCCCGCAGCACTAGGGGGTTTGCAGGTACGTGAACAACTTCGTCGTTCGTCGGCATCTAGGATGTCTTGAACGTTTACCAAAAATGCAGCCATTAATTTTTCAGGATGGTATAAACCTGTGCAAATCTTTCAGCTTTGGAATGGCAATTTTTGGAAATTAGAAATATGCTTTCAGTTATGCTACAAAATTAATATGAAAATGAACTTCTGCAACCCAATGCAGGCAGATCTGTTAGAGTCAAGCACACCTAGTGAAATCCTGCTCATCCATACAAGAACCAGTTAAAGTCTTGTAGTGTTTTAATTTGATTTCAATCTTACCAATACAAAACCACCAAAAACCTCACAAACACAACTCTTGTGAAGTAGAGAGGTACACATACACACCCATAGTCACTAACAGAGAAGCAGATTTAAGGAATCTGTTTAGGGTACTGGCTATGAAATAATCATTTTTCAAAATGCCTGCAACTAACTAAATGATGGCCATACATAAGCTGATCCTCCATAATTAGCTAGATAAAATTGTAAGCAAACTGGGGAGAAAAAAAAAAAAGGAAAATCAAAGGGTAGGGGAAGGAGAAGAAAGAAAATTTGCTCCAGGGAAGAAGCAACTGTTCTCTGATGTGCAGCAAAGAATTTAACATCAAAGAACTAATGTAAATGGGGCCCATTTACCTTAAACAACAACAACAAAAAACCCCAAACCAAAGCAAAAACAACAACACGAAGCCCACCACCAGAATATTTCTATTTAAGTTTGACAGCACTCTGCTTTGTACCAAAATTCAAGATTATGTAATTTGACAGATGTCAAAAGAAAATTACCTTAAGAACGGCTAACTATAGCAATTTTTATTACATTAAAGTGCTCCATATATCTCTTAAAACTTCAGAGATCAGCAGATCACTTTTTAAATTCATCTGATTTTACCTAAAAGTTTCATTTCTACCTCAAATCCTGGAACATGTATTTTTCCTTACATGCCTCTAATAATGGCTTCCTATTCCAATAACCTTTTTCTTTCTCCTGCTCTCCCCACCAATCAGATAGCAAATGGAAAGCCAAATCTGTGTAACAGAGAAAATAGCATACCAGTTCCAACATGTAATTTGAGCCACCAAAAAGACTATTAAAACTAGTTCAATATCCAAAATGATGTTCCAACTCAGGATATTCTATGATTCTATGATTCTATGTTAACAGAATAATTAGTCAAGTACCGAAAGACTTCAAGGCTTTCCAAAATGAATGATAGAAATCCCAATCTGTCATACTCACAAATCCTATTAATATTCTATTTAACATTCTGCTTTTGTAGGTCTACAAATCTTTTTCTTCCTTTTTTAAAAAACATACATCTTCAGGGAAAAAAAACAGTCACCCTCTCATTCATGTGCCAAGCACTTTTCATTGGGAAAAGAAACACAAATGAATAGGAACGGATTTGACCCTCTATGTTCATGAAGAATTGCCTTTCTGCAGTGTATTGCAATTCTCTGCTTAATGGGGGCCTCCTGAAAAACTGCTTGTGCAATTTGTGCCTTAGGAAAACTCTTATTTCCAGTCCTTTCATTTGAACCAATGGCATACTTTAATCATTCTGAAATTAAGCACAGAAATTAAATACACCCAGTTAACTCTTCCAGTAATTCTTCTGTGAGACTCCAACTTCACGGTGGCCAATGCCAAAGTTGTATGAACCTTACACTACAGCGTAATTACTAGCTTCACCTAAATGGATTTACTAAGTACCTAAATATTTCCCAGCTTCACTAACAGTGACTTCTATTCAGTGCTGCACCTTACCTAAAACCAACTGCATGATTTGGCCCAAAACACAAGCCCTGTATACATTACGAGGCTTTAAAACCAGATTAATACTCTAGTCTTTCCATATGAAATTGTTCAACGCCTTAAGTTTATGTTATACGAAGAGAGTCCTCATGTATGTGTCAGGAATTTGAAGGACAGACAGCAAATTATAGTTTAATCTGAAGACGTACTGTGACTTTGGCCAGAAAAGCTTGGAGGCAGATGGCTTTTATGTTATGGCATGGTTCCTTCTCCTGCTCAGCATTCCTGTTTGATGAACTGAGTAAACCTAGTGAAGATGTTGAGAATGAAACACTCTCCGTGCAAGGATACTGAAACCTAGTTTTCCCTCGGCTATGTACTTGAACCTAGTACTCTGCAAATACGTTCCTGAATTATGATTTTAATATCTCCTGGCTTTCTTCTAACTGAATTAAAATGGTTACTTAAACTGGGCTTAAGACATTATATCAAGAGCGGTGGCGTTTTGTTTTTCAGAGCCTTAATAGATAAAATATGTACCCAAAGGGAATGACTGCAGCTTTTACAGCCTGCCTTTGCTCATCTGCAATACCGGGCACCTCTGCTCCAAGGACACCTCACTGCTGTGTGCATCCTGTCTCTCCCCCCCCCCCCCCCCCACCAGCACAAAGATGTTTACAGAAGAGTTTGTATCACTCAGGCCCAGATGTTTCTGGTACACAAACAGCTGACACCCAGTAAAAGCACGAAGGGATAAGGCTGCTAAACATCTTTGATGATTCAAGTCATAGCTAATGTTTCCTCCACAACTAGAAGGCACCAGTACCGAGATGCGACCCTGATGCAGGGGTTGACTCAGTTGCAGGCTTTACAATAAAGAATTCCAGCAGAATTCAGAGATCTCTGAGGCCCTGACACTTTATCATCTGATACTAGGCAAGTTCATGAGCTGTGACTTTTGCCAAGGAGAGACAACAAGTCTGAAAGGACTATAAAGAGTAAGAATGTGATTTTTACTTTTTTTTTTTTTTTTTTTAGTTTTGCTATTGCTGTTCTAAGTTGAACTGTGTAGCAGTAACAAGCAAATGATAAAAAGATAAGGACTAGAAAGAAATCCGAAGTACCATTCTGAGAGCTAATCTATTTTATTAAACAGAAGGAAAACTGGAAACAAAAGGACAGGCTGGGTATTGCTGAGTTACATCATTAGATGACAGCCCAACAAAAGTTAAGCTTTTACAGTTGGAAAGACAAACATTCAAAGTAAGGCACAAGCCCCTAACAAATCTACGATCTGAAGTAATCAGTGTTCCTCAGCAAGATTATGTGGGATTACTTTCTGTAGTTTTAAATACAACAAAGCTTCCCCAAAAGAACGCTAGAACTTCTCGGAGCCAGAAAGCATTACTGTACCAACAACTAGCTGTGCACAAGTCCAGCAAAGTCCCAATTAAAAGGAGAATGGAATATATTGCTCAACCATAAAAGCAATTAAAAGCATAAATAAGACACTGTGAGACACTTAATATTCCCAATGTTTAATTATTTATCCATTCTCCATCCTGCAGCTCTAGGTCAGAATTAACTCCTGCGAACTAAAGGCAGGAGAACTCTTTTGGGCATTTGTACCTTATTCACTTTCAAGCAGACACCCAAATTCATTTCAAATTCACACAAGAACTGCAACAGTTTCACCTAAATCAGATTTTCTACAAGTTAAACACCCCTCCTACACTCAGATGTGATTGTGAAACTACTTTGATCTCTGTTCCCAAATTTATTGCTCTGTGTAATCCATGACAAAATATAATGTGATTTACTGTATCTCTATATGACAGCCCAGCAGCTGACAGAACTTAATAATTTAGCATAAGAAAAAAACCTTCTGGCACCAAAATATACAAATCATAATTGAGGCACTTTAGTATCACATTACAATGAAGTGCATGCAGGCTGATCACAAGAACTTCAAAACAATTAGAGTTCGTTCTCACTCACTTAATGAAGGTGGGTTTCATTCCCTGACATGCTCTGCAGCTATCAGCGAGTCGTTTTGGAACACTTTTGTTTCTTCACATTAAAGACTCTGAAGGACTAATAACACCATTTTACCCCCCCTCCCTGTTTCCCAAACACTCCTTTCCCTCCAAAATGGAGAAAAAAAAAAGCCACCTGCAGCACTGCTCTGTTATGGAGATATGAAGAAAGAGCAAACAAATATAAACGTCTTCAAATTGTGCCAGAATTTAAAAATACAATAAATTGTTTTATATTAGCTTGGTCCTAATAACTGAACACTTTTTCTAAAATAAAGGTGAAGTGAAAATTTTGAGATCTAAATGCCATCCTAAGCAGATATGCCAAGGACATATGCCATGGGGTAGCTTCAGCTCGTGTTGACTTTCACGTCTGGGGTCTTGACAGACTCCCTGCATAAGGGACGCATCGTCTACAAAAGTTTCAAGAAAAGGAGGATTGTGGAGCTCCTGGCGTGGGATGCAAGAGATATTTCAACTTAGTACTTCCTAACTCCAAGTAACAAGCAGCAGTGACTGCTGGTAGGTAGAGCAGACAGTAGATTACCTACAGCTGCCTGCATTAGGGAGCCCCAGCAAGATTAGGGACCACCGCAGGTACTGACTTCCAGTAACAGCACATTGACTTTAGGATTGGTCCTACCTTGTCTAGGCACCCAGACCAGATGGTATTCATTCAATAATTCTGAAAATTATTTCAGAATTAATTGGCCTAGATGTTTAAAAAAACCCAAACCAAGTAATCTTACATTACAATTAGCTACTACAATGGAAAACAGCCAGTAGCTTTGCTAATGTTCTACTCTGTGATATAAAGATGAGTAAAATTGATGTATTTAAGGAATATCCGTTGAATTATGACAAAATTATTAAAAATGTTTTAGTTTTCTTACTTTTCATAGAGAAAACTGTACCTACGTGCAATCAGCCTATTCTGAGACGCATAGTGTTGGGGGGGGGGGGGGGGAGGAGAAAACGAGGTAATGATTGAGTTGGGCTTTAAAAATATCAAACAAAATTAAAATAATAAGCAATTGTGTATTACAAGATAAATCTGATGTACTACAGTTTGGATAGTGGAGAAAGGATCTGAAAACTATTGAAAAAATAATTAAAAGAGTCATCCTGCAACTGAAAAAGCTTCCTGCACTTCGTATTTGAGAAGTTAAGATGGTAACAGTCGTACTAAAGGCATCAGGACATCCCCCTGGGTCAGGCTAAGGGACCACAAGCCCACTCTCCTCCCCAGCGGCATGGGAGATGCTGCTGGGGGAGAGGGCATAAACCTGTCCCCCTGCTGTGGTTCATGCCGCCGGTATTCCTTCAGCACCCAAACCTGCTGTAGCAGGGAGAAGTTAAACGCCCACTAACTGCCATTACAGCCAAACTTCCCAACCAGCCAGCTGGAACTGATGCGATAGGGAATGAATAAAAGTGCACAGTGCAAGACGGGGCAGATGACAGATCTCCAATTTTAATTGTATCAGTGAAAGCTATTGAAAGCTATCTTTTTAATTACATATTCTGTCAATTTATTATTTAGCTCAATCATGCTTCTTGCCTGCTGCTTTTCATTTCTCATGGGCAGGGATGCCAGAAACCTTACCTTTTGTTTCCTACTTTGTTTCTCTGGATGTTCCCCCACCCCAGCCAAAGGAGGTGGGAGCACAGTAACTCTGCATATGGATAACTGAGCCTATTGCTCTGAAATAACTCCAGCAGAGAAAGAGACAAATTTTGCTCAGTCTCATTTGAGTAAAATGTCCCTGAAATCATTCTACCATATTTTGCTTTGTGTTTGGCTCTGTTGACTGAAGGCTCTTCCAAATAGCTCCCCAGTGGGATGAGGCAATTCCTGTGACCGTGTTCCTTGTCCACTATCATCTTTCTTTCCTTAGGATGAAAGAGACTGAGCAGGGCAAAGGGGGACACACTAGAGAAGAAATCAGTTTTCTCCCTCCTCTGTGAGGAAAAATTTTATTGCAGAGTTGCTGTCTGCTGTCCTCCGTAGAAGCAGGATACAGACATTAAGTAATTGTAGTTTTCATAAAAACTTGTAACTTTGCTCAATCTTTTCATTTTTTTTTTTTTTTTTTCTGAAACACATTTCTTTTTTCTTAATCTTTTAGACTTTTGGCAGGATTTCAGAGCCAAACTAGTACACTCATTTTGAGTAATATTAGCTGGTAGATCACTAACACCAGCATGTCAGAATTGTTCAAGAACTAACAGACTCTACAAACAATAACAACAAAAATGTTACTACTCTGGAACAGGCAATGGTTTTCAGATGATAATGAAAAAAATCAAGAGACTCGGGGAACACGCAATTCCTCTTGGTAAGAAGGAGATGCTCTTTAGATTATTTATAACTAAAAGAATCTGTGTAATACAAAAACACTTAAAAATTTTTAGTATAAAAAATGGCCCATGTATGACAACTGGTGGAGATCCTGAATGCATTCAGCATGGAGAAAAACATATGTCTACACTATAATTAGGTACAGTTTAATGATATCATTATACTCAGGAACAATACATGTCCACATTTTATGGCTGACCCACTTGCCCCCATGTAAATAACCATGGTATCACTGCAAAGTGCATGAAAATAGAATCTCTTTTGTGAGCATCCAGTTGAACTTTCTACACTATCACTATTAGCGTCCAAGTTAATGAAGTGAAAGATGTCTCTCAGATCAAAGTCTCCATCGTGCTAAGAAGTCTAAGCAGGAGCCTACAGAATTGCTGCAGAGATGTCCAGTTCCCAGAAGGCCTTAGATACAACGATGGAACCAGTTTTGGTACTTAATGAAATGTAGTTGGCAGAGAAGAACAATAACTAGAGAGACTGCATTCAGTGGTGTAAGCTAATGAAAAGCATGCAATGCTTATTTTTTTTTTTTTTTTTATGAGCAGAAGTAACTGCTTAGAGGAAACTCAGTACTTTTAATAGGGCATCTCTTAGAATTTCTCTATTTCTTTGAAGATGTCATATTCTTTTTTTTTTTTTTTTTTTTTTTTTGCCAGGATTGAACATGATGACATCATCTGCATGAGTACTGACAATCGTGCCAGCATAGATACTGTGAATAAAGATATTTCTACATGTGCAGTATGAAAGTATGCCCAGTGAATATGTCCAGTTGGACTGCATCCCAGGGCTGTGCTTGCCGGTTAATGAATCCAGCGTCATGAAGCTGGGTGATAAAGGAAGGACTGAATGGTCTGTAGGGCACATTATCAGTACCTTAATTGTAAACTGTATGCAAGTACAAGTTCTTCAATAAATAAATATCCAATCATAAAACACCATCTGTACTTTTTTGTTTTTCAGAAAAAGTTCCTGCTAGAAAAACATAATATTACAACATTATTATACAGAATAGTTGTTCGTAATCAGGGAAGTAATCACTGACAGAGTATATTTGTACGTATTCTTTCAAAAATATACATACGCACATACATATAGATTCTTTCAAATGTAAACCTGAACTTCAAATTTCCCGGGCATTGCAGTTTTATATGGACTTCCCACCAGATGTAGGTGGAGTGATTGTAAGAGGTATAGACTAGAAAACACTGTAGCTGTCAGATGTTATTTGAAGTAACAGAAATCTCGGAGTGTAGCTAACTGCGACATCATTAAAACCAACCAGAGGGATTTGCACAGCTCTGGCCAGGTTGCATGCTATGTTGGAGTCCCATCTCTGTAAAATGAGCCATTTCACAACTGCATCAAATCAGATGCGCAGTCCAGAAACTAAAGTGCTGATTCCCCCCCCCCCCCCTTTTTTTTTCCTCTTTGACTACAGCTTCATCCTGTAATCAAATATCATGTGTGTTAAGAACAGTCAATACACAAGAATGTAAATTACTTCTCCACAAGAAAAGCAGCACTGAAAAAGAATTAGATGTTCCTGGAACCTACATAAAGAATTAACAGGATGAGTCAAAAACTCTCTATTTAACTACAGAAAAGAAGTCAATAAAAAGCTGAATGTTGAAAATTATCTAAAGGGGAAAAAAAACCTTTTTCTCCCACTCCAATTTACTCATGTACTCTGCTCAGAGAGCTTTTTTATGAGGTATTTTCAGCGTTCCAAGGTTGCTTCCTTTGAGCATTGTTAGCATGTCTACTGATCTGCTAGGGTCATGCTTTCTGAATGCTCGTTTTCTTTGCCAAGAAAATACCACAGACAAATGTTACAAACAGTCGCGTTAGCCAAGCTTCACATCTGCACGCACTTAGAAACGCAGTTTGTCTCCTTCTTTTGGTGATTTCTGGCAAACCTAAAAATGCCCATAAGATTTGGGGAGCCTCTCACACCTGGCTGAGGAGTGGTCCTGCTGCACGCGCTGCTGATGCAGCCTACAACCCACCTGTCTCCTGCTGCTGAAACTCCTCATTAGCAGCGCCGAAATGCAGCACCATGTCTAACACATTCATTTCTTAAACTGTTTTATTTCATCAGTGAGGCGTGACTTCAAATACTAAAAATTACCATCTTATCTGAAAATGCTATAATCACCTGATGTAATGCAATTCAAGCAAACTAAATCTATATATTAACAGCTTTAAAAGCAACTCAAAGTCACTGCGATTGAATACAAGTGTTCTCTGAAGCAATATGTAAGATTCCTTAACTAATATACAGGAAATACTCTGGAGAAATTGTCAAGTCGTTTTTGTAAAAAGATAGATAATAGACATTAGGAAAGTACTGAAGTCATAAGGACATAAGTAGTTTCAAATGCTCCATGCTGTCGCCTTGAATTTTGTCTGATTTATGGCCAGCAGAGCTTATCTGACCTTAAGCACACTAGCACTTGTTATCCCGATCTGATAAGGTGGCTCCGTGTTCCAATACAGGTGCCACGTTACGACTCACAAGGTGAGCAGTAAGGCGATTACGGGTGATGGGGCTGTGGCACCCGACCTAGCAGAAGGCTAGGGAAGAACTGCTGCTGCCTGCTGGAACAGCTTCTTCTGTATTGAGCTACCAAGTACATGCGGAGCTGCTTCTGCACCAGCCCAGCCCTATTTCGACATAACATCTGTGGCTCCAGGGTGGTGATAAGGGCCCTGCTTAGGAAAAGGAGGACAGAGTGATGGAAGGGAGTTGCCTGCCCTGTTCTCCCTTTTGCACTTCTGAGTCTACACCCCAGCCCTCTGAGGGAACAGGACATTTGGGACAAGGAAAAATGCCCATCAGACCTCTGAATACCTACAGCCCTTCCACATGCCTCTTTGGTAATGCAGCTCACATGATGGGGAAGGAGACATGCAGAAATGAATAAGGGAGGCTTTAGAAAGCCAGATCCAAATCAGGAACAGCTCAAAAAAGAGGTCTGCTTTGACAGAACAGCACTAAGTTATCATAGCGTGCTCAGTCAACAGCAAATTGTAAGAGCCTCTCCAAGATTTTCAGTCCCGGGCTCCACAGGAACCCAAGTGCTGGGGTGGCAGTGTCTATATCCCTTTCCCTGGGGCTGGATCTGGAACCTTTCAACCTGTGGTTCAGCAAGAAAGGTGCATGAAGCTCAAGGCTACAGGCCCCACACTTTTACAGGACTGGCAGTCCTGGTCAGGAACAGAAGCAAGTTGTGGGGAGACAGCATGGCTGGGCCCTGCCCCAGGGAATGGGGGAGCAGGAGGTCAGAAATCCAGCCCCAAGTCTTCCCAGCCCTGGTGAGATGGAGCCCTCATCACCTTCTCAGGGACCATACCACTCATGGGGTGGTGTCCAGCCTGGAGCAATCTCAGAGGTGCCCCTGGGTTGTCCAACCAGCTTCAGCAGAAGTGAAAATGCACATATTTACGTCAGCTGTCATTCACTTTCTTACAAAGTGGTATTTAAGTGAAAATACTGCCTACAAGAGAAGGGGTCAGTGGAAAATTATGGACTGTTCCCTTTATTATTTTTTCCACGGCGATAGATGACATGTTTATTTTTCCTATAGTGTGGGTTACACGGTGTCATTTGGCAACCTGTTAAATATTTTCCTGCTTATCATTCCCCAACTGATCGGGAGATGCAATAACTGTCAGAAGATAATTGCTTTTAGAATCACAGGTTCAAAAACATTACCGTACAATTTTTATTGAGTAACTTTCTGGCATTGCATGCTGTAATCTCTAACAAAATGAATCAAATAATATATTACAATAAACAACGTCCTATCTTCTCTGTTGCTCAAAATCTCAACTTTAAAGTGAAGACTTCAGTAAATTACACTGTGTTTACCTAAATATTGAAAAGCTGTCTACAAATACCAACCAATATTTAAATGCACAGTGTGCTTGCAATGAAAACCATTTCTCTAATCTCTTCTGCCCATTCTCCTTCCTCCCATCCCCACTGGAGAAGGGCTATGGGGAGGGCAATACCATATAAATCCTGTGTTTTCTTTTACCCACCTTTATCTTAATTTTTCTTTTCACTCAAATTTTAGCTTTTTTTTTTTTGAACAACAGTCCACAATTTCACAAAGAAATACACACAGAAATCAGTATTACTCACAAAACAGACCACTGAGGAATGAGATCCTTCATGTGGGAATGGACTGACCTTCAGAAAATCTGGACAGCCATACGACTATTTCCAAGCCTAAACAGTGAAATTCAGCTTCCTCTTGGATTTTCAAACAATCTTTAAAGACTTGGCAAAAAGAATTCGGTTTGGAGGACAAAACTTTCTCCCATATTGTCCTAAATTTCAGGGGAACGAGACTTGCTTGTTTTAAAAACAAGCTTCAAGATTCATGCTGCAATTAAGGTATTTTAATCATCCCCCTTCAAATAAAATCTCCATTAAAATTCTGCAGATTTTAAGAGGATCAAGATTTGAAACTGAGTTAGTGGAAACTGTTACTTTTGACCTTTATATGGAGTTTGCCCTTTAAGCTACTTTGACTTTGTAGCCAATTTCCACAGCTCTACATTTGGAAGACAGAAACAAAGAAGAACAGTAGAGGGAGATTTGATGGTAATGCAAGGTATTTTTTCACATTTACGACAGACTTTCCAAAAAGATTTTTTTTCCTTGTTCTCTACTCAACATGTGCTCTTCTGATTAGAGGCAAAAAAAAAAAAAGTACTCTAGGTTAAAATAACGTAATTTTTAATAGCAGTTAATATTGCTTAAAATTAGCAATTTTATTTGGAAAAATAGAAAAATCCAATAAATTAAATGAAAATATTTCTGACAGAAATGACAATTCAAGTCTATTAAAGATATGTCCCTATGAAGGATTATTTGTAACTTTAATTTGAGGATGTAAAGAAGTTAACTTTTCTTTTGCTATACTACACATGTAAAAAAAGATCAAAGAAAGAAAAGAATTGAGATTCAAATTCCATTTTTAAGCAAAAATGACAATGTCTTCCTGAGTTAAAATTAATCCTTTAATGATGAATTTCAAAGGTTTAAATACTTTCTGTGACCTTGGCTTTAAATAATTATGCCAAGCAGAGCTTTCCTTACATTCAGAAAAGATTCTGAATTGTTGATCACAGCCATTTTAATGGCTTCAGGCTGGCTGATTTCCAACATAATCCTCCAAATGCTGTTTAAAATTACAGACCAAGAACCTGACGCAGGTAAATGAAATGTCACTTTCACAAAGGCTGTTCAAACAGTATATGCAGATTGTTAATTTGTGCCACTGTACATCACTGGGCAATAAAACGTATCATTTATTACATTAACACATATGAAAGATACTTCAACAGCTATCAGCTCACATATACACCCGTAGTCTACCATCAATATTGAGCAGCCATTTTTAGTTTAGTCTTTGAAATAAAACTAACATGTTTTAGTTCATACCATCCCTAATGTGGAGAAACATTTCTATACAAGGAGCCAGTGAAAAGGGTTTGTCAGGAAGCTGCTGCGAATGCAGCGTTGAAGCAGCGATACGCGGTGACCCCGCTGAACAGAATGGGGAGGGAAGCCTTGATGAAGTTGAAACGTTAATTTTTATTTTCAAGCCTTTCACACAGCACTTGCTCATCTGATGCACACAGGCAAAAGTAGACCAGCCATTGTTAGCCACTAGACCCAATTTCCTTGCAGTTTTAGCCTGAGTTTTTTCTCCTTAAGAACTTTTCCTCATTTTGAGGGAGAAAGTGTGGTTAGACAGAACCGCCCTTTCTCCTCTACCTAGTTCAACAAAGGAAAAGCAACTAGCCTAGTCCTTAGCTGGGTTTCCCTTTGAAATCATCTGGATTTTAAAGGTCATGGCCATCCCACTTGCAACACGGCTGGAAGGTGCTGCCCCAGCAGCACTCACAGCAGACAGCTACAACAGTGATTGCTGCCATTGCATCTTCAAAGAGAGGTCTTTCATTATAGAGCCACGGAATTTCCATTCTCATACAATGATTGCAGCATCTGTGTCAGATCTACAACATACTACCTTTTGTTTTTCAAATCAAGTGACCCCCTAAACATTTTGCCTTGTAAAGCTTTGGTTATCTGACTTTTGAGGTGATTGCTTCCCTTTTGCTGAGCCACAAGAAGCAGCCCTGTGTGATTCTCTTACCTTGTCCAAGGCCTTCTGCGTTTCTGCATCATGCACCTTTTTCATGTCAAGCAACATTTTTTCTCCCTCCACTTTCAGCTTATTCACCACCATCTCGTGATCTCGAGCTGCCCTCTGCTTTTCCTCTTCCCACCGAAGGCTCGTCTCCATCAGCTGTTGCTTGCGCTGAGCATTTACCTGAATAAGCTCTTCCCTCAGCTTGTGGATTTGGCTCTCCAACTCACACATAACCTGAAATGAAGAAAAAGCAAAGTAACAAAACAAGAACGAACAACAAAATACTTCCCTCAGACAGGCTTTCACCTATGGATGGTAGGAAGCTGACTCAACAGATTCCCTGTCCTTTTCCTCGGCCTCTTTTATTGCTCTTCCCTTTCTCTGCATACACAGAGATGACTACAGCTCCGTCCTGCCCAAGGCATGGCTAGAGCATGGAAATTTACCTTTTTGGATGGGGTGACCCCATCAGAGAAATAACTTAGTTTGTGGCCTATAGTCACTATATATAACACCTTTTTTTCCCTTAAGAATTCACCTATCACATTGTAATGAGACATGAGCATATCATCAATCATTTATCAACCACTGCTACAGATTATAGACCATATCTCGCTGCAGTGTGCTGATGTGCACAAGGAACATGTCACAGAAAGTGCTCCTTCAGGTGAGAGCACCAACGCATGCTAAGAAAGGATGACACTGGCCACCATAAAGAACCATTACAACTCTGCAAACATGGTACAGATGAGACAACCTTCGAAATGGAAGACAGACTTATGAATCCATGATTCTCTTTTATGTGATCACAGATCATCCTCCAGTCCTCGGGAGCAAAATGCGCTGTGCACTGTGGCATCAGAGCAGGCTGAGCCGCAGGGAGTCAGCTTAGGAACATCCAAGTGCGAGGAACGAAGCTGACGTGCAGTAAATCTGTAACACTCCTGAAGTGTACAGACTATACACTACTGCTATCGTATTAATTCGTTCAGATTTACCCTTGTATATAGCTCTCATTAGTTACTGTTCTAACTGCATTGTCTGTAGCTTTTCAAAAGAAATATAGGTGCATTGCGTCTGTGACAAAACCATTGTCTTTCCAGCTAATTGTAACATATGAAGTTGAAAAACATGTTCTTTCATAAGCACAGTTCTGAAAACAAGCCTTTTCACTAAAAACCTCACTCAGTAGTTCCCCCTTTTTGTTCCTGCCACATGAGCAATGCTGCAGTTCCCTGGAATTCTTGGGATGTACGGGATGACATGGAGATAAAATACCGACATCCTACCAAACGTATGTAGGTGACTCAGATCAAGCTCATTAAAGGTTTCATAAGAAAATCTGCTTTAAAATGAGCATATATTTAAAAACCCCATTGCCTTGGAGTGCCAGTTACTGCTTCTGGAGCTGTGAAGTGCTCTCTCCAACTATAACTGTTCTTCAGACGTTTCCTACAGTATCTATATTCAGTTAAACCATTTATTTGCAGTCTCTGAGAACCACATTACTACAAATCTTTGACAAAGGAACACTGATTTCTGACCAAAGTTGGGAAATTAATGACTGTATCAGAAATAACGCCTTGTACATTAATGTACCAGGAGAGATTGCTACGATAATTACTGTGATCTGCAAGAAAACTGAGGCTTGAAAGTCTGTCTTTTTAAAAACTATTTGAGCTATATGGTATAATAAAAGACATGATGTCTCCTTTCAAACCTTCCCTTGTGTTCTTAGACTATCACAGCTGTAACATGTATTAAATATTAGCCGTCTCAGAAACTTATCACAAGATTGACTTGTTTCCATGCTTGCTTAATTACTCATTGGCATTACTCCTTAGCATGTCAAAGGTAAAGTTTTGTGCATGCATGCACAGACTGAGCACATAATTTCTATACAGAATTATAACACAGGCCACATACTTCAGCCTGTATCAGCATTATTTCAAACATATGCTTCAGATAGTGTGATCTACACTAGATTCTTTCCCGATCTTTTCCTCCATTCTTTTATTTTTTCTAAATCTGCAAACAGTCTAAAATGCAAAATACACTTTAGTTTGCAATTATACAGACTAAAATGTAAAGCACATTGCAGTATATCATTATAATCTACAATATGCTTCTACAATTCTTTCAGAAAAATAATTCACCTTAAGATCATAACAAAATGTTTCAGTAACTGTAAAAACATTTTTTAAAAAAAGCTTCCTAAAGCTTGATTTTTTCCATAAGTGAAACTTCAAGATATTACATCGCTTAGAAGATTCCTAAAAAGTTTGATAAAATATTTCAGAAAAGAAGCCAAGACTCACTTCTTAGAATAAAAGAAAAAAAACATTCATACATCATATTACAAGCCAAGATAGAGAATGGGTGAATTCCTGAGTCAACTGTTATTTCCTTCTGCTTTACTTCATTCTATACTCAATAATTCTTATACAAAGACAAAGGAAAATTCAAACAGCACAATGCAGCATTTTCTACTGCCACATGGCAGTGACAGTGCCAAGCTTTCAGATTCAAAACTGGGGAGCCAAAAGATAGAGGGCTGAATGTTATAGGTAAAGTAATAGTAATTAATATGTAAAAGAGCATTAATGTTGGACCTAATAGATGGCAAAAGCAGATTTGGTTCTATTAGGAAAGAAGAAAGAATCTGAAGACAGGGTGATGGCAGCGAAACTAATATGATTAAGGGAGTCCTTTTGGAGCAACTTCACTGCTAGTAAGATGATGTTAAGAGACATCTAATCTCTCCAAAGTGACTGGGAAAAGCTTATGCTGGGGATCACAGGCACAGTTCTTGTCTATTACCTTAAAATAAGGCTAGTTTTCACAGCTAGATTTTTCTTTTTAAACCCATAAACAAAGTCACTGGCAGAAGCAGCTTATGAATGACCAACTTGCTGCATAAGACAACTTTCTGTGACATGGGCATCTTAAAACTACTAAAAGAAATGAAGCCCAAACTTTCCATCACTAAGACTCTGCTATTCCACATGCCAGGTCTCATAAAGTATTATTAGGCTTAGATGTGGGCAAATTAGTATTAGCAGGAAAAATTTAAAAATTGACAGTTTTCTGTTGTGGAAAGTCCATGAAATATAAAACTTCAGAGCAATTTTATAGCTGCTTGTATCTGTTTGTGAATTGTGCTGACCAAATTGCATGCTCCAAACAATAACTTGGGTGCAAGAGCTCCTGTGAGACATACACAACAACTTCAATACTCCACCAGAGCAAATAACTATTGTGCTCAATGGAAGGCTTAAACATAAGAAATAAAGATTTCACAGTATATAGTAGGTTCAAAATGGTATTGCTACTTGCTGGATTTAGGAATCAGGGTTAAAGCCTTTTTTTCAGTGGTATGGGTTTGAGTAAACGAAATGAGAGATCCATATCTCTTTTGCAAAGAACGCTGAAGGATGGCCATGCCAAAACAGCACATCTCAAACAAGAAAGCATTCTGTAAAAATGATTTAAAGAAAAACAGAGAAAGAAAACACTAGCTTACAGAATACCCCAAAGGGAACCAAAATACAAGCATGTAAAGTTAGCTCTGTGAGAGGTAGAGATTTCACATGAATGTACATGGCATACTTGCATGTATGCTACGTGGCACGTATGACAGTCCTATAGATGAAGAAACTGCTCGCTGAGATGGTGATTTCTATTTCTGTTTCAAAGGAATAACTTAGAATTCTAACTAAGAATATCTGTGCTGAAATAGTGTCATAAAAAGGGTGGGTCAAAAGCCCACAGCAATTTGCCTGTAGGGAAAAAATAGACTTGAAAGAAAAAAAAAAGAAGGTTGCTCACTCACTTTGGCCTATTTAAAATGCCAATAAATGTACTTCATGTTATTTGGAAGGAAAACATGTGCTCTTAATTTTAAAAAGTAAATTGCATAAGAAAATATAAAGCTGGCAAAAAGTTCAAATTAAAATCTGTTGCTGAAGTCTGAAACTCTGCTACAAGTTAAAGGCAACAGAGATGAGAAATGGACCAAATAACTGCAGTCCAATTCCTTTTGTTTTTCAGGAGCTTCTGCTTCAACCTCTTGAAGCATTCGCTTGGACCAGTTTCTAAGGAAGAGGCTGGAGCATGACTGAGTCTTTTCTACTTGGTGATGGAATACATGGGCTCCCTCTCAATGTATTACACAGCAAACCACATCCACCCCATCACCACACATAACTTTGAAATGCCCTCAGCACCGTTTGAACTCACAAAACCAAGGAAATGCAGAGTTGAGATAAAATCCAGCGTTATTCCCCATGGCTCAGATCTAGAATGATTTAGGTGTTGCTTCAGCAGCTTCAACAAGTGACTAAGCTCCCCACAGATGAAGTTGCAGAAAGCTTTCATTGCTGAGGGTACTTAGGCAGTTGAAAGAGTAGCACTTTTAAGGACTACTGCATTTCCAAGTGGATTGTGATACCTCTTCGAACTGAGTTTTGAAAGCTTTCTGTGGTGGGCTAACTTGGCTTCAGCTGGAGACAACCGCACAGATCTCCATTTGCAGTGCTTAATTTTGCTTGCATGTGACAAAACCCCCAAACACCTCTGAGCAGTTCCACAGACTTAGTTCAAACACGAAGCGTTAGGTTAGATGCTGAAAATAATTCATCCTAGGATTATAACCTAAAATATTAGCCCATGAGCAACAGCCCTGCTGGAATCACTGCTACGCAGTTTCTGCCTCTGTGTGCTAATACTTGCTCAACGTTTTCTCACCTGGAAGAACATTAAAATTAGTGCGTTCGTTTGAACAGTGAACTATGTGAAACCATCAGCTGCACCCTTCTGAAAGGGAGATTTGTTTCTTTGTGTCTTGTTAGGCTGGCTTGATGTGACAGAGATGGATGAGGTATACATAACATTTGTTATTGGATAGTGGATTATTTTTGAAAGGAGATCAGTCCAGTCAAGGGAAAGGAAGTCTGCAGTAAAAACAAATCTCACTTTGATGATGAAGAAGAATTAAAAGGAAAATAAGGAACAAAGTAGAAACCAGTGATTCAGTGGTGACAATGACTCCCTTTTACCCTAGATTAGTGCAACGTTCCAGAAGAGGTGGGAGAAGCATCCCATCTGAGTCAGCACAGCAACTGGTGACATATTTAGGGTAAAACAACTTAGACAGATTATCTGTTGGAAAAGGGGAATCTGAACTACTTCAACTTTCTTATTAACAAAAAAAGCTTTGTGAAGGGTTGAGAAACGGGACGAGTTTCTCTACCATCACACACAAAAAAGCAGTGCACCTAACATAAAAGACTACTAAAAAAGTAAACAAATGGTATTTGTTTGCAGCTCTAAGCTAAGAAAAAAGTACAGCTGTAAGAACTTCAAAGATGCTTGATGTTGGTTTGTGTTTAAACCAAAATTGGTTTACATTAACGAGTCTTGCTACTGCAGTTCCAGCGAGTCACAACAATCAGTCTTACACATGATCTCACTGGCTTTTGGGAACCATCCCTATGATTTTTACCATTAGGAGATAAAAGAGGCAACAAAGTGCAGCTTCTAAGGGCCAAGCATGATCCCTGTGGCTCTCTGTTCTTTTTGTCCACAAAACATCCCACTGAGCCAGACTCACTGGGCCCAGTACGGTTGCTTTTCTCCCAGCCAGACGAATTTCATCTGGCCAGTTCAGCCAGCTGGCAGATAAACGTATGGCTCCCTTGTCACAGGACAACAACACAAAAGGTACACAGCAACGCCAAAAATAGGAATCTTGGTTTAAGCTACAATCTAAATCTAAAAAGCTCAAGTCCAAAGCAATACTTTAAAAACAGCTTTGAATTTGCAAGTCATTAAAATGTAGTAACTCAAGTTTTTAATGCCATGTATCTCCATTTTAATCAAGTATATTAAAAAGATTTTCTATACAATGACAATTTAAAATAAAATATTAAGCATATTATCATTTTTTCTTGTGATTGATAAAACCAGTAATTTGTAAATAATACGAAACCTTAAATGTATAGACAGAAAATAAGGTTGGGAACATGGAAGTATATGAGATACTGTTCAAAATATCCTGTCAAAGCAGTAACAAGTAACAGGATCTCAACAAGGCAAATTGCAACATAAAGAACTAAGTTTTTAAGGAACATCTTTTAACGAACATCAGCCAGCCATCCTAATCACACGGGAAAAACAAATCTAAATGAACAAACCTAAATTAGGGTAGTAACTGATGAGGGATGGAGGGATGGGAAAGACACAAGGAAACAGAACCAAGATGGAAATTTCAAGGTAATGCACAAAAGATATTAACATGAGCATAATAATGCCTGGCTAACGGTGGTCAGATTTCTGCAGTTATTTTACTACTGGAGAATGATTTAAAGAGTTCTTCCTGGATTTTTGGTCAGGAAGTAATGTTGGAAGCAATGCGAGAACTGCACTGATTTGTAAAGAAAACTACTTCTGCAAATGTCACGGACATTATCACATGTGTAATGATGTGGCAGAACCCAAATTAATAGGGATAAGTAATAAACAGCTATTTAGCTTTCACAGCACAATCTATTACACTGTCAAGTTTAAATGCCTTTGGGTAAGAACACAGACCCATAAAAATGGTAATTAAGGGAGCAGATAAATAAAATGGTGTGAAATGAAGTGAGAATGAACAACAGTTCAATGGCCAACAGGTAGGTTTCACCTCCTAAGAGCACTGATACAATTTTCAAAAAAAAGCAAAGTATTCTGGAGGGAATCACTGAAGCACAGGGATTCTAGCACTGAAGCACAATTAAGTCACAGTCTACCACAATTAAATGTAGTCCTGATCACTAATCTAGTACTTGCTGGAAATACTAAATCAGCAAAACTAAAACTTCAATACAAAAGATGCACAAAACACTATATAAACATACATGAAAATGCATACATAAACTTCCTTATTCCTGAGGGAAGAAGATTCTGTCCATGAAGTTGGTGCTATTGCACAACTTGTTACATAGAAGACACCTTTACTTTATATATTAATAATTGCATCCCAAAACTGAAGTGTATTCCTATGATCTTAAATCAAGTGTTTCCAGATTTTAAATCTGTATAACAGCAATTTTAGGTATTCTGTAGGAAAAATGTTAAACGAAAGGTGTATCACAGAATCATCTAGGTTGGAAGAGACCTCCATGATTATCTAGTCCAACCTCTGACCTAACACTAACCAGTCCTCCACTAAACCATATCACCAAGCTCTACATCTAAAAGTCTTTTAAAGACCTCCAGGGATGGTGACTCCACCACTTCCATGGGCAGCCCATCCCAATGCCTAACAGCTCTTTCGGTAAAGAAGTTTTTCCTAATATCCAACCTAATCCTCCCCTGGTGCAACTTAAGCCCATTCCCCCTCATCCTGTCACCAGGCACGTGGGAGAATAGACCAATCCCCGCCTTGCTACAGCCTCATTTAATGTACCTATAGAGAGCGATAAGGTCACCCCTGAGCCCCCTTTTCTCCAGGCTGAACAATCGCAGCTCACTCATCTGCTCTTTGTAAGACTTCTCCAGACCCCTCACCAGCTTCGTTGTCCTTCTCTGGACTCTCTCGAGCACCTCCATGTCCTTCTCGTAGTGAGGGGCCCAATATAGTCACTATAGTCACTAAGCTGCCCACCTTACAAAGAGCAGCAGCTCTCCAGAATAAAACAGATGCATGTTCAGTGTCCAAAAAACCTTACGTAGAAGCAGTGCAGATGGCAACCATAATACTAACAGTAAAGTGTTCGCTGTTCAGCTGTGTAAAATCTGAGTCCCCATATTACAAGGCTTACGCAAAGGTATATCAACTCCATCTCAGCACAACCCCAGATTTTCCCACCTCCACAAATGTACCTCTGACATCGCTTTTGAAAACATCCACCAGGACTTGCCAAGTGAGGTGTTGAGCTGCTAACTTACATATTTATTCTATTAATTTTAACAGCATTAAGGTGCTTTTAAACATCAAGACTCCTTTGTAAGGTTCTTTCCTTGGACTGCTTCAACATTGTGTATGCTCTGAAAAATGCCCAACATGTGTGAATCTGCTAAAAGTAAACTCTGATCAACCTTGCTTGTTTTGTACTCTGCTAGGGGCAGGGGCAGATTTAACACCACTGTAACCGTACAGTGCTGCTGGAGGCTAAACGTCGTTCCACTTCCAGACTATGGGCAACTTCATTTTGTGTTTCCCCAACTTCTGCACTTGTCACAGTCCCAAGAAATGTCCAGCACCATTCCAGACTAGATTTTATTTCTTATTAATGTAGAATAAGACTAGACAAGATAGAGCAAGTACAGCTTAAGCATTTTACTGAAACGCAATGTAAGTGTTGATTCGTGAAGAGCAGTAAAGAGAAGTTACCTTCTGCTTAGCTCCATTTTCAATAAAAAAAATCATGAAAAAGAATAAAAAAATACAAATTTGTATCTTTATTTCCAAAAGAAGTGCACTGAAATAGATCTGGACTTTTAAAGAAGGCAGTTAGCTGCCTAAGTGCCAGTAAATGTCAATGGGATTTAAGCTACAAACTATTTGGCTTTAAAAAAAAGGGGGTGAGGGAGAGAGGGAGAAAGAAAGAAAATCAGACATCCATTTCACAGCTCCACAAAGAGCTTAAAATTAACGGAGCTTATTTTGATTTCTTAATTTACATAAGTATATTTGATTCTAATTTAGTTAACAGCATCTAGAAAGCAGAACTTCATATAGGTTGGTTATTGCCACTGCCTGCCTAATAAGATGATTTGTAGACAAATGGAAGAACCTCAAGCGTATGTGGGGGAGAGATGAGACTGGAAGTGAACAATACAGGACAATGTGAGGGAAAGGATTAGTCACCAAGTTGAAATTGAGATGAATGCAAATAATTTTTCCATTTAACAGTTCAAGATCTAGAAAAGATTTGGCCATCTTGCCAGGAAGACCACTTCCAGATGACTTTCTTATAACCTGGTTTACTGTATTTGCTTTAAAAGAGATTATAGAGTCAAAAAATAAAGACATACAGCTTTCTTCTCTCTCTTCTTTGTGTAAAAGACATTTGCATTTGTATTTTCCTGTCTACAGATAAAATGAGTAAGACTACTAATGGACCTACCTGGAAAGGTCTAGATGGAAGACTCATTTCCTTGCGTCTTTCTACTATGAAATTTAACAGAGACACTCAGCTAGGCACCAAACAATCTGCATAACTCCATTAACGTCACTAAAGTATAATGAAGATGGAAAACATATATCCATAAAGATATGCTTAATGCTGTGATCCCCTAAAAATATTTTTGAGGGCAGGATATAGATAAAATACACAGTGGCTGAAAAATAATAACCTATACCTTGTATCAGTTTTGCTGCCTCATACAAACAACTTATCCCCCCCAAAAAAAGATTGATGAACATTACACCAAACACAAGCTCACTCTCCCCTGTTTTCTTCTGAGGAAAAAAAATAAAATAGTTTTTCTGTATTTCAGGATGTGAAAGGAAATTATTCCTTTCAGAAGAATGCTACGGATGTATACAGTTCAGAAGCAACACTGGATCAAAGCTTGTGTTGAATGTGAAAAGCTATTGACATTTAAGGAAGGACAGGACCTTCCTGCAATGGAATACATCAATGGATGTTAAAGATCTCCGCAGCAAACTGGAAAGAACTACCCACCACTCGGATTGGAGAAGCTGGACACAGAAATACTCTAAGGATAAGTTTGTAAACAAACCTTTGCATTTAAATTTCCATGTATTAAATTTAAAATCATTAGCATTTCCCAAACAACTTGCAATCCTGATTTAAATGCAGATGTGATGTATTACAGATTTAAGGATTTCTACAGACATCTATCTCTGTGAAGCAGCAAAATTAAACGTATCTTTTCTAATTTGTCCCCAGAGTAGGTACAGGACATATTGTCTATTGGAAATGTCTTTGCCCTGTCAACTAATGAAAAAACTTCACAGAAAGTAGGAAAACAACAGAAAAAGATCATTAACTCATTTTTTTTTTTTTGCATGTCTTTGTTTAAATTATTGCTCCAAGCAAATGCATCTTTAGAGTACTCCGGAAATGTTACCCTATACATCCCCATGAAGGTTTTATGGTGACTGTAACGGAAATGAAATTGGTTTGAAAACTTGACAAAACACACATGAGACAAGATACAGATTAAAAAAACTAAACAATCATATCTCCGATTTTCAACTTCTGAGTACTTGTAGAAGGGCAAACTCTGGGCACGAGTTCTTGCTCAAGTCATCTACCAGGATCTCCTCAACAGGCAGCTGAAGCACTCAAGGAAGGCTCTAAGTGGATGATGCCATCCAAGCCCTGGCCTGTTATTCAAGGTGAAAGAAATTCTTCTAAACTCCAATGTAATTATGCGAAGTCAGCTAAGGAACCTAACAGCGCTATTTTCTGGTCTGATGACTAAAGATGAGGTAAATGCACTAGCCCATTGTGTACTTATTCTACTCTGCTAAAGAACCTAACACACGAGGAAGCTCTCTCATGGCTGATGCCATGCTGCTATATTGAAGGTGACAGTCTTTAACCAAGCATGAAGTCCTCATTCTTGGTCTCACGAATGGCAATCTGTGTGGGCAGAAATCCTGAAGACCAGGAGCTTTGGAAATTAAAAAAAAAAAAAAAAAAAAAGGTGTAATTTACAGGTTTAGACTTCAAAGAAAGAGTCACCTTCCAGCTTTCAAAAAACAGTTCTGCAAGACAGTAATAGTTGGAGTTTTTCTTCTCATCGACTAGTTGTGGTAAATTCTTATTTGTATCTTAGCTACTTGCACAAATAAGGTGCAAAATTAAACAATCAAGTGCAGATTTTTACTATCTCCTTTTTGAAACAAACTCCACATTGGAAGAGCATAAGCTAACTGATTATCTTTAGTGTCAATCCTTATATCTAACAGCTAAATTTGTCACATCTGCATGAGGATAGAAGTCCTAGGGAAGGAAGCGTGCACTCCAACCTAGCTGTCAGGTTGGAGTCAAAGGCATCAGCTGACGGCACCTTTGGTGTACTTTGTGCACACACACACACACAAGCCCGCACCGTTTCTAGTCTCCCTTTCTGCACCCTCATCCTCAAAAGCTGCCAGCACTATCCCCATCATCTCTGCAGTGGCTCCTCTGCATTCGGAGACCTTTTGGAAGCATCATGCTACTGCTACCACTTCAGAAAGACAAGATCAATCCCCGGATGATCTGTACAAAATAAATAAGGACTGGGTGCATAACATTTTTTTCTTGAAATCAAGAGTACTTCTGGCTCAGAATCTTTCTTTGGCACCTTTACATTGATGTCTATCCTTTTCATCCTTCTCTGCTTGTCCTTGAATTCAGTTGATGCCACTGTCATTTCGGAATGACAAATAGGCCATTGCATCCTGGGGCAGGAGTTTCTTCAGACCTTTTGAGTCTACTGTATTTCACTAAATGTCACCATATAGTTTAAATATAAATACATACTAAAGTAAATTCTGTGAAATACCAGTAAAATAACCCATTAAATGAGGCCATTTATACAGGACCATGTTTATATTTAGTACACTCTCTTTCCCTCCACTACCCCCCTGCCTTCCCTTGAAATAATGATAATAAAAAAAAAGCTCCAAATTGCATTAAGAGATAAAGAACAATGTATTACTCCTAAACTGAATATTCTGGCAGGGAACAATGGCTGTGGGGAGCTGCTGACAGTTGACCAAAAGCAGCAGTCCTCCTCCTGTACAACAATGAAGCACAGTCCCTTAAGAGGACGTCATTTGCAGACTTTTGAAATATATTGCTTTTACTTTTCTGGAAAGCATCATTGTTTTGAAGGACACAAACTGATTGTTGAAAAGTAAGAAAATATGTCTATGTACCACATTTCAACTAACACGAAGCACAAAGAGCAGGGAACCATTAAAGAGATTATTTCCTGGGTACCACAAGATGGTATTTTTGACAAATAGCATCTGATGAATTTCTGAGAGATTTCAGATTTCTCCATATGCAAGCCCAATTACTGCACTAATGAAGGCTACTGCTATAAAGCAATAGCAAAGCTGTCGCTGCTAAGCCTCCTTGAAACTCACGTACAGAAAAACAAACGTTGCCTTCCATATAAATGGCTGCATTAGAAGCCATTACTGATTAATGCTGCATCTTTTCTCTCAAACCTCTGATGCAAAAGATGCCAAAGACATTTTATCACAAGGGTTTGTTTGCACAGTTTTAGAAACAGTAGTAATCTAAGTACCCAACACAATACTCAGGTAGGGCAGGTAAGAATTAATTGGTACCTTCCCCCCTCCCCGAGAATTTCAGATGCTGAAACTGTTTTTCCCTTTATTGAACCAGCTCGGCCTAGACCGGCTTGTCCCGCAGTGACATGTATATTGAATACAAATCAGACAGCATAGCTTTAAATCTGTGTTGCAGCTCTCATTTCCAATTCGAGAACTGTACTATAATCATAAGCTTCTGGTGGATGAAAGGAAATCAGCTCTCTGAATATTAGCTAATGCCACATTTGCAAGTCCTGAAGAGATCTGTGCTGTTTAAAAAAAAAATAGATCATTTCTCGTGAACCTATATATATGAATCGCTTTGTACTGCTCAACTGATAGAAGCGATGCCTGTGCTGGGATTAAACCCTTTTCATCATAAAACCTCATCTGGTTCGGAGTCCAAGTCCATCAAACCTTTTCCCTTTAAAGTCCCGCCTTTGATTCTACATCAATTTATTCAAACCGCAGCTGGGTGGCTGAAAACGAAAGGACAGCATCATTTAAACCAACCATGTTCCTAACTTGAAAGAAGGGCTATAATTAAAAAAATGGGCATAAAAGAATGGAAATGGGATAATATTTTTTAATGGTAGTTCAAAGGCCGACAGATGTCAGAGCCTTTGAAGATGTCAGTACACTGAGCAAGAAGTTGCCATTAAATAGTTTGCCTGAGAGGTGAAGCAGCTTTTTAATGACTGAAAAAGCCCTTGCAGACACATCCTTGTGTTTTTAATTTGTCAGAGTTTCTGCAGTATTTTCTGATTAATGACACATGATTATAACTGCATAGCATACATATTTTTATACTTGGTTAAATGAATACTTTATTCCACATTCCTTCGGTGCCAGATAAGAACAGGAAAGCTTTACTACAGAGTCTAAAACTATTCAGATTGCTCAAATATTTATGGTAATTTGAGGGGATTGGCCAGATACAGAGCTACTATGTGTTGCTACCTTTTGTTCTTTAATGGTGCTATTACTACTGCCATCACAATGTGCATGCATTAAGCGAGCATGTGACCAAGCAATGTATTATACCCTCCTTGTGCACCAAACAATCAGAGCTTTCATAATTCACCAGCGAACAATGTCATCAAATCAAATCAAAATAACATTTAGAAAAATTTCTCCATTGATCCTAAACAATACAAACAATGGCTGCCAACGTATTGTAAGCGGAAAATAACTTTTCTGAGAAAAAACAGCACATATTGCTAGGAAACATCACGTTCAGAAGAAAAACACCAATATTTATAAATATAGATAAAGTCCCCATCTCGGGCTGAGAAGATGCTCCTTCGTCTCTCTGTTGGCACGTGCATTTTTTCCCCCCTCTCCTTATTTTCACAACGAACGTAAACTGTAGTAGCCCAAACCCCAGGAATAATTTATTTTGCTCCCAGGAGCAGGCTCACAGATCATTACTATGCTCTTTTACAACAGCGTGTGAAGCTGAGCAGGTACAAGCACAGGGAAGCACCCAGGCCCTCGGGAAGTACAGGAAAAGCCAGTACAGCATGCCTTGCGTTGGCTCACGCCTTGCAGAAGTCATTCACATGAAAAGAGTCATTACAAAGGAATTTGATTAATGTACTATTCTTTCTGTTGTTCCAACCCAGATTCAGTTTATTAATTAGATCATAAAGTAATAGAAGTGTGATGGACTCGAGTAAAACCTAACGTACAGAGAAATGGGAGGAACCTTAGAGCTGTGTGAAATCAGTTGCTGTTTGTATCAGAACAGTTAAAGCATTTTGTGAGTACGACAGCTCTGACTGTAACAATCTATACCTATCAGGAACCTCCTTGGGATAACCACACTGCTTACCACTACCGCCACGAACCTCCCAGAGGGGAGGAAGGTAACTGTTGGATCCTCACTGCTACTCTGAAATTTAATTCTCCCAAAGGTATTTATTGAATGAAAACAGAGCCCTGCTAGGAACAACTACAACCGTGTTAGGACCCCACTATAAAGAACCTGGAGAAGTAGACAATTTTCAGTACAAACATCTGGAAACCCAGTTTACATCTAACCTGAAGCCTTCCTTTTCACAATTTCAAAGGTAGTTTTACCTTACAAAAGGACACAAACCCCAATCTGTTGTGCCTCAATATGATACTTGTCTTTATCACGAATCTCATCAAGGTTTGAACCCTCAATCTGCGAGGTTATGTTATGCACTTCTGCCACTTTTCCTGGAAAACGCAGTACATGAACAAGCAACCAGCATGATCAGGTGGAAGTGGCCACAGGGAACACCCACCACAGGCAGGGTGTCACCCGAGGTGACACCCAGTGCTCAGTCTCTTCCACCCACGCCTCGGGAGTGAATGCTGTGAGACGGGCATGCTCTGGAGGTAACAATGGAGGGGAAGCGTGTCCTGTCCATCTACTCCACTCCTGTGGCTGTTGATGCAGAAGTTGAACACAGACCTTGTACTTTTTTCATATTTAATTATTTTAGCACTATAGGAAAAAAAATGAAAAGGTGGCAAATTTAAAGCAGTTAAAATTTTGGCTGAACAAAGGCACTTCTCTAAGCTGTGAGACTTCCTGATGGATTTCAAATTAATTTCACAAACTAAAGGAACGTTACCTACAGAAGATGTACCAGAATTTCTTATGAATAAACATTAAAAGATTCTTCTATGATGGGATATATCAAACAAAATAATGTTTTGCTATAGAAACCCACATAAGCAAGCACAGCCAAGAGATTCAGATTCTATCCATTAGAGGGCAATAATACATATATACACATACGTACACACAAAGACACACTCCCACCACCTGACTGGCTTTAGAAGGAAAAGTAGCATTTTCTCTCTAAGATTACCAACAGCACATTGACAGTTTGGCCTGTTCCATTCTCACCCCTCCATCCCCAACACTGGTGTCCAGCAGATCAAGAGTTGCAATAACAAATTATTCTTTAAGTTTGCTTTTCCTACAAGGAATTCAATAATAATATTTAGGTTTAGAAGGATTACAGTTGACTTAATAAACATAGCTTGTATAGACTGAACAACCAGCATTTATATAAACTACCTTATTATAATGGTTCCCAAACTTTTCACAGAAAAGATGTTCTCCATGTGTTTGCATCTCTCCCACCTGAAGTCAGACACTTTTCTGTTCAGTCCCATAAGAAACCTGTGATAACAGCAGCAACTGCAGACATGGCAAATATCCAGTAGGTTTTAGATGCCTTTTAATGCTACAGACAAATCACGGAAAGGCATTTTTACTCTGTCATTGGTAGAGACACTTGAGGAAAGCAGTTCATGTGCTATGTCATCTGCTTTCTTGTTCAAAACATGTCAAACAACCAAAACTTCATTGTTTCTCATGCATCCTCAGCCATCTGCTTGCTGCACCCACCTCTAATATCCTACAAGCACATTTATGTTGCAAGCTCACTGGTTCAGGAGATGCTGTTATGTATTTTCACTAACCCAACATACACTTAGATCCCTGAGAGGATTCCTGCAATGCAAATTACCACCAGCCCCTAAACTACCGTTTGTCAACACTGAACTAGTTTCAGAATTGCTGAGTTTACAGTAATAATGACCAGTAAATCCACTAGCATACAGACTGGATTAAATTGTTACTTCTTTAAATATTACTTTGCAATGATCAATCCATATTTCATTATGGACATTCAGGTAATTACTCCAACTAAAAGCTCGTCATTTCTATTAGCTATTGAATAAATATTAACTTTAAATTATACTAGAGATTTAACCGAAGGCCCAAATTCAAATGGAACAAGATGAAGATGTAGAATACCATGCTGGCCATGTATGCTACCCCAGGCAGTAGGCACGCACCCCTCTCAGAGAGGCAGGCACCTAGAACTTGGAAATCCCAAACAATACAGCAGGAAAACATGCATCTATTCGGAAATATTCCAGCATACTGTGCATTTGCAGTGGCTGATTTTCCAAAAACCACTTTCCACTCTATTTCTCTTCTCTAAATTCATTTTACAGATGCCAATACACCAGAAAGCAGAGACTACAAAAGAATTCAAGCTGTCAGAGACAACTTTAGAAGAACTGTATCACTCGTACGAAAGACTGGAGTTCACTCTTCCTGGAATCTTCAGATCTGTTTCAAGTAAAAGCACTGTGTCAGGGTTTTTTTTCTTTTCTTTTCTCTTTCTTTTCTTTTCTTTTTTTTTTTTTTTTTTTTTTTTTTTAAATGCCCTACATCAGTGTTGTTTCTATTAACTCTGAAGAACAACTTTAAAAACTCAATATGAAATATTTGTAACCAAGCCAATATTTTAGAGGCCAAAGATAAAAGTTCCCTTATTTGCAGTATTTCAGGAAGGCTTTCATACAGGTGAATACAATGAGATATGTAGTTTCAGTTTGAAATATATTGTTTTCTCCATTAAACAGAAATCTACGGCATCGTTGACATCGATTTCTGTCATTTTGTCATGATAAACACTAAGGTATTAAGCACCTTCCACATCATGCAGCCAGGCATGATTCCAATTAGTGCTGAATAGAAGACAAAATGTCAGTCTAATAAGCTTCAATTTGCGAAGTCTTTGAACATTCGATGATATCATCACTTTGCCAATCATTTCTTGTACTTTGGCTTTTTTTCTTCCATATCACCTTCCCTGTCAAAAGAAAGTCTTTCAAATCTCCAGAAGCTGAAGACATGAACAGTGTCAGTCATTGGTCTGACTGAGCTAAGAGATCCAAAAATGACTCCCCGGTACATCAGAGAACTATCATGTGCACAATATTCCCTCAAAGCTAATTTGCTGCCAACATGTAGAGTAATTGGGGGAAAAAAGTCTACTTTAAAGGCATACTGTGAAAAATATTTTTTCTCATGAAATCAACACTAAAGACTTTAAATCACTGTCAGAGTCTGTGCCACTCTTTCCATATAAAGGAACGGCATTTATTAAAGTAAGATGACAATCATGTCTTCAAAGGTGACTGGACAAAAGAACAGCTCTGCTGTCTGACTTCATATTGAAAACATTCACTTTATTTTATAATAATGTAGTTTCTTTCTAATTTGTTTCTTATTAAAAAGGGCAAAAAAAAAGCATATGTGGTTCTGTAAACTTAAGTGTACATGCCTAGCACACATTCAATGCCAACAGCTGGGGAGATGTGGAGCTTTGTCTACCTGGAACTTGCCCAAATGCAGAAGATAAAATCCCTGCCCTTACCTGGCAGTGAGGGAAAAGAGCATCACCAAATGGCAGACAACAAACCAGGCTGGGAAATGCAGAGCGAGAGACAGCTGGTCCTGCCCTAGGCTCAAACAAGAGGCCTGAGCAGAAGGCCCGCTCAGAAGAGGGGAGGAAGGCGGCGGTGTCCCCGAGCTGGCTCCCGGGATGAGGTGGGTTACAGAGGGGCTGACCCTCCAGCAGACGGGTTAGCAAATTCCTAACATCTGAGGCAGAAATTGAGACAGAAGTTGCTACAACACAGGGCTTGCAACAGCTGCGGAGCTGAGTAACAGCGAAGCACTCAGCCCGGTGTCTGTGCCAGTAACATCCTCTTCAGTTCCACAGATAACCCAACACGGTTTTCCCCCTGCACCACCAGAAAGCTCCTGTCTATGAACCGGAGGAAAGAGATGCGTCCCATTTTCTTCCTGACTAAAGCAGAGGAACGAGGGGATCGGTGGTAGGGCGCCCAGGACAGCGCAGTTTGCCATAAGCACTTCAGCTGCAATTTGTTACTGGTTTTCCACTTGAAGGTTTCTCTATAATACTTTAATGTGGGAGTGTGTGGAGCTTTATGGATGGTCTCATATTTCTCAACTGACATATCTGCAGCCAAAGTATGTCAGCTACAGGAGAGGGCAAGGCTTTTCACTGGCTTTGTGATTTCTCCTTCCCCCATCACAAACCACATAAAAGAAAAATACAAATAATCAGATCTCCAAAACTGCTATTTGTTACCTCATCATGAAACAGTCTACTGGACCCTGCAGTGGTATTGAGTAATATCATTACTTAAACCATAAAGAGGCTGTATTTATTGCTCAAAATTGGGAAAATTAGCATCCATATGGATCCTATTGTTTTAAGACCAGTAATTCTGCCAAAACAAGTGGTGTTAACATTCCATACTACAGATTGTCATAATTTCTCTTCTGGTCTTCCAGTCTTTCATTTGGTATTTATAATACCTTTGAATTGAGTAACCGAATGGATCATAAAATCTCTTCTATCAGATAAATCATTTAACAGCTAGACTACTGTTCAAAATTTGATTTATGGTGACAGTGAGTGAATGGAATTAGCATCTGCTGACCTCAGGAAGAGAGACTAAACCGATTTTGGCTAAGCTTTTTCCAGAATAACGTTCAAGAGAAAGAACACTCTCCAAAAAAATTTAACTACTTAATTTGCAATACCTAGCACCTTAGTTGGTAGCCACACAGAGAACATCCTATCCTCCACCCCTGCAAAAAGCATGGAACAAAACCCCCAGGAAATTCCTTTCCAGGCACATGAGGAATAAAAAGGTCGCTGGTAACAGGCAACACAGATATACCAAGAGCAAATCATGCTTGACCAAACTAAAAACCTTCTACAATCAAACAACTGACTCTGTGGTAAAGGGAGAACTGCCAACATGTTTTATCTTGACTTTGGTAAGGCTTTTGGCACAGCCCTTTACATCACCTGATGGTCACACTGAAGAGAGAGTGGATGGGTGGACTACACCACAAGAGGAGAGCTCACTGGACCACTGGGTTCGAAGGACAGGAGTGGAGGCAACCAGCTGCACGTAGCAGTTCTCAAAGGTCAAAGCTGGGGCTGACACAGCTCAGCATTCCCGTTACTGACCTGGATGATGGCTACAAAGAACCTCAAGCAACACTGGGGGGAAGCAGTCAGCATGTTGCAGAGCAGGGCTGCCATCCACAGGGACCTCAAACTGTGAGCTGGAGGAATAGACCTCTCCAGGGCGCTCAGCACACTGGGTTTGTTCAGCCTGGACAGCAGAATACTAAAAGCAGGAATCTACACACAGCTGAAGACAGAAATTAAAGGGAAATTGCAAAAAAGAGGCAAACTTCTTGAAGATGGCAGTGAAAGGAAGAGAAGCTACAGATCCTACAGATCCAAGTTGTAACAACGGAAATTCAGATTGGATATAAAGGAAAAGATTTGATTAGTTAGTACTTTAATATTCCTTTCTAGAAGTTTCAAATTTCAAAATTTCAAAATTTGCTTCACACTGTGTAAGGCTTATTGTCTATTGATCATTCGTTGCAACCATCACACCCAAACCTTGAATGCAAAGCCACGCCTAGCGTGCATGTTAGAAACTGTCATACATGAAGATCCTTTAACCAGCTGATGAGCAAGACTGATCTTTTTTATTTTTTTTTTTAATAGAGAAATTATTCTATATTAGCTCTCCTGTAGGAAATAATCCTTTTTTCCTAAACAGGGTGTACTGGCGTAAAATAAAAGTACATGATATCAACCTTGCTCCTTCTCCAGTGAAATTGTATACTCCATCTTTTCAACTGGCAATATTTAAAATTAAAACAAAAAACAATATATAAATGTTGATTACTGTGTAACAACTACCGCATATATTCAATTTCATATCATATAAACAAAGTCCATTTTGCTGAGAGCTCCATCTCAGAATCAGAGTTCATACTACGTGATGAGCTAGTTTCTATGGCAACTGCTTTCTCTTTTACACACGCTGTAGCCACACAAAATGTCAGCTCTATCCTAAGCTAACTTAGCATTTTTAATCAGCAAACGACAATTTATGCACCATTACATATGGCTTCCAAAATCGGCTTTAATAACAATTTCAAATGCTGAACAGCCTGAAATATAAAAGGATAGAGGAGCGAGTAAAGTCACACCTCCTGCACTGAATTCCTCGCTATCTAATTCCAGTCGTATTGTAAAAAGCGAGAGTCAAGCAAAAATGTGGAAGAGATCAGAGATGATCACCCAGTGTAGCACGAGAAGGCTTTGATGGTTCCATTAAGCGAGGAAGTGGCAGATGTTTAGAGCCTGTTCGGTAGGCTTTTGAAAGGCAGCTCAAACAGAAGCAGCAGCTTAAAAGTGGGGACCAGGAGCAGAGAGCTCAATGCAAAACAACAACCATGGCATGGCGGATTCAGCTAAGAGAAAGGGAAGATGTGCAGGAGGCTAAGACCCTTCTCTTGATGGGGAGGCTTGATGGAGGGATTCACGAGCCTCAGCTCTGTGTGCTTCTGTTTTTTTAGAGCAGAGGCTCATTTTTTCCTCTAATCTCAATGATTGTCTATCCTGTAGCCCAAATTATTTCCCTGGGATACTGCCGGGTTTGGCCATCGGTACCCAACTCTCAGGTGATCAATTCAGAGCTCAGTTTGAATGGCTCTACAGAGCCCCTCACCAGATCCCTGATTTTAGTAGATATTCCTCATCAGTGGACCCAGCCCCACCCTGACCCAACCCACCAGGAATAACAACCTAAAGAAATCACGCAAGCGCTGTAATAAATATTTGCTTCTTGAAATATTTTTACCTCCGTCATTATTCTGCTTTGATTGGTGGTAAATAAAACACACTGCAATAAAGCTAAAAACCTTTGTTTAAGAAAGGCTAAAAGGGAACTGCTGTCTGTCTACAGAAGTCTGACTGTCAGCCCAAAAGCTACTCTCCAAGTAAAATATAACAAACAAATATTTAGATTGCAACTCCATGATTTAGATTGTTTGCAGAGAAAGCTTGCAAAGCAAACAGAGCATTTCTTCTCTTGCCAAAGACATCTTCTATTGTGAAAAGAAAAAAGTCAAAGAAAATATGAGTCATAGAATTTATTTACTTAAAATTGTATACAGAAGTGACTTCAGTAGCACCAACAACATCTGAATGTTTCACAGGCTGCATTTATCTGTTCCCTCCAGGCACAATCAAGTAAACTGCTTCCACTGATACTGGAAGAGCATCTCTGTGGAAACCAGTGTTTGGGGACATTAGAACAACTACCTGAAGTGCAACAGAGTTGATCAGTGATTTATCCGCACGTTAACAGCAGGTTCTTTCAGATCAAAGTTTAAGAAAGTCTCCAGTTGTGAAACAAATGCTCCCAGATTCCTTTAGAGTGAGTATAGCAATGAAAAGTTCCTGCTACAGCAGGATTTATGCACAAAAAGAAATTGTGCGTGTGTTGGGGTATTATTATTAAACAATTATATAGCATTCCTATTATTTTCTTCTGTATTTTCTCTTATCAATAGTAGATAAAGCTCTCCATCAGGCAAACATAGATGTGTGTATGCATCTAGTCAGCATATATATACACACACTACTATCTATGTCTCTATGGGCTCAAACAGCTCAGAATTAATTCAGTCAAAGGAAGGCGCAAAGCAACAGTTGTAGGAAGAGCAAGAGCAAAAAGCAAGCTCTCAAAGATCATCCAGAGGAAAAGTGAAAGGATGGCCCTGCAGGCCCTGGGGAAGGAGCCGCAGATTTTCAAGAAGGTAAAAAATCGCGTGATGGTGAAAGCAAAGAGGATAACATGAAGTGCAAAATGCAAGAGAGAAAACTGAAACATTTTGGCCATGATAAAATACCTTATTACTTATTAACACTTCTCACCACCTCCAGCCCATTACTCTTTTTTTTTTTTTTTTTTTTTTTTAATATAAGAACTTCCATTTTCAGCATGTGTATCTGCACATCTTTAGAAGCACTTGATGTTTTTTCTCCCAACTGGTAACGGATTATGAAGAGCCCTAAGACACCCCAAACACCAACGATATTCTCTTATAGCAGCCAAGTTTTTGAGATAATAAACAGTTATGTTAAAATTAAAGACTGTGACATCAGGGACAAGAACTGACAAAGCATGCCTCGTTGTTCAAGTTACTCTTGACCCAATTATGAATGGAGGAAAATAGTGGACTTGCCAATTACAGTGCAACAGCACCTGAAGAAATAATTCAGTTTCCTTAAGGAACTTTTTTCCCCCTCTTGCTTTAGTGCAAAGCACTGTATTTGAAGTTACAGGGGTAGTTTTATTCTTCTTCTTGCCCAAAGGTCAACGGTTTGAGAACAAGCATGAAAATGATCCAGCTCTGTACAGCAGTTGTAACATTAAAAATCTTTGAGCTGGTTCAGGGCACGTGTCAGATGCTGGGGAGAGAATGACAGTCACAGGATAAAGGGAAAGTCTAAGGGCACAACTGGCACAGCCACCACAGCCTGCTTGGCATCGGCTGTTAAAATTTTCTAACCTTGCTATCTTATTTCATGGGAAAAAAATATCATCTACTATTCTCTGTAATCAGAAGTCCTGCTTCAGAAAGCCTCTGATTCACTGGAAAGGTTCTTTTTGATTAAAACAAAAGGAAGACCTATCATCTAAGGGGTTTCCCAATTTGTGAAATGATGAATGCACTAACATTAGTTAGAGGCGGAGAACAAATGATCAAACCATAGCTTAAAAATATTCCTAAAGAAAATCCAGATGATATCCAAAAAATCTAAATTGAATACAAGTAGCGATTTAAAACTGATTTTTTTAAAACAAAATTCCTGTGTTCTTATTTAAGCAATGACGATATTACAGCAGTTCATAGGAAACATATAGAACTTAAATGACTACAAGAACACAGCATGGTATAAAAGCCTTTGTACTGCTTTGACTTTATTGACCTACATGTCAATTTACTCCTCCCCAAGCATTACAACCCCAGGTGAAAAAAAAATATCAAAGTAAGCCCCCTAGAAATAGATAAAACCAAGAGCTAAAGTGGAATGCAACTGTTATCCAGAAATTCATTAGGAATACAATAGGCGATCTACTTAGATGAAGTTTCTTTTGCGGACATAAATTGTATTTCAAAGAAGCAGTAACATTATTTTACATTTTAATATTGGGAAAGTACTGAAATCTTAATCTTTATGCTGTGGTTTCAAGCAAAGCATTAATAAATGTATTCATATTTCAATAATGTTTAATGTTTTCGTATACCATCTTTTAGAGTAGCTGAAGACCTACATGAAAACAAAGACTTCGGATACGAAATAAAAAACTGATCTTTTCAGGAACAGGATAAGAAATTGTTCTGCAATATTCAGTCAAAACGCGTTTCTCAAACATTTCCATATTCTCATATGGAAAAGCATTTCTAAAAGAATAACAGTGAATACCTTTAATAATGGTGCTTTCACATCATTCACTTAACATTGAACAGATAGGTCCTTCGAACCAAGATACTCATGTGTGATTAGCACTAATTATTATTTAAATTTTTTGAAATACACAGCAAATTTACTTTTCATTTAGCGAAGCAAAATGGCCTCCTCTCCTTTCTCAAAACACCTTCACTGTAATATAAAGAATTCCTAAAATTACTGCTGTCAAACATGGTTCAATAGTAACATTTATTTATTTTTTCTTTAAATAAAGCCTTGTCAACACACACTCATTAAATCACTGAGATATCTTTGTTAAGAGACTGACAAATGGTTCATCAAGGGCACTGGCCGTTAGTCCCATTAGATGCCGAAAATATACATCTTGATAAACACATGCAAAGCTTTTCTTTTTTTAAATTAAAAATATCTGCCATAATTCCGTAACAGTCACCAGTATTGTCTATTAAGCTCACTGCAAAGACAAAAGTGAATTCTAACACAAAGACCAGATGAATCAGCTAAGAACGCTTTATTTTTCAAAACAGAAAAACGAGGCGTCCTTGAAAGCAGATAGATTCTTGCTTGAATTTAAATAAACAACAGCTCTTCTAGTCAAAGGCAATTGAATTTTTCTTCCCTGATTTACATGTCATTCTCATGGCAGCAACGCTCAAATGACTGTACGGGGATATTCAAACTACAAAGAAAAGCCCTGTAAAAAGGCCAAAGTTTTTTGCTATTCAGACTGTTCAGATTTTCATAACAGCTCCCATAATTTCCAGCTCTTTACATGGCACCTGTAGTAGCATCATATATCCCATTGCAAACAGAAGGCACAACCAAACTTTGGGTTCCCATCTTTACCAGAAAAACCCCAAAACAGAATTAAATAGGATATACTTACAAGACGCCTCCCAGATTCTCTGAATGTGCTTAAGATAGTCTCTTTACATTTGTGTTCAGGGTTATACAGAGCAACAACTGTAATGAACGCTGGCGTGTAGACAGAACTCAAACTGTTTTTTAACCTGAGAAATACGGCTCTGCCTTTGTTTGTACGCAAACACATCAGGCACGTAGGTGAAAGGATGGTACAACTTTGCAAAGGCACCCGCTATATAGTTAAGATTAATCTATCTTAGGCCAAAGAAAAAAAAATCCAAAGATAAGAAGCAGTCCCTTAACTGTTTAAGTCATTCTCACAATAAAGCGAAGAATAAAGGGCATGGTTTAATTTTTTTTTAGAAGCTACCTGAATATCCTCTTTCCAAGCGTTCCCACAAAATGATCTGTCATTTTCCTTGGAAAACCATAATGGTGGAAATGGAGAAATAAGTGTTGGCTCCGTAATACATCCCCCATCCTCCCTCAACAAGCGACTTCATTTCCAACAGACTTAAGGCAGATTTCAATAAACCGAGTAGTCCAAGGCTAACCCCCAAAAAATAATTAAAAAATAAATATTCAGTTTTACTTAGCTACATTATAGTTTTCAGTAAAATAACAGCCTATTAGTCTACAGGAAAGTAAAGTGAAAACGCCTCAATGCCAGAGTTGTACATCTCATAGGGAAGGCAGTGGTGCGCGGAAAACATATGTCGTTAAAGATGCCTTACCAAAAATGTCCAGTTTTGTTATAAAATAATCCTTGCATGATAAGCAATTCTAATGCTGATTAAAGAGTATTCAGAAAATAATCTTTACTAAACTATGAAATCACCTTAATTTTTTTAAATGTTGCCATTGTAGGCCTTTTTAATATAGGCTCTTAAGAAAATACACCATGCCATCCTTACAAAATATATTGAAAAAAATGCAGTAAGATTTTTTTTTTGAACTGAAAACTAATAAAGATCATTTTCCATGCTGACAGTGCACATTTCATCCAGAAGTTTGAAGAGTCAAATGCTACCCCAGCTGGGGGTTATTCTGCCAAATGGCTTCCAACAGTGACCACAGAGATGGAGGATGGGAGGGGTGCGTGTGTGTAGGAAAATAAACGTGATGGTAAGCAATCCAAAATCCACATCGTCTTATCAAATATCTGATACACATAGGCAAACATACAAAGCAAATCTGGAATACAAAACTGAAACAAAAAGACATGGACAAAATGAAATAAAGCCATTTGTGAGTTACCTGCAGAGATTTGAAACAAAAAAAAAGCATACGAATGAAGCAGACATAATTCATATGGATTTGCCCAGGAAGGAGAAAAGGAGGGGTGACTGTGAGGGCTGAGGGGGGGGGAGAAGAACAGATACCTTTTTTCTTAAACAAATCCATCATGAAAGAAAATGAGACAAGATTATAAATAGGCCGAGTTATAGCGCACCATGGGATTTTTAATCTGGCTACCTGTGGTTTTTGCAGTTAAAGCCCTATTCAGTAGTGGAAAGGGAGGGGGGAAGCGGGAAAAAAAAAAAGAAGAAAAGAAAAAACAAAATCACGTTTATGTGCCAGTTTCGCAAATGATCACACAGCGTGCATCACCAACAATGCTGGCAAACAGGAAAGACTAATTATTAGCATTTTCTAATAAGCGTACGCCTTTGAAACATTATTGATCATTACCTGTCCGTCTCGTTTCCTGCATTCTTGAGTTTTACTCTCATGCTCTGCCATGGCAGCGCGAAGCTCTTTTTCCAGTTTCTCGATTTCCCGTTCATGGTCTCGGACCAGGCAGTCCTTCTCTGCGTTGTGCTGCTGGAATAGGTGCGTCTTCTCCTGTTCATGCTCCAGCTTCAGCTCCACTATCTGATTGGACAGTGAGGAGTACAGTTCATCAATAGAACATCCTTGTCGTCATGACAACTCGTCTACAGCTTAATTTTCCCCTTAATTTCATCAAGTTGGCAATTTTATTTTTACGTCACTATTACCTCACCTTTTAAAAAGCCACCGTTAGCGTGACAGAATTCCTCCAGACGATTCCAACAATGGCGACAACTGAGCAAATCCAGCGCATCCTTAACCAATTTGTTGGTACAAATGTCGGAGCGTTTAAAGAAAAAAAAAAATTGCATTGTCGCATTCTGCGAACGGTCCCCCCGTACCCGGCTGCTGCTCATCCGCAGGGCTGAGGATCCTAAATGGTTAATAGCCAGCCTGCTCTCCCCTTTGCTCAAGTATACACACGCAACCCCCCCACCCCAGCAATTAAATCTTTTAAGGATTTCTTGATGGTTTTCCAGAGCGAAAGCTCTTCCTTCGATATTCACCACCGTGGTATATACAGTTGTCTTTTTTTATTTTTTTCAAGAAAATTATAAAAAAAACAACAAAGCTCTATTATCCCGTTGTCAGCTACGCTACCCCAACATAAACAGATGTATGTGTTCCAGAAGGGCACCTGCTGTGCTGCAAGCTTGCACCACGGTTTCATAAGCAGCGCTCTATTCTCAGGATCCTTTCCCAGTCCGCACCACACTGGATGCTGTGACCTTGGCCAGCCCTAGCCTCTCCCCGCTAGACTGAATGGCAGCCCGAGACCAAGGGCCTGGTTGCCGCAGCTTTGATACTAATCCTCCCCGCCTCGCACAATGGCACCCTACCTGGCCTGCACACTGGAGCAGCCAGGCGGCCTTTGAAGCAGGTGATGAATAGGGACGGCAGGAAGCCGCTTCCCCACTGAACTCCGGGCCACACAGCTGCTAAGAACAGTCACTTGGATTTTTCTTCAGTTTTGGTGGATTTCGGGGAGGGGAAGGAGAAGAGAGAAAAAAAAAAAAAGAGAAAAAGAAAAGAAAAGGAAAAAAAAACGCCCTTATCGAGAATATGGTGGGGTATTTGCAGCGTGAGAATCCGGCTTCAAAAAAAAGCCGTCGGGAGGAGCCGGCTCAACGTTGGGCGGTTTGTGCGCCACAGCGCCCGGCACCTGATCTTAAAGCTGCAGCAGGCAATTCCGGGAGCGGGCCTCGGCCCGAAAATTAGCTGTTTTCATGGCTTTCGGCTTAAAATTTGAAGCATAGTGAAAAGCAACCTATTCTCTCCAACTACAGATGGGAATATCCCAAATTTGAAAGTAAAATATGTGATCCGCGCTATGCGGCCGGGTGTGTCCTTCCAAAAACAACATTAGGAGAACAGCCACAATATTCTACGGTTTAGCACATCTACATTATTTAATAACACCAAGGGGCTCATTAACACACATCTGAAGTTACCCCCAGGAGGGACACGTTATCCGCGCCAGGCCTAGGATCGTTACGCAGAGCTCTTTACCTCAGGTTTTTGCCCAAGGTTTGTGTACAAAAGTGGTTTCTTTTCAGATGCTTCAGTGTCCTTGGCGTGTCTAAATGGAAGTAGTCTTGCTCCCTAAAATAATTATAAAACCTTTGTCTGATTTCTGGAAAAAAAGTCTGTCATACATCAGATCTGATTAAAAAGAGATTGCGCTAACAAGAAAGGTCTTTCTATTCAAACTTTTTTTTGACTTCTTAATTACTGCATTTTCTGATGGTTGGGCCATGTGAGGTCTGGGGTGGGGTTAGCAAGTTTGTTGTGAGGAACTTCAGTTATTTCAATTTTCTTGTTTTTGGCTGAAGAAAAAAATGGCAGCAGGCTGAGAATGTTCCGGAAGGAGGCAAGGGACAGATCCTGCTTCTCCCACCAGCTACAGGATGTGTGCGTCATAGGTTTACCCAACTAAGCTAATTAGTTATCTTTAAAAATCTCTTCAAGTACAACATTATATTGCAGGTGCAAAGTTTTCAAATTTAAAAGGGGGAAGAGCTAAATGGGAACAGTGCTTCCGTGTGCAGGAGGGGAGTCCTCACGGCCTGCCATGGGAGCGGAAACGATGGCAGTGTGAAGTGAGGTGTTTTGTAAGCGTCAAATTCAGTGATGAAAAACTGTCACCATTTAGTGTATACCATTCCCCATGATGTTTTTGCTTGGCTTTTTAGAGACCTCTGGCAGAGAACAGCTAGAGAGAAAGGATGGGGATGACAGCATTTTCTTCCCTCAAGTTCAAATGCCTACAAAACCCATCTTCCCAAGCAAATACTAACAATCACTACGCATTCATAAGCAACAAAATGAGCTTTCCTGTACAAATAATGTGAAATGACTGAGTAGGCATTGACTATGCTGGTGAACACTCACTGAACCTTCTGTTCTCCTTAAGAACTGCTGCCAAGCTCTACAGTTTCTCTTTCACCCTTCTCTCTCTCATTATTGTATTGAGTTGTGTTGTTGCTGCTGTTTAAAGGAAAAGAAAAAAATAAAGTATGCCAACAAAAGGAAAAATACCACACTGTTTTGCATCAACAACCTGACTTCATCACAGAAAGCTGCATGAAAACTATGCTAAGTCTTCATAAATCAGTATGGATTCTCTCTGGGGTACAGCACACCTCTGTGAATGATAAAACAAACCTCCTTAAAAAAAGGAGTAAAAAACTCCTTAAAAAGACTCCTTTAAAAACTGTTACCATGTTGAGATCTTTCTGCACACCATTTTAAAATCTCTGCTTTTAACTGAAGTTTTTCAGTATGCCTTTACCTTGCAGAGAAAGACAAAAGGTGACAAAAGTATTAATAAAATGCTAAAACAAACTTATCTGAGAAATGTGATCATCTTCTGCTATTCACTAGCATAAACACACACACAAATTGCTGAACAGTTCAAGTGGTGCAGATCATGACCATCCTGCACAGGACACTGAAAACCTCAGCTGCCCAAAGATGGGCTTCTAACCCAGGCAGTGGTAGCTGCACCTACGTGTGGAGGTAATCTAGAAGAACCTGTTAAAACAAGAACCCATCAAATAAAGACCTAAAGCGAAACCCTGCTGCTGTTAGTGCCAGTTCACCTTGTACATCTGGAGAACAAAGCTTGACAGTAAATAGCCTGCTGATTGTGTAAGATATCTTCAGAAACCAAATACTTGTAACACAATCAACATTGACAAATACCTTTTTTAAAGTCCCTAATATAGACAACAGTTTCTACTATAGAGTTTTTGTTTTTACATCACACAGCAAGTTTAGGCTTTTCAATTTTAGAACAATTTCAACTTGTTCTCATGAACAAGTATGCTTTTGAAAATCTTTTTATAGTCCCCAAAGGAGGGAAAGGAAATTAGTTAGCTCACTACCTCTTTGAAAAATATAGCCACTACCATAAATATTTGACACCAAAGTATGAAAATTCATGTAAATTTATGTCCACAATCTAGAAATATTATAAGTAACACCTATATAAAATATGGGTTTGCATGGCAGGATGATTTTATTAGCACTGTTTTGGCATGACTGAACTTCTTAGGGCCAGAGAAGCCACCAGTAAATTACTTATGTCATGCCGAAGTACTGAACTAAAGCTCACTGGGTACAGCACACCCATAGCACGTCTATTTTGCAACAATTTTTACTTATAAACATTTTAAGAGTATTTTCAAATGTTTTATTGGAGATTTTATTTCCCATTCCTTCACTGGTAAATCAGGTGTCTTCATTATAATTACTCTGCCCAAAACCCACTCTAAACTCTGACCAGCACTCTGTACAACACGTGATCTATCCCCAAATAACAACTCTGCTAAAATCTAGCGTTTTCCGTCTCCTAAGCCTATAAATAAATGTGCGTGTTTCATGAGGATATGAGGATTACCCATCCCTGCAAATACACTGCTTCTAAAGTAATCTGATATAGCAGACTTGAGGATCGAGTATTAATCATGCTGGGCTCTGGCTTAGCATAACTTTGGGTGGAAAAGAGGAATCTTCATTGCAAAGCAAGGGAGCATACTAGAACTATATCGTAGCAGATAAATGGATTTTACAACTTCAAATTTTTTGAGATTTCATTATAATTTTGAACACAAAGCACTCCCAAGACAAAAGAACTGTAATCAACAGAGGGCAAATGGGGTACTGAAAAATACACCAGTGCAGACCCCTACATTACCACTTGGGGCAACAAACACATTTGGGGCAATGTACGTACATGCAAATGCATTTTACTTCATTTTATTGCAAACTGCAATAATTTAACTGACATTCATGTGTTTCCTGTTATTCTTTACCTTATAATCAACCACTAATAACTGTATTTCAACTGCAGACTAAGAATTGCATAAAATTCTTCAAAAGATGCAAGCTGGTCTTTAGCAAAATTACAGTTTTACTTATCCTTTCCATAACAAAATGCCCGAGTAGTCTCACTAGGTGTATATAAAATGGCATATCTGGCCAGCAAATTTTGATTTATAAAAATATTACCTCTGGAAGATCTTTAAAGTATGGTCAGCAGAAACATCACATTGATGCTCTTATCTTCCCAGTCATCCTGCCATGACTAAATTTGATTTTAAATCACCAGCATAGTGGCACTGAAGTTGCATCCCTATGATTAAATCACATTTAGCAGTGGAACAAATGTCAGGAGTCTACCCAGTCTACCTGTCCCAAGAAAGCCAATTCGGCACTCAAAATATTTCTTTCAAAATAATATGCCTTTAGTCATTGCAAATGCGTGCTTGTAGCAGATTCTAGTACAGAATTTACTGTACATTGCCTTTGTTTAGAGATTCCAAGCTTATCCAAGGACCTTCTTTGAAAACTAAGAACCGACTTTGCAGGATGACTTACTATTTACTGCAGGCATCAATTTATGATCCTGCACTCGTGTCTCCTCTCCCTCCGCCCCCCAGAGCTGGCTCTGTTGACTATACAGGGAGCTCAGGCTTTTAAGTATGAATCACACACAAGTTAAACGCCTGAAGGAGACAGTGTAAATACCCATACGTCTGATTAACAACTCTGTAAACAGCAGTGGTACAGCTAGAAGATTTTCACCCTCTCTTTACTTGGAGGTTAAATTCATATCCTTTTCCCATTTGTGAGTCTTAGCTATATCATGAAGTGGAAAGTTGATGCTGATGATTGAAGAAACTATTCCTCAGATATTCTGAGCAAATGGCATTCATCTGTGTGTTAAGATGGTTCAAAGGAAACATTCATGCATCCTGGATTAATTTATTAAATGAAATTTATGCAGCTTGTTGCTGATGACATGAAAAATTTAGAGCCTCTGCTAACGTGCTCATTTGGCCTCCATGCAAGAACAGACCGTATTTCAATTATCTTTGACTATAGACAAAGAGGAGAGGAACAAAGCTTTCTACAAAGATGGTGTCCTTATAGCTAAGCCAGCGTACTAAAAATATTCAGACATTCACGATCCATAACTGAACTGTTTAAAGTACAGCTAAGAAATGGCTGCAACATTAGTCTGAGTAATAACATATTTCAAAAGCATGTCTTTGCAAATACTTTCTTCACTTGAGTGGATAGCGGATCAGTCAAAAGGAAGCTAGAAGAAACAAAGAGGAAGTACAAGGCCAGAAAAAAAGCTAGGACATAACTGCAGTGACAGGAACTCCTAGCTGAAGTCACAGGTACAGGGACAAAGAAAGCAGAACCTTCAGCTTGTTATCTCTGTTAACATGCCATGCTTCCGACTCCAAAGCATGCCTCTGAAGACATGAGCATGAAACTGGAATCAGAATTTTAGGTGTACACACATGACACCACTTGGGTAATATGGCTTGTGGTAGGACTGATGATGTTGGTAGCAGTTCCAAAGACAAGAGCACCGGCTGGGAGATACAGCTGAATGTAACCTGCCTAATAAACAAGCCAGAAGTGTAAATTTAACACCCAACATAGATGAAGCATCTTGCCCTCCCTGCCTCAGAAAGGCAGAGTGGCCACGGTGAAAGCAGAAGGCAGTAAGGAACCTTGGCTCCTGAAGAGCCAACTCACGCTCCACTGACCCTTCAGCCCACACCACCCCAACAGACCTCTTCTGCAGGACTCACCTATCCAGTGCTCCTGATCCACAGGTCTAAGCCTCAGCTCTCAGCCTGAATAGCTCCAGATTCCATTGCACAGGCTTTTTACAACTACTCTCAGATTCACAGCCAGTACTTATTTTCCTGAGGGACTTGCTTTCCAAATCTTATCCCCATTCACAGCAATTTCTTGTTTTCCCCCATACTTAATCCCCACTTTTTATTCTATTCCCCATCTAAGCTGTGTTTTCGTCTTCTCTCACAAGGTCACAGCCTCTTTCATACACACTGTTCTGGCTCCGTTTCCCAGGGAGGATATGGAAATTCTCAGTAAGACTCTTCAGAGCATTTAGCTGCTGAACTCCAGAAAATCTGAATTAATCAATGTTTATTACCTAAATACACTTGAGTAGATCTTCAGGAGGAAAAAGAAAAAGCAACACACTCAGGTGAAAAATTCCCTATCTCCAACGTTTCAAGAAAATCTTGCTACAATTTTAGCAAACGCAAAATCAATGTCATCACTGCCTTGATCACCCAAACACTGGCTAAAATCTTCTGCCACAAAATTAAACAGCTAAAAATTAGTATGGGAGGTACAAAACCATTAATTTAAATTAAACTTCAGAATATTTTTATTTCAAGAAACTGAGCATGAGATTCTGCTTGTAACCTTCATATGAAATAGCACTGCTAGCACTGTGGAAGATGTTTGATTTTAAATGTATGCACTTATGTACAAAATAAGGCTTGCAATTACAAACTTTGTATTTTACCTCCAAGATAACTGCACTCTTTTAAAAAAAAAAATAAATAAATAAAAAAAATTAACCTCACTAAACAGTTATAAAAAAAAGAGTCATACAAAAAGATGAATAATGTTCTTCCTCCTCTCCTCCTATCTTCCTCTGCTCCAAAGCACTGCTTAAATGAGAAAAAATTTCCCTGCACTACCTCGAATATCTGTCCTTGCTGCTGGCAGGTAAGATTACAGTCATGCTTTTTTCACTTTAACCAGCTGATTCTGCACTTCTTTACTTCCCTTTCTTTAATATAAAAGGCACATTTTGGAAGGCACCACACCTTTGTTTTGCTCCAGACTTAAAAGCTTAGACTAGTTCTCTCATCTTTACCATGATTTCAAAGCAATTTTGTTAAATACCCAGTAAAACATTTCTGAAGGTGTCCTGTTACTTTCTTACTTTGCTAACAAGAAGACAACCCTAATTATTCCTTCACAGGTTTTACAGAAGTCAGCACTCAACAATAAATGTTGCAAGAAAGGATTTCCTGAGATACAGGGAGATTCTTCAGCTATCACGTAATACTTTTCCTAGCTTTCCACTTTGCCATGGAAGCATGAATAATTATTATTTAAAATGGAATAAACACAGTTAAAGAAGAGACTAACCAAAACAAAAAGCTTATTTATAAATTCAGGTTGGCATTCACTCTCAAACTACGTCCATAACTCGGCAAGGAACACCACCCTGCTATGACAACAATTCATCAGCTTTTTCATAGTGCATTCTCCCTGCTATGAAAAAGAAATCTCAGACTTCAGCTCTCTCACTAGCCTTGCACCTCAACTTTTTCACAACCCCTCAATCATAACACTTCAACAAATATTTATACCAACAAATGAGTGTAACAGTGATCATAGGGGTACGTATGTTTTCTTAAAGGACAAGCTAATGCCATTTGAACATTAAGATCTCCAAAATCCACTGAAAAGCTTCCATTGATGACAATATATGAAAGTCTGCCTGAAACAAAGATGAGTATGTGCTTCACCCTGCTGGGAAGTGTCCTTGTCTGAAACCTTGTTCCACTGCAAATTCTCTGCTGTGCTATCATGGCTTGTTATGAGAGCTGAGCACGTTGGATACAGCAAAGCAGCATATTCACGTTCATTTTTCTGGCAAATTTGCCTCCCTAAAATCTGTTACTGCCAAGTTTGGGCACAGACTTTTTTAAAAAATATTTGGACTAATGGCAAGTAATTGCAGCAGAAACTCTTCCCAGGTATTTTGAGCTAAACTGCGAATGTAATTAGAAAGTGGAGGGAAAAAAAAAAAAAAAGAAAGAAAAGAAAAGGTGGGGGGGGCTTGCAAAAAAACAAACAACCTTTTTTCCTGTGCTGACGGTGCCATAAAGCCCGGCTACAGATACTGCAACCATTTCAAAGGCAGGAAAGGCTGAGGCCTTCACTGTGGTGTCCACTGGCTTTGAAGTGCCGAAAGCAGCTGCTCCCAGCAGATAGGAACTGTGGTGCTGTTGGAGTTATTTTTTTTCTTCAAAATATACTTTCAAATCTAACAGCTGCAAGTAGAACAAAGTTGAGCTAAAGTATATTTAAAGAAAAAAAAAAAAGCCACCAGTTTCTGCCTAAGAGTGTTCTCAGTGGATACTTCAAAAGAAAGTGGCACTGAATCAGATGAAGCTGGAACCAAGACCGATATGTGACAGCTGAAACCAAATATTGCAAGATCCCCAAATTTCTTCTTTGCTTTTTAGATTCCAAATAATTTGAAAAGTTAACAAAATATTAACTTCCATGGTTTCTTTTTTCAAGGAAAATTAGAAATGTGAAGGTTTCATACATTTTTACATATATATATATATATATATATATATATGTATGTATGTATCAATATTCTCACCTGTAATCTCTTTGAAATCAATATTCAAGAAGATTGCAGTGAAGCACTGATAACTGTTCATATAAAACAGATGGATAAAACCACAGCCCTCAAGTTCTCATACTTTCAGTTTTTCAGTTTGGAGAATAGGTTCGTTTGGTTTTTGTTATCAACATGATTAAATTTACGGACAACTGAGTTGTCCAGTAGGCTGACAGTGCTTCCTCTGCAACTCACCATGCCAAGCTGCCCAAAATAAATCTGAAGGTCAATTTTCCTTCTGTATATAAATCCAATTTTATGATTATTCAGATACTTGAGGCAGAACATCTCAAAGCAATTGCTGCTTTCTCAGGTAGCTGAAGTATCCCATTTGTAGCTGGGTGCCTATTTCCTGACTGGAAGTCTGCTAGAGCCCTGCTGAAGCACATCACTAATTCTAATTTACTGCTCAATTTAAATAGTCTAAATCAGTCTATTCCTCTACAATTAACATCTGAAGAAGTATGCAGTAAAACAAGGCAAGGAAAAGTCTGCTTTAAAGATTTTGTAGAAGTCCTGAAGCATAAATGGAGAGAAATAGAAGTTGGAACTACTGAAGGGAAATTTTTAAGAGTGGAAGAACTGAGCTCATACTGTTCTGTGGCTGCACTGAAGGAGCCTTATACTGCAGAAATGACAATACAAAAGAAGGCAGTTTCCAATGATAATGCATTACAATCTGCAGGAAGGGTCACATATTTCTCAGGCTTGCAGTCTTTCAATGAACATTCTAAATGAAGTATGATCAGAAATAATAAGAAAAAAATATGGCATAAGCAGGATTCCTGTGAGAATTCTTCTGGGGCTCTTGTTATTTAGCTGTTTAGCGCTGAAACCCTTTCCTTGTGTTTCTGTGATATTTCATAAAGTCTCACTGTTTTCTTAGACTAAAAAGTAGCTATCCTAAATTAAATCAAATTGAAGTAGCAACAAACTCCTTTCAGTGGAAAATGCTTTCACTGATGTTTATCACAGTATCACTATTGTTACAGAACAACAATATAAAATGATTCAAACAAATTTTAACTAACACATTCATTTCTTGCCTTTTTTTGTTTTGTTTTAACAATCCTTTTAATCCAGTGCCTGGAAGCTCTGAACAAGAGGCATGAAGACACAAGAAAACAAATAAACCAAACCACGACACTACTAGGCTTTGTCATTTTCCTTTAGTGTACAAAACCAGTAAGAAGTGCTTGGGAGAAGACCGTATCTATGGTATCTCTTATCATGCACACCGAAAGAAAAAAAAAAAAATTTGTAGGTAGGAACAGGAATGTTGTAACATGCTATGAACTGCAAACCAGTGGTTATTACCACAGATCACGTTCCTAAACACAGGAAGAAAATCTTTGAATAAATGCTTACTTGCAACTCTTTAAAAGAGTACCACAAATTATAAGAACTGTAGAGAATAAGGTGATCCAACCAAAACACTGAAGTGATGCCAACATGAGATTCCATAAAAACGTCCACTTTAAGGCAGACGCCCACCTAACCCCAACATTTCCCGTTGTCTTACTGTTCTTTTGGCAAGTGGACTCATCTGCAACACAACACCAATGAACATACACACACACCTCCCAACAGCTCTGTGAGCTGGGCTATTCCTGAATCGTTAAGTAGAAGAACTATGAGTATTATCATCCAGTAAAACAAAGAACCTGTGCAGATGTATTTGCTACATCGGACAATGTCTCTCACCCTTCATCAGGTGAAAACAATTAGTAATGTTGACAACTGTGAGTGAGGGTTAGGAAATGCTTGGATCTGAACCAACCAAATCTCTTCAATTAAATTTGAGAGCCACGGAGAAAAAATTGTTCCTCACAAACAATGGTGAAGCTCTCTCTCAGCACCTTCCAAAGTGATCCCATTTCTTCATTACTTGAAAAAGTCCCTGCTGGATGGACCACAGCAGGACTTGCACCATAAGCTGACAGCAATATTTCATTCTCCCACCAGCACGGAAGGTAAACTTGGTGAGGAAATGAAGCCACATTTCCCTAGTGGAAATGTAAACTTACACCCACACAAAAACATAGATAAGAGATAACTTTAAGCTTATGGACTAACTATATCATTGCTGTACCACTGTATGGTTGGCCTTAAAGTAATCATAAAAATTTTCAATCCCTTAACAGGTGTTACCAAACAGACAGCACTTTGACTAGCTACCACTTGGAACACTTGTTTTAGCTCTCAAGCTTGTAACATGCAATAATTTGTCTGCTTCTTTTTTTTTTTCCCCCCCTTTACACTTCACAATACTACTGGACCCAAGTTTCTTGTTTCCACCCAAATATTTCCTGAACATTTCACAACCCTGAAATTATACTATAATAAAGAAAATCCCTACCAGTAGGCCAAAACAAGCATTTATGTGAACACTCCCCATGTAAAAAACGATAAAAAGAATAAAGCATTGATCCTTGGCAAAAAGAAAAAGAGATAACATTAAATAATTTCATCTGGTCATTATGAAAATAGGTGTTGCCACCTGTAAGCCTGGGAAACTATTTGCAAGAGGCAGATGTACAAAGGATAGCAAAGGGGAAACAAAAATATTTTCTATTTGGACTCTCTCTCCTCCATCCCCCAACCTGTCAATTCTGCATATCTATAGAATGTCAATAGGAAGAACAGCAACACACAGCGAGATCAGGATTTAGCCACAGGAGCTGACCTACATCTGTCCCTCCTCCCCTGCACCTGGAGGTTCACGCTTACTGACCTGTTGCTCATATCTTTGCTTGAGCTCTTCCAATTGCCAGGAGAATTCTTCGGATTGCTTTTCCCGGAGCGATTTTGATCTGCTTAGATCTGCTTCAACCTTTTCCATCTACATGGTAAAAGAAAGAGAATATTTAATTTTTTTTTTAAAGGCATAGCTTGAAACATTCTGACATTTTTTCATGTTGTTTGCAAACCATCAAAGACCTGAATAGAACTTGCTGAGAATAATAATCGTATTATTTGTATGCTGTGAAAATGAATATTCAGTGAATATAGCACTATTAGTAACTTACAGATACAGTCATCACCTATATGATGTCGCTCCCTGATTACAAAATATTGGCTTAATTTTTCACTTGACAGCGGTAAACATCCCATTCAAATTAACTGAATATGTTTATAGACATATTTAAGACTCAAAAATATTTATTTTAAAAACACATTGCCTGTGGAAATTCAAGGCAAGTAATGCACAAATCAGTGCACAAACTACACATTTAAAGTTTACATTAAATCACTTCAAATTTAAGTAAAAATAACTTAAAAGAGAATTATTTGGCTGCAAGTAAAGTTCCCTGAAGATAGTCATCACCTATGAATAATGAGTCTCACAGATTCCAGCACACAGCATCAAGGAAGCAATTTCATAACCCAATTAACAAAGACTTTTGTATCAAAAGCACAACTGTTAGCTGTACATCAGGCATGTTTCCAGGGGAATATGTATACAGTGCTATGCTACAGTGAATGCTCATTGACTATTTTAGATCTAGGTCCCAACACAGGCAGCGAATGAACTGTCCCCCTTAAAAATAAAGAAGGGAAAAGGGGTGTAAGCTGTCAGGAGGACCAGCGCTGCCACTCGTCCATCTGCTGTACCAAAAGAAGAAACGCATGAATTCCTGAACCACAAGCCAAAATCCTGTTTGGCCTAAGGGAGTGCTCTGTCTTCAATAGATGTCTTTGCCAATCGGTCTGGACAACACTTCTAAGCCAGATAAAGAACAGAAAAGGCAGTACTCGGAATGGGAGAAGCATTTTATTGGAAAATACTGCAACAAGAGAGGAAGATGTAGGACTAGGAATTGTTGTCCAGATAAAATAAAATAAAAACAAAATAAAACAGATGAAATCATCTTTTCAGTAGTCCTTGAACCTCAATGGTATTATCTGCTATTAAGAAAAGCTGCTTCTGCATAAATACATTATGAATATTACATTATTTGTTATTTTATTTATTACAAGTATTAAATATTTTATGATTTTTTTCTTCCACCTCCAAACTTACTTGAGTTGTATCTCCATAGCCATATTTTACTCATCTCAATAAACACAGAAAAATACAAGACCATGATATTTTATTAAAGGACTACTTTCTAAGAATTAAAACGTTCTTAAAAAAAATGAAATAGTAAAACTCTATGCAGAGATGCTTTAACTCTACAGGGTTTTTGTGCTTTAATCATTAGGGAAAAAAATAAATCATGTTTTCTGCAAGTGCAAGGAAAGCTCCTGATCATTATTCACCAAACCCAAGAAACACTAGAGCTGAAGTATGATGGCATAGTCCACGTATTGTGTCTCTTCGCTAGCTAGTATTAGCAAAAATGCAGATCTTGCAGTTAAAAATATATCACTCACCCATCAAGGGGCATCAGGTGATTCTTAATAATCATGAGCTTGACAAAATAGGGAGCAGATGGCAAAAAAAAATAAATCACAGAGCCAAATGAATGAATCAAATATTGATTACAAGAACTGAAGATGCCAGACCTCATTCTACTTATCTCTGTAAGCAACTTTACCACACACGCTTACACAAAAATGGTTCTGGAAGCCCAAGATTTCTGATGTGGTTAAGAGTACAGTGTTGCTATAGCTACTACAGATTTTGATTTGCAATACATTCCACCTAGCTACAAAAGAATTCTTCACTCTGTTGTAATCTAACAGGCGATTTATCTAAAGAGTATGTGAGGATGCAGAAGAATGAGAAAGGACAAAGCTACAAAGACAGTTTCAGTACCGCTTCTCTGATATATTTCCTTGAACCTTGGTTCCTGTAAAACAGTATTGCTCAATTGTATAGTAATTTACAGTAATTTTTAAGTGACAGTTGACTTTGTAAGTTTCCAAAGTTTACAACCCCCCTCCCTCAGGTTAATGAAACCATTATCAATCTTTCTAGAATTAGACTAAATATTTGATTTCTGCTCCAAAAATAAAGTCAAGCCGTCTTCGAGTTGGAGGAGAGCCTCATGGCACAGTAAATGACAGAAACTGACCTTAAAATTGTAGGATTTGTTCTGTTGCCCTCAGAGATCTAGTTTGCAAAAAAAAAAAAAAAAACACTGCTTTTATGTGTTTTGCTCGTTTTTTTTTTATTTCCAAACTATTATTTGCTGTCTGCACAGGTCTTAAAAAATAATCAGCAATACAATGCCTTGCTTCCTTTCGCACTTTGATCAAGGATTTTGGCAAAATCAAAACTTCACAAGAACGACAAAGGAAAAATTTGTTAAATTATAACTACATGATGACATATTTTATTCTTCTAAGAAAATTTCAAGCACAGTAGGTTTTCTTCTCACAAACTTCTAAATTCATAGTAATTGTGAAACCCACGAGAAGTTAGTGATTTGTAAGGGGGAAAAAAATCTCAGTTTTAATCACCTCATGCTTTTTCTATCACATATCTGTCACTGTTTTAAATTTATTTTTGATTTTTGTACTAGTAAAATAATTCTCCCCCGTAAGAGAGCTCTTTTCATTCCAAAGAATATTAAAGAATATTAAATTTCTGAGAGCTCCAGTGATGCTTGGTAGAAGGTAAGTGATATTAATACCTTCATACATCAAACTATTCATATCTTTATATATCGATTTATCTTCATATACATATATATTCATACACACACACACACACATATATATATTTATATATTTTTGCCAACTCTTCCGGTTTTGGAACACTCCTAAGAAATAGGAGTGAAGTTTTGTGACCAAAACTTTTCTTTTTTTTTTTTTGATAGAAATTTTACCACTGTACTACACCATCATCATCCTTAGAAATCTCATACAATATTAGATTGCAGCATCCTACTGTCAATAGCAAGGTTTGGTTATGATGGGTGAGGTTAGAAAACTGAGCATATGGTTAGATAGAATTACAAGCTTGAGATACGTATAGGGATTTTGATCACATGAACAAGTTAACAAAATACTCTGTCCTGTCCTTCTTTTTGATTACCTATCACTTATTCCTTACTTCACTCATCATACTGCGTTTTTAAAATACTGGAGATAATGGTTAAACTGTTACTTATTCGGTGAGGAATTTATACATAAATTCTTACTAATAAATCTCAGGGAGAGAAAATGGGTTTTACTGTTATCTGCCCATGGATGACAGCAGGCACAATGGCTCTGCCCCGTGTAGGCTCAAACTGATTACAAGACCTCATTAACAGAACCCAGAGTCGTTCCAAAAAGAGTAGGAAGAGACACACATTTAAGTGGAAAAATTATACACGTTGTTCTGCAGGGGTGTATAAACTAACACTTTATACTCTCACTACTGAAAATCCCTAATCAGTATCATAACTGCAGAAATCTTTATAACAATGACAATTCTGGCTTTGTTAGAAAGATGAAACAACTGCTAACATCCCTTTTTGACTTGCTAGCAAAGACACTACATTGTGAAAGATTTTGATGTAGCACTATCAAGTGAAGCATGTTTCTGGCATTATAAGATCAGAATATGCTATCCTACTGAGACAGAGTTTCAGAAAGGCTGGCATTGTGACCTCCTCACCTGCTGTTTCATTTCAGCATAGACTTTTTCTGAGTTCAGCTCCACCTGCCGCTTAAACTCCTCCAGGGCAGCATCTGCCTGCTGGGCCTGCAGCCTCTGTACCTCTGTCACCCGAGTCAGCTGCTCCTCCTTCTCCCTAGAAAGTCACAGAAAATTTTCAGAGTTCAAGTAGCAAATAAAAGAACAAGTGTGCTAGTGTAAAAGAAAGGCCTTTAACCCTATCAGTTTAAAATAGTATTCAGATTTCAATTTCCTGTCCCAGCTTCTGCCAAACTTCCCTTAGCAATACTTTGAAGAAGGGAATAGAAGTCTAGAGTTATTTTCACTTTCTCCTGTCGAATTTCACAAGCCTAAACATAGCGTTCATAGCCTATGACAATACCTCTGGCTTCAAAGTCTGCATTGACGTGAATGGTTCACCACTTGGTCTTCAACCTCCTTCTTTTAAATCTCAGCCTAAGAAGTGCATTGTCCCACTAACATTTAATTGAATTGCTTTTAGCATCATTGTATTCTTCTATTAAAACCACAAAACACTTATCCCAGTGCCACCTTTGCTCAGACAAGATGCAGGATTATTCATTACTTGGCTTATATCAAAAAAAAAAACAACAGTGTTAGTGTGTGACTTGTGGTACCTTCTGAATCTATCAGCAATCCATAATGCTGCAATACCTATTCAGCCTTCAAAGTAATGACAAATGTTAAAATTTTTTTGTAGAGATGGTTCATATTAACAGCCCATATTATTTGGCATAGCAATGTCAAAACATACATAGAAATTTGTTCTGGCATCCTAAGACACCACAGTTTATCAATAGTAATGCACTTATAACATTTTATGTACATACATGCACACAGATACACACCCCTAAAAAAGACATCACCATACTGACGCATCACAGAAGAAAATTCTGATAACTCATAAATATTTAGGAAATATCGATGCGGTTCTTCACATAGAAGACAATCGGAAAGCATTGTTAACTTTCTGTTATGCGTTTGTTTTCACAGGGCAGCAGAGTTGCCCAACTGTGTCAAAACACATGCGAACACCATGGTGCTATCAATAGACAAAGCTGGCTCTACCAAGGGTTTATAACAGAAGACACATTCAAACAGACCTGTGGCTGACATTTTCATTTTACAGGCAGAGGAAGTACCTCATGATAAATTTCCCATTTTGACAGAAATTATTTCCATATAAAACAAAGAATCTGACACACAAGAGATGGAAAAGACCAACTAATTCATCTAGTCTGTCACCTTGCCAGCACTGAACTAGCTGTTACAGCACTGAGCAAGCCTTTTATAAAGGTCAGGAAGCTGCCAATCCCTAAGTTACAGTATTCACATCCTCTTCCGTGGTTTTCATACCAGACTTTGACAATGGGACAAAGAACATAATCCTACATCTTCACAAAGTGTCCATTTGCTGTGCAGGAGAGCAGGGTAATTCTATTAGTAAAGAGATCAAAGAAATGCCACAAGTCCTGAATAAGTATCTTACTGTTTACTTTTTTTTTTTTTCTCATTATGCACATTTGAAAAAAAATTATTTGGTACCTTGCTTACAGATGACAGAATTCAGACATAAGGAGACTGATATTTTCATTAAGAAAAAGGAAAATCACTTTTTTTTTTTTTTACCCAGCATAAACTAGACCAAAAAAACATACATCACGTTTTGGTTCAGGTGTTTTGTGTGTGTGTTCATAGAGGAGTGTGTTTTCTAAAAACTTTATTCAAATTTGCTAGAAGCATCCATCAGCTTTACACAAATACACTGTATTTCTACTGCCACAACAATTGCATTGGCTAAACTCCCTTTGGGAGAAAGAACTCTGCATATCCTCCATTAATTTACGGGAAAATAAGAATAACGCTGGAAAATAAAACTGTTTTTTGGTCTAAATTCAACTGTTATAAAGGCCATTTAGGATCTAAACTTCTACTACAGAGGATCCAAAATACCATAACCACAAGTACAAAAATCCTCAGCCATTTCTCAGAACATACACACGAAGGATGCCTCAAAAGCTAAACACGATACGAATTGTTTGATGAGTTACTGATGCATCAACTGTAGCTGCAGAAGCATTTGGCTTAATTATCCCCCTGAAATGCAAGTACTAGAGACAAAGTTCTGTGTTCAGCAGCTCCAAGTTAACAACTGCTTGATACTGAAGTACAGCAAGCACGTCATTCCCTTCTCCCATAATAAGATGTACCAACAATTCACAGAAACAAATAATAAGCAAATGAACAATCTTCTGAGCCCTAGACACAGCTCAACATCCTGAAAGAGAAGATGGGAGCAGGGCAGCAGCGTGGTGCAGCGGCAGAGCATTGCCTTAGAGGAAACACTGAGAGGGGAAAACTCTTCTCCCAAAGATCCTTAATTAATTTATGGGCGCTGGAAAACACTTCTTCCTCCCCACAAAATGCATCTAAATACTTCCAACTCCATGGTGGAAACAAAACCAAAAACCAAAGCTTATTCAAACACTGATAAGTGTCAAGAGGCACTGGAAGAACATCTTTGGTCTAGGCAGATGGAAACAACAAATCTGAACATAAAAGGACAAGATGTCAGTCCTTGTGCTGTTAGTGAGCCTCCAAATTTATGCATCTTCTTCCGCAGGAATATATTTTTATTTTGAAATATTACAAGGTAAACTTTTCAGAATCAGGTTTTATGCACCATCCTTTCATTTAAGGACTTAATCCCATGAATAGATGTAACATCTCATTATAAGTAGGAATAAAACAACTTTTTTTTTTTTTTTTTTTTTTAAGGATGTGGGAGCTAGCTGTCTACTTTTTGTGCATTTAAGATTTGAACAGAAGCTTAGAAAACATGCACAACAATGGACTGTGGTTCACAAATATAAGAAAAGCTTCACTTTTTTTTCCCCAAGACACTGAGCAATGTGCCTAGCATGAAGCACTAAAATATTCACTTTGAAGATTATTTTTTTTCAGTTGGACTAGTTGTGGGGCCGAATACAATACAATTACATCACTTAAATCCCCTAAAGCTGAGCTGGCTTGAATATAAAAATAGGGTGAATTTACTCTTTGGCCCCAATTTAAAAAGCAGCAAATTCCTCTTGTTTCAGTGTATAAAGGATATGTCCATGGAATTAGCAATCTTACACAGCACAAACCATCTCAGTGAAAGTTTACTATGAAGTCCGAAATTGCAATTTCAGAAAGCAGCACTCTGAAGTGTACTGATAAATGGAAAATACAAACATCTTAAATACTTCTTCATGCTTAATCATAAATATTTTCCTTGCTTCGTAAAATGTCTTCCAAGAGGTAACAACTAAAACACAGTCAGACGCTACAGCATTGCGAGTCAGGTTAATGAAACACAGGACAATCCAGTGATTTACATGGGGTTAAATAAATTCAAGATGTGCCAGCAAACATAGTATGAGCCAGCAATATTACTCACGGGGCTCTTGAGGCCAAAAGGTTCTCACCAGTCCCTACACAACAGGGAGAGCTGACCAACACCAAACAAGAGCAGGACATATACCTCATTCACACCGTCTTCAACAAATGAAAAATATTTTAGACTGCATGTTAAGCATACACGTGTACAGAAGGCACATCCCCATGAGCTACACATGGACAAGCTCTGTAGACAGTTTCACATCCCATTAGCAAATCTGCACGCAAACACCGTGGGCATAGCTTAGAGGCGTCTCGGTGATAGGAAAAATTGCTAGATCATGAGAAACTTGGTGTTTATTTTAAATAATACCATATTTCATATGGTATTATCATATTTAATTTTCATATTTAATATTCTGGCAGCAGTGAAAACCTGCTTGTGTCTGAACAGACCTTTGTTTTTTGAGTTTAGCAGAGCACAAAAGGCGACCATGCAACTTCATTGATAAGGATGCATTTTACCACTGAATAAGCTTCCAAAACTCAGTGGCATGTATAGCAAACAATAGGAAACACCGATTATTAAAATGGTGAAATTCAGTTTAGAAGCTACAGTGCTTTCCAGAAAATAGCGAGCACATTGCTCTGTAAATTGCATCATGCCTGCTATGGCAGTGTGCTGAGGTTAGATTCAGATGACAAGAGGAACAGTCTTCATCTCTTGCACAAAACTATCACAGGTTGGTGTGACCCCGCGTTCATGCCTTCAGATAGAAACGAATGGTACTTCACTGTTTCCCATTACTTTGGATTAAAATGATTGGGAATTAGATAGGAAACATCTAATTTGTGATCAAAACTAATAATTAAAAAAAAAAAAAAAAGAAATAAAATTTGAGGGCTTTCTTTTTACACTAACCTGTGTTCAAACAAAGTCAGTTATCGTTTGTATAGTCCATTTAGATTATAAAATCTATGTAAACACGTTCCTAAAGATGATGACAACTCCCTGGACAACATAAAACACAACATACTAAGAGCTAAAAGGAACCTTCATCAAAACATACACAACCTTCCCATGCAAAAGAAAAATTTGGGACATCCATCTTCGTATCTTTACAAACAGAGGAGTACCATCCAGAATCTGGACACGTTTCCAGACACATCATATAGAATTGAACTCTGGATCCTGCTGCCTGACCTCGGAGAGCCTTGCATGGAGGCGTCCTCTTACCAGCCTCCCCATTGATGCAGCAGTTTATCGATTGACAGCCAAATGCAAGATTCATGACACTACTACACAGCTGGTGGGATAACCATTAAGAAGAACACTCTGGACAACAGCCCCTCTAATTTTGTTTTTAGAACAAAGGCTGTTTCAACTACATAAACACCACACTAAGGCCTGAAGTACCGTGTACTTGGATAAAGCAAGGGTTGCTGGTTTAGTTTACTGCTACAGAAAAATGCTTCAGTAGCAGTAACAACCCTCTGAAATGCACCGTTTTACTTCTCATCCTCCGCTATTTGTAACAGGCAGTGATAATTAACTAACAGTTTTCTGTGTAAATTATAGATAGGGCCTAAGAAGTTAACTACAGCTAAGGTGGATGCATCTTACTACGGAGGCAGTGATTACCAGCAAACAATGAGGAATAACAATGCTCTCCTACAGCAAGAGCGCCCAAACATATGGAATATGTGCATAACACTTCTTTTTGGTGTGGAGAGGAAGAAAGACAGTGTGAAGTCATTCAAGCGGAATGATAACTAAACCAAAGCCAGATCAAAGGAATGAAGAAGAAAGACTGAAATGTGAAGCTGAAATATTTATTGCCTTCAAAACATCATCCCTATCCTGTCCCTGGGCACTTTAATATTTCGAAGTTGTTAGAAAGCATTCTAACTTGTTTCATCATTTCAAAGAAATAAAACCAAAAATATAAAGTAGAGAACAATTTTATCTTTTACTCCCTGATTTCCAGTATAAGATGAGCTTGTCTTTATGAGAAAAAGCATGAATCCACTTATAAATTGTTTACAGTTTGCATAATTTGAGATGTTAACATCAAAAAGCTGGTCTGCATTCCTTCAAGTAAGCTGTAACAATGAGTGATATTTACAATGCAATTATTATTTTAAACTATATACTTATGTTTTAAATAAATCATGAGATAACATTAACAAACTGAACCACTACTTAAAGCTGTTAATGAATTTAGAGTAAATACTCCATGTGTCTAGTATCACACTTCAGTAAAATAAGAAGAATAATGCATTACATTCAAAATTAATGGCTCTCAAGTTAACCAGACATTGGTTAAACACGCTAATAATAATTATAACTATTTCTCATTATAATAATGACAGGGTGCTGTTGTGCTAGGTGCTATGCAAACAGAATAAAACAGCAACTGCAAAATGATGAATGAGATGTGGGTTAAAAGCCTGGGTAAGTGCTGTAAATGTGGTTGGAAAGGAGACTGTTATAACTTAGCTAAACATTGAAGATATTGTCTACAAGATTTAGATACATCACATACAAAAGGCACAGAGGCTCAGTTATCCAGAAAGGAGGATTAGGACAGATTAATTGTTGTGGCTTTTACATGCTGAGATGACAGCAAAACCTCAGCCACGAGAACATGGAGGGGAGAATCAGAGAGACAGGTGTAGATAACTGCCTAGATTAAAGGAGACAAGGCTGTAATTAAAAGGCGGACCAGAAAGTCAGCAGCACATATAGTAAATAGATTCATGAGATCACCCACAGAAGAGGTGCAGAGAAGGAAAAGATAGGAATCAGAAAAAAGTGCTGTGCCACAGAAAGCTGGAGGGTGAATAAATACACCATCCAAAGGACAAACTATGGAAGAGATCACTGAGAAGAGCCCCAGACAAGAAGAATCATTTAACACTTGCAAAGAACAGCCCAAGATGTTATGAGTGACAGCGGCAACAGTGGTTGGCAAGTCAAAGACAATGAGGATTAAATAAGAGTAGTAAGACTGTCTCCAATTTTTCCCAATATGGAATTCAAAGTGAAATATCAAACTAATTACTTCAGTTTAAAGCATGCCAAGTTTATTATTTCAAAGAGGTCTGAATTGATAAAAACAACCTGGGTCAAAAAGCCTTTTTTAATAAAGTTTCCCCACTGATCTTGCTTCTCTTCTATCCTTAGACAATCAAATCACGGCTACACCACCAAGTACTGGTTCTGAATGAGCAAATGTCCAAGAAGTAAGCACATCACTCATGCACCTGTACAAGAAAGTGCAAGGATCCAGTATTCGTTCAGTCATTTTGTATGTCTAAGGCATCTATTTTTAGGGCTAAAATAATTGTACTATTATATTTTAGGATTCAGAATAATATCCGTGCTGTAAAGGACTCAGTAGTAACTCAGTACCGAGGAATGACGAGCACCTATTCGCCTCATCAGTTGATTCTTCATGTCCACTAGTGTGGTGGACATTTTTTCACATTTTTTCAATAAATGCACCTGCAGAAATATTAACTTTCATTCCTCAGTGAAGGTTGCTTGTGCTGTTGATAAACCTGGAGGAAAGTCGCACAAAGTATGCAAAAAATAACCTCAAGATTACCAAGTGCCATTCAAGTCTAGCAATTGATTATCAAACAACAACTAAAAAAGGAAGAAAGATATTTTGTATGATTTTGGTAGATAGTTTTTAACTGACCCTAAGGAGGTGACAGCTTGAAACATTTTATGCTCATTAAAAATCAGTAATTGAATTTAATGATCTAGATCATTAATGATCTAGAAAATAAGATTTTCTTTGGCCAACAGAAGGCTCTTCATTCCATCAAAGTTTTTGGCACTGCAGTCTTGAAATATTCTGCCCTGAATTTAAAAGATGGGCTAATGTTAAAGGGAAGCTTTTTGGAACAAGGGAATGATTCTGACATTTGTGTTAAGTATTTATATATTCGCTTAGTGAGGTCAAACTCTATAGCCCTTAACTACATTAATTATTCCAACAGCAGTTTATATCAGTTAACCGAAGTGTTATAGCACTACACACTGAAGCTGTTCACTTAAAAAGACAATAATTTTCATTTCACACATCTATATTGAAGCATTTTCATTGTTAATATCATCAAAAAGATGTCATACAATATCTCTATAATCATCTGAAGGGCCATAACAGTATATACTGGATATAGACAAAAATTAAAAATCAGTCACTTTTCTTTTTGTACAACTAGTTGTCTTTAAATACATATTTCATTATTGCCAGTAGGTCTCCAGAGAAACTGGTGAAAGAAAATGAAAGGTTGTAAATAGTTAATAGAACACTTTAGCTTTGCTTTTAAGTGAGACTATTAAATAAAGCTACCACATTTTTTTGTCCTCTGTTCATACTTTACATTGTGTCCCCTAGAGTGAGGGTTATGTCAGCATGTTCACTAGAGCTAAAGGAATGTTTACAATATGCTGGAAACTTTGACTGTTTTTGCTCTAAAAGGTTTCAGATGCTCAAACAGAGCACCAAGTGGAGAACAGCTGGCTGTTTTTCCACTGATTCTTAGAGGGGGGAAAAAAAAAAAACACATACACAGAAAACCACCACAACCCTGTCTTAAAGAGTAAGATTATAACCAAACTGTTCAGCCACTTAACGTTACCATTGCTTTTAAATCACAAGGTTAGCCTTTTTCACCATATTGCAATTGTTGTAACAAGACAACATGAAATATTTTTCCTAAAAGAGAATGATGAACAATGAGCACGAGTATAAACTCTTAATGTTCTTTATTGCAACATTTGGAATTAAAGACAATGGCTTCTCATATTTCTTTAATTATTTCCTGCTTTAAATAGTAATAGCTTTTCCATTCCTACACAAATTCCTCCACAAACAAATACTTCATTTTCAAGGAAAAATGGAATTAACTACAGGAAAACAGCTACACTTGGGCAATTATCCTAAAAATATTAACAACAACAAGCAATTACTCAGAATCTGGATTGAACTTAGAGCAGCAAAAAAGAAAAAACCAAAACACAATGAAACCTTGTGGTTAAAGTTATCACTCCATTTATTTATCACTGTATTGATGATTATCATGCAGTTGTACTTTTTTTGTATGCAATGGCATTTTTCACATCCTCCCCTACAGGAAATCCATACAATATACTCCATACAATAGTATTTTGAAGAGGAACCCTTTTAAAAATAAAGTTCTCATAGGGTTTGGTATCATTAAATTCTCAAGATCCTCCATAAATCACAGCTGATTTCAAGTACTAGTTCAAATTTCAAATTTAACCTTTTAGAAGTGTTGTGAACCAACATAATATTAAATGCAAAGTTATGCAACTGTAGCCTGCAAAAATAAAAGAATTTATATTCGCTGCTATTTATTCTATCTACTTCTGCCATCTATCTTCGGGATTTCACTTATCCTTGCCTTCACCCATTTCCTTTTTCGTTAGTGTAGAAGCGTTATGTATACCATCTACTTGTCTCAGATTTACATACCCTCATTTCTTCTACTTTGTCCCTGTTATAACAACTCAGGAAAGTACTATAAAGACCAAGGGGATTTTGCAATAGATTAGTATTCTAAGGGACTAAAAGACCCTTACATAAAAACTGGTGCTAAAATTTAATATATTTTTTGGTATTACAAACAAAGCAAAGAGAGCCTTTTAGGCCAAACAACATCTGGGCCTTCTCTTCACGTATGAAAGCGAGCTACACGATGAAAAATGAGTCATTGCACAGCCATAGCTGCAGGAAAAAGTAGGAGAGGGATTCAACATTAGTTTTTCTGTGTAGATGTGCACAACTCTAAATGGGAAAGAAAGGTAAATTGCTTTTATTTCTGTAATGTATTGAATTTTTACTGCCACAAACCATCTTCATACCATGCTTTCAGGTGAAAAGTCTTTGAAACATTTTGGTCAGCCATCTAAAACAAAATCGCAAAATACCTTGAAAGCTGTACATGCATGCTTAAACATCCTATTCTAAAAATAAAAATCTGCTGATAGGTAAGAGCTGCTCTGTTGGTTTCTAGAGAGTTTATCCTCTCTTTCTTCCCCAGGAGAGTTTTAAACAAGTTCAGATGAAAAGGAGTAGAGAAGCACTGGAGAAAAGAGGTGTTGCTAGTTTCTTATGTAAACAAACAATTTTATTGAGTGACTTTCAATAAGCCAGCTGCTAAACATTTGCTCTGTATCATCACCACTTGCAAAGTGCTGAGACTTGGCTCCTTAAGCAGGTTTTTTTAAAAAATGAGAAAGATTATGAAAAAGAATGCTATGAAGCGTTTAACTGTGAATAGTGTGGACGTATTCCTTGACAATTCAATTTTCAATTGCAACATCTGCACCTCTAGAGGTAACGTTTCATTTCTCCTAACGTCACTTTATAAAACTTGTTTCCTTCAATTATACTTCAGAATAGATGAGTAAGAACTCAGGAAAGCTATATTTCAGTAGCATAATGAAAATATTAATTTACGTATGAGAGACGCAAACCAAGAAGCACTAAATTAGATCCTATAATTATTTCCAGTACGTGAGAATCATCACAACGTTATCCTGAGAAACCAGCAGCAGGAAGGTCTGCATTTTCATGCAGGTGACAGATGTGAGGACTTAATCTCTTATATATGTTTATAATTTATTCTAAAAAGTCCCATTTTGAGACAGACAGACTTAATACAACCCACAGAGTCATAGAGGTATTATGGACTCCAGAATGGGGGAACTGAAGATATTAACACTGAGGCATCTAAACAAATGCTGTATTCACACAACTCACATTAAGAAAAAAAATTTAAAAAAAAAAAGCCATTTGTTAGGTTTTTAGGAAAAGGTCCTCCACCTGCAATACTACTGTTGGGAACATTACTCAAGTGCAGATCAGCTAAGTGCTCCAGAGATGATCACTGAAATAGAAAGAGTAAAAATGGTCAAAGAGACAGGGTGACAGCCTTTAACATATATGTCCTAGCCTCATTTTGAGATCACTTCAAGGCTGTGCCTATTTCCATTTTCCTAAATTGCCATAGGTCTCTGAGCTTCAACATTTGAATTCTTTAGTTAAACGGGAAATTGAAATTATGAAGTAATCAGATATTTTAATATCAGCAGAGGGAAAACAAATATTTTTAATAAATTGGTGTCCAGATTTCACAGACAAGACACTATAGATCATTTTAAAATCTACCCTGGGTAAATGTTGTGTGTCAGCAAAATCTTTTCTTTCTCTTCCGTGTAATTTCTTTAGCAAAAAGTGAATATAGATTCTGTTGTATTCAACTCAATATGGAGTGTGAGAAATTGTAATATAACTATACCTCTTTAATTCTTATTCCTCTACTTAAAATAAAAGATAAGAACCACAGAGATTTAGCCTATTTGTACCCCACTCTCATGTCATATTTTATGCAACCAAACTAAAGGGATTAGTGGAACAACCTTTCCCACTGAGTAATTACACAGAAGCTTTCTACGTTGTTGTTATAAATATACAGTTTAGGTGCTTTTCTCGAAAAAGTAAGAAAATCCTTGGAGCACTTCTTAGAGTCACTTTTGCTACGAGGCAATGCCTGTGATGTGCATTGCTAAACTAAATATAAAATTTCTATCTAAAAGTCACCACCAATAATCATGAGTATTAGAGCAATTCTTTTGCAAAAGATTTGTTTTTGACAAAGATTTCTGCCATGAACGTCACAAAAAAATAACACCTTCCATAAACTGTGTAAACTCCTTCAGTATTAAAACTCTGGCAGCCTTATTTTTTCAAAGTGAATGATACCTGTAGAAATACGGATTTTACTCTTTCACAAAACGCCTCAAATCACTTTCATTGTGCATCCATTTGGATGTGCATGAAACTGCAAAATAACTCTTTGCTGTCACACCACTGAAAAAATAAAAGTAATAATAATAAAATCACTAAAATGCTTACCACTTCCCTTTCTTTGTTTGCAGCTGACTAGCTACTCAAGATATAATCCTGTGGCCATTTCAGAATCAAAGTGCATTCAGATCAAAGTAGTTCATGAGGTATCACTGATGTACCTACTGGATTCTGAGTTGCAATTCCACAAGGCATCATTTCTATTGAAGACAGTGAACTATATTTTCACCCACCTCAAGGAAGACAAGGCTGTTTTCTAAAGATTTACTGTGTCTGCTTTAGCCTGTAATTACTTAATTAGATTCTGCAAATAGTCTAAGAAATTCAGGAAAACAAAGCATTTTCACATAAAACATTAGATATTTGAAATCATTTTAATAGCAAGAGATTTTTAAATCAACTAATTTTGCAGCAATGTAAAGAAACCTTAAAGAACACAACCATTTTTCTGATAAAATTATTACTGCTTACTATATTACTTACACACACATTATATATAAATGCATACATACAATATCTTTACGTTGTTCAAATATAGAATCACAGAATGGTTTGGACTGGAAGGGCCCATAAATATCATCTCATTCCAACCCCCTGCCATGGGCAGGGACACCATCCAAAGGTCAGATTGCCCCAGGTCCCATCCAACCTGAACGCTTCTAGGGATGGGGCATATGCTGGCACTAAACTAAAGGTTTGTTTTCTGGAAAGTCAGCCTTGCAGGATTAGCAAGTTCTTCTGTACCAGACTCACAGTGAGTCTCTTCGTAACATTCACATGCACTGATATTACTGATAAAGTAGCGAATCTTCTACAACATATAATAAGCCATTTGCATCTCCAATTAGCATGTTCTGTAGCCTTTATTTGAAGAGAAAATGAAAGGAGATGACCAGACCATCAGGAATATTACTACTTCTCATGCCAAAAATACCTTCTTGTCAACTAGTTTTAGTGATTTGGTTTCAACAGGAAAGCAGCCTCTGCATAGCCTTCACAGGAACTAACAAAGCAGAGGTTTTCTACCAGAGTCGAAATCTGAAAGAACTGGTTAGAAGAATATCTGTTGGGCTTATACTATGGCACTATACCAGCCAGTAAAATGTTTTTAATCTCTAGGAGCCCAGATCAGCCCTGATGATTCTTCCAACATCTGACTCCATCCAGACAAAAACAAAGCTCATTTTAATTTCTATTCCATTAAAAAAAAATATAATTACTTAATAGCATTACTAATTCCATTAGTAACCTTAAAATTAACCCTAAATCACTTCTGGAAGACAACCAAGATGACAGTAATACAGATTCACTACTGAAGAGTAAACTATCTCCAAAATTAAAATGCTTACCCAAAGGCTGACCCATCCTCAGGTTCAGGCCAAGAACTCATTAATAAAAGCAAAAGGTTAGGACTGGCCTCCGCCAACATGCTCTGAACTTGGTGAGCCCTGAAATATCACCAGAAAACTGGGTTCTTGAAACTTCAGCCTTTCACATCCTTACTGTAACCCAAACATTAAACCTAAGCTAATTACAGTTAAGGAATATCTGAAATACATTACGACCTCCTCAGGTATCTACAGAGCTTCTCAACACAGTGCTGTTAACTAAAAATTAGGTTCAGAATCTCCAACCCACTAACCCACTTAACTTGCCTGAAGGGAAGCACTACCATGTTTACTCTGCAACAGGAGTACCCACACAGGGAATAAGTTTTGAGCAGCCAGTGGCCTGAAAATTCAGACTTATTGTATTAAACATACACATACTTAACTTCAAAATGACACGTTATTTGTAAGCCATGGAAGATAATTAATGCAACTACGTTATCAATGAGTCTGATGTTTCAATATTAAAGACATGTTTAGTTAATAAACAATAAAATCTCTCAACTTATAAAAAGACAAATAGCGTGAAGAATTTGAAAATTAAGTGCTGAAGTTTTTATTAATGTCTGTAGGGACTTAAAATAGCCTTTGTTGATAAGTACTTATGAGATTATAGAAATAAAGGAAAACAAACTGCAGCCCAGTGACCTGTATTGAATAAAAGTATCTTCACAATGCCTCTATCAGCTTACATAGAGATATAATATTTAACTATGTAGTTTTCACACACAAATTGTTTTGTCTCAGAATAACCTGTTTTTCTTAGAAATAATTTCCATAACTTTTAATGCAAACTGGATAAGCATATGGAAATATTTTACTTAATCAAAAAAGGAAGAACAAGGAATAACAAGAGAATCTTGTCATGTGTGCATCTGCTGTATGTAGACCACGCCTCTGCTCAGAAAATATCAAACTTTTTCTATCCTGATTAGTTCTGTGATGTACAATGGTCAGCAAAAAAGCTGTTCAGTACAAGTTCAGTCCTGAAAAGTGTCTTCTGTTTGCAGTAGACCATCTCTCTGAATCCTGGCTACATTTGTAAAACAACAACTGACACCAAAATGTGAGGTATCAAAGAATAGAAAAAACATATTAAAGTTGTGATTCAAATATCCATAAATTACATTTACTAAACCAAGTTCAAATATAATTTCCAAGATTAAAATCAATATTGAAGTTTTTCTTAACAGACTTGCCTCTCTCGTGGCTTCTCCTAAATCATAAATACATGCCTTAAGTACTGAACAGGAGATTGCACAGAATACAACAAAAGAGACCACTACATCAGAGCCTAATGCAATAAACACATTTTCAAATGTATTCCTTCCAAAATAGTCCAAAACAATCTTTGGTTTGGATTCTTTGCCTATTATGTCTATCTAATAAATGTGACTAAAAATTTACAAGTGTTTCAACAATTATTCCATATTCACTTACTTCAAAGTCTCTTGCAGCTTGTGAATTTTTTTTTGAGCATCCCCCCTTTCTTTATCAAGATCATTCCGGATACCATGAATCTACCATTTGAAGGAAAAAATATAATATTTTAGGCAAAGCAAAGCCTGATAAAATGTTATTTTAAATTTTAAACTTTATTTTACATATTTCTTTTGTACTGATATACATGTAGATAACTGTCAATATATTTCTAAAATTACATAAAGTGACTAGTATTAACAGAGAGGTATGAGAGTTATTTTGTGTGATCCTGAACGTTTGTACAAAAACTATAACCAGATAGAGCACAAGGTTCAGACCTCCGATGAAAAAGCAAATCTCATTTTGCTACTGTAAACAGCTCTATGTATGTGTTTACTATGTGGAAACCTGAAGTGTTAGCCTGTTTCAAAAAGCCTAGGTATTGGCAGGCTGTGCATCAGAGAGTAAAGAATGTTTTACCAATCCTGACAAAGTTATATATATATATGTAACAGCTGGCTCAAGGATAGTTCTCAGTAATAATCTGTCACCCTTCTTATGCTGAGCTGAATGTTTGCAAAACAAGCAGTGGATTATTTATAAAAAGCAGGTGTTTCCTTTGCTTGTAAAACCATTTAGCCTAACTGGTTCCTGATTCAGCAGATAAGCACATTTAATCAAACAGTGACATTTAGGGTTACTACCTATTATTTGTTTGATGTTTAAATATCCTAGCAGGCAATAGCCACTGTAGACCAATAAAGATTATTAGATAATGTGTAGGTACTTAAGTGAACAGATTGCATCATGGACTTCATGATTCCCCTACTTGAAGGCAAGCTTGGTTTTAGTATTTTATGGGCCAATCTATATAATTTTATGGATTTGTATCAACAGACTGTTCATGTGTATTTCTTCCCCTCATCCTTTCTTGATTTTTTTTTTTAAATTTCCAAAGCATACTGTTGCATCAGAATTTCTGAGTATGCAAACTGATATAAAATTATTTATTAAAAAGAGCGTCTTTCTTGTTTACAGATGCACAGTATCCCAACTACAGTAAGCTTTATCTTATCTATAATATAAATCAAATAATGTAGTTCTGCAAGAATGGCAACACCTATTTTTAACCTGAACTTGAAATGACATCTTGAAATATCAGAGAAATTAAAGTTTGCAACCTGTCAACACTGTAAGAAAATGATTCCAACTAGATGTGTTGCTACTATCAAATGGCTACTATAAGAAACATGAACATATATGTTAACTTTATCTTGCACCAAGCTTAACAGTGCAGATGCGAGCCATTCAGGGGCATTTGGAGTTGGTACCTTTGAACATCATCAGACACATCTGATCTGTATGGATCTGATCTGGAAGGAAGTGATTTATTGCAATAAACCAACATCCACTGTACTTCAGTAGCCAGAAGTTATCCAAATCATGCTAAAATACTTCTATTTCGATCAGAAATATTATTTCAATCCTAGGCCTTTCTTGAGGCCAACATTCATAAAAACCATGACTTGGTCTAAAAAGACAAACGAAGGCTAGGATTACAGCAAAACATATCTTGGAACAAAAAATAATTTAATTCAAGTCAGCAGGAGGCACTAACTCAAACCAAAAATCTCACTACAGTTCATGTAGCAAATGCTGTTACTAAGCGACAGGTTGCTATGATCACAATTCATTATTTTATGTTACATATTTGCCACATTTTGAAATGATGGTTGAATAACACATCCTTTCCAGTAAACAGTCGTCTAACACACTCTTTTACTAAACACTGCATGAGTTGAATACATAACGTCACTAAAAATGAAGTTTAACTTGAAACGTATCGATGTTTAAAGTCTGAAAGAGTAGATAGCATTCGCAAAGTGCTTAGGATGAAGTGTTTTTGAGAACTACACTTTCTAATTTAAGTTTCTCATGGAAAAACAATGCATATTGACAATATATAGAAGCCACATTCAAACCACGTAGCCATACAGAATAAAGATACGTTGGGAAAAAAGTACAGAAGAACATGTGAAGAGTGACAACAGGTCAGGCAAAGTTCAACTTAGTTCATTGTTTTTTCCTCTAACAGCAGTTAGCATCAGATACCAACAAAAGAAGACCTTACAAATAGGACAGGCATACAGCAGTACTTTGGTAATGCTCTCCCAGCCTGCATAACTTGAGGTGATATATCAGCAATTAAATGGCTGCACTTAAATCTTCCTCCAATTTGTCTAATTATTTTTCTAACTCATGAAATGCTTGGACTGCACAGTACCCTATATAAAAGACCTCCACAAATTCTGTAGCGATTGATTGAAAAAGTTCGTTTTGAAACTGCCACCTGCTAATTTTGGTTAAGGCTTCCTGCTTCTCACACTGAGAAACAACAAACAAGCAACCCATCTCCAGAATCTGTCACTACCAGTTCTTCGTTTAAACAATAGCTAAGGCGGCCTCAAAATAATGAAAGAAATACAGTGCACTGAAATACAGAGCACAGAAAGCACTGCACCCTCTTAGCTGGAGTGAATTCCTCTCAGAGGGAGTTAAAGAGAATGCATTCCCAATTCAAAACACTGGTGCTGTACTTGTGTGAAATATTTTACACCTTTACCCCCATTTGAGATAAGATTATTTTTCAGACTGGGTTTTCATTTTTTGCATGTCCTTGTTCTACAAAAAAAAAAATAAAATATGTTGGGGGATGACTTTGGAGTTTAAACCTTTACCTGTTGCATACAGCAGCCTTAAAAATGTGCATAAGACAGTATATTTTCCTGAAAATATTACCTGCTTTTCATATACACGCTCCAAGTGAAGTTTGTCCTGTTGAAGTTTGTAGTCTTGATCCTGCAAATGAAGAGGTATTTCTGAATAGACAAATCACATCTTTTATTTTAAAGCAGTCATTATCAGTCACATCCATATTTGTACTTTATAACATCATCACTAAATACTTTCAAATTGACATTTAGCTGTTATTTTCAATTATGGAAAACACACCGCTTTATTTAGTGCTTCATTAGCTTATAAAGGGCATCTAAAAAGATGTAAAGTTACAGGACTTTGTTCCTTGTTCATAAATCCAAGATGTGAGCAACACTCTTAGGTTTTACTCAGAGAAAAATCTTTGACAAAAAAAATCCAACCAACAGCAAAAAATACCCCACAAAACCATCTCTAAAGTCATGGTTCGAGCTTCGGAAGAGAAAAACCAACTTGCTTTCCTGAGTTATTAAAATGCTATTCTGTACTACATCAACTCTGAAATGAAAGACATCAGAGGAAAAGTAGATGCCAAAACATGAACAGGCTTGATATGTTATACAGACGTGGAACTCATTATCCTGAGATAATGAAAATTGAACTGAATTGTTAAAAAGCAGAAAAAAAATTGAATCTTAAAAACGTATGCTGATTAGAAAAATGTATTTGTAATTTTGATGTTTCTCTTTAATACAGGTTTATAGTGTTAAATCACATTAAAACATATGAATTAAGACAAATAGTCAAAAAGTTCCTGTAAAAATTCTGCTCTTACCCATAAAATGATCCAGTCTACTACTACTTTTTAATCAACCTTAAAGCATAAGGTGACACACCCTATATATTTCTAGGAATAATATACAATATGCATCCTCATGTATTTAAGTGTATTTTACTATGGCTATCTAAAATTTCAGATCTCTGAGAGAAGTACAAAGAACTGGTCATTCCTGAGTGAAAAGCTCAGGGCTCACCCTCAGCTGTTGCTGTCTTTGATGTTCTGAATCTTGTAACTGTTGTTTTAATACACACACACCATGCTGCAACTCTTCAATCATATCAGATGCCTGTGAAGATTTAACAGAAAGCATCTTTGTGTTATTAGCTCTATAAGATGCACGTTTTGCCTTTTTATATTCACTTCTCAAAGGTGACTAAAAATTGGAAAATCATTAACGTAGGAAAAAAATGAGTTTGTAACTCCAAATACTTTACATCAGCCCCTATAAAAGTACCACCTGTATATGCACATAGACACCCACCCATCAAAATTACTAGTTAGCTTTAGATACTTTTTTCAGTCAAATTTGGGAATGAAAAATTATGTTAGTTTTTTCGCATTTTTATTTTTAAACTTATGCACATGAATAACTTATGCAACTGAACATTTTCTGGGATTTATTCATATGCATTATATTTATATTGAGGAGACCACTTCTAAAATAAACATTTTAATTCCTGTTATAGATGGAAGCATACCTTAGCTGCTGAGAGAGCATGCTCCTGTTTTATAAAATTTATATCAACATCATATTTACTTTGTAGTTGCTGAATGTTCTCCTCATATTCCTGTACAATACGGTCCTTGTCTTTCTGAAGTGAGCTGTGCCTGTAAGTAGTAAGCAAACAAAATATGGAAATTGCTTTCATATTTTGGCATTTTACCTGCTCACCTTCTATTTTACAGAGTTTACAAATCTGACCATATCACATGTTCGTTGTAACAGAATTAAATACTTATAAATAATGGAAAGACAATTTACTTATAATGGTCATTTGAGTCAGTTCCAAAATGAGTTTTGCATCAATTAATACATTTTTATGAAAATTCTCTAAAGCAAATTACCATTTACTGAGTTCTTGAGTGAAAACAATTAATGTTTGAAGAACATGGAATTTCCAAAAGCAATGTTAAAAACAGTAACCTCTATTTAATTACCTTGCTTTCACTTCCTGAAGTTCAGAGCATACCACCTGGTAACGTTGTTCTGCTTCAGTCTTTTCTTGAGATAATCTTTGACGCTGCAAATTACTATTTTCAGCCTCAACAGTCAACTGCTGCACACGAGCCTCGAGACTTTTGACTGTCTGGTTCTAAAGAAATAAATCATTGTTAACAAACACCACAATAAATTAGTGTATACCCCTGTTGTTATCCAGTAGTCTAGAGCAGCAAGGTTCTTTGGTGGTCCAGAAACACAAGAGTTACAATGGCAAAGCTGTCAATCATGACAGTAAGGTATATAAAAAAAAAATATATTAGATTTTACTGATTGTTAGAGTGAGGTGCAGCTACAGAAGTCTGCCAGGAAACATAGTAGGCTGCACAGCATCCAGTTAAATCTGTAGGTTTCTCATGCCAAAATATTCTATCAAGTACTTTTACCATCATCGTACATATTTTTGTCTGTAAACATATCAAATTTCTAAACTAAAATGCAGAGCAATGCAGTTAGGTTGTTAAATTATAGATTTTAAACAACTGTTTTAAGTGTACACTTTGGGAAAACCACATCCAAGGATGTAAACCATAAGATACAGCAATATATGGTATGGACACAGAATACAAGAGAATGATTATAATACTAATGCTACATTAACAGTGAAAATGCTGTTTAGTTGTGTTTCAAATCAACTATCAAATATTAACTAAAAAAAAATCACCAATCTCATAAGGTATGTACATCATCTCCATTTTATTACTGGAAAAGGGGAGGCACACTGGAAAGGAAAGCATGTGCAGGAATATAGCAAATACATATCAGGACTGAGACCACATTCCTCAAGGCTCTGCTGATACACATTTCCCTAATCCACTTCTCCATATCATATTTTTAGTTACAGTGATTTTCTTCCAATATCTTATAAATATTCCCCCCCCAAAACAAAACAAAACAAAACAAAAAAACTATTTTATTCCTAATATAAACAATCTTGAAAATGAGCAGAAATAGGAGAGGCAGGTAGCACGAGACTACTGTTTCCCACTCTTCCCTAAATTTATGTTAATATGCACGGAAATGACTGAAGTATTCCTCAGGAGGTTACAGTCAAAAAATAAGACACAGCTGTCCTTCCAGGATGTACATATCATTGTTATTTTTATATTAACAAAGGTCTGAATATGAGGGAAGTGGAAAAGTATTCTCACCGTCTGTCAAGTAAAAGAAAAACCTCAAACATCTGTCCTGTCAAGTGAATGCCCCAACTGCCATATAATTTTAAATGAGCCCATAAAGCAAGAACCTCATACAGTTGGAATGGTTACCTGAACTTTGGCCAGTCACTTAAGCTATTTTATGAACATAACACAGCAAATTTTTCCATCAAAGTCAGCTGCATAGCATGTTTTGTTGTTGTTGTTGTTTTGTTTCTAAACAGTCACGTACGTATCATTTTGCCAAATATCATGGTTCCTCCCTGCGATCCCACCCCTCAGGAATAGTTCAATGCCCAAAATCCTGCTTATGAGTTCTATAGTATTAAATTGTTCAGCCAATTTCACTTGCTAACAGCAATGGCATTCTTGACAATGTGAAACTCTGAACAAGAAAACTCTGAAATACAGAAAAAACACAACACAACCAAGAAAGAAAGAGAAAGAAAAAAAAGAAAACTAATTTCCAGTGACAGTCTAGTCTTTCATCTTAAGCCCTGCCTTGAACTGAACCTTGTTTAATTATTAAATCAGAAGCTGCTCAACAAGATCTGTCTAGTTTTGATGGTTCTTAAATTCAATCTTGCTGACAGACTGTGTCCATTTTTCTTTGTATTTACTGTTACCTATGACATGATCTGAATGTTAATTTTTAACTTCAACATTCATTAATAAAGGAATAACTTTATTTGACATTGTCTTTTCACTCATTCAATTTTCTTCATACATCATACTGATAAAAAAAATGATGCTTTCTTAAGGATACTTGTTAATTTCTTGCTTTTTACACTCTTTACATATTGAATTATTTCATATCTGTCATACTCAGTTCCTCAGATTTTCTCCTTTTTTGCAACACAAACACCTTCACTTGATTTTTCTGCATAATTCTGCAATTGGGGAAGAATTTGTTTCTATTTGTCAAACTGATGGTTGTCACAAGTGAGTTTTTGCATACGAGAACATCACTTGAACACATGCCAAAAATTGGGAATAAAAGTAATGCTAGGACTTCAGGTAAGCATAAGTTAGAGAAACACTATAAAAGTTCTCAGAGAGATAAATAGAATTCAAAATTTGCACTTTCAAAAATAGATAGATATTCCTTGGAAAGATTTCAAATCTATGCTCCATGTCAGAAGAAAAAGAACGAGGGCAGAAAAGTATTCACAAAGTAATTGAACAATATGGTTTAGGCTGATGATGCCTTACTACAAATTGTTGTATAATTTACATAATTACAAACCTTGTATGCCTGCACAAGACCCACTTAAAAGGTCTGGTATAGGATTACACTTCCTTAGAAAATAAAGTTGAGGTTGATGATTAAATCTTCCCACCTATCTTATCATCACCACCAAGAGACATTTATCTATGACACCGATTATGATTACAATGTATTTTTTAAAGCTAAACAAAGATCAAAAAGATTGAGGCACATGATTAAATAGCATCTCTAGACTATTACAGTGCTCTCAGAGTTTTATAGACAGCTTACAAATTTCCAATTGAAAGAAAATTACACTTTTGCAAAAATAAACAGGAGCTTCAACCAACCCTGTTTCAGTGAGATGAAGCCCAGAAGAAACAGAAAATGAAGTACAGGGACAGAGGCCTTAGCTAAATCCACGTATCAACACCAGGTTCTTCCTCACTAGACCAAAAGCAAGCTTTGGAAGTAAAACTCCTGCACTTGCTATCTACAGTGCTTTAGTTCACACTGCAGAAGTCTCAAACCAAAAGAACTGGATTCCTTTTGGATACAGCTAAATTGGAAGATGTCAATCAGAAACAGACCTAGTGCCCCTCCAGTCATTAATTACTATTAAATCAATGTAAACAGGCTAAAGCTAGCCTAAAAGAGCCTCTGAAGCATGCTGAGCATGGACATAGTCATTTGAAGAGGAGATTTGTAAGTAAGAAATTGCATGCATCTGTAGATGCTACATAAATCTTTTTTATATAGTTTACAAATCTACAAAGATGGAAATTTTTCTAATTTGACTCAAAAACAGCAAGAAATGCTAGAAGCAGTCCTTCAATACAAATACTTATCTGTGTAAAACTCGTTGAAGGGCTGCACTTCAATGTTCATTTCAGTGGCAAAAATCTTTCATTGAACTAGCTGCCCAGACACTGTCCTTTCCCAAGACAAGATCATTGCATTTCTTGGCCCAACAGTATTTATGTACACTTCTGCACAGATACACAAAATTCAATTGCTTAAAAAGATACACTTCCTATTGTCACATACTAACAAAAAACTTACTGTTGACTTTATTTGCTCCAGGTAATCTTCCTCCATTTTGCTAAGACGAGCATTGGTGTCCTCAAGTAGTTCCTGCATATCTTCTGTGTGCTTCTTCTGCATATTAAATTTCTCCTTTTCCATTTCAGCTACAGCATTGTGAAGCTGCACCACAAAAATATTATCAAATAATAACTGGCACATAAAACTAGCATTTATATATTCTATTATCACAGTATACCAACAGAACACCTGACAAGTGCAGGTTACAACTCTATCGTCTATAACACAACCATATAATTGTCTAACTAAAAAAGTCTGTGACTCTATAAAGCAGTTGTTTTGTTTTTGTTTTTTTTAAACTTATTGTATTACCATTGTACTTCACACTACCATCTTCTTCAAGATAAATGCTGCTCCAGTTTAACTTTTATAGTTTCATTAGATTATAATTAACATTAGCATTTTGTCTTCTTGTTTGTATTCTATCATCGTTGATGACAATTACAGATGATAAACACAATTACTTGCTATGTAACTACCAAAAAGTGTGATCTCAGGCCGAAAATCATTCTCTAAAACAAACAAAAAATGCTGAACACTCAAGCTTCTAGGTCTTAAGCACAAAGGACAGGATTTATGATTTCTCTCTTAAAAGAGAAGAATTAAAACCAACATCACTTCCAGATGCAGGGCTGGGAAGAAAGAAAATTAAACCTAAGCAGCATACTTCATCTATGAAGGAAAGCATTCTGCCCCTTTTGTGACCCTCCCTCTCCTGAGAGGGGTAAGCAAGGCAAATACTGACAATAATTTGGGCAAAGGTGAAGCTGTTCTGCAGTAAACATGCTTCTCTATGCTTTGCTGCTGCCTGAAGTCTAACAATAAATAAAAATACCTTGAAGAATTCATGACCCAAAGAGAAAGTAATAGTTCAAAGGAATCACCGTGACAGCAGGTAGCAGGAGGTTTACCAAGATTAAAATTCCACGTCAGATCAACCAGAAATAAACACTTCCCTATTACCTCCAGCAACTTGCCAGGAGGACCAGATGAAGCCCAGGAACAGCTTCTACAGTGACCAGCTGGGTGTGGGCAAGTGACTATGGGTGTGCAATAGAGTCAGCAAGAACCTTGCAAGATTACTCTAGATACAAATAAAATCAACACAAGAAAATCTCCCTACAGGTAACATCCTTTCTATTATATTTATGTTTTTGAAACAACAAAAATATTATCCCAGATATACTGTAGGAGTCTTTCAAACAAAGCATTGTATTCATTACCCTTTTCTCCCACTCATTGTTCAAAGAATCAGCGCTTTGCTCACACATCTTCTTTAACTCCACAATCTGCTTTTCCTTTGCTTCTCTGATGACTTGTGACTCACGAACAAGGGTCTGAACTGTCAAAAAAGGGAAAATAAACAACCATTCAAGAGATACCTTTGGGACTTTTCACTGTTGGCAACAGATGCAATCAGATTAGAACAGTTTTCCAATTGACCTGGCTTTCTAATGTTTTTCTGCTGTTAAAAAAAACACTTAATGCATGTGCTTTACAACTTAGCACTTAAATTCTATGTCACTAAAATAGTACAAGGTGTTCTCTATTATATTTAGAAAATATTTCATACTGAGGTTTTCCTTACCCTAGCGGTAAACAAACATCAATAAAATTCCTTGAAACCTCAAGAAAATTGGGATTTTTAAGCTGATTTCATATGCATCCAGAAAATATTTTCATGCAGGTTGAATGACAAAGATATACAAAAAAGTTAATTCCCCCAAACCTCCCCCAACAGAAGCACTGGATTCCTTGCAGGACACTTTAACTTAGCAAGGAGCAGGAAACAATATACATGGAACTTTCTTTCTGTACCTAGGCCACCAGGTTTTTGCATTATTTTACATGGTTCCATCTAGAGTATAAATACACTCCAAGGAATTCTAGAAGAAATTAATACTCAAAAACTGCTGACAAGCCACACTCAAATGGGCCAAGTTTTATACGTATGACATACTCAAGACTACTGCTCATGTTTGAAACCTCTTGCCACAATAGTACTAAATAAATAATACATTGTGGTTTGATTAAAATGTACTGAATGTATAAATAAATGAACCTTGAACCAGAGATCCCAGAGGTTTTGAATAAGTGGCCAAAATATTTCAATATCAAAAAAAAATTTTTGGTGACGCTCATGGAAGCGTGTAGGCATTAACCATAAGCACACACTGCCTCTTGGAAAATTTGCTTTGGCAACTATACAACCAGCAAAGACAACCAAGCAAGCCTCTAAAATCTAAAGGAAAAATACAGGAAAGAACTGCAAACAAGGAGGAAAAGTATGCTTGCACCTAGAAGGAACACGCAGGCTCATGACCACAAGGTTGTAGTACGATATCACCATGTAGAAAAAAACAAACAAAAAACCCAACACAACAACCAACAACTGTGAAGATAAAAGTCACCTTTTTTCTCCAGTTTCCTAATCGTCTCCTCAGCTTCATTTTGTTTGGTTTTGTAGAGGGACTTCAATACCTCTATTTCATCATTCTTTCTATCCAAAATCTGTAGCAAAGATTCACAATACTTTAACAAACTTTCAAAAAACACAAAGCTACAACCAGTGCACACTGATAACTGTCAACGGAGCTGCCTTCAAGATATCCTTAGATCTTGCAGGCTAAGAAATGAAATATAAATAATTTTCATAGCTAAGACTGCCAAGTCATAAACAAAGGATTGATTTAGATGAAAGCAGGCACTAGGGTAGATTAAAAAGGCTTTTCATGTTTTTTGGGGGGATCTTTTTGTTTTCTTTTAAGCTTGGGCAAATTCAATGTTGCATTTACAAGACAGAAAATTTAAGCTAGTGCCCTAGAAGAGTCTGGAAGTTTCACAGTTCTACAACTGCAAATAGAAAGGATTTATTTCCCTTTTCATATTTATACTGCCTAGGTATACTTAAAAGCACCTCAATATTTCTTAAACCTGATGAGAATTTAAATCATTAGTGAGCTTCATTACACTTTCTTTGACTTCACTGGTACTATTATTCGTAATAGACCCAGTCCTTGAGGTGTAACTACATTTACATTTCCGTACACGTTGATTTTGGAAAAAATGGCTTGAGTATTCGCGTACTTTGAGATAGTATATTAATTTAAATTTCAAGTTTAAAATAAACAATCAACTCAGATCTTATAGCAGTGCCCCAAATCTCTCATCAAACAGATGCTTTTATCTTAAAACAATATTACTCCATTTGCATTAAATGTGTTTTTTTTTTTGTCTTTAAAGATTGATATGACGGTATTTAGCCTTTTCTAAAACATCCAACACTATTAAACGACTTCAGAAGCATGAATTCTAAGATCAGTTAGAAAAGGATGACAACTCAAGGGATGAGAAAGCATTTAAACTATTTCTTATTCCACAAAGCTGTTTCCTTTAGCCTCCCATCTTTGCTAACTGGTTATGCTTGCAGACTTTGAGAACAGATGAGCCAAAAATGCACCTGACCAAATATTAACATCCTTTCAGGAGGCTTTGATGTGTCATAGCGTTGTGTCAACTGACTTCCTTCAAGTCTGTGACTCAGTCTTAAGAAACAAAACTGAGATACTCAGTAATGCCAAGCATACGGTAGGATAAGTCATTGCGATCCCGATCCTGAGCACTGAGCTCCCATTACACTCCTGGAATCACAGCGCTTCAGAAGGTACTTAGTACCTCACAGGATTTGACCCCACACATTCAAAACACGGCATTAAATGTAACAGAAAGGTCTTTGACAGTCTTTTTGTAATCTTCCCCAAAGTGGTGTTATGCAATACAATAAAGGCAAACCCAACTTATCCCAAAGGAAGTGTGTCTGGTGTCATTTTACTGCTGTGAAGGGTTAAAAGCAACGCACAGCTTTAACAATGCAATAGCATAAAAAAACTGTTTATAAACCAGCCTATGCTTTAAGATGGTGTCAAACCAGAGACTATTGTTGTATTAGTAGGACAATATGCATGTTTATCATATGTTCCTACTGCTATTTTTTGCATTGTCCATAACAATATAATTCTTCTCAATATTTTTGTGTTTAATTTCCTAAAATCCAAGTGTCTTCTCTTTAAAAGAAAAATCAGAAGTTTATGATTTCATCAGCATATAAATTGATAGAAACTGCTAGACTGGTAAAAATAGTTAAAAATGGGTTGTCTTGTTAAAACAAACAAACAGAAGTCACAAAAGTCACCTGGTATTTTCATCTGCTTTCTGCAAGCATTTTTCTTTTCCTAAATTCCTGCTATCATAGAATATTCTGCATTCTTATCAGCTTATGCAATCTGTTATCTACAATCTTACTTTAAAGGAACATTAATTGCAATTCTGAATAAGTACAATTGTGAAGAATTTATTATAGTCAGATTCTCTATTATTTTGTCCTATATATTGCCTCTGGAAAAAAATAGTTCTTACCTTTTGAACATCAGTATCATGCTTCTGCTGTAATTTAAGTTTTTCTTCATGAAATTTACCTTCCAATATTTTCATTTTCACATCCAGCTTTAAAAACAAAACAGAACCAATAAACAATTAAGTTAAGGAATAAATTTCACTGATGTCCTTTGCATAACCTTTATATTACTCATGTATGTCTTTGAAAAGGCAATGGGAAGTCACTAACAAATAACACCTATGAAAAAAAAAATAAAAAAATAAATATGAAAAGACCAAGAAACTGAATATTGATCTGATAAAGCTGCTACAAAAGTTTTCAACCTAAAATATTTATTTAGAAAATAAATTTGTAAGATGTTTTAGTTGACAATAAAAACAACTGCTACTGCCCAGAAAAGAGCTATCGTCTTTTATTTAAATAAACACTTAAGAATTAAACTTTTCATATTTGTGTTACTATAGCAAGCACAGTAAGCAAGCTTTTATTCTTTAGGCAGGTGTTACATTTACACAAAGAATGTCCTTTAGCACAGATGCATGTTTATTTTTGTTTTCTATTATTCAGAGATTTCACATTATAAACACATTTCCTTTTAAAGGTTTCTTATAAAGAGATTAAGATTACTGCTGAATTTGATTGCTAAAATACATTTCTTGCTTCCGCTTGTTTGTTCATTGTAGTGTACTTAACACCTCCCCCAACAACAGCATATTGCCATTTATTACTTATAGTCTCAGTTTGCATTTTAAAAGTAATTTTTACTTTTAAATGCGTACTTGCACTATGCCTTTAAAGCTTGTCTTCAGGACTCTGCAAATATGATAGAGGTTTTGTGCTTCTCAGAGTTCTTAAAAAAAGAAAAAAAAAGAAAAGCAACACCTCTATTCAGTTACATGCTATTCTACTTCTACCTTTAATTGTTTCTCCTATCCAGGCAGCAGAGCAGCCAGAAAAGCTTCCCCAGAACAACAGATCCAAGCAACCTCCCTCACTTTACAGAGGACAAACCACAACCATTGGAGCATGAGTACCAACATCTCACCAAAAGTTTTATTTAACCATTACAATGCCAACAGAAAAAAAAAAATTGCCTTCAGGATGTTCCAAGAGACCATGATGCTGAGGCCCACCTGGCCAGCTACGGGGCACAAGGCTCATGTCACCATGCAGCTCTCTCATGCTCAGTTTTGGTTAGCTCAGCTAAGAACCTCACTTCCAATCTTCCCAGCTGACAAACTCTGAAGGAACCAACAAGCATTATTCATTCTGCCCTTATTTTTACTTCTTTGACTTACCCAAAGCAGTCTTTCCAGCAAGAGTCTTTATCTAACATATAGAAGCAATAAATACACCACAGATGATGAATAGCTATTATATGATTACTTTGTTGTATGCATCTGTTCACTCTGACTTGCAGAAATGCCTTAAAAAAAAAAAAAACAAGCTACAAAACTTCAAATCATCATTCAACTAAAAAATGCAAAATGCAGTGCAATAAATACTGCAGGCCTCAACTGCTGAGCGCAGAAGAGCAGCACATGCTGTCCATTTCCAGACTCCACACCCACTGATAGCCAGAGTATGTGCCTGCTTACTACACCACGTAAAGAGGCTTCTTATCTGTCAAGACTGAAGAGGCACACAGTCTTATGCAAATTATCAAAAAATAAAAGTTGGATTGACAATTAATCCAAAGAAAAGGCAAAGCGTGCTTAGCTTTCAGACATCATCAAAAAACAAGCATCAGTAAAAATGCATGTTCTATTCATAAAATATATGCATATGTATATATGAAAAATATATGCATATATCCCTTCAACACAGTGACAATATAGAAGAAAATCTCACTACCAGGTGATAAACAAGCATTGATTTCAAAAAAAAAGAAAAAAAAAAGAGCACAGCAATCCACTTCCAGACAGACAGTTTGTGAACATACCATAAATAAATACGAAGGACTTGTAAAAACACAAATACTGGAAACTAAACATGACAGAACCTCCAATCTAGTTGAATTACATTAAAAGATTACAAATTACTGACATATGGCTATCACACTCATACACCTATTAAGTACACACACACATTACATTTAAAACTCATTAACGAAGTGAAAACATCTCTGCTGACGTAAATTAATCGTCGGCATTTTGCATCAGTTGAGCTCTGACCCATGCCTTTATTCTTTTATATGTTGAAGGAGCATAAAAATGAGACAAACTAAAAGTCGTCTTGTATTAAATATGGACATATATTTTAAAGTGATGGTGACTGCTCTCAGCAATTTGGCTGTCTTTCCACAGGTTAACAGCAATACTTGAAGTTGGCTCCTGTTTCTAGTCATTAATCTTCCACTTAACAACTTTCTTTCACTTGAATTAGTTCTTATCAATTTTACTTCATTTTCTAGTCCTTGCACTAGTTACGGGAGGATGGACCTCCCCCTTAAAAGCGCACAGATTTTGGGACTACTTTCCAAAAAAGGATTGACAGCTTTGTCTCAGGAGAGCTACTGGCAATCAAACAAAATGAATTGGAAAAACGTGTCCAAGATACAGAAGTCAACTCTTAACAAAGGCAAGCACTGCAGTAACAAAATGAACTACTTGTTCTTCTTTAATTAAAAAAATAAAAATAAAAATAAATAAATCCAAAAGACCAGCAACTCGTCAGTTCAGAGCTCAAAAAACAAAACAAAACAAAAAAAAAACACCTTCAAAAGCACTCTTATAAACTTACAATGAAATTCTGAAATTTCAGTACTCCAAACATTTTTTAGTCCTGTGTCTTCCACAACTTATATGGTATGTCCTGAATTGACCAAATTACATAAATATTAGGGAGACTGATTTTAAAAGTCTTTGAAAAATCAGTGGCTTGTGTGCACATCAAGCTTTCAGCTTAAGTTGAAACCTGTATTTGTAATGAGTATCCGATAAATAAAATAAAATAAAAATAAAATAATCTCCAGGAACAACACTTCCAAGTGCAATACTTCCAAGACACACACCTTCAGCATTTTTCATTGTAATCTCTGGAAATGTCAGTGTGAGTATTTACTGTAAAGATACAGATATATTGGTTTTAAAACCCTACATCTGTAATTTCTTCTATGGAAAATTTCCAGAAGAGCCAGAAAGCAAACTTTTTGGCCAACCCTTTGGAAGTTGGCCTTCCACAAATTCGCCACATATGTAAATTAAAAAAACAAATCGCATGATGCAAACACATTTTAAAAAGGGATCTCATTACGACTGGGCTTGAAGCAAATGGGCTCACTTCGCAATTGGGTGAAACTTCTCCCCTGCCACTTCAAAGTTTTAATCTTCGATTAAATACTAATGTAAATAAAGGAGTATCTTTGAAATTACAAGCATACTTAATTGAATCAATTGCATATCTGTAGTTACCCAAATGCCAAACCTCATTTGCTAAGTTGGTCTCAATTTCCTGTGGAACAGCACTTTATAACTTTTACGTGTTCCTCTTTTATAAACTGCCCTTTGCACTTCAGTGTTTTACTTTATTAAACATATATTGAGAACCAAACTGACTGACCGCAGTAACAAACTAACACCTTCACAAGTGTTAGACAAAACAGATAGAGACAGCTTAGAAAATCTGTCATTCACTTTGGTAGAAGCGACTAATTGCTCTGATGCTCATCAGTTTTAATAGCTTTTATTACTAGTTCAGAGGCAGCAGAACACATTAAGTTTACAACATGTTACCAGAGTCAAAAAAAAAAAAAAAAAAGTGTAGATATTGTGTAGATAGCTAGCTGTATCAGAGACGTTTCCAACTATGTATGAAATGCAGCCATTGCTGCAGCCTGAACATCATTCCTTTGGATTTCTGTCATTGTTTACTCTCCTTACAAAGAGTATGAGGCAATTAAACCCTAAGGCCATGTAAACATTACTGATGTCAAACATCTGTGCTGTCCCTGTTATTTAAAGCCATGGAGGGTGGTATCAACAGAACTGCTTTTATGTGCCTAGTCACACTTTCTTCCTAATTAACAAAAAACAACAAAAAACACTAAATCTAGCAAACAGTTACCTGAAAATGGATTTTCATCATATCACTGTCTTACTTGTTCATAACGCAGGTTAGTTGCCTTGAAAATTTAAATAACTGTCCAACTAAAACTGATAGAAACTAACCTGCAACAGTCATAAATCTTTGGAAAAATAAAGGTGATATCCCAGCTTTTCCTGACGACGGATGACAAGTATTCATCTGGTCACTATTTACAAGAATTTGTAGGAATATTGAAATATCTGATTTAAAAGTCAATCGCTAAGTAAACTAAGTATATTAATTTGAGGCTGTAGTTTGGAGAGAGCTTTGAACCACTGCTCACTTGTCTCATTATCGGGATCACCCTTAGGCCAGAGGGGCATCGCGAAGCTCTAACATCCACCAGAGAGGGGTTTTGGATATTTGACAAAACAGCACTTGTTTGCTTGCCAGATTTCTTCCAAGTCTATGAATATATGGGAGAGGGAGGAGGAGAGGAAAGGGGGAGGAGGATGTAAACAATAAATGAGAACTTCAAAGTAAGAGCTAACAGCGCAGAACAATGACTTGCATATCTTACAGCGTACGACAGAACTTATTTGTCTTGGTGTAATGCAGCTGCTTAAAGAAAGCAGTTCACAATGCAAAGCTTTGATATGTTCACGGAAGAGAAAGATTTCTTTAAAAAAACAACTGGGAACACAGCTAGAACTTTCTACTGAATCATGTTTACTTGATTTTAACATCCAAGGTTAAAAAAAAATATACAATTACCTATAATTCATATGGTGTTTTAATCTATATGGGCAGGCCATGGCAATAGACACCACACCTGAAAAACCACTCAAGATTATGCGTAAAATCAGAACTTCATACAAAAGCAATTTGGAATAATGCATCCCAGATTATAATTAATAAGGTGTTTTTTTCATTGTGTTATTTTTCTGTCTTGTATTGTACTCTCAAAAAAGAGAAGATCAACTTTGAGGTACATTAAACATTAAAATTAAATTAAAAATGTTAACATTTAGAGCAATTCAAGGGGCAGAACAACCTGAAAAGTGTCAAAAAAAATTACCGGAGAGGAAAAAAAAGGAAAGAAATTAATGTTATATTTATAGCAATTACTTTGAATAGAAATTTCTGCAGTGTGTGTGTATAAATATATATATATATACACACACACACACACATAATATATATATATACACACACATATATATATTCTCATATTGGAACTACTCTTCCATATTCAAAATAATTGTAAAAGTTGTGCCTCTTGTTTTTGTTGCAACCAGCTGTCTGTAACTAGCACACTTGTCACATGTTAAACATGAAAAATGATATTTAGGTATATACCAAGCACATCAGAAAAGATTTGTTTTCCTTGTAAGTGCTGATAGTATTCTAGGAGCATATTGCACAGGAAAGTTCCATGACTTTACACAAAGTCTAAAAGATGCGAAAGCAGAAAAACTATTTTTTGGAAGCATCAAGTCTCTCAAGCCTGTGTTGTTCAATTAAACTAGTTAGAGGAAGGATAACAAGCCAAGAAGCCTCAGACTTACAAGAAAAAAACAACTCAGATCTGACATGGATGAAATTGTAGGTAATTGTTCACCATAAAATCCCAGGAAGACCAAAACCAGGAGAACGTTTATGCTATGGCAATGTAAGGCTATAGACAGGGCCATCTGTAAACACCTTTACAAATAAATTAGCAAGGTATAAGGATGAAGATGAATGTTTTGTTGAGAAAAATGATACATCAGTGAGAAGTTTGTATTTCTCCCCAGGTTTAGATTTCAGGGAGTCTGACTTTGAGCAGCAGGAAGATGAAGCCTAGCCATCGTTGAGTCCCTCTTCCTGTGCTCCAGGTACAAAACCAGTGACTGCTCCATTTCCCTGAGCTTCACTTTGGTTCCCTTGATAAATGGGATTCTACACAATAAAAGAGGACTATTTTGAGTCCTTTTTACACATACATTTTCTTATAATCTGCAATGGAGCTTTTAAGTGTCAAGGCCCATTGTTTTTCACAGTTTCGGGTGCAGACATTTCCCAAAATGATCCTGTGAGGGCTAGACAGGATACTTTTGCAGCCTGTCTTTTCTTGATTTCCAGGGCACTAATGTATAAATTAAAGGAAGTCATAAATAATATTTTTCCTAGTAGAACATTACACACAATAAAAGCAGGTTTTCCAGATGGGATTCACATTAAGGTTGGGCTTTTTTTCCTGACGTTGCTGTGCTCATCTTCCCAGGGTAATATAGATATCTCCCTACTTCCCCCCAAAAATAAATGTGTAACTTCATTTTAAAACAGCAGATACATAATCACCCTTAAATAACAAACACTCCTTAATAAATAAATAAATAAATAAACATCTGCATTAAATACCATCAATATTTCCATCCAACATAATGCCTAACAAAAAAAAGTGTCTTGGAAAGTCTCTGTTGCAAAGAGCTTACAGTCTCAATAACCCAGACAGACTGAAAGAAAAGCAGCAGACAAGTGAAACATGCAAGCCAGAAGTTAGAATGTAAAAAGAGCCTTTAAATACATGGCATTCTGCCCAGATGCAGAGGTCCTTCCACAAGAGACTGTTTATGATATGGAATACATTATTTGACCTAACAAACATGTATACTTCCCTCCACATATCTAACCTTCTTTGTATTTGTACTCTTTAAAAACATGATAGCTACTACTTTCATTTACAATATTTTTACAGGGTACTGTTTGAAGAGAAACTAGATATTCACCTATGTAAAAAAATTAGTATGACGTTCCATTTTTATGGCCACTAAAAATGAAAGGCTTTGTCCTAAAATAAACCATACCAGCCCAGCTTTACCCTGTCAAGAAAAATGTCTGAGTTTTTTTTTTTTTTTTTTTTAATGACACTGAACATTTGATGTATACAGAAAAATAATTGAATGGATAATTGTTGGTATTTATATGTAAATGTCATTAATCTCTTTTAAAAGAGAACAATATAGTTTTTCATAGATTTCCAAGTTGAGGGTGGTGGGAATGGGGAGAAAAGCATACTGCCTTGTATCCCAACAACTGTTATAACTTGAATTAGTATTTTTACTCTAAAGGATTTTTTATATAGCTAATAAACATCGTGTACGTATTAGTACTACAGCACATCATATTATTTAACAGCTCTATTTGGAGTGGTAACCATCCCACTTCCATACATAACAAATGTGTCTACCACTTGTAATAGAGACTGACATCAGTAAGTACTAAAAAAAAGTTAAAACTATGTTTAGGAATTGTCAAAGCTTATATATGGTAACAAAGTATCAGATACAATTACATAAAAGAGAGCTCAGAAATGTAACAAACTATCTTCAATTGACAGCACTGAAAACTGAACCCTGCTGAGCCTTCTGAATGTGCCAAAATCATACCAATTTTAAAGGGAGTTAGTAAAAATTTGAGTATAACGAAGGTAGTAGATACTACTTGAAAAGTTCGTATAATTTAATTCTCCTTAGTGCTATGCCTGGCAAAATAAATCATTCTATATACACTCAAACAACAGAACTTTATTTTCCCACTGTTATTTCATATTTGTTTATATATTTCACCAGCTAGTGAATTTTGTGCTCACCTCAGCATCTCCTAAAGCAGTCATTAAAAGCACACTTCTGCCTTTATTTCACAATTGCAACATGTGGCAATGACAGTGTATGGTACCTACTTTTTGTACTCAATGCATTTTCTGCCATAAATACCAGGATCTATACGTGTAAAAATCCGACTTAAAAAGACAAAAATGAGACACTGAGGTAGAGATTAATCATGCAGCAAAAGATTAATTCCCAGCTGCTTGGCAACCATCTGGACATTTTACTGGTTAAAACGCTAGTTTGAATTGCTAACCTACCTCTTTGATCTTTCTCAATGTCTCCAGCACATATGTGCAATAATTAAAGACATAGTTCACAAACTATTGCAAAAAATAAATAAATATACATGTCCATATATATCCCCATGACCAGCCCAATTAGTATCAGGAATTATAAATCCCAAGTCAGTTTATGAAAACATGTCTCATCCTGATACACACTGTATGTCTCACACCAGTCTAGCAATAAAATAAGGTTTGGATTTTATTACACTACATTCTGAAGTGTTATCAAAGCAGACAGGATGCGATTTCCTCATACGGAAGACAATGGACAACTTGCACATGTTCTTGGGAATGGGACATTCAGTCAAGAACCATGTTAACAAGTCAAGATTGTTGCGTTTTTAAACTAATAGATCTGTGTTCTGAATGACAACTAGGGGGGTGAAAGTCAGTTTACAACTGAATTCTCAAGATAGATCAGACACTTCATTCAATATAGACTTCAGGTTAGTGCACAAAGAAGAAAATTCAAGTGAACCAGAGAATATTCAAAGTCATAATACTTACTGTTTGCAATATATTATATTGTAATATATATAAATTTTTAAAGGGAAATTAAAGTATTTTCAGAACCAAGCTGTCATACAAAAAAGTTACGGAAAAGTAAAAAATCAAGAAGGAATAATTATGTCTTTTCTGCCTTTTTGGATTTTTTTTTTTTGCCTCTTCTTATGAACCACATTTAAAAAAACAGAACTCAGCATACATTCTGGTGGATGGCCTTGTTAAAATGCAAGAATTAAAAATTTTAACTTTTACCAGGTCAAAAACAGCAGGAAGTTTAACAACAGAAGTATGACTTGAACAGTTTTGGATGAATGGGGAGACAAAAGAAGATGAACAGTAAATTAGAGTAAGTAGGAATAAAGAACAGGGATCAGATTATTGCAACACAAGAAGCTCCAAACTGACCATGGAACTGCATGAAGCCGCAGTTACTGTAAATTTCAAGTTTTAGGCCCACCTAAGTACCTTTGCAACTGAAACTGAAACATATTTAGAAAGTCAAGAACATTCTCTCTCCTGCTATTACTAGTAAATACCTCTGAGCTTAAAGTATAAGCAGGGTCACCAGCCGCAGGACATGCCTAAATAGGCTCCTTCAGCCTATAAGCTCCTTCAGCCTTCTCAGCTCCACATCTAGACATATTTATATCCATCCACTGTGTACATTTAAACTCTAGGAAGACATATGTACACATGAGGACACATCCGCTTTTGTTTCATTATAATGTACAAGAGAGCAATACTGATAGATTTTATTACCATTCTCAGAAAATATGGACAAAATATCTCTTTTCAATGAGGAAAAAAATATCAAATCAGTGATTTAGCTCAAAACACAATAATGTTAAATTGGTATAAGCTTAATTACAAGCATCTTTCTTTAAGAATACTGTCTCCATATAAGTTTGTTTATTGCTTCTAATTAACCTAGCATGCATTAAATGTCTTATTCATGGAAGTTCAACAACTTACTTTCCTCTCTGCCTTCTTTCCACTGCATCCTACATACATTCCCTTTTGGTGAACATCTAGACCACAGCCCTTGAGCAATTCTCTCCACATCAAGCTATAATTTCCTGCTGGTTAAGCGAGAAGCAAAGAATACCTGCTTTCAACACCTTAAATTCAGGTCATTTTTAGCCAGACCAACACTTAACTATAACATCGTCACTGCAGCATGCTGGTTTTATCTTAACGTAAATAAATGACTAGATCCCAACACTTTCAGTGCAAAGCTATATTCATGGCTCGATGATCTTTACAAACAAAACTCATATTGCAGGGCTATTCACAAAAAAGAATAGAAACAAATCAAGGTTATAAAGACAGAAGTTCTAAATCTATAGTTTAAACATTTTTGAAAACAAACAAAAAAGACTCTCTCCTTTTTCATCTTTCATCCAGTCTCAATCCATTAAAGTGAGTTCAGGGGGAAAAAAAAGACCTTTTCCCCCCCATTCTCTATACTTTAAGGTATCTTTCAATACTCATATCATCTCTCCTTTTCTCTGGGCTCCTACTTTCTCCATCAGTCCTCATTTCACATGACAAATGGGTGGAAATTATCCTGCAAGTATTCCATATTCTCTTGAAAATTCAACCACTGCCTTCCCTCCTTCCTTCAGTTGGGCTACAACATCTACTCAGCTGACTGTAGAAAAGACAACCATTTCTGCCAGATTGCTTCAAGATACAGAAGACTGGAAAAGCATAAGCACTGCAATGCTCAGTCTTTTATCACTGGATTTCGAAAAATCAAAACAGCAAAGTGATAAAGTGATAAAGTCAACAAAAGCACTGAAAACACTCAGTGTTTTCAGTTATCCCAGACAGATTGCACAAAGTACTAACGTTGTTTACAACCTTCAATTTAAAAAGAATAATACGAGAAGACTCTTGCCTCAGATTCATTTAGACATCATTTGTAGAGTCTAGTCTGCTCTGTGGAGTATTGGGTAGCACTCGGCATGACCAAGGGTGAAGTTCAAAGGGAGGCCTTTTCCTATTTATCAAGATAAGCCGCTCATACAATCTGTTCTGTTTTGCTGTACTGCTGAAAACTGATATACTCCTGTTTTGTTGCATCTTCCTTGTTTGAACCCAGGATTTTTTGGTAATGACAGTTTCCCAAATGGATTAAACCATGTCAGAAGTATTTGGGGAAAATATGACTAAAAACCACTGCCTGATGATATTCACATTTTCATAAATCTGTGATGTGGTTATCATTGAAAATGGCCATGTGTTTAGCATTACAGAGTCAAAACAGGTGCAGGAATGGTTTATGAACAAAGGTCTAAAGGTTAAAAGCAAAAAACCACAGTTATCCTATTTTATGTTCTACTACAAAGAGGTTGAAAACAATTAAAGGTTTACAAAAGCTCTTGTACAGCACTCCTTCTGTTAATACATTTACATTCTATAAATGAAAAGACTTTATTCTTAATTGAGCTTCACAAACAAAATAAGATGAAAACATTTAAGTTTTCTACTTAACAGCGCACACATGGGATTGTGAAATTTTCTATAGCCTTTCCAGTTTAAACTACCCCACTGTAGAGTAACATTAGGAAAAAGTACTGGATTTTTACTGCGTGGTTTAGAGGATTTTTTCACAGAACTAGAAACCCATTCACCGAGTACTTTATGTTGCTTCTTGGCATGCATTTTAATTTGTTTAATTTAAAAATACTATTTAAATGACAACATCATACTTACAATTTATTATTTAGTCTATTTTCACATCTTATGAAACCTTGCCTTGTCTCACCCTGAGGCAATGGTGGTTTGAAGACAGTCAATACAAAAGAACAGTGAGTGTTAGAACAGTACAGAGAAAGTGAAATATATGTGTCATGCAACTGGTGGATGTCTGCTTGTTTACGCGTCACATTAGACTTCCAGCCATCAACATAAAGCAGACTTTCATATTCATTGTTAATAAAATAATGCAAGTATCTGCAAACCAAATTTAGCCTCCCTTGTGTCTCAGTTAAAGATGCTTCTGAATTGTCCTTGAAATTAACGTTAGGACCCTTGTAATTCTTAAATGTTCTTACAAAATACCACGTAAGGGAGGGATGATTTCATGGTTTGCAGACGATGTCCCTTCCTTTCCAGCTCATGCATATTTGCAGTCCTATGTAGATTTAAGTACTTTTGGATAGCTTGTTCCCTGCACGCACATGATTTACTTTTCCAATAGCAAATGACTAAAACCAGAAAATTGAAGCATTTGAAAAGAGAAAGAACGTGAACTGTTGTTTGGGTTTGGTTTTCCTCCTAATATATGTTGAATTTGCTTTACTGAAGTCTGGTTCACCGTCTTTCCAAAAAAAATATGTAATGCCTATGTGATTTCAGAAGAACCCATGTGCTGAATATAGCATGTTCAAGTTCCATCTCATGACTGATATACTAAATGAAATTGGTTTATGGCAAAAACCATAGGAATACAACTTATCAGGCCTTGAACTATGAAAACAGAAAAAAAATGATCACAAAACTATTTTTTTAATCTTAAAAGTTGAAAGTAAATAACATATGAGAGAATTAGATAGGCATGTTTTGATGCTGATCTTGCCAAATAACGTTCAAAAGAAATCGCAAAATGAGTAAAGGAGGACTGGAGCTAGATGAGGCAAACATAGAAAATATGTAGGCTTTAATAAAAACAAGTTTTATATGTGCAGATTCTTAGAGGTATATAAGAAAGTAAATACGCTAAATCCTTGTTAAGTTAAAGGTTCCATTGCTTCTGTTAAAAGCTAAGTTTAAAAAATTCCTAGATTTCACTTTTCCACACACAAAAAGTCCTTCGAAAGAATAGTCCATGTGCTCAGAAGGTCTCTTTTATTCCATTAATAATTGGGAAATACATTAAGGATTTAATGAAAAGCCTTGTCACTTCAGGGAAAAAAAATTCTTATATGAGATTTTCTGGTAGAACAAACTGCTTTGTGAATACTGAAATTGAGAAGAAAATACCCTAAATAGCTAATTTAGCTGTAATTCTCTTTTTTTTTTTCCCAGAAAAAAAAGCATCTTACCTCTTTCTCATGCATTTGAAACAGTGCCTGTTCATCACGAGAACTGCTACTTTTTCCTAGGCCAATTTTGGATGTTGTCTATTGAATGAGAAAAAGCAGATTCTAAATTCAGAGTAACAGCTCCAAGTAAAAATCACTCCTAAACAGAAAAAAAATACTAAGCATGTTTGCCTGTTCTTACAAAATATGAAGGGAATATAAATGTAGATACTTACCAAAGACACTGGCATTGGTTTTTCCCGCAAATATCTTGGATTTTCTAGCTGAAAAACAAAGTTACAGAATAAGCAATCACATCAGCATTGCCTTCATATTTCTTAAAAAGACTAAAAAACAAGATTGTCTCTTTTATTATCTCTTGAAAAGATTCAAAAATGTTTGCAATAAAACTTTGAGTGCATAGTTTGAAAGATAATCTGTTTTAGCAAGCCTATACTTAACTCAGACACGGTATTGCTCAATAGAAAACCAACAAAATATTTAAGCATGCCCTTGGATGAATCTACCAGTTGAAGAACTTTTTTTCCCACTAGAAAGTTTGCAAATCTATTTGCACACTTAGTATGCAAATCAGAAACACGGTAATGTTTCTGCTGTTTCTAGATTCAAAAGGTAACATGACTCTAACCTAGAAGTTAAAAAAGTTAGTTTCCCCGTGCATAATTCTTTCTCCTTTCAGAACATTTCAACACATTTTAAGAAAAGGATCAGAATTTAAATGTCCAATACCACACTAATATTTTTTTTTATGAGTTAGAGAAATAGACAATCTTCATGAAAGACTATTTTGTGGATATAATCTTGACAGCAAGTTTTAAAATTTTAGTTTCTTCATGCAAACGCATTTCAAATTGCGCTTACAGAGAAAATATCTGAAAATTGCATGAACTTCAAAATAAGAAAAACCTGGCTGACAGAAGTTACTTCAAAACAACTCAAAATTGCAAGTTTCAAAATAATTTCAAAAATTTTAATTGAAGTTCTGAGATCTTGAGTGATTTATCCGAATTTTGAAACATACCAATGACTTTGACATCGCTTAGATAACAGTCTACTAAACAGTTTGGGAGGATTTGCTGCGCTGATTTCTTTGGTAAGCCAGCTGCAGTTTGGGTGAAAATTACATTTAAAAATTCAACTTTTCCAAACTCATGTGGTTGTAAAAATTCAATCTAAGCGTGTTTTAAAAGAATTAAGTAGCTACATATGTAGTTTATACCAAAAAAAAGCCAAACACTTTATTCAATAAATTTTCATTTAAATTAGTGTAAAGTTATAGAAAATTTACTGATTACAATGATTTTAATCTAGCATTTTTGAAAGTTAGGAGTGTATTGAAACTGTATCCACATATGTAAGTCATAGAGACAAAACATAAGGAAATAATTCATTAACAGTACTGTATAATTAAAGCAGCTCTTTCAATCACTGTTTTTAAGAACTGAATACAAACCATTGTTCACAACCCACTTCCTCTATCTTTTTAATTTTCTCAGATGATAGGACTCAAACATCACATCACAGAGAATGCGTAATACCCAGGAATAGCTTTCAAGGGTATAATCTTGTAAAATGTGGCAGCGAGATTTGGAATGTGTTTGCGATACGTATCTTACAACATTTAGCCTTTTTTTTTCTAAAAAAATTAAAATGATCTATGAGGCATGGCAAATATCAAGCGCTTGCACTTTCTCCAGTACTATTAAATACATTTGTGAGTTGAATTTACCAGTGAAAAAGAGGCTTAATCCCTCTGAAATTTCAATTTGATACAGTATTATTCATTTCCTGTCCTAAAATATAATGTACAATTTCTATATGCTGTTAAAGAGTCGTCATATTTCACCCAGAAGTACTTGAACATATTAGCATGTTATCATAGATGTTTACCTATATCATCAGAAATATTCATTAATATTGTTCATTGAAACTGAAAGTTTAACGTGTTTTTCTTTACTGTCAGAGTTTACTGAAACAGATACATTAGGTCTTCTTTCATATAAAGCTTTTTCTTTCTTTTTTTAATATACCACTATGACTGGCATGGCAAAAAACATGGGTAGACAGTAGTGAATAAAGGAATCTCCTGCATGCACTTACTAAAAAAAATTGTTAGAAGAGATTAGTGAGGAGAGAAATAGAGGGTGAGAAATAGAGGAGTAAGAACATCATGAAGTGCAAGTCCACAGAACGTATATAATAATAGAAAAAAATCAAGGGTGAGATGGAAACGCAAAGGCGAAAAACCTGTAATACAGAAACTTTAGGATTTTCTTTAGCCTACACATTTGTACCTGCAATGCTATTTCATATCTGACATTCTCCAACTGCAGTAGTATTATGCTCTTCCTTGTAACTCACTTGGTTTCCAGCTCATATTGCATCTGCCCTGCAAGCCAAACCATTGTCTACAGACACCCAGCATTGAAGAAGGCTTGCCAAAAGCTCAAGGTTAGCTCCCTGACCTTGCTCCCCGGAAAACCGGGCAGCAGATAATCCCAAACACCGAAAGCCTTCATCATTACCAGGTGGACTTCTGAGAAGGCTAAGGCTGCAGAACTGAATTTCAAAGGCATAGATATTTTCCAAAAGTCCTCTATTGGAGGGAAAAAAAAAAAAAAAAGGTCACCCTTTACTTTCACTTTTTCAAAAGCTAGAAATTATTGTAAATATTTATGATTAATTCAAATACTTTATCTGACCATGAAATAACGCTGTTTACAGTCTAAATAGCTAAGGTATATCTTACTTGTTTATAAGAAAGAAGGAAAATGTGTCTCTAATACTTTGTACGGCCTAAGTCTTGCATTTTTTGATTTTGTAACAGCAGCCATATGTGCTTTGAAGTTTAATGTTCCCACTTTGTTACTTGTTGTGGATTATATCCACTTAAACTGATCTGTAAACATTTAATGTCTCAACATTCATTCTTTTCATGCTGGTCTTCTGCAAAACTTCTTGTTCTCAAAATTATACCACATTAAAGAGGGAATATCACAATAAAAAATGCCCAAAAAAGAAAAAAAGCTTGTATTTATGAGAAACATGCAAATTTAAAAATAATAAGCAAAAGGTCAAAGACAAACCAAAATACATATGTATGAAACTGAAGGGCTGCCATGAGAAGAACAGTAAATCATATCATGCTTTTTTAAGAGTATGAACCAAATAAATGTCATCATGAAAGACATCTTTATTTGAACTAGAATTGAACTCTAATTTGTAAATACCACTTCTTAATAAAAAATGACATTTTGAATCTCTTTGTAGAAAATATTTTTGTTTCTCCTGTTCTATTGGGCAGTTAGACAACAAATCATTTTTCAATTTGTGAGGACTGCCATGATCACCCTCCAGTACTCAAGCCTTCACAAACCAGTAAATCCTGGTGTTGGGAGGGCTATAGATAATCAGATTCCCATTAAGAGGGGAGAAAAAAAAATCTACTTTATGAAAACATATGCTCTTAATTCGTGAAAATAAGGCAGAAATCCAGCATAAAAACAGATTCCAAAACTGAATTTGAGATAAGTTAACCATAATTTTTAACTTCAATATTCTCAATTGCCATTTATTTTAACAACAGATAGCAGATAAAACTATGTATTTTTAAAGTATACTATTTTAAAGCAATGAAAGCCATGAGCGAAACATTCATTGGAAAAGTAAATTGAGCTAAAATGGTTCCACATAATAGCAACGACAGTGCAGAAAAAGCCTAAGTTTGAGCACTAAGCACTTCCACAAAACTCATCCTCAGACTGTCAACTACATTTTACCCTTGGGACTGAAAACAGCATCCAGGCTTTCTACCAGTCACAGTCCAGAAACGTATACCAGAGCTTCTGCTCTTTTGACACAGTAAATATCACAACAAGGACTATGGTAATGTTATGCTTTCATTCTTCCCCTTCCGAAGTCACATTTTGTTCTTCAGAAGATGTTTATCAAGGTCTATTTGTCTTCAATAATACACAATTGTATCTTATTACTGTTCAGCAATGGAGTCAGAAGGTATGTTGTATATATTAAGATGCAGGAAAAAAACATTTAGATCAGCAGGCTTGTTGTACATTCCCCCTCTAAGCTCCTTCAAAGACAAAATGTGATTGTTTTCAAAACAAGGATGGAAAAACACACGTGAAAGAGTTAAGAACACTTCAGATTTTGAAATGGTAAACAACTAAACTGAACCTTGCCCTAAGTTCTTACTTTAATCTAGCAAACCCAGCCAGCCAGCATGTTCCCTACAGAAATAACTGCTGAGTAGCTTCAGGAAATTTGAGTAAGGACATTCTTATCTAACATCATAATTTGTAGGGAAGTTCACTTTAATGCTGCTTCTGCAGTCTTAGTGGAAGGACATTAAAGCGCATAAAGATTGTTTGTCAGCATGGAAGTTGAATTTATTTTTTGAAGTCACAACACCACTTGGAGTTCACTGTGGGAAAGTTTTTACAGTGTTGCTGCCCTCCAACACCACAACATATACAGTAGGTATGTTTATAGTAAGCAGACAGACTAAGAAACCAAACAAAAGATAATCAAATGGTTTGTACAAAAATGGTTGAGCTTAACTAGACTGGAAAGACACGGGCAGATGTGAACTAAGTACACAAACCAGGCATATCATACACTGCTGCTGTAGCCACCCAAGAACTCTGTGTTTGCATCTACTTTAACCCTGTGTTATATATAATTTCTCGAAACAGGAGAACATATTTCAAGCCACTGACCATAGAACTTCTTCGGCTTCAGTCCTGTTAAACCTTTATTATGCAATAACGTTTGCCATGATTAATCTTTCTGTACAAGACCTGAGCATCCAAATTCTTTGGACTGAAGATTGTACATCGCTTCTGGTAAAAGGATTTTACCAGATTTTCGCTTCTGGCCGAATTTCAATAACGAAAAATGATGTTCTCCCTGATTAAAAACCCCTTTGCTGTTTCCCCAGGGTACAATCTCTTTGTATGCTTTCCACCTAAGATGAAGCACTGAATTTCCTGGGACGTTTAAAAGACTGGCTTTGTCACACCTGAAATTGACTACAATGACAAATGAAACCATACCAGAAGCATTGTGAAAAAACCTAAGTAGGTTGGGTAAGAATATACAGGGGTCTAATTCATTGTTATTCTGCTACATAACTTACATTTTATATCCAAAAATTGTTTGTGTACAACCTACAAGTTTAGCGAATGCTAGAGGAAAACAGAAAGCAGGTTTCTAAGGAAATAATTCTCTTATTCAGCAAGCTTATTTTCCTGACACTACATATATTTTATGATATTTAGTTACTTCTCAAGAAATAACTAAAGGGAAGGTGAGGATGTCCCATTTATGAAGTACACTATATTTGCAACAGTATGCAGAAATTTATTGGCAGTTGTTAATAAAATATGATAGTTGAGGAGTTTTTAAATATATTCTAACATAGCTAAAGAATAACAAAGTAAGTTCAAAATAACAGCATGGCCAAAGATTACTTGAATTTGTCTAAACTTCTGGCTCTGACACTTTTCCTTTCAAACAACAAAACTATTTTTTCTTTTCTACATTGCAAATGCAACTTCAAGGCATGAACGCTTCATAGTCCCACATCGGTTTAGATAAGAGTCAATAAGGCTAAGAAAAACACATTTTATAATGTATTTAAAATTAGCTAGTTTTAGTATTCATTATGTGAAAAGCAAATTTAATCACAATCAAAACTCAACTTTTTTAAAAAACATTTAACCAAGAATGCCTAGAATACAAAGAACTTGAACAATAAAACATTTGATAGAGATAATCAGAAAATGCTGCAAGGCAAACAAAAAAAAAAAATCTTATTACTCGTAAGAAGCAACAATATTAGCAAAGTGATGCAAGTTTTACTTTTCATGTAGGAAGTTATTACTGTTAACAACAAATATCTGAACTCTTCATAATACAGTCTGCTAAGCCTTGGCCTCTCTGCTTAGTAGAGAAAGCACAGAATTTACCAAAACTTTTCACGCTATTTTTAATTAAAATTTAAAATATCTGAGCTACTGATGTAGGCATATCATAAAAGTAAAAACACATTAGAACCACAAGCAGCAACTATAGTGCAATGTTAAATTCAGTACGTGACCTTAGAAATACATGACCTACATCAGGATTTCATGTTCCCCATAATAAAACTCATTATATTCCTAAATGTAACCACACTTCTGTTCCTCCATGTTTTTAAATTACTCTAATTTCTCCATCAAGTTTTTTTTGGAAACACCTCTGACTCCTACTCAAGGAATTTTTGAGCTTTCCTATTTTCTCCATCAGGAACAGCCCACTGCCTGGACTAAGATTCTAGTTATTAAAAGGGAAGAAAAGAGATTAACGCACTGAAAAGCCTCTTGAACCTTGCCAATGGGAGGCAAAGCCTAAGCCATCAATACAACTCAACATTTTTGGTTAAAAATTTTATATTTCTATATTTAAAAAAAAATAAAAACAAAAAAATAACACACAGAAAGCCAAGCTCTTATTTATACTAACTTAAATTCAAAGTAATGCTTTCAAGTTTGCTAGAGACAGTCTTTGTTTCTACCAGAGTATGGCATCTGGTTTTGACCATCAGGTATTATTTTCATTGACTTATCAGTAAATATATTTAAATTATTTCTGCGAAATAAGACATTTGAACGTTTTTTTCCTGTTCATACTACATATATTCATTATTAGCCTTTTCGAGCTTTATAATTTCATTTCTGGAAGACTGACTCCTACACAAAATTTTGATGACTAAATTCAGTGATGAAAACTCTTTAGTAATATAGCCGAAATTTCAAGCTAATAAGTAAGTAATGCACTTCTTATTTTACCCCGAGATTCCAACTATTGAGACGTGCTTCGAGGTCACTGTCATCCAAAGCAGTGGTTTTTTTATGATGGTCCTGGAACACAAAAAGTCAAACGAAATATCAGAAGAGCTGAGAGAGGCATAGTGCAAATAAAAGCTTTTCATTAAATTTGGCAATGCCTACTCTGCTCTTCCTAACTGTGTCATGGTACTTGTCACAGCTTTAATCTAAATAGCTGTTACCAGTAGCATACTGTGCTAGAAAGGAGTTCAGAGGAGGATGAATCACCCTCCCGCCTCACTTTAATACAGCTCTTTATTTTACTTACTAATTCCAAAGCAATGGCCTCCTCTACACAGGGTGTGTTCACAAAAATAAATAAGACAAAACTCCATTCTTCAGGGAACACACTCTAGAAATGAGCCATGCTTAACTGTCTTTGGCAGCTGATGGGAGAGCCATACAAGCTTCCAGTTTGACCTACTTGCCGTTCACTTCCTCCAGAGTTCTTAGTTGTGCCCAGTAAAGAAAAGTAAGAACAGTCTATATGAATTGCTAACAAGTCAATAGCCCACTCCCAGCTGCAATTGTTCTAAGCTGTTCCTCTGATACAATCAAGAAATAAACGTGGACAGATCTAGAATATACATACATCAAATAAAATATTTCATGGAGGTGTGGGACCTATAATTGATGCACTGACTATGATGAAGAAACTAGAAGAGATGGACTTCTCTGAGGTAATGAATACTGGATTTTAAAAGGCTACAAAACACATTTATAAAACAGAACAGCAACATCATATGTTTTAATAGCTTTAATTTTTCAGGAGTAATTTTTAGTTTTAAATGCTTGCTGTCATACAATACCATTAAATAGTTTGGACTAGAAGAGTTTTACTTGAAGTCTGACTGCTGTCTTTCAATCAGTTATAATGCTAGTTGTTGAGAGTTTGATAAAACAAGCTGTCCAAAGTTCACTCAAAGGTCAGCTATCATTAAAGAGAACCAAATCCATCTATGCAGATTTTTTTTTAAATCTATTACTGCAAATACAAGATGATATCAATACAACCAATTTGCAAATCCTGTGGATAACAGCACATCTAACACGAAACACATTATACTAAACACAGCTCAACCTTTACGATGAATTGAGAGTATCCTATCAGAATTTTTTTCCTGTGCACAGAGGACAGATTCTGATGACCTTTAGTCTATGTCACTTCTTCCTAAATATCTCCATCTGTACACAGGGATCATGACTCATGCAATTGGAAATAACAGCTTTACAGGAATATATAAAAAGAACTCATTGAAACTACAGCAGGTTTTATTACGAGGAGAAGCATCTTACAGACAGCGATGCAGCTAGGTTATCTTCATCTGTCCGGTGAGGAGGGCTTGTAGACTGTGATCTTAATGTTGGCTTTCCATTGAACGTGAATCTCTCCCTGTTGTTATAACAAGAGTAAGCAGAAAGAAAATAATTTTTAATACTTGTGGCACACAACAGAGCTTACCCTTAATAAGATCCTTTCTACAACAGTAGATGATTATCCAGATGTAAAGGTCAAAAATAGTATATACGTATATATGGTATATTAAGAGGTGGTTTTTGCACTTCTCAGTCACTACAGTACCCAACACCTCTCAACAGATTTTAGAATAAACCTAAGTTCACCAAGAGGGCTGATTTAGGAGAACATGTTGTTAAGACAAAATTCCTAAGCACATGAGACAGCATGGGATGCTGTCTGACAACTCAGAGAACAGAAAAGGAACGATGATGTTGGTTGTCTGCACCACAGGGGAGATTAGTCTGGGAACTACTAAAAATGAGGTTAGATCAAGGTATACCTTCATGTAACATACAAACCTGAAGACAAGGACAAGAACCACACAAACAGCTCAACAGAAAAGCAATGACTTGAAAGGCCAGGGTGAAGAGTAACATGTGAAAGAAACAAGTCGTATATACTACCATAGTTGCACCTCATTTCAGCTCTCTTTCAGGGACTATAGCGATATACACGGGAGGGACAGTGAGAAAAGCCCCGCAAGCAATACAGGATATAGTACAGAATAAACAAGTATTCTGTCCAGTACAGAAAAAAAGGAGACAAGGATGCTTTGAAAATGCTATTAATACAAAGCATTTGCACAAGAGGTCTCACGTAGCAGAAGATAACTGTCATTCATGAACCTGGACAAGAGATGCCTCCCAGTTACAGAACAATGAAAGAAGAGAACAGCAGCACAGAACAAAAACAACACAAGAACTGTAAAAGTTTGTTAAATAGGTTGATACAGCAAAGGATCCAAAACAGTAGCAGAACACCCTTCAGCATATACTTGGGTGTCAATTCCATATGTATTAAAGTAATTAAAGACTCCTGTTAAGTCAATCCACCTTCCTGTGACTAGCTACATAGTATTAAAATCAAGTCAGACCATTAAAATGCCTTTCATTCTTTCCATCCAGCAGAAAATTAGACTATAAGATATGCCAAAAGACACTGAGATGAATTAAGTGTTTATGAAGTGAAAGACAACCGTTGGATGTACAATATAAACTAGTCACTTCTAGGAAGACATACACAAACTTCTCATGAAGCACACCAGCCCAGCTTTCATCAGAACAGCAGGGAATTGTGAAATATAACAACTGGAAGCATATCTTCCCTTCTAGCAGCAGTAAATACGAGCAACATATATGGACGCAGAGTAACTATTACAAGCAGTAAAACAGATAAGTTTAGTTAGAAAAGAGGCAAAAAAGCTGAAAGGAAATATAGTAATACAATGACTCTCTCTAGCATTCTAAATCATACATATCTTACCAGAATTTAATTTTATGTGCTAGTAAGATGATTTTGTGTAAAGATTTGTTGTCTTTCACTGCAAGTCTGCACTTTTATCAAGGGACTTTTCCAAACTACATTCAGGTTATCAAGCAATTAACGTTTCATTCATTTAAAACCAGAAAGAAAAGAATTCATGCTCCGATCATTGAGAGATTAAGGACTATAGATAAATATCCAAACCAGACAACAAGCTACCTGTAATATTTTTAAACTGGAAAAAGGAATGAAGAAAATTAGATATAGTCTTAGTTCTGCACTTGCTAGTTTGAAAAGGAACTGAGAGGAAGTCACTTTCTCTCTATAAACAAGCTCTGCAAAGACCACTAAGGATGGACTGCAATTCTGCTCATTCCAAATGTATACCACCCATTCACTCCCTTTTGCTTTCTGCTATTGAGTCAGCCTCCAGAAAGCACACGATGTTATGTAAGATTATTTATTTTTCCTTCCACAGCAGGTGAGTGAAGAACGGTCAGGCCTGACGCTAGCTCTGTGACCTGCCTCAACAAAAACCGAACTAGCATGGGAGAAGGAAGCAATTTGCTGCTAATAAAAGAGATTAGTAAATAATTTCCTACTAGGAACAAAGTAAGGGAAACTCACTGGTTCTTCCCAGTATAGCACAGCCACACACTAACCTTTAACAATGTTTTTGAGGCATAATCTGTAACACTACAAACATACAGTAGAATTTTCCTACAGTCAGAAGGGGGTCAGATTTTTGTCCAAACCTAACCATACATTACTAAAACCTGTTCTCTCAAGTTTCAAATTAAACATGCAGCTTTCTAGCACCTTCTTGCTTGGTCTTAGACAAATCTGACTTGGAAGTGGAGCATACGTATTTTTTATTTAGCCAGATAAGCAGCTTCTTATGTAAAAAGGCAAAATCTTCACACATAGCATGTATACTGTAAGATAAAAATAACTGAACAAAGCTTCTCCATTTGTCTGCTTCCTTTAGAGGAGAAAATCTCAAATAAACAAACATGAAGAAGTTATTCATAAGCATTTCTCACTGGCATATCTGTTTTGCCTTGAGAAAATGTTTTAGCCCATCTGTAAGAATTAAGTCATGGTTGGAACATAAAATTTCCATCAAACTAAATATATCACACGCTTCTGGACGCAGCTTTCCTAATACATGTTCTGAAGTAGTGAGGCAAGTAAAACGTAACAAGATCCCCATCTGCTGGCTCCTTACAAACTGCAGATTCCAGAAGATTTTTTGTACTTAATCTCTTTACTTGCACTGATGGCACGTTTAAAACTAAAAATTCAAAGAAAAACACAATCTTAATATAGACGCTTGCAAATAAGTATTAAAGAAACTATCCCCATGAAACATAATATCTGAAACATTCACCTGCAGTATTTCTTCCCACATAACTCATGCATTTAACATAGTTTCTCACTGCCTTAAAGATTAATTCTTGTTAATCTACAGGGATATCAAAATTTGCAACTGCCAACACAAATTCACGTTTCCTTGTACACAGTTCCATTCTCAGCTTGAGTACACATCAGCAAAACCATGCCTATAGCGCTAGGTTTCACTTCCAGAACTCATTACTGCTGGCATGGTATAATGGGCAACATGGGTCTCCTGGAAACTTACCAGAGCCTTGGAAACCAACTGTTGATCACCAACATAGATATTGCTGTAGTCCCACAGGGCCAAAAAAAAAAAAAGTGAAATAAAGCTTCACTATCCTGCCCACATCTCAGGGAACTTTGCAAGACCTACCTAAATCCTGGGTTCAGACATGGAATGGGAAAAGGGGTCAGGCTTCCAATGTCCTACTATAATCCAGGAAGAGAAAAGAAAAAAAAAAAAAAAAAAAAAAAAAGGTAAAGAACACAAGGGAGGGAGTAGGCAGGCCTGCGCCTCAGCCTTCCTCAGAAGTGGACAAGCACAAGCTGGATACAGAGGGAGGAGTATGCTGTCTTACATCCTATTCAAATAACACCCCAGCTGACACTACAAGTAAGGAACTCAGAGCAATTAGATGCTCTTTATTTTTTTTTTTTTTTTATGCTGCAAACATGGCATGGTACAGGAATCAGTGCCAGAAGTTCTATTAAGAAGATTTATTAGAAGTAATAAATCTGTATCAGCACAACTCCACACTGTTAGGCCTGAATGATATTTCAGCATGGTCATATCAGAGCACTTGGGTATGAGCAAACAGAAGATCCCTTAGTATTAACGTTGTAGGACTTGGAAATAGGACTGATGCTCTTTAAATGACTGTTACCACTGCATAATTAATGGATACATAAGAGGAAAAGTTTTGAGATACTGAATATTAACATGACATAACTTGCAAGTGCCTGTCACCTGCAAAAATGACAGCTGAACTATTTGAAACTGCAAGACTCAGCACTGTGATAGAAGGAACGTGAAATGTGCACTATAAACATAATTAACTATGTTTTAAGGACAATTATAACACTTATGAAAAATATAACTGAACACATCAAAAAGCTTTAGACTTCTGAAACAAAACCTATGAGCATATTTCTAACGCAGTGAAACCAAACCAGAGGTTTCACACAGAATGAGAGCAAACACTTCCTCTTGTACAGAGCTTACTTAGGGTGTGAACATAATCCAGAGCTACCTATAACAGTGCTTTTTTCTGCAAGGATTTGAGAGTTTAAACATTAACTAAAACGTCAAAATAAGCAAACAAAAGGCAATTCCATTCATGACTGAAATGCAGCTATGTAAAAATGAACATAAAACTCGATCATTAGTACAAAGTAGCACTATATAAGAGAAACTGAAGGAAAGGAAATATTTAAGAATAGAATATAGATAAAGTTTACCAAAGATTCAAAGTAGGACAGAAAAAAAAAGCCTATGATTTTCCACAGTGTTCACTGACCAGCATGGCACATCTTTGATACTAGAGACATTTTTCTAAGCCAAAAGGAAACCAAGACTTAATAACCTGATACATGTTACCCCTTTACCTGCTTGCTTTGTAAATTGGATAGAAAACAAAGAAGCTCTATAACCAACTGACTGGAAATACAGACGCTGCTTAAGCTTGCTGCACTTGCAAACCTACAAAGAGGCTGTCCAATGGATTGCAAGAACAAGATACAGCTACAAATACTCAGGATTCTGATGTACAGCTTCAGATGAACAATACTTAAAATTTTGTGTTACCCTAATGACAAACATGCAAGATATAGGCAAAGAGAGTGCTAGTCGTCAACACTGCATGATGTAAATCAAAATATATTAAATCAAACTCAATGAGAGAATGAGAGATTGTACAGATAAGGACAAACTTATTGCTAACAATCCCACAGACAGCAGTTCTGAGTCTTTATCCTCAAGTTCTGAAAAGTACAGCTTCTGACCTGTAAACTAAGATTCAAAAGACTAATGAGAAAAATAAATTCTGCTATTTCCTAAAGAAGCCATCATGAAACACAGGACAAACAGGCCAAGAAGTTTTTATTAGAAGAATTATCACACTTGCTAGAAGATGTATCAAATACATTTTTCTTTTTATGCTTTTCTTTCTTTGTCACAGAACAACAAAACTTGCTGATCTTCAGGGATCCACTACTCAATTTCCTCCAACTTCTGACCGTGAACAACAGAACATTCTTTAAATCTACCATCTGTATGCTTATTCCTATTTTTATTCTCTCTATAGAAAAACTATTAAAAACTATTTTACATGAAGTTCCTTGCAGCATTATCATCTTAGAACATATTTTAAAAAAATATTATACGGTTGCTTTCCCCAAGTTCTTTGTCATTTGCATATTGTATGTTCCTTTTATTTTTAACTAAACGGAAACAGTGAGGATTGATCTACCTCAGCTTCATTAGTTAATACCACTCTTGTATGCTGGTGTACAGAAACTGGAAAGAGAAGACTGTGCAAGAACTCCAGGGGGACAATAACTGTTCTGATCTACTTCAAGAAAAACGTGGCCTGAGAGTCTTCATCTACATCGTCTTTTACCACATCACTCTTCCTTCCTGCCTGTGCATTTGTCTGTGCTTCCCTCTCCCAATTAAGTACTTTTGTATGAATTTTGTCTCTTGCCTTGTGACCACTGTGCTTTGCCACCATAATATCTGAGGTCTGAAAAACATAATCAGAGTATCAGCTTATTTGATAGCTGTTTAGAACATCAGAACAATAGCTATTATCTACTTCTGAAGTCTACAGAGGATACACTATTACCACAAAGTGAGATAAGAATGTTGCAATAATATGGACAGAGATCATTTAGGAAATTAGCTCTTTGGGCCATCTATGAGTTGCCCATGGTAATCATCAGACCAAATCACTATAAACCTTCTCTTCAGGCACTGCTAAATTTTCCAAACTGTTTGCCCTATTGATTTTCCATACTGTCTGTAACTATAAGGAGAATAAAAGGAAGGGGAGAGGATAGAACTATGAGATTTGGAAGATGACTTACAGGAAGTAAACATAGCAGAGGAATGAAATAACAGAAAAAAGAAGAAAAACAGCAATCATTAAGATAAAAGCTATTAATGAAATTTCTGTTCATAAAGTACGAGTACTGTATTCAACATGAGTCCATGAGAAAGTGTAATAAATTCAAATTCAAACATGCAGAGCTTATCAACCAAGTATACGTTAAATATGAATCAAATACTGAATAAAGCAAATGAAGAAATCTTACCCATATGTAAGTGATGTTGCTAGAGATAATTCTTCTTTAGAAGATATTTTCGACAATTCCTCACGTCTGGATTCACTGTTTCCTAGTTCTCCCATAACCCAGTCAGGTAAGCACTCTGGGCTACTACTCCGAACTCTTGGTGAATTTGGTTCATCAAAATAAATCGACTGTAGTTAAAAATACATACAAAATGTATCAGAGACTTTAAAGTATTTTCAGAATACGATTAAGCAAATTTAACTGATAAAAAGTTACACTCACCATATATGAAGGTAAAGTTTTCAGTATTCCTGGTTCTGGTTTGTGTGTAAAAGGACCTTCTAGCAAACCCCGTTTCAGCATGTGGAGCAGAAGTTTTGCATATAAGTTCCGATTCTTCCTTCCCGCTACTCCTGTACCTGCTCCTGAGGGTTCGCATAGTTTTTTAATCCACAGTGCACATCTTTGTCGTTCTAAAATAAATTTTAAAAAATATTATAAACATATATGTATATAAAAGTACTATATGTCAGAGAAAATTGAACATGCAGAAAGAACAAAAGCCATTTCTGATCACCATTTTTTGTGGATGCTTACCTTCCACCCAAAAGTTTAAAGCTAAACCAACAAAAATCCCGAATGACTGAACCAAAGTACCTAGATTAGTCTTTAACAATAGCTCAGATTTCTCCGATTCAGAAATATTTTCTATAGATTCAAATTTACTAGAAGCTTACATGACTTCTAAAAGCAGCACGTTCAGATTAAATCTCTAATGATTACAAAGCCCACAGATGACAAAGATTTCTGAACTCCTTCATCTCATCAGGAACTGAGGGCTGTTGCTCACTGCAAGGTGATGTATGTAACTACAACATACAGCTTGTATAAGAAACAATATTTTATGAACATATTGAGTCTTCATTCGTTCTAAAATTCTCTACACAAGCATTGCTGCCAGATGATGAAACTACTTATATGATTAAATAGTCACAAACCAAAGCCTCAGCTTGTAGATTGCATGTATTTAATAATAATAAATTTGTTTCTAAGCACTAGCTTTATAAGACGTTATTTATGAATGACGCTTAAACCATCACAAGTTCCTAACTAAATTAAAAACTTCTAAAAAATATTTTCAATTTGGTAAATGCAATCTCAGAATTAATGCCTTTTAAAAGCTTTTAGTTTCTACTCATTTTTAAAAATGGAGAAACCAATATATTTATGCAAAATCACATTTACAGCCAAAAATATAATACACGTAAGTCCAAAAAATAATAGCAACGGCAACCTAATTAACCTAATTTTTTTTTTTTTTTTGGGAGGGGGCAGGGGGTGCTCAACTTACAATACCTTGTAACATCAAGCATTACACGTAACAATTACCAATAACCTGGAGTTTTGTCATTAATGTTTCTCTACATATGCATTTTGCGACATTTACCTGACCTATGCTGTAGCTTTAGAACATGAGGCTTCATATCCACAACGCAGTGATCAAATTCTGCATCTAGTTTTTCCCACGTTTCCTCTTCACCATTCATTTTGAAAGAACGCAAAGCAACCTGCAAAATTATTCATATTGATGAGATTGAATACCACTATAGAGTGGTCTCTATTCATATTGGGCCAGGAGAAAAGGAAACTTTTTCATTAGATTCACGCAAAAATAACTGTGGTTTGCATTACAAATGACGTTCAATTAAACTTTCTACAAGAATATGTGTGTCTAGTTTTCAAAATAGTCAGCCAGACAAAAAGGTATTCGGTAGGCATAATTTGTTAAAAACGGCACCTACGTTAATTTGTGTAATGGCTACGTTCATCCGAGTTTATCTTCCTTGTAATTAGCAAACTTGTAAACTTCTTTATTAAAAGGAAAAAAGAAACTGGAGGAAAAGCACTAAGCATACTTAGAAGTGGCACAACTAACGTACATTGGCAAAATATTAAATATCCCGTTAAAAGAAAAAGACAGCCAAAAAGGCTCTTTTTATCCAAGCTCTCTGGCTACAGAGCTCCCGGTGGGGTCAGGCAGGGTTCGCTGCGCCTTGCGGCTCCTGAGCAGCACCGGGATTTGGGAGGGCCGGGCCCAGCCCCACAGCCCAGCCCACCCCACCCTGCAGCCAGCCCGGGATTACAGCTCCGTCCCCGCAGGGTGAGAGCCGCTATTTCTTTATTTCTCCTCCTCCTGCGGGTGCCTCCCTGCGGTTTCACCGCGCGGCGCTGCCGCCTGTGGGGCTTCCCTGAGGGGACCTGCAGCGGCTGCCTCCCTCAGCGACACCTCCCGCGGTGACAAACTCGGAGGGACAGCCAGGCTGCTGCTCCCCCCTTGCCTGCTGTCACCCACACCGACCCCAACCGGCACCCCCAGTCCCCATCACCCCCTTTTACCTCGCTCTTTAACCCCGCAGCGCCCGGGCCCTGCCCTGTGGAGCAGCGGGCGCCCGGGGTGGCACAGCACGGGAAGGGCCGCGCCGGGGTCGGCGGCTCCCGGTGCCCCGGAGCGGGGCCAGGCCGGCGGCCAACGGTTCAAACCGACCCCACCCCCGCTCCCGGCGGCCTCCGCTGACAGCCGGCCCCGGCCTGGCCCCTTCCGTTTCCGCGCTGTGCCGCGGGGGTGGCCCCGAGACGCGATCGCTCCGGGCCCGGGCCCGGTGGAGGCCCCCCGGGGCTGGCGGCCCCCTGAGAAGGGAGCGAGGGGCGGGCGCGGCTGTGGAGGCCGCTGTGGCCCCGGGCTGGGGGCGCTGCTTCTGAGGAGATTTTTGGGGAGCGGGTGGGTTTGGGAGTGCCCAGAAGCACTGTGGCAATTTCTGCTTGTATTGCACGAAGAGGAAATGCATAAATAAAGATTTGGGGAGGGAAAGATGTGTGCTGTGTTAAGAAACGCGGGCAGTGCCCGCGCACGCTGTGGTGTCCAGGGGGATAGATGTCGCCTTGTCACCACCTCCAGCTGCTGTCCTGGAGGCTGCTGCTGGCCCAAGCCAGCACTCAAAGTCACCACATCATCACCTTGTGGATTTCAACATGGGTAAATAAGCTCTTTTGGAAGCTGGTGTATTTCTAAATTGTGTAGGTGTGTCTCTAAGTTGTGCAGTCATCGCTGTGCCCAACACTCTTCCCCCAATGTACACACACATAAATACTGATCCCTGTTCATGCACACGCTGGTAACCCCAAGAGGGTCCAGCAGATTCTCTGATGGAGCACCAAGAGAGATGTAGGAGATGCCAGAAATTCCATGAGGTTCACTAAGAGCCTTGTTATGCAGATGTGCCAGGTGCTTCAGCACTGTGGTGGAGCCTGCTACAAAAACAAAGGTGTAAAAGGCGTGGGAGGCAACTCTGGGTTGGTTTGGCTGCCTTCCTTTGCTTATTTGTTGTAATTGTTGCTAGTTGGATATCAGCTGAAACTTTTTAGCTGTTGTTTGGTCCGCATCTTTGTTACAATCAAAACCAAAACACCTCCACTCAAAGCTTGGTGAAAAATGTTTGGCACTCTGAAATGGAAGGTCAGCAAATGAGAGGTAGCTTTTGAGTTCTGAGCGAAGTTTTTGTGGCTTCGTAGTGGGTACCACTGAGCAGAGAAAATGACACTGAAATGGCAGGTGCAGGCCGAGTAATTTCAGAGCCAATTTTAACTACATTTTTCCAATATCGCTAAGTAAATTTTGTTCAAGTATATCCTCATAGATAATAGATCAATTTTTGCTTCATCTTAAACCACTTAGTATGCTTAATATTGCTTATCTGTCTTATGAAGCTATCCTAAGGGCAGAAAAAAGGAGAGAGTGTTGTGGGGAGAAAAAACAAACAAAAAACCTGAAAAGTCCATGCCTGACCTTTCTAAAATAAGTCAGAGGTTATGCTTTTCATTTTGTAGCCACATCAAAAAATCATTAATTAGTCCAAAAGAATTAGAGAAACCTCCCAGTCCTTTTAGCTCTTCAGCCACACAGCTCTTTGGCATGCATGTATGATTCTAAATAAAACTTCTGACCTCTTTGATCGATTTAAGTATTTCTCTTTCCCCAAAATCTGTCATTAGCCTATTGTGTGTATAGCATCTAAAATGCTTTCATCTGGAGCATGTAAACTCTTCAACTCTTCAAAGCTTGATTTACATGCACATATAAATTAAACAAGAATTTCTTAAATGTATGGTAGAAAATTGGCTGTTTTCTTTGATTTCTCAGCTAATCTCCAGCAGAAATGATTCTGTATCAGTGCTCATTTGGTGATGGCTATGACAGCTATACTGGTTGCCTGCATAGATTTCATGCAACTCCTTAAATCAACATTTGCATAGTAGCAGTGCAAAAGATAACTGATGGAGTGGATTACAAAGATTATTATCTTTAAATTCTAAATTTAAAATAATTGTCATTCAACATATTTTTGAAGATATGACTACTTTCAATGTTTTAAAACACTGTGGATTTTTGCCACACAGACTAGCAGGAAACCAACTTGCTCAAACTTGCAGAAATTTTCACTTCTGAATTACCACTTTGGATACCCAGATTGGGAATTTTGTAATCATTAGGAAATCAATCTGTTAAGTCAGTCCAAATCACAGGAGACAGCCAAGTGTTTGCTTACTGACTAGGCTATGGGAGGCCCAATACACAAGGCATAGCAGAAAACATTACCAATAGCAGCCAGAGAGGTTGAAGACTACCTGCACTGATTTGGCAATTGCATAACTTCTGTCCAAAAAGAAGGAAAACCAAAAGATCCAAGCAATGACTGTGGTCTTGTCTTCGGTCAAAGCTGCAACCTGGACATGATGACTACAGATGTGCACTGACACTCCAGAGGAAATCACTCCAGATACAGAGTTGTAGAACACACAAATATCTCAACGAGAATACAGAACAAATTCCCAATTTGAATTGCAAAAATATGTTCATTTAAGTAAAACACGTGGTACTTTTTTCCCCCAAAACTCATTTTACAATGTTCTCTTATCTCTGAAACTGTCTCAGCAGGTTGTCACAAGCAACATGAGCACAGCTTATGGCATTTGGCATTCTTTCAAACATCTAAAAAAAAAAAAAAAAAAAAAAAAAGGCAGGTTTCACTCCACTCACTCATACCAGCAGCATTTGGAACACCTCTAGTTGCAATACATTATTTTTCAGACCTTCTAAGCAAACCTTTCATGTCTGAAAAGTTGCAATTCAAAAACACTTCTCTACTTCAAAGGCTTAGCAGGTCACACACTCCCAGCACCCTCCTCCCCTTCTTGCTTCAGGAGACTAGACAATAAATTCAGCATACGAACATTGACTCCTAAGGGTGATTCTTTCAAGTAGTCAAATACTGCACATTCAGCTAGGAAGCTGGGCCAGCTGACATGATCAGTTGTCATCCTGCTGTAACTGGGATAACTTAACATTGCTTAGAAAAATCTGAATGTTCCTGGGGCAACTGTTTTTGTGCAAAATACAAATAATTTCAGGGAAAAGTAGCATTTGCGTGGCAGCAAAAGCTAGCTTTACTTATCCCAACTTCACAGTGTTTAGCTATGAAAGACAAGTTAATATTAAACTGTGTTTGGTATCTCAGATACCTTCCTGAACATCCTGATCCCAATGTTTTATCCACAAAACACTGAGAGGAGATTTCCAAACAGATAGGTTCCTGCCAGATGATTTACGTGTTTATTAAAGGTGGCTATGAATATTTTGGCTTCTATGTCAGATGTTATTCAAAGATCCCATTTAAACATGTTTAGGAAGCAAAACAGTACATGTTGTACCCACAAAATAGAGAAATTTACTCAGGTAACTGAAGAGGCTCTCTCTACATTAGAGAATTGAATTCCTGATAAGTGCAAGTATTAAATACTTAATAACACCTGCCTCAATCTCTTCTTAAAAATACAAAATATAAGAACAAATGATTTGAAGAATACTGTTAAAATATTCATGTGCAGCCTTAAAAGAAGAAAAGTTAATAAGAGTACATTCAAAGTTTTTTTAATGGTGGCTTTAGCAACTTATATTTCTAGTTTGATCTTGTTGTTAATGTTAAGTGGATCTTTTTTAAAGCTTTAAAGTAGCCTGATTACTCTGTGGCTTTCTGCTGCTTCAAATCACAGAGGAGGACTTAATACTTCGGAGGGAAGCACCTTTGACTCACTGTAATCTATTGCAGAGGAATATCTGTTTTTTGCTTATCACTTTCTAGTAGATTGAAATTATATATTTTTTTTCTGAATGGAAATATGGACATAAGCACAAAAATTGCCACACTGGATCATGTGATCTACCTGTATCATAAACCAAATGAAAAGTATAGTTTACTTCAGAGCTACCTACTGACCAGAAATCATTATTATTGCTCAATGGTGCATAGTTCTCTTTCTTTAAAAAGGAATCAGCTATGTTGCATAATATTTAAACAACGTTAAAAATTAACTGATGTTTAGAACAACCATTTCAGGTGAAGTTCAAGTCACAAAAACGTAAATAGTTCTATTAATTTTATCAAGTTTTTTCTTAAGAGTAAAAGAATTCTCTATCTGATGCTATTGATATTTAAATGATGGTCAGACACAGCTTCTAAATGCATTTGGAAAGCTTGGTCTTTCTACTTACATAAATTCTGGAAAATCCTATGATGACCCTCTGTCTCTCTATAATTAAAGGTCCACTCCCTATCACAGGGGAGAGGAAATGGAATCAGAATCCAGCTAATTACTGATGATGAAGGCCTTCTCTATAAAACAGTTAAGAGCTGAAGGATTTGACTGAGGATTAGGTAATATTAAATAAGAACACACTATTGGCAGAAAATTACTTTATTCTAAAGGGGTTGCTATTGAGAAAGTGATTTACAATTACATAAACATTGGCAATATGCAAAGAGAAGTAGTGTTGTGGGGATGTTGAATGAGGCAGAGAAAAAAGGATGGAAGTTAATGGAAAATGGCTGAAATAATGTGTCATAGCTTGTGAAAGAGGCTGCTAATAGCAGCAGTAGGGAAAACAGCTGAGACCGTGTTCTCAGAGAGTCCCAAGTTCACCTGGAATTTACCCTCACAGGACCTAGGTTGTCCTTTCTTATATTTCATGGTTTGCCTCAGTAAGGCATTTAGCGCTGTATTTCTTTTTTAACTCATTCGTGATCTTCACATGGTTTCATGTCTGATGGGTCCTTCTTCACAAGAGTTGAAAAGAAGCCGCGTTCTGTTGAAAGCAAGAGGTTGAGAACTCAGGTTAAAATAACAGAACGTGCAATAGCTGAAAACAATGCATCTCGTGGACACAGCTGGGTAAGCAGTGAATTTCTGCATCGCTGCAAAACCTCTGGAAGAAATACACTATTTTAATTTCTATTTTAATAAAAGTTAAGCTACATCCATCTGAAGCCAAGCCAAACATAAGGAAGGATGTTTTCACCATGGATTAGGCTATGCTTTTTCCTTCACTTACAAATGAAAATAAGACTTGCAAGGAATATCAATAAAACATGTGCAAAGCATTTTGTCTTGCTGACAAACTTCAGTACTTAGTCTGTTTATTTATTCGGAACACCTGTGTGCCTGCAAGCCAGTTTCTCCAGCCTTGGTTCCTCACGATGGCTGTCAGCTGCTTCTTAATGCTTGACCCAATGTCAGAACCAGTCAGCGTAAAGTGGCAATACTTCAGCAGAATATATATATATATAAGAGGGCAAGCAAATGTGCTCGATTCTCAAGGCTGAAGCCGTATTTAGGCTCTAGAAGTTGATGTAAGGATTTGTGAAATCCCAGAACACGTTACCTGTGGCCTGTTGTCTGGGCTAGGCCTCTGCCTGACGCCTTCTCAGAATAGAAGAGTGATTAAAGCAGGGCCCAGAAAATACAAAAGAAAAGAGAAAAGCACCTCTGTGCATTCTCCCCTTAGCTCAGGTCTTCCTAAATGCCCTGTGACTTTAGTGCAAGACAGACAAACCAACTGGTCAAATAGGGCTTGAAGATGAATTTTTACATTGCCCCCTGACATAGACAGGCAGCTGTTTTGGAATTAGCCTGGCTCGTACCTTTGAAACAGGCAGGGAGAGTAAGATTGCCATTCACACACTGAACGGGCACAGTATAGGCGCAGGACTTCTCTTTATTCTTGCAGAAGAAGGACACGGTTTCACCATGCAGAATGCCTTCCTTAAGGTCACTCTGAACTCTTTTCTTCTCCCCTTCGTATAACACTACAGCTTTCTTAACTGGCATTTTGCATGGCTCTGTAAAAGAGTACAGTTAAAAGCAATACATCAGGATAACTAGAGCGCCGTTTTGAGAAGTAGGTAGATTAGATCCCGTGATAAGTTTGCACAAGTGACATTTGAGAATGAAAAATACTGTGGCCACACGTATGTAGTACTTCTGCTGGTATTACTATGCTGAAGAACTTCTTGCCCCTACATGTAGGGACAGAAGTTTCTGATGAACAACCAGCCCCAGTAAAATTTCTAATTATATTAAATAGGAAGAGGAGAGGAAATATTCAGACATAATACATTTTTGTAGCTGATAATTGCAGTCAGTTCAGATACATCATGGTATGCCATGTTGTATGCTGGAAGCCATCGTAGATTATCGAGGCCTTGAAATTACAGCTTCAGTTTACCTGTGAGAAGACAGCTCTTCCATGAAGGTGCCATAGCTCATTAATGATTAGAGTGGTGCTCTTTCAGGAAAATTAAATTTGATTAATTTGTTTCTAACAGCTGGAATACATATACCTTTACAGGTTGGCTTTGTGGACCAGTTTCCTGTCTTTTCACATCGGGAATACTTAGGTCCTTCCAGCACATATCTGGATTGGCAGCTGAAGCTGACGGTTTCATTGTAGTGATATGTTCTACGAACAGCAAAATTTAAGAATCCATTTTCTATTCCTGATGGAGCGGGACATGTGACAGCTGTGGTACAAAAACAAAACAAAACAAAAAAAAAACACAAAGCTTTATCAATGCTGCAGTTCTAAAAGATGCAGCATTAATTTTGAAGTATACTTAAAACTTTCATGGTGATTCATTTCAGCCTCTTTCACAGGCAAACATAGAGGAAAATATTTTAAAATACAATAAATAAACAATTGCATTCACAATTCTGACTTTCAGAAAAACTGTACTGTATGTTTTTAATAGCATTATGATACTTTTCTGTAAGAAAATTATGCATGTAATTTGATATACACAATTCTAGGATTCCTACTATATTTTTTAATGCTGCTAAAAGTAAGTTACTTACCTCTGCACTCCGGGATGTTGCTCCAGGTCCCGTCGGCCTGGCAGGTAGCTGTCTCATTTCCAATGAGTGCAAGGGGTGGTACACATTCAAAAATAATCGTGTCCTTGTAGTAAGAAATATTTCCAGGTTTTACGTGACGGTAAGAAAGGACTCCAAATTCAGAAAGTGATGGAGGTGGACAAGTCACAGCTAGAAAAATACTATATTCTTAGAATTAAATCTTAAAAATTGAATTGTTAATAGTACCACAGGAACAACATGCTTATGGCCAAATAAACCCACAAAATACCTTATGGAAATGTAGCTACCAAAAAAAAAGATCAGATTTAAAGTCCCAGAAGCCTTAGAGTATGTAATCCATGATTTTTTTGTATTTTTCATACAATATTATGCAGTATATTGCTTTTTTCAGTAAAGTGTTTGTGCAGGAAAGGTTACAGCAAAAATATGCATAACAGTTGTAAAGCATGACAATGCCCTCTTTTTATGTACCTGGAAAATTAATTTGAATGGATAAGCATCTTATCTTCAGCTGTAAATAGCATCCCTTTCACACAGACCTATAAACTGTATTTCTCTGTAACCAAAATCCACACATATAAAACCAAACATATAAGCTGCTTCTTGATTTTTCCTAATCTTGTTTTGCACAGCACAGTAGGAGGCCTCTGAACAAGACTATAATTCTGAACAGCGTAAAGCAGCCCTCCTGTAAGGATAGAATAGGTTTTTTTGGTATTTAAACACGTACGTTGACACTGTGGGACACTTCCACTCCACTTGCCATCTGCCATGCATTGGCTTGTTCTTGTCCCAATGAGGTTGTAGCTGAAAACCAAAAGTCCTGGTTATCAGAAAACTTAATGAACCTTTATATGGAGAAAAATCAACTCGTTCTTTGAAAAAAAAAAAAAAAAAAATTCAATTTCTGACAAACAGACTTAACAAGAGCCCAGTTCTGGAATCCTTCTCTAATTCAAGCACTTATTAATTTCAAAGGAAATTTGGATTAAAATATGAAATATTTTTAAATTTTTAGGTATTACAATTTTCCAGAAAGAATAATTGATTAAAAAAAAAAAATTGTACTTTCAACTCAATATTCTATTTTAATGTTACAATAATTTATACAACTGGTTAACATTATGGATATATGTAAATAGTGAGCATTGATCTTTGATCAGTGATGTTAATGTTATTGGTTCTCGGGAGAAATTCCCAGTTTTTTATGGCAATTAGGATCAGTCTATTTGTAACAAACTCAGCACTCCATACCTAAAAGTACAGAAGGGCTTTATTTTTTTTATAATACCAGGTAGCCCAGTTTAATTTATATGTGCACTCCATCTAAATGCTTCTCTAGTTCTCTGTATGCATATTACTATGAACTTACACTGAGCTTTAGAGAAATGCTCACTCTATATTTATCATTTCAATATCACACAGCTGAAGCCTAGTAAATTATCATTAACAAAATTAAATCAATTCAAGTCCCTTTGCTACACTTGATGTCAGAGCTGAATTTATTTATTCCTTCTCTTGCTTCTGCAGAGGAAGAAGTAACTGAGGCTACTCATGTTCTTCATTGAACTCCAGATTGTGGCTCACTTAGGCTCTTCCCAGGTAAGCACTATTTATTAATTACTCACCAAGTAGTGTGACTGTATGCTGCTATCAACTATATCCCTGCATTTATCATAACTCTATTTATTTAAATGTATCCTCATTTCTAAAATCAGTAAGCAGCCTTCAGTAAAAGTACGTTTGGTCCAGGGACTAAATGAGGATTAACCTTGTGTTTTCATTTACTGAGCTTGGAAGGACACAGAAACAAAATTTTCAGTCTCTAGAGCCTGACAGCATAACAACTTAGATAGTGATTATCCTTTCTTTGCTGTAGGATTTCATCTCATGATGTAATAAGAGGATTTAAAAAGCAGGGGAAAGTGGTCTGGAATAAGTCTTTGTATAAAATCTCTGCTATTTTGATGGTTTTCCTGTCTGTAAGATGTTGCTTGTGAGTAACAAAGCCCTGGGATGTAATAATTGAGTTTGAACAGGGAAGGATCACTAAATATGGCCTTTTTAAGCCTCTGAAGTTCAGAGGGGTTTTAAGATGATATTTTCTAAGTTCCCTGGCTTGTAATGTTCCAACAGGTGATAGTAGAGTGTAAAGCTGTGATTTAGATTACTTATTTAACAGCACAAGAGAGGGAGTCCTTACCCTGGTTCACACGAAAAACTTAAAGAACTCTGGTAATGAGAGTCTATAAAATCAATTTTTCCATGCTGCAGCTGTCCAGGAGTGGGACATCTCATTGCTGTTAATTAAAGATAAAAAGGATACTATTATTTCACAAGGCATGAAGCTAGGATAGTGGAAACAGAGTGGTTGTAAAGGGGTCTGGATGCCTTTCAATTTTCTCTACTTTTGTGTGCTACACTTCCTAAGTGTAAATATTGTACATTTCTATGAAAACATAATAAAGGTAGCTTCAAAAATTTCATGATTAGATCATTTTTAATGATTGATTGTCTGCAATTAAATGGTAAAAATGAATGGCAATGGATACAATAAAGGCAGGTGATGTTATCAACCAATCTGCATCACTTAGAGTACAAGCACTGCTGGGCTGAGCCAGGTTAAGGTTTGCTTTGTCTGGATCCGGTCCCTATCACTCTCTGGCAGCAGAGGCATAAGGGAAAGTGCATGGAAAGCTCCTTCTCCTGTTGCTTTCACCTCTTTTTCTTCACACCCAGTTGTCTTCTGATGACTATTTATTTTTCAGGAGAAAACTTAGAGCAATCTAAGTTTTTTCTTTGTTTGTCTTGTTTTGTTTTTAACCTATTTTGACTCAGGAAAGTAGTAACAAAAAAACGTACAAGCAAAATACAGCAAAACACAGCTCCTTGGCAGGAGGCAGCGGCTTTGCAGGGAGCAAGATGGCTTCTGCATTTGCTCTTATATAGAAAACTTAGAAATGCAAGGAAAGAACAACCAGAGAACAAAAATATATCAGCTTTAACATTTCAGATCCATCACATGGACTGTAAAATACCCTTTTCGGCTCAGCGCATGGTATGTCAATGAGGTGGTGCAAAATTTGGGGGTAAGTTCTGCTTAGTTTTACTTACGCAGGCACAGGAGCGTGTTGAGAGGCCACTTGCCGGTGGGCTGGCAGGTGTACTTCCTCTGGCCATTGTTGGGGATAAAGCCAGGCCTGCAGGTGTACTCGATTTCCTCACCCACGTCGTACACAGTTTTGACCACATTGATTGTGGCGAAGAGCACTTCTGGTGGCTTGGAACAGACTGGAAGAGAGGAAACACTTTACAAAAAAAGAAAAAAGTGGGCAGAAAGTTTGAGATATTGTAATCTCTAAACTGGAAGCATAAGTTTCTGTATTAGAGCCAGCTGCTGGATGTCCCTACACTGAGCTAAGTGTCCATCTATCATCTACAGGTGACTTACTGAGGCAAGGGAGGGCTGTAATAAGCATCAGCAGGGAAAAAATGTATTCTTTTCCTTCTCTCTGGCAGCTCTATCATGGCCCCAGTTACACTTCTTAGTTAGGAGGAAAAAAGTGCTTTTGCTTTAAAAATGGATTTATGAAGTGTTCATATTTTCAAAGCGAGGCAATCGTGGTAAAAGATTTAGGGGAAAAATAGGGTGAGGGGGACTTAGAAACAAACTAATGCATTTCATTTTTAATCCAAGTTGGTTTGGTGAGGTCAGAAATTCCCCTCACTGTAGAGATGAAGGAAAGGAAGTGAAAAAAGACAAGAAACAGCTTTCAGAGAACCCCCATTCAAAACAGTTGACCAGAAATATCCGAAGGCTTTATCCCTTGCTTTCTCCAGATTCCCTCCCTCACACTCCAGGGTAGCAGTGGCTATTAGAAAGTGGAGGGCACTTACCTCTTGCTGCAAGAGCAGAGTGGGTCAGAGCAGCCGCACACACGACCAGTACCAGGGAGTACATCGCTGCCAGTCCACCAGTTTCCCGAATGACCCTCAATCCAGCGTTTCTTTCCCTAAAAATAAAGGCAGCCACAAAAGGGTGGTTACATATTAACTCTTTGTATTTATTCCCACCCTGGTAAACAGAAGATAAAAGGGTCCTTGTGTAGCTGGAATAAAGGATGAAATAACCGTCACATGTTGCACTGGTACATAATGCAGGAATTCAAACAGCAGTCTTGGCTGCAAACATCTCCGCTCCGGTTGTTGCTGCAAAGCATCTCCTGTTGGGGCTGGTGGCTTTGAGAAAACAGTATTATTTTCTCAGCATCTCTAAAGGATGAGGATGCTTGGAATTCAATATTGGATCAAATAATAGAACCGTCACTGAGAAGCTTTTGTTTCTCACTCAAGCTTGTATGTTTTCATGTACCAAAGACTGCTGAGGGTTATAAAGCTCTTTTTAAGGCAAAACGGTTAGTGTTGGAGTGACATTGGTGGTGTTATATGCCTCCGGTGATAATACCAGATAAATAATGATTTAGCTGATGATCTGGACTGAAACTTCAGGCTTCGTGGGCCTGTTTTATCTGATTCATGTTGTCAGTCGTCATCTTTCAATTAATGGATAACCAGTTAACTACTGCATAAGTAGTATAGGGAAGGGTCACCATGCCAGTGCTGTGGAAAGAGTGAAATAATGGTTCTAGGTTGTGCTTATTTGCGATAAGGGCTCATATTTGAGTCATGGTTTAGGGTGGTATAAAAACTTGTTTTGATTCCCCCATTTGGGGTCATCAAGTCAAAACTTCACAGCTATCAGCTGATGTTCTGATCACTGCAATCCTCCTAATTTAGCAGATTTTAACTGCAGGAACATCTCAAGTGCAACCAAAATAACATTTGTGTAATCATTGTTCCACAGTTTGGTGTTTCTAATCTAAGTATCCTCCTTCCCCGCTGACTCACAGCCTGTGAGGGGGAGTGAGGGACATTTGAAGCTCAAACGAGAAGCTAGGTTATGTCAAACCCTTATTGCTGAGATCTTAAATAGTTTGTTTATTTTTGCTTCATGAAGTTTCCCTGTTTGCATGTAAAACACAAACTTTAGCCACAACATTAAACAATTAGGATCATGCTAGTCTTCTCAGAAAGAAAGTAATATGAATGTCTTGCTCAAAATATTTACCAAACACACAGTGCCAAAGGGCGAAGTACAACTGCTAAATCAACCAAGAAATATAGACTTTATTTTCTGTATTTACATCTGATTATTTTCCCATTTGTCACAGCCTACTTCCTCTACAAAATTTCACAAGTATATCACTTTTCCCTTCCCACCACGCTGTAATGTTGTAATGAACTTTCTTGCCTCTGGTTTAAATCCTTCTTTAGATTCCCCTGCTATTCTGACTACATTCTTTTCTGTGTTTAAAATAGCCCAGGAATAGATGGCCACAATTTTATCCATTTCAATGCTGACCATGTGAGCACTTCTCACTGTGCTCACCAGATGGCAGAATGTACTCTGCCATCTACCTTACAGCCATAAACTTGAGCTGAAAAGTTTTTCCTATGCTACTTGAAGAGACCGGGGAGACATAATAGAAAAAGTGGGTTGAATAATGGGCATGATGATCTTTGCATACAGTTTGAATATCTGTTGTGTGTGATAACTTTTCTGCTTCTAAAATTGGAAGTAAAACTTTGATTAATTGCATATGAAATTGAAAAAAAAAATAGTTAAGTATGCATTCCATACAACGGGAAAATAACTGCCAATATTGTGACTCTTTTTAAAAATGTTTTTCTGCGATAGGAAACATCAGGATATATGTTGCCAATAACTGAACCTTTTTCCATACCTGGACAAGAGTTGTTCAACTTGGCAGAGTATCAGCAACCAATCTATTTATTTCTGTGCTTGATGATGATGTGCAATTATTTATGTCATCTAGTTTTCCATCAAACCCAGCCCACTTTGTACCAGGTATGCTATTTATTGCTAGTGCTTCCATAAACCCAATCATGAGGTGGAACTTTGCATTTATTTGGTCACTAACAAAATAGAGGGAACTCCTGTTCTCTGCCACAAATGGCCTTATACTCCTAAAGGAAGAAATGCTAGCTGCGAGCAGAGGCAGGAGTGCAAGGACACACTGAGATGATGTTGGCTAGCATGATGTGCGGAGTATCAGTATCACAGTAGTCTGTTACCCGATTTTGTGATAGCACAACCTAAAAGGAGAATACGTAGGAGGGAAGCGAATGAACTTTGCAGAAGTTGTGTTGCCAAGACAAAAATATGAAGGGCAGCATAGCAGAGATCAAGAGCACATGTTTGAAAAGATTGCAGTTTAATGATGGAGACTGGCAGCGCTGACTGATCGGAGTAGTTTCAGTAACAAATAAGAGATGGGGAGAAGGTGTGCCAGCAAAGCCTTACAAGTGAAGGTAAAAATGTGTCATGTTGAAGAGTTTAAAAACAAAAAATAGAGGGATGCAAAAGAAAAATGATGATGAAAAGTGCTCTATACAGCAGCATTCTTCATTGATACCAGGGGTCAACTGGAGCTGTCAAGATGAGGGAAAATACCTTGTGGTAATTGGGACACTAGCTAATAAGGAGCCAGACAAAGACTTCCAGGCAGGAAACAGTCTCTGAGAAATATTATGCAGAAAGTTTGCAAGAACTAGCCAGACTCCAGGTCAGGTCACTGCAAAGTAACAGCTCCCCCAGCTAATGAGCCAGACCTTCCTTTAATCTGTCTGCCTGCTTCTCTAGCTGATGCTCTAATTTTCATGGTATTGTAGGATATGTCACGCCTCTGATCCTGCCACAGACTTTCTGTCTGTCCTTCTGGATGATGAGTGTTGGGTCTGCTATCCACTGCTCTCAAGGTTTTATGAGTGTTCTTCAACCAGAAAATGCATGACACAGCTTAGTCAGTTCAAAATGCAGGTGTTTCTCACATCACCAAGAATATATTGGTTAGGAACACTGAGATAAAATATTAAAGAGGTTTGAATGCATTTCTCCCTTACATGCCAACATCCACTTGCTGAAGGCACTCTCCCTGGCATGAAAGCTGGGCTTGGGACTTGGTTGGACCACCAGCTGCATCCTTTTTCTACAAGGCTCAGATGTTCAGATTCCAGCTTCTTTCACTCTGATCCTCTTGATTCGCATGCCAGGTGCTGGGTTTTCCTGTGTACACCCATCCCTCCCTGGAGCACAAGGAGATGATGGTCAGGTGGCTAGCAGCTGAATCCCTGTTCCTCTGTGGGAGCAGGTGTTAAGTTACAGGTCCAATCATTGCCCTTCGTGTTGCTGAGATAGTTCTATTAATATTTGTTCAAAGTTCATTTATGCCCTGCACAAACATTTTTATCGCCTCCACTCAATACATCCGATATTGAAGTGAGTGCTCCATTGCACTGAAGAGATAACAAATAAAAAGTAAGAAGGTGAACTGCATCATTTTTGGTCTTAAAGAAAATTAATTGCATGCAGTTCTGGCCAAGCCAAGGCTGTTTCTGCTTCCTAAATATCAGTTCCATTTAATATAGAACAGTATCGATAATTTAGATTTATGTATTCATTACGAGCAAAATATTCAGCCAGCCAGAAGCCAAGATCCATCTGCACTGAATCATTTTTCCAGTCAATGTTTATATTTCCTACCTTTAGAGATGCTGAAAGTAAACACATGGTAACTGATATTGACCTGGAAGAATGTCTCGGTGACATCAAAAGTAAACACTGTCTGAAGAACTCTTAAAAACATTGTTTTCACTTAGTAGCATATTTTGGGGTTAGATGGCACTTGGATTTACCATTGATGTTCAGGGATGTTTTTTTCTGAAGTTAGTGAAATAGTTACCATTTTAGTCCAAGACATTAAAATCACTTCAAGCACCCACTGATTTACTGAACATCCAGCATGAGAATACCCAGCACTGTATTAATTCCCAGTCCTTGCTTTTAAGGTCCTTTCTAACCCAAGCCATCCTCTGATTAACCCATGATGCTGGAGGTCTAGCAACAAGGATTTCTTCTGGCTTTTAGCTCCCTACGCTCCCTCGCAGAGGCAAGAAGGTGTTCCACTTTTCACATACATTAAACTTGCAGTGTACAAAACCAGAGAGCATTTTAAAGCCACTTCCTCCTCTCCGCCTTCTCATTTCCTGCACAGAAAATCCAGAGAATCTCTCTCGCAGTTGTACTGTGACCCAAATATTGTAAAACAGTCTGTTCCTCTGATAAAACTTGTTTAAATTCTGGCTAAAAAAAAGTCCTGCATTATATTTCTTCATCAGAAATGCTGAATTATGAAGACTTCAGGGCAAATTATCCTCTATGTGAGTTTGAATCTGCCATGAACAGCTCTGCAAGGGCCTAGTTGTGAGACATGGGAAAACAAAGGTACCATAGCAAGCCACAGACCCTCCCACCCTCTTATCTCATCCACCTTGTTGCCTTTTGCCTTTGTGCATCAGAAATACACAGATGCCTTCAAGGAAGACGCCAGCCAGGGTAACAGGGAGGTTGGAGAAGACAAGGAGCTCTCCAAGCTCAAACCAAACTCATTCTTTTCACCCACCAAGCCTGAAACTACGTTATTAAGATTCCCTGAGAGCCTTGCTATGCTTATTTATGTGTGTAGCCTCAAGTTGTCGTCTTGTTTACAAGCTAGGAAGGGTTCAGACCTGGTCAGGACCAGACGCAAGCTCCCCAGGGGAAGCACAGTGCTGCAGAAATACACCTCACACTGCCAGGACATCAGAAATGTCATTAGTGTTCTTACCGCTTTGTGATCCAGTGGAGCAATCCTTGATAGTTTCCATCCTAGACTGGCTCAATCCCTTCTAGTAAGGGCTTCTGTGGGTAAATGAAAGTGCTTTTAACCTGGCTCTGTCTCCCTTGGCATGTTGCCGTGATACTATCAGAAAGCCCAGCTAACTCCAGATTTATTTACTGCCATTCCTTGGTCTTCCCAAGTGATGGATAAAAGGACCAACAACCAAGAAGCTGTTTGGTATATTCGTCTACATCAAAAACTTCATTGAAAAGTGCATGTGTCTAAAAGTAGCCTAGAATCAATGTGTTTTGGCTGCGTCAGAGGCCTCCACTGGTATCGCCAAATAAATCGACAGCTTCAATCTAGAGAGATCCTATGATCTCTATTAACCCATGGATGTTATCTGTTAAATTCTCTCTGGGCAGAAGTCCAGAGTGTTCCAGATGACTAAATTTACCTTCTTTATTATTCAGCTCCTGTGCTCTGTACGGTGTAATCAAAAAGTAGATAGATACTGATCTCCCTCATGGCCAAAGCCCAAACCTTCACAAGCCAGCCAGAGGCTTGTCAGCGGTTCACTGGAGCTTTCCTATGGCATTTCATCACTGTTTATATACCTAGCTGCAATCAACTTGTCAGTTAATGACATGACAGGATTAGGGATTTATGCCAAATCTTGGTTAATCAACACAAATATTTGACTATAATTTTTCCTGACGTATTTTTAATCTGGTATTCTTAGCAAAATTTATTGCCAAAGTGAAAATTCCCACTTTACTGTTGTCTGAAAAGGCTAAACATTCAGCCTCAGAACTGAAAACTTCACAAAACATTGGATCCAGAGGGAAGGCCATTAACTTCCACAAACTGATTTTTTCGTGTTCTTGAATATTCAAACTGAAGTTGGTAAGCTAAGGGCTACTCTGATAGGAAAGATTAGTTTGTCTTCAGCTAGACATTTGCAATAAAATCCTGCTGCTATGTAAGCTCCTGCTACCTGATGCTCACATCACATCATTCTGCATCTGGATCCTGTGCACAGACTCATATTGCACCAAGAAGTATGGTGCTTTTGTAGTGGGGACCATTAGAGAGTAGTAAGATATCAATAAACTAATTTCAGTTTGTGACAGCCTCTAATATTCAGCAATAAATCCAGGGCAAAGCCTTTCAAAGAGGAAGCAGATTTTGAAGGGGCCAGTATCAATAACTGGAATCAGATTTTCAGAAGGGCTTAAATTCTATTTAGACAACTAAATGAAGGTCATGCTTTCAAAAGTGCTCACTTTATTAAAATAAATTTTTGTCATACTGGGTTATTTGGAAAATGTAGCTACCTCTTTTGGTTTCCAGAAGGCCATTCCGCTTCTTTGACACTCTTGACATGTTTGTATATCACTGAAAACTTTGATTTGAGTGTTGTAATTTGTGTCATTACCTAGGTAGTCTTATGTTTAAAAAAAGTCAATTTTCTTTCTTTATTATTTGCACATGGAGGGACAAGGATGTTGCCAGCACTTTGGCATCAGAATGAAATATATTACAGTCGTTCTGACATGGCCAGAGCCAGTACCAGTGACATTCTTGTAAATCTGAGCTCTGAAAGGAGAAGATGTACAAATCTTTTGGAAAGAGCAGGTCACGAGCATTCTATGAAGTACATAATATTTATGATACAAGTTGAATACACTCAGAAAGCACGCAAACTCAGTAGCAAGAATACCTACATTTCATTTATCTTTGTATTTCTAGAAATAGCCTCATTTTCCCACTTCACGTCGCCTAAGCATGTTGTCATTAACAAGAGGGTCACTTTATTTTTGCATGGATATCAGAGTGTAGTCAAGTAATACTAGTCCACTGGATGAGTTGGCTTAACCCCTGCTCCAAACCTGTTCAAAGTGAGCTGGCTTCCCAGCTTTTATCTCATGTGTGCTATGGTGCAGCTGGAACAGAATCTGCTGGTACTTGGCTAAGGAAAGCCCTGTTATTTTTTTCCTTAGCAGCACTGTGGATAAGATGTTTGATTTTTAAAATGATATTTTATGTAACAAAACAATTTTAAAATGTAATTCACGGTGAAGGAGCATCTGTAGCATTTTGTATTCTCACAAGCAGTAATTGTGGGCTGTTAAGGTCACCATGCCTTGTGGAACTGAATGGTAGCGTGAGACTTACTTAACGCAACCTGAAGAGATGTCCCTTGTTATGATATGTATTAGTCGGCTAATCTTTTCAGTCTTTAATCCACAATACTGGATTAAAAGACCAAAAATAGACTCTACTGTCTTTTAAGGACAGTTTCTGTTCTGGGGTTTTCTTTTTTATTTTGAAAATGAAAAATTCAGAGTGGAATCAAGTGAACATTAGATACTAATGTAGTCCTTCTTCATGTTATATTTTCAAGGCAAAGTACTTTCCCACACTTCGTTTTTCAGTTAATGGTCATTAAGTTTTTTGATTATTTTTTTTTCTTTTGAAATTAACATCAGCCTGCTTTGCATCAGTGTTTTCTCTTCTCAGTTCTTCTAAATTAAAGGAATATTTTAAAGTTGTGCTTGCCCAGACAAACTCTTGTCACTTCAATTACTAGTGTTCCCATAATGTAAACACTTGTGTAGGGCACAGACGGACGTGGTGCAATTGGAAATCATGCTATTGGTAGTGATATTTGGCTTCCTCTGTGTCAACAGGTCATAGTAGAATGGCGGCATGCACAAAGAAGTGCATATCCTGTGTATTCCAGCTGACAGGATTGTTTTCTTCTCAGAGTTATTCTCTAGAATAAACCAACTGTGGTACGTAAATTACAGTTCCCTTTATCTGTGATAAATGATACTCAGCCGTCAAAAATGGTATCTCGAAGTACAGCACATACAACATCTGCTCACACCTCATCTTCACTTGGCAAACTGAGTTTGTTCCTACAAAATGATCATACCTTTCAATACCATATTTGTATGAATATGATAAATAAAATATACCACACCATGCTGTTCACATTGAAATAGTGGGAAATCTGACTTTGGTGTCAGCGACATGACATCACGTGGCCCATAACAAGTATAAAGAAACTTTAGGTGTTGTCCTGATGTAGCATGGGCTGTCTGATGCTAGGTATACTGATATTCCAAAACACACGTTTTCCAGCTGTCAAGTAATATAAAATAATTTATTCATTGTCCTGTTCAGTGTCAGAAAAGCACACTGGCGATAACAGCAGACTATCAGGAAGTGTAGTGACTCTGCTTCCCTATCGTTTTGATGGACACATTTTACTCTGCAAGGGATTGCATATGTACACATCTACCTGCAAACTTAAACCCTACCTGTATGGTTTACATTTGTGTCCAAAATGAATGAAGAAAATACAGAGTATTGAGGATAACTTTTCCTCTGCAGGGGTAAGGTAAAAATATATATGTGTTTAATTTAAGATGAAAATAAAATTCAGAAAATGGTGTTACTGGTGCAGGCAGGGCCCATCTAACTGAGTATTTTGTCTCCAACGGTGGCCACAGGTGCACACTGCAGAAGTGAGAACAAGGCAAGCAGATATGATGCTTCCTCCTTAGAATTTCAGTTTCTGACCACTTTCAGGTTAAGAGTTTTGGGAGCCAGCTGTGGCCTATGGTTAGCAAAATCATCTGTCCCTTCCAGAGACTTGCTCCCCCTGAGCCCCCTGTAAGCTGCTCGCAGCACTGCTGGTCCTCGTGCTTGGTTCTTCTGGGCAATTCCAGGGGACGATTGTCCATGGCAAGAACCACCTACTTTGTTTCCTTTGAACCTGTGTGCCATGGTTCTCTAAACAAAGTAATAGAGGCGCTCTTGTTTAGCTGGTACAAGAGAGGTTTGTTCTTTTCCACATGGTTTGAGTGCTTTGTTTGTATTTCAAAGTCTGAGTCTTTCTGCCTTTTTTTTGTGTGTGTATGGTTGAAGACTGAAAATTTGCCTACACAAGAGAATTGTTCTGATGCACTCAAAAGAATGTGAATTACTTTTTGGAAGTGATATTCGTAATTTTCCAGAGAGGCTGCTGGTGAGGAGGCCAAAATCTGCAGAACAACAATGATAGCAAATATTCCAGCTGAGGCAGAAATTTTTATTTATACAATCTAGAAAGACAAAAACCCATGAAATGTCCCAAAGGACCCCCATCACATTTCAGCATGTAACAGCCTCAAGCTCTGATTCAGCTCTATAAGTAGGAGATATTTCAGCATGCTTCTAATACACCTGAGATATGAGAAAAGAAAACAATAGGTTGTCACTCAGTATTCTGATGAGAACATTGATATAAAAAAGAAAGATATATTTTATCCTCAATGTTCTGTATATCACCAGCCATTTATTTCCAATTCTATGGAGGGCTGCTGTGAGGATAATTCACAGGCAGCTGCCAGCTATCTGTATGGCAGAGGGGTTTGCACCACTTTCAAGGAAACACCAGTTGAAATAATGGCACCATCTAACAGGTAGCAAGGAAAGTAGGACTTTGCTAATGAGGGTGTATCGATGAACTGCAATTGCATCCCTGGCAAATGATCACTTATATCATATACCATTTTTTGTCCTGAAATTTTAAGAAGTAGATTTTCTGTGAAATTCCATTTCTCATAAGACTTTCTGTGGTTTGTCTTCTTCCTGACTGTTTTAATGCATACTCAAACCTTTGCATTAGTACTAGTATGTGTGAACAAGCTGTCACATGGAATACTTTAATAATAAAATCTGTCTACTGATCCAGTACTTCCAAACCTACAGCATGAGGAACTTTGAGGGAAAAAAGGCAGAAAAGAGAATCTGTCTAAGTACAGAAAGACACGGAGGTGTACAGACTCTACATGCACAGATGCAGAAAGACACAGATACCAGTGCTGCTATAGGAAGAAGCAAAATATTTCTACCTCCTTCTCACCACTCCAGTAACAGGCAAACTAACGCTCACACGTGTTTAGGTTACCACATCCTACCTTTTTCTAAGTTTTGGGAAAACTTAGGGTACATCACTGCCAAAGTGACTGAGTAAAAATAATGATTTTGGTGGGGAATGTGTAATAGGGTCTGGAAAACTTACAGATGTAGCTGACATAATCTCCTAATTAACAGCTATTGGACAAAATGTAGCAAACAGACTTGAGAAAGGGAGCTTCAAAACTAAAATCTATAGATTTCAAAGGGAGAAACAAAGAATGTGTTGTAAAGAGAAAGAAACAGCAAAACCTAACTTTGAAATTTGACTGAATCCTGAATTTCAGTGGAAACTCATGACTGATATTGATCTCTTTATGGCAAAGAGCTATCCCGGAATTGTTGCCAATGCAAATGTCTCATAAGGTGACTGTGTGGAAATTCATTTGAAGGATAAGACTGGATGAAGCCAATCATTTTTAGACAACGTGTTTGCAATGATCAAGTAGCCCTTCCTAAAAGGGGTTCAGAAAGTAGCTACTTGTTCTGATAACTCTCTAGAAAAGGAAGTGGTTGTAATTGTTTTGAAATATAGGGAGAAATTAAGTTGTGAACTTCCTCATAGGTCTCCAGCAGGAAGTGATTCCAGTTTGTTGAATACTTCTCACAAGCAGGAAATAATAAAATAGAGCTACAACTGCCTAAGACACTGGTGAAGGTGTTCTTGGCTTTGTCTTTGAGTTAATCTGATGTTGTGCAGAGCCCATAAATCAGGACAGAACAATTCAGGCCCTTTTTGTTTAGGGAGGAGACACCTTTTTACTGCTTTTTAATCAAAAAGTCACATAGGCAATAGCAAGCTGACCCAGCAGATGAGTAAAAAGAGAAGGCATTTCATAGGCAGCATAAATACCCTTAAGAAACCACTTTGAAAATGGACAAAGGTGCTTGTCCTTACAGAGCAGGGATAGTATTGATGCAAATATAGACGGGATTAGAGGAGCTGTGTGTGTTTCAGCAGTCATCTGAATTTTTCAGAGAAGAATTCATGCACCATCCAATGGGAACTTGTAGTAGGGATGAACTCTGCAGGATGTTACCCAATATTCATACAGGAGTAAACTTGTTATCAGATGACCCCATAAACCATGCTTTGGAGTCAGGAATTCTGAAAGCTGCTTGCTCGAAAAGCTGGTACTCTGATTAAATAACCACGTATATGCCTGAACACAAACAGCGATAATGCTGACTCCTTGTCCAGATGGCCTGACTCAGAAACAAATTGCAAACACTACCCTAAGCAGAAGGGCAAGGCAGGGGCTGCTGCTGGGAATGTGCGCACTCGGGAAGGGCTGGCAGGCATCTCTCCTCCAGTAATCTGCAGAGGAAGCGTGAGTTCCTGTATCACCCACAGGACCTGAATTCAGAGGGAAAAATGGGTGTCGAGGCGACTGAAATCCTCCCAGTAAGAGGATGCTGCTGTTAGGACGGCATGTACTGAAAGTGTCTGGTGAAAGGGACGTGGTCATTGTGAATGTATCCTGGGCATAGTGAAAAATTCTTTACATTTAAAGATGAATACATATATTTACAGATATCCATATATAAAAACATTGCATAAGTGGTGTTCATCCAAAATACAATAGCCAGGAGAGTTACACCTACATACATCAAGGGAAGGTTACGGTGTCAAAGCAGGTTACCTGAGGGCTGCTGTGCACCCACAAGGGACTTTTTCCCTTGCCTCAAGTGCCTGTTCAAAATGTACAAATAATTAGGAGGGTTTGACATAAAATGATTGCTTTACAGACGCAAAGTGATCCCAGCATGATCTCACAGTGTCACGACCAGCAGGGTTTGGCTTTTCCCTGGGGCCTAACGAGGCGATCAGCAGGTGCTGGAAATAGGAGCCTGGGACACGCGCCAGTGTTTCAGTGAATGAATCTTGACCGGAGTCGCTCCCAGGAAAGAAACTGGAATCCAAAATGATTCAGCAGGTTTGTGAGATTGTAAACTACAAAATGTACAGACTCCCCCAAACCTGGTGCGATGGGAGTTGTCTAATTCAGGCAGATTCTCCAGTTTCGGTAGTTCTGTTTGTAACACTGCACTAAAGGAAAGGAAATAAATACATTCCGTATTTCTTGATAGAGCACTTAATGAGAGTACAAAATGTTTTTTAGTGCTCCTCATGCTTTGGCATAAGTTAATTAAGACAAGAAAAAATCCATTCCCGCTGAAGAGGAATAAGGGATTTGAAACATCTGTGCATGATAGGTAGAAACCAAATGAAAAATCTTTCCATTGTGTTGCATTTCCGATCAAATTTGAAAATAGTCACTTCCAAAATAGGAGTCTGTGAAGGAAGGGCATATGGCAACAGATTATAGGGCATATGGGCTGATTCCATAAGCTTAGAAAAAAAGCACATCTATCCCTGTGCCAGTTACTCGGAGGCGGGCCATGGCCATACCAGTTCAGCCAGGCTGCACCCAGAAACCTGGGTTTGAAAATTAGGAACGGGACAGATAACGTGTAACGAGTAATTTCTGGTCCGTGGCGAATGCCTTTGTGCACACCTCCCATCAGCAAGACTCGAGTTAATTAGCCTTCTTTCGTTCTTGTGAAATAACAGATATGACACATGCTTACACAGATGTATGGGTGAGCAGTGGGGTGGGGGAACTTTTATTGGGCATCCCTTCTCCGTAGCGAAAACTTGTGGCCGAGGGAATAGCATTTATTAGAAGCAGGGATGTTTAGGACTTGTTCTCTTTGTTCAGTGCATACGGTGCAGTTTCAGGTCCATGCAGCCATGCTTGGTGGGCCGTTTTCCTGGGTGTACGAAACACTGGCTGTGTGCCAGGTGTGCAGCTCACATTTCCACGTCCAGAGACGTGTGAGCGCTGGGTGTGCAAGGCGAAGGGACCGAGCCGTAGGATTCCCGAGTGCTGTGTGTTGTACGGGCAGACACAGGTGAAGAGTTGGGCACGGGGGGCTGCTGCAGGAGATGGGGGCTGCGTGGGGGGCGAGGTGGGGGTGATGGGGCCGGGGGGCAGTGCACCCCTGGGGGCTGCAGGAGGGGAAGGGGCCGGTGCTGGGGAGGGAGTGTCGGTGTCGGATCGTGCAATGGGTGTGCAATGGGTGAGCAGCGTGTGCAATGTGCGTGCAGTTTGTGCAATGTGTGTGCAGCCAGGCAGCCCCGCAGCAGGTGCCTGCTCCCCACCGGCGTCCTTCCAGCCTCCCCCCCGCCCCAATCCCAGTGCCGCCCCGCCCCGGGCTCGCTCTGCCCCCGCGGGCGGAGCAGGAGGCGGCGGGGCCCGGGGCCGGGATCCTCCTCCCGCTCCCTACGCCCCGCTCCGACGTCAGGCAGGAGCGGGAGGCAGCGCCCACCGCCGGGGCCGGGGCCAGAGGCTCGGCGGCCGCCGGACGGGGCGGACGGCGGCGGAGAAAAAGAAGGAGGAGGAGGAGGAGGAGGAGGAGGAAGGCGCTATGGCCGACGTGTTCCCGGGCTCCGAGCCCGCCGCGGCCCCGGACGCTGCTCGGCGCTTCGCCCGCAAGGGAGCCCTGAGGCAGAAGAACGTGCACGAGGTGAAGGAGCACAAATTCATCGCGCGCTTCTTCAAGCAGCCCACCTTCTGCAGCCACTGCACCGACTTCATCTGGTGAGGATCCCCCTCTCCTCCCCGACCGCGCTCCGGGGCTCCCGCTGGGGGCGGCCGCCTTCCTCCCCCTCCTTTCTCATCCTCCTCTTCCTCCCTCCCCCGGAGTCCCCCGGTGTCGCCGTCCCCGGGCAGCGCCGTTCCCCTCCCGGCCGGCTCCGAGCCCCCTCCTGCCACCACCAGCGGGTGCTGGGAGTGGAGCTGAGCCCCCCCGGGGTGGGGGGGAGCCGGTCCCGGTGTTTAGGGGTGCCCCCCGCCGTGCTCCCTGCCTTCCCCTTGGCACCGCTCCGTGCCACCCTCCCACCCCGGCATGGGGGGCGCACGGTGCCGCCCCCTTCGCCCTCCGCGGTCGTCCCGAGCAGATTAAAAAAAATAATTAAAAAAACCCTGCAGCCGGAGCGAGGGCGGGGAGGGAGGGAGCAAAACTCTTCCTACAGCCACCCACCTCGCTCAGCCCAGCACCTCCCGGCCGGGCTCTGTGCCCAGGGCGGGTCCCGCTGTCGCCCCGGGGTGACCGAAGCCCGCCGAGGGGCTGGGGGGGCTGCAGCCGGCCGGGGAGGGCGCCCCGCGTGTGCTCATGCGCCTGGGCACAGCCCTGTGCCTGCCCTCTGGAGTTCCCTTCCCTCTGCACGCCCAGGGAAAGGCTGTGCCTGCTCCTGAAACGCTTCAAAGGGGTTTGAGGAGTAAGGGGGAAGAGTAAGGACGGGGAGCTTGGAGAAGAAACAAGGGGGAAACGGGACGACTTCTTTGCTTTTTTCTCTTCTTTATTTATTTATTTTTTCCTTATTTGGAGGAAAAAATAAAAAAAAGCGAAGTTCAGTGTTGTAAAAGTTAGACACCTCAGGGGAAGTGCCTCAAAATGAATCCGAAGCAGGCTGAGCTGCAGGTGTGGGAACGCGGCGGGCTCCTTGTCCGCGGTGACAAGTGGCACAATAAAAAACAAAGCCAAGGGCTGCGGTGAGAAAAGGCACCTGACAACAGGATGGGTTTGAAAGTGAAAGGATATCCTGTTGCTGACAGGTGGCAAGAGGAGCTGCGCTCTAGCCCTTTCCTGCTAGCGAGGCTAGGAAGCTCCGAGCATTCATCAAAGGAGCATGTGACAGCTCTGAAACTTGTGTCGGTTCCTCGGCTGAAGATAGGCAGGTCTTGAATAAGTGCCATGCACTGTGAAAAATGCTTCATCTATTTCCAGAGCGACACGTGGCTATTAACATATGCTTTAAGGTATAAAGAATAGTAAAAACAGCCTTTCAATGAGCTGTGCAGAGACTTTTTCCTTAGATTACACTTGACCACGTAACATTTACTGAAATAATTCCGTGCCTCTCTGTCTTCTTAAACTGCCTGATTGGTTTCTGAAGTGCTGCTGTATTTCCCAAACCTTTTCCTTAAAACATGTTGCTCCTGCCCAGGGAGAGGGGTACTGCTCCCCGCTGACCTGGGGATGTTCAGCTCAGGCACAAAGGCTGGCGGGACTGTTGGAGCAGATACCGTAGCGATGCCCTTTACAACAGAGACCGTCTAAAAAGACAAAACAAACAAAAAACAACCTAAAGCCTGTTTCATGTTCTTAGTTCTGTTGTCCCACAATTGCATTTGCACTCTTGCCTGTTCCTTGTGTGAAGAGAAGTGATAATAGCAACAGAGTGACATTAGGGTAGTGTTGCAGGCTGCCAAGTAAGCATGCAACGTTGTATTTCTTCTGGGTTTCTTCGTTTAGGCCTATCTATAACAACACCTGGGAGTCTTTTCAGTAGAAATCTGGAAGATATGTGAAGTTGTATAGTGTCCCTTTCCACCTGATGTAACAGTGTTCTAAAGAGTTTGTCCCTTCTCTAAATAAATTAATAAAAAAGTGGGAAAATGGATATACTTCTTAAAAATCATTTCTACAAAGTTCCTAATTAGACTGCGTGTTAAGTGCCAGCAGCCTCCTTCCTGGCTCCTGCAGTGCCTGTCTCTGGTGGGTTTCTCTCTTGGCGTAAGCAGCTCCGGCTCTCCAGATGAGAAACATCCTACAAAGAGGGAAAACGCAGAGAAATGTTTATAGATCAGATACTCCAAACATTTATTTTTGTGGAAAGAGAATGTTGAATGTTTAAAGGTAAACAAATAAATACAAGCAACAATGGGGCAATTTGCTGCAGGTGTTGTAACTTTGGAGAGCATTTTGGACACGTGTGTGTGACTGTATTCACTGGGGAAGGACTGCGTGCGTGTTTGTTAGGAAAATGAAGGAAGTAAGCTGGAAGAATAACCAGTGTGAAACCAGTGGGTCTGTTGTCTTGCTTATATTGAAACAAGCAACCTCTTTAACCTGCCTCCTTTCCATACAACAGGCTGAGGCACTGGTGTGCCTCGCTAAAATTGGGATTAGAAACTGTCGCGTTTGTTTCCTAGGTCTTCTCTGGAACTTGGGTTAATTTTATATTGCTGTTAAGTATAGATCTGGTATTAAGTGAGTTGCAATATTATGCCGTAATCCCAGATGATGATAATTGTAGATCCAAAATAGCTTGTGAAATAATAATAATAATAATAAATTGTTGCCAGAAGCTGGAATTACATAGCTGGTGACAGCTATTGTTCTCTGCTTTGCAACGGGTGGGCTGTTCTGTGGTGTACATTTTAAAATCTGTTGCTGTCGTAGCAAAATCTGTAGTAATTTAATAAGAAACTATTTTTGTGTTGTTATAGATCAGTGAAAGGAAATATTAACTAAACATACTAAGACAGGTGTTTTTTTTTTCTTTTTCTATGCAGGGGATTTGGGAAACAAGGATTTCAGTGCCAAGGTAAGCCACAAACGCTTTGTTGGCTAGTACGCTTTGTTGCGTCTTACTCTGAAGGTAGCCAAAACTTGCCTGCAGCAGGAAGGAAACAAGCCTGGAAAATATAAGCAGGCACCTTTGCCTGTATAAATTTTAAAGGAAGACAATTATTCAGTTAAATAACTATTGGTATTTATATTGTATACAGTGAACAATCAAGTCATTGTGATAATGCAAATAAAAAGATGTTATCTTTCTTAAATCTCTTCACAGTAAATGTCATATAATCTGCATACAGTGCAACTTCAAACTTTTCATGAAAATAATCTGTGCAATTTAGCTTTTGCAGAGACCATTTTTCACATCAGAAGCTCTCGTCTGTGTGGGCGTCTTGGAAAATGGATTCACTTTTTAGTCATATGGCTTCCTTTCATAACCCAAAGTCCCTGTTTTTAATTTTCATACGTTGTATGTTTAGGAGGACCTTTGGTTTGAATTACATTTTAGGACAGGCAGCATTTTTCTCTGATAATGTAATATTCAATTAAAAAAAAATACAAAGCCACCAAAAAACACACCAATTTAATAAATTCTGCTAACCTTGAGAAACTGAAAACTGATACAGTAGAAGATAACTCTATGCATGCAAACCAGAACATGAACTACTATATTCTCACATATTCTGTGCTACTGCCAAATTCTTATCATTATTCAGCATTTAATTGTAAAATAACCACACCCAACTATTGTTCTTCCTTTTCTATGTCACATGTGTACTGATGAGGCTTTTTGCTGTCCCTTCTCTTCCCCCACCTTCTCCTTCTTCCCTCCCACTTCTCCTGCAGGTGTACCTTGTGTATGCATTAGCTCACCTTTTGCTTGTTTCCTTCATTACATGTTTTAATGGTCACTTGCTAATGCTTTAGAGTGTATTGGACTATCCTGAATGCTGTGTTTACTTATTAGTTGGTGAAATTACGGATTCTGTGGTATTTTTGTGAAAATTTATGTTAGTTGGTACTTCCTGAAGTTAAGCCTTTGTGAAACTGAATGTAGATGAGATGCCTTTCAAAGATGTTGCAATATATTTTTCTTTCTTCAAGTAGAGACTTGCAGAGCGACTGTGGGGCATGGCTAATACATACAGTGAAAATGCTGCGTGCCTTGTTAAGGCATGGTAGGAATGCAACCACAGTTTTACCATGAATCTTGCACGCAATTTTGTCCCCGTTCCAAGATCTTACTATGAAATTCTGTGAATATCCTGCAGTTTTCTGCTACTCACCACTTCAGAGCAGTGCTATATGGGTCAGTCTCTGGTCCTCCGTTATAATGGATCTGCATTTCCTGCTGAATCCCATTCAGGATGGCTGAGTGGTTTCTTGCTAAGGAATTATTTAGATGTTCATTAGAGATTTCCGTTGGTATGTAGAAAATAGTTGGAGCTGCGCTTAAATTACATAGTTACCTTTCTTATGATTTGTAATTCACACAGTGCTGACTTTCTTCCCTCTTCTCATCAGGCAGCTAGTACCTCATGGTGGGTGCAGTCCCCTGCCAGATTTAGTGTGGCAATTTCTTTCCAGAATTTGGTTCTCTGTGGCTAGAATTCCTTCCATCATTGTAGCAATGGAGGAATAGTTTTTTTCTGATAATAACTAATCTTTGTGAAGCTAGCTAAAAATTTTAGTTGTCCCATCTTCCCTTCAAATGCCATACATAAACATAAGCAGGAATGAAAGCAATAGAGCTGCCTTTTTTTTTTTTTTTTTTTTTTTTTTAATGAATTACTATCATTTTCAATGCTTCAGAAGTGATGCTTTTCAGCGAACTAAATAAGTTCTAACCTGACTTCTGTCTTTGAGAGTAAACTTTTCTGCAGTTTCTCTTTAATAGGGAGTGTTGCACTCCAGTGGTTTTTTTCTGTATTCTTACACAGTCAAAAACTGTAAGAAATATGGCTGGTTTTAATTCCAAGTTTCATGATAATTTGTGGCAAGTTATTGGTGTTGCACTGATAAGTTCAGCAAATGTTTTAACTAATAAGTTCAGGAAGTGGTGGTTTGGGTTCTTTAGTTTGTTTTTCTGAAATTCTCATTCATTATACTTGATTATAATCAAAGAGCATTTGTGCTCTTGGGATGATAATCTTGAAAATCAAACAAAATAAAACTTCCAGGATAGACAGCTGAATCAAACGTTCTCTTCAGTTTTCTGGAGCTTCAGTTAGCAAGTCACCAGCTAAAGCTGAAAGGACAAATGTAACGATAGAAGTCAGTGAGCATGTGAAGAATTAAATAAACCTGTGTGAAACTAGAAGGTAGGTTGCAAAACAAAACAAACAAACAAAATAGCTTTTTATTTTGCTACCTTTACAGAAGAGAATGGCAAATGAAGAACATAATGGAAATTTCAGTATGACATGAGGGAAAGGAAAAAAATATTACAGTGACAGCTCATGGTATAGCTGAAGTCCTTGGTTTGTCAGAGTTTCCACTGTAAGAAGCTGTTCTAGCTCCGTTTTCAAGACTGTTGTTAAATCTCCCGCTAGACAGAAACCTGACACCAGGCAGGTTTCAGAGGTGGGTGGTTTTATTATTTCCAAAGTTGCTTTACGTTCCTCTGCCTTTGTTACCAAAGGGAAGAGGAAAGGTCTGTAATTATAATGCCCTGAAATTAAGTGATACTCGACTCTTCTAGAACAGAGTAGTTCAGTTGGAAGGGACCTACGGGGATTGCAGGGAGCAGTGAGGCCTCCTCTCAGCCTCCTGGCCTCCAGCCCAGACAAGCCGAGAGCCCTCGGCCTCTCCTCTCAGGACGTGCCTTCCAGCTCCTCACTGGCTTCGTCGTCCTCCTCTGGATGCATCCAAGCATCTCCAGATCCTTTTTGTATCCACACTGTGCTTGAGGGGAGGCCACACCATACTCTTAAACTGCAGTTATTTTACAAATATTTGTGCCAGCAGTTCATGATTTGAAACTCCTAACTTAGTGCTTATGCATTATTAAATATTGTAGCTAACACGGTATGCTTTTAGATATTTTAAAACTTTATTTAAAAAAAAATGTCAAATGCATTTCACATGTTATTTTGAAACCACACCCTCAAAATAAAATGACTTTATATATATATATATAAAAGTTGAAATTTAGTGTTTTACCTTAATGATATTTTTTTAGCCATTAATACTTTTTCATTTGGGCTTGCTTTGAGCCTTGGAACATGCTTTCAGTTGTATGTAATCCTTTTATATTTTCTGATTTCCATGCCTGTATTTCTGATGTAGCATTCAGCTTCAGCATTAAGCAAGAACCTTTAAATGCGTCCTTTGGAGTCAAAGATAAAAATTTCCATTTATTATGTTAAAAAGCTTTTCAAAACTTTTTTTTATATATATATTATTATGGGATCCCCATAAATTAGCAAAGGACAGCGAATTCAATTTTGGTATGGCTTTTAATGCCCTTAATGTAGCAGAGGTTCAGGATACAATTGCATTATTACCATGCAATTGCTTAGCAAGAGACAGTCCAGGTCCTAAGTAGTTTTTCTTCCTTAATGTGAGTTTTCTAATGTAACTACTGTATATAACAGCAAATAGACATTCAGAGTTGCTACTTGGGTGTACAACTAAGTTGCAGTATGTTATTTCATGGGGAGGCTGCAGAATTCTGTTGCGTTTTGATATGATAGGAAATTTGTCACAGAGAGGGCTTGGAGTTAAGAAGTATCAGTGGAGAAGTTCAGAGCCCATCTCTGGTAAGGTGTGAATTCAAAAATGAGCTTGAAAGAGCTGGATTAACTTTTTCCTAGGTATAATTTTCTTCCTTACTCCTATTTGTAGGATGCATTCTGCTGTTGTTGCTGGTTGTTGAAATTTGTGCTTTACTGTCTGTTTATACAAACATAAACTGTTCTAAAATACTGTGCTTTTGAAACAAGAGCTCGTGTTCTGCTGGTTTGTTTTTCTGTTGGTTTGTTTTTCTGTTGATTGTCTTTGTGGTAGTGAAAACATGAAGGTAAGACTCTTTGAGAGAGTTATGGCTTTGTTTGGATTTCTTAAGTTGTCAAGCAGAACAGCAAGCTGTCAGGGGCACTGAAAGCTTTCTTCTAACGTGCACCTGGAAACACTGCAAGGGAAATGTGAAAAATGGAATCATCTAAAACGTTTTTCTGAGTCTGCCACAGTACGATCGTTCCTCTTGTAAGAAATCAGACTTTAAATTAAGCAAGCTTTTAAGTTAAATTTTGGCTTCATTTTAGTTTCAATATTCATTGTTACATTCTGAGTAGAATCTATATTTGTTCTTTTTGGTTTGATTTCTAAGAATATTTTGTGGGTTTTTTGGTTTTGCTTTTGTATTGTTTTTGTATCTTTTTTTTTCAGTGAGCAGAGCACAGCTAATAATGATTCACTAGGATTTGAAGAAGGCATGTGGAAGAACATGTATTCACATATGTTCTGAGGCTGATTTAAGTTTGGAACTGAAGGCCCAGCAAGTTTCTTGAGATGAAAATATATTTAGTTGCAGTAATACAAATGTAATGAACTCCTGCTCCTGCTCAAGGGCCTGCTGTTAATCCTCTCCCAAACATTCAAGATTTGTAGTTATTAACTGCACAATTTCCCCCTCTCATGTGATTTCTGCAGCATCTACTGAAGTGCAGTGTTCTGCTGTAGTCCAGCTCGGAAGTACATTTGGCTTGAGGATAATAATTGGCCAAGGAAGAGTTTCACATGCATTTTCTAATTTATGTAAATAGAAATTAGAGAAATCAGTTGAAGCAGCTGATTATATTTAGCTAATCTGCGTAACTATTGCTCTTTCCAATTTTGTTCTCTTAATTCTTTCTATTTATTTTCAGAATATCTCTTTATGAAAGTTGGATTTTAACTGAAGTAGCCATGGCAAGCTTTTTGAGACAGCTTGTATCATGCTAGGTGCATTTCCTCATGCAACTGGTGCTGGGCTAGTTAAACGTCCATCGTAACTACTTCAATAGAGATAGAAAAGACCAAAGAACCCACTGGTGCCTCCTCCTTTTAAAATCTGTTTTCATTCAAAATGTTGTATTAAAGATCTTGTGGGGTGTGTGTCCAGAACTCATTTTTAATGCCATATCTGTGGTCTGAAGACTTACAGCAATGAAACCTGAACACCTGTGACCTGGTTTACATGTACGGTTTTTATTAATTCTCAGTTCTGTTATAGCAGGCTTGCAGGGGAAGCAGCACAATTAATTCTTTATTGTGGATAGATCAAGGGTTAGTTCTTAGTTTCCCATCCTGTTATTTGTGTTCCCCCAACAGTTTCTTGTTCATTTCACTACATTGTTTTCTTTGCAACAACAACAACAAAAGAAAAGTTAATGAAAAAAAAAGCGTTACATTGCTGTGCTACTTCCCATAAAAATGTTTTCTATCTTCCTTACTTGGAAATGTTTTTGCTGAGGGTGGATAAGCTACAAAGTTCCCCCCTCTGTGCCAGAGCTGTTTCTCTGGTATCATTATCATTTCTATGGTAAGAGCGGGTATTACTGACTGCAGTTTGAACAATGTGTGTGTTTTGCTGTGTGCTCTTTGTAGTAATTACTCATGTGCCTACAGTTTACATTATCTAAGGTTTCTATAAGCCTGAGACTGAGAAATGAATTCCATGGAAGTTGTTGTGAGTCCGTGGCTGCTGATACTTTCTGCATAGCTTAAAGGTCAACATGAATTCTTCGGAGAGGGAGACTTAATATAGATATACTTAAAGCAGCTGACTTTTTAATATATTTTCATGCATTTAACTTGGAGGTATCTGTTCAATAATGGAACCCAAGAGCAAAACAACAAAAGAAAACCAAAAACAACAACCAAACTGGGAGTAAAAACTGTGTTTGTACACAGATCATTTCCATCATTCCTCTGGCCAGCTTTGTCCTTCCCATTGGCCTTCTTCCCTCAGTCTAATCTGTGGGCTCCTTCTCAAAGGACAATAATTTTAATGATCTGCACTTAATCTGACATGCAGATTACAAGCACGGAGATGAGATGCTTGTTATGCGTTTGTCTTGTCAGCTTTTATTTATCTTCCCCTCCTTCAGCTGTCCCTTTCCTTCCCCTTGCAACATATGTCCCATATTGTGAGGAAACATGGGCCTGTTAATTGCCTGAGTGTAAGTCGCGATTCTGTTCCTGTTGAACTCTGACAGATCTTGGAAAAATTACTCATGTTCCGAGTTTTTAGTGGGAACAGCCGTGACAGATGTAGATAAAACTCCTGAGTCCCGATGAGTGTGGGTACACAAGGAGTGCTGGTTTGAGCCAGGAAAGCTGCTTGGAAAGATGCATCCCAGTCATCCCTGCTGACTGTGCCCCATAGCTGGTAGCACTGGGTGGCTCAGAGCACTTTTTGGAGAAACTAAAGAGAAAGTTGTGTTTTAGGAGCATGTTTAATGCCTTCCAGGTGCTAAAAGGGCTCCTGGACCACACTGTGGCTAATCCACTGTAACACCCCTGGAATATGGGTGGTGTGGGTGCTCTAGCAGCGTTTTCCTCTACAAAACTGCTTCTGTTGGAGCATTAATTGCTAATTAATGGAGATGTATACGTTACTCTTCTGGCAGTTTTTTTGTGCAGGGAAGGGGGTTTGTTGCTTCTGAGCATTGCTGCTATAGAAAAAGGTCTGTAGGGCACCTGCCTCAGAAGAGGGAAGATTCCCTGTTACTGCAATCATGCATGCCACACACAAAAATAATAAATCTATGCATCAAATAAAAATAGGTGTGCGATCTACAATTCATTCAATGTAGACCATGACAATAAAGGAGAGAAATGTGCCATTGTACTACTTTTTTTTTTTTTTTTCCTGGAAAATTGCTTGATATTGTTCTCGTCAAAACTGGAACATAATTACATTTTATCTAGCAAAAGTTTTTTGCTTAATTTTTTTTTTTTTCCCTCTTGTATTACATTTCAAGGGCAGAAACATCTTCACCCTTCCCACACTTCTGACATGTGAAGTTTTGGTTTGTTTACTTGAATCTGTTCGATATCCCAGCAGTGTGTTCCAGTTAAAAGAAACTGACTGTTCCAGTGCCCTGGATGCAGTTCTGTGAAGCTCTTCAGCTTCTAATTAAACAAGTGGGAGTGATAGCTCATTCAGAGTTGACAGATAAACCAGTTTGAGACCTGGGGAAGATAAAGTTTGGCATATTCTTTATTTTCCCTCGTGTTTGAGTGTAATACTACACATCAACTGCTGCTACGCAGCCACATATGGTGTTAATTTTATACAAGATTTTTGCAAATGTAAATGACTTATGCCATGAGCAGAATTTAATGAAATGTTGGAAAGAGAGTTGCAGAAAGATGAAGAAAACAGATTTCCCTCTTGAGATGCATTGAGAATTATTTATTTATTTTTATTTTGTGTGTGTGTGTCTGGAGGGGATTGTTTCCCTTCAAGGTGAAGGGTGAAAATAATAAGTTATTTAATTAATACTTCAGGCTCTGTTCCCCAGCTTTTACTTCTGCAGTAGAAGGCATAAAAGTTTGAGAAATGACTTGTGTATAGGGGGTAACAGAAGCCACTTTTATGTGTTTGTAGTTCCTGTAGATGCTGCAAGTCGGAGTGCTGTATGATGAGGATGTGTAGGGCTCTAGAGTGCCTGGGAGGTGGTTATCGGCTGTTAACCTGTCAGTCACAGCTTTTTGTGAATATTGCCTTCCATGAATGCCATTCGTAACAATCACCTTGTGAGCCAGGCAGCCTAACCCATGCACATGTATCTCTCGGTGGGTTTCAGTCTTATTTACTTCGGTCTTTTAGTTATAATTTGATTTACATGAATACTTTCTCATTATTTACAGTTACTTTTATAGACTGTTGACCCTGTCAGAAGGGTGGCTATGAAAGGGCAATGGTCAACTCAGCTTGTGTCACCCATTCATTTACCTCATGTAATAATTAGGTTTTCTTAATTTTTCTTGCTTTCTGTTAAGAAAATTACCCATCTTCAAAACACCAGAATTGTAATTTTGAAGTTGTGTTGCAGCCATCACTCCTCTTTTCTTTGGTTTTAATCAAAAGAATTGTATAAAGCTATTAATTATTGTATATCTTGTAAACATTTGCATGTAGATAAATGAGGCTTCTGATTGCATTAGAAGTCACAATTTTTAGTCTGCAGCAAAATTTTATGGAGATAATATTTCTGAAAACTATTTTCCTCCAAGTGATCCTTAATACGATAGAGTAATGAATAGTGAATATTGATAACAATTTAATTAACAGTTGTCAAGTTATAAACCTACATAAGTCTGTTTAGAAATTAGCCTTCCTTATGCTTGCATTTCAAAGGCACTAATAATGTACATGAGTATGTCTACTTGGTATATGTTAAAAATTAAATAGTAACTCAGATTGGATCAGATATTTTGCTTCATTATTTTTCTATTCAATGTGGGGAAAAGTACATGCTGCAGGGTATGGACAGAGGGTAGACATTCTCCTTTTGAAGAGCACTGAACTTCCTTGTGTTCAGTGGTTCTCTATGTCACTGTTTCCAAAGCACAAACATTTCACTCCTCATTTTCATTTAAAATTAACAGCGATTTAGCTTCCCCAGAATGTGTGATAAATGCATTATTTTAGTTCTTAATTAAACAAAACATTTTTCATGTATTAGCATGAATTGGAGGAAGTTTCTTCTTTCAACTTTTAGCTCATGTCAGGTTTCTGTTTTGCCCTTTACTCACCAGCACGTCCACCAGAATCCACTTCAAAACATTGTTGTCTCGAGGAATTGGTCTTGTTAATGTTAAAACATTGGTAACTTTTACATTTTGGTGAAGAGTGCAGGAAGAAGCCTTATCTTGTGGTCAGCTGTTGTGTATGTTAGTATTGCAGTGGGTTGATCTTGAGATTTTCTCAAGTAGCACTAAATCTTAGGAAACAATCGTGGTCTGCATGCTTATCTTCCCTCTGCAGATAAGCTGAAACTAACTTCTGGCAAGTGCAAAAAGCTCCCCCTTATAATTGCTCTTCAAGTTAAATGTCTTTGCAGTTTCACTGTTTCCCTGTCCATTGCAAAATTCCCCGTGCACAGAGTTTTTTGGTGTCCTGTGTTCGGGTACCCCTGGCTGCCCAGTGCCTGCCTTTTTCTTCACCCTGTCCTGCTGCCCATGGGGCTGATGTCCCCAGCTAGGAGCCAACTTCCAGCCGGAGGTGATGGGATCTCTGGGTGAAAGGGATGGAGGAAGGAACCTCATTGGGAGAACCCTGGGGATGTCCCTGAAAACTGAGCATATTACTCAGAGCTGTTCTGTGATTTCGAGAGGTGGGGGGGGGGGGGGGGGGTTGTTGCTGTTGTCTTAGGGATTTTTTTGTCTTATTTATGCGTTAAGATTACGTGAATCATAGGTAGAATTGTACCTGAGGCATTTCTGGTTTGGAAGTGTTTAATGGGTGCTGTATCCACCTTTGATCCCCAGAGGATTTTTGTGTGCCTGAAGATGACATCCTGCTAGTTGGTGGCAGCTTCTATGTATCTTGATTTTCTCCTGTTCCCAGATCTTATAAAACTAATAGATATGAAGCTAACAACTCCCTGAATTTGACTTAGGTTTTTTATATTAGTTTGTGAATTGCCTATGCAGTAATATTCTTGATTTGCCTCTAAAAGGAGCGTTGTCCCACAACATAGTTTCTAAAGAGAGCTTTAAAATGCAAGTGGATATGTTTTAAACATTTTTCTTAGCGGCAATGTTTCCTACAAGATCATATAGTCATCAAGTCAACTGCACAGCATGCTATCATATTAGATAACTTTACTCTCAGCTATAATGTATGCTGCTGCCAATTGTTTCTCCAAATACTACTTCGAAGTGTTTTGTTCTGCCTTAGGTACCAGGTGTTGACACATCTTGTAGGCTGTAAAGCTGATGCCTGCCCTTGCCGACTTGCAGAAGGCAGGGAAGCTTATTGCTAAGATTCCTGCAAAACTCAAGTCCTGCTTCAGCTTCCTGGGGCTGTGTAATGAGGAACGGTTCATTTTTAATGACTCTGTGAAGTTCTGTTCATTTAATTAAGCTCAAGCATGGGTTTGCTTGGCTGAACGTTTTGCAAAACCAGAATTGTAGTTTGTCTATTATTGGTGCTGCTACAAGGCCAGGTGTAATTTTCATTTTACTATACAAGTACATTATGTTACAAACATTTAAGGGTTGTATTTTATTCATGACTTTGTTTATTTTATATCTGCATTTGGTGGAAGCAAGTGTTTTACATAATTTCTTCGGGTTTGGCTACTGTAGAACAAGTATCCCTAAGAAAAGAAGGTACCTTAAGTTCAGGGTACTTCTGAAAATCTGCAGAACAGAATATGGAAGGCTGCCTTAGTATCTGCGGCAGATATGAAACAGATTTTTTTTATTATTATTATTATCAGTAATAGAATAAAAAACATAATAATACTGTAAAATGCTCGGTAAAGGAGATTTCTGTATTGGGAAGACATATCTTTATTACCACTGCATCCCCTTCCTGGTTTCTCTAGAAGATCTTTGATTTTTGTTTGCTGCCCATGCCTTAAACGTCTCTCTGGGTCCATGGTGTTGTGCACATTTGTATTCATCTGCTGCAACTACAGCTCCAGTATTTAAAGTACCCAGTTGCTGTAATGGGCATACTGGGACACAAGAGTCCCAAGGCTTTTTACTGCTACTGTCATCTTAAGTGCTTTTGAATCCTGACAGCTGTATGATGAAACGTGCGTGGCCAGGTTAATGTTACTGCCTTCATGTTAGAAGACATTTAGTGAACGAATTCATTGATGCGAGGCCATAAATTTATGGACGCGTCATAATTTTGGGGTATTGATTATTTAAGTAAATGTGTAACTGAAGATGGATGAAGGGAATAAGAGACTTCATCATACATCATTAACGTATCGGGGAGGTTTAATTGGGTTTATGCAGGTTTTTATAAACAAGCTTTCTGTAGACAGCATTGACAAATATGCTCAGTAAATTTTAATGAAGTCCTAAACACTCTCCATGAGGCTTATTTTGTGATTTAAATCAATACATTAGAAGAATACTAATTGTAGAACTTAATAGAGAATTTGATTTTTAATAAATCTTGTTCTTTCTTGGCTTTTGTACAATTTATGCAAATATTGACCTTTGAATTCTCGTTGCCTGTGTTTCACTGAGCCTTTGAAGGGTGTGTGCGTGTGTATAGTATCATCTTCAGGCTTTTGTTGTAATAATTAAAAGGGCAGTGTCAGACATACAGATCATTTGACATCTAACGTGGCAAAATGAAGAGGAAATTGGTGATAAAATCAGCAGGGTTTAATTTTAGAACCATCAAATGTGAAGTGTAGAGAATGGAAACTAGGTTGGCCAGCGGGCAGTGTAACTGATGTATTTCCAGAACTTCCAAAGCACAATTCACATCAGTCCTGCATTCGGACTCTTTATATCAGCGCAGGATCGCATTCACGTTGAGCTAATAAATGTTCCCCTTAATATTTTAAAACCTGGATCGTCCAAGCTGCTTTATGTGAGTGGATCAGTATCACAGTCAACAGAACATCTATCTATTCCGTTGTTCTATATGGAACACCTATTGGGATCTGACCTTAATCTGCAGTTACCACTATAGGCTTTAGTACTTATTTTTATTTGCCGTGCAGAGATCTTCTGAATAACCAAAGCCTTGTATTACACAGAATTCTGTATTAATATTTAGTAAAGTAAGACTCCCTTCTTACAGAAAATAAAGTTTTACAGTTTAGTAATCTAAATGGGTTGGTGTTTGGACAGGTTATGCTATAATTTCACATATATTTTTCCCTGAAGTGGAAATTATTTGCATGAGCTGGTATTCAAATTTTGATAGCATTATAGTCTATTAATTTTACTTCAAGATATTATGTCACATAAATAATCAATATCATTTAAATCATGCTGGTTATGTCTGTAAGGGCAGAGCTGTAAACTCCATCTGAAAGATTCATTGGATAAAATACATGCCCCGTCAGGAGAGAGCTGCCAATTTGCAGACCAGGCACAGCAGTTCTCATTATACACACCCCACTTCTAACAGCAATGAAGAACAAGCCAGGAGAAGATACAACCCTTACTTCAGAGGTAACTCATAGGATGGCTTTGTCCCCTGCACACGTATAATGCCTAAAACCTCTGAGTGAAATCACCTGGGCGTGCTGTTCTTTGGAGTTCAGCTGTCTATCAAAGCACAAAGCCTGGCCTTTGGGACGGGTTTGTTGCCATGTCCCAGCTAGCATGTGCCATCCTGCTCTTTTCCACAGTTTTTGTTGTGCTCAGTGCATGCGTAGTCCCCAGGGCCACTGCTGAGCACAACTTGAAGAGGCAGAGCTGGTGGTTTGTCTTGGACTTGGCTGCTTCAGCTACCCTGTGTCGTGCCTAAGTGGGTTGTGTATAATTGCTACCATGCTACACCGTGTTAATCCTGTTAGGAAAAAACCTCTGTTTCTCAGCAAACAGAGATCTGCCAGAGCTAACGATCCCAAGATGCCTGTTTGTTTGCATTTTCCCTCGTTTAAAAATAGTTGTCAACGGAGCAGAATACAATACACTTGAAATCTGTTCTTGGCAAGGAAGGCCTCACCACTTAAGACACAACTTTCCCGTAGTGCTGTTGGATTGTGTGTAAGGAAGGCTCAGCTGATTGTGTTTTGTGGAGGGAGGAACTTGCTCCTTAGACCAGGCTGGGTCTGCAGTTGCTGGTGAGTGTCAGGGAGAATGAGTTCTTCCATTCAGGTTATCTTGCTGTATGCAGTTAATAAAAATAAGAGGAAATAGAACAGGTGATGAGAAAGGGAATGACCTTGCTTGAGAAAGTGATCAGGAAGTTGTGTTTTTTTTTTTTTTTTTTTTTTTTATGTGCTATCTGTAATATTGATAAGAAAATGTCCTCCCCCCCATTTCAGGCTACCTCGGAAATACAAATCACTTCATTCTAATTCTTGTTGCATGGGCAAATTATTTAGGCCTAGGTTGAGGCTTAAAAACAGAGACTTATTTGTTCTGTGATCTCTCTTTCAGCAGTCAGAAATTCATTCTGACCTGATGGTGAGACGCAGGGTAACAGATGCAGCCTTTGGATCAACCAGCTCCAGCTTTTGTGTTAACCAGTCATCAGGAAATATCACTAAATTACTGGAGTACAAAACGCATCTGTTGGAAATATGTTTAAGTCTTTTGTGAAATAAGATGGGAGAAACCTTGCTAGGGGGGGAGCTGCTTTAGTACCAGCTTTGCTGGATGGCAAATTGTGGTCTATGTGAGTGAGCTCGTCAGAAACCTGAGCAGACCTGTTTGGAGTTGGGCTCCTGTGGCTTCTCTCCAACTGCTTTGTTCTCTGACAATCACCCCAGTGAATTCTGTGATTTACTCAGGTTTCCATCAGTTTGAAATCTGCCTGTGTGCGAGGCGAGGGGCAGGAGCCTAAAATGTGTCTGTGGCTTTCCGAGAGTTAGAGCTTGCAGTTTTTAGGTGCTTGGAATTCCTCATTTAGTCTCAACCTCACTGTGTTGCCTCCTTATTTTTGGAGGAACATGATCTTAATTTCTGCATTAAAAGGACAGCCTTAGGACTGTGAATCAACCCTTTAATATTTCCTTAACCCTCACCTTTGGTATTTTGTTAATTTGTTCTAATGACATAATCCATGTTGCCACAAAGACAGTTCTCAAGGCGTGCTCTGAAAACCTGGTGCCCTGCGATGTTTCGTAACAGTGTGTCCCAATTCTGAAGCCTCCTGTCCTGAGGCCCTGACAAGAGCACCCCCAGCATCTTCCCTTCACCACAGCCTCATGCTCTGCATAGATACTGGGAGCATCGCTCCTCCAGTGGCAGTTACAGCACAAGGGCTTTGCAAGGTGCTGAAAGATAATGAGTGCTGTATTCCTTGCTAATCCAGCATAAAAAGCCAGTTTCTTTCATCACTCTTAGTAATGAATCCTTCCAAAAGTTCACAGGCTGAAAGTAGAAAAAAAAATCTTCTGCTAATGCGCCTTTTGGACTTGGGCTTAGGAGAGGTAGAATGCTGGTTATTGTGGAACATGTGCAGCGTCTGTGTAATAGTCCTAAAATTAGGCACTGCTGGTTTTAAAATGTGAAGTGCTTTGAAGTTGAGTTAGGATGTGGAAACCTCTCGGAATATCTTATTCGGTAAGTTGTCTCGTGAGACCAGTTAGCCCAGAGCTTCTATTGAACAACTTAAAATGTCAAAGCTTCCTTGGCTTCAGAACAGCTGTGTCCAAGAGGGTTTTTGTGTTGATGGGAAACTCTCTCCCTTCTGTAGCAGAGTGCAATAAACCATTGGATTTTTTTTTTTTTTTTTTAAATTCTGTTTTCTAATTCCAGATTATTTCCCTAATAAGAACCTTTTGCAGAGGTGGTGTTTTCCTTTAGGGTTAAAAAAAAAAATAATAATAAAAAAAAAAAATCTGCATATGTTCTCTTGAGAAAATACCAAGGTTTCTGATAACACAACGTTTTACTTACAGATTCCTGATATATTTAAAAGGCAGCAGTTTATCAGAGATCCAGAAGTTCTAGTTCTCATTTATAACCTGTGTCTGCATACCCTTCAGCTTTCTTTTTGCACGTGCACTTGCAGAGCATAACGTGCTTATGGGACTCTGAGCTAAAAGTATCTCAGGTTTCCTAAACATTGGTTTTCCTCAGTAACTTTGCATTTCTGTCTTCATTCAAGATTCTTGAAAATCACTGAAAATGCAACTGCATTACGTCTCGTTTAAGTGTTAGAGTAATATTTGCTCCACCCATAAAACAGTGAAACTTAGCAGTGCTCGGGTGATAGGTTGTGGCAGAATCAAGGACATAAGATAAATGTGTAACAGACACTTTGTTTATGAGCACAAGCACGACGTCTTGTGCAAAGATGGGTTTGTTTTTACCAGGATCTTTGTCCTGAAGAGTTTGAGCACTGAAGGGCTGAACCACTGTGGGACAGAGCAGGGCAGTTTGGAGCAGTGCTGCCTGTTTCCAGCCCCTCCTGCCTTCGCCCTTGCTCTTTATTCTGTGGTGTGTTTCGAGGGAGCTGCTGCCTTGTTTTCAAGCTGAATATTCCAGAGGAGGTCACTGTCTAGAAGCAGGGTCACTTCACATTGCCTTTCACTGAGGAATTGTTATAATTTTTCTGCTTTACCTGAAGAAGGAGTTATCTCTCTCTTCCATCCAGCTTTCTGTCAGGAAAGTGTATTCTCTTCTAAACCTCTTTTGCCTTCTCTAGGATGCTGTGCAAGTGAAGTGCTGTTAAAAGGAGAACAGATGTATAATGTATCCCTTTCTCCATGGCTGCTTGCTCTGGAGTAATCTGTCCCTAGGATCATCCGTTTAGTTGGCACTAATTCAGTTCTGTGATGAGTTTCTGTAAACTGCAACAACCCTGCCCATGCCAGACCCCAGCTTGTCACTGCTCCAACGTTGTCGTTTTATCACTTGCTTGACAGGTGTGAATTTAAATTCTGATTTCTTAGTTAAGATTTTATGTGTTTAGGTTGGGAAGTCTGTGCACTGCTCCCTTTTTTCTAGTCCCTTTCAGGATCTCACTGAGGAAATCCATGCGGGTATAAGAAATTTTGCACGTCGTTTTGTACCCCAGCAGTGTCTGCCATGCCAGCGTTGTTAAATTGCAGCTGAAAGGCCACAAGCAAGGGCTGAAGAGGTAAATTTATGGTTAAGTTGCTGTTATTTGCACTCTATTTCCGAAATTTAGACTCCTTGTAGAGCATGTCGCTGTTTTTGGGCCATGGTTAAGACAAAAAAATTTTATCCAGTCATGCTCTCAGAATCTTGTTATCAGGGCTGGGTTCTGTTTTCAAAGAAGCATTTTAAAAGCTCGTTGCAGATGGCGTTCCATCTTTTGCAGATAATAAGGTTGCAATGTGTGACCAATGTGTCTTCAGAAAAAATGGGATGGTGGTGGGTACTGCCACAGCCTTTGTGGAACAGACAATGATGCAGCAAATCAATATCTGTACAATTTTCATTCGCTTTCTGGTAGAAACTTGGTACAGCTGTGTTTTAAAAAGCCTGGAAAAACTATTTATAGTAGCGGATAGCAACAAATTCAGCATGCTATCACCATCTTTGGGATGTTTCCTTATTTGAAACTGATGGAATGATAGAGATGTATTAAAAATACAGACTCCAACGTGGCTACAAACCCTCTCATGCATGGAATAATTTGCTCACCTTGACTTTGTTTCTTTCATCCTGGAATGGCTTTTTCATCATCATACCCAGAGCAGCTTCTTTGAGCTCTGTTCGGGTCTGATGTTGCTTTGGTGGCCCTCAAGCTGGAGGGAGAGCACACAGGGTGTCCTGGGGGTTGCCAGATGTGTGGCAGGGCTGTGTTGGAGCAGGGCTGTAGGGCCAGAAATGCCCTGCCCCTGGCACAGCTTCTGGGGTGGAACTTGTGTAAGGGATTTTCTTCTCTTTGCTCCTCTCCCAGCCTGGCAGGGATTTGTGCCTGGCAGGGTTTACCTGCCCTGAATTCCTGCCATCAGGACAGGCATGTGGAAACGTAGGAGAGGGCGATGAGAAACAGGAAGAGGAGAAGAGGGAGCAGGAGGAGCTTTGGCAGAGGGTGAGGGACAGGAATGGGAGCTGGGTGCTGCCGGGCATCCTGCTCCTGGCAGCGGGTGGCAGCTGCCTGCACGCCTCGCTAAAGGTCTCCCGTGTTTTTTGAACACTGGATGGCAAGCTGCAGGAACTGATGTGTTCCAAGGAGCTAAAACTTCCACAGGATGTTGTTTTGCAAGTATTTGAAAAAATTCAGTTTTTGTCTCACCGCATTTTCACAACTTGGATCTTATTTGAAAGGAAGTATTTCCTTCTAGGTCTCACTGAGTCTTCAGCAGGGCCTTAGGTGTGGGTTGGCTTTCTTCAGTTACTGATATTTTATTATTAGCAATAAGTGAAAAGTGCGTAGTGATATTTTATTAAAGACTACTTGCATCAAACTACTTGCATCAAAGCTGTAATTAGTAAACGGCAGGATGCTCAGATCCTATTATTTTGCTTTGCCACTAGTTGTCATTTTAGCGTACGCAAAAATATTTTAGCAATGTATCCTGAAGCAGTTCTTTTGATTCTTTAAATGTGAAGTTTATTCAATATTATGATCAGAAATCAATTTATAATGAAATTCCAATGCCACTTGCATCTTCTCCCGGGAGACTTCATCAGGTTCTTTTTCTTATTCCCAACAAATTGCACTCTGAGCTACACCAGTTAGCTATATGGGTTGAAAACAACCTAGAAACCCCTTCCCCATGTGTTGCATTACAGCCTTTTATTTCCAGATACCTTGCATGGAAGAGTAACTTCCATGACGTGAGGAGTAGGAAAAGTCCAGCACCGTTTGCAGGGCGCTCTGTGCAGGAGCAGGATGTGTCCTGTGCTGTTCTGCAGGGTAGGAGCTTCTCCAAACAACCCAAAGTCAGGCCCATCGTTGCAAGTGTTGGATGTGTCTGAAATACTTCATACTAATGGAAGATTAGTGTGGTATGAATCCCCAACATTACAAATTCCTTCAGGCCCTGCTGCTGAAACCTGATCGTTCCCTGATGGGCAGTGGAGGGATGAGACTGGGGGAGCTGTAGGGGAGCACCCCCCCCTGTTGTGGGGCCAGCAGCTGGGCAGTTTATTCCTTGCCTTTATTCTAAGAACAGTCCCCAGGTAACAATTTGAAAAATTAGCATTATCATAGAATCCTGGAATCCTGGAATGGTTTGTGTTGGAAGGACCTTAAAGCCCATCTCATCCCCCTCCCCTCCCTAGCCCAGGCTGCCCAAAGCTCCCCCAGCCTGGCCCTGGGCACCTCCAGGGATGGGGCACCCATAGCTTCTGCCTGGGCCAGGGCCTCATCACCCTCGCAGTAAAGAATTTCTTCCTTACATCTAATCTAAACCCACCTTCTCTTAGTTCAAAGCATCATCCCTTTTTCTGTCACTATTTATTTATATATATACTTGTAGGTAAACTACTTACAAGCATATGCAAGTATATACTTCTTATACCTGCAATCTATTTTGTTTCTCCTATTTAAATAAAATACTTAGAACATTTGGGAACTGGCACTTCAGAGCCGTGCCATTTTTAGCTTGCGAGGGGAATTTCTCACTTTTCCCTGCAGAACACCTCTGCCAAGGGAAGTGTCGTCTTGTTGGAAGTGGTAGGACTTTGCATATCTTGCTTAGGAAGATCTGGAGCAACCACTCCACCTCCCCCAGACATTAATTATTACTCTTTAGAAATAATTAACCGAAGATTGTTGATACTGCCAGCCTCATCTTGGTACCAGATAATCTCTCCTTGGGACTTGGCACGTTTGTTTCTGTGCAGATCGTGCTGGATGAGCGTGAGCTGCCCCTGTCCTCTCAGACTTCCTCCTCCCTGACAGTAGCAGTGGATTATTTTATAGGGTTACATGTTCCTTTAATGAAATCGTGGAAGAAATTAAAAAGAAGATTTAAGACACCTTGTTTCACTGCTGTTAGCACTCTCAGAGGTGTTGGTTGTTGGAAATTTTGACTGGACTCTGCATTCTCTGTGATGTGTTGTTTTAATACTGGCACTTAATGCTCTCATGTAAATTTTTTTTCTTTCCTTTTTGTAAGTTATCCTGCAAGTAGATTACTCCAAGAGTGCTATGGTATTAAAGATTCATTATTCTGAATTCAGTGTGGTGGTAATAAAAACTATACACTGCGGCTTGCTTTGTGGTGACCATATGTAAGATGTTGGGTGCAAAGAGTTCACTTGCCAAAAAAGACAATCTCAGAAGGATCATTTTAGGAAACTGAAAGAAATGCAGTGATTACATTCTGATGTGAATAGAGCAAACAAGTTTTTATTTCTGTATTGTTACTACTTTGCATTACTAATTAGTAAGTGTCCTGAATGTGGAAAAAGTCCCATGGTCTGTTCCTGCTGTGATTTATTTTTGTCACCTTCATTTACATGAATTTAGGAGCAAGGTAGTTAAACCCATAAGATTATTGTTGAAACTCAGTTTTTCTGCAAAATGGCTCAGAAATTTGCACAGAATGCTCCATTTATACTAGCTAATATTCTATTTTTAGGTAGAATATTCCACAGCTGAAGCTGTTAATTCTGTCTTCAAATCTAGGAAACAGTTTTACCAATTTAACTTTTAAGACAATTGGTGAGTTTAAGTGCTGTCATCTCATCATTTTTTAAGCTTACAGAACTCATTTATATTCAGCTTATTGTGTAATTATAGCTCTTAGAATAAAATAATATTCATTTGAAATCATAATTTAATCAAGCTTAAGTCACATTAGAAGAAACTTCTATATTTGCCCCCAAATACCTAAGTTCCTAATCTGAAACGCGTCTGTTTAGTTCTTGATCCTTTGTTTTAATTTTAAATAATGTCAAAGCCTTAAAAGGGTTTAGAGCTGAAGATTTCCTTTGTATTAGATTTTGGTGATGAGCCAGTGTCTCTGACCCTGTGGTACATAAGTACATAGTATTTATTTGTCTCACAAATTCACATTATTTATATTTATATAAAGTTTGACAATATAGATAAATTTATGCTTTTATATATATATATATATATATATGTACACATACCTATTTTTAATTGTAACTAATTTTTGCTTCTCTTTGCTTTTGCTGGGCACCCTAGAAATGATACATTTCACAATTAAAATGTAGAAAAACCTTGAAATGAGGGATACCAAAAATAATGTTCTCCTGCCTGAATGCCAGGGAAATAAGGTATATCCCCAGATGACAACGAGTTGTAACATTTTTGGTGTTCTTTGTTTTCAGCTTTTTCATTTTCCCATAAAATTAGTTAGTCTCTTAAGTACTTTATATGAGAAAATCTTATTCTTGCTAAAAATAGCCGTGGTTCTCATCCCCTCGAATGCGTTTTGTTGAGTATTAGGTATCTCTCCTGGCTGATCTGTGTGGTGCTTATTTTTAGGGCCTCTATTAATATCCTTAAATGTATGATGTAAGAAGAACGCAGTTAAAGTAGAAAACTTAATTATTTTATTTGTAATTTTCATTGTTAAATACAAGTGGAAATCCATACCAGTGTTTAATATGTGGTTTTAAACAGGAGAAACTGAGTGCTGGTATTTTGAGGATTTAAAAAAGCTTGAATTTAAATATGAAGTGAAAGTGCCCGTGTTTGTGACTACTTCCATTGTGTGACCGTTTTGCATTATTTCATAATTTTCATAGGAACCTGCGTGGCCAAAGTAGTAGTTGACTTAATTGAATGGGGAATTTCCCAACAAAACAGTCAAAGTAATGCTCTCTACAAATGAGTATAAAGGTTTTTGTAATTATGGTTTGTTCTGAACTGTCTCCTTCATGCTGTTGCAAAACCTTCTGTCTCTTCGATGATGTGCTCTAGATTTTTCACTGGGTTCTGCCACCCTTTAATACAAATAATAATTTTAAAGGGAAAGCTTATTATTATAAATGAAAGTTTATGCTTTTTTTCTTCCCTTTCAGCAACAATTTCAGAAATTTAAAAAATGAAACAAAACACCTTTATTACAGTACTACAGCTTGCTTTTATCCTGTACTGTTTGTTTCCTCCTGTTTTTGTTCTGCTTTGTAGTTATTGGAATTAGTCAACAAATACTGAAGATATACTTTTTTTTTTTTTTTCCTCCATCAAGTACCTGAAGACTTTAAAAGGCAGCCTGTTATTTCAGTGCTAAAATGCTCAGTATTTCTATCATACTCCACATTTTTTCCTTTTCACTTATAATGAAATGCCTCAGTGGCCTTTGTACCTCAGAAGTGCTCGTATCATTTGTGACAGTGATCCTGTGTTAATCTGAGGACAAATAAGTGTATGTTTGTCATTAATAAGTTTAGGATGAAAATTGCAGATTTTCTGCCTAGTAGAAGGAGGCTGTCCTGGAATAGCTTTCTGAAGAGATTAGCAGACCAAGAAACCAAGTTTTTTTTTGAGATGACCTTCTGAAAGAATCCTGTTCTGGTTGCCAGTAGCAGCAAGGAGCTGGATTCAATTACCCTGGAGGTTCTTCTCAATCCTCTGTTCCCAATTAAGTAGATTTTGCTATATTCAGCTAATAAGTTTTTCTTGAGCTAGTAAATGCTGATAATATGAGATAAAAAAAAAAAATAAAAAATCCTATGATTATAATGTATAGAAGTTGCTATGTTAGTGAAAATATAAAACTATGATGATATAAAGAGCCAAGTATGAGTAGAAAGGTTCTAATTTTTTTTTTTTACCAGATTTTGTATTTTTTCCTCCTTACAGGCTGTCACTGTGTCAAAATCTGTTTTGTAGGTTTTTTTATATGATGCATTTCAGTAATCTTCTTGTAATCCCATGATAAACTGCTTAGTTTGATGGAGAATGGTAGATATTATTGGTAACATAGTTGGCCATGTGAACTCAGTTTCATTTTGTAACATGCTTTCAAAGGATATACTCTTAACAGCTGTGTAGCTGTCCTTGCATTAACCTAATCAACCTCTTTTTGAGAAAGGAGGCATGTCCTGGATTAAATGCTTAAAATCAGGCCATTAGCAGCAATGCCAGACAAGCTATGTGGTTTCTGAGTGTTTAATGTTCTTGTGTATGTTCTGTGTTGATGAACCTTTGTCACTTCTGTCTTTTTAACCTTTCACTACTGTCTTGCTATAGAGACTTGTTTTAGAGCAATTACACAGCTTATCATTTGGAGAATTTAAGAGCCTTGTAGGTAGGTGAAAGCTGCATACGTTAGTCTCCTTACTGATGTCTTTAGGTCTTCTAAGCAAAATAAATACCTTCCTTAAGTTGTAGAAGGACAATTTGGGCCATAAATACATCTCCTGAGCTTGTAAAACCATGCACAGAAGGTGTTTAAAGTCCATGTTTGAAGTCACTTTATATTCATTAGGATACAGCCTGCTCCTTTATTCTGCTTTGATGATTTCTTGCTGAATTTATTCCAGTCCTTTCATTTTCTTATTCCAAAGAGCTCATTCCCTAGGTATGGGGATGGAAGTGCTCTTGTTCCTAAATGGTAGCTGTGGGGGGAGGGAGGAGAGCAGTTGTCAAAGGACTCTTCTTTCTGCTAAAAATACAGCTGGGATTTAAACTGTTTGCTAGAGCTTATTTATTTTTGTGTTTTCTTTAAATATTTCCTCCGTTACCTGTTTCAAGGAATGTATTTTTTAAAGAACTCTGCATTTAGAGTGCTGCACCCCCGCCCACCGGGTACATGAGAAACAATCTTTGTGCTGTTTTTAACATGCTCAGGTGATGTGGTGTCGGGAAGAGAACTGCCCCGTATCGTCTGCACTGAGCACAAGGTCTCAGGAGATGGCAACTCAACGGCCTCGGTGCAGGCTGTTTTCTCAGATTTGGTTTTAAGTCATATACCTCGTGCAGTTAGCTCCAGGCAAGCTGATGCTTTTCACCTACCTGCCCTGAAGCTGCCAGAAAATAATATGAAATTTGGCTGACCTTTGTAGCAGAGCTGCTGTGTTGCTCATGTTGTGACAAACACTCTCCTCCTCTCCTTGTGCAGGTGGGTTTGAATGCGTACAGCACACTTAGGTCATCTCCAGAATACCCTACGTGAGCATTTAATTCTAATTAGTTTTAAGCCTTTGCTTCCAGTAACTGAGGTAGCTTGAGTCCAAGTTTGACCTAATTTTCGATTTATAAGCCCAATGAACGAGGTCCTAGGTCCTTAAACTTTGTGACCCTTTGCGGGTCTCCTGGGAGTGTGTGGGGTGAGTTTGGGAGCAGCTCGGGCCGGGCTGCTGCTGGCAGCACCAGCGTGTGAGCAGGAGTCCAGCTAAAAATCTATTTTAATTTCAGGCTCCATTAGTGACTCAGAGAGAAATCGTTATTTGTTAAACAGAAAATAAGAGCTGCTACATTTTGAACCATTTGTGCTTCAAACTTCAAAGTGCAATGGAATACCGACGTGTTGATTGATCTTCGCTTTTTTCATTATTTTGTTAGCAGCTTAAAAATGAACCGGGAAAAATAACTAGACTTGCTTTAAAATGAGAAAATGTACTGTGGGCAAGCACTGCGACAGGAGGTGGGAAGGTCAGGAGAGTCGATGTGGCCCATGGTTCAAGCTGTGCGTGTTGTGGAGCCTTAACCACTCATAACCACTGAGCAACTAGTCAGCAAGGATAACACATCCAAACCAGCACTTACAAGCTTTTAGTATTCAGCAGTCATCTATTCCTTAACTAACTGGAGAATTTGATTGTTTAAGACTTGACTTGCCTGTTTAAAGTCAGCGTTATGTACAGCTCAGAGCAGATTTCTCTTCCGATGCTTGACTTTTCTGAGGAAGAGGAACATATCTTTGGACTCAGCAGTTTTTTGATTATTGCCATACTTGCTTAATTTGAAAAATGTACTGCTGGCTTTTTCAAGCTGTAAAAACAAAGTGAAAGCATTGTGTCCAAAGTGACTGTTTTTCATTGTTTGGAACAGATCTTAAATAACAGAATTCAAAATAACTGCATCCAAAACTTCGGGCCTAGCTGAAGTGCTTGGAGGGGGCTGCCGTAAGGACACCAACCCCTCTCAGTAAGGCAAGGTAATAGCAGCATGCACTGGGTGTTGTAAACGATGCCCAGTCTTCCATTATATCACCTTTTTTTCTGAAGAGGAATCTCTTTAGGGGACACCGTCCTGTCTCATTTTAAATTATCTGACTACATTTTTGCCTCCAGAACCTCCGGTGTTTATTTTATTCTGATTACACAGCCTCTGAGCTGTGGAATAGCTGGTCCTGATCTCAAATCTGCAAGATACTGGATGTGGTGCCTGTGACCCAGCAAATGGATTTACGGAGGAAAAGTTCAGCTCTTCCAAGGAACTGGGGAGAGTAATTGGAGGCAGTACTCTCTGCGCTGCAGAAGATGCATGGCCAACTGTGGAGGTGCCCAGGCTTTAAGGTGCTGCTGGCAGTGATGAGACAGGGTGCGGCGTGGCTCCTCATCCACAGGTTGGGTAGCCTCTCGCATAGGTGTGGCAACTTACACTGAGCTACCTTCTCCTGCAGAAAAAAATATTTGTGCTACTTGAGTGTGGTAGCTTAAAGGCAAGTTTGGTATTGCTAAGTGAGCTGCAGTCATCTAAATACATCCTAAGGTGTGTTTTATTCAGGCTCCTCCCTAGCAGAGTCACCACAAATAATTACAGCAATATATACAATGTTCATATGTATTAATGTGCCCTAATGTAGTTTTTATACAGCACAATTAAGACCTTGTTTTGAAGACATAGGTGCAGGAAAGTGCTCTCGTGTACTCTTTTTCTGTTATTATTATTTAATTGCAAGCAGTTTTTGCATTTGTTTTAAAAGAAAATAATTGCTGTTTTTTTCCTTTGTTTTTAAATTACTTATATTGACAAGAATATGTTGTATCCCCTTATGGGTACACCAGGCAGATTTACCGTTTTATGAATGTTTTTGTAGTTTGCCGTGCCTGAATTATGTCTGCATATATTTGCATCTTGTAACATCTCTTAAATGTAAATGTTGTGGTGAAGGTAATGTAAAACATGGTTAAAAAACACCCAGCACAATTATGGTGCTTTCAGCCTTAGAAAACTATGTCAAGCCATGCCCTGCTTAGCTGAAATGTCAGCAATACAGGAAGTAACGTGCGCTGACATTTTTTCTGAATGTTAGGCAAGTATTTGTTTTAATGCATAAAAATCGATGTGGACCGAGAATAAATGCCTCAGCTGGCTGTTGCCATACGGCTGATGTTACAGCATCTTTGCTGTGGCTTTCCATGGACTCTTTTTGTCATCACTTAGGAAAGAAATTGCCGTCCTGGGTAGCTCGAACCGGAGCGACTGTGCTACGGGGGTATTTTTACCGTGAAGTTTTGGCAGTTCTTATATGTGCTGAGTGTGTGACTGTTTATAGCAGCTTAATCCCGAGGCTTACGGGTGGCATGTTACCCTGGTATTCACTAGCAACAGAAATTAAAAAGGCCGAGCTGAGGCCAACGTGCAGTGGGTGCCTGCGAGGCTCGGGGCATCCCACGGAGCCAGAGCCAGCTGCAGCAGCATCGTCTGTCCGTGCTATCAAAGCACCAATTTTCTGATGTTTTTAGACATTCTGTGGTACGTCAGCAATGCTAATAAATGCCAGTAATATGTTTAATAGTAAGTGCATTAAAAAAAAAGTTGAATGCTTGATAAATTCAGTATTGCAGCTTGAAATGGAATAACGAACGGCTCTAATTCCAGAGATAACACAGCTTCCCTGAGCTTTACAAGAAGTGGGTTAGTAATGTGTACCTTTCTCAAAGACAGGGAAAAGGGGGAGACAGTGAATGAGATGTAAGAATACAACTGAACTGTATTATTGTGCTATTACTATCTTCTCTAATTAATAGGTAAGCAAGTAGTACAGGCAGCAGCAGCTCAAGATGAAGCTTTTATCTGAGTCTTCATATTCTTTGTGAATATCAGTCAACTGTGAAGTTACGGTGGGCGGTAATGAAAGTAGAACTTGACATTTCTTTCCTCTCCCCAACTAATAATCTGACCTTTTGAATCACTTGACTTTAAAGCTGTGGAGTAGTTTGAGAGTAAACTGTTCCCCCCCTCCACCCCCAGCTTTCACTTTTCCATGAAACTGTGATGGCAAGTGGGCACCCAGAATGAGCAGAGCTGGAGGAGACCTCTGCAAGTCCTTTCTCGTGGCCCCCTGCTTGAAGCAGGGCCATCTTTGGGCTCAGATCCAGCTTTGAAGTTTGGTCAGCTTGCTCAGGGCATAGCCCTTGGGTTTAGGACATCCCCAGGGACCAGGATTTCTCTTCCTCTGGCCAGCACAGACCTTTTGTTCTAGAGGCTGACCTCCCTTGTCATTAAAGTCTTTTTCCTAATTTTTTTTTGGAAATTTCCCTAGTTGAAGCTTGTGTATACCAGAGGCTGCCTGATGTACTTGGCTGCCAGCCACCACCCAGTCTGGTCCCAGTGCTTCCCATTCATTCAAACTGGGCTGACCGCAGGCATCTATGCTGGCACCAGGATGTGAGCCGTGTGGTGCTGCTGCTCCGTAACGTGGCAGAAGCTCACGTACTTTGGGGCCATGGTCTGCTCGTGTCCCTGGGTGCTATGCAAAAATGCAGGGCCTGGTCCTGAGGAAATCGTTTGCATGAGGAGGTGGCTGGGGTGCATGGCTGGGATCTTTATCGCCTCTGCAGTCCTGGGTATATCATCAAGCAACCAGCTATAAAGTTAGTTTGAATTCTTTGTATTCTTTCTGTTTACTTTACCTGGTGTTTTCCCTTTTTTAATTATAGCATTTTTACTATTTTATTGCTCTTTGAACTAAATTATGATTTTTTTTTGTTTGTTTTCAGTAGCACTCTTGCAGAAATCAGGAATGGTCTGCTTGATTAAATAGCATTGTAATATGTTTGCTTATAAACTCTTCTGGCTTTTTGCTGCATCTTGCGTGTCCTCTGAGCTGTCACTTTCTTTGAGCTTAAACAGTGATGTGACACTGTTCTGAGCTATGTGGCCACGTGTCACCCCTGCCACCCTGGGCTTTTGTTGCCTTGTTCATCTCAGGGGACATCAGGAACTGGTGAGGTTTTTTGATGTTGGCCTAGTGACTGAGTTTTACTGGGCTGTTGAGAAGAACATTATTATCCTTCGGTTGCTTGTTTCTAACAAAGTAAGCAGTAGGGTCCAACTAGAAATGTATGCTTTTTATATGAAAGAAAATATTTTTAGGAGATAATGTAAGCAGACTGTCAAAAATTGTCGGAACTGGTATAAAAATAAACTCCTGGTTTATCCTGAGAATTTCATTATCCAAAAAATTTAGGCAACAGATTTTATAAATCTGTAGTCTTTCTGTATTATACCCCTGAAGAAGTGTGTTGGTAGAGTTTATTTCTACAGTAACTATCATTGTTTTCCATGAAGTTGAACCTAAAATGCCACCACTGGTGTGCTGAGCTTGGCCGGAGAAGCAGGCTGCCGTTTGGCTGGGAGTACGGACTGCCTGAGCTCTATAAGCTGCTTTTGCAGACTTGCCCATATTTCTCAAAAGTGCTTTTATATGCAGCATTTCTTGCAGTGTGTTACAAAAGCATTCCCTTTCAGCTGTTTACTCATATGCTAAATTTCAGTCCTGCCATTCTAGGGTGCAAAAGTCCTTACATTTGATGTTATAATTTCTCTCTTGCAGTGCATGAGTTAGAGAAGACAAAGGAGCTGGCTTTGTAAGTCAGATGACTCATAGCTCAATATTTGGGTCCAAAATGCTAGTTGAGACACTATCTTTGGTGGATCCACCGAAAACACCGGCTTATGATTAAAACAATACTCAGTCATCTTCTTTGCTTCTGAGAAACAGGAGAATTTTCAGATGCAATGTTAGCACAAGATCAACTTTGTTTCTTTCTTGGAAACACATCAAGACTCAGATAAATTCACTTGTTCTCCCCTCTCTTGTATCTTTTTTGAATACCTGGATTTCTACCATTCTTCTCTGACTTTTGTACTGTGTAATGTCAGCTGGGACTTTTGATGTCTGAAATAATACACGTTGCATTTGTAAAATGTATTTTTCCATGGAACTAGATGCATATTCCTTCCTTCTCTTGAGAAGAGAATCCAAAAGCAATACATTGCAGCTGAAATTAATAGAAATAAGTAAATAAACTATTATTTTCTAGGTTTGAGGTACTTAAGATGTATGTATTTTTTGTCTTTATTTTCAAATAAATAAGCATAGTTTTTTTAATACAAAATATACCCCAGAATCTTTCCTTAAGAGAATGAAATTAATCTTTCCTGTTTTCTTTAAATTTCTAAACTTTTCTTGGAAAGAAATGTGTGTGTAGCTGCAGAAATTACCTTTAAGTATTGAGCTGACTTAAAAAATCAAGATGGCATTTTGTCCCTGCCCATAGCAGGGGCCATGGCAGGGGGGTTGGAACCGGGAGATCTTTAAGGTCCCTCCCACCCCAAGATGTTCTATGATTCTGTGCGGTGAAATGGCTGATGGCCATTCTTACTGCCATCGTGCATGATATGACATGCTTGTATGGCCATATTGTCAGCTAAAGTACTCCAGTTAGTGCAGTGTCATCATCTTTCCCATTCCTAGCTTTTTTTTGTTATTGGAGGTGAGCAGCAATTGTTTGCCGTCCCTGTGTGGGGAGGTAGTGGTGATGCTGTGTCCAGCAGGATTTTGTGTAAACACAGTTCAGGAAATTCTGGCCTTTCACTCCACTAATTAAATATTTATAGGGATGTAATTGTTATCAATTTTATTAATTAATATTAATATTTAATTGAATTTCACAAAGATGAAATGAGCAAGAATGTATTAGCCATCCTATGAGGAGTCTGTGAATACTTACACTTGGTGCTGATTGATCGCTTTTTAGTCCATTCAGGACAAGCTTTAGAGGATTAATTGTTAGGGAAGAAATGGTTATCCTGTTGCTTGGTAGATGACTTTCTGCACATATGCATGCCTCTTCTTCCCATTACTCCCTTTCTATTTTATTACGCACTAGCAGCTCTAGATGCAAACCGTGTGGCTTCTGCAGTCCTCTGCAATGACGCCCAGTCCATCCACTTCCAGGTTAGCAGCTCAGAGAGCCTACATCTTCTGGTTTCATTTTTGAAACTATCAGAGAAAAACAGTGTTCTTAAGGAGCAGAGTAAATACTGTGATCTGTGTGAGGACTGGGAACGTAACTGGAGTTGGACTTGGATTGAGGCTCATTGGAGGGTAACATTCTTTGGCATTGACATGCGGGTAGAATTTTGGCAAGACGAGTTGTGTGCTTGTTTGTCAGCACATTTTTACTGTGTAATGATTGTGACCAAACTGTTTTGCATAAGTCAAGAAAAAGGTTATTTAGCATGGAGTACAAATGCTTCTCGACATTAAAAATACAAATGGCCTGAAACTATATGCTCTTGATTTGTATTAGATTGAGCTGTGAGCCCTGGCAGGGCTGTTTCTAGACAACTCACATTACTGATTTTCAGATATGGACATGCTTGCTGTTCACTTACAGCTCTCTTTAATGACAAACACTACTTGGAAATGGCTTAATTGGATTGCCCACTTAATAGCATTAGGATTGTTGTGCTGGTTTAGCTGAGCTCTCACGGTCCTTTGCTGGTTAAAGAGATCAGTAAAGCAGCAAAATGGAAAGAGAAAGTGCAGCTTTCAGGTAAGTCTTTTGCTCCTTGGAATATTGCTACTTGTAAAAGAGAAGAAGGGGTCTATTGAAGAAGCTACTTATATTCTTATTTTGTTTGATGACATTTAGCCAGAGTGCTTTGTTGTTGCTTTCTGTCCACCAGCTGTATGCTTAAACAGCTATATGTGTTTTGGGTTCTGGTCAGCCCAGGGTGGACAGAGGGAGTAGTGCCAGCACGTGAAGGACTTTCTTGGTTCTGTGTCTGGTCCTGAGCCTACAGCTGTAAGGGGATCTCTGTCCGACACAGCTTTAAAAACCTGTGGGAAGGAGGCAAGGTAACCTCTTGTTGCTCTTCGTCATTCTTAATGCACTACCTCTGGCAATACACATTTTGCAAAATTTGGTGTTCTAGGTCCTTATGGGTCCTTATATATTGAGGAGAGAGTTGGAAGAAATAAACAGATGAGTGTCATCATGGAGTGAAGGATTAAGTGAAAGCAGTAGAGCATGATATGGACATTTTTATTGAGCAAAAGACTATGGGTTGGGTTTGTGTGGGGGTTGTGTGTTTTTTTTTTTTTTTTTCCTTGATTTCTTGTTTGGTGGGATTTTTGTGTATTTTTTGTTTGTTTGTATGTTTTTGTGGTGGTGGTGGTGTTTCGTAGCTGGTTAATATTCCTTCCTGGCTTTCAAAAAAGTTGCTGCAAGTTGTTTGAGGTATTCTCACCTGGTTTCCCGATAGCTGTGTTCATGTCCCATGGCTTTGATGGATCCAAACAGGGCAGTCTCTTTTCTTTGGGGTATGTTTCTGTGTAACAGAGAAGACTTCGTTGGTCATGTGCTTTAGTATGATTAGAGAAGAATACATGAGATGATAAAATACCCTTTTGTTAAAACCATATAATACATATTTAACAAAATTTCAAGAAGCAGATGGCTAATTAGGTAGTTTGGTGAAGCTAAGCTGATCATATGTTCTAGCTCTAAATAAAAATGTAACAAAACTTGATTTGAATATTTTAAACAGACTTACATAATGTTTTCTAATTAATATTAAGTAAAGCGAGTGCTTTGGGGATTGTGCATATTAATGCGACACAAAATTAACGTTCTGCTTCCGTCTGAATCAACTTTGTCTGGTGTTGACTGATTCTGTTTTCTGAGGCAACACAAACTGAATGTGGCATTGTGGTTATCAGTTCAGTCTGTATAATTCTTTAAAACCACATCCACAATGAAATTAGGTAAATACTAAACATGTGTGGAAAACTTGGTTATCTTTAATAACATTTCTATCTAATGAAATTCAAAGGCAATAACTCATTACCCACAATAATTTAATTTTGCATGGTGTCTTTCAAGCTGTATGTCAAGTTGTTTTCACAGTTAAATACAGAAGAAATTACTACAAGAAAACTTTATGAATAAAAACATTCAGTTACACAACTAATTAGAGAGTTAAAAAAAGGAGATGAGAAGCATTTGAAATTTTGTTTTGAAAGCGAAGTGAATCTGAGACAGTTCACTATGGAAATCTGAAGAAAGGCAGTGATTTCCCAACAGAGGGGATGTCATAGGGAAGATGAACATGGTGTCATATAAGGGGCGGGACACAGGAAAGTAAACAAATTCAGTTAAACAAATGGAGAAGAGTTTTAAAAGCAGCGAAGGGCGGCTTTGTAATTGGACCTGTTAATGGAGAAGATGTTCAGCTGCTCTTAAGCTTCCTTTTCGGAAGAATTTGGTTTCCAGAAACTGATCAAATTACATTGTTCCATGTAGGCCTCTTTGGATTAAATACTGTTGTATTTGTCAGATGCGTGGAACTGAGCACACTTCCTAGAGAGTGCCGTGTACCACATCCGTGGTTCTGCACAAAGACCTGGAATGGGAAATGCTTTTCTCATCAACGTGGTGCACAGAAGTCAGCGATTTTTTCTCCTTCCTCCTCTTCCTGATCATGCCTTTTCTTTTTGGTTTCAGAACTGATAAGCTAAATGAGTGTTGATTTTGCTTTTCTTTTTCTTTTATTTTTTTTTGTGTGTGTGTGGAAAGGCTAATGTCTATCTGCAAAAATATAAAGTACGTAGTGCTGTCTTTGCACTGCTTAGCTGGCTGTAGAGTTTTTGAAGGCTTTTTTTTTTTTTTTTTTTTTTTACAAGGTAAGTTAAAATTTCTACAAGGACCTCAAAGTAAAACAGAGTTACTCTATGCTTGCAAACCAGTTACTTGCCTCCCTACAGAGGATTTTCTAAGTCCTGGTTGCTAAAGAACTGAGCACTGTTGGCAGACAAATTAGTGCTGCATTAACATTTTGTTTTTGCTGAAAGTCATCTATCGAGGCAGGGTCAGGAGGGGTGTTTGCAGTAACCTTTCGGCCTTGCTTTTTGGTGCCAGATGACTCAATGTGGCTGTTGCCTCAACGTACAGTGCATCGTGGCTCTTCTGAATGATAGGAGAGGAGGAGGAGAAGATATTTGCCTCTCTCTTTTAATTGATTTCCTCTACCCTTCTCCAGCAAGCTGTCAGATTTGAATGTTTGCCTCAGTTTTCTTTGTCATATGTAGAGATAGTGGGTTGGTTGTTCAAAGCTGGCAGGAATCAGCAGATATTCTGCCAATAAGGAGAATTCAGTTACGCTGAATGTCTTGGGATATCAGCGGAAGTGGTGGGATTCATGCAGTGAGTTGCATTTATAGGGCCATCGCTGCTGAAGGAGCTGAACACAGAAGAATGTGAGTGTTTTCCCATATGGAACTTCCCACAACGTTATTCTCTATAAATTTTGAGCCATTGGTTCTGTGACTCCTTCTACTTCGGTTTTATTTCTCTGATTCAATGACTTTGGTTTTAATATCAGCTAGGACTGGCTGAAATAAACTCCCTTACCATCTGAAGAGACTCTTGTGTGCTGGTTTTGTATGAACTCAGCTCTGGCATTTTTGCATAAAAGAACAGATTGAAGTTAGAGGAATAACGTGAGTCCATACAAAACACCCAAGACTGTCTCAGTACACGTTCCTGTTTGCTCCTGCTACCTTGGAAACAAAGGATGGCATGACAACAAAGGCAATTCAGGAAAAAAGGTTAAATCTCACAAACATTAGAAGCATATTCTTGTGGGGAAACTCTTATTATTTCAGAATGGTGTTTCAAGTTTTAGTGTAAGTAAAAAATTGTCAGTGTGTTTTTTGAACCTCATCTTTGGTTGAAATCACAATTAATATCTTAAGGATAAAAAATGCTATTTTAATCTAACAACATTTTGTAAATCTTAATGTTTTAAGAACAAGACAAACGTGTCAGGCTTATCTACAGCTAAAATTGTTTGTCTGGACTACTGTTTGTTTTTTGTTTCTGTTTTTGAGAGAGAGAGAAATTTGTGGTTTAAGTTTCCTAGAAACAGGCCAAAAGCATTTCTTGTATGGATGGAATTACAGGTAGGGACCATGCAACATTGGTTCTGCATGTACAACCACACTCTTAGCTAAGCTGCTACCACTTTTATTTTACCCCGGCAGGGTTCTGTACCCTGGCATGGTAGAGCAGTGTATTACGTGGCTTGTGCATCATCTCATGGAAAGACCTGGAAATTATCTTCATGCTTCTGGTCCATCTGTGTCCTAATGAGTCTGCTAACTAAAGCTGGCGTGGGCAACCCCTGCCGTGTACCCTGCTCGTGTGCAGTGCTGCTGGTGGCCTTCCAGGGATGACATTCTTCCTGATACTTCTCCTTGGTTTGTTTCTCAGACCTATATTCTGCAAATGTGTCTGTCTCGATTTCCATAATAACCCAGTTTAGCCAGGATTTTAAAGGCAAATATGTGCTGAAAATGGTATGCTTGAGCTCACACTCAAGTTATATGTAGAAGAGTAACAGCAAGAGAGTTTTTCAGAACAGCGTAATTTTGAAATTTCTTTTTATAAGCTAACTTCTATAGGTGTAAGTTCTCAAATTCATAATACTATGCTTTGCTGTTTAGTAGGTCCTTCTAAGGCTATGCCAAATAAGAAGAAGAAAGAAGGTATTTATTTTCCAAGTAAATGCTTCTGGTTTAGTTCTGAAGCTCTCTTTATTCATGCTAAGGCAGCAATGAGGTGAACAAATAGTGTTTGCTTCCCTTTTCAGTTCATCTTCAAGAAGTGCTTTTCTTATTTGGTTAGACTTTTCCAGTTCAGTCACCTAGCAACTTCTGAAGGCCTTTGATTCAAACATTAATCTGTAAATGCACAAACAGTAAGAAAACAAGGGTCCTTAGAAATGCTGAGCTGAAACATTAAGAGTCTTAAAGTTAGCTTCTACAACTCAATAATAAGCCATTAGGATTATACTTTAATTCTTAAATATGTATTTCCAATAAGGAAAAAAATATTAAAAAAAAAAAAAAAAAAAAAACATTTGCAAGTTACCATGCAATTAAATGTACTTTGGGAAACATGCGGATACTACAATGTAATGGTGCATCTCACTGTATGTCCACGTATTTCCTAAATTAAGATAATCTGATACTAAAACACGTGTTTAAGCTTTAAGTCCAATATAGAAAAAGCTTTCTGCAAGAATCTAAGTATTTGTACTTGGTCTTCCACATTTTCAGAAACACTTGCATTAATTTGATTCCAATTTTAACTACTGCATGTTCATACTCAAGCATTTCTGCAAGTGTCAGAAATAAATTTGCCTTTTTCTTGCCCCATGCCACAGCTGCACAGTACTGTTAGCCTTCAGATCTTCAAAAGTATTAAAAGTCAATATTAGCAGGTCTCAACCTATATTTAGAAAAATATGAAGATGAAAGATGGCACACAGATTATCAAATAATTTAAAAAAAAAAAAAAATGAAAGAATTATTATGGTAGTATATGGTATTATAGCATCCATCTTGGAACTGCCATGTGCTGCGTTCCACCAGTATTATTTCATTTTAAAAGTTAGACATGATCACCACCCCGGGACCCTATCCCCAATAACTGCATCAAAATCCACAGTAAATGCATCTTTTTTTTTTTTTTTTTTTTTTGAAACAATAAGGGGATTACTGATAGCCTGAGGAAGCAGAGTGCAATACAGCCAGAGAGCCAAGCACAGAAGTAAATAAAAATATCTAAACCAGCATGTTCCTCAAGATGAAGAAGCAGTGATGCAGTCAGCTTGCATCATTTTGATTTTGCTTGTTTGTAGTGACAGTAAAAAAAAAAAAAAAAAAAAAAAAAAAAAAAGGTGTAGCAGTTGAAGTGATTTGTTTCCAAGTAGTCCACAAGAAACAGAAAACTGACAAAGTTTGCTGGGGGGCTACGTAAGAAGGGTCTTAATCCAAAAATGTGCCTCTGCTATTTAAGAACATCTGATTATTACTTCTGCAAAGTATTATAATATGCACGATAAAAAGGGGGCATTTAATATCTTGTTAGTATAAGTTTGAAATTCTGAATCACTAAAGAAAAGAAGCCCACTTTATGTAGCTCCTCCAATTTGCTTCAAGGCATTTTTCATACAAGGGGCTTCCAGTGCAAGAAGCTTTTATTTGTCCTCTGTGGTCATACCTGTCACAGCAGCTTCGTGTCTGGGACTGAAGTCTTGATGAAAATGGCACACCGCTGGAAGCTGTCTGCTCAGCTCAGTGTAACGTGGCCATTGCTTCATGTCCTTGTTTCAAATGCTTCTTTAAGCATTATTAAATTAAAGCTGCATGCGTAGTCTTCTGGAATGGAGTAAGTGAGTGTTAAACTGTTGGGGTCTTTCATCAGTTTGGAGTGGTAAAAGTAGTTTCATCCCCATACCTAACAACATTCACTTGCATTTTAGAAACTTTGTGGCAGTCATCATTAAAGGAAGTTAAGAAAATGCTTAATCTCCCTCAGTAAAACCATTAATGATGGTCTGTGTTCTGTATGAATCACAGAAGTGGTTTGTGTGTTGTTGGAAGGGGAGAAATCACGAGAGTCATCTCAGCCTCTTCTCCCCAGTGCTGAAAGACATCCCAGCCCCCAAATCCTTCAGCTATTCTGATCTCTTTGCAGATCCTTCTTTTCTTATTAAACTCATCATTTTCCTTTCATTTCTATGCTAGCATCTTCCTTTTTCTAATAAGAAGTTAATTCCACCTAAGGAATGAAACTTGAATTCTGTGCTCCACACAAACTTCAATATACAGAATTCCTAATTAAGGTTTCATTACCCCACAGTCAAAGTTATGGTAGAAATGTTATTCAGAATACTTTATAATGGTGAAGGACTTGTAATTCAACTACAAATAACAAAAATATTTCTTAAAATAGAAAGCTTTTGATAGGAATAGTAATATCAAATTCTTCAGTTCCTTCCCACTCCAGTCATTCCAGATTTGTAATACAGCCTCTTCAGAATGAAGTTTAGAACAAGTCTATTACTAGAAAATATTTAGTACTGTGCTTAACAATAATACAAAATGTTGATTTAACAATTTCTACTGGAAATCAGAGTCGAGTTTAAAAGGGGACAAATCAAAATTAGCAATTCATGTAATGGTATTAAAAAAGTCTGTGCATGCATTTCTTCAAAATGTGTGCTGTCACAATGATTGTTCTGTACAAACACTAAGTTTTTTAAAATAAAATCTTATTTAGACCAATACCAACACACTTGATGTGTTTCAGCGGAATCCCTTGAGAACATCTGTGCTGTGTGGTACCTAAATACTGGCCGCAGCACCCCCTGTCCCCGTCTGGAGCGGGCGCCAGCTCCGTGCCCCAGCAGGATGCAGCTGCCAGCAGGCTCCGTGCTGAGACCTCTCGCCTGACAGGATCTGGGCTGGCACACTAAACCTGTACACATCAACTGCTTCGGAAACTACAGGGAAGCCTTCCTGTGTTTCAGATGCAGACTTTTTCTATTTATATTTTCCTGGAATCATTTCTAGGATTTAATTATTAAAGCACAAACTGTAGTTCAAAGTAAATCCTAGCTTTAGGATTCAGTTTAGGAAGCCAGACACCATTCAGCAGTTTAGCAAACTACCCAAGCAGTATAGATATACTCATAGAGAGAGACTCCTCTGGTGTAATCCTGCTGTGGATTCCCTGATGTGAAAGGAGCTGTGATCAGCCACACCAAAAAAAGGATTTGCTGCCTTAGAAATGAATACATTCTTGAGAAGATGGTAAGGGAAAAATACAAGCATGAGGAGCCAAAGGATTGTAGGCATTATTCTTTTCCAGGAAAGTGCTTAAACTAGTCTGAGAGAGTATTATTCACGATGGGAGTCTGGTGGAGGAAAATACCCAACTGTATGTTCTGCAGTAAAATTCTTTATCGGGCTGTCAAAGGCCGTGAATGAGATGTTCATACTTTGAATGAACGCGTTGTCCTTGAAGACAGCCTTGTTTTGAGCAGAATAAAAATAGTAGTTGAAAGGATGGAAAAATGTGTTATGTGTATGGAGTAAAGGAACAAATATTCTGTTCTACATAGCGTGGCTTTCTTCAAGTTTTAGTTATAATGTGGATTTGGGATATTTTGTTGCATTTTCTGTGTGCATGTGTACTAGAACGGGCTCATAAAATCCTAAAGTGTCTTCAATGGATCAAAGATCTGAAGAATATTCTGGCAGCAAAGTCACTGTGCTCCCACGGAGGAAGCACAGAGGGAGAACACCAAGTGCTGTGAATGGCTGCACCCTAAATCGAGGTGAGCCACCCTAAATAGAGATGAGCTGTCTGTCAGTGCTGGATGATCAGGATGCTTCTTGCCTGTGTTAACCAGGCACCGTGGTAGTAAAGTCCTCATGCTCTGCTTTAGTTTGGAAACCTGGGGGACCTTTAAAAAGGAGCTTTAATTACTGCTTACACTGGGCATTACATAGAGAGGGGATTGGAATAAAAGAAGCTAACATTACAAACTGTTGATCCCTTTTGTATAAAAACCTATTATTTAAACTGTGGAGATTCCCTAGAGCTAAAACTATCTTGTAAATGACACATGATATACAGTGTATGCTATAATTTTTATAAAGTTCTTGATACAAAAAAAATACATTAACAGTTTAAATGATTAAAACAAAATTTCATTAACAGGAAGCAATCAGTGAAATGCATCCTCACTTAAATCTGCTAATACTTTTTGGCTTTTAGTGCTCACTGACGCAGCAGTGTAAATTTGATGCAACACACGGTCCAAAAGCTTCTTAGGCTCTTTTAATCGTAAAATCACAAAATGTTGCATCTGCTGAATGTGTTGCTTCATTTGAGAGTCAGGTTCCTTGCTACAAATGAAGACCTTTGATGTGAACACAGATTTTCACCTTGAGATTCAAATTCTGTACCAGTTAATCTAACAATTTCATTGTTAATCCATGCGGTGGCTGGCTACATTTAGGCATTTGGCAAGCCGTGCAGAAGGAAAATATGTTAATTGTCCCCTTGAAAAACAATACCCACAGAAGTTATACCACAGTCTCTGGCTCCATTCTATTTTCCTGTTGTCATTTCTAGTCCAGGCATGGCGTGAGAGTGCAGTTGGTTTTGTCACAGATAACGTTTGTAAAGTTGGACTCATCTGAAAATTATCAAACATCCTTTTCCACAAAACGTAACTGTTAAAATAAAGACCATGTAAATGTTCAATGCTGACTAAAAAACATACCTGTAAATAGCACTATTTAGCTTATTAGTATGTTGTAAAAACTAGTAAGATTCATAGATATAGCCACTAATTGTCTAGTAGCGAAGAGACAAAAAAAAAAAAAATCTGAAATCCTGAAAACAAGCATTTAAATGAACAGAGGTTTCTTGTAGATCATGTTAAATCTGTGATAAATGCTCCACATACTGGGTCTCAAGGAACATGGAATATAACTGCTTTTCCATGAAATTCAGTTATTTCAATTTTGGTTAGAAAACTTATAAAAGATTGCAGCCTGGAAAAATTAGAGCGTATTTTTCCCATCAGATAGAAAAGAGGCAATTAAGACATCTTCTAGGTCAATGAATGAGTCTAGACATGCTAATAGCCGCTAGGGAATTTGCATCTACTCTTTCAGTTTGCATAATATGTCCAGAAATTGGTCCAAAAAGGGAAGGAATGAACTGAAAATGATGAAAGTCAGTGTGCTCTACTTACAGAGGACTTAGGTCTGACAGTCCTTGCACACACGCTGCTTGGCCCTAAATGAGCTTTTTGCTACATTTCCTGCATATGCAGTGAGATGTAAGTTGACGTGATTAAATGTCTAACCACTCACTGTGTAGAAGGAAGGCAACACTTAGAGACAAGAATAAAGATATAACAGTTTTTAACCTGAAATCCCTAGGAAGGAAATCTTCAGTAAGTGTCCTACTAATGGGAAGCAAAAGGCACGAGGCAGTGCATTAGCTCTCCTTCGGTCGCACTAGCACAGGGAATTCTCATTATTTGAAGCAGCGTGCTCAGACAGGCCAGCTCCAGCCAGGCAGCAGTAGCTGGCTCTGAGCACAATGCATATACAGATTATGCTATTAATTTAAACCTTATTTTACTTCATCCAACATATAGGATGAGCTTAATCCACTCGTATCTAAATGCCAACGCTGTAAATTTGAAACTGAGAGATGCAGTGAATCCTTTTACAGCCTGCGTGGAGAAATGGGCTCTCCTCAGATGTGATTAGTCTCATCCTCAAGCATTTTCCCAATAGAGCCCATTTTTCTAAGAGGACACCTGTCCACGTGATGCAGGCATTTACACCAGGATGTGATAAAACACTTCTTTTCAAAGTGTAGTGCCTGCTTCCCTCCAAGCAAGGAGCTCAAACAGCTCTGAACTCTCTGAGTGCCTAAACATGTAGGTGAGATAAATCCACTGATGTGCATTTATAAACCTGTGATAATCAGGAAATCCAATGCAATTCCCCCTCCCACTGCAACTTGGTGAATCATAATGCTTTAGTCAGGAAAAAAAGATGACTTTTTCTTATTTACGGATCAAAATCAGCTGTAAATGAAGAATAAAACCAAGTGATGCCTCACCCAGCAAAAGCAAGTGAAGAGCTGGGTTTGTGCTGTACTGGCAGCGTCCCTGAGCTTCAAAGGGACAGCTCTGCTGACAGTATTTGGAGGAAGCCAGGAGGGTGTTAACCTCAATGTAAGCCCTCGTGTGAACAGAAATGCTCTTTTTTCTTAAAGCAAAACAGATTTTATTGTAAATTCCTCTCAAACAGAATGACAAATATGTACAGTGTTACTGGAAGTGGAATTTAAATGGACACCGTATGCCTGAGAGGAGAGTTGTGCTCTGAAAAGGCTGAAAGCCATTTGAGTATGCTGGGGTTTTAATAATTCTTGTATCAAACAACTATCCTGAAGTAGAAATAATTTTCCACATTAAAAGGATGGTATGGGGTTTCATTTCTTTTCTTCTTTTGCCACAGGTAGTTTTTAAAAACCATTTAACAAAGCCTCGCATGTAAGGTCCTGAAAAGAAGAGGCCAGCATAAAGCACAGGAGACTGACTTGTACTGTACAAAAGCTCCTGAAAATGAGCTAAAATAGGCATCACTGTAAGGCAGAACAGCGTGTGCCATGGTCCCGAAACACCACCAGTGTAATGGAAGCTCTGCTGGCTTGGGCTGCGTCTTGCTCCAAAACTTTCAGATAGTTAATGCGAGGGAGAGACTCTTAGAAAGTTAAGCTATCACATTAATATTTAAAATTTCTAATTTTTGGCTTGCATTGAATGACTAAGGAATTCATAAATGCTGTGAAGTGTAAAGAGCTGTATTTTGGGTCTATGACAGTATTTTGAAAGGGGTAGATGTTTTCATGCCAAGCATCGGCTGCTTTCAGTACCCGATCTGCTGAATTCCCGGTGCCACATTTGTTCGGGCAGGAGAGGTCAGCCTACTTTTTGTGTCCCTGCACATTTGAAGGGACCAAAAGCACAGCAGACACTCTTATTTCAGAAGGCCACAATCCATCATTTCAGCTGGGATCTTGGGAATAGTACATTTTTGGTGCAGCTTTCTACAGACGTGTCCTCATCTGTTTTGAAATAAGGGGTTGAGTGGGTCGTGTGCTGTGGAAGTACTTTCTTCCATGTGCTAAATGCTATCAATGTGAGCTGGGATGAATGTTTTCTACAACTTGTGTTATAACCTGAAGTCATTATAAACATCTTGCCGTGAAAGTAGCTTAATATTTTTGCCTTATTCATGACAGCAGAAGTGGAATTATGAAAGAACTAAGGAGAGCTGAATAACGGATTCAACCAGAATTTCTTAGTAATATAATATGTTCTTATTAGATTAAAGTATTAAGAAGGGAAAAAAGCTCAGATTTGCATATTCCTTTAATGGGTTATTTTCAGCTTCCATTGAGGCAGATACATTTTTAGCAGATTGACTTAAATGCCAATTGGGTAATAGAGCAAGAAAAGCCATAATCTTTCTTTAGAGCAGAGAGTCATTTAAAGCTGAAATAATGACTAATTACCACAATTGAACTTGTGAAACCCCTTGCATTTGTTAATAGACTTACTGTGTTAATGGCTCTGTGAATGGATGTAAAAGCCAAACTAGGAAAAACTTCGTGTACTTCGAAGACGTTAATAAGAGCTCTTGTTTTCCCCCAAGAACAGGAGGGCACGAGGTATCAGTTTACTCTATGTAGGAGTAGCTTAAAGGAAAAGCTTTCAATTTTGGTAAGATTTTTATAAAAGCTGGAAGCAATTGAAATAGTATCTTACTGAAGAAATTTTGTATTCTATAAAACAGACTTTTGAAAAGAATGAGATTCCATTATGCAGTAGGAAAATTGATACCCAATTCCTGGTCCTATTAATATTTGGTATTGCTATTATTGCTAGCAGTATTATCACTATTAGCTTTAGCTTAGCAGAAGTACACCCAAGAAAAGGAAGAAGAAAACGTTGAAAACAAACAAGCAACAAAAACAAAACACAAACCCCACCTCTCTATTCTGCAGTTGTACTGTAAAGCAGCGAGGGCACAGAAGGAAACAAATATCAAGGCTTTGAAATCAGGAGACCGGGGCTGTATCTTCAGCTGGTTCAGTCCGTGCTGTCAGCACTGCACATTTCTAAATGAATAGAACACATTTTTTCAGTTCCTTTTTTTTTTTGTTACTCATCTTTAATTTGTTCCAAATTCTGAGTCACTTTCATAAATCTGTTTCTAATGAGTTCTATCCAGTCAGTGAGTCGCAGAGCAAATAGATCGATGGGGTTCTCAGCCATGCAAGTTCTCACCAATCACATTTAATGCAACTCAGACTCAGTATTTTTTTTCCCTAGAATTTAACAATTGATATTCCAGAGCAAAGTCTTAGGCTTCTGTGCTACGTAATGCTAAAATAATGGAGTAGCAGATGGCTGGGGAAATGGGACAGAACCAGAAAGTGGAATTTTCCTCCATCTGAGCTGGGTTGAGAAGATGCTGAGCCTTCCTGGGCAGGCGTCGTGGTGCTGTGCCAGGGTCGTGTTGCTGTGCCAGGGCTTTCCTGCAGTTCCCTGGCTGAGCCCACACACAGATCCATCATTGCTTGTGCAGGAAAGGGCTTTGCTGCCTCAGCAGGGGAGCCCTGATGTGACCAGGAGGGATTCCAAGTCAAAAAGAAGGGTCTGGCCCAGGGGCAGGGAGGAGCAGCCACAGAAGCGTTTTGTTAAGCAGTGATGCTGATTTATACCTGGGGGAGGTAGATGTGAAGCTACAGAATGACCTTCCTTCCTCTAGTCCAGAGTGGTATGGGTTAGTGATGGTTGGCTTGTGTCAGAGGAGAGCTCTTGCTGCAGAGGCAAGGAGCTGTTCTAGGGTTGTCCTCTGAGTCCAGGGAGATGGTTTTACCCTAACCGGTGAAGAAACTAATTTCCCAAAGAAACTTCCTATGGAAAGACTCTGGCTGCGGTGTGTTGTGACCTCTTCACATCCTCGCTCCCTCTCTCCTGTCCGCATGCCAAAGACCCGGTTTAATCTCACTTTAACACTGCACTGGATTTATGAACAACACGTTTACTTGTTAACCATAACAGCTTTAAGGCGAAGTTCCTGCCACACCGAAAATTCACATTGTTGTCAAGTAATACTGAAAATCAGGTTTCTTGTAAAGCAGTCTGTTGATGTACAATCCTATTGTATGTGGGATTCACTTTTTCAAAGTTTGGAGCCTGGAACTCATTACAGCACTTCAAAATAATTCATGTCGAATTTATCTCTGTGCGCCAGTTGGAATCTACTTGGAATTTGTTATTTTCCATCCGCTTCTGTAACAGTTTCACATTGTTTACAAGGAGAACATGCAGTCTTATATGTATCTTGCTTTCATAGTTTTTCTGCATTTTTTTTTTACTCAATTTGTGAAGGATTTAAGCACCCTGCAGTGTGCAGCATTAAAGGCATAAAATAATTGCAAATAAAAACCATTTTTGGCTGCAATAATGGACTGTGCGTGATCAGAAATATTAAACAGCATTTAAGAAGTGTGGGTGAGATGTAATGAATGAGCTGCAGTATATGAAAGTGTGTTATTCAGGCTGTTGAGTATGAGGTCTAAAATTTGAATCTTGCAAGGGAGAAAGGGGCTTTTTTAAGCCTTGCTCTAAACTTGCTGTAGGATCTTTGCTACTAAACTGAGACCTAAGGAGAAAAAGTTGCCAAGTTGATCTATTAGGACTTAGAGGCAGCATTGAGTATCTGGTTTATGCCTGACTTGGGAAGTAAGAGATGCATAAACATACGTGGTAGCACTGGGGAAACTATGTAAGCAAGGTGACTTGCCACAGACTCTCTGGATTGTTTAACAGACCTGGAGGTTTTGTCATCTGCACTGAGTTTTTGCTGTTTTCCATCAGCATTGGATAGGCTTGGTAGAACAACAAGGAAACCTTGTCCCCCTGAAGTGCTTTAATTACGGCATCCATGCCTTTTCTCTCTGTGGGCTCATGGAAATCTCTCAGCAGTGCTGTTCGTGCATGACGTTTGCTGGGACTGGGTGCGTGTTCTTGCATTCATGGCTGGGCATTGCGTGCATGGATGCAGGCAGTTCTGCTCCCACAGCAGTGTCATTTAGAAATGTGGGACCCAACTGCAGCCTAGAGCCAAGCTGTGCTGCCTGGTAGGATGCAGCTTTGTGTTTGGTGCATTATGCACCTAGTGACCAACTGCTCCCAGATGTCGTGCTGGGGCTCGGTGCCAGGCTGAGGGGCTGGTTTTCCGTGTGTTTTCTCAATGCCCAGCTCACTGAAGTGCTAGAAGAGCACTAGGGTTAAGCAAGGAGTCTGATGACACCTAATTTTTGCCATATACTTTCTTCTTCTTGAAGAAAAATTAAATAGGTCCTTTTTAACTGACCCAAGTATCTAGTGGGGTGATTCATACCATGCCTCTAGCAACAACTTCTTAAAATTAATTCATCTACTAGTACTTTTAGTGGTCTTGAAATAATACAGCATCCCAGGTGTCCGTGAGTGCATTGTGGAGACTTCATAAATGACTAATTTATAATGATGTTAAATACATCTTACAAAAAGGCTTGATTGCTTTTTTTCACTGTGTATAAGAGGAGGGACAGTTGAGTTAGCGGGGAAAATGGTTATTTATGTCAGAATTTCAAAACAAAGTGATTTGAGCATTTTTTTTTTTTTCTCAAGAGGTATTTGTGTATTTTTTTAACACAAATGGAAAAAAAAAAAATAGGGCAATTTCTTATTTTTCCTGTTAGTAGTCTGTGCTTTTAAAAACTCTTGACTGAAAGATGAAACTCTTGAGTTTGACTTTTGGATGTTGTTTTCCTAAATTACGGATTTGAGGTGCACTGATCTAGCTTTTCAGTTGCCGTTATGATCTCTTTTATAGTGCTAATATGTCATGTAGTAAAATCTTGAAGAAAAACCATCAGAAAAGGCAGTATTAACAGAAAGTAGTTTACATCATTTTTGGACTTGACCCTTTCTTTTTGTGTTTCACAGTCAGTAGAAAGGAGCTGTAATCTCAGAGCTCTGGTAGAATGCTTCTTTTTGGTTTCTTGGACTTGAATGATGGCTTACTCAATTCTAGTCCCTCACTGCTGCTTGAAATCCTTGTCCTCCAGTAAGCAATATTCTCAGACAAATGTCTGCTAGCATGTCGCTGACGTTTATGCCTTGCTTATTACTTACACTAATATATTGCTTTTAGTAAATGTAGGGCATAGAAAATAGTATTTACCTTGCTACATCATGAGAAAACTACTCATTCTGTGTGACATAAACTGAGAAATACTGTTTATATTGCTGCTTCAGTGAGCCAAGAAAAACTGCACAAATATGTCATGACCATACAGTGGAAAACGCTTGAATACTGTTCCTAGTGTATTTGCAGTCAAGGTTCTACCTATGATGTAGTAACAAGACATAATAACAACAATATGTCATATGACATAATGAGAATAGCTATCATTGTTTTTTAAGAACTCAAGTTTAGGCTTAATTTTGAGGAATATTCTGAAATAAAGATTGAATTCTTGGAGAGTTTTCTGTGCTTGAAAAATGTTTTGATATCTTTGTCAACCATCTAGACAACCTGAAGAGAGCAGCTCTGTTCATTGACTTTGTCATGCAGAATGGATTGAGTTCTGACATTCACATAGGTCGTTAGCACGTGGCTGCTCTATCTGGTATAAATCTAGCATAAGTCTAGGCTGCTACGGAGGTCTTGTATCCGTTTTTGTGCTCTGGGAACATTCACGTTCTGTGCATTGAGCTAGCTCGGGGAATGGATCCAGCTAAAATCCAACCTTGCCAAAAAAAAATTGGCTGCCTAAATGTTAATACATAGAAGCAAGCAGACAGGACTGCTGGTTTTGACAGTAATGTGCCATATGTCAAATGAAAGTGGTCGTGTAACCCTGACTGAAGAAATAATCCCTGTGCCAGCTCTGGCTCCCGATGCAGTGTTGCCTTGAGTGTGCAAATGTTTGAGATGGCAAAGCACGAGGAGCCAGGATGTGGGAACTGGTCAGGGCTTTACACGAGTGCATGGTGCTGAATTAGTAGAGCGGGGGGTACCAATGGTTTCATTTTCCTGAAGTCATGCCCAAGTTGTAAGAGTTACAGTGACTGTATGACGAGATTCCTCTGACTGTTGCCATATTAGTTTCCTTGCTGCAAATCTCCCATCCTCACCTACTTCTTTGTTTTGAAAAATATTTTTCTTTGGAAGTTCTACTGCAAATGTAAATAATTCATTCGTAATTAAATGACCTGTTTCCATGGTTTCATGTTTTGTTGTGTGTATTACCTACTTCGGAACCCACAGGCATTTCCTATAAATACCATTTTTGCTATTTGGAAAGAATTGCTGTAGCTTGTGTCAGTCACTCAGCCATGTAATTTTCATAACTACCAGACCTAAGAAATGAATCTGCTTCTTGGAAGTGAATAATGTGCCCTTCAAACATGCTGGGGAAAAAACCTGCCACCCATTGGCTAGGGGTGAATTTTCTTAATACTTTAATTGGTTTCTCTATGAGTTTGTTGTCTTAAGTGGTTTAAATTACTTTGGCAATAGATTTCTGACTGTAATTGGTCTAGTGCAGAGTTTGTTGTTGTTGATTTCCTGGGAGGTGGCTGTTACTTTGGGGTGTTTTCCGTGAATGCTGAGAGGAGGAAAGTGACATTGAAGCTTCTAGCAGATGACCCTTTGTAAGATGTATTTAATTGGATAAGACTTGCAACAAATATTGGCCATCTGTTGCATAACATCAAAAAGTGGAGAGAAACAGCAACAGGAAGAATCTTAAATGAACAAAATAGCTTCACTTTCGTGATACAATACAGTGCAAAGCAGGATGGATGTGGTTAAGTTGTAAAACCCAAGCCTGAACCCGTTGTGAAAAGTGTCCAAACCCACCATCAGTTGGTTTTATTAGTAACTCTCGTGTCCAGAAGGAGATGAACTTCTTTTTAATTTGTATCCTTTGAAAATTTCAGCTGTATTTATTGAACCTTTCCACTTTTTAAAATGGTTTTGTGCTGTTCAAGTCATGCTTTGGGTAGGTTGAGAGGCAGAGAATAATTATTGCTATCAAAGTCTGTGTTCTCTTGGCGTGGAGCTTGCAAGGCCTCGAGGCAGGAATGGCAAGGGGCTGCTGGCACTTTGACCATGAAATTGCAGTGGTCCGAAATCCTGGAGAAGAGGAGGTGAGAGCTTCATTCTTACAGGGTGTCATGAGCTGCTGTTGTGTGACACCTTCTCCCACCACACGTCCCATTCCCTGCTTTGTACCCTCTGCATTTTGTAGTACGCCACTGTGAAGGCTGCTTTGTATGAAGGCAAATGAAATTACATTATAGCCAATATAGAGTAAACTATAAGACCTGAATTTAAATAATGATTACAATCTGGCATCAAATTGGGAATGCCTTCATATCTTCTAACTAACACTACTAAGTTTTGCAGTGCAAATCCAGTAATGCAATGAATACTGCCAGTTTTGTTATATCCAAATTATTTTTTTTGGCGACAGCAAGAGACTAAATAATCACAGAATTATCTAAGTTGGAAGAGACCTCGATATCATCGAGTCCAACCTCTGACCTAACACTAACAAGTGTCTTGTGGGCATAAAATTAATATCTTTCAGTTTTAATGCAGTCATGTTAGCACAGAATATACCACAAAACAGGCCACAGAACTGATGAACTTTGCAAACAGGAATGAGCTGATTGTTGGAGTTAAGCTTGCTATCTAAATGCGCTTTAAACTCTTATGGAGATAATGACTAACATTAAACAATATAAGATTAATTTTTTTGTGGCAAGATTTAAGAAGTTTTATAATTATCTTTTCGATTTAAACTTCCCCAAGCTGAAAGGAACTGGAAAGAGCAAATGAAGTCACACTGATGAGAAGGAAGCCTGTCTGGGCTGGTATTCCTGTAGATCAAGGATCTTGATTATTTTCTTACTTGAATTTATGTAATTCTACATCAAGCATAAACATTAAATAGCATTGAAATGAACTGCTCTGCTTTTAAACATAAATGGGCAAGGCATTAGTATTTTGCTTTAATGCTTCTGAAGCCCCATTGCACTGCTCTGGAATCATGCTAGTGTGAAAGTCAATGTCGAAGGATGCTATAATCCTTTTAATAACTTTTATATATGCAAGTAAATGCAAAATTGGATGATTATGCTTGTTCTGTTACTAATGGGAAATTAATTCTCTTAGCATGATTGTGTCTAAGGAAGCAGAATTTTTCAGAATTCTGAAAGAATTACAATTCTAAGCAGAATTACAGGCATCCTATTTCTATTAGTGTAGTAGTTGGGACATGGTTCTGTTCTTATTTTAAACAGCTTGTTCCATGTCATTTTGGCCTCACTTGTTCACATCCTGGAGAAAAAAAAAAAAAAGAAAAGCAACAACAAAAAATCTTTTGGCAATAATGGAATTAGCATGTGGATTGTGTTTACTGGCAAGTAAGGTTCATTAATTTTGTTAGTGTGTTGTGAGGTTTCTCAAACACAACTGAAAACACAGACCTAAATTCAAAATACACTGAAATACTTCGCATGCAGCTCTTGGCATTCAGCTCTGGTGTTTCACTTTGTGTCCATTACGAGCCATGCTAAAGGAAGGAACTGTTTTGGTTTACAACTACCCGTAGCTTGGTATCATTGATTTGTTAAGTGTTGAGAAAAACAAGCTATAAAACTCATACTAAAATAATTCAAAATATTTCTCAAGCTCTAATGGTAAAAACCTTCCAGCTGTGTGAGGCCGACCTCTGTCTTTCCTCCGATTTCCACACTTCCAGCTGGGAACTGATTCAAACATGACCGTGAAGCATGGCGCAGTCTGCAATAAATTGACCGTGGGGGTGGCTGAGCATCAGGTGAAGAAATCACCTGCATCCCTCGGATGGTTGTCTTCAGCATGTTTAGCATCTCATGGCTGAGCACGAAGGCTTTCAGGTAGAGTTCAGGGCATGGGAGTGATGCCCATGTCAGAGGAATGCCCACGTGATGGCTCTTGCTCCTGCTGAAGGTTTACTTATGTAGGACCACGATCGTTGTATGTGAGCAGCACTGGCAGAGGCAGTTCGCGGGGATTTCCAAAGGCTATTTGCTTTCTGTTGGCTTCCTGCAAGGAGCCGTCCAGGATTCCAGCTGTATTACAGAATAAAACCCAACAGCTGCATTCTGGAGATCGGTTTCACATCGCATCCTGTCGGTTCAGACAGGCCTGAAATACGGACAGCCTGTGCTGCTCCCTGCTACTCACCCTCTTGGCCCTTTGTTTCTACACTTGGTAATATCCCAAGCTGAAGACAGCTGCTTTGTTTAAGACATCCCCTTTCTGAGGTTCAGCTCATTGCTGAACAAGTGAAAAACCCAAAGGACTAACGTTCAGTCTTCACAGGAAGCATTTGTGGTCTTTGTGTTGTGCTAGTTGTCTAATTGCGAGCGCCGTGCCCTGCCTTGCTGCTGTGCCTGTGCACCGCTCAAAGCAGGGTACAGCAGGCACCTGCAGCGTCGCTGGTGCTGGCCTGCAGCCTGGTGAGATCAGGTTTTTAAACTACAATGGATTCGAGCCTACAGAAGTGATATAAAAAGTCTGGTATTGTGGGTCATCTTTTTTGTCATTGCAAGTTCTTGAAATAGCTATTTCAGTTCTGGTTTTGATGGATGGCTCCTGGGTTATTATTCTTTTATAAAATGGGACACCTCAAAGGAACAAGATTAATAGCTTCATGAAATTTTAGCAAGGACTTTTCATAGAAATGGTGATCTCTGTCTTAGAAAAAAAAAAAGTACATAGTTTAACAACTGGGTTGAAACAGTGTTGAATACTTTGTATTCTGTATTTGAAAAATTCTTTAATATCTTGAAACTCTTCTGTTTTGCAAGCATTGCAGCACAGTTTTCAGGAAAAAAAAACAATATAAGGTACCTTTTTTTCTTTGTAATTGAAGGTAGAAATGACAAATCTGGGAAATAAGCTATGTGAGATATTTTACTATATCCCAAATGTTTAAAAAATGTTCCATATGTAGCTACAGGAAAATATTCATCACTTTATCCCCCGGCATTGCTGTAAATGAAAATATACATGCAGTCTCTCCCAGGCACGCAGCCTGTATTTGCGTACTGCTTGAGATCTTGCAAAGCCAGCTTACCGGCGACGTCTGTCTGTTTTGTACTTAGTGTAAAGGAGTTAATGACCTGAGTAGTTAAGTCTGTCCAGGCGATCTGTATAATCCTTTCATGCAAATAAGATAGCATTTCAGTTAACCATTACTTTCTCTTAAATTTTGTAAACCTTTGTAGTAGAGGTTTTATTGCAGCCCCCCATTTATTAGCCTAATTGAACTTGACAAAATTGAAAAATTGTGGGGAATGAATGAAGTATTCTGTAGGTCAGACATATGAACCTGAGGATATGCAAGCAATTATTGGCCAACAGACTCTTGGAGCTCACAATGAGGAATCAGCCCAAATTTATCAATATTGATTTCATGTAGGCTGTATACTCAGACTTCAAGGTAGGTTTCTGATGCTACTTCAAGGGCTGCAGAAATGGCAATGCAAATAAAGATGATCCATGAAGCAGGCAATGCGTAGCACTACAGGTTGGCACTGTAAGGTGCTCCATGACCTCATGCTGCTACGAAAGAGTTTTAAGAAGCTTAGGGTCAGGCGATGGTGACGGGGGAAAACGCTGTTTTCCTTACAAACCTTGTTATCCTGGAACAGGCTGCATCTCGCTGGGCTGTGGGCTGTTTTAGTGAGAAAGGCATTATAAATGCTAAGTGAAAAGATTGCAGGTATCAGGTACTCTCTTGAGATAGCCCTCTCTTGTAGATGGGGTGAAATGCTGGCAGAAAAACTAGCTGATGTGTTATAAATTACACATGTTGGAAAAGTTAGGGTAATGCAATTTTTAAAATCCCCTGTGGATTCACTATGTTAATAACATTCAGAGGAAGTACATCTGACTTGTGTGTTTGATATATAGTAACCAGCCTCATTTATATTAAATGCAACCAAAATAATGGATTTTTTTTTTCAAGTCGTGTTCATATCGTGTTCAGAACAAGAGAAAAAGGAGAGTTGCTAAATCATTCTTCTTTAAATGTTACACGTTGTGCTCTGGACATATTCTGTTCACGAGTTTACTCCATTCCTAGTAAATGTATTTAAAGATCAGTATATATTAAAAAATAATAATAGATGTAGTTAATACTTAAATGACTTGTCTATTTTGAAGTAGTACCCTATTTCCATGTAATGTAATTGTGATATTCATTCTTAGAATGAACTAATGCATGCCATGTGACAAATTCATTCATTGCTTGGTGTCGCGCAGGAAGCACGAGAAAAAGTCAGCCCATAAAATGGGTCCCTTGGGGAAATTCTGTGGCCTCACTGAAAATGCAAAGCATGTAAAATAGCAACATAAAAATTATACAGTGCTCCAAGCTACTATAGAGGCCCTTAAAGTTCTCTAGTACGCTCGGAGACTAATGCAGAGAGTGATTTCATGCTTATTTTGGTTTTATTGTAACTCCTTAGTCCAATTTGGAATCAATTCTTGTTTTGTTAGACAATAAAAGTAAAACCCAACAACAAATATTGTATGCGCAGAGTAATTTCCCCACTGCTGCCAGTCGGACCTCTTCTGCCATTTCCTTTGAAAGAATCAGTACTCAAAACCTAGAAACAAATTATGTGGACAAGTATATGTATAGCTGTTGATGTCAGGCAAATAACTGTTGTAACAGTGGAGACAAAGCTTCAAGCTTTATGTGCTTAGATATAAAGTTAATATAAAATTTTTATGGTCCTTAGGATTTAAAAAAACATATATAATTTGAGTTGGGAGAATAATCTTGACCACTACAGAAATAACTCAAAGATCACTTGAAAAAGCTCACTGATTTCTCTATAGGCAATAACTGGCAGTTCAGTTAGACTCTCTTAGAACTGCTTGTTGTTTTTTTTAATAAACTTGCATATCATTTTTTATGTGATCTCTCTGTGCAGTTTAATTTGTTTTATTGAATATATCTGGGGTATAGTATGGAAATACTTCTGTTGGGAAGGCTCATCTAGCCTGTTTTTTGTTCATATTTTGTTTTTTGTTTTCCCAAAAGTGGGAGTATAAAAATTTTTGTTTGTTTGTTTGTTAATATCTTTTTTTTTTTTTTTTTTTTTTTTTTTTTTTTTTAAGTAATTCCAATTTGTAAAATGTGCATTTCTGCCCTGCTAGTTTTTACCCCAGTTATCTGGAATGCTTGCGGCTGTAAAGCTCTTCAGATGCATGGCTCCACGTCGTGAAAGAGACTAGGGTTCAACGAGAGCTTTTTTCCTTTATAGATCATCTAATAGAGAAGATTGCTTCTGTTACTTGCTGCAGTAATATTTCATTTCTGTTTCATCAGTCTGTCATATATGAAAGCTACTAGTAACAGTGTTTTTTAGGGGATAAGTCCCATAATGTATCATACTGATAACCTCCGCACATCAGATAATTTAGCAAGCAGTTTGAAATTTACAGCACTGCCCTGTAACTATAAGTTACTGCTGGATTTTTATATAAATGTATATATTTATACGTAATAACAAGACATTTTTCTCAGTGCTGTGAACTGACAGAATAAAGTTGGCCGGAATGAGTTGTCCTCCGTTAAGTATCATAAATCCCCAGACCGTGCGGTGCATCTTCTGGTAGTGCTTTGAGAAAGCACGGAGTGCTCCTGGCCATGCTCTCCCCTCTTTCCTGGCAGCCACTTGGCATCTCCTGCTCCCTGCAGCCATTCTGGGGATGGAGACAGGGGGCAGCCAGGAGGAACAGTGACCATGATCCCACAGCACAAGGCTGGGTTTGTTCTCCCCATGCTCCCAGCCACCCCTCCCTGGGCTGCTGTGAGAAGTATTTGTCTCCAGCAAGTCCAGAGCTGGAAAGGATGGAAGTTCGCACCCATGGTATGCATACCCCAGATCAACATCACGCTGTCGAAACATGAAAATACTTCAGTAATTTTCTTTTTAATCTTAGCTGCCAGCCCGGAGTTGCTTTCCAGCAGCTATGCATGATGTGTGCCAGCTCGCTTCTGCTTATACTCTTGTTAAAATGTAAAGCAACAAATTTCCTGGCAGTCTCTGCAAAGTAGTATAATATAACTTTCATTAGGAGAAGGTGATGAGCATAATGTGACTTCTTAACAGCTGCAGTAAGTGATGTGAAGCTATTAACATCTTTTCAAAACAAGTAACAAGTGAAAGGTTACTTTTCATCTTTATTACTAAAAATGTCATGGTATTTTAAGCAGGTAATATTTTGTTTTCACTTATCCGATCTAAGTAAATTTTTATTATGAATTCTCTAGCTATGTGTTGCTTTGAAACTAAGAAAGCTTGAAAGATTCTGAAGTGTGCTGTAGTGGATGAATTTTAAAATGAAAATTTAGACAAATTTTATGTATGGAAATGACTGCTGCTAACAAAGGATTTTAGCTCACTCTTATCCTTTAACAATTAGGTTTACAATTCACCAAGAGTAGCCTATCCCACTGTTTATCCTTACATCAAATTATTTGGTTTTCACTTAAGTGTTCTTGAAAGGTGAAAGGTGAGACAGGAGTGATGCTTTGGAATTGCTTAATAAGTAACCAAGCTCTGTGGAGATGGGTAACCCACTGCAAGTACGAATGGGAAATGGAAGAGAAAGAATGAAGACCGTCAGTGTTGAGGTGCACAACCCAGTCAATTAGTAGGTGAGCAGAAAGGTTTAGGAAGTTGAGTATTCCATATTAATAAGTGTGCTTGAAGTGTAGCTTGAACTCCAGAAGGACAGACGGGATATTGTTCATTTTGGCATCTGAATCGTAGTTTGCATTGTAGTGTGACTGGCATAGTTCTCGTGGAAGTTAGTGGCTACAGTTTGTAGCCGTAGAATGAGCTGGTAGCAAGGAATGGCAGTGGTTCTCCTACATGTCATGACACTTACTACATAGTGGTACTAAAAACAGGGTCAGCATTGCCTCTAGTTGAATGAATTCCTTCATATGCTGGAAAAGGTTATCAACCCAGAGGTAGGATCTGACTAGAGTATTTCATAAATATTACCCCAAATAGATGCCCAGGCATGCAGACTTGTTCTAACCTATGTTGTAGCTGAATAAAGGCAGAGCTGCACTAGCCAGCCTAGGATTTCAGTTTATCAGAAAGACATCAGCAGTGCAGCTCAGTTCTGCAACCTCACCAGAGATATTTTTCAGATCTTTTGCATAGTTTATCTTGTATTTCTGCAAATATGTGATCACTGCCCACAGAAGTAGTGATTTAACTTTTTTGTTTTCTGGAGGATGTAACAGGATTATTTTTCTTCGTGTGATTTACTCCTGCAAACAGAAATCAGGCTATTGTCTTCGAGAGTGGAAAGTTTGGAACCAAAAATACAATTTGGAAGTGAAACGTGTTTCAGCTGCAAGTAATATTAATAGTAATTGCCACTTAGTGATCTGTCAGTTGGTAGAAACAAACCATCAAAATGATAATTGTAGGACTGATTGGGATTTAGACTGATTAACAAACTAGCCAACCAAGTGGGCACCATGTGTTGGGCCAGAACTCTGCCTCTTGTGAAGTCAGCAGAGCTGAACTGGAATCAGTGGAGCAAAGCCCATTTTGCACCATTTGTCTGCAGAATAAACATATGCCATGTCAGAAATAGAATGGCTGGAAAGAATTGCTGCATGGGCTGCTGCTGAGAAATAGCTGGAGAGGGATGTGAGGGGGATCAGGCTTCTTCACAGCCAGCTGACTTAGGGGTGCAGATGAGGCCAGTATGGCATTGTGGTGGGATCGAGAGTTGGACACTGTAGTGCCACCAAGATGCTCTTGATATCATATTTCCTAGCTTGCTTCATTGGGTGAAAGAATTTGGTATTCATTATAAATGGGAAAGAAAACTGTTAAAGATTCCACATGAAATAAGTTAGTTTGAAAAAGTGCAAGAATTTAACTTGGTTTCCATTGAAGTTGAGGAAATTCAGTGCTATTTTGCTATTGCAAGTCAACTGAAATCTATTTGATTTTTTTAAAAGCTCTGCTTTAAAACTGTGTATTTTTATTTATTGGAAACACGGCCTAATATGTTCAGGGAATGTATAACACACAGTTTCTTTACAGACTACTTTGGAATTTTCGTTATAATCTTCTGAGTCACTGTAAAACTTTGCCTGATAGCACAGTGTTTACTTCGACCTGTTCACCGTCTTAAATCTTGATTATTCTATTTTGTTCACATGTGGACTGGTTGTGAAATACCAGAACTAAGCTTAGCACTAAGAAAGAACCTCTGTAAGTGTGAAAAGCTAAAATACCTGGCTTCTGAAGTATGCTCACTCAAGCAAATAATCCTGTTTATGTGGTTTTGAGGCACGTGTGTGACCTCCGTTGTGTGACAGCCTATAGCCTCCATCACATAATTAGATTAAGCTTTCCTTATATGAAAAAGTTTTTAGATCATTCTTAAATTCTAAATGGGAATTGTACTGTAATCAGAACCTAATTTTCGTTTCTCATTACCTCCTGCCACTCTGTGATACGAGAACACTTTGTTCTCCGCAAGAGTCTTCACTCAGAGCTTTGGTTTGTCACAGAAGTAATTAACTGGTAAAGACATGGATTTTCTTAGACATCTTCATCAAGGCATGCAGGTGAACAGATCCCACAGCCAAGGATGGGTGTCCTTCCAGCTTAATGTGCCTCATTTACAGCCCCTGCTCTTGCCTGAAGGCACACTGACAGTCTTCCAGTTACAGATGTGGGTTTGGATTCAGGAAATGCACCATTCATCCCACACCAAACTTTAACACTATGGGTGGTGTTAAATATTAGAAAATTACCATTGTAGAGTCTTTAGGTTTTTAAATGTGCCTGCTTATTTCCTCTAATTATATAGTTTACTTGATGTCTGTCTTTTTTGTGTGTCTATGTTTAACATTACACTCTACTTTCTTTGAATGACTTACAGGTGAAATATGTGGCTATAAGTTTTATTTCCCATGTAACTGCATTTGTTTTAACAAAAGAAAATGAAACCTATGCAATCCTAACTGTTGTTTTCCCTTTTCTTCCTAGTTTGCTGTTTTGTGGTTCATAAGAGATGCCATGAGTTCGTCACTTTCTCATGTCCTGGAGCTGACAAGGGACCTGACACTGATGTAAGTGCATTGGCATTTGATATGCTGCTCTTATGAATAGTTTTATGTTGCTGCACCTAACAGTGAGAACACATTGCAAACAATATCAGTAAGTTCTTTATGGTAAATATTTATAATCCTACTTATTTTTAAGTGCTCTGAATTGAATATTGAATATCTATGGACTTTAAACATTTATTTTTGGTTAGAAAATTAACTACAGATGAATGTGAGACCAAGATCAATATTCCTCAGAATGTGACAACCCTGAGGTGCTTACCCAAGCTTGAAGTCAGTGTTTTATTTTTGTTTGGTTTGTGTTGAATGTATTTGATGCTAACAATGCCCAGGAGAGGCTGCACATTTTTCTGAGCTTGTTTGTGTATCTATCATATCTCAAGGTATAACCTCAAAGGTGACTCTGGTCCATGTCCTCTCTGCACACAGGGATCTGTAGCTCCAGCTACGTGCCAGTGATTAGATCCAATCTAATCTTGAGTCAGCAGACATATCTCAGATAGGTTGTTTGAAACTTGAATTATCTTTGTGCCTGAGATAGTACACCGGTCAGGATATACCCCTTCTATCTTGCCCTGTCAATACTTGCACATATACAAGGAGCATTTTCAGTCAACAATCAGTCTTTACATTCAACACAACTGCCTACATGGAGAGGCATATATACAAGAATTTTGTGTCACCCTGCTGAAATAATAAACTAATTGTTTGTTCACATAAAAATAACATTTCTTTGGGATTTGTAAATTCCACTTTACAGTGAAGTAATTTAACATCTGCTTATGGGAACAATACATTCCAAGTGTTCTTTCTCTAAACGGCTCTGTTTTGTCTCTTATAACATATTCATGCTCTAGATTGTAGGCTATTATCTCCTCTGATGAAACACACCAGAAGACTTTTCTTACTAGGTTTTAATGAGCTTCTCATGAATTGTTTTAATATGCTAGACATGAGATCAATGAACAATATATGGGTAGAAACTGCAAGAGGTTCTGGAAAATTAGAGATGTTAAAAACTTTTCTTATTTTTAAGCTCAAGTACAGGGAAATGTCCAAGAACTGGAAAGTATTTTAAGACAGCTTGTTTTTTAAACACATTTCACATAATCTAAATTTAGGCACATAAGAAATGCTTAAGTTAAGAGCTGTGTGGCAGCAGACTGAAGTTGCTGGCAGAAACACTGCAGTCCTTAACACCCATTTCTTCTCTTCCTATCTTTCCCCCTTTCCCTGTCCCCACTTACTGGGAGTCCTGACCCCTCTCATTGATCTGCTCCTAACTGGTTTAACTTGCTGCCCTCTGAAATTCTACTTGAAAACTTGGGGTTTGAGGAACTGAATTCAGAAGTAGAGAGATGCAGCAACTTCACGGCAGCAAAACCCACCAGGGCATTGGGTCTGGATGGCAGTGGAGGGAGAGTTTCTCTGCTGTCTCAAAAGGCAGATTAGATTTGTAAAGTTACATGACATGACTCCAGTCCTAGATCCTTTGTACATTGTTCAGGTAGGTAAGCAAGAAGAAGTGAAGCACTAAAAATTGTTTATTTTGTGGAAATGAACGATGCTGCTTGCTTAACGGTAGTGTTATCTTAATGACAGGTCCACAAATACGCCATAAACTTTACAGTATGATGTCATGAAATAGATATGCTAAATTTAAGTAGTTGTAATCATGAAAATATTGAAATTATTACAGTAGGACCTTTGTTTAGGAGTTCTAAATGCAACTGCATTTTAAAGAAACTGTCTTTCTCCAGAGATCACCTAGCTTCAATTACTACTACTTTGGCAACAGCTTAAAATGGAAGAAGCTTCACAATATTCTGCATACCATTGCTAAAATCAACTTAATCAGATTAAAAATATAATTGTAACTGAAACCTTTCTTTTCACCTTTCCATCTCTTTCCATATTCTGTTCTGATCTCTCACAAAATGTTCCATTATGGATCTGTATCTGTATCTCCAGACATCTTTTTCCTCCTGTTCACTTTCGGCTCTTAGCCTCTCTCCTCATCTCAAATTTTCGTCATCTTTCATCAGCTGCTCCTGCTGCAGCCCTGGTTACATACCGCAGTTTAAGCCTCGTGATACCCCAAAAGTACATTTGCTCCAGCAGTGCGATTCAAAGCATCTGTGCCAACGGCCTTGCAGCGTACGGGTGTAGTCACCAGAAGTGAAGGAGATCCAAAGATCAAGTCAGGGTATAAGACTCAGCAAATCTGGCTCCAAGCACGGAGCAGTTACTGATTACCTGTAAAGAATGTGGATGGTGCCGAGGTTTATTAGGCATGGTGAAAGGGACCAGGGGATAGGAAATGCCACTGCAGCTGCAATGCACTCCTCGGGAGCTTTGAGGGTTATTCTGAGCTGTACACAAAGCATCTCTTTCCCTTTAGTTTAGAGCACAGCTTCTTTGTAGGAAGTCACTTAACAGAGCCAAGGTCAATTTTTCTGACAGGAGTCAAAGGAAGAGACTTTAGCAGAATACTGTAGCGGTCAGAGCCCTTGCGTGGAAGATAAAGCAGGGTTTGCAGGCGTTCGTGCAGCCTCCCTGCCTGGTGCAGCCAGGGAGCTGGTCTGCAGCCTGGCTTCGGCTCATCGTGTTTGTAGCAGGCAGGCTCTTGGTGCATTTTATTAGGCAGGTGCATTTTATTTAGCAGGCTGTGCTGCAGAAACAATTGTGAAGGCAGGAACAAGAAGCCGAGATTATTTTTCATGCCCGTCCTTTTCTGAAAGCTCCTGAATTATTTAAACGTTCGAGGGATGTGTGGAAATTGTCTCTGTCTGAAAGGTGTGGCAATTAAAGCTGTCTTTTGGACTTTGGAAGTTGTGGATTTGAACTGCCCTGCGCTGCAGATGACTTTAGGCGTGGTCCAAGCACGCCTGCTCATTGGGGTGGCATTTGGGTGATTCTCTGACTTTATAACCTCATGTACACCTTCTGCATCAGGTGCCGGGCAGTGCCAGCACTGACGCTGCGTGAGCTGCTTTTCCAGAACCTCTCACCTGGACTTTGGTAGGAGCCATTCACATATCAGCTGCTGTTGGTACCAAACCCAGTAAAGGGCAGCGTTATCAGTAAAAGCCAAAGCAGGCAATAGTGCCTACAGTATTAACGCTGACACACCTTCAGCCCAGCAGTCTTAGCAGCCATCAAGCTGAATGAAATGCAGCATCACCAGTATCAGTGCCAAAATGTTAGTGCTAAAGGGGGCCAGCAAGTCAGCAACACACTCCTCTGCCTGTCCAGCTCCTCCTCCTCCTCTCAACATGGCTCATACCATTGCTGATTTGCTTTGGTCAGTCCTAAAAACGAAGCAGAACAAAACAAAACAAGTTTTGTTTTAACGCTCAGTTGTGAAATAAGATGTTTAAAAACATGCATTGTTGTTTGAAAATTTCAGTGGTGACACTTGTGGCTTGTTCTTCCGTATCTGCAGTGAACGGCTTGATTCTTGAATGGTTTTGATTTTTGTTAACAGTTTGTTTTTCCCTGGAGTTCATAAATAAGAATGAACATTTATGACACCATTTAAGTTTACCAAGAATCTCTTCCCTGTTTTAGAATCTGCTACGTGGCAGATTTTTAATAGTCTTTAATATTGCTGACTGTACTTCCTGATTTTATTTATTTATTTATTTTTGCCTTCATGATTAAATATATAAACCAAATGCCTTATTTTAGTATTAGGGTTGCAAAATGATCATTTTCAATATTTACGCAGAAGTGATATCTGAAAAACGCTTTTAAGATTAAAAGCAAACAGAAAATGTTTTATTAAAACTGTGGTACATTAGTGGGTCCTATTAAACAAAGAGGATTGTAGAATGTTATACTTTAATTTACTGAAATGTTTGACTATTATGTCTGCCCTTTTACAGTTCAGTAACTTATTCCTATCCTAGTCAGTACAAGCTTAGTTCAGAAAAGTAATGTACTATGGAGCTTATCATAATATTTAGCAGATTTTTAAATATTTTAAAAGTCCTTTTCTAAATTGTTTTGTGCAAGTGCACCATTCATTTGAATATTCAAATTCTCCAGTGTCTTTGCCTTTCCATTAGTTGTAGGAGAGTGCAATATTGCCGTTAATGTAAGAAAATTTCCAGGGCAGTGCAATACACAGGTTGCAGTTGTCTCTCTCTTGTCAAACATGTATAAAAAAAGAGAGAGAGAGAGAGAGAAAGATAAACATATCCACCTGCATAAATATATCTTCCTTATGTTTTTCTCAGGTGAGGAAATTTCTGTTTTTTTTTGCAATCACACATCTCCTTGGAAATGTGCTGTTTTCTATTTATTTATTTATTTATTTTTCCTGTAAGCTTTTTCAAGTGATAGACATTTATTATGAGAGATGGCAGTTTTTGTCTTACACAATACCATGATGTTCGTAGCAAGAGCAGAGCAGAGCCAGCAGGTCGGAACCAAGGGACAGTGCGGGTCTGCTAACAAATGGCTTGGCATACTCCGTGCTTGAGCCTTCCAGGGAGTATTGTTCTGCTTCAATAAAAGTTACAAGCTAGCACTCACTGCACTTTTCACATAGAGCAGGCAATCCTCACAAATATTTCATTGGAATAATTATCAGTCATATTTATTCTACTTGACAAGGAGACCCCAAAGTCTACCAGCCAGATAGATGCCTCGCAGCCAGTTAGCCAGGATTAGCATAAAAAAAAACATTTCCATGTACACGTTTTCCAGTCAAACAAAATTGCCTTTTACAGCCACAGGAGGCAGTACTTGAAGGTGCGTATTCCCAAACGTCCTGCGGAGGTCTGGGTATCTAGGACATGATGGCAAGGATTTATTTATAGATTTGTCTTGAGGCGAGATGGTATGGCATTTACACTACAGGCCTCAAGGGATGTGGAGGGTTCCTGAGTAGTGAAGTTTGTTAGTCGTTTACAAAGATCCAAAGGGGGGAAAACCCTTAGCTTTTGTAAGTGGTGTTCTGACTTCCATGGAAGCTGAATGTGTATACAAGGGAGAGGGCTAAGCATATCTTTAATTTTATTTTTATTTTTTTGGAAGAGAGAATTGGATTACTTTAAATCATGTGCAAAGAGATTTCTGTCATGTAGTGAAGTTTTTGTCAAAGCTGTGAAGTTTTTTTGGCAGCAGCAATGCCCTGTGGAAAGGCAAGGCTCTACTGGAAGTGTCAGGAATTTCTCCAAATGTACTGGACAGTTGCAGTGAAGCTTGGTTTTAAATTCTGGATATTCAGAAAACAAAAAAAAATATTTTCAGACTATGCTATGCACAACCCTTTTCTTATTTCATAGCCTTTCTTACTTGCCATACAGTATTTGACAGTAAATTTTGACCATGCAGCTGTATAAAATCCTGTAATATGCTAAAAATAGTGGTGTACAAATATTGTCTCCTTGTGTAACATTTTTTCTGCAGTACTCTATAGCTGTAACAGAGAAAAAAAGTCATTATTATTACTTTCAAATTAAGTGCCTTAATAAAGGTGCATGCAAAAAAGAGGGAAGCCTAAAATCCCTTCCTTTTTGTTTTACTCAGGTTAGCTGAAATGAGAGGTTAAAAGAGCTGGGTTTGTGCCAAAAGGAAAATATTATTGGTGAATAAAGTGGTCTTCTCTGTGGCAAGTGCTGAAGTGATGGTGCCTGGGGAGCAATATTTTGTTTCAGTTGGATCAACAAGAATTCAGACAATCAAAAAAAATGTAAGTCTGTAATGTCTTAGCAAAATAACGATGCAGGAACTTATCACTATCTAATATGTCCCTGTGGTTTGAATAGAAAATATTCATCTTTTCTTCATGACCAGCTTTGAAGGTGATGCTACTGAGTACTATTTAACAGCTCCTGTATTTCAAGCCTGCTGCTGTTATGCTCTACTCGAAGCATCATCTCCAATTCAGATTTTTTTTCTTTTATTTTTGGAAGCTTACTTAGTGTTCATAAAACTGTTCTAAATTGTTGATGAAATACTTTAATTTGAGTAAACTACTGTAAATATATGAGCAACCTCTAAAATTGACTGCGATAGTAACTAGCTTCACTAAGATGACTTTAAAGGACCACTAATTGAATTTCTTTCAAAAAAGATACTTTAAAATTGAGTGTTAAATCTTTTCTTTGTTTCTTAAAGAAATGTAGTAACCAGACTGTTTTCAAACTGAATTAGAATTAAAATAAAACCCCAGTACTTTAAAATACTGTCTGAATATATTAACTTTTTAAAACAGTGAGTCTATAAAACAACATAGATTGCATGAGAGCTCACATATTGCAGTCTTTGTATCAGTACTATTCTCCTTTCAGACTTGGAATAATATAGGATTCAAAGGAGGTTGATAAGCTAAATAAATAAATAGAAATTAAAAAGTCAAAAAGGGGGGTGGGGGGGAGAAGGGACGCAAGTGACTATACTGTTGAGGGAGATTAAATCTGACTTTCCTACTCCGAATTGCAGTGAGTTCTTAATATTTAAGCACCTGGGAGAGAATGAAGTGATAAGATTATGCTTACGCAAAACGAACCAGCAAAGCCATCTCATCTCAGCCAGCAGAGTAACTGACCTCTGGGATGGTGAAGGTGACATAGATGGAAAAGATGTTAACGTGGATAAACCTCTTGATATTGAAATTATTTGGGAGTTTTATTATCTTAAGCGCATTTGGCAAAGGAAATCATTCTAAATTTGAACAACTGAGGTTCCACGGGATGCTGCAGGAGCTGAATATGCTCACAAGTAGCTGGGATATTGCAATAACATCACTACACAATTCTCAGGAGGGTGGGCTGACAAGAACTCGGGAGGGCAATACTAAAAGTTCAGATTTTTTTCCACATGTAACGGTGTGAGGTAATAAAATGGGGGTGAAGGATCAGTGTGAGCTGATGGTGAAGGCAGCAGTGCGGGAAGGAAGGAGCCAGGCCTCCTTGCAGGTGCTCCTCCAGGAGCCTCGAGGCCTCCTGGTGGGCCGCACGCAGCCTGCGTCTCACACCAGGGTGCTGAGGGGAGTGTGGGGATGGCTGAGAAGTGAGAACGCCGATTTTCAGTGCTTTTTGTAGAGTTCTGCAGCCCTTCCAGAGGGGAATTTAGGAAAAAAAGGAAATGCTAAATGTCTTTGAAGGTGTTTGGCTGCTTTCCCTGGCTGCTGGGATGTAAGAAGGATCATGCAGGCAGCTTGTGGAGGGGGCCTTGGCTACTGAACAGTGATGGCTTTGGGGGCAATGAGGGGTAAATGCTGCAGCAGGTTGCTAAAAAAGCGAAGGCACCTTGTTTGGGGGCTTATGGTGCTTTTCCAAATGGTGCTGTATGTTTAATTTTGCACTAAGACAATGGGGAGAGGCAAGATGAGTCCTGTGAGTCTGTGTTATGCTTTTCATGCTCTAAGCCCTGTGGTTTTAGAATTAGAAGAAAAGCTGAAGCTCAGGTACTGGGGGAGCACTAGTGGAAAATGACCCAGCAGTGGGCTTGGGGTCGGCATTAGGCTTGGAGCGGTGCTCCTTGGCTGGGCAGTATTACCCCAGGCAGTTCGGGAGCTGCTGTTGTGATAGAAATCCTTCAGGAGCCACACTACTGTGTTAAGCAGGGCTAAATGGGGGTAGGTGGGCTGTCCTGAGCTGTGTAGTCATCTTACTGCTTGCTTTTCCTTTTCTGTTGAGTGCCAGGTGCTGAAATCTTCAATGATTTTTGTGATTCTTTTTTTTCCTTTGCTCATTTTTTTGTTTTGCTGGCTTTATTTATATATCCAGACTGTTTATATGTTAGGAAGACAGTTTCAGAATATTTCCAAGTTTTTTTAAGAAATATTTCCAAGTTTCAGAGTGAGAGATGAAGTTGCTTTACCAGTCTTTGCTGGGAATTTAAAAAATAAAAACAAAACAAAAAAAAGTCATGGAAAACGAAGGCAGTAACAAAAAAGCATAGTATTAAGACTTACTGTAGAACGTAGTTAAAAAAGGATTTTAATCAGAAAGCTTTGCAGCCGTTTTTCCAGGGATAATGAAACACGGCAGCAGGCTGCCTCTGATTTGCTTTTAACCATTCGGTTGTTTTTGCAGTGAAATGCGACAATCATCTATGTTTCACATTGCAAGGGACTTGAACAACAAACAGGCATCACTGACAAATATTATAGCCAACAAGAATTTTCTTCTTGCTAACCCAAATTTTGGGCAATAGACAATCTTATACCAGAAATATTTTCTTTTTAATTAAAATAAAAATCTGCTCACTTTATTACAAAAGATACACAAAGGCAGGCAAATCTGTCAAATAACAAAGTTTACTGCCTGCCAGAATATCAAAAACTCTTTCTTAAGGAGATGCTTTTATGAATTTTTTGTTGTGATTCTTAAACAGCTCTGATGCAATAGAATTATTAATCTTGCACTGTATACCCTAAGGAAAGAAAATATAGAAATCTGTACATGTATAAGTTGAGATATCAACTTAGTGTGTATTAATCTCTGTATTAATCAGAATAAATTTGTCTACAGTAGACATTAGTAGATATTATAAAACATTTACAATGCAAACATAGCTTTTGTCAAAATATGATATTCTTTACTATATTCCTACTTCCTTTTCCCCAAAAGCTAGTCCTAGTTACCAAAATAAGATCACACTCAATGCAGTAAGTACTTTAAAAAAAAAAAAAAAGTAAAGTACAAGAAGAATACTTTTATTATAAAACCAAATATTTTATTTCTTATGATTACTCTGACTTCTTAATCTCCGCAGAATATCCAAAGTAGCATATGGCAAAATAAAAGTTTCATGCTACTGGGGTACATACTTGTGGTTTTGATCTCAAAACCATACAAACTAACTGAAGGGAAGATTTGCCTATCAAAACTCTTAATTATTTAATAATCATTTTTAATCAGCTATTTTGAAATGCAGATATTGGAGTATACTGACAGTGAATTGCACTTCAAACAGGATCACCCAAGTCAAGGATCCTTTTAATGACTGGGAGGGAAATTTAAAAAAATAAATCTCCAAAACCAAATAAAAAGATGATGTGTGCATTGTGTGTACAGTCTGCACATACTCTGCTGGCACCTGCAGCTGGTTCATGTGCTTCCTTGAACCCCACTCCTTGTGCTCCACCAATGTAGTTCTTGGATTGACTTTCTCAAAGGAGCTCTTGAAAAGAGCCATGCAGGTCCTCTCCTTCCCCTTTTTATGGGACATGTGAGATGGGTGACTGCCTACACCTCATGGCAACTCTGAAGCCACACTTACCTGGATCTTCCATCGCATCTTCAGTGGTTCAGTTCACAGGGCTGGCACCTGCGACATGGGGCAGGTGCAGTTCAGCTGTTCTTTATTATAGCCTGAGTTTGGACAATTCACAGCTTTGAAAGCTTTGGATTTATAAAGAATATCTTTCTGATTTTTCTCCAGCCAAATCAATTCAATTGCCGAGAATTGTATCATTAAAGAAATTGAGTTTACATTTTTCTTGATTTTTGCTGTGCAGTATACAGTATAGCACAAATGATCCTTGAAAGAGTTAATAACTGAAGAGAAAGTACTGCTGAGAGATAGAAAATTTATATAAATGATGAATCTAAAAATATCAGTGATTTTCATAAGAAGTTAGCATTTGAGAACAATTATTAGGCAGTGATATTATAGAAGGAGAGCTCTCAGCAAAGTTATTCCCAGTAGTAAAAAGAAATCTTGTTGATAGGGTTGCAGTTTTAATGGCAGTAAGTACAACTGATTAAGCGATCTGCTGGGTGCTCATTTACAATCAACACTTTTTTGAATCCCCAAAACTGAAGTTGAAGTTTTTCCAACAGCCCTTATTTTCCCTGTCCAATTGTTAGAGGGTATTTAGTTGTGCAATTTAAGTAGAATTTAATTATTTCCAAGGAAACCCTTTCCAAAAGTTTGTTGTGTCAATCTTTAAGCTGTATGTAAATATTAATGATGTGATATTAGGGTGTAGAGGGGGGAAAAAGCGTCAGGCTTACCGATAATGTTTTGTTACGTGAGATATCATGTGTAAAATATAATATAACCATTTCTATCAGGTTCCACCCCCACAATCACATGTTTAAAAATAAAACCTGATTATGGCATACTGAACTTATTAGCTGGGAGGAACGTACGCAGGCACAGACCACTGAGAAAATTTTGCAGAATGCCAAACGCTTTTAGCACTGTCTGTTTTTGAGGTGGCAGTTCTTGCACCAAAATTAGATGAAATCTTAATTTGGAATAAAATGAGTGGGCTAATTTTGAAAAGCACTGTAGATCCCATATGCTACAAATAATTCTGGGATGTGTCACCAGGGAGCATACCTATCTTTGTAAATTGTTGGTGGCTGTTTCCTTGGGGTGCTGGGAGAAATTTGCCAATGCTCTCTGAGATAAACTGGTGTAGGCTCTGTCTCTTAATTTAAATCACAATTCCGGGAAGCTGCCTGTGGGGCTGGGGGAACAAGAAGCACTTGTGCTTTGTAGGAGGCAGCGGGATACTTTTATCATCGTGCTTTGATCACGGGCTAGAGGGAAGAGAGCGAGGGGAGGTTGGGTCTGACCCTTACCAGCAAGAGAGCCACCACCACCCTCCTGTTTGCTGAGCTCTGTTTTTCTGTCTGGTCCTGGTAAAGCTTTTGGGTAGCTTTGCATAAACAAGCTCGGTTTTATGCTTGGGCTTGCTTTTGTTATTTGTTCATTTCCTCTTCCTCTTAGCTGTCCATCACTGGGGTAACATCCAGGTAGTTCATAGATTTTCTTTAGGCTTTGGAAAAGATCAGATTGTCTTGAAATAGCCAGTGATATCAGGGAGCGTGCATTATATAACATCACTGTCAGAAAATAATTATTTGTTTTTATAATTGGTCAGATTTTTGTGACATGCTGATGAAAGTTTATGCACACGGATTTTAAACCAACAGCATATTATCTGCAGTGAAGAGCAAAATACTGCTGCTTCCATTGAAGTACCGTTGTGCCAATCATGATTCCTTTCATAATTTGATTTCAGCTATTCCCTTGCAGATAAACAGGAGTGTGACCCATGTGATTAATGAAACTTAATCCTTAAAATACCAGCGATCATAAGCTGAGCTCATAAAGTAAAAGCAAAAGCATACCATAAATTCTGCTAATGAGAACTTAATAGATATAAGAGTCTGAGATTGATTTATTTGTTTTTCTTTTTGTCCCCACGAGGAGGGTACCTGCTGAACTAAGGCGTGAAAGAAATTTCTCTGTGTTGGGAAAACCGTTGTAATCTGTAACAGAGCTACCTTCAGGTCTGTTTCTACGGCAACAGGAGCATCAGACCAGCAAAGAATGGACCAGAAGGGAGATAAAAGCCTCTATAAAAATAGTTACAAAAAGCATATGCATAGATTTGGCTACTTTTGTTTCCTCTTAAAAAAATTAAAAATAAATGAAATCTGGTTATTCTGGTAGCTATTTAGGTTGGACCCTATTGGTATTGAAAGACTAGCAGAATATCAAATGATTAGCTTCATGGACAATGATTAAGAAGAGTTTATAAAAAAAACAAACAAAAAAACAACACTCAAGGCTGAGCTTACTGGAAGTGATACAATTTTTAAATCAGTTTTTATCTAACATCTTAAAAAGGCATTTTCTGAATCTTAGGGTTTTCTCTTTTTTATTTTTTATTTATTGGAAAAGTTATTCTGAGATGGTTTATATATATTTAGTTTGCAAATAACCCTTCTTCCTTTCTTACTAGTTGCTTTATTATCAATGATTTCTTTTGGGTGTCTAATTGTGAAGTATGCAAATTGGAAGTTACTTATTGCTAGTCCATGTGGTCAGTATTATTCTTCTCTGTGTCCCTGTGTTGTCAGAGAATGGGTAAGACCAATGTGAAGAAAAAAAGAAAAAAAAAAAAAGAATTTAAAAGCTCTTTTCTCCATCTCTTACACTTAGCACTAACACTAATTAAAAACACATAGAAAAAGCATAATTACATCAGAACTTGACATTAATACTGTGATACTTCTTGAAAATGAAATCTTCTGATCTCTTTTTAGCAAAACCTATTTTTATAATGTTTTTCTTATTTCAAAGAAAAAAATCTGGTTAAAAAGAATGTGATGCATATTTATCTGCTTTAATTTCATTGATGAATTTAAAAATATTTTTTCAGAAAGAAAGAAACCTTTTGAAAATATTCTAGCTTTTGTCCTTCAGATATTCCTAATGCATGGTTCTACAGGTGCTTTGCAATGCATTAATGTTTAGAAGTCTGACTTTCAGAGCTTTGAAAGCAAGCAAAAAAGCCTAAGTATTATACATAAATAACAGCAAAAGACTGTTGCTATTTTACTTTAAAAAGTTAGCATATCACTTTATAGAAGTGTGGCACCACTTTCTTTATAGTTTTTACTTCTGATCTTTGTAAAGTATATAAAAATGTGCACTGTCACATTTCAAATGTGCATTACTAATACAGTGATTTGGAAAACAGGGTGACGATATAGTTGCACAGTCTCGATTACTTGAAATGAAGAGCACTGTGTAAATCGTGATAATTTTGTTGAATAGGAATTCAAATAAGCATAGGTGAATGATTACTTTTAGAGTGTTTGTATAGGTAGTAGTTTATAAAAATTCGTATACACCTTGTCCAGAAATAAGGCTAAAAAGCAGCCTTCCTGCAGAGCTGAGGTTAGAGGGAGCTGGGAACAGTCAGGCATCAGAATGTATATAAAACCTGTGCTAGGAAGGCAGTTTGTATATACATGTTATTTTTATGAAGAATGTTCTTTCTTTCATTCCCACAGATTTTTCTTCAGTAGTTTTCTAGATTTTTTTTCTAGAATAACTTGAAATCTAGAATTATCTCAAATGGTTTTCTTCCTGAGAAAACAATTTGAAATTAATTAAAGGTAATTTGAGCCCTTCAGTCCTTGCACACAACAGGCAGAAGACCTGGATATCTCTTATAAATAGCTTTATGAAATCCTTCCTTAGTTCAAATCCACTTTTATTTTTCAAGGTCTATATTAGTACCTACAGATTGACCTACTTACAAATAAATGAGTCATGTTGTATTGTTAAATCTCGGAGCCTAAAATCCCATTCCTCACCACACATTTACGGCATTGCTTTTTGAACATACTAAAAAGCTTTTTACTTCACTTAATTAAAATAAGAATTTTAACAAGCAGAGATTTCATATGGTCGTCCTCAAAGTTTATTCATTTTGTCCTGTTGACTTTGTTCTGCAGAATGAAATTCATTTCTCAATCTCGAGATTAAATTAAGTCAACACTAATGTATAATTTCACTACTTCTTCATTAAGATAGAACACTTCTACACATATGAGTGGTAGGTAATATAAAAGAGGAAATAAGAATTAACCAAGGAAAGGTGGAAGCTGTCGATATGGAAGGTCTGAACTCAAGGAAGTGCTGAGGGTGAAGGAACAGGTGCCAATGGCAAATTGACTGCTCTGGCTCAGTTCTGGCCTCCAAGGGAAAGTGCTGTAGGAGAGGAAGCAAGAAAATAAAAAAGGGCTGTGGAAAATAAAGGAGAAATTAAAGCAGTCCTGTAACTTTTAGGAGATATGTTCAGTCCCTCAGAGTTTTAACATCTGTCACTTGTGTCCTTGTGTGCCAAGAGCATGATTGGGACCATTCATGAAAACCAAAAGAGCTGTGCAATCAACAGACTTTGTTCAATATTCCTGCATAAGGGGGATTTGCAATAAATAACATGAAAGACTGCAGTCAAACACAAATGGCTTTATTTTTAATATGCCTAATTTAGAAACATGCCACACAGAGGTAAAATTAAGCAAAATAGAAAAACACTTCACTTTTTTTCTTTTTTTTTTTTTTCCTTTTTTTTTTTTCTTTTTTCTGGAAGCGCATTATGCAACGAGTGGGGTAGAAAATGTTCTATTCTACCATTCCAGACTAATCCTTTGCTCTTATGTGAGAAGGTGCAGCTGTTTACTGAACTTACAAGCTCAAATCAAATCAAAGTGTTTCCCAGTGCTTTGTATTTTGTAACAATAAAGCCTTCAGGTCAAATGAGGAGACCGCTGCTGCGCCCAGACGGATGCCGGAAGGCCTCAGGTCTACCTCAGGGAGGTACATCGTATACCTAAATTAAGTCGGAGGTACGTTGTATACCTAAATTAAGTCACTTCAGTGACATAATAGGCCAAAAAAGACTACTAAAATAAAAGTTTATTTTCAAGTAGTCCTAAAATGGATGAAGTGCCGTTTTATTTGTTTCTCATTAGCTGTCATTGCACAGCACTTTTTTTTAATCTCTCTGCTCCTGTCAGAGTACAGTCCATTCACTCAGGTTCATTACTGCTTGTTTTGCCAATACTGTTGGGATACGCTCCAAGAATTTGGGTTATTAGTCATTGCAGTAAGCGACCAATGCATCTTAATCAATACGGGCTTCCAAAAATTAAACATTTCCTGAAGTTGTGGTTCAAAATGATCGCATTTAAAAATAAAGTACCTCCTTAATACACAGATTATCTTTTTTTCTCTTCTGATAAGGGAACCTTTAACATGACAATATTTTTTGAATGAAGACCATTTGGTAAAATTTGCCCTACTGTAAAGAGGATATGCAATTCCTCATGGACACACATTTGACATATATGCACAGATATTGTGCAATCTATATGCCCCTTAATATTTGTGTTCACCATCAGAGTCAGCAGGAGCTGCAAGTAGGCACTCAGAGCTTTTGGAAGTGGGGTTTATAAATCACAAACACCAAATGTGGGAACGTGTGTATTATACCTGGTTTAAAATATTTCACTAAGACACATGCTGTTTGCACTGGCTTTTGTTCATGCAGTTGCATGCCTATTTGTGCATAAACATTGTCACTACATATCATTAAGTATTTATAGCACCTGTGTATTTGAAAAGCATTATATTTACACTGATATGGGGTAGAAAAAACTCAGTACTGCAAGTTAGTATAGCACAGCATACAAGTTTTGAAAAAAACACTTTTCAAGGGAAAATTCTATAAACAAATGAAAGCTTCTTTGAATTGAACAGGCTAACAGTTGTTTTGTAAAATGTACTGGATGCAAAATACTGCTTCAGAAACCTTGATGGTAAAGACAAATTTAGAAAAAGGTCACAGAAACAGTGGGTTTCTAGGCATTTCTAACATTAACACAGAATTTGCATTTATGTCAGTGGGAGTCTTTTCAGTGCCTAATGAACTGCGCTTGATTTATGAACTTGATATTGAAGCTGTTTCTTTAACACAAAAAATAAAGAGTAAGTAAGATTATAACTGTAATGAAAACTAAAGCGTCACAAATCTACTGTGTTGCATCTATAAAATTGAGAGTGCTTAGGAAGACGTTGATTGTGTAGGAGTGCTCAGTGCATCTTCCGGCAGGCAGAAAGAGGTTCGGCCCTGGTGGCAGTGGAATGAGCACACCCTGCTGCTGTGCTAATAATGCTGAGTGAAACCTGTGAAATTGGATTAAAAAAATACAGTTTTAGTGGGAAAGGGAATGTGAAATGTTGTGCTCCTGCTGTCCTGTTGTAGGAGACTCAAAGAGCCACAGCCTGGAGAAACGTTGCCTGCAGGGGATGTGCCAGGATGCTGTGGTGCTGAGCTGTGCCAGTGCTGAAGTTGTGTTGAGCTAAATGTGCACATGAGCACCAAACACTTCACCTTAAAAAAGCGTTACACAGTCACTCCCATCATTTTTTTATAAGCTTTGCATTTTTTATATAACTTCTTTCTGATTAAAGAGAGGTGGAGGTATCGATAAGTCCAATGACAGGAAACCATAGGTTACAAAAATTTAATAGAATTTCAGAAAAGGAGATAGGAAAAAGTGTTTCAACTTGATTCTCTGATGTCCAAATCCTTGTACAAAATCATGCAGTTATAGCTAGTTTTTAAAAAAAAAAAAAATTGTTTAAGTCTGTTAATGTTATTCTAACTTCAAAGATAACAACTTAAAAGTGATGTCTGTCAATAAAGGGAGAAAACTAATAGGTAATAATCAAAATAAATGGAATTAGGGCCTTGCTAATGATATTCCATAATTAGATCTTCTTAATGGATGGGTAGAATAATCTATTTAATTGTAACTATAGTTTGTGGTAGAGTACTATGCCTTATTGTATTATGTCTCTATAAAGAAAGAAGCAGCATTACTTTTGGACTAACTACATTTTTCTCAAAATGCTTTAATTTCTAAATTTACTAGATATTTAGCCACCTCTTTGTGAAGTGTTTCCTTACTTTTTCCTCATGTCACCAATGCTTTGATGGAAAGGGATGTTTCACCAACCTTCTGAATTATGCAGCGTGGTTTTTTGGCCTGACGTATTTTCAAGTTTACACTGCTATCTAATGATTTATCCTTGACTGGCGTTCCATATGTTGAGATGTTCTTTATCTGTGGCCTGATTAAATGAAAGCATATACTGTCTGTCTCTGATTCAATTAAGACGAATTGGACAGACTGGCCTCCTTAATGCTCTTCAAAGCACATTATTAGGCTGTACAGTCCCTTCAAGATGACTTGTCAGACAATGAATCACAGAACAACAAAATGTTTTGGGTTTGAAGGACCCTTACAGTCCCCTCAGTGCCTCCCGCTGCTGTGGGCAGGGACTCCCCCACCAGTCCCGGTTGCCCAAAGCCCCTTCCAGGGATGGGGCTCCCACAGCTTCTGCTGCAACTTTTCTGATGAGAAACAATAGCATTGAAGTATTTCAGTAGAATATACTACATCTGTGCTTTGGTAGCTTCCTAAATTGTAGCCCTATTTAAGAGATTTTGGGGCATCTCTCATGGACTAGGTAGCACAAGAAAATCAGCAGAGCCCATGCACTGCTGGTAGGTTTTTAAGTTACATCCTGCCTCCGCTGGCATGGGCAGTCACGTGCAGTAAGGTGAGATCTGCTTGTTGATTCTATTTACTTAACTGGACATCGATTAGTTATATTTTCCTTAAGTTCACTGCAGTCCTTGTTTGCTCTCTTTGATTAATTAATTATGCTTTTAACACAGCAATTTAGCCTTTTATTTCTCTCTCGAGCCCTTACTCTCCTCTCACATTGAAGGTCTGACCAGGAGCTCATCTTTAATGTAAATCACCATTTTTCTCTTCTCAACACATACATGCAGATGGTGTTTCAGTTCTTGCTGGAAGTTGTCTCTGCAGAAGATGTTGCCAAAGTGTCATCGTTAACTAGCTGGCAGAAGTTTTGAGCTATTGGCCACCTTTCCTTCAGATGATCACAAATTTTACCCTGCTATTTTTTTATTATTATTTTCAGTGACCGTTGGATTTCCTTTGTAGCCTTCCTTTGATGAGTGGGGACAGATGAACACAGCAGTGTGCTACGGGTTTTGTCAGCCAGAATGAATTTGTTGAGGTTCTGCTGATAGCTTGTGCAGGAGAGGGAGGTAAAAAGAAGGAAATAGGAAAAGACAGTTACATACACGCCATGTTTTAATTCTCCAGATTAGTTTATTGTGAACAACTGTCCAACAGACTTGAAACATTGTTTGTCTTGAAGCAAAACAGTCCTTTAGCAGCATGGTTCAATGTAGGGCACCTTGTGAACTGCGCTTCCTCGCTTTGCTGGGTTTTCCTTTGGGATGTTTCACTGTCCTGACCTTGCATAAACCTGCTGCAGCCAGAAAATCCTCTGCGATTACATCCTGAGATGCTGTGACTGTACAATAGTATTCTCCAATTTCCTTTAAAAGTTATTTAATGATATTTTAAAAGCAATTGGATTATTCTGCAGAAAAGAAGAACATTTATTTGTTTGTGATATAGAACAACAGAGAAGGCACATAGTAATTTTTGCTGGCTGTTTGGGTGATTCAGTGAAGGCTGATGGAGTATCTGTAAGTACTTCAAATTGAAGTTTGAGATTTAGCTACAAAATTCATCATCCCACAGTAAAGAGGAGAATTTAATTTCATTGTCAATACGTAAGATGAAAATTTACTAAAGCTAGATGTTACTGTGAGTAAATTGAATTTGAATTCATTAAGAACCTAGAAACAATCAGCAAGTCAGTAATGAAACAGCAGCAAATGCAAAAACAGGCATTTAATATTAGCACAGGTCTTGGTGAGCTTGCTGCAAGCTTCTTACTGCTGCCTTCTTATTCCCCAATTCCTAGCCTGATTTTGTAAACAAGCTGCGTGTGACTTGTCAGGACATTTAGCCCATCCTGCAGCTTGATCTCTGTGACTTAAATAATTCCCTGCTCTACCAGATAATTCATCCAGCCACTCCTCTCTCCTGGCTGCTCCCCTACCCGTTGTAAACTCAGGATCCTGATCCCTGGCCAAGCACCCTTGCAGCACCTCTTGCAATTCTCTCTGGGGCCCTACGAGGTAAGAGCTCCTTAGCACAGGTATTTTATAAATTAGTAATTAGACACAAAGCAAATGAGTCCTGCATCACACCGGGAAGGGGACAGAATTCCCGTTCTAAGCTCAAATTCTTCCCAACCTCCCATGTTGCAGAGCAAGCGTGTGAGTAGCTCTCCTTGCCTTCAGAAAGCACTGTGAAAATAAATGGTTTCCTCAGGAAATGTTTACCAGGATAGCGTTTGTCCTTTTCAGAGGACAGGGGATTGAAGGTAGGGGAAAAAAGATTTCTGATCAAGAAATTGAATCCCTTCCTTAATAAGGGCTCCATTTAGGTTATTACAGCGTGATATTTCAGACATTTATTTTAAGGCCATGTGAGAAGATTGTGGCTTTAAAAGATATTGAATATTTAAAAGAAGTGTTCTAAAATGTTCCGAATTCTCAAGGGACAGATTAATAACTTCAAGCTAAAATATTTCAAAATAAGAAAGTTATATTCCAATGAGTTTTTTGCCTGCTTAAAATAACCCAGCTGTGAAACTGGAAGTACGTGGTACTAAGTGTTCTTTGTTCAGAGTTTAAAAATAATTCAAAACCCCAGAGATCTGGAAGCAGATGTCTGTGCTTCAGGATTCAGAGGGCCCCAACAATGGGAATATCTCATTGTCAGCTACTGATTTCATATTCATGTGGCACCCATTTATTTGCAGAAAAGTTTCTTTTTCCAAGGGTTAAGGCATAGTCTTCAGACATATGGGTTGGTTTCTTTTTTTTATATTTTTTTTTCATGCTGCGTGTGCTTGGACTAATTGTTCCAACCCAAATCAGCCCTCTCGGGTGCGTTATGGGGAACCAACCCGTGCATAGGTGTTAATCAAGGTTTTTATCAAGGAACATTATGGAAAGCTTTAGGTGTTTAACACAAAATGTTTCTTTTCCTTTAACACTAGAATAATGAATACTTTCTTGTAGTGTTTTTCGCCCGTAGCTTTTGTCTTTTAGCCTGCGGTTTACACAGACAGTTAATTGTGTATGTTATTCTCTGCAGAGGAGCTTTTTTAAACACAGAATCTTAGTTAAGAAACATTCTGTATTCATATTTCAGACATCATTTCAGCCTGTGTATTCAACACTTCTATGCTTAACAGAGAGAGCTTTGATTAAAAAGTACCTCCCTGATTCACAGTCTTTGATTAGACAGACTCAAGAACATTATCCCGTTGTTTTTCACGTAGTTATTTAGTGCAGTGTCAAGGCAAGCTGAAAATAAACTCTTACTTAATTGTGTTAAATTAAAGAGATGTCTTTTTTTTTTTTTTTTTTTTTTTTTTTTTTTTTTTTCAGGGAAAGACTTGAGTGAATAGCAAAGCAAAGCAAACTGTAGTTCAGGTAGGCCCACAGCAGGCAGCTTTGTAATCTCCTGGGGTCTCCAAGCCCCTCAGCAGCCCCCCAGTGCACAGCTGCTGGACTTCGTGTTCGAGTTAATATCCCTCGATTGTGCGTGATGCTTGAGTTTTTTTGGGAGGAACATTTGAGATCTACTGCTCTTGCAGTGGTTTGTCGAGTGAAACTTCATTTACCTGCTCTTTGTAATGTAAAACGTAAAAGGAAAAATGAGAAAAGAGAAAATCTGGCTGACGACATCGGAATTAGGGCTGTGAGATAGGCAGCGCAGCAGCTTCACTTGCACAGGCAAATGCTGTGTTTGACCAAACCCATTGTGTTTCTGTCTCTTCACTGTGGGTATTTGCTGTTCGTTGACAGCCAGCCCCACCACCTGCGTAATGTACAATCTTGGCAATACTTCTGTGCTTCCCAAATTAAAAAAAAAAATATGTTAATGGTTTAAAAAACACAAACTGGGAGACATTTTGCATTAATTTGGGTGATTTTGGAGTTCTAGAAGAGCAGATACTTGAAAAATCTTTAGAAAACTGGATATGGCAGGATAGCCTCTGTTCAGAGAATCTGACACGGCATGTCACAACCCAGGTTTGCTCCAACCTTTGAAACTGCCCAGATGACTGTAAGAAAGGCTCTTGATGTGTCTGGTGTTAGCTAATAACTTAACTGAATTGTGCTGAACTGACTTGGGCTGATTTCTGTAGGACGATGTATTTTAGAATATCGGGGATTGGCAGGCTCAATATTTACTCTATTTGGAAAGGACTTTCTGATGAAAAATTAATAAATATCATCACCAGGAAAATAAAACATCTCCAAATGCTTTAATATAAGCTTTGCAAATAGCTAGATTACATAATGTAGGGATGAGGATGCGCCTCCCCTTTATGTGGAAAATGGGCTGGCTGGTTTTGCTGCTTCTACAATAAAAATAAAAATGCTGAATAAATGCAGCATAGAGCTGTGTTTATACTTTGTGTACTTAAACTTTTATTACGCTGTGATAAAAGCCTTTTTTTTTTTAATGTTGTCTTGCTGTTGCAGAGTAGCCTCATTTGTTGTGCCTGACATGAAATATGTAAAAAATAAAAAATAATAAAACAAGACCTTGCTCTGTCATGCTTAAAGTAGCCGTGGGAGTTGAATGGAATGAGACTTGATAAATTAATGATGCTAAGTGCTGAAGGAAAATGGAAAAGTGATAAATGTAAGTAGAGAGGTGCCAATCTGTAATACTGTGATTGATGGGCCAGGCACATAGGTAATGGCAGAAACTGTGGGCAAGGGTATAAAGCAATGAATTGAATTTAAAGCAATTGGGTGAATTTGGGACTAACAATAACTGGGCTCACCAGAATAGTGAATCAATTCCATAGAAAATCATGTGTTTAATACACACATTTGTTGTAATCACTTTAAAAAATATATACGTTTACTTTAGGGGAGATGATGTGATTTTGTAAATATTTAACACGTTATTCATGTTTATCTTGTAACTGTGTGTTTTGTTTTGCTACAAGTCTAGTCTTTTTCTGACTGACATTTATTATGAAACTTCATTTTTGTTCGAACCTGCACTAGTACTATTTCTGTTTTTCAAATCATACTTTCTTAAATAATGTATTTTTATAGATTTCTGTGCCAGATTCAGTCAGCCATTGTCAGTTTTTTGTTTGCTGTTTGTTTGTGTGTTATTTTGTCTTGCTCGTAGTAACCCACGGGCACGTTGGTTAATTTTCAGCTGAAGCCTGTTGCAGCGCTGTGTGCCTGTCTGAGGGCACAGGCATAAAGCAATTGGCTTAGGTGCAAGAGCAGCCTCCCTAGTTTGGAAGGTGAGTTGGACTTTTTGTGTTGCTTGCATCTCAGAATAACTCCGCATTAAAGCAGGTCAGACATCTTTGCCTTGCCACCGTGCACGCATGGTGGGTAGGATGGACGGCTGCTCTTGGTGACAGCAGAAATTAGGAAATAATTTGTGGTAGCTGTTGCTAACTCTGTTGGGTAAAGCAGAACTTTTCTCTTTACCAACCTCAGCTCCTTTGGAGTTTGTCTTTCTTATAATTCTGTTGTAACAGGAGGATGTTACAAATTCTCAGATAACTTCGAATCAGCAGAGCTCCAAGGAGTCACCTTTCAGTTACCAGCAACTGATTTGCAGAAATTGGTCAAATATCTCGTTCTTAGCAGCTTCACCACCGCAGTGCAGCAAGACTTCGGTGTTACTCACTGCTCGTCACGTCACGGTGTGTGCCCAGTGGTTGAGCTGAGGTTTCTCCTTCTCTAAGTGTATCCCAAACAATTTGTTTCTCCAGAATGAATCTGTAGGGTGATAGATGCAAAAACCTCTACCTGTGGCTTGAAAAATGTGTCAAATTACAAAAGCACTGGCAAAGGCTGGGGCTGCTCTAGCAAACAAGTGCTTTGCATTATCCACTGTAACTGCTGCCAGGCTTTCTAGCTGCCCATAAATGCCATGGAAGGGAGATGTAGAGTGCTCTAACTAAAATCACAGGGAAATCAGCATTCAGTGATCTTGACCAAACGTGTATATCCAGGATATGCGATAGAGATCAAGATGTGGATTATATCTGAAATATATATATATATATTTTTTTTTGTACTAGGATTGCTTTTATTTGCCCAGCTCCTCCTTGAGTTTGCTGGGCACTCTGCTTGGGGCTGCAGAAGGCATGGCAGGCTCAGCCCTCTTCCTAGGTTGTGTCCCCTCTGCTTCTTAACTTTATGAATTTACTGCCTGCCCGGTTTGTCTTGCATCAGTGTGGCTAGAGGGCATTTTGCGTCCTTATCATTGCTACATCATGCCAAGCACAGTCATTGGACACTGCAGAAAAATACTTTGTCTACTTGATCCAGTACATCTTTTTCTTTTTTTTTTTTGAATAGATAAAGTACTTAGTGTAAGTCTGAAATTCTTCTATTAATTTCTTTTCTTTTCCAAATATCAAACTTCCAATGAAGAGCAATATATGAGACATATTTCTCCTGCGTATGAAATTCGCAACGTAAACTGTATCAGAAGCATTTATGTTACAATTTCAAATAACTTCCTGCTAATTGCATTATACAGCAATCTAATAACTGGGAATATGCACGTTGTAACACTGTTATCTGAAGCAGTTAGTTTCCTTTAGCATGTAAAAGTTCATCTGGAGGAAGTGTATTAATGCCTCCTTGTGTTTGTTTCTTTTAACGGTAAGAAGAGGTTTTTGTGGGCTGAAGTGACTTCTGGAGACAAAATGTAATTTCTGGCTGCCAGGTTTATAAATATGTGCTTTACATTTATGTTTTTTTATGTTCTCTGCTTGATGTAGTCTGTTATGGAAGGATTTTTTCCCCCAAAATCTAGTATCTTATCTTCAATTAAATATATATATATTAATAATTTCCTCCAGGTTCTCCTAGATAGGCTATAAAGGTCTGGATTGTCTCCAAGATGGGTGCTACAGAAGGAAGGGTTTATATTTTACTGAAAAGTTTATTTTTCATGTATTCCTACAGGCCTAACACTTGACCAGTGCTAGCAAACCTGTTTTCAAAGATCTTTTTTTTCCATTTCCTTGTTCCTTATGTAAGTCTGCTACATGTTTATCATATCAGATTTTTTCTTTCAGCGGGATTAATATTGTGCAATTCCATTTGTTCCTGGGATTAATTTTAATAATTGTTTTTGATGCAGCCTTACAAAGGCTTAGCCAGCAGTGCTAGAAAAAGCCTATGTTGAGCTACATCCTGGATTATAGAGGAAGGACAGTTTCTTCTATTCTTCTTTTTAAACGTTATATTACTTGAAGATTAGGAAAAATGCAATTATTCTGCTCTGGTAAATGCCAGACAATTTTCACAGATGCGTTTTTTGTGTTCCTGGATTGAACAAGGCACTGTAAGAGCTTTTATGAATGTGACTTAAGATCTTTCCAAATTCTTTATTTCCTCAATGGCGGTATCAGCCTGCAGAGTTCCTAGCAAAAGGCCATGTCTGTGCTGTGTGGTGAACGATGCGATGAGCAGGCAAGGGTCCTGACTTGCCTGATGTTGGCAAATTAATTAGAGTTGCAATCGTTGTAGGGACTCCCACCATGTGTTTGGACTGAATTTCGTAATAGCAGGACAGAGGCACAGCTTTTTCATTCATTTTCCATTCATTTCAAAATGGAAAAGGGTTTTCTCATTTGTTAAGAGAATGGAAAAAGCTATTTATCTATTTCTCACTCTTCAGTATTTTTGTCTGTTGCTCCTGGATATGTGTTTTCTGTACAAAATTGACCCAGTAGTACTCATGGCGATGAACTTTAGAAATTATGTGTGCCAGCATTTAGGGCACTATTAATTCGTGCTGGCTTATCTTCTGCCAAACAGAAAAAGAAAGAGGAAAGGATGCAGAAGAGTCTTGCCTGTAAGTATGCAAGGTTCTGCAAACACAGAACAGGCAAAGCTGCTGACATTTGTCCCAGGCATGCCACACACTTGGCAGTTTGTCCTGGGTTTGTTCCCTTACCTAAAATCACCGTTACAGGGAGATTTTAATATTTGGAGAGGTTTCCAGTGTCTGGTAGGGGTAGATGCTGCAGTGCTTTCCGGAGCTGTGCAGTCTTCATGGTCTGAGGCTCCACCAAGGAATGTTCTTGCCCACCAAAGGTTTCTGAGAAATCAGGAGTAGGACTCAGGACTCATCCTCCCTCCTTTGGAAGTTTTCTGCCAGCAAAGTGCTTCTGTGCAGGCTTTCTTCCAAATGAAAAGCCTTCAGTGTGATCTGGGACTCTCCTTTGCCATCAGCAGCCTTGAGAAAAAACACTCTTATTAAAGGAGGAGAAGGGAAAATGCGTGGTACTGAGTGCTCTCAGGATGGGCATAGTGGAGAGATCAAGCTAGGAAGTTATCTTCCAATGTTCCTGAATGGTTTGGTGAGGTTTCTCTATCTCCATATTTTTTTCTGCTTTGAACAGCGCACAGTTAATTGCAAGGGATTAAATATTTATATATCATATTACTGTGCATTGCTGAATGCGGCAGGGACTTTTCCTAATGCTGCCAGGTGGTGGAGGCTCGTTCCCCCCAGGAGCAAGGCTGGGCTGGTGGCCCCTGAGCACTGCTCCCAGGAGCTCGCTGCTCTTCTAATGCCACCACGGCTTGTCTGTGTCCACCTGTTTGATTAGCAAACCTCAAAAGGGTCCAATTCAGCCCAAGGGACGGCAGCTTGGTGTCAGTTTTTATTTTTAATGTAGCTGAGCTCTTTTCTGTGGCCACGGTGAAGCATTTTCCTCCCCAAAGTAACTCTGCCTTTGGGTTTTAAAATACAAGTAATGCTGCCAAATGTCTGAGGATCAAGAGGCTGTGCTGAAAGCAGACCTGTCTTTCAGGGGTTTGTAGAGCACTGCTAACTTTTCCTTAAAGTTTTAGTATTGGTTTCTGAATTTATAATCAGCTAATAATTTTCCACTGCCATGGAAAAATGCTATGGGTAAGACAGCTTGGCTGTGAGCTGGCATCGTAAGGGCAGGGTTCGAGGACAAATAGAGCATCTTGTACAGTCAGATTTATAATAATTTTTACAATTATAATAATTTATTATTTTATATGTTTTTTCTTTACTTAAATGAATAGGATTAGTGACTCAGAGGAGGAAATACTGACTTTGCTATAGGAAATATGCCCCATGCTCTATAAATGCTAATGAGTCTGCCTCCGTATTCCTTGGTCTGCAAAATTTAACGTGCCTGAATTACTTTTCTGAAGAAGGGTTATTTAGACATATGGAAAAACATCTGTTCAAGGCATAAATAAATAGTGTTTCAGTGGTTATACAATTTCAAAGACCATTCAAGGACTCTGCCTCCGTATCTGCCACGGTGCATTTCTGGCTGTGGTTTGTGGAGCGGAGCCTTTTTCATGTTCACGTTCTGAGATAAGCTTCAAACCCTTCAGTCAGTAATGGCATTTGCATGTACAGTCCTTCACTGGGATTTTTGTCTCTGGAGAAGGGAATGTTAAGAAATGCCCATGTTAAGAAATGTCTGCCTAATTTATAGGTGCTCACTTCTGTGCTTCTGAAAAGGCAGAGCTGAAATGAGCCCCTGTGCTTAAATTACACGTATTTTACCCTCCTTTCTGCCCTGTTTTTGGTGATTAACAAATGTATAAAATATCAGACAAAAAATGAATTATTCAGTGAGTAACTTTGAAGGCAATTTGCTCAGGTGTTTTAAATTCATGTCTGTCTGTTAAGAAAATAAGAAATAAATGTAAAAAGAGTCAAATTAGGAGTAATAGATCACCCCACAAGTTCTCATGTGAGGAAGCTGCTGAGTCATGAAAATTGTACTGATTTTGAACTGAAATCTTCCCCGACCTTTCAAAAATTGCCGTTTCTGATCATAGGCACTGTAAGGGCACATACCAAAAACTCTGCTGGTGTAGCGGCGACGCAGGATCGCAGCGAGGTTTGTCAGAAAGACAAAAATAACCCCCTCCGATGCATGTGTCGGCACTTACCCTGCAGTGAAGGTGAGAGAGCTGTAGGGTATAGATGAGGCAGTACCTATATATAGGGACCGACACATATCTCAAGTCCATGGTGTAATAGTTGTAAAGACCTTAATTCAAACCACACAAGACAGGACTGGATGAGGTTTGGCTTCACAAATAAATACTGGATTTTTTTTTTCTTTTCATTTTTGCAGTCATGAAGTTTGGGGGTCACAAAACTGCATTTTTAAGTCTTAACATGCCAGAGAAGATTTGAAGTTATGGCTGTGATGGCTTCTGGGAAAAAAATAAAAATAAAAAAAAAATTAAAATGTTTGGAGTCATTTGTGTTCTTCCATACCTTGATTCTGATTATTTCTTGGAGAAACATGTATTGGTTATCTGTGTGAATAGCGTGCAAACCATGACAGATGTTGAATTGTTTGACCTGATACCTCTGCACTCAGGGTCACTGCTTTTACAGAGAGACCAGAGGATTTCAGGTTAGGTTAGTTTTCAGCCTTTATCTCATTTCATCTTGTGCTTAAATGAATGAAAGAAGGATAATACAAGCTCCAACTCAGGATATTGGGGGAAAAAATAAATTACATCATGTCTAGAATAAGCAAGGTGGCAGATAGTGAAATGTTTAAAACCTGAGGAGAAGTTATTGTACACAAATAAATGAAACTGGTTCACTTGTGACCTGATGTCCCCCAGCCGAATGACAAGGACAGCATTCCCTCTTTATGTTAAGTCCTCCATCATGTTAACGATGCCCTGCACCTATAACTGCATTTCAGCTCCACTGGAAAGCACAAAAAGTGCATTGTTTTTTCTGCTGTTCAACAGTTCAGCACGGGAATTTGTTTAAATTACTTCCTCCATCTGGTCAGCGTTGAACTATGTACTGTAAAAAGTATTCTAGGTGTAAAAAAGTAAAGGGTATGTAGTGTTTTAAAGGATATATGTCCAACAAATATATTAATAAAATGGTTATAATATTTTTTAAGGCTCAGGACAGCTGTGCATCTGTCTTTCCAGTACACCTTTTGAATCCAGATCCCTATAAGCTCTAGAGCATCCTAAAACATTTGCTTAAAACCTCTTAAAACCAAAGAGAAAACTAAGTGTTAAAAAAGGGGTTATTACATTTGTAACTTGAGTTTTTAATTCATGTCTGTTTTGCAATGATTGATACGCTGGAACATTTTGTTGAGTTGTATCCGAAACAAAATTTTGCTTCATTTCCTCCTAGTCATGAATAAGTTTCTGACAGGATCTTTTGTTTACGCGCTTTCTGTAATTATACTGCAGTTTTTTCATTAAAAAAGAATGAAAAAAAAATAGCCGGTAAACACCAAGTCCCTTCTGAATTTAACTGTATTGATAGTAATTAGGAAATTATAAATCCCTGTGAGTACTGTTATGCAGATCTTCTTTCTCCATTTGCCAACTCAATCAGAACTATTCTGTGCCAGAAGAACATGAACAAAAGGCAGCAATCAAAATCAGTCGATTCAATGACCACCTGTTTCTTTTAATTAAAAATAATAATTTAGTGTGAATTCCAGGAGGGACCTGAAAAATCTGCTGTTCAGTCAGTTTTGAACTGGGGTGAAGTTCCCTTCTGTAAAAGTATAGAGAAGGAAGTGGTTGATAATTGTCAGTATTAACTAAACATGAGTTTTTTTCTTACTGTATTTTCCTAAATCCCTTCAGATTAATAAAGCATAGAAGTGGTCTTTAGTAACAGTGGTGAGAAATGGGAATTTTTGCTGCTGTTGTCAGCTGGAGAGTGTTTTTTATGAAAGACTCGAGTTCTTCTACAGAACTTGAGACTCGCTCCTACCTGTTAGTTCTCAAATCTGTCATAGAAAGAGCCTGTCCCTTCTCTTCTCCACTGTACCTATGTTGTACAGTCTTAAAGTCAAATTTACATATGGTTTATGACTTTTATTTTTACTTTATCTTGGTTTTCTTATCCCACTGTCACCTTTATTACCATTGATTCAAATGCTGCTATTGCCTATTGCCTTTGTTAAGGTGTGTGTGGATGCCCACCTTGGAGATGTGAATGGTATTAGTGCATCCTTTAATGTCTCAGTCCACCCAGTGAAGCTCCTCATTCTGCCTGCAGCCAGGATTCCTGAGAATAGCCAGCTCTGTGCCAGCAGGGGAGCTGTCTGCAGGTGGATGTCTGTAAAACACTAATTTGAGTTCATGCGTCTTACTGAAAGGAGCTCATATATTCATAAATTAAGAGAGCTTACCAGAATAAACTCTTGCATTTTGCTTTTGAAGATTTCTTGTACTATTCTGATTTCTTCCTCAAACTCTTCTGCACGTCCTTATTTCAGGCTACCCTCTTACTTAATCAAGAGAGGTGGTGTGTAGTTTTCTACCATCATTCCTCTCATCCTTCTCTGCTGGCAGCTGTACCTGGGGCTGGAGGCGGTGGAAGCCTGGCATGCCACGGTGCGCTGTGAGCTTCTCTTGTTGTGTCCTTTCCTTCTCTATGCTGTGGCTCTCAGAGGGAAATACCAAATAAGCTTTAAAGATTTGTACAGTTTGTAGTAAGTGGTGTGATCGTTGAATCGCTGACCTCGTCGTGACACTTAATCATTCCTGAGAGTCTCTGGCTCCCTTTGCTTTCCCTTTGCCAATTACACAGCCTCATGCAGGCAGGGACAAACAGAGCTGGGGACCGGCTAGGCAGTGACCTGATGTCATTGCTCCCTTCTGGGCTACAATCCTGGGAGCTGTATTTTAAGCCCTGGATGTTATTTCCAGCAGAAGCACCTGGCTCCCTGGTTCCCTGGCTCCTCGAGGTTGAAGCTGCTTCCTTGCAAATCCCCACCTGATGTTTTTGTTTTCTCAACAGGAAAATAAATAGCACAGGAGAGCTGCTCAGGTAGTTGTGGTGTCTGGGTGCAGGCTTGGATGTTGCAGTCACTGCCTGTGAGGTGCTCAGGAAGGCTGGAGTCTGAAAACTTTCCCAAATAAAACAGAAGTTTGCCTGAGGGTGGTGTGGGATGAGCGTGGGATTCATTTCCACACAGAGGCAACGCGCTGAGTTCTCCTCAGATATGTTTTATTAACTTGGTATTCACTTGGGGAACGGAAAGCTCTTTTAAGTGAATATATGGGTACAAACCGCAGTGGGTTAGTCAACCTGCTGGGATGGCGTTGCTCACGATCCAGGCTTTAAGGACGTTTTGGTGGGGACAGAGGATGAGGATGTAGGAGTTGAAGTTTCTGTTCCAGTAGGAGGTGGTTTAAAGTACTATGGTGAGAACAGAGCTGCCCTTCTTCTGTCTCTAACCACCAGGTGTGCGCCTCCTGCATATCCCTACTGCAGCATCTCCCCTCCTGTGCTTGACAGAAAGGCAGCCAGGCAGTACAACCATTGATGCCACTGACACTCAGGAGTTTTATTTATTTATTTATTGTCTATGCGAAGCACTTTGGGACACTTTAAGCTGACTTCTCTTTTATATCTTTTAACCTAGTAAATACAGACATTTATAATCATCCAGGCGGGGATGAAGAACAAACCTGTGGTCGTGTCATGGAGGCAGAAACAGAAAACCTGGGTACACCTACCTTTATTGACACCAAGTTGTTCCTTGGGTTGCAGGCCCTGATGCAGCCTGAGGTCCTCACGGTCTTGCTGTGCTGCTGCAGAGCAACTTGCTATTATATTTGTAGTGGAAAACGCAATTTTCACCATCTTTTGAAATATTTTTACACTCAGTTTTTCCATCATCCGCTTCTTAATGATCACAAAAATAGCAGTTCGGATGAAGAAAAAAAACTTCCACTAAGCATAGAGATTAAAAAAAAAATCTTAAATCCTGCCTAAAGCCTAATTCATGTGTGTGTGTTGGTATAAATGACTGAAAATATTCATTTTTCCTCCACCTTAATAACTAGAATGGGAGAGGCTCCAGCAATGGCAGATCTGCTTGTGGTGGTGGTTAAATTTCTGCTGAAAAACCTTACCAGTTCTAGCTGTCACCCAGAAGATGCTGAATTAAATACAATTTGAGTAAAGCATCACAGAATCGATATCAAAGTTGGTCTTAGAGACATAGTTCTGGGGACACAGTTATTGATATTGGAAGTCACATACTCTGAAAGGACTTCAGTAAGTAATAATGCGATGCTGCTTTGTGTACAAAATGCCCACGGCTGCAACCTCGCATGAGGTGCTTTTTCTGTGTTTTATGCTTAAAAGCAAAGTGATTATTTAATGCCTGCAAAATTATAGAGGGTTCAATGTTGCCATCAATGGGAATAAAATACTAATCAAAAGGGAGCTTTTAAAAAGAATTCAGAAGGATAATAATCATAAGCTGTTTTGTAATGTGTCGGAGCACAGTTTGACATCTGCTGCTGGTTAACCATGCGCTTTCAATTATTTCCCGCTCCCATCTTTGATCCAGAAAAGTGACAGAACGATTTCTGGACAAGGGGTGCTTTCAGTTGGTGCTGAAATGGATTCATTTTTGCCAAACAAAGCCAAAAGGCAGCGATGGTGGCAGTAGAGCTGCAGGAGGCCCAGTGCAGCTCAGCACCCAGGGGGAGATGCCGCCGTGTTCTGCTTCCCTCTGCTGGAGTGAGGGAGGAATCCGGCTTGGGAGCAAATCTGATCCACTTTGGCAGGGCCAAAGGTGTCTGGGGAAGTCACTTCTGAATATCTATGGATTTATGACCAGTTTCTGCTCAAATTTTCAGTTTTTCCTTTCATAGGTCCACACAGTGCACCTCTGTGTACAACACATTGCCATGGATGTCAGGCTCCCTATAAGCATGCCTCAACTTTGAGATTAATGAATAGGATTTTGATTTTTCACATTCCTTTGGGGCGTATATGCTGAATCCCTATTCATCTTTATAGGGGCTCAGTGCCCACATGTGCCACAACAGGCCCTAAAACTCGTCTGTTGTGCTGCCATCAACTCGCAAACCCTGCCTAGCTTTCTGCCAATTTAAAGGTACTTCAAAGGCAGATATTTCAGTGTTTGTGATACTCGCAGCTCAGAGTTCCTTTTCCCTTTTAATTTTAATATATTGCATACAGTTCTACTTAAAAAATTTGGAATTGCCTTAGTAAAAGCAGAGAAAAGAAAAACACTTCTCAGCATGAAAATAACGGGACTTTCAATACAGCATATCATTCATCACTGCTTAACAAGTGCAGTGGTAATGCTTTCCCAATTGCCGCTTTCCCCCTTCATAATTTTGATGGATTTTGGAAACAGAAGTGGGTTTTCCCTTTGGAGTTTCACAATTAATCTATGCCAAGTTTAGTGCAAAGTTCAATTCTCTTGCAAATAGCAGCCATTATTTGGCAGTTCATCTGTCATATCCTGGCTTGGCTCCCTGTGTTTACTATGAAATATGACTGCCAGCAACGCTTCAGGAATTATTGAAAGTTTACATTGATTAAAAAGGGATATTTGAAAAAAATCTCCAAGAGCTTTCTTCTAACTCACTAGTTTACCTCTAGCTGAAAAGTACTGGCAAAAAAATGGTGTTATTTCCTCAATTATGCACATAGATCCCTTAATGCATATTTAACATTGGGAAACATTAAATCGTATCAGCAATTAATATGTGTTAATTGCAATTAATAGTATGAGCCAGTAATTAGTGATGGCAAAATAATTATTACAAAATAGTTACAATTAAAGCGTAAACTATAGATTTCAAGTGCATGAGAAGTCTGTGTTAGTACAGGGAATAACATGGGCAGTTTGATCATCTTTGATGGGTGTGCAGAAATCTCTGAGCTTTCTCTATTCATTCTCATATTTGCTTGCAAAGCAATATTTTGATGTTTTTAATTCTTAAATTTACCAAATGTAAAAAAATGCCTAGGACTGAAACAGAAAAATAGGGTTAAATACTGATGAAGAGTTTGATCTCTTATTTGTTACCCTTTAAATATTTCAGAGGTCCTTCTATTTACTTCTGTTAAAGAGATGGAAGTAGTTGCATTTCCTCCATGCAAAGTTTCCATTTCAGCAATAGTTTTGGTGCTGTTTTACTTCGTCCTCTGAATTTTTATGCTGTGCCTGGAAGAAGTGACTTTGTGTGTGTGTACAGCATAATAAAATATAATAGAACATGTTTGTTTCTCTTAAAATCTAATTCATATCGAATTGTTCATTTTAAACATTGTGCAATGAGCATTTTCACAGATTTTGTGTGAAAAAGGGTTTGACCCAACTTGATTTATTTACGTGACTGTTCTAATTTCATTGTTTCATACAAATGCTTTGCTGTTACCGAGTGCGGTATGGTTGTCCTCAAATGTCACAACATTTTTAAGCCCCACACACCCCTGCTAAACTTAATTACCATGTGTTTCCATTGATTGGAATGGAATTATTTGGTAGTGCTTGTTATATAATTTCGGTATAATACACAGGTTCAATGTATCTATTAGACACTCACTGTAATAATTTCCCGTTGTTCTTTCCCTTCCGTATCATTACATGATACTCATAAACACCACTTATGTCACATGTTAAACACAACTTTACAAATCTGTTTATTCAGTGTCATTCTTAGTAGCTGTGGTTTTTGTCCTTCTTAGCAACAGATGTGCTTACCAAAATAATGTTTAAGTGGATATATTTATAAGGCAACAAGTTCCCAACAAGTTTTGTTTGTAAACACAAAATTACGGAAGAATTAGCTTTGAAAATGCATTTTAAATCGTTTGGTAGGCATATATCTAGTCCGAGTCAGGCCATCAGATATCCGTTTACTGAAGCAGTGTTCCCATGACCCCACACCCATTGGTTATATCTTTAATAAATAACGAAACAGATGTTCTCTGGAGCATTCTGAATGTCATTCCATCGTGGTTAACTGTGTTTACAAAATAAATATGGTTGTTAGCAGTTTGCATTTCATATCTCAGGCTGTATAATAAATAGAACGACTGAAATACAATGCCAATTGGAATTCTTGCTGTAAAGTCCTTACTGGTTTTCCCAAGTAATAAGTAGTTTCTACCTGTGCAGTGAAAACTACTGCTTATAAATTCATTCTAAGGCTTAGAGTCAGTACAGAAAAAATAACCAAAAACATTTACCAAAACAAACAAAAACCTTCACAAATTATAGCATGGCAAAGCATTACATTTTCAAGGCAAGATTCTGCCTTTTCACAGTCATATTTTCATTTAAATTTCTGTCAGGAGTTCCCAAATTCCTTGAGGAATTATACTACATTTTTTAAGAGAGTCAGCGTTTTGTATAACGTGTTTTGCTTTTGATTTTTCTTGAGAGCTTTTATTGGTAAATGCAAGTTGAATGCTTGGTTTATTCTTGATGACAATCTAATAATTCTTATCTAATGCAGAGGTTTATTAAAACCAATATAAAATGTAAACAGGAGAAAACTTTGCAGTTTTATTTGCTAAGGATGTTTAAATGCCTGCAAGACCTGGTATCGCATAGCTCCTCTGTCCTCATCTTCTGTCAGTGTATGAAGCTGTAAAAATCTGAAGGAAAAAATAAAATGTTAGCAAGAATTGATTTAAAACCCCAACGTGTTCAATTAAGAATTGCAGCCTCTCCCAGCTTCTGATGGAGATTGTGCAGTGATGGTTTTGACTAAAATGCAGAGAGAAATCATGCTTCCCAAAACTGTGCTGAACCATGAAGTTGAACCTGGAGGCAATCACGAAGGATATCAAAATACCTGATGAGCACAGAAAGTGTAGGGCTGTTGGGTTGTTTGTTCTGGCAGTACTCATCTTCAGGTGTTGGGAACAAGCTGTGCGAGCTGGATGCCCCTTAAATTCTGTACCTGTGTCCATGCCCGAGGCGGGTGAGAGTACTGAAGTTGGGATTTCCACCTTTTTCATATCAACGTTCATGATTCTCTGAAGGGGATTTCAGCCCCTAAAGGAACAGAATGTATCTGGACCTATCCGCAGAGTTTGTTTTTAAGGGATTTGGGTGTATTCCATTTCACTGCTCCTAAATTAGAAACCATTTCCAAGCTGCTGGTGGCCTCAAAATGTCCTCACTGTGAATTTCTCTGTTGGAAAACCAGGCAGGAATAGCGATCTGTGTAAAATCTTAATACTTGCCAGGTTCGAATTTGTTCACTTTCATTTCCAAGAATATAGATGATAAATTTGCAGGATTTCAAGATGATCCCACCTTCAAGATCCTGATTTTACGGTCATTTTTACTTGTTACTTCCACAGGCTACTTTTACAAGTTACTTCCCTTCCCTTCTGTATTTTGTATTGTTCTTTCAGAGTGGTGATGATAAATTTTAAATAAACAGGCAATGTATGACAGTTCAGCCACAGGATGGATGCCATCATTGTTTTTTTATGTTTATGTACAGTCACTAAATGGAAGTTTTAGTGTGGCTGAATCATCAGAACAAGCCTGGGTTCACTAAGCTGACATACTCTTTCTGACAAAACCAAAGCAAGGGAAAAATAGGAACTGAACACTAAACCTGTGGCCAATATATGAGCACTGATGTGGGCATTCTTACAGGGGTTATGAACAAGCTACATGCTGGAATATATTTTTGTAGCATAGGTTGCAGAGCTGGAAGGTTTTCAGTATTTGAAGTGGTGTACTAAAGGTGTGCCAATCTTATTTCTTATGACTTAAGAATCTGTTTTTGTTTTTCCTTCAGGATCCCAGAAGCAAGCACAAATTTAAGATCCACACGTATGGCAGCCCAACCTTCTGTGACCACTGTGGGTCACTTCTTTATGGGCTTCTACACCAAGGGATGAAATGTGACAGTAAGTTAAATTTTGCTTTGTTACGGAAGAGTATTTTAAAAAGTACATGGAAACACTGAATAACAACTTCTTATTTCTTTTCTGTGGAAAATGCCACTTCAAATGTGAGCTCTTTATAGTACCAATGTGTTTCAAGTGGATATTTCAGTATGCTAATAATATACTAATGAAAACCACCTCCGTTGCTGAGAGTGTGCTGTATGGACTTTGATATGACTCAAGTGCACTGTCATGTCGCTTTTGAGGAAACCTGGTTTTGGAGTGGACAGATGAACACACTGTTGAAGTCTGACATTTCAGTTCACTTGGTAGCCAAGGTCCACTATTTTCCTTGCATTTCATTTGTCTTGGAAGTCTTCTGCTAGAAAACCTAATAATCAATTTAAACCTAACTCCCTTCATTGCTGCTGCTGGCAGGAGTGCTCTGTTTTCTCAGTCATATTCCCATTCCCAGCAAGTCCTTATTCCATGTTCACTTTTTTTTTTTTTTCACTTCATTAATACATTTAGTTGTCTGAAGTAGATTATTTTATGCAATGTTCTATTCACCATCTACAAAATGTAGATGGGAACTAGCCGTGTTGGTCACTCAAAAAGCATTGCAGCTATGATCTGCAAATCTTGCCAACAGTTAGGCATGTCAGTCTTTAACTTCCACTTTGCTCAGTGTTTGCTGTGTAATCATATTATTAGTTTCTCATAGCTGTCTGAACCATTTTTATATTCACAGCTTGTGATATGAATGTGCATAAGCAATGCGTAATAAATGTCCCGAGCCTCTGCGGCATGGATCACACCGAGAAAAGAGGAAGGATTTATCTTAAAGCTGAAGTCACTGCTGACAAACTGGAAGTAACAGGTAAATAGCTCACTTTGAAACGTTGCAGGTTTTTTTAAATGTGAAATATGCCCTGTGGGTTTATATGCTTTGGTCAGCTTCTTTGGGAACTGAAGCCCATGACACAGTATTTCCCTTCAGAAAGGAGAGGATTTCACTCACTGCATTCTTGAATCAAGAAACACTACTGGCATTCTGAAGAATCCACATTTGTTAAAGATAAACAGAAAATGAAAGCAAATAATAGCTTTAAAGTTCAGCAATATTCATTAGAAAAACACTATAATGTCAATTTTCCTTCTAGGAAACATCAAAGGGATATCTAACTGGTCAGGAAGTTAGCCATCATCTTCAGAACACAAGAAATACTCTGAACTTCCATCAACTAAGGAGTTATTTCCTGCATTTCAGAGTATTTAATAAACAAAGGAATTTGGATTCAATCCCAAATAGTATTCCCAGTGTATTATAAAATAATAATAATTTTTAAAAGATCAGATTCTGCAAGGTTAAGGTTCCCAAGATGGGGTGGAGGGAGGGAAAGGAAGGAAGGAGAGGGTGGTAGTTAGTTTCCTTGGAAATGCTTCTCCCAGAATTTATCAGTAAGCTTTGGATCCACACCCCCACAACTCATTCCAAGTCTGAAGTTGCAGGAAAAAAATATGGAAAATATATTTTTCAAGTGGAAGGACCGTTTTGTGCCCCCAGAATGAATGTGTTGTTTAGCTCCGGCAGAACTTCCTTGTGCCATATCAGAGAGCAGAGTTTATCACTCAGGATCCACTTAAGAATTTGTATTTACAGCGTATGTTTTGTTTGCTCTGTATGTGCTTTCTGTCTTAACTGGGGTCAACTGATAATTAGTATCTGATATCTGAAGTGCAAAGCTGGTAGAGAACTTCAGTGTTGATTTTTCCTTTCTCTTGGACAGAAATATGCAAAAATGTTCTTTGCCAATCAGATTACAATAATTTACTCAAAGGGAAAGCACAGGGTGGGAATTAGGACAGAAAAAAAATTGACATACAGGAAGGAATAACAGACAATTTTAGTTGTATTTTTTCTTAGGTAGAGGCAAGTCTTAAATCTAAATTCTTAAAGGAAGTAGTATTTTTTTTAATCAGTCAGAACTTTCAAGAAATCACAGAATCATGCTATAGTAAATAAAAACATAGGATGATATAACTTAGGAAACCAAGAAGAAGACGGTCATAAAACACGAAGTTATCAATGCTTTTACTTCAGGAGAGGGGTGGGTTTGTGCGTTGTCACAGGTGACCAACACTGCTTTAATGAAGAAAACAGCAACACATCTTAATACATCTTCATGCATATTACACGTACGCTAATACTTCAAAATTTGTACCACAAAAAATGGAATTGAGTGTCCACACAATGAAGCAGGAACCAGGTGCTGCTATCAGCACGTGCTTGGTGTTGCAAAAGGGAATCAAATTCGAGGGTAAAGTTACAGCAGGACAAAGTAGGACATTTCGCAGACATCTCCACTTCTGCTTTTGCTTTTTGATGGGGTTGTTGGCAACCTGTGGATGCTGAGGGTTGTTAAATTGCTTCAGCATCGCTCAGTTGAAAGGCTAGAGCCTAACTTTTGATTATCCCTGAAGTGGCCAGGCAGTTGGGCTCGATGGCATTTGCAGGTCCCTCCCAATTGAACTATTTTCTTCTCTTCCCTTCTATTATCTTGTGCACCAGAAGGATGTTCCTTCTACTTCTGCACTTCTTACATGGGGAATGAATCACACAAGCTACCATAGCCCTTGTAGGCAGCATAAAGGAAATCAGGCCACCACGCTGGATTTTCACAGCTCACACAAGTAGCAAACTTCCCTCCTGTCACCATTCATTCATGCTTTTGTTATCTCTGCATCTGAATGCCTCCAGATTCTCCTGTCAAACCTTGTAAAATGCACTGAAAGGGAGAGGTATGATGAAATTTAGTTAGAAAGGACTAGAACAGATCCCAAGTGATACTTAATTGTAGCAAACTTTTCAAATAGCTTCCTGCTGGCGTAGGAGGGGTAAATTTGTCCAAGATGCTGTCATTAGGAGAAAGGTGCTTTCACTGAGTAGTGAAGCATTTCAGAGAGGGAGATGCGGGTTCTGAAAGTAATTGTACCAGGAGAAAGAACTAATTTGAAAATCATCCAAGTGAAAAAAAAATAATATATTTGCATTGCTCTAGGCCATTTTGCAGCAGGGCTCTTAAATACGACCTACAATTTCTGGCAATGTACATAATCATACAAGTAATGTGTCTTTTGTGATGATTCAGCAGGTTCATAGCCCTTTTAGGGACAAAAGGGTTCTACAAGTCTTTGTGGTACCGAAGTGTTGTAAAACAATTATACAAGTAGTTTTTTTTCTACATCAGAATTTTAGTTGAAAAGGTCTTGTCTGAGGTATGGGTAAGGTAAAGTTGTTGCAGATGTTCTGTAGATGCTCTTCCTCAGCTCTTTTTGATGTGAGAGCACTTGGCAAATGCTGCTATTTGTGTGTCTACAGATCAAACATTTCCATCCAACATTCAAGTGGGTTTCTGGACTACAAGAAAAAGTTTTATTACAACCTTGTTCTGCATGGGACAGCTATGGTGCTGTTATGTTCATATGGTTGGGGCTTGTCAGCACTTCCAAGGCTTCCGAAAATTTCTTTAAATAAAAATGAGTTTCCTTGAAAGTAAGCTTTTTTAAATAAATAATAATATGCATTATATATATATATATATATACCAAGCCCATACTAAGGGAAGGGAAAGAAAGGGAAGGAAACCCCCTTACTGGGGGTGCCACATGCTGAATAATGGCAGGGACCGATCACTTGGGGGACACTGTTCAGTGCCTGGCCTGTTTGCTTCTGCCTCACAGCTTTGAGGGTTTTGTAGTTGTAGTCGCTTTTCTTTCCAAAAAATGGCCACGGTACGTGCTTGGCTACTAAGTGTTTTCCCAATAAAATCTTGCAAATAATATTGTTTTTTATTTCCCCAGTGAATACTGGGAAAGAGGCCAGTTGCAGCTGGCCAGTGGCTCAGTTAGACCATCTAAAATATATAAGCATTTTGGCCTGTTTTGAATTGAACTAATCATGGGAATGATTCAGTCCTATACATAAATATATTTAATTCCTGGGTACGTCAATGCGTACTTTGGATCTTCAGTGTTGGTACTTAAAGGTAGCCACAGTCTTTTCTGCCTGTGTGCTGGAGACTGCAATGCTTTTTCCTAAATTAATAGGAATTTGGTAGTGTTATACTCTGCCAAAACCTCACCATCTCCCCAGTGCTAGTCAGTGCCGTTTCCAGTGCTAATTTGTGTTGCAGTTTTTAAATACCTATTCTTTATTTTATATCTACTACCTCAAGAGTTGCATTGGATACTAATAATTTATTGCACTTGGACTAAATCAGCTCGGTAATTCTCTTGTCTAAGGAACTCATAGAATATTGAATTGTTGTGTTTGTTTTTTTGTTTTTTTTTTTTGAATTCACTGAATTTGATAGGTTGGACTGATGGGTTTTTGCTTTTAAGCATAGTAAAGCAGTTTTGCCAGTCTTAATTTCTGTTTTGTTTTGTTTTTCACTTAAATGTCTTCCTTCTGATGTGTGTTAGAAGTTTTGTCACTCTTACATTTACTTGTCAACCCATCGTATAATCTGGGGGGCTTCTGAGTGCTTTCGTAGGTGGTTGAATCACGGTTCTTATTTTAATTTTATTTTTGAATTATTTTTTTAGTGAGCAAACAATAACCTTTGTGAGAAAATAACCCCATCTGGTGCAGTGACATATAAAAAGCTGCCACATTGTTGGGATCCCAAACTGCGACCTGTCAGCTGCCAGGAGCTGGATCTGACAGCAGCTGCCAACAAAGATCTGCCCTCCTGACACGGGCGCGCGGCTGGAGGCAGGCTGGTGGCGACTCCTTGTCATCCAGTGCACCCTTCTCTTACATAAACGGTGTTAAAATACATATACGTACACGCAGCCCAGAGCTTTCAGGTTTTCAAGTGTATTTTTCTTAGCTGAAAGGATAACGAATGTGTTTGAATTCTTCCCTGATGCCTCTGTTATTTAAAAGACGAGGAAACCTGGGCGTGATTTCCGCAGGGGCTGGGAGCACGGAGCAGGCTCTCCAACAATAACCTCCCCAGGAGTTCTCTACTCCCCGCTGTACATTTTTCAAATTATTTATGAATGCCTTCTGCTGAGCCACCCTATGGTACCGCATATTAATGTTTTGTCACTCTGCTTGCTGTGGGGAGCTGGGTGAGCAGCCTCTGCCCAAAGGAGCTGGAGTGACAGACAGAAAATTTTGGCAAATTTTGAGATACTCATAAACTGCTTCCTTAAAAGATCCCTCCACACACACTTGAATAATTTCATTTATGTTTGCCTAGGTCAGTACTAGTATATTTCTTTTTTAGCATTAATTTCATAATATTGTGCAACTGATGTTAAAAGTGGAACACATAGGAATATTCTGGCAATTTGACCAGCTGTTAGTATGAAGTACCTATAAAAGCGATCCCAAATAATTACTTGCATGTGGGAGCCTTTTTAATATCTCAGATATTAATTGCACATTTTATCTCGCTAATATCATTTTCTTTTCTTTTTTTTTTTTTTTTCTGGCTTTCCCAGAGTCTGCAGGGTTGCTGTGCTCGGTACAAAGAGGGCTGTGCCTTTAGAAATGCCAGCCTGGGTAGCAAACAAATAGTTCCCATTTCATTCAATAAATTTTCTTTACTGTGAAAGAATAGGCAATGCACAGTATTTAAAAGAAGCATTAATTTTTCATAGATGTCCATCTGCCTGCATAGAAAAAAAAATAAAATGCTACAGATTTGTATAACAATGTAAACAGGTAGGAATATAAATTCAAGCCCTTTTCAGACAGTTTGATACAATAAGAGTCAATTTTTTGTGTTAAGGCTTATGATTTATTAAGTAGCTATCCTTCTCAGTACTAGGTATTTTCTATGAAAATATTTTTTATATAGGCAATTATTTTAAAAATAAAATGCAGTTGCTGCTGTGAGACTTCCAGTTGAAACTGAAACTGGAGAACCTACTGCAGGCACAAGCACTTATTAAGTAGCATTAGAGTTGACGGTACATTTTTTATTAGCAGGAGAGACTGTCTTAATAAAAGACAGAGGAATAAAGCATCAGGAAACTCTAGTTCATTTTTCATGTTGTAGTAGGAAGGAAATTAATCACTCATCCATTTCTTGTGTGTAAATCACCTGTGAAGTGCAGCATTCCCATAGCCTCCATTCATCATGTTGCCATCCATCAGGATTCAGGAAATTGGGTGTAATGAGCAGGCACTGGTCTCAGGAGGGATATTAAAAGAAAATTTAGCTAGGCAGGGGAATAGTTATGGAATAGAGAAGTCACATATCAAGAAGTCCTTTTAGTTACCAAGCACTGTATGGAATTTGACTGAAAAGCAGGATTTTTATGGAAGTCAGTTGTACATGTGAGTCACAATCAGCTCCAGAAAGCAAGCATTCAATGATAGTTTCAATAAAACCATCTTGAAAAATCTTGAGTAAAAGCTGAGCAGTTCTGGAGACAGCTTTGGATTTTGCATACAGAGAGTATAAGTACACAGCTTGGAAGAAAAACTATTTTTGATAAAAGGCAAATCTTTTAAACTGTGATTAAAAGAGAATGTGGTAAGATGCAAGGGAGAAAGTTCCTTGGCTGGGAGTACAAGGTCCTCTACCTCTCACCTAATTTATCTGTGCTCTGGACACATCACTGGAGAATGTACCAGATACTTTTTCTGGAAGTAATGAGAATTATGAAATAATTTACTAATGCTTTGCTGTGGGAAGACAGAAACTTTAAGCTAACAATGTTCTCCCTTTTCTTGCACTTTGCTGGATAGCTTGCCAGGCAAGCCCATTTGAGACTTAAACAAGCCTCTTGTAAAAGCACCTACTTCATGGAATATTTGCTTCCAGTTGGGAAATTTCTGCTCCTCTAAGCTGCCTGTAGGGAATTAAAGATCAGCAAGAAATGGTTGCTGTGATTAGTAAACTGTTTTGTTATCAATACTTGAAATTTCAGGAAAAAGGTAACTGACTCACTTGAAAAGGAACCGAGTGAACTCATGCTGCAAGTAATTCTGCTTTCTTTTAGGGACATAAATATTTATTTTCTCAATCCTGTAACTAAACTTATCTGCTGATACCACAAGAAGTTATAAATCCATAACTGCGTATCATTTGCCATGTTTGACCCATATGTTCTATAAAAAAAGTTCAAGTTTTGTCATCTGCACTTTGAATTCCTCAAAGTTCTGCTTGAATTTCTTCTCTTTACATAAAGTGTCAGTTCTCTGGCAGCCCACTCTGTCATATTTAGATATTTATTTAAAGTATGAGTACCTAAGAACCATCTCTGTGTTTGCTTGTGTCTTTGTACTATTCCTGGAAAGGTGGGCGTCCCGGTTTTGGGCTCAGCTTCTGGTTACTACCGTAATACCAGTGACACGTAATCAAATAGGAAAGTCATCAAATATTCCATGTTTTCTGCTGACTAAACACTTGTGGTCTCTTAATTATGAATAAGGAGGAAAATGGTACCTTTTCCTTATGGCATGGTGACAACTATTTCTAGTTTCTAAAAAGAAACATGGGCAAATTTAGATGTGTTAGGAACTTCAGTACATGTTTCTCTTCACTCCCTGATTGTCTGTGTGTTCTCGGTCCCCATTCCGAGTTTAATCTGGACAAAGCATTAGGAGATTTAGCTCATACCAGCTACTTTGCAGCATACAGACATCATTATCATGCTTAATATTTATGTCATAAAGCTGGCAAAGTGCTGTTCTAGGTTTCTGTCCAAGTTCCTCAAGTGATGCAGCGCTGCACCTGACTTGAACCAACTGTAAATTGGAACAACGTCTCTATCACAGTGCTGAGTTTAATTAACTAATAATTACAAAGCAATGAGAGATGGCTTGCTATCATTACAGCTATAGCAGAATTCAGCCTCGGTGAACTGATCTATTTTCTTGGAGTTCTTTTTCATTTAACTTACTCTGTTTCAACCACACTCAAGAGAGAGCGCCTGTGATGGGGAGGGCAAACCTCTTCTTGTCAGCCCCCTAACAGAAAGCTGACCTGTCTTGGTAAAAATAGGATGCCCTCAAAGAGGTGGACCACTGAGACATTAGTTCTTTACAAACACTGTTCGGCACAAGTATTATCATGCTGTTTCCTCAAGAAAAGAAGTGAAGAAAGATGTCTAAGGGTAGTAATTATACAGACAAAAATACAAATGGGCCAGATAAGGAGTGAGATAATGACTTCTTTAGCAGCCTGTATTTAGTATATGTTGCATCTTTCCATACTAGTTCATCTTTGAGGTTCTTTTTGTGTGTTTAGAGGGCTTTTTTCTTATTCTGCGTTTCCTGCAAAAAGAAAGTATCCGTACACATGCTGCCAGGTCCTCCTGCTGTCAGTGGTGTTCTTGAGACTCAGCAGCGTGTGCAAAGGCTGATCAGTGATGGCTTTCTGCAGGGAGCCCTCCATGGCTGAGCCTCAGAGAATGGCTTTGCATCCACATAGCCAATTTCTGAAAAGCCTGCTTGGGTTCACACTGAGCCTCCCCACACAGAATTTAAACATAAAAGATTACACTGAAGACACCATGCTAAAATCAAGCCATTTTTGTTCAAGGAAATTTAGTAAAGGAAAAAAAAACCAACACCTTCCCTGTGTATATTTCTGGGAAGCTGTAGGACATGTAGTCAGTGCCTCTCCTCACTTACACCAAGTTGCAATATAGAAACAAAAATCAAAAAGTGGATTTTGAAGTAATAGCTCATGTGCTGAACCTGGCAGTGCAGTCACAAGTGCTGTGCACAAGACTAACAAACAAGAAGAGTGCAGGATGGGAAGGACAGTGCCTTGCGTGGAAGTCTACCACTTCATCCTTCACTCACTACGTGATGTTTAGCCCTTTGGGGATTGAAAATATTTAACTGAGTTATTTAATCTTTATGTTATTTCCTCAGAATAATTTGAAGAACAGTTTCATTATGCTAAATTTTAATATATAATATTTAATAATCCTTGAATCTTTTTCAAGGATTGAGAACAAATATTTTTCTAGCCTAATTTTGGGTGGGGAAACCTTCAAAAGGCAAATGCAGAGTGCATGAGAGTGTAGACTTATGAGAGTGGAGGCTCTTCTCTATATCAAAAGCTATCGTTTTCCCCGGTGCAAGCTCCTTCCAGCATGGTATAGGGATTGTTAGGAACAACAAATGAAATGCTCTGCAAGAAAGATGCTTGCTTCTGTTCTGTTCTTCTGAAATACGATATATTTTTTTCTGGTACAATTATGTGGGAAATTTAGTTAGTCAATGTTAGTGCATTTGATTTTAAAATTTTAGCCAATAAGCATTTTCTTACTCTCATTTTAAAGGCACAAACTTAGGAAAAATAACTTAATTATTATCAAATGTTGGTTCAAGTTAATGCAATTCCTTTCCAGCCATGATCTAATTTCAATAATTAATTTACAGCAGGATATCTGTTCTGCATGAGAATTATCCTGACAAATGCACTCAAACTAGTGTATCCCAAAGAAGTAGCTCTTGTAGAAAGAGCTTCTTTCTACAAGTATTTTGGATATTCCTACCAGAAAGGTACCAGTTATACTTGGTATTTCCTCTTCCAGCTTTTTCTACCACACCTAATGCTCTCATTAAACAAACAGCGCTGTTGAAGCTGTTTGAAAAAAAGGCAGCAGCCTTTTTTTCCTCCAAGACTTTTCCCTCCACACCCTAAATTAAATGGTGAGTGGTATATTTGCACTAAAAGATGACTTAGCGGCTATGTCATTTGGAAGAACACAGTCATTCTGAGCACTACAACTTTCGCCACTGTGTAAAAGAAAAATATCAGCCTAGGGCTAGATGCATGCGACTAGCAAATATATGAGGTGCACAGGGGATGGAGCGTAACCATCATATGACTTTGCAGATCACCTTCAACACTCTGTTATAGCAAGGGTGTTGTCAACATTTCACAAACCTTCCTCTCACTGTCCTCAAGTAAAGCACAGTAATATCTGTCCTCTGCTTCATTGTCCTTCTTTTTCTGTCTTTCAGCAGCAGTCAGGCAGTTGCCAGTCCAACACAACCATGCCTTTATTTCTAAAGGGAGGGCAAAGAGCATTTTGATAAGATGTGCTTCAGCTGGTTGACACGTCATTTGACTGTTGTCCAAAAACTGCCCCTTTCATTATTCTATACCTAATGAGAGGAAATAATGCACTATAAAATGTCTGTGTTGCTTGGATGCCTTTCAGCCTTCATGCTAGGAAATAACTGCTGGAAATCCTGGAGATTTCTATAATTTGTGTTTAAAATGTGAAAATGCCATTCACACCTGGGAGGAAAGGAGGAGGATGCCTTGAGCCAATAGTAAATATCTGTTACTGAAGATCCTGATTTTTATATTGATATACCATACATATATATATATATATATACATTATTTATTTTTTTGCATTAGTTCCGATTGAGTTCTTAAGTGATGCTAAAGTTCAAATTTTTGTGAGAAACGTTCTCCATCAAGTAGTATTAGGTGACTTCAGGGTTGATCTTTCCTAATTTTCCTTATAGATTTCTTTTCTTCAGTTAGGTAGATGAAATTTAAAAAAATCCTTCAGATGCTGACACTGTGAAAGCAGTAGCTCTGTGCACTGTCAATCCAGGATAATCTCTCTAGTGACTCACTCTTAATTGCTGGCCTTTCTTCATACCTTGGGAACTATGTCACTCTCAAAGCTGCTTGAGATTTTCCTTCCAGGAACAATTTTGATCTTAAAATAGGAATCTCACAAAGGAATCTCTACATGAAAGCCATTTCCTGCTCTCTGCTGGCCCAGTCGATGTTGAGATGCCCCGTTATGGACTCTGAATTTCACATCTCAAGGCTATCAAAAGGGACTTTAGGGGGCTGGGTCGGTTAGTGGATGGAGCGGGAGTGCAGGTGGTGTTTTCGTCCATCCCTATGGTGGCAGGGAGGAGTTCAGAGAGGACACGGAAAGCCCACCTGTTAAACACGTGGCTCCGGGGCTGGTGCCAACGCAGAAATCTTGGGTTTTTTGATCATGGGGCACTTTACTCAGCACCTGGCCTGATGGCCGCAGACGGGTCCCTATCTTTTAGGGGAAAAAGGATCCTGGGCCAGGAACTGGCAGGGCTCATTGAGAGGGCTTTAAACTAGGTAGGAAGGGGGATGGGGCTGAGGCTAGGATTGTTGGGGCTGTGCCAGGGGGAACAATGGCAAGGCCGGAGGATAAGGCAATGGCCCAGCTGAAGTGCATCTACACCAATGCACGCAGCATGGGTAACAAACAGGAGGAGCTGGAAGCCATCGTGCGGCAGGCAGGCTACGACTTGGTTGCCATCACGGAGACGTGGTGGGACCAGTCTCATGACTGGAGTGCTGCAATGCCTGGCTATAAGCTCTATAGAAGGGACAGGCAGCATAGAAGGGGTGGTGGTGTGGCTCTCTATATTAGAGAGTCTTTTGAGGCTGTAGAACTCGAGGTTGGGAATGACAAGGTCGAGTCCCTTTGGGTTAGGATCGGCAGGGACAACAAGGCTAGTGTCCTGGTCGGGGTCTGCTATAGACCGCCGAACCAGGATGAGGAGACGGATGAGGAATTCTACAGGCAGCTGACAGAGGTTGCAAAATCATCAGCTCTTGTACTCGTGGGGGACTTCAACTTCCCTGACATATCCTGGAAGCACAACACAGCCCTGAGAAAGCAGTCTAGGAGGTTTCTGGAGAGCGTGGAAGATAGCTTCCTGACACAGCTGGTTAGTGAGCCTACCAGGGGAGGTGCCCCGCTAGACCTTCTCTTCACAAACAGAGAAGGACTGGTGGAGGACGTGATCGTCGGGAGCTGTCTAGGGCAGAGTGACCACGCAATGGTGGAGTTCACTATTCTTGGCGAGGTCAGGAAGGGGACCAGTAAAACCGCTGTATTGGACTTTCGGAGGGCTGACTTTGAGCTGCTCAGGACATTGGTTGGTGGAGTCCCTTGGGAGGCGGTTCTGAAGGGCAGAGGGGTCCAGGAAGGCTGGGCGCTCTTCAAGAGGGAAGTCTTAATGGCGCAGGAACGGTCTGTTCCCACGTGCCCAAAGACGAGCTGGCGGGGAAGAAGACCGGCCTGGCTCAACAGAGAATTGTGGCTTGATCTTAGGAGGAAAAAGAGGGTTTATAAGCTTTGGAAAAGTGGGCAGGCCACTAGGGAGGACTTTAAAGAAGTAGCGAGGCTGTGCAGGGACAAAATTAGGAAGGCCAAAGCTCATTTGGAGCTCAATCTGGCTACTGCCGTTAAAGATAACAAAAAACGTTTCTATAAATACATCAACACAAAAAGGAGGACTAAGGAGAATCTCCATCCTTTACTGGATGCGGGGGGAAACTTAGTTACAAGAGATGAGGAAAAGGCGGAGGTGCTCAATGCCTTCTTTGCCTCAGTCTTTAGCGGCAATACCGGATGTTCTCTGGATACCCAGTACCCTGAGCTGGTGGAAGGGGATGGGGAGCAGGATGTGGCCCTCATTATCCATGAAGAACTGGTTGGTGACCTACTACGGCACTTAGATGTGCACAAGTCGATGGGGCCAGATGGGATCCACCCAAGGGTACTGAGGGAACTGGCAGAGGAGCTGGCCAAGCCACTGTCCATCATTTATCAACAGTCCTGGCTATCGGGGGAGGTCCCAATCGACTGGCGGCTAGCAAACGTGACGCCCATCTATAAGAAGGGCCGGAGGGCAGACCCAGGAAACTACAGGCCTGTCAGTTTGACCTCAGTGCCAGGAAAGCTCATGGAGCAGATCCTCCTGAGAGTCATCATGCAGCACTTGCAGGGGAAGCAGGCGATCAGGCCCAGTCAGCATGGCTTTATGAAAGGCAGGTCATGCCTGACGAACCTGATCTCCTTCTATGACAGAGTGACGCGCTGGGTGGATGAGGGAAAGGCTGTGGATGTGGTCTACCTTGACTTCAGCAAGGCTTTTGACACCGTCTCCCACAGCATTCTCCTCAAGAAACTGGCTGCTCTTGGCTTGGACTGGCGCACGCTTCGTTGGGTTAGAAACTGGCTGGATAGCCGGGCCCAAAGAGTCGTGGTGAATGGAGCCAAGTCCAGTTGGAGGCCAGTCACTAGTGGCGTCCCCCAGGGCTCGGTGCTGGGGCCGGTCCTCTTTAATATCTTCATCGATGATCTGGACGAGGGCATCGAGTGCACCCTCAGTAAGTTCGCAGATGACACCAAGTTAGGTGCGTGTGTCGATCTGCTTGAGGGTAGGAAAGCTCTGCAGGAGGATCTGGATAGGCTGGACCGATGGGCTGAGGTCAACTGCATGAAGTTTAACAAGGCCAAGTGCCGGGTCCTGCACCTGGGGCGCAATAACCCCAAGCAGAGCTACAGGCTGGGAGAGGAATGGTTGGAAAGCTGCCAGGCAGAGAAGGACCTGGGAGTGATGGTGGACAGTCGGCTGAATATGAGCCAGCAGTGTGCTCAGGTGGCCAAGAAGGCCAACGGCATCCTGGCTTGTATTAGGAACAGCGTGACCAGCAGGGCTAGGGAGGTGATCGTCCCCCTGTACTCAGCTCTGGTGAGGCCGCACCTCGAGTACTGTGTTCAGTTTTGGGCCCCTCGCTACAAGAAGGACATCGAGGTGCTTGAGCGGGTGCAGAGAAGGGCGACGAAGCTGGTGAGGGGCCTGGAGAACAAGTCCTACGAGGAGCGGCTGAGGGAGCTGGGCTTGTTCAGCCTGGAGAAGAGGAGGCTCAGGGGTGACCTTATTGCTCTTTACAGATACCTTAAAGGAGGCTGTAGAGAGGTGGGGGTTGGCCTGTTCTCCCACGTGCCTGGTGACAGGACGAGGGGGAATGGGCTTAAGTTGAGCCAGGGGAGTTTTAGGTTAGATGTTAGAAAGAACTTCTTTACAGAAAGGGTTGTGAGGCATTGGAACAGGCTGCCCAGGGAAGTGGTGGAGTCACCATCCCTGGAAGTCTTCAAAAGACGCTTAGATGTACAGCTTAGGGATATGGTTTAGTGGAGGGCTGTTAGCGTTAGGTTGGAGGTTGGACTCGATGACCTTGAGGTCTCTTCCAACCTAGAAAATTCTGTGATTCTGTGATTCTGTGATCTCCAACTCAATCCCTCTTAGCTGCGGTTCGTTGCAGCCTGACCGGTTTGGGTGGGACTTCTTCACAACACGAGTGAAATTCAATCTGCTCTCAAGTTCAGCAGAAGCTGGTGGCTGAATGCCATTGACACACAATAAAGCCTTACATGCCTTGTAAATGTTACTGGGCGTTAGGCTGGTCCCCTGCAGGAGGGAGGGAAGTGCTGTCTGCTTATCCATGGAAATACTCCACCCCTCTACGGTGACTTCTGAGCTACCTAATGAAGCTCCACAGCTGCTGCTGTAACTCCAGCCAGACTAAAACCCAAAAGTTACTGAAACCCCCAATAAATGTGATCATAACCCACCAATGCTTCAGTTCCTTGTTCCACGCAGGGATGCGGCCTGATGGGGTACATCACCCCAGGCAGGTTGCTGGCTGTTCTTGTCTCAGGATCAGTGAGATTTTTTAATTCCCTTTGTGCTTTCTTTTGGCATTGTGAAAATAGAAGCTACCTTAATATTTTGGTGAAGCCAAAGTTAAATTCCTCTTTTCTGTGTTTTTACTTTGTGTGCTGTTGTGGTGATGCTCACAGTGATTCCAGCTGACAGCTAATGAGCAATGAATCTGAGGGAAGTCTGGTATCGATAGCTTCCAGTGATAGATTGTATAAAACAACCTGTCCTTTGAAATCTGTTGGGATCCGACAATCACTTGTAGAGTATTTGGCTGATAGTCCTGTAGCTGTATAACCTAAGATTGATCAGTAAATCAAAGCGTAAAGAAACGCTCCTGGCTTAAAAATTTACAGAGATGGATTTGGACATTTAATCATTCCATTGCAGAAAAGAGGTGCCCAGAAGCAGCATGCCATTTAGGAATTGCTTCTGTCTCCTGTCACTTCTCTCTATCATCCTTATAAATATCACCAAGAGCAACCTTACTTTACAACAACTAGTTTCTTCCATGCCAGGTCTGACAAATGGGTTTTGCATCTTATTTGTTTTATCTTTCAACATGTTTCTTTCCTCTGGTTACTACTTTGTTACTACTTTGTTAATGGTGATTTGTAATCCCATGCAAATCAGCTGGCTGTTTTATATTGACAGTGCGAGAAGCAAAAAACCTAATTCCCATGGATCCAAATGGACTTTCAGATCCTTATGTTAAACTGAAACTTATCCCTGATCCCAAGAATGAAAGTAAACAAAAAACAAAAACCATTCGTTCTACTCTGAATCCACACTGGAATGAGTCATTCACGTTGTAAGTTTAACCCCTTTTAATACAATACCTTTTAAGTATTGAATCATTTATTTGAGTTTTGCATTGAAAATGCTTCTTCTCTGCTTCTTTTTAGTAAATTAAAACCTACAGACAAAGATCGACGGTTATCCGTAGAGGTCTGGGACTGGGATCGAACAACCAGAAATGATTTTATGGGATCTCTTTCATTTGGGGTGTCAGAGCTTATGAAAATGCCAGCTAGTGGATGGTAAGAGTTTCTGGAGAGACTTTGAAATGGTACTTTTCTTCAGTGTAATTACATTTTTTGTAGCTTTTCACTGTATCTCATGCTATGAGATCACTGAAAATACAACCAAAACCAGGAAATATAGGCTATACACGTATATAACAAAGAAGGATAATTAAAGGAATTCTTTTCTTTTGTCATGTTCATGAAGCTTCTGCTGGAGCCAGGAGATGCTGTAAACTCAATTCTATGTACATAGTCTTGTGATATTCATCTTATTTTTATCACAAATATGATATATTCATTATGAAGCATATCAGTTATATATAGCTCCACAAGTTCAAAGTACATGGGAACTGATTTTATAAAATGCCATCTTATTACCTACCAAACCATGCATAGAACTTATAAAACCTTCTCAAAAAGTACATCTCATTGAGGAGAATTGTTAAGGGCCTTAGAAGTGCTGGAGAAAAGGTTCTTCAAGGTTGATTTCTCCACTATATTACAGGATGATTGGAATGAAATCCTTGTACATTACACTGCCTTGACAGATAGTTTGTGATTAAAGATATAAGTTTAGGTGAAATATACTCTGTTTCTCTGTTTGCTTTAGAATTTGGCAAGCAGTTCTTTACATACAAGTGACGTCGGTACAAACAACTAAATCAGATTTTAAATCTAAAAGGAATAAATAAAAATGTAACAACATTTTCTTTTCTCAAATGTTTTACAGGTACAAGCTGCTGAATCAAGAAGAAGGTGAATATTATAATGTTCCGATTCCAGATGCTGATGAAGATGGAAATGCAGAGCTTCGACAGAAGTTTGAGGTGAGTATTAAGCATAAATATGCAACTGTATTTTGTATACAGTTGTCACCTTATTACCAAAAAAAACAAAACAAAACAAAATGTTCAAAGTTATATAGTGTTATTAGTTCTGTTGCTTATGTCAGCAGTATGTACCTTTGGATTTCTTGGAGATTGGGCCAAGGGGATAATTCAGCACTAGCATTATTTGTCTGACAGTTCTGCTTCTCTGTTACAACACTTATAAATTGGTATTGTAAAATATTTTATGTCAGGAATGTGTAATGGTTTCAGTGTATCTTCTAATGCTTACTCCAAAATCTGCAAAAGTGATTATTGCCAGTATCCTTAATAATTTGTAAAACAAAGGTCTCAGAAACAGCAACATTTTATTACCTAAAATGTTTCACAGTGAACATTTTTTTTAAAGAGAAAACAGTTACAACTGCTGATTAACTGGAGCCTTAAAATCTCTGTAGAAGGCTGGCACCTGAAGTTCTGATCTCTCTCATGTGGGTATGGAAGCTTCAGGAGGAGTGGTATTGCTGGTTATGTACAGAAAAGAACCACTGAAGAAAAACAGTATTTTCGGCAGAGTCCTCCTGCCCTCTGCAGTGCATGTTGGAGTGGTTGGTAGTCACAGGCATGGTCTCATCGTGCCTTCCAAAGGAGTCGTTTCTTAATGAACAGACATAGCTGGCCTCTCCTGACAGCTGCAGTGATACTACGGCAAAATACTTGCTGTCCATTAAACCCAGCAACAAGAATGGTTTGGGGATGGAGGTGTTTTGGCAATGGTTGTACTGGATTCAGCTGATCCTAGTACTCCTTCCAGCTGCATATGCAATAATGAATTCAAATATTGCAATAAATACCGATTTCTTTTTTCTAGTTGAACATTTTCGTTAGTCTAGCAGTTTATCCAAAAACTAATTAATGTACCTGTTGTGCTTAACAAACGCTTAAGGCTGTTTCTTTCAACCTGAAATGGCAATTTTTTATGTTCACCATCAGGCAGAATTCTACATTGTTATTATAAAAGATGGGTTAACCCAAGAAAGTGAGGAAAAACGGCATATGTTCAACTTTCAAGAAAGAAAAAGAAAAGGTGCTTCAATTTCTTCTGAACACATTTGGATCAGCTACCATACTTTTGTCTGCAGCATGAACTATGATTTTTGTTTTACATTTGAGAAGTACTTTAATCTCCATTTCATTTTCCTTTCTTTACAATTGTGATCTGACCAGTGTGATTTTATTTCACTGCACTAGGTCATTTTCTATTCAAGATCATATTTACCTTTTATCCTCCCTAGAAAGAATAACTTCAAAAGTAATTCTTTTCACCCCTTACATGTCTCTGTGCAATATACGGAGTCTGGAATTGGGTGGATGTGTATTTTAGTGGTGAAGCTATGGAAATTGCCTATTTTTTTTTTCTCAGGACAGAGATAGCAAAAATACAAGTCTGTTTTAAAATGTCAGTAATTACATGTGGTATGTTTGCATATTGAATTTATAATCTCTTAGTGTTTTTTTTTTTTTTTCTTTCTAGAGCCTACTGTAAATGCAGAATGAATAGTCAGGGTTTGTTATCTATGTCCTGCGATGAAGTGGTGTAGAAATCCTGGGAGGCTGCATTGTGTAAAGCTCCTAGACTGGGTCTGAGAAACTGCAGCTTCACATAGGGTCAGCTGTGTCTCAGAAATAATTAGTCTGTCTCAAAGTCTAGTTAGTTCAGCTTCCACACCATGCACTGGAGGCTCTCTCTGTTCTGAAGTTAGCAAGGTTGACACCATTTTAGTGGTCCAAATTGCTCAGGGAAAGGGAATAGGTTTTCAGCAAACACAGTGTCTCTGTGATATTGGTACTGATTTGCATAACGAACATTATGAAACCTAGCGCTGCTATATGTGAATATTTGTAGCCAGACAAAATGTGTGACTATAACTGGACCAAGGCTAGTATAACACATATCACACAGTAAAAGGATTTTGGTTCAACCACTTGAAGCCTACCATTGTGAGAAGGAACAGAGGAAAGCAGCACCTTCCCAGTAATGTTCTTAGCTGGTTTCAAGGGGAAATTACTGTCATGACATATAAAAAGTAACAGCACAGATGTCTGAATGGTGGTATTTAACTTATTAGCTATTCTGATGTGGTACATAAGTGGTGCTGGCTCTGATTATCTTTTACGTTATGTTTCTTATCATTTAGATCTTGGCTTACAAAGTCATTTTATTTTAGGTACCCTGTGCTAAGGAACAAGTAGAGAGCACTGAGAAGTGTTATTTGTGAGTCAACAGCATCTTCTAAATAAATATTTCCACTGTTCTGAAATCAGCTTTGAACCCTTACAGGAAGTCTCTTGACAGCCATGTTACCAGGTGGGGGTGTTGGCAGGAAGGTTAAAAATATGGATAGACCAGGAGAGGTCATAGCAAGCTATCTTCTTGTTTATCAGTTTATAGAAAAGAGTAATTTAAGAGTTCTTGCTAATCCAAATCTCAAATTGTGGTTCTTGGTTCTGCTTTTCAGTATATGACAGTGTGATTGATAGCCAAGCAACATTCATTTAATTTTGAGAACAAAATTACAACAATTTCTACAGTAGTATTGGATTAATAATACAAAATATTTAAAATGAATAATGGTAGTCTTCAGAGTGAAGAGTGCTAACGAACCTAAGAAATAAAGAAGAACAGGAATACAGAAACTTCAGGATGAGAATTTCATTAGCTTGTATTAAGGAAGATAAAATATTTTCATATTCTTTTCAAAATTATTATTTTAAATCTTAAAACAATCTTAAAACTGACTTTGCCCTTAAGACTGAATTTTAGCAATATGCTTAGTAGAACCTCCACAAGCTCTTAGGAGCTACGTCCCATTTAAATCAATGACGATTTTTTTTTAAGTCTGTCCATGTCTTTAGTTCCACAAAGATCCTTAAGATGTGGCCTCGGGCTCAGATTGATTTCAGCTGTTTACACACTCCTATCACACCCTTCTGGCTCCATTTTAACAACCCAGACTTCTTACAGAAGTCACCCAAATCTCATCAGTATGCTGCTTTACTTACCGGATCTCCTGACACAGAAGTCATTTATCAATGTGAGTCTACCATAAAACAGCAATGCAGGATTGATAATAATACTCAAATAATAATAGTAATAGTAATAGTAATAATAATAATAATAATAATAATAAATTCACGTGCATTTATAATATGAACAGTAAAATGTATTTTGTTACTTTAAAAAGTCTGTTTGTGACCCATTCTGCCAGATCTAAAACAGCTGAAAAACAAGCACCCAACCTGTGCCCAGTAGTTTGGGATTCTGCCCAGCAAATGGGCCAAGTTTGGGAAGGAGGAGTTGAGGACGATGAGGGTTTCGTTAATCGAGTCATGCAGTGACCTCACTAAGTATTTTTAGTTACTGCTATGAGGATTTTCTTTTTATATACTGTCTATGTATTCCTAGATGAGGTTGTGCAGTAGATGGAAATTGAGGTGTGCTCTGCATAGGTGCACTATTTTCTATACATCCAGTTTTATTAAATCTACATATTTCTGGATCTCACCTATCTCTAAAAGTTATGAATCAACTATGTGTTCACTCAGCAGTATGATCAAATCTGTCTTCAGTGATTTACAGATGATACATCATTATTAATATTTCGAGATAAAAATACTCTCCTGTAGGAAGTGGAGGCAGGATAAAATCTGTCACTGTTTTTCGTTTGGTTTTAACCTTCGCTTGTGAGTTTTCTCCCCGGAATGGCGTTATTGGTGGCCATCTCAAAACGAAACTGGATTCTCAACAGGCATATTCAGAATAATTGTGGCTGCTCCGTAATTGTTCGGGCTGAGGTTTCCAAGGCAACTCGCACCAGTCCCAGGTGGCTGCGTGAACCCAAACTGCCAGGGCTTTGCTCTCCAGTAGCACTATTTATCGTATCCTTATTTTCCTCATCCAGCATTTTGCTCGTCCTAGAATAAAAAAAGCAGAATATTGAAATAATGCAGCCTTACTGTAGTTTTAATACCTCATTACAATTTGAGCAGTAAAATATTTTTGCCATTTCTGACATTGCTCGTTTTTTCATTTGAGGAAAAGAAATGTGTAAATTCTGAACTTCTCCTGTAGGAAGTTATTTCTGATTTCTGAAGCCCTGTTTCCTGTAATTTGCTGCTTAATAAAGCACTTCTTGATACTTAAATATCACCTTAGAAGAAGAATAGAATCATCCTGGCTTAATAATAGCCTGGTTAATTATTCTGTCTGTCCCCTTCTTTACACATCGCCATCATGGAAAATGTTATTAAAAATAAAACAGCTGCTGTGGTTCATAGCAATGTTCATTTTTTAATTAAAGAGAACAGGGTAGCTATAACCCTTATGTGTGGATATATTTACCAAGTATATGGTACATTAAGTGACGTGAGCCACCCGAGTTTGGTAATTAAAGTGACCCAAGCAATTTGTTAGAAGGGAGCGGGTTGCTGCTCACAGAGCCTTCATTTTAAGGCATCCTAAGGGAGGATGCATAGCAGTCCTTCTCCTGCATATCATTAAGATGCTGGACATTTTATTTTGTTCTAGCTGTTCCCATTAGTGGAGCTGTGTGAGGGTTTTCAGCAGAGCATGGCATTCCCTTGATTCCCAAGGGAAAGCTCAGAGCAGGGACCCCGCTGGTGCATCCATGCCGAGCAGCTCCTGGGGACCCTGGGAGGCACTTCCTTGGGGTCTTCCCTGTGTCCTCTCCGAGTCCCACACTGGGACAACCTGCAGCGGGTGGCTGCTCCACTGAGGCTCCCCCCAGTGCCTGGCACCTCTCATGCGTGGACTTCGGGTATGCTTGGGACTTGGCTCTGGAAATGAGGAGCTGTTCGCTGCTGTTGCCGCCCGTGCTTTTTGGGACTGCTGGTTTTGTACCAGTCCGTTTCATACAGTGAATGACAATGACATCACCCCATAGTAATCAGACAAAGCTATCCTGATAAGTACTTTTTCTGCAAAGTAATTTCTGGTCAGTGTGAGGAAAAGCAGGAACCATTTTCACCCACCAGCTGATGCTGGGGGCCAGGCCTGTAAAACTGTGTGGTAGAAAGGTCAGGCAGAGTACCCAGGGAAAGGGCTCATGCTGGCTTTACACTTTGATCCAGGTAGCAGAGGCAGCACCCAGAAGCAGCTCCTTTGGTTCTTGGCCAGTTCCTGATGGGCTTTTTGCTGCCAGCTCAGGGGGGTGAGCTGGCCTGGCTGTGCAGTTCCCCACTCGTGGGGCTGGGCACCCTGCACTGTCCCAGCTCTTCTCAGGGCTCATCATGAGTTGCTTTTTAGCTGCTTTGTTCTGCCAGAATCGATGAGGAATGCTGTATACAGACTACAACCATATTTTTCTTTTGCAGACTAAGCAGAACAACATAAGGAGAGAGGAAAGAGAGTTCAGATGAGGGTAGATATTGTATCTGAAAACTGGAAGCCTACAGTCAGTGGCATTTTGGTGACATCTCAGTGCTTCTAAACATAACCATTATTACCATGCTAAAGAAAATGTCTTTTTAAATGTCTCACCATTTTAATTACGAGAACAAGGACAGTGTGGTGCTTGGCCATCAGGCTTGGTTATAAATACCTAGCCCCTCTCCAGTGACGCAGGAGCTGAGACATTTCTGCCTGTGATGTGCCACTAACCTCCCGCAGTACGCAGGGCAGCACTCTGTTTGACCAAACTTGTGTGTTAATCCTCAAGCAAGTGTAAATGCAGGCTTGAATTCCTGATTAAGTAGCCAATCTTGATCGGTGTGTGGATGTGCTGTACACAGAGCGAGTGCTCATTTACAGAGTCAGGCCTCTCCCCGTGCAGCACAGCTGGGGTTAAATGCTATTTGGAAACGTCTGCAGGTTTCCAGTCATGTTCAAAGCTCTCTGATGAGTTTCAGTGTTGTTATAGTCAGTGCTAAAGAAACTCATTTATTTATCATTCCCTTTCTGAACATGGGTAAATCATTTCAGTTTGTTTCGCTGCAATGCTGCCTTTCTTAGATCTCTACCACTCCCTTTCGTTTCATTTTTTCCAAGCAGCTTCTGGCTGCGTTATTCGAAAGGAGAGGGCCAGTGCTTTCTGCATTAATCTGGCATTTTTTTCTGACGTTCATAACAGTTTTAGGTCAAAAGGACATCTTCTTTGTTTCCTTTCATCAGCAGCTGGGACATGCTGGAGCTGTGTGGGCTGTGGACGAGTGCTGCAGCCCTGTGGCCAGCGCCTCAGCAGGAGGCTCCAGGGACTGCTTCAGCAGCTTCCTCAGAACCCAAGGAGCTTCCTAATTAAATTTGATATTTTCATTAAAAAAAAAAAAAAAAAAAAAAAAAACGTAGCCATAGGGGAGCTTCAGATTTTGCTAATTTGTGAGTTAAATTCTTCTGTCTTCTGGTCTCTGTGTATAGTTCTGTAAAGGGCTGCAAAGGAGACATTTCTTCTAAGCCTTTGAAGGATGCTTGTGCTTTTGCCCCAGAGCTGTTATGCTGCAGCCACTTTACTCTTTGGGGTTTTTTTTTGAAATAAATAAAAGATATGATCTCTGCCATATCCATATCTAACTTGTATATGTTCCCATTTTGAGGCAATAACCGTAACTTCAAGCAGTTCAGCAAAGGTGACAGGGAAAAGAGAAATAACATTGCTGATGCTTCAAACTGTAAAAGAAAAGATTAAATTTACTTTCCAGGAAACAGTATACTAAGTATACTGAAATCATGACCAGCCAAAATATCACTGGCACATCAATCCACACTCTCTATGTATATAAAAAGAGGAGCTGCTTTTTTTGGCTGTGGCACTCGTTCCTATTTTTAAATTGTGCATATTTAATCATTAGAGAATGGATTGCTGCTGCAGTATAGAAATGCTGTTAGATGACTCCATCTGTTCCATACTATCATTTGGCATGGGGAATTCCCATATGCAGTTACCGGAGGTTTCCCATCCACTCACCATATTTGAAAGTAGAGAATTTGAACATTCTTAATCAGAGGACATACATCTTCAGCCCCTGTTCCTATGAGGTGGTGAGTTCTCTGGGAGGTTTTTCTCACTATATGTGTTGTTACTAAGATGAAGAACGTAGAAAATTACATTGGTAACAGGGATTTCTTTATCCCATATATAAAGACAGTTTAAATGCATATTTCAAAAAAAGGCAAAAACTCAAAAAGCACTTCTGTGCTAACCCCTGTCTTCAGTGTGTGTTTGTTGATAGGAGCCCAGACTTCACACATCTGTGCATTCAGCTTTATGCATTTCGGTGGTTTAAGGGCGTTAGGAAACACATGGATGCACAAGATTGCAGTTAACATTGAATAGCAGCTGACAGAAAGACCTGTATTTCATTGTGCTCTGCTGCACTGTGCTCCTGATTGCTAGGGTGATTAATGCCATGGTTTCTTTTTCATGAGGTTTCTGCACACAGCAGGTGCGCCCATCCCTGTATTCTCGCTGCCGTGTCCTTATTTGTTGCCTTGTGCTACTGATGTCGCTTGGCTTTGCAAGCCCTTTACTAATGCAGCAGTTTTTCTCCTTGCCTGCCTCTCCCAGGACTGTCATGTCAATGCCTGCTTCTTCAAGGTAGTTTCCTCCTCGAAGTTCTGCACCTTTTTTTTCACACACCTTTCTCTATGAGCATTTGAAGCTTATTAATAAATTCAGTTTCATTCTCACAGCGTTTTAAGGATGCATTTTTTTTAATCTCTGATTTAAGCTTTTATAAAGAATAATGATAGTTTTAAAAAATTGAAGTATTCATCTTCCGTAATTTGCCACAAAGTTTCCCCAAATGAGAAGTTGACTTACAAAAATGGGTCAGCAAACCTCGGCAGTTGCAGTGTGCCTTTCATTTTGAAGGACTTGGTTAAATGAATGGCACCTTCTCGTGGAAAATGGTGCATCTTTAATTTGAAATACACTTGTGGAACTTTAAATAACTTCCACAGATCAAATAATTCTCACATTCACTGGACAATTAAGTAAATAAATTTACATGGTATATAGCATGTGTGTATCATGATATATACTATATACTATATACTGTGCTATATACTGTATGTAAGTTGGGGTATACTATATTGTAAGTGATATTACCCGTATGCACAGATGCTGTGAATAGTAATCCACCTGATACTTCCCATTTTACTTCTTTCACTTCCATCTCACTGAAATACTGCCATAAACAATGCATATCAGCATTAACAATATACACGTCTGCACTTGTCATTTGCATGTAGTGTCTCTCCAGCAGGTTTTCTTGCTTTATTAGGGCAAAAGTTACTGACACAAATCACACTTTCAGTCTCATATATGGGTTTAGTTACAATTTGCTGACATTTAAAAGACTTAATTTAAAAATCTTTTTTTTAAGTTGTTTGTATTAGTAAAGTATGATTTTAACAATTATTTTAATACTGAACCAGAAAAAAAGAGAGATGATTTGTCATTGCCAAATATTTCCTAATGCAGTAATCATCGTATTTGTCACACAATCAGTAACTTCTGTTCTCTTAACCTTCATCCTTTCTCTGGTATCTTTATCTCACAAAAGATTTTCAGAAGGTGAGTTACCCTTCCTCGGTCCTTTCCCCCTCCTCTTATTTGAAAATAAAATCACTTGTTGGTTTCATTGATGAAATTTGTTTAATGCAGGGAAGCTTCAAGCTTCTCTGTTGAAATATATTTTTAAACAATTTTGTTTGAACAATTTATACGTAGCATTTAAATAACTATCAATACTTTTATGCAGTATATAGTGGAGTATTTAGCTGTAATAATTGAGGGTAGAACCCCTCAACATGAAAGCATGACAGAAAAAGTAGTAGATGGAAAAATCTCAGCAGCGGGGTATTGTAAAGCCCATTTAAGCTGCACTGACAGAGCCAAACCTACCCTGAGAAAATGCAGCTGGGATAAAAACAGTAATGTCTAATGCTATGGTGTCACTCCAGGGTAAAATCCAGGCCCTGAAGTGCACTGATCTAAACCGACAAAAGTTCTTGGTCCATTTTTGGTTTCATCATAGGAGTGCACCTAAAAAAAAGAGCTGAACAGTTTCATACACTGCTGCTTCATAGGCAGAATTCATACTTATTCCTTGTGAATTAGTGAATCCCAGCAAAGAAAGTTGGCAGTCTTGTGATACAAGACTGATGAATTCCATTTCTTCATGAAAAAGAAAAATGCTTTCTTGTTTGTTGTCTGTCTTTCCTCTCTGGATTGTTCCAAATCCCCGTTCAGCTTGCTGCTGCCAGTGACAGCATTACCAGCCTAAGCTCAGAAGCATCTCTGCATGCTGCATTCTGCAAGCTAATCGCCACTGCCATTAGCATATCTTTGGTAATAATTCTGTCAATAATCAGTTTATGTGGGACTGCTGCGGAGGTTATGTTCCCAAGTTTACAAGACTGGAATTGAAAGGAAACAGCAGGAGCAGATGAAGAAGGAAGGCTGTGTTCCGGAGGATAATATAACACTTCTGAGCTAGAAATAAATATAATGTACAAAAATGATTTTAAAAGATCATAGAAAATTTGAGAATGCTGTGAACAAGTTCAAACAGCTTAGTTATTTATAAATTGTTTATCAAATACTGGGAAGGATCGTGCATTTATGCTGCTTTTGTTCACCCAGCAAAGTATGCATTTAGATTAATTTATTTTCACAACATCATGCAGAAACCACCTTGATTTTGTGTGTTTGTGTTAACTAATCACATAGTGCGACCTGGTTACAGGATCCCCAGGTCTTAAAATCACTGCTTATCTGCAGCTTTTCATCACTAAGGATTTTCTGCAGGGATTTGCACTCAGATCAGGTAGAACTGAAGTCTTTGAAGATTGCTTTAGAACGGAACTTTAGTTTTTGTCCATATTGAAATGAGTTTTATGCTTAAAGCAAATTCAACACCCTATTTTTTTATTATTGAAAATTAGCAGTAATTTGCATAATTTAAAAATGAAGGAGCATATATAACAGCAACTCTTTTTTTTTTTTTTTTTTTTTTTGATACTTAGGGATTTGTTATTCCAGTATTGACTGGAAAGCCAGCAATATAATTATATTCACTGTTTGTGTTTTTATTGCCACTATCACAGGATATTTCAGCGAAAATTCTTGAATATTATTCCTAGGCAGCCTCTTTAATTACATTCCATCTAGTTAGATGCTGTTCTGTTGCAGGGGATGGTGTTTTTGGCAATAAAGGCAGAAAACAAAGTAGACTCAGGTGGCCACAGGATTATTAAACAGATTAAACACGTTGACGGTGCCAAGTGGGTAGCTGGAAACTCTTCCCTCTCTAGATTTGGCTGCTCACAGCCAGAAGTTCCTTGTACAAGTTTCTTGTACAGTTTCAGATACCCTCTGAAACTGGTATTCGTAGGATAAATTCATCCTGTTCTTAGGATAAACGCATCCCTTTCCAAATGACTGCTTTCCATAGTCTTTTGACTCTGTTGTCTACATTTTCTAGGGATGTGGTTACCTTTATCTTGTCCCTGATAAATCTGATTAGAAGTCACTTACTGAGTATTTTATACATTTTCAACTTGTTCACAGCAATACTGAAAAAGTAAAAGAAAATAATTTAAATAGGGCATGTGGTTATAAACCCTCCAAAGTAGCAGCACTGCCGAGATGCTGTGTGGTATATTAAGCTGTAGTATTGTCCTTTAGGATTCTCTTATAGCTTATATCCTGAGTAAACTTCCCTTGATCATAATGTTGATCTCGAGAAAATAATTTCTGCTCTGAGTTAGGAACCACAAGGGGTCAGTAAAGAACACGGAATAGCAGCCAGAGCAAAAAGCTGGCTGTAGCAAAAGTCCTGAAGGACATGAAACAATGCAAATTGTTGCACCTATATGTATTTGTAAAGATCCAAACCTGTTACATGAAACAGCTGTTTTGATAAAATTCACTGTAAGTTTTTCATACAGCCCTTTGTACAAGTCTCTTTACCTTGCACTGATGATCATTTTTCCCCAATCAAAATATTTAGGAGCTTGCAGCTGTAGGCGTGAGTTCTGCCTCTGCCCTCCTTGGTACTGCTCAGGTCACCTCTGCCTGTGGGTGATATCCATGATTCCCAGCCCTCTGCCTACCTCCTGCCGTGATTTATGTGCTGAGGGACACGCACAGGGCCGGCAACCTCTGAGTCATGGAGTGAAACCATTTCAGCACAGGTTTGTGAACCTGCAGGGCATTAGAAGAGGTACTGCTTACCATGAGCAGTGCCTATGGAGAATTAGGCAAAATAACTCGATTTTAGTGATCACGCAGCAGCCTTTGTAGGACACGGTGCTTTCTTTTCTGTTATTTGTAACCCAGGTCATTGATCTACACTCTGATATCATCATTCCGGAGTGTTGCAGCATGTGGGTGGGCTTCAGCAGTGGGTTTCCTGTCCTCTTGGTCAGGCTTTCAGCAAAAAGGCATTCTGAATCCTCTTCACATATGGCCAAAAAAAAAAAATAAATAAAAATCAGGCAAATCCTTTAAATAAATTTTCTCTTAGTAACCTAAAGGGTAAATATGACACAAGCTTAAGGGGGGTAGGGAGGAAATGGGGAGAAAAGTAAACAAAGGACACAAAGTAGTCCATATTAAACCCTGAGTCTTATTACACCCCCCCTCCCATTGATATTTTTATGAAACATCCTATTTGCATGTGCCTTTTTACTAGCAATGGGAATTATAAGAATTTTTAAAGCTTTTTTATTCAATGTTTAAGCTATAGAAGTAAAAATTCATTTTACTTTTTTTATATATAGCATTTTTATTTCTTAGCACCTGGTACTGGTGTGGTGTCCTTGCTAGGCACATAAGTACGGGTGTATGCATCCACTAGCACAATACATTTCTGTAATTTAGTTTGTTTAGCTCAGGAACAAAGACGAATCAGCGAGAATGCCCAGTAGGATGGGAGAAGCCAGGACTGGGTTGCCTCGCTCTTCAGAAGCATTTGTTAAGCCACAGAAAGAAGTGCGAGAGCCAGACACTGTGTCTGCTGTGCTGTTCCTCAGGCAGTGCAGTGCAAAACCATCTCCCTAGGTTGCTGAGCACACATTTCTTAGGCAGACAGGTGAAATGGTGAGGGAAGTTCCCTGTGTCCTTCCTGACCTGACAGCAAGATCAAGAGCTCAGGCTGGATCGGGAGATAACTGATGCCATCCCCTCACTGGTTAAAGCTGCTGGGCTGCTAAACCATCCCAAGCCCAGGCTGTAACTTTCTCTTTTCTGGGTTGTTTCCATGGCTACAAAACTCTCTGCTAATGAGTTATAAGCTTGCATTAAGTTATGTTATTGAGCTTAAAACTCAGTCTGGTGAAGTATTAGGCCTTGCTGGAGCTTAGAAACGAACTCTTCTCATTTCAAGTTATCACCATCCTGACAATTAAGTCGTATAAAGTAGGAAATTGATAGCCCTTCACAACATCTATAATTACATGGAATTGGAAATGCAATAATATAAGAAACAAGCTGCCACAATGATGGAGCACATTTCACTGAGGAGAAGGTTTTTTTCCTCCAGATTGTGACTTGAAATTTATTGGCTTTATTTAGTTTATTAAAGGCTTGCTAATGGCTCAACTTGTTAGGCTGATCAAAATCCCCACCGAGTTTTCATGACTTGAAACCCTAAGAGGGCTTTTTGTCCTTCCCTGAGTTTCTGATCAACTATTTCAGTTTCTCCTTTCTACATCCCAAGCGTGAGCTTTGCATTTCTCTCAGTGACATCTCTGAGCATCTGCTTGAGATTGGAGCTGCTCCGATGCTTCTTGCGCTGAGTCCAGGGGGCGTCAGGCTTGAGTGGGCATCAGCTGCCACAGTGACACCCAAACAGGAGGGTCCGGCTGCTCCTTCCCTTGCTTCTCACCAGTTGCTGCTCCACATTTGGAAGTGATGTGCTGAAGCAGAAGGTTACCCACGGCTCTGCAATGGCTTTGGGCTAACCTCAGAATTAGGAAAGGAAACAGTGGGAGCAAGGTGGGCTGGCCTGAGACAAGTTGTTATGTGAGGAGCGTGCTGGGGTCTAGTGAGGAGCTGGTGAAGCCTCACTGCAGGGTGAGAGGCAGGGATTTTGTCAGAGTTTTACAGAGGGATTGAATCACGATACGACGTTCCTGCTCAGCTGATCTCAAGAAAGCTTTGGGACCCCTGATAAAGCCTGCAGCAAGCCTGGGCAGTCAATCGTTAGACTGCTGGCCTATCAAAATTGTGATTTTTTGTGATGGAGGCTGACGAGAGTGCTGCTCTCTGATGCAGCATCACTCACGTGCTGTTGACAGCTGAACAGGGCAGAGCAGCGTGTGCTAGGTGGGCTCTGCAGTTGAGGAGGGAAGACGAGGCTGGTGTGCAGTGAGCAGCAGTGATGCTGGCCTCCAGGAGGCTCAGCTGCTGGCAGTGAGGCTCTCTGTTTCTTCTCCCAGTAGGTGTCAGTGGAGCCAACAAGTAGCAGATGAAACGTGGCCATAGGGGTGCTGTTTCCAAACAGAAGTGGTGTGTACTCAATGTCTATGTACCTCCCCACAAGCAACATGAATTCGGCATTGTCGTTAAATATTTTTTTTTATTTACTTCTTTCTCCTCTTGAAAACCTGTTACCAGTAGATCTTCTCACCGGGCATCCGGGAACTTGCTCAGAGCGAGTTGCCGTGACAACCACGAAATACATCCTCGGTGCCCTGCGTATTGCAGGGCCTTGTGGCAGCTGGAACGTGTTGTCATGGGGAACGATGTGGCCTTGCCCTTCTGCAGCTGCGCAGGGAGGGTGGCGGGGGCTGGCAGCAAGATTTGGCAGTTTTGGAAGCCAGCATTGAAAAGGCTTGATGAGAACATAGCGCGACTGAAAGCTGAGTGCACTGATGGATTACTGTTCCCTAAACCACTTCTGTGCTTCACACTTCTCAGTAGGTTTTGGAGAACAGCTATACATATAAATTAAAAAACAATTTTTCCACGAAGCATTTATTTTAAAAGAGCATTTTTTACTACAGAACCTGAGCTGTCTTAGAAACCGAGTCTACCGAGTCTGAAGAGACTCTCCAAACTTCTATAAACTCTGTAACTTCTATAAAACTCCCTAAAGAAGTGCATTTGGGCTGAATAGATAACGTCTCACCTGTGGTTTCAGGGCAAAAGAACTGGCCGAGATAAGGTGCGTCCAAGCCAAAGAAGTAAGATGATGTGCATGTCTTGTTTTCTTTTAAGATTAACTCTTCTGCTCCCAGTGCAAACTAATTTATCTTTAATGTGCCTTTATTCTGGTTTGTTTGCTGCAAGCTGACTTGGTTGTGAAAATGCTGTGCTTTTATCAAAAGTAGTTTACAGTGTGCTGGGAGAGTTTGTGGACAAATTTAAGTAAGCAAAGGCGTTCCTGCTATTGTAAAAAACCCTAATATATATAATCAATAAAACAGTTTAAATTGTGGTACTCATAATTCTATAAGGATGAGTAAGTCCCAAAATAATATGGAGCATTTAAGTAACTTAGTAAAAATTGCTTTTCATGAAATATGCTCCTCTCTAAGACAACAACCAGTAGGTTGTGATCCCAGTTCGCTCTTCCTCCTTTCACATCTACCTCTTCCATCCGTTCCAGCTTTTGCCACATCATTCCTTTTTTCCAGCCATATCTGACTGTAAGAAAACCTGCTCCCATTCGAGAAACTGGGTGTAAACACCTGAGAAAAAAAATACATTGTTTGAGCTGTTTATAAGACCAGAGTTTGAAGAGGAAACGATGAATCTGTGCAAGATCCAGAAAGATCTGGGCAGCATTTCACAATGTCAGCTTTAGGGAACAAGGTCTGTGGTATCGTATCTGGGGCCTTCCTCTCTGTGTGGCTCAGGTCCCAGTGCCCTGCTCTTCAGCTGTGCGTTTCTAAGGCTCTGCACCACAAATTGCTCTCCTTACGCACAGTCTATCTATCAAACAGAGCCCTGGGTCTCTTTATTCCTCTGTGGTTAGCACTATTGAAATAGCATTTCCCAGAGCTCTGGAAAACATTTCTATCCAATATCTGTCCTATTTTCGGTGCTTAAATTGGCCTTAACAAAGCATAAGCCTCAAACAGATTTTCCTCCCTTCCAATATATAGTGAAGTTATTCATCATGGGCAACCCTGGATGCAGAGGTAATGGTGAAAGAAATGGTGTGTGGTTTTACATTTCATTTATGCAAATTAAAATACATTGTGCTTCTCACTGGGACTGTATTTTAACAACAGTTTTGGTTTGTAGCTCCACATCTGAAGTAAAAAGAAAGATTGTTTCTCATATGAAGAAACAATGACCTCACATGTTAAGGTATGCAAGAAGCTGGAGAAAAGTGTTTTTCTAGTGAAATGTATTTTCAGCAAGTTATTTCCCATGTGGCTCATACCAAGAGATTAGTATTGCTGTATGTGAAGAAAGTTTGTACGTACATGGTTATCCCATTGTATATAGCACCATTAAACAACTCCAATCAGCACAGCCAACAAAATGTTCAACTAGAGGGTGAGATGAAGGCACGGGCAGATGGTGGAAACTCTTCAGGAATAGCTACAGCATGGGGGCAGGTGAGGTCTTCTCCAGGTTCTCTCCTCAATTCTTTACTAAACCTGTAAGCAAATGATTGTTTCCCAGTACCTCCACCTAATGCTCACATTAGGGCACAACATTTGTTTGTAGACTTTTAGGCAAAACAATTTTGGTATTTGAAGAAATTTTCCTAATTCTTTAGTCATAACCAGAAATCATTAGATGAGTTTCTGAAGTACTTCTGTCTTGACCTATATTCTGGGTAAGGTTCTGCAAAAAGTCAAGGTTAAAGTAAAAAACTTGGTCACACAGGTGGGATCTGTAATGACTAGACAGCTTATCTGATTTTATTTGCATGCCCATAGTTTACTTTTGTTCCAGTAGCTCTGGAAATTTTTGTAAATAGTACTAAGAGGAAGATAAAATGATATGCCTGTGGCAAAGTCATAACTGAAGCATTTTGTGGTGGTATTTTGGGAAGCTCTCAATGGATCATCTGTAAAATGTTTTGTCTGGGATGAGTATTGTTTCCTATTTTTCTCTCGCTACTTGTTTACTAGCTTTGAAACTCCCACTATGCTTTCACTAGGACCTTAAGCCAAAAAGCTCTAAAAGGAATTCACATGGTAGCTGTGAAAACAGGTTTTGTTCATGCTCATGAACGGATGGTCAGTGGCCTGTCTGAAGGGATGTGGACCTTTGGTAAGGTGATGGTAATTTGATCAGGTCCTTAGGCCATTCCGTTTGGGTCCATGTGCTTTCTTTGGGTCAGTCTGGTCACTCTTGAGCATTTCATGGGTGCCATTTTCCTGTTTTCTCATGTACGGTTTGCAGCAGGGTTCTCTGTTTGCTCTGGGATGCAGCTGTGCTTTGGATTGTCTTTCTAACAAGGCTCGTTCCTCGAGCGGGCCAAAATTTGCAGCAGGATGCCGAAGGCACATGCTCAGGAGAAGGTCTGTACAGTGCAGCATGTCAGGCTGTGGGTGAGCTCCTCCTGCCTCGTGAACAGAGGCAGTACTTGGGGGCTAATGAAGCAGCACTTGGGCTAACAAGGCAGCTGAGGCTGGTGGCACGACGGCGGGATTGCCAGCTTCCCGCAGTGCAGGCCACAGCCGCCTTGTGCTCTGGTGAGTGCAGAGAGGCCTTTGCTTGGTTCTCCAGTATTATTTTAGGATGCTGCCTTCGTATCCTGGCACTTTCATCTTCCGTGGCCTTAATTGGGGTGAGCTGCAGCTCCCTGGGAAAGCACAGGTCACACTGAGCCCCTGGGAGCAGTGCTCGAGGATGGACGGACAGAGCGAGCAGCCTCAGAACAGAACTCCGTTTGTGGTTCTGAGTGGTACATTTTTCAAACAGGCTGCCCAGTTGGTTTAAAGTATAAGGAATAAAACTAGCATTTTCCAGTCAGTGCCTGATTTGGATCTCTTGCTTGGTGGCAAAGCGGATATTGAAATTTCTTCTCGTATCACAAGAACAAGAACTTTTATCTGATATCACATATGTGAGAGTCACAAAAACATGTCCAGCAAAGCTGCTTGTTTAAACCATTTCTTCATCTTGTAAAAATACAGGATATTAGGATTTTTTGTTTGTTTTGGTTTTGTTTTTTACTTCATTTGCTTAAGGCTCAGTCTTACACAGGTCTTGCACGAGTCTTAAGGCCTTGAAAGGCAAAAAGCTCCATTAAAGCCCCTGGATTTGCACCAGTAGCAGCACCTGCCAAGGGACAATGCCTTGCAGAATCAGGAACCTAGGCTGATGCTCAGGACTTGCTCTTCTTAAATGTTTGTGCAGTCCCCCATCCTGACTGGCATCTCCAGGTGCTGCTTTCATGCACTCAAATATTAATGATGGTGGAAGGAATTCCATGGTTTAAGCTGTACTACAAAAAAAAAAAAAAAAAAAAAAAGGAAAAAAGGTCTAAACTGCTAAAACCCATATCCATATGGCCAGTAGAAGATTTTCTGCACCTATGAATCCTAATATGCTCTTGCAGATGTGGTTAGTTTATGCAAGGGTTACTTGACATGCCTGCCCACAGCAGTAGAGGGCTGGAGTCTCTGAATCAAGCCATCCCTTCCAATGTTAGGTTTCTAAACTTGTCTGGAGAGGGAAAGTTTGTATTTTTCAGTTTCCAGTGGAGCTGCAAAAGTTATATGCCAGGCCAAGCTTTTAAGGTGATTTATTGTGTGACTCTGGATACACTTTGATTTCTAGATTTATTTTTTTTATCTGTAAAATGGATAATATGCAACTACTGTCCTTTTATGGCATAGTGAGAAAAGTAGTTATCCTTAAATGTCAAGCATATGTCAATGGCACAAAATAAATTAACTATATTAGAGATTATTTACATGCCAACTCACTAGATTCTTGGGGGAAAGCACTTATATCCCAAAGTAATACTATTATTAAACATTCATGGCTTTGCTCCTGCCGGTATGTGGGATAAGTTTGAGAAAAAGAGGGATATTGTGTTCTAGCCTGCATTATCTTTTGGTGAGTCTTACTTTTTTCGCTTTTGTTAACTTCAAGATTTGAAATGCAACTTACCTGAGCAACTATATGGTGTCTCATGTGAAATACTGAGACTGCTGCAACCTTCTATGAACCAGACTGTCTTGCCAAGACAGAACCTTTGAATGAAATAGAATCATAGACTGGTTCAGGTTGGAAGGACCCTACAGCCCATTATTCCACCCCCCTGCCATGGGCAGGGATGCCTCCCACCAGCCCAGGCTGTCCAAAGCCCCCTCCAGCCTGGCCTTGGGCACCTCCAGGGATGGGGCACCTCCAGCTTCCCTTCCTCCCTTTTCCAGATCAACGCTTGATTGAAAATCAAAGTTGATTGTAATGCTAGTTTGAAAGTGCCCATGTTCATCTGCATTAATTCTTTTCTCTCTTTTTTTTTTTTTTTTTTTTTTTTAAATGCAGGTTATTTTTTTTAATGCATGTCAAAGATTTCCTAACTCTTGCTATGCAGAGTGTCTTTAAGAATTATGTTTTAAAAGAGAACGTGCTGAAGAGAGTGTTTATATCTAGAATACCTTATGTAGATTATAGCATGAAATCTTTGAAGAGCATTTTTTGTATTTTGAAATAAAAATGCCAGTTAAGGCTGCTTTTGGCATGAATATAAGTGTTTTGTTTTTTTCCTTTGGCTTTGGTTTTTGCTTTGGTTTTGCTCTGATAACCAGATAAGTCTATCTGCTTTTATCTGGTTATACATGAACACAGTTTTCCACTTTAATTCACTCAATAATGTCAAAAGTATTGTTGGAATGAGTCTTTGAACTTGTGTCTGTGCAAATTTTGTTATGCAGCCTTTCTCTCGAGAATGCCGTCTCAAATAAGGTCATCTCCGATCTAACATTAACCAGTTCTGCCAAGAAGACAGGCTACTCTTCTCACTTTCCCATTTTTGTGTGTATATGTGTGTATATGTTCTTCAGAAAGCCAAACTTGGGCCAGCTGGTAACAAAGTCATTACTCCATCAGAAGACAGGAATTCAAGTGCGCCATCCAACAATCTGGACAGGGTGAAGCTGACAGATTTCAACTTTCTTATGGTTCTTGGAAAGGGGAGCTTTGGAAAGGTAAGAATTCTTGACAACTTGCCTTTACTACCTAGGTCACTCTGCCAGTTCTGGAAGTCACCAGCGTTGGTAGGGCTGGATATTGGGAAAAATCATGAATAGTACATATATATGTATTTGAAATCTGTTAGTCAAGAGAAAGGACTGCTATTTTTCTGACATTTTATCAGATACTTATATGATGATGTGCCCTTTACTGGAGAAGTCCTCAGGGATTTAGCATTTTATCAGCCCCTGGGCAATATGGCTGTGATAAACCAGCAAGTTTTGGCTCAGGCATTGTCTAAAACGACTGGTACATCCCATTGCAGTAGGTGACTAATGATGATATTTTTGGAGTTTTGATCGAGTTAGTCTGTACACAAGAGCTGGATTGCCATCTATACGATAAATGGGGCATATGAGTCACCTTCTCCCATTGGTAGGTAGGAAGATTTTCACTCTTGTTTCTTTTTGTGCAGGTGATGCTGGCAGACAGGAAGGGGACAGAGGAGCTCTATGCAATCAAAATACTGAAAAAAGATGTGGTGATTCAGGACGATGATGTTGAGTGTACAATGGTTGAAAAACGAGTGCTGGCTTTGCAGGATAAACCACCATTCCTAACACAACTTCACTCTTGTTTCCAAACAGTTGTACGTGAGCTCTCTTGCAACTGTGATGTTTTCTACACTATGTGATCATGAATTATGTCAGTTCAATAACTTGTATTATTATGCAACCTGTATTCCATAGGTTCTTCACATAGGAAACAGTGAAGAGAGAGACACCCCTTAGAGTTTTAAACCTAAATTCTAGGATTACAGATTTTTCTCCATATAGTAATTCCAGCAGACCAGTGGGAAAATTTGTAAATTTAATAATGTGTGCTTTGCTAAGTCAGACCCTTAAACCCAGATTCTCAAAGGTTCCTAAATATATTTAAGGATCTGAGGATAGTACTTGTAAAGTCTTAATGGTGCTTATTTTATCACAAGAGCATTACTCATGAATCAATGTTGATGGATTTAATTTGTTTTGCTGGTACCCCTGGCACAGAAAAAAGCATTGGGCTTTTTTTCTTCATTTTCTATAAATAAACAAAGTGGAGATTTCCCCATCACATTGCAAAAAATCTCCCAAAGACAGACTCCAGGATGACTCTGACAATCCAGCGGCACCGTACTGGTCTGAAAGCAGCATGGCAGGCAGTTGGCTCTCAGTGGGTGCTGGCTTCTTGGAGTTGCCTTTATTGACACAAAGTCAAGGCTCTTCTTGTCTCGCCTTGGAGCTGTCTTAATGATGATAGCCCTGAATTAGTGCCCCAGCAGTGGGCTGTAGCTTAATGGGGTGACAAAAGGACATATGTATGTTGTTTTTCCACTTGACTATTCCATATCTTCCACATCAGATGGTTTGAATCAAAACAACAAACAAAAAACTAGTTAGTTTGAAGTAATAACATTGTAATATTCCACAAACACATCATGTCATCCTGTCACCATTTCATAGTACAATTGTCTGTGTTGTTAGGGGCATTTTCCAACTCTTTTTAGTATCTACAAATCTCTGAGCAGAAAATGGCCTGAATGATTTGCAAACATAATTAAGCACAGTAAAACATGAATCTGGGAACTATTGCATTTGGTCATTTTTTGCTTTCTATAATATTCTTACTGCCTCTACTTAAAAAATGAAGATAGCTGTAATAGGATGAAAGTTAGTAAGAAATAGACTTTTTTCCCTGCGATTATGTATATCTTTATAATGTTTCATTAGTAATCAAAAAGCTTAGTGTCATCAATAATTGAAAAACCACTTTGATTAATCTTATCTTTCTTTTGGGCAGCTTCTTTTTTAATGTAAAATGTACAAATGTCTAGTGTTTTCTCGCTAAGGGGAATGGGGGAAAAAAGTTGAGGTTTTTAGTATTTGCAATATAATTTTTCTGGATGATCACATACAAGAACAACGTGGCCACATAAAGGTCTAGACAAATATTGCAAACACCTTTACCTCGTTTACTTCATGTTTTCCTAAGTGTAGAGTACTTTGCACTTGGTGCTGTGAAATGCTCTGAAGGATTAGCATTAGCTACAAAAATGAGAAATTCAAAATGAAAGAGAAGAAAAAGCATATGCTGTTTGGCCATAGAAAAAACTGATTAATTGTTGTTAATGTTTTTAGCTGCTCTTTTTCCTTGCAGGCTTCTGTTGCCATGGATTTTACAATAAGACAATTCATATAAAAATCTAAATTTTATAGTTCAGATCTGGCCAATTAACCATTTTGCCTATGGCTCATCTGTTGGACTTAGCTTAGAAAATCAAAGCTTTTAAATGTATGTTAATGTTATAAAAGTAGAGACTCTGGACAAGTAGAGACTTCCTACTTCCAATTGGTGGTTCTGAAGGAAAGAGTGGGAATAGAGGTTATACCAGAGCATCTTAATAATGAGTTTCTTTTGCATCAGATTATTGGGAACTTTCATATAAATACTTCAAGATAATGCTTCCATCCAAAATGAATAAAGGAAAATCAGAGGAAGCCAAAAATATCTCTTCTGCAATTGGGAGGAAGACTGTTAATGCATCTGATACGCTATTTGGATCATGTTGTGACTGCAGAAAACAAGCTTGCCATAATGTTGTCTGCCAGAATTTTCAAAGCTAGGTGGCCTAAATCATCCACCCTAAATAAAAGATGTTTGCAGAGTGTGAACCAATATATTTGTACAGAAGGCACTTGGAAGAGGTCAATTTTAGTCCTCTGGAAAATGGGGAACAGATTGCTTCACGTCTTACTGTCTGAAGGTCACTAAGTGGGGAAAATACTACATAAGTGCACTCCAATATGTTGTGGTCCTGTTTCACTTGAGATACCTGGGTGTGGATTTTAAAAGTCTTAACTGTTGAAGAAAAAGCACCCTTCAAAATACTTTATTGCAGTCCTTCTTTAGCTGAAATAGGGACTTGTGAGAAAGGAACTTGGTGTCACTGGTGAAAGTAGAAGATACTTTTGTAAACCCTTTAACTTCTTTTCTTGCCTCCTTTTAGTTATGAGAAGAAAAATATATACTTCCTAAGAAGGAAAACTTATTAGGAGGCATTAGGAATGGGCTGAAAGTAAGAATTTTCAACCATCTTTAATGCTTTTTCACATTTCTTTTTAGCAGACAGAACTATATGTGAGTAATTATGGGAACATTGTAGACAACTAATATATAAAATTGCATCACTAAAATTGGCAAAACTAGACAGGTCCCATCAGTCATTTACTCTTGCAGGTTTTCCAAAACATTCCATTTCCATTTCCTGATCTATCAATTCTGCCAGAATGTACAACCAGTCCCAATAATCTTAAAAGCTTTATAATATCATATCAGTGATTTTTTTGCCGATCAATGCATATCTAATATTATGTCTAAAGTATTTATGTGCATCTTTAATACTTTATCCTAGGACCGCCTGTATTTTGTTATGGAATATGTGAATGGTGGTGATCTCATGTATCACATTCAGCAAGTAGGAAAATTTAAGGAGCCACAAGCAGTGTGAGTGTTCATGTTTATATATTTAAATTGTGTCATCATCTTAATTTTACCCTGTAAGAGGGTTAGATTTCTTTGTCACACTAACTCGTAGCATCTTCCTAGGTTTAGTCGGAAGTCTAGGCTGTCCTTTTTTTGATTGCATTTTTTAAGACCCAAAAGAAGTTTATTTTGAAAATGTTATTTGCACACACAGGCCAAAGGTAGTCGTACCTTTATTAAACAATACAGCAAAACAAAGGCAGTGTGTGCTTTAAAAGTGACCATTTAAACAAGGCAACAGGAAATTAAAAGTATTACTTAGTATTCTCATGTTGCTTTTAAAAGCAAGTATATAACAAAAGCAAGAACATTTCAATCTGAATTAATATTATAGGGAAGTTTTAGAAATACACTTCACATTTTGATAGAGTTTATACAAGATAAATTCAATGTATAGCTTATAAGAAGTTCTGTAATTCTACTTTTTATAGAAGTTTTATTTGTGAGAAGTTACTAAATGATTAGAAGTTGTTTATATACATGGTCCCTTTTAGATTATTGTACATCTGGCATATCAGTGAGTAACTGATAATGATCTGCAACATACTCAAATGTGGATACCATCAGTACCATTTTAGTCATGCTTAAAACATCTCGTCATCATTTATTAGTGTTTCATAAATCATTTACCAGTGAAACTTTAAAATGAAGTGTGACCGATTCTGTTTAAGAATTTGGCTAAAATAATTTCTCATTTTGATTTAAATAATCAGGGCTTGTTTAAATGAGAGGCCTTCTAAATATAAGCATTTGATATAAAACAGAGTGTCAACAACTCGCTAAATGAAAACTCAATGCTGTCAGAACACCCTTGGTCCCCAGCTAATGTAACTTGCTGAACACCAGTTGGAAACAGTGCTTTATGACAGCTCACGCCTGCGGAGCATATTCGTTCACACACGTCCACAAATAGCTCTGGTTTCAGAGCTAAGCGTTCATTTTCTTTATGCTAGCCTAAAAAATAATCTTGTCTTTGGATAATCTTCTTGCCTATAATTTGTGCAGCAACAGACTTCAAACATCCATCAATATTATATATCCTTTAACTACATTCAGCAATTATATTTTATATGGTAATCATTTTAATTAGTTTTATGTAATTAATCCATTAACAGCCTGTATAAAGGAATACTATTTCTGCAAATGATTTAGTGCCATATGAATTGCAATGTAAATTGAATTGCATCCTGAATTCAGCATTGATATGTGATTAGAGATAATGACCTATGCAGGCAGACTGATCAGTGCAGTAAAAATGCTGTACTTCAGCTGCAGAAAGTTTTTTTTCTGGTCTAGGGAGAAGTTTCCAATTTAAAAATAAATAAATAAATAAAATCTGTACTATCTTATCATCAAATACTCAAAATTAATTGTATCTATTAAAGTAAATTTGAAGTAATATATCTTTTATGTCTACCTATAATGTATATTTCTATACTTATGTTATCATTTTTTACCATGATGCATTTCCAAAGTATTTTGTGAGAGGGAAATCATGAGGCAATATGAAATCTGTTGGGCTTTTTTCATACAGGTTCTATGCAGCTGAGATCTCGGTTGGGTTATTCTTTCTCCATAACAGAGGGATTATTTATAGGTGAGTATAATCTGTTGTAAGCCATTTCTGAACTATTTTTAAAACCCTTAAATGATCAGTTTCTTGAATTTTTCAGTTCATTTTTAAAACGTGTTACAAAAAGCAATCGCAGCAGCATTCTGTTGGTTGTATTGTTGTTGGAGCACTGTAAACCAAAGCCTCTGCTTTACCTGAACTTTTCTGTGCTCTGCCCAATCAATTCAAGTGAAAACTCTCAAAAATGTGAAACATCTTGCGCTTTCCTGTTTGGAAGTTCATAAGGGTCAGTGAGAGTGTGCTCATTATCATCCACAGCTCTCTCTTTATTATTTGTTGGTTTTCGATGCTTATGGCTATTCTCATATATCTGCAGGGAGGTGCCTGGCTCCCTTGGGACTGCAGAGTGCCATGTACGCACATCCCCCGTCCCTCCACCCCCAGAAAGCTGCACATACCCCTCACCTGGCCACAGAAGTAGATAAGTTGGCCCTAATTGATCCTAAGCATTAACATTAAATCCCTGTGATTCTTTATAGAGATCTGAAATTAGATAATGTGATGTTGGATTCAGAAGGACACATCAAAATTGCTGATTTTGGAATGTGCAAGGAACATATGTTAGACGGAGTAACAACCAGGACCTTCTGTGGCACTCCAGACTACATTGCACCAGAGGTAAATATTTACCTTTTCAAGAATCTTATGGTCTCTCAAATGAGAATTGGCAGCACTCACATCTCACACCTCCCAATGTCGATAGCCGGAGCTGTGGATACTCTGTGGATGGTACCACTTGTATTTCTATAGGTGTACTGAATAACTTCATGAATTAATACAGTTACATCAGTAAGACCTTACTATTTTAAAATGTATCTAGTTGATGGAAAATTTTATTTGATATGAGATCAGTATTTCAAATTTTGTTTGTACTAGCAAAGACTAAATAAGCAAGCTCACCCCCTTGTGATTTTTAATTTGTAGCCTGAAAATGTTGTTATACAAAACTGTGCTTCAGCGTGAAGTCAGAGAAAGTTCGAGGGGGTTGCTGATGAGATCAGCAAACATTTTATTGATGAGATCAGCAAACATTTTATTTGCTGATTTATCAGCAAACATATTTTATAACATAGTTTCTTTAATGTTTTTGTCTATAGGTTCACACAGCTGCCAAAATACATATCTTTAAAGGTTGTTCAGCATTTTCAGGAAAACACAAATCTCATTGATTTTTGGAAAGGGACTGGTGAGGCCGTGAAACTTTTCAATGACCTCCCTACAAAGCTACTTGGGTCCGCTCCAGGCCCTGTCTTACAGGGGTTGTGTAGTTGTCCTGGGGTCCTGCTTTTGATCTCGGGAAAACGCCAGTCATCAAAAGCCTCAACTAAGCTGTAAGATCAGGACTTGAACGAAATTGATGTCATAAATCCATACTTTGACTAGGGTTTTCCACGACTTACCAGTACCTCTGCTGCATTCAAGCCTCCAAAGTACTGAAAATCCCATTCAAACACGAACCTAGCTGCAGTGTGTCTAAAATGCAAATTGGGTGATGAGAAACACAACTGTATTTTAAAGCACTGAGATAGAGAAATAGGAGCTTAGAGTTAAGATTTTTTAGTCTGGATATGATTTCTATTTCAATAGTCTAGGTATAAGACATGAAAAACAAGCACATGTGGTGATTTGGAAATTATTCAAATATATGAATATTAAAATCTGGTGTTTGTGCGTACTGAGCTTTCAAGAGTCTTGATTTGTTTGGCTGCAAATTCAAGGCAAGAGGCTGTATCCTGATCCAAGAGACGCTGTGTTTCACCAAGTGCTGAGCAAGAGGCAGCGCTGGCTGGAACATTTCTGGCTGTAATTGAATGTTTGTTGGAATATAGGAGATTTATACATGGACAAGTAAATTAGTGTCTAAGGTGAATTTTGTCATCTTTATGAAATTGGAATGAAAAATAGTTTATTTTTTTCTAGTTGCTAATTCATGCTTTTCAGAGTGAAATAAAACCTTTTTTTTTTTTTTTTTTTTCCACAAATCGCTGTTGCTTGCTACAGGATATCAGAACAACCAGAGCAGTATTTCATTTTCTCCTGTCAAAACATAAATGAAGCCAATATGATAAATCAAAAAGTCTCCTTTCTGTGGCAACCAGCTTGTGCCAGCTAATACCAAAGAACATATTATCAGTGCCAAAATGCTCAATATGGGTCAGTGTTGGAATGATTTATTTTAATTTATTTGGAAATGCAATGTGAAGAAATAAAGCTTTTACCAAAACATTCAGTCACTGGGAGGAAATTAGTCTTTCCATTATCTTACAAACAGATTTCGTATTTATTTATTTATTTATTTATTTATTTTTGGTTAGACAATTTTCTTTAGTTTCTGAGGACATTATTGTGACTAACAAGTTGCTAACTAGGCCTGTGATAAACTTCAAAGTAAGGTTGATGTCTGGCTTCCAGGGGCATGTTCCCGTGGGCTAAGATGTATAATAGATTATAATGTGGATGCGTTTCCAGAGTATTATTCCCTGCTGCATGAAGATAAATGGGCTAAATCTAAATAAACTGTTTGAGAAATCTGGAGTAGAGCTGTCCTGTGAGTGTGGGGCACTCAAAACTACAGAACTAGCTCTTTTGGTCAGTGTTAGGGAAATGGCATGACTGCAGTGGGTTCTGAAGGACCCCCGCTGTCTCTCCGTGAGTTAACCCCAGGCAGTTCAGAGGTAGCATGGCTGGGGTGCAGGGGTCAGATGGGGCCACGAGGACATCTCAGCTGGCTTCACATGGATGACCTTGGCACAGAAATGCGGGGGAATGGTGGCACAGCATTCAGAAAGGTGGATGTGCATTTCCATGCACTCGCTGTAAAATACTGCTTTCCTTTTATATGCTTGGGGATTTGTTGTTACACACTGGTGTATAACACACTGATATTAATATTCCTTTTTTTAATCATACACAATCTGGGAAGTATGCAGAGGCTGAACTGGCTGAATCCTGGGTTTGACCACATCTGTCAAGCAAACAGTGGTTCTCTGGTATTTATTGATGTGCTGAACTTAAACATAAATATTTATGATCAGGGCAGTATAATAGCCTTGAAATCAATTAATACTTTGTATTTCCTTGACTAGTCAAGAGAGACAGAAGCAGATGGATGCCGAGGCTTAGTGGGGATCCTGGCAGCACCACCCGCTGCCTGCGGTGCAGTACTGAACCCTACCATGAGCACCCTGGCAGTACCTGGAAGAATGATTTTGAATTTCAGAGGACTTTAAATTAAAAATTCCTTTTCCCTTCTCCTCTATCAAATAGCCTCAGACCTTAAGTTCTAACTGCAGTTGTCAGGATTAGGAGAGGGTAGTAGGTATTGCAACGGTTTGGAAAGTGTGCGTTTGACTGTTTCTCATGCTAGTTATATTTATTTCTTTTAATAACTGTGCTTTAACTTTTCCAGTAGACGTAAAAGATGTTCACAAAAGACTCTTTCTTTTGCCTCGGGGATATAATCTTTTCATCCCAACTGGCTACCAGCTGCAAGTGGCAATGATCTAAACATTCCTACAAATTGCTGGTATTAATCTCTGTGTCCTGCTCTTCACTGTGCCTTCCTTGGAGGCAAAAAAAAAAAGAGGAAAAAATGCAGTCAACATTGCTCAGCCAGTTTGGCTTGATGCAAGAAATTCCTCCTGAGCTCTCAAATCCACAGAACCTGAACAGACAGAACCCTTAAAAATACAGTCATCAGTAGGGGAAATAGGACATTTGAAATGCAAAAAGGCAATCATTTAAATAGTGATGGAGAAGGAGGGGAAGGAAGGATCTTATCAACTTTCCATTCCTGCCGGACCAGTAGAAAACAGAGGCCATAGCAGGAGGAGAGGATGGTTCTTCATTTCTGGTCCCACAGCCCCCTCACTGCTCTGTGGGTCTGCTCTGCTCACTGCAGTGAGACAGGAGGTCAGTGTTAATATGCCCCTCGTTAGTAATGTGCCTGTGTTTATTTCAAGAGATACCAAAGCCTGTACCTGCAGATAGGCTGATATTGGCAGCTGCTGCCAGGCTGGCAGTGCTGGCTCTGGGTGCAGCAGCTGGGAGGTAATGCACAGTGATTGCAGGATGAGGAGGGAGCTGCTGAAAATACGCCGTTTAGAACTTGCTGACTTTGTACCGCTGCGTTTGACTGTATATTCAAAACTCATCTGCGTCCTCCCACATGTAATTCCTTCCTTGAAATGAGCATCCTTTCCTCTCCTTTGCATTTTCCAATTAATGCTTTGAGTAACTCCCAGTGTTATGTGTGGGTATAGCTGTTGGTTTCTGTGCGTGACACACAGGTTGGAGCATGAACGTGGCACATAGGTTTGCTGTGTTTCACTGGTGTCATATCCTTACCGGGGTGCAGCAGGTGATTCAAATGTGCATGTTTAATTAGGATTAAAGGAAAACACCTTATAGTGTTACATACATCAATGGACAGTGACAGCAAAGTATCACCTTTTCCTACATTGCAATAGGGACATGAAAAGTGTTTATATTGCATTTGCAGTGGAACTTCTCTGAAGTGGGCCCTTTCCAGTCCCAGTAGAACTCCATGTCTGTATTTCTTTCCCAAAATCCCACTCTTTCATCATGCGATTGGTTCCACATGAGAGATGCATGCTCTCTTGGAAGGGCCACTGCTCCTCTTGTCGTGCACTTCTGTTGATGTTGACATGGAGCATCAACTGAATATTTCAGCCGATGACATAGGACACAAATTTTAGTGCTCTCGTGACTCTGACCATATGTTAGGTTAACTGTAGGAGATTTTTTCATGTTCATTCTGTCTCTCTTGATGATTCTGCTTGATATGCTCTCACAAAGGCAAATTTAATTGGGGCAGATTGCATTTGCTGATGAGAATGCTATTTAGAGAACAGTCCAATCTTGACTTGCTTCTTGCTGGTTAAGTAAATGGCATCCTTAGGTCCATGCTTTGTTACATCCTTCATTTTATGACATTGTGTTACCTTCTTGAAATATTTCCTCTCCTCAGTGCTCCCATCAAACTCTTTGACACTAGGAGGAGAAGTAGATTAGAGCATGCTGGACAGACCTGAGACCATGCCTGTCTCCTAGTATTTCCTTTTGCCGTGCTGTGGATCTATCTTTCTCTCTCATTTGCTAATTTAAATATGCTGTTCCTTCCAAAACCACTTAAATGCAGTGCGCTTATTGTACAAAATGTTTTGCCCTTACAGATTAATGACCTTCTGAAAAATATCCCTTTCTGTTTTGGTAACACACCTTGCCATTCCATCAGGCAAGGAGGTATTGTGGGAGAGGGGTTGAGGATGAAATGTTTTAATGTTTTCTTTGTGTAAAGGTCAGAGTTTTTTTCTGGATAAAGTTCTGAAAGTGTTTAGTCTTTGAAAAAGCAACATTGATTCCACAGGACCTCTGGGAACTTGCTGGTGATAGAAATGATAGGGAGGGCAACCAAGTTTGTTCACCACCGTAACACGAAATGAATGTCCCAAATATATCTTATAAAAGCTCAATGTATGTGGCTACTGCTAAAAGACAATTAAGATAGCCTTTATGTAACACCTTTCAGCTGAGAATCTTGTCACTACCTCTGGTTGTGTAATACATTTTGAAGTGTGATTTAATTTGAATTTTTTTGCTTAGAAACAGTGCAGTAATTTTAAATTCATGTGCTGCTGTTACCCCAGCAAAAAATGTGTATTCATATAGAGGCTCTAATTCTGTTTCGTAGCCAGGCAGCCCTGAGAAACAACAAAACTCGCCAGTTCAACTTCTATTTCAGGCAACTAAGAAATCTGGCATATGTGGTCTGTACTGGTCTTAGCAAGTATTTCACAAAGACTAAAAACATCAAAACATATTGGAGGCCCCAGTCCTGGTTTCCCCAGCATAGGTGGGATGTCCTGCATCCCTCCACCATGCCCACTATCACATCACAGTTATTTAAAAAGAGATATGAGAGGGTGTCTGAACCTCTGAACACTTCTACAGGATGCCCAAATGCATCTCTTAAATAAATGAACGCTGATCTTTGAACAGGTCCTCATAATAGAAAATGACGCACAAGGGGACCTGCGTGCTGTTTGCACTCGCAGCCTCTCATTGTTTCAGCACTCAATTTGTGCTTCTGGGTGAGTCAGATGCGAACCCAGAGGACGCAAAACACTTGATGTTTCCATTAGGCTGAACAGCAGAAACCGCTTTCTTTTTGATGTAACTGGTATCTGGTTTCATACTAAGAGTATCTTAATCATGCAACTTGGGAAAATGTAACTGAGCTTTTCGGGGTTTTGCTCTTAAATTTTTATTCCTCTTAGAGTGGAACAAAACCATAAATATTGAAAATAGAAGCTTAATTATTAATAATCTGTAAATTAGTGAGTCTCATGACTTGAAGCTTTGACATGGATGGAAAAAATTTTTGTCTTGTCTCCTACATCGTGCTACTCTACTTCCGTCTTTGCCTTCAAATGCACATCTCAAGATCTCCTAAGAGCTGAATTTCCCACGATATCAGAATACCAAACGATGCAGGTGAGTTTAGAATAGCATTTGCAAAAATGTCCAACTCCAGCTGGAAGCAGTGATTAGCTGGAGTGAGGATTACAGTGGTGGCTTTCTGGGTCCTTGCAAAGAACTATGTTTGTCTCTGTGTCACTATTTATCCAATATGTCACCAGACTAGATGTTGGATAACAGGATTTTTGTTTTTGTGTGTGTGTGATTATACAGATTATTGCTTACCAGCCCTATGGGAAGTCTGTGGATTGGTGGGCATACGGAGTGCTGCTCTATGAGATGTTGGCTGGCCAGGTAAGAGTTACCCTCCTGTGCTTGCCATGACCTCTTCCTGCCTGTCCAACACTGCTCTCTATCAAAAGTTGCTAAAGGGCTAGACCCCTAGGGGACAAGCATGGGGCTTTTCATACTCATATTATGTCTGTGTACTCTTGACTGTCTCTGACTTCACTGAGAACGTGTTTAGGTTTTAAGCTCTTTATATTGCACCCACATAATAAAGCACTGCCTTTGAATATGGTTCCTTTGTACTGTAACGATGTTTTAAATAGCCATCTTCAAAATTGAATGGGAGAGAGACGCTTTAGCAGGAAAATGCATGTCAAATGGAAGAAATATAATTTAGTAGCTTGAAACCGCAGGGAGACATAATAAGACTGTGCATATGCTCTGCATTGCAGTTAAGTCACACGAATACAGCTTTTGTATTCTGTGTCCTGGGGGTAAAGTATGGGTCTCACTGCTTGAAATAAGCTTAGTTACAGACCCCTTATTCTGCACAGTTACTGAGACACTGTTCTCTGAGTCACTGAAGTAGGAAAGCAACTCTGTACTGCAGTAAATGGCAGATAACTACTGACTTCAGGAACTCGATTCATCTTGAGTTGGAAAAGATTTGTGCAGGTGGCTTTCATTGAATGTTAGCTAGACGTATGCATTTCCTTAGTGATATGGTTTAGTGGAGGACTTGTTAGACTTAGCGATACGGTTTAGTGATTTAATGGTTTAGTGGAGGACTTGTTAGTGTTAGGTCAGAGGTTGGACTCGATGATCTTGAGGTCTCTTCCAACCTAGGCAATCCTGTGATTCTGTGATTCCTAAGCTTAAAACATACATTTTAACCAAATGCATTTAATAGTTTCTCTACTAAATTCCACTCAACATATTCAAAAAGTTTTTAAAGGGTTGCAATTGCAGTCGTTAACATTTACAGTGTGCACTGCAAATATTAGGCAGCTGAGTGCTTTTTAGACAGTGAGATTTATTATTAGCTCGAACTTACACGGTGGCCATATCCTGGGGGACTCACCCACAGGCACTTCCCTCATCACCTGTACTTAAAAATAAAATGCAGCCCTGTCTGGTGATACAGCCTGCTCCTCACAGAAGCAGAGCCTACGTGCATGTCTTGTAAAACAAACTGGGGTTTCGCTGGAATTAAGTGAGGAGTGGATATATTTTAATACAAGGTAACTGAAAGCTACAGTCTCCAGACTTTACCCCTTAAAATACTGCTGCCTGCCTGGTGCACAGTAGCTTTAAAAACTATAGATAATTGTGAAGATAAACTCATTAAAGATAATCCAGCAAACCTTTCATTAACCTTGCTGCCATGTTGGGGACAGAAATGAAGATCTCCAGGCTGCAGGTGGCTGCAAGCTTGGTGTGTATTCCTGAGCAAGGACCACAGCTTATACTGATGTCTTTGGGCATCTCTGCCTGACTGGGAGGCAGGTTGCTGGGCTGAATGCACCTCTAACATGACCCAGTATGGTATAGTATTGCTATACCATCTCATAAAATGTGGAAAATTAAAGAAAAAAATAGGAGATTAACTTATATGTGCCTTATTTTTAACAGCCTCCATTTGATGGAGAAGATGAAGATGAACTTTTCCAGTCCATAATGGAGCATAATGTTTCCTATCCAAAATCACTGTCCAAAGAAGCCGTCTCCATCTGCAAGGGGGTGAGATAGATGTTTCTTTATCATTAAGCTTCTTTTTGGCAGTCTTTATGAATAACTAAATTTGTCTGGCTTTGCTATGGCACTGTAGTATTTTAAGTGCAACTTCTGTCAGGCTGTGCTAAGTTATATTGTCATAAAGTGCTCATCGCTTGGTGTCACTGATATGTATTCAGCTCCTCCTGCTGTGCCTGCTTATTTTATGGTAAGAACAAATGTCAGAGTCAGTAGCTGCCAAATCCAAAGCAGAAATTATAAACAGGATGATGGTGTGAAAAGTCTCCTCCCGCCTTGCTTCTCAGCCCTTGGCAGCACAACCCCAGCTTTGCAAGGTGAGGAGATTTCCCAGTTTAGATGGATGCCAGATATTCCAGCAAATGTGCTGTGGTCCTCAGCCCAGTGGGCCTAATCACAGCAGCAGAATAAAGAGTTAATAAAATTCATTTTCCAGCGTAGATAAAGATGAGCCTATGTGAAAATCTGCAGCATAACCACAAGGGAACTGTGGAGAAATGGTGTCCCAGTTGTAACCTGTGTGGCCAACAATTTATCTTAGATTCAAAGTTGTTGTTGTTGTTCTCAAGGAAAAGAATGATTTAATTTGAAGGGATTAGCTCAGAAAAAAAAAAAAAATCATCTGACTTTCTCTTGACTCCCTAGTGATGTGATTCCCTAGAGTACTGTCGTTCTGCAGCTTTTCCAACCCATCCCCTATAAAGCCTTACTTTGATGTCTTACATCACTGCACTTAGTGTCAGTTAATTTGGTCATTACTTTTTTCCTTTCCTTCGGAAGAATTTAAGTAGTATTGCATATAACTTGGATATTAATCCTGAAATGAAAAATCATCAAGAAAAAGAAAAGGTGCTTAGAACAAAGTAAAATGAAAGACCACTCTAATTTTGGAGCCTATATCAATGTAGACATGCTGCTTCTGGTAACAAAAACTAAACGATGTATTTTTGTAAAGTACACGGAGATTGATGCCTTGTTGTGAAAATCATACGTTCACCCAGCACAGTTTGAACCTGATCCAATTATCCTGTTTGCAGCTCTCCTGCTTGCTGCTATTCCGCTAGCTGCTTATGCAAAGGGAGTTCAGAAAGTCGAAACTGCATCGCGCCACTAGGTGTAAGGTCAAGTCTCTGTGATATAACATCTTCAATGTCTGCATTAAGCTAACAAATTAATCCCAGACTTCAGTGAGCATTATACCTGAGCTAAGAAGTCAGTGCAGGAGCAGCTGTGTTGCTGGTACTCAGCAGCAGCTCAGCAATCCCAGGCCAGTGCACGGTCGGGCAAGGCGAACGTGCCTGCTGTGCTCCTCAAATTGAATTCTCTGCTTGACGGCTTTTCCACTGGTTCAGAGCGTGCTGAGCTTGGTGATCTCAGTGACTTTGAAACAGAATTACATCTGCTAGAAACGTTATTCACATTTTCTTATATCACCTACTGTTAAAGTGAGGGGTTTAGAAAAGTTAACAAAAGTGGCAAAGTTGCTGTTAAGCTGGAAGAATGAAGTGATGTGATCCTAGCCCGGTGCCTAGCCGGCTTCCTGAAGTCTGCTTCGGGTCTCTGCTAATTTCAGAGTTGGAATGTGATCAAATGAACATTTGGAGGGAGACTAAAGTGGTACAGCTGAGGTTTTAAAAAGATGTGTCGAGGTATCACTGCCTGCAGTGTATTAATCACATACGATTTGTAGAAGAGCTTTAAAAAGTCCCCATAACACTGGAACTGAGAGCTGAAGGCTGCCTTGCTCAATGCCTAATGTACGATATGTACAAGGGACAAACAAGCCTTTGAAGGAGCTTGTTAATTAGGGAGCACATTACTGTTTCCAAGCTGGCAATGCTGGTGTTGTGTTTTGTTTTGTTTTGTTTCCCATGTCTGCTTAATCTATGCAACTGGGTGTAGTATTGACCAAGATGTCATTAAGGATGCAAGGGAGGAAACATGGATGAGATGTTGTCAGCTGGGTGCCAAGAAACTGTAGGCTCCATAATGAGATGTCTTCAACAGGCCCAGAAAAATGTACTTCATACAGCTTCGGTATACTGGGATTTATTAAGTTTAATTGATCGCTGATGTCGGGCAGAAGCTGTTCTGGAGATTTATAAGACTGAAATGAAAGACCAAAGGCAAAATGCAGGAGCGAGCTGTGTTGTGAGCCAACGGGACCATGGTGTGCCCAGGGCACCGTGTGCCCACCCAGGCCTGCAGTGCTCGCCTCTGCTAATGGGAAACAGTGCACAAGCACGACCTTTAATTTGGCTGCTGGCATGCTGTCTCCAGCAATGAAACAAGGAAACTCATCTTCAAAAAATAAATTTTAGCTTTTCAAAGCAATCTTATTAGCAACTTGCATTTTCAGGAGAGGAGCAAGAACATTGCAATCTGGGGAACGTCTGTCTCGCTTCCACTCCAGCACTCAGGGTAATCATTTGGTGTTTTCTTCTTTGGTAGCTAATGACTAAACATCCTGCAAAACGCCTCGGCTGTGGCCTTGAAGGTGAAAGAGACATCAGGGAACATGCTTTCTTCAGGAGAATTGACTGGGAAAAACTGGAAAACAGAGAGATCCAGCCACCTTTCAAGCCCAAAGTGGTGAGTGAGGGGCCAGACATGTCCCTTGCCACACGTGTCTGTGGGTATGCTTTCCTGCGGGGTCAGGGTGGTGCCAGCTTGGTGGTGCTCAAAATCTGCTAAAACAGGGAATTTTGTTGGTGGCTGAGCCGTCTGGAAGTCTGCTAATGTTTTGGCAGCCTGCGGCATAACCCAGTGTTGTTTGTTCTTTGTGAAAAAGTCTCACAGTGGTTGGAGTCCTGACTGGACATTCACGCACTGCATGAGATGCTGAAAAGAACACACAAGACTGGCATATTCACATCAGCTGCTTGAGGCATGTGGTAAATGCCATTCCCGACCGTCTCCTCTGAACAGCGTCCAAAGTCAATGACTAAAGGTGTCTGAATTACTGAATTCCCTCCTCAGCGGGCTCTGTTCCCCAGGGACTTACATTCCCCAGCCTAGAGTGACAGAACCCAGATCTGCTGAGTTTGCAGGAATGGTACATGATTTATTTTTCATGTCTATTACTGTTTCACACACGTGTATCTGTAGGAATATTTTAGAAATCCAAACAAGTGCCCTTAGTGCAAGAACCATTTGCATAGCACAATTTGAAGAACTGCATTTGTTGACACAGAAATTCTTTCAGCATGTCCTGCACTTTATTGACAGGCAAAAAAAATTATTTGAACACAAGAATATAAGCTTTCAGGAACAGCTATAAATTGTTATGTCTTGACATCAAATCTTTCTTCTCTAACACTGTTTACACTTCAGCTGAGATGTGTAACAGTCTCTAGCACTGCAGGTATAGGATCATTGCTCTGTGCGCTGATTTATTTGTCAATACAGACATGCTAGTGGGGTATCACAAACTAATGAGCAGAGGCAGAATATATTTCTCCCTTATTGCATACAAATCCCTTTTTCACCTCGCCAGGAAGGGAGTCGCATGGTGAGAAGTGTTTAGTGCTAGGGGAAATCATCCTTTACATATAATGTGGATTTTGCATGCAGGGAGGAGTGTAAGTACGTAAAAATCCATACCTGCTACTGCCAAGCCTGGCCAGCCATTCCCAGAGCTGGCTGTCAGAGGGGGGCTGCACTTATTACAGAACATTTTATGTAAGATTTTCATTATGTGCTTTTTAGGTCAAAATTACTGTTGATCATAAAACAAGTCTACCTTCACATCTGTAAGTGTAATTAGCTTGAGAACTGAGTGCTCAGACTCTCCTTGAAGTTAAAAGTAATGCCAGCACAATGATACTAAATGCTGAAATATGGTCTGGTTCCATCGTAGCACGCTTGGTGGCAGATCCTGGCTCCTGTTCAGAGCAGCTGTTATCTTTCTCTGTGGTTATCATGACCGGTTTTGTTTATACAGGCTGCTGTTGAAAGACACCAAGGAGATTCAGGCATTCACATGGAGCTGAACTTTCCCAGACAAAGATAATTTAAAATCCAAATCTGATATTTACATACCCTATGTATAACTCATTTATTGTGGTTGCTGATTTTATTTATATTGATTCTAGAAAACAAAAAACACACAAACCTTAATGTGTGTCAAGACATGGACATATTTATAAGCTTAATTTTATTCTGTTTTCAGAAAAACACTCTAGGTACATCTTTTCTGGGAAGCACTTTGCTGCAGGAATAATCCTGCTGCTTTTGCACACAGGCACAGTTCTCACTCCAGTATGGAGCTGCAGATTTGGGGTCAGCAGTCAGTTGGTTTAAATAATATTTTCCCTTCCAAACTGACATTTCAGAGGACATAGGCATAGAGTGACTACTTGTCAGGAAGGATATTTTCTCATATTTGTAAGTGTAAGAGTTCTGGGAGTCCCAGATTTTCAGTTCTGCTTTAATACCCCATTAACACTCATGGTAGCAGTGGTGTTCTTTAATGTGAAGAAAAATATATCATTGAGATGCAAATAGATTGATAAATGATTAAATTTGTTCATATTACATTTACATTTAATGAGTTATTCCTCCATCTCTACCAATATAAGCAGTAATGAGATACCTAATGGAGTCAGAGCTTCAGTTTCAATATGCAGCTGGTTTGAATAGCTTCTGTTTATTGGGGGGAAAAAAGGGAAAAAGATTGAGCATAATTTTGTGGAAGCATCACACATTTCTGTAAAACATCTGTTAAGCAAAAAAAGTCTTCCCTGTGGAAATATCCTTTCGGTTGCTTCTCTGAATCGACTGTACAGCCTCAAAATAAATTTGACTGTTAATTTGGAGATTTTCTGACTTTCATCCAAATGATGGGGAGTTTTCCCCTTGTCAGAGTTCAGCTCTGTCCATTCCGTGTCCCAAAAAGCATTGGCTTCAGTGGGCACCAGGGTACTCAGTGAGCACAGAACCTCAGGTGAAAAAAGCAAACCACCATTAGCCTTTAACCTGCTCAAGTGTCTTTGGAGATGGAACAAGCCTACTTTTATTAGCACTACGGTGCAGTACCTGAGCATGCATTTTTCTTCTGAAATATAAAACAACTAGTGCCTGGGGCAGCAGCAGTTCTTTGCAGCTCAGACTGGCTGGCGTGTCCAAGTCCTTGTGCCAGGTGCTTTGCAAGGAGGTTGGAAACTGTACGGTTTTCAAGACAGGGCACGAGCCACATATCTCATCCTTGAATTCCCTTAAACAGTCCTCCCTTCTGCTTGTTCCTCCTCTAAGTGAGAGGTTTTATTCATGTTAAATTAGTTCAGAAAAATCAATGTTTAATAGTGGTCTGTCGTACAAGTCATCTTCTGCCCTTTCAAAGTTACCCTCTAAATCTGAAGCTAATGGTGTAACGCAGTGTTACCCTCCCAATCCCAACGTAGATACATTCATTAACGCAAATAGTTGATAGTGCAGCCATCCTCCAGGGACAGGTAAAGAGGACATGGTCAGGGATGATGAGAAGTGTTCGCTGCATGTACAGTACATCCAGACTTTGCTTAAGAATTTGTTACAGCAGATGGTTTTGAGATAAACAGATTTACCTTTGAACCTCTCCACAATACTCAATGTCTGTTTTTCCCCAGATGCGAAGTCTTTCTTGTACCCAAACTAACTTTGTTCTGCTCCCACCTTCATCCTCTTTTACTTGCTGCTAATCATACCCTCCTGCCTTCCAGCTGTTTTCTATATCACCCCCAAACTATCCTTTTGCAAACCTGATTTCTTTTGTTTTCTGTTCTGAATGAGTTGTGTTCCGTGTGTAGCTATATATAACCATGCTTCTCGGCTGGGCTTCACGAGACGATGTGTCTCTTCTCTTAGACAAAAAAAGAAAGCAAGCTGTGATAGCACATTTTGTAATGTGGACCTGCTCCCAGGGTACGCTCCCTGCCCCAGTTCCCTTCTTGGGCAGGCAGCTGGAGTTTGCTGGGAATTTGGTGGTTTAGCTCTTGAGAGAAGTTTGGAAAAGAGAATCGCTTCCATTTTGTTTTATGGAGCTGCCTGACATCATTGCCCTGTGAGGTGACCTGGGGGTTAAATCAGGGTGAAATTCAGAATGCAAGGATCAAATAACTACCTGCTGTACCTGAGCATCTCTGCGGTGTGCATCCAGCAGAGGTACTTTATGCAGGGTCTCATGGTGGGGAGCATTGGTGAGCATTTTGTCCCAACTCCTACTTCTAAATCCATGGTGCAGTGACTCTTCAGGTAGAGCTAAGTAGTTCGTTTTACTTTTATGTGCTTGTTCTTCTTCCTAAGAGAGTCACATTCATCTTCATGTCTCCACTCCACACTTAGAGGACTGTCTGGTTGTGCTCGCAGTTTTTTATGCTGTCTTCTGCGAGGTCGCCCAGGTTTTCACTACCCTGCAAGACTTTATTTCATGTCTGCTTCGTTCCAAGTGGGACTGAAGTGTGATTTAGAATAAATATCTTCTGCATCTGAGCGAGAGCTAGATCTGGGAATAGACAATTGCATTATAATGTGCTATAATTTCAACAATAATAAAGATTATACATGCAAACACACATGCATGCAAATATATCTATATGCCTATGTAAATCTGTTCATAATTTTCCAAGCTTTATATCCAACTTTAGCTCATACTTTTAGCGCACATAACATTTCCTTTGGTAAAACCTCTTTGCTCTTTTATGTTAATGTTATGCCAGTATAGCTCTGTTCAAGTTTATGGATTCACAGGAGTTTATGTGCTATACAAGGAAGAATTGAAGTATGTAAATGAATTTCATTAAGCTTTCTGCAGATCATGAAAGGAACAAAGACTAACACAAAATTTAATTTTGTGTTGTAAAAGTTTTATGGAGAAGCAAAAGACTTGACAGATAAAGTATCTCTTGCCAATACGTGTCCATAAAAATATTTTGTTTTTCCTTTTTTATCCCACTGGTTCTGAATATTTATGCCTCTTTAACTTGTCACCTCATGCTGATGGATGGGAACATTTCTAACTCAGCTTTTCATCAGAATTTATCTATTAAATCCTCTCTGTTTGCCTGAGATTTTTTTTTCTTTAAAATATCTCAAAAGAAAATTTTCTGTAACTAGTTGTAAGAAGTGAGGGAAAGCCTTGGACTCACCCTGATAAATCTGCAAACAGCTGGGACTGCCAATGTATTGTTGATTTTTTTCAGTCTTTTTTTCTCTTTTTTTCTTGCAGTGTGGCAAAGGTGCTGAAAACTTCGATAAGTTCTTCACACGAGGACAGCCAGTGTTAACACCGCCGGATCAGTTGGTCATTGCTAACATAGACCAAACAGATTTTGAAGGGTTCTCCTATGTCAACCCCCAGTTCGTACACCCCCTTCTACAAAACGTAGCATGAAACAGCAGAACAGGAAGCAATCCCACAGTGGGGAACAGTCCTTAACCCTACAGTTTTTAGGGTTTTGCCTTGTTGATTCCATTTGGGCCTGAAAATTGTAGGGTTAGAAAGTGTATGATGGGGGGAAAGGCCACTTTTTCAGGATTTTGGCTTTGCAACAGAGACATTGTCTTAATGGGAGATAAATTACTATACAGTGCCCATTTATTTCTCCTAGAAGTCACCGCTGACTCGTCTAAAGTTACCCATTTTTGGTACATAGCATAGTTTTGCAATTTCCCCCTGTCCTTTTTCTCCCTTTTCCACTCTGCTATCGTTAGAAATAATCTGAGACCCCGGGTCTGAGAAAACACCTCGAACACTGAGCCCTTCTGCGGGGATGCTGTGCAACTGGAGCCCGCGGCCCCGAGGGACCACTCCTCCCTGGGTCTTATGGTGACTTTGGGGAGAACAGCGGCACACGGGACTGAAATGCGCCGGGGAGGAGAGGCATTGCAAAGCATTGTGGAAAGCGGTTGTTTCAAAAACTTCACAGAAACAAATTTGGGAGGGGGGAGGATAAAATGAGAGTAGACCCCGAGGCTTCGTGAACCAGTCCTGTACGCAACACCCCGTTTAAACACTCTTCAGCAGTGGCCAGATCTCTAGGATCTTTGCTAAGTAGCATGTGATAAACTCAAGGGTGAAATTTTGTCTTTAATAATAATAGTAATAATTTTAATAATATTTTTGTGAATTTTAATCTCCATGAGATTATTCTGTGATCCAGGGTGCCATTGTGTGTTCAGTTAATTTAATTTACACAACTCCTGAAGTTTACTGTTAACCGGTTCTACTAATACCAATATTTCACTAAGAAATTTGTTAACCTGGAATGTAAAACAGAACTGTAACTCCTTAAATCTTATTTACATGTGCGTGTTTGTAGTCTGCAGTGTAGGGCAGTAAATCAAAGAAAACATTGTGTATACTAAATTAACAAAAAATGCAGCCCCAAGTGACTTCCTGATTTCTCCAGAATAACTCATGAAAATCAAGTGAAATTTACTCCTAAAATAATCAATTTTAACTCAGACAACTTGGGGCTGTAAAATAATCAAGTCAGAATGAAGCACCTAAAACTTGTTTTATCGATAGAATGGAATTTAATACATTTTACGTATGCTTCATGCAATGAATTTTACATCTTTAGTAATAACTCTTAATAATAAGGGTTAACAATAAGCAGATCTATATTACTGACATAATCATATCAAGCATAAAGAGTATTATAAAAATTTTATAAATCAAATTGTGCTTTATTTGTGAAAGTTCTTGTTCTGAATGGCATCATTTAGGTTTAGCTAAATGTTTTATTGCTGTTGTTTTGGTTTTGTTTTGGGGTTTGGATTATTTTTTTTAGTTTTTGGATATTGTTAATGACTTAGGGTATCATCTGTTTTTTTAAATGTAGATCTACTTTTAAACAATAATTGCTACCTGCAGGTTTTATACAAGGTTCAATTAGGCTTTCATTTCACGTCTGCTTATTACTTACAGGGAAGGAAATAGACTTTATTTGCAATGATGAACACTGTAATTAATGCAATCTTCTCCTCTCCTATCACTTAGATAAAAAATTTGATATTTCCTCCTACAACTTACCAGAAGATATTAATTCAAAGATCAGTAAATATTTCTGTGCTTATTTTGGTTTTGTTGCAGCATGTAAAATAGTAGTCAGTGCGTTTTCCTTTCTTTTCCCTTTTGCCTTGTTCATGGTAGCAGCCATAGGCACTCTTTGTCTGTTAGATGTGCATGACGATGCCAGAAGCATGATGTCTCTGTTGCTGCATGCAGACTGATTACAGTTTTTCCAGCATGTAAACATACTCAAAAAAAGTAAGATATTTGCCATAAGAGACTTAAATTTATACTAGAATATGTAACTGGGGGGGGGGGGGAGGGATCTACTTTCTAATCATCTTTTATTACAATAAAACGTCAAACCTGTGCCAAAGATTCTGTCAGAAAGATCCAGTCCTGCAGATCCCGTAGCCACGTGGAAGGTCCCAACTCATGGGAGCAACCCCAGAGGTGCACTGGACAATTTTTGAGCGAAGTGCTGTTGGCTGGGAAAGGCAACTGTGTCATGCTTCTGCACCCGTGATGCCTTCCGAAGCCAGATTTTGGTGCCTAGGACGTGGAATTTGGAACACTCCAGACGTTTGGCTTTTGCCCAGCCATAGTCTTTTTGCAGTCACAGCTCTGAGCATGGAGCATCTCCCCGGTTAGAGGGGTCAGCCCTTAGCGGCTGGACGGGACAGTTCTAAGGCACGGGGTAGCATGCTGCTAACGAGGGGCATTCACCACCTAACCGTTTCCCAGATTGATGCCTAAATAAACAGAACTCAATGAGTAATTTTAATACATTTTAGGAGTAAAATTTTTAATCCATTCTGTGTCAAATATGTTAGCCAAGTCTGGGAGTTGATTTTCTTGTTTATATATTATATACCTAAAGATTGTGGTATGATTTTCACCATAAGGCATGTGGACTAGTACAGCATTCATGACTGTGTTTTTCTAAATATTACTAGCCTGCCATAGTTTAGGAATATCTGGGTGTCATGCTGTAGAAGATAATAGATTCAACAGATTTTTGAGGCTCAAATTTTGAGTAAAGAAGAGGCTCTCAAGTGAGTAAATCTGAGAGCGGGCATTATGCACGTTTTAAGAATGTGAAATGAAAAGGGAACTTCTGAAAAGGAAAATACAGGGAGAAATAGCAGAGCACAAGATATTGAAACCAGAAAAGCAGCACCTGGGTGGACCTAGCCCAAGCCAGAAAGAGAAAACCAGTAGATGTGACTGAGTGGTTCTGCTGGTTGTTTTCCCAAGGAGTTGTAGGGGCGTCCAGCCAGGCAGTTGCTGCTGGCACAGCAGTGACGTGATACTGCCTGTACCATGGCAGTAAGGAGCTGGTCCAACACCTGAACAGAGCTGCTCATTTGGTGGCTGCTTCTCATTGTGAGTTTCTTAGGCACTTGCGTTTGTTCCACAGTTTTGCCACTGCAGAAGCAGGAATTCCTCTTTTATGTCCTTACCTCAAGTTCCTGAGCTTGCGGCATCTCACGTCTCCTTCTGCGGGTGTCTGTAGTGCTTCCTGAATGGTACTGTGAAATTCTTGATGCTGCAAGAATCAAGCGGGTCAAAAGGGATTGAATTCTTGTGGAACTCCTCACTGCTCTTTGCTGCGCGCTTGCACGTGAACGCTTGGACCAGCCCTTTAACGAGAACTCAAAGTGCACCAGCTGGCATGTTTGTTACCTAGAAATTTATGTCAAGTAAAACATTACATATCCAGCAAGCATGTTCCTATCTTTGTTTTTCTTTTTTTTTTTCTTTTCTTTTTTTTTTTTTTTTTTTTAATGCAGGTGTTATTTATATAATGTTTTTCACAAAGTCTGGCTTCTTAATGTTTGTCAGCAGAGGCATTAGGACTGCCTTGCTTTCCCTTGTAGTCGATAGCAACAGCAATCCAAGCACCCAGCATATTACAAAGATTTCTAGAAGTAAAATCGAACATCACATTGGAGAGAAGCTGGGTGGGAGTCATGGGAGTTGGGTCTGTCCCACACGTGCTCGAGCGCCCTGACCCCCACGCACCCCTCGGGGGGCACAGCTCTGCAGCCACCCCAATCCCAAGTGCTAAAAGTTTAGGTTTGTGTAGAGCTTGAATTGTTTAGAAGCTTGGGATTCACAAAACTACAGTCTCTCTGGACTCAACTGCTCCAGTTTCTCTCAAATTCAAGACAACCTCCAAACCCTTCTGTACTGCTGGTTTTGGTTTTGTTTTGTTTTGTTTTAAACTATTTGCTATGTTGCTTTTTGTACAAGCGATGTGTGATTCCATAATGTTAGAAACTCCCCTGCTCACTTTGTGGCCTTCTTCCTGTCCCCCAGGACGAGTCACAGGGCATCTGCAGCAGGGATGAGTTGGGGAATTGGTCATTTCTCTCCTTCCCGTTCACTGGAGCGAGGCCGTTTCCCACAGAGGGCATGGGTAGGGCCCTTAGGCCACGTAAAACTTCCAGGCTGTTTTCAGTGAATAAGCAAGACTTTATGTGCTCCTAGATAAATTATTTCATCATCTGGGCAAAATCTTGTGTGTCTTCATTCACTGGGGAATGACTGCAGGTCTCCAGGACAGCCTCAGTGCTCTTAGCGAGGATTGCAGAGACGTGGGAAGCAGAGAGCACACTCCTGTAACAACATACTCTGCCTTAATCCAGTTTAGAGGAGAAATGCAATTTAACTTCTGATCCTTCATTCCTCCCAGAACTACAATTGAATTTCTTTTTATATACTGAAGAAAGTTCTTCTAGAAATCAGCTGTTAGTTTAAGAGACGTTCATCATACATAAATTCTGCTGGCCTTTGAAATCCATCCATTCTTGTGGGGCAAAGATAATGCTGGGCTCTTGTAAAATTGAAAAGATTAAGCGAGAGAGGAGCTTGCCTTCTAGCAGGGAAGTTGCTGTATCCAAGGCCAGGACTGACCAGTACCACTTGCATTATTTTTGTTCTCTTTTGGTGCATCCGGGTGCAGTCCCAGTGAAATGCCACAGCAGACGCATGCAATTAGCAGAGGAGAAAAGTCCTTCATATTAAACAAAACGCCTTGTTGGAAATAATATTAATAATAATACAATAATAAAGCTTTCATATGAGTAGAAATCACATTTGCAGTATTGAGTTTACAGTGGGCTTTCTGACCTGCCACAAAACTTCTGGAAACCTTTAATGTGATTTTGAGTTCTTTTACTCATTAGCATAACTTATGGTACATAGGTTCTGTCTGCAAGCGTGGGTGTCAGCTATAGGCCATGTGTTACCTGTGTGCTGTGTGGTAGGCAGACACTGAACTGCAAAGTAGTAGAAAAGTAGAGAAGCTAAAGCACTTTGTTCCTCAGCTCCGCACACTTAGACGGGACCTGAAGTAGTTGAGTGGGAGAGATAAATAAGAACTGACTCCATAAACGTGTGATTTCATATCAGCCAGTAACCGTGCCAGTGGCGATTGGTAATTCAGCAGCCTTATAACAAATAACCATGCACTAAAGCCCTTCTGTTCCTCAGAGAACCTGGACAGAGAGGGGTACCAGGAGCACAAGCCTTGGCCTCCCAGGGTGGCCCCTGATGCCCATGGTGGCCTTGGCGAGTTGGTGACCTCTCTGCCTCAGTTACCTCATCTGTAAAATGGGGATAATAATACTTACTTACCTCGCAGGGAGGTGTGAGGGCTTCTTAGTTAATGTTTCTAATACACTTTTAACCTGGAAAGAGTTGTGTAAGTATTATTATAACTTTTACTATTATATCAGCTTATTTGACTCGCATGGTATCACTGGTTATACCATGGTATTTCTACTTTTTTATATAACTTTAGTAATTCTACTGAAACCATTTGAAGAAAAAATAAAAACAGATCTGATATGTTTCTTACAGAATCTGGAGTACAGCTTTTGCTAATGGGGGTCCAGGTGCAGCGTGAGGATGCGCGTGCTGCTGGTGTGGGTCAGCTGCACTTCCCTCTTTTCCATTACTGAGATTTCTACGTGCAATGTAAAAATTCCATGTAAATGGAAGTCTTAGCAGAACTGACCTTGTAGGGCATGATTCCCTATGGGTAAATAAAGTCAGCACAGCTGTTTTGTAGTAATGTTTATACTGACTCCTGTTGAAGGAGGAGCGCTTTTTGTTACGCAGCTGGTCCATCCATGACAGTTTAATTCCATTGATGTTTTAATGTATTCCTGTCGTATATCCTCACCCTTTTCTTTTGCTTACATGTGACACCACAGTTCAAATCTAAAAGCAAATCACCACCGTAGTTCTGTTATTTTTGTTCCATTCGTGTCCATTGACCAAAAAGCGATTGGCAACCAATTATTAATTCTAATCAGTGGAGTACAGGAAAAGTAGCAGCAGCACTGACAACTGGCCCCTACCTGCTTCCATTGGGGTCGCCGTGCTGGGTGTCCACTGGGTTTTGGCAGGAAGCCCCCCGGGTTCGCTGGCAATGTGTCTGGCTGCCCGGCTGTGGATGCTTCCAGCCCATGGCAGCAGATCTGGCCGCGTGGTCAGCCCTTAGTGCAGGGCATACTGCAAAGTCTACAGCTGACATTATGGTTTTTATAATCATGTAGGTGGCAGGAACGTTTTCATAGGAAGATTAGGTTTCTGAGGTTCATAAGCCTTTTCCCATGAATCAGTTGACTTGGCATGGTTGTATTTATTGCCTTCCTATGGGAGCAGCAGAGGCAACGCTGGTGACAGTGGTGGCACCACGGCACAGTCCTTGCAGAGGTCATAGCACTCCTGTCCTGGAGCAAGGCAGCACCCCCGGGTGCCTGGAGCCCAGTCTGTGCTTCGGAGCTGTCCTGGAGCAGAGACTGGTGCTGGGAAGCCCCAGCCCCGCACAGCAGAGCCTGTGCAGTTGTGATTCCTTACAGTAGCATGGCCTCCAGTCCCAGGGAAGGCAGCAGGGCTTGCACACTTGGCTGCCTTGCTGACTTGGGGCACGCAAAAATGTTCTCGCAGCGATAACACAAACTTCAGCTGGGGGTGGTTGCCCACAAAGCCTTTCATTTGTTCTCTCTTGAACTATTAAAATGAATGTAAGAAAAATAATGTCAACAAACTGAAGCTTGTTGCCTCCTTTAAAAACACTTCAGGCAATCCCAACACGTGTACGATTTTGCACGACAATACAGAGTACACCTGAAATGTTTAAAATGATTGCATGTTATTTTAATGTTACCTTTTTTAAAAAAAGAAATAATACTACCTTGAACTCATTCATATTTTTGATTGTTATTTTAAGACCCACATTTTGTATTTATAAAGAGGAGAACATTATTTATTTTCTCATCATTTATCTGCAAGATGCTACTAGAAAATTTGGAGACACCATTAATTAGAAAAAAAATCAAAAAAATAATTGGAAGTATAGTGGGCAAGACTGATATATAAATTACAGCATCTTTTTTTTTTTTTCTTAATTCTCAATATCCTCAATCTTTGTTTGCATGAAATGCTTTTGTTAAATATTAATTGTAGTTTCAAAGCAAGTGTGTATGAATAAAAATACTTACCATTACTTTGTGAGAGTTTGCTCTGGCTTTTTTGGGATTTCATTTCAAAACCCACTCCGCCGAGGCTCCAGCAGTCATGGTGTGATTGGCCCCGGAGCTTGCACAGGTGCACACTTTGATCAGCAGTGACTTGAAGTGTTGGCGCACAGAGTTTTAGCCTGGGCTCTTTTTTAAATTCCTGGTAATAATTCGAGAGAAAAAGAGGCTTAACTGGGAAAAGGGTGTGTAAGGTCAGCAAATCTGTTACAAGTAGCAGAGTTATTAAAAAAAAAAAAAAAAATAGGTGTGGAAGAACAGAGATTTCCACTTGCAGGGGCCATGGGCTCCTGGCCCCACCAGCCGTACTTGCCCTGAGCCTGGGCACTCCCCCTGCTGAGGCTGATCTCATTTTGTTTTCAGATTTTGAAAGCAATGTACAAATGCCGTGACAACTTGATGGACAAATTCTTTTTCTACTTGCTCTCAAACGTATTCCATCTCCTGCTAATTCAATAATTGGGTTAGTTTAATTTGCAGAAAAATCTGGCTGAGTTTGCCCAAAGGAATGGTTGAAATCTTTTTTTTTTCATAGAGACAGCATTTCCAGGCTGCTGCACGCTGCTCAGCCGTCCTCTGGCAAGTACAGCTTCTCCTGCAGCCCATGCAGCTCTCCTTGCTCCCACCTTGGGAGCTTTTTGCAGAGCACCAGAGGGAGCTGGTGCAGGGCAGCACTGCTCTGAGCTGGTTCAGATGCCCAGCACAAGCAGAAAGAGGTCCTCAGGGCTCTGTGCTGCTGTGCCTGGATCCCTCCCAATCCCTTGGCTGTTCAGACAGGGGCTGGTGGGATTTCCACCCACCAGGCTCATCCCTGGGGAAGGCAGGCACAGGTGGAAAACTGCAGCCTGCTGCTGCTACCTGTGGTGGCACCTGAGGTGCAGTAGGTGCAAAGCTCAACCTGGCTGGTTTCATCTGACTTCTACACAGGGCTAATGTGCTCTCTACCCGGAGTGCTCCTAGCACACCATGCTCTGTAAATCACAGCAATTACCAGTGGCCGGCTGAAAGCACGTCCTCCCTCTCCCTCTCCCCCGCCTGGCTTCTCTTTAGAGATTGGGGTATTTGGTTTAGCGATCACCAAATATTTTTACAGTGCTGGTACGTGAGCAGCAAATATAACCACCTCTCCCGAGAACTGCTAGGGTAGCTAAAATGCTGGTTGCATTAATTACTGTGAGGTAATTGTAATCCCACCCGGTTTTTCAAAGGCAACCCTCACTGCTGGGCTGAGAAAAAAACAAGAGTGAAAAATGAGTGAGCCCCATGGAGCTGTGGTAAAGCAAAGACAAATCAAGGAGGGACCCAGATGGGGGCTGTTCTTGCCAGGTGAGGATGGGCTGACCTCGAAGGGCTCTTTTCCCCAGGTAAATCAGGCAGGTGTCACCTTCCCACCACGCTGCTACACCCAGAGAAATGGGGAGGGATCTGGACGGGAGCAGGCAGTAGCAAGGCTGCAGCCACAGAGCTACCTGCAAGGGTTTTGTGTGTGTGTGTGTGTGTGTTTGTCCTGTGTTTCCTGAAGGAGAGGACAAAAGGAGGCAGATCTCATGGGAAATGAATCAATGCTGCCTCCTTCCAAAGGGATTTGCTGTATTTGCTGCCAGGGTGGCGGTGTCGGCCCCCAGCTGCCACTTCACGTGCCCGTTACTGGTCCTTGCATCAGCACCCTGCATCCTGCCCTGGGAAACTTGCATGACCTAAGGAAGGGTGGAAAAAAATCCCAAAATAATTTAAAGTACAGTATCTGATTGAGGAAAAAAAAAAAAAAAAAAGTATGGAAAGGTTGCTGAGAAGTGTTTGATATCTTATTCTCACCTGACAAGGCTGTCAAAAATCACCATCCGTTCTTTCTGCCACTGGTGCTGCAGAGGCAGTGATTCACATGCTCGGGATGAATTTCCCTTTGCTCTGAGGGGCCCAGCAGCACAGGAGCTCCGATGGGAGCAGAAGAAATCCATCTGCTCCCCTGAGGAAATGGACATGTGGCTGTCTGCTGGCTGGTAGGGGGATTCATATCATTTAGGGTATTTGATCTGTGCAGCTTGTTTCTACATGACTGGTGGTTTTGTCCCTGTTCCTGGAGGCTTTTTCCCAGACATTCCTCCTCTCATGCATGTGTGTATTACCAGGCTGTACCCAGGGGATGCTCAGGGGGATCAGGACACTCGGATTTTGTAGCAACATCTGAGCTGCTGGCATTGCACAGCCAGGCCTGTTTGCAGGGATCCGCCTTGTTGGTAAACTTCACTTATTCTCCATTTTTTACTTGCACGTGCCTCCAGGAAGCCCAGCTAGCTGGCAGCCCCCACACAAACCCCTTGTTTCTCAGGCTGCGAACGTGGGACCACAGCTCTGCGATTTGTTGTTCAGCTTTGAGAACTTGATCCACCCCCTCTTATCACACTCCTCTACCCAGAGCACTTCATGCAACTCAGGGCCTGTAACAGGTAGACTTCCTAACCCATATAAAACACTGCAAGTTATATTCAACTTCCTTAAAGCTTCAACATTTTCAGTGGCAGAGACACTCTTCTTTTAATAGGATTCATTTACTCTTCACACAAATGTAACTGTGTCTGAGACACTGAGTAGGTGTGATTTCAAAAAAAAAAAAAAAAATCAACTGGAAATTGTTATAAAAGCTACCAGCAGTGACTGCAAGGGCAGAAAGTGGGAAAGAGCCTGGGCCAGCAATAACAGCATCCCCAAACTCCTTGGCTTAGTGCCTGGTCCTTTTGGGATAAGTCATTTAGTGTGCTTGTGCCTGACTGACCCTAACATCATTAAAAGATTGGTAACAAGTTCCAGTGTCCTGCCTGCTGGCCTGGGGCCACCGTGCGGGATGCAAGCAGCTGAGATGCTGGGACAGAACTCTGAATTGGCACCTCCTCATCTTTTATTAGCTCCAATTAGTCCCATATGATTACAGAGGGTGTTTTATTTTAATAAAGCGTGCAACTTCCGTTCACACGTGCGCCTTTGTTGTTCCGTGAGTCAGAGCCCCTCAGGGGGGCTGTCTATGAAAGGCTCCACACTTCATTTTTTTAAGCTTTCGCACAATGTGTGGGTGCGGAGCTAAAAATAACGTTGCACCTCTTCTTGCACTTCCTCCTGAACAGCTACGAGGGGGCTGCTGGCTGAGCCCGAGGGATGTGCAAGGGAAGCAGCGAGCTGAGCCCCAGCTCCAGCAGCGCACGAATGCTGATGCCTTTAATTTAGCTACGGCGTGAGCGGCATGTGAAAACCCTCCCCAGAGACTGGGGAGGAGCTGCTGTCCTTCGGTGCCATGAATTTCCCTTGTTCCCTACTTTCAGTGTTGGAAAGATTTAAAAATGAGGCTGGGGTAAGGAGCAGCGATCACACAAGCAGTTGCTGCCTCATAGCACAGCTCCCAAGGCCGCATCCTGCTTGCACAGGAGCCGCGGCTGCGACCCAGACCAACACCCCAAACCCAGGCCGCAAACATTGCCAAAGCTCATGGAAGGAGAATATCTCAGAAGCCTCCATTTTGGGCGTTTCTCAATCTTCTCAAGCTGCAGCAAGGATGGCAGCGGGTTCCCTGAGGAGCCAGGGCTGCCACTCACCTCCTCCACCATCTCCACAGGCCTCATCCCGCCATGCGGCCTACAGCGCAGCAGAAATAGCAGGCGCCGAGGCAGCTGGCAGGGAGCGCCGGTCACCTCCCACACAGGCACAGCAGCTTCAGCATTGCTTTGCCACTTCGTTGCCACTACCTGCTCCCCTTCCTCTTCCCTCAGGCAAATGCCGGAATTTTTGGCTGGCACAGACTTTTTCCTTCCTGCACCCAAAATGCTGCTTAAACCCTGCTGCGCAAAGCCCGGTGGTCGGTAGCACATGGAACCTCTGTGAGACTGATGCTCCTGAGCCAGCACAATCCACTGTGTAGTCAGGAGCAGTCACCACAAGTAACATCAAATCCATCTAGAGCTTTCTCTCCCGGTGTAAGGATGGTGACACCATCAGCCCCTGAGGAACTGCTCGTTTCTGACCGCAGCAGGTGTCTCTGTGCATTGCACTGAATGAAGGGTCAAAGCGAGCTGTGATCATTTGGCTGGTGTGTTACCAGCTGCGTCCTGGCTCACCAAAAAATGGGACCTCTGGCCCATTCCAAATGCTGCCAGCTCTGATATCTGTGGAGCCTCATGCTTCCAGGCTGGTTCTGAATGTGCTGAGGAAGGTGGCTCTGGCAGTGCATGGGCTGGAAAAGCTGTGCTGCATCCCCTCACCTGCACACCCCAACCATAACACCTCCAGCCCCCAGGGCTGTAGGGAATGGTCCTCACTCTTGTAAAGGGGAGCACAGGGGCAGAGAGGGAATTAAAGCGAGAAATAGTAAACATTGGTGAGGTTAAGGAGAATCTGCTCCAAAAATGCTGAGGTGGTACCATCTCACCACAGTGCTCAGTGGGTATTAAAGCAAACCAAGAAAAAGCAATAAAATAAAATAAAAGACAATCCTGTTGCTGAAGGATTTGGCAAAGTCCTGCCCCAAGATTTGGAGGATGCTGAGAGGACACAAGGTGCTAATCGCCCTGCCTGGGACTGCCATGCCAAGCAGACAGCCAGCAGAAGAGCTTTCCACCACATCCTCACCACTTTATGCAGTCAGAAGGGAGATGCTGCTACAGGGAAGAAATTACAGAGGGCTGCTGGTGAGGTAGGAGATCTCAGCTGTGCTTCTGGGGCTGCACAGGGTGTTTGGGTGCCCTCCCACAGCCCGGTCCTGGTGCCCTGGTGGGAACTGCTGGCGGTGTGAGCGCTGCACGAGATGAGCAGCAGTGGAAAATCCATCTGAGTGTTTTAGCCTAAATATGTTTGCATTGAAGCAGAGGGGGGGAAAAAAGAGACTGAGGCCCAAAATGTGTATTTCTAATTGATTATATGCATGGCTGCTGGGGACCTCTTACACTGTAATGGTTAATTATGTCACTGGCTGCATGCACTGCAGCCTCTATTTGTATTGTATTCAAATAACCCTGCCCAGTGCCCAGGCAGCTAATATAGCAGATTGCCTTTCCGGAGAAAAATGGGATTGGTTTCGTTTGCTTCTTTCTTTTGTGTTGCATTGTTTTCTTTATATCACTTTAAAAAAGAGAAAAGAAAAATTATGAACTTCAGCCAATTACTGCATTAAAATAATGTCCCTGACAGAACATGATGAACATCCAGGTCTAACCTGCTTCTTGCAGCTGTGTGATTTCCCTGGTAATTCCCTGCTGATCAGCTCCATCCCAGGGAGCCTCCTCCTGGGGGGCTGTGTGGGGACCTCCCCAGGAGGACATCACCTCTTCTGCCCCCTTTTTCCAGCACAGGACCCGTGCTGCTGACTGAGTGCCCTCTCTGTCCTTCCTGGCCATCCCCAATGGATTTACTGCCTTCAGTCCTCCTCAAATGCAAATGAAAGGTGTCTGAGAGGCATTTGCTGTATTAGGCTTCACCACATGGCTGGAAAAAATCAAAACTTACACACCTGCATCAGCTTTTGTTATTGCTGTAAATCAAAACAGAGCTCAACAAGCCAGAGCACACGGCTCCATTGACTTCAAACCAGCTATCTAGCCAACACCTCCTCCGCATCTCATATCTCACTTTATTCTGAATTATTCCATCAGGATATTCATGCTTCACTAGCTGAGGATGTGGCGGGCAGAGATGTGACACGCTGCAGCAAGAGTGCTGGGAACCAGGGAAGCGTGGTTGAGGTAAAAGCAATGTATGGGCAAAGCCATGCAGAAACTGTGACCAAGTATTTATCAGAGACTGCATTTATTAGACTTGTTATTAATGAATTGCTTTTGTTATTTTCCTGCTGGGAGACCTCAGGGGTGCCTTCCCTTGGGGCCACACCATGGAGCTGCTGCCCTGCTCTGCTGCCACAGCCAGGATGGGCTGGAGGAGCTCCCCAAAGCCCTGCGCAAGAGGAGCTCCAGGGCCAAATTTGTCACTTGGCCCTGAGCCTCCCGTGCTGCAGTGGCAGCACACCCAGCAGCCATCACCTGCATGGCAGGGGGCACCTGCATGGCCTGTGACCCCCTTCTAGTCCTCCCCGCTGGGACTGAGGAAGTGTCCCATCGCTGGATACCCAGACAGAGCCATGTCCTTATTCTCAGCTCCGCCGTTAATTTTCTGTATTCTGGCTGAATCACTCAGTCTGGCGAAGGTTTCCAGGGCCCGCAGCATCTGCCCCTTTGTCCCTCTCTCCTTTAGCCCTGGCTTTCTCCCTGCCCCAGCCTGAGTCCTGCCAAGTTGGCTTTCTCCAGCATGCTGGCTTTCTGCCCACCAATCCTCCCTGTTGTCTGCCATGTCCTCGGATGTGGCTTTGTGTGACACCGGTGGCCGCAGCCAGATTTCCCTTTCCCAGCTCCCAGACGAGTGTGTCCCAGGCAGCGCAGCCCTCCCCACACTGGTCCCAGCCCAGGGGGTCCTGGGGTACACGGAGGGGCAGGGGCAATGCTGGGTCCCCGATGGAGGGACTGGGGACAGATGGGGAGGAGGGAGAAGGGATGGAGGGAAAGGAAAAGAAGGGGGAAGAAGGGATAGGGAAAAAACAAAAGGATGAGGGGGGAAAAAATTACAGGCGGTGGGGTAAAAGGAAAGGGTGAAAGGGGATGGAGGGATGAAGAAGGAGGGATAGAGGGGAGGGAGAAAAAGGAATAGAGGGGAGGGAGGTGGAAGGAAGGATGGAGAGCGGGAAGGAGGGATGGAGGGAGGGGGAATGGAGAAGAAGGGAGGGGAAGGAGGGAGGGATGGCTGGAGGAAGAGACGGAGGGAGGGAGGAGGGGAGGGAAAGGGGGCACGGAGGGAGGGAGGGAGGTGGGCTGGCCCCGCGGCGCCATGTGATGCCCTCCCCTTCTCTCCCCGGGCTCTCCCGGCACGGCACGGCACGGAGCAGCCCCGGGGCCGGTGAGTGCCGGGGATGGGGGCACCGGGAGGGAGGAATGGGGGAACACGGGGGTGACTGGGGACACGGGGGGCATGGGGACACGGGGGGACCCTTCCCATGCCGCCCCTGGTGGGCAGTGGGGCGCACAGCCCTGCGCCCTTCGCGGGGCTCCCCGCGTTGGGTGGGAAAGCCAAAAAGTTTAATGCCGAGCAGAAGGCTGGGGGGGGCTGGGGGTGGGGATCGAGTGCGGGCGGCAGGTTGTAAGGGATCGGTACCGTTATTTTCCCCATCCCCATTGGGGTGGGAGCTGTCCCTCCGGGGCTCCCCGGGGGCTCAGACCCTGCTGCGGGGCAGTGCCGGGGGTCCTGGCACCCACAAGGTGCCCGCAGCCTCGTGTGCCCTCCTGCCTGGCTCTGGCCCAGCAGCGATGGGACCTTTGGGTGGCACACAAGCCCCATCTGAAAGCCCCACAGTGGACTTAGCACGCCACGAACCCATAAACCCAGGCTCTTCATCCCAGTGCTGCTTCTCTTCCAGGCTGAGCAGGGACACGGGGATGCTGTGAGCAGCCCCGGGCTTCACCCAAGACTTTTGGACATTATCTGGGGGAAAGAAGTGTGTTTTTCACAGGGAATATAAAATCCACTGGAAGTCATGGGCTGCCAGTGGTTTCCAGTGCAGCAACCCCCTTGGAGAGGGCAGTGTAAATTCACGTGAGGCTACATGACATAAATCTGACCTGGTTGTTAAGTGAAGTAAAGTAGAGGGGGAAAAAAATTGCTGGATCATGGGTTGCCATATGAACAAGCGAATGGGGATGTGAAGCCAGTCTTCACTTCTCCTCACACCACTTATTCATATCCTGCGAAAGGTGGTGACACATGAAATGTGATATTTCAGCCACCAGAGCAGTGAGCAGAGAGGGTTTCTGACACCCAGCTTGGCTGTTGATTAATTGCTTGGCATTTGGTGAAACTTCATCAGCCCCCGACGTGTGGCACTTTTAGGGTTGTGGCTTCCAGGCGTGATACAGCAGGAGGCTCCCTGGTGGTGTCCCAAGCCCAAAGGGTCTGACTTGTCCCCATCGCTGTCCTTCACACACCCCAGCCTCCTTGGGGCAGAGGGCACGAGGCTGGTAGGTGGCCTGCATGGTGCAGGCAAGCCTTGGGAAGGGCAGCGAGGGCATTGAGGTCACTGAAAGCAGCACAGCTCCAGCAAGGGCACTGGAAAGCAGAACTGGAGCTGAGTTTTGCGCAGTAACAGCAGGTGCCGGTGGCGTGACCCCAGCAGGCAGCTTAGATAGGGGACCGTCCCCCTGTCTCTATCTCATCTGCCCACCAATTTCATGTGCTGCTGAATTTTAGGGGTGGTTTCAAAACCTTCATGAGCCACAGAAAAAGCCAAAGGGCCGGGGCTGGCTCCCAGCAGCCTGTCTTGCTGCCGTCTCACCTTCCTCTCGTCCGACGTGCGGCGGTTCCCTGTGGCATCCAGGGACAGGGAAGGTTCTGCGTGCTTGCTTCTCCTGTTCTTTCTTGTATTTCTGTAGCTGCTGAATATATTCAGTGAGCTGAATGAATCCCCATCTGGCAGCATCTGTCCTGCAACATTTGCAGCTTCAGCTTCTGTTATGGAGAGGGAAGGGAATAGAAGATAAGAAAGGGAAATAATTCACAAGCCCACAGAGGCTTTAACAGTATCGGCGAGCTGTGATCTGCGCAAGTGTACAGCTACAGAAAGCACCAGGAGCTTTTTCATAAGCCAGCTGGAAAGATTTAAAGCCCTGGTTTCAGGGTGGCATTTCTAAAATAATTAGGTGATGGAGCCTAGGTCCTGGTTTCAAAAGTTACCTGTGAGTCTTAATCTTGCTGCAATTAAAGGAGGTTTGGGTTCCAGGTGTGTTCTGGGAATGCGATTTGGAATAAAGTCACATCAATTTTTACTGCTGCTCAGCCACAAGATTCTGACATTTACAGTAAAATATTTACTGGGAACATGGGATTTGTCCCAGAGCCAAGCTAATGCATTGTCAGGCTCAGAAAATGTGCTGTTACAGGTGAGTGAGGTTTGTAGCCGGTCCCTTTGGGGGATGGGACTTGCTGCTTTTCCTTTGTTATAAAGATTTATCGCTGCTCACTGGTGAAAAACCTTGCTGGAGTGGTGCTCAGGGCCACACTGAGGGGGTGTTGTGTGGGCAGATGGCAAGCACTGACCCAGGATAACTCGCAGGTGATCCATTTTCCCACTCTGTGCAGGGCCAGTGCTTCTGGGGAAATCCACATCCACGGGGACCAGTCAGCAAGGATCAGGGATGGCAGAGCTGGGAGCACGGCAGGTTGAGGCTTCCCACCTGGTAGCAGTCAGGAAGTTGGGTGGAGAAGGGAGGGAGGTCTCTGAGCACGTTCAGCTATTAAATGCAGAGGGCAAACTCAAAATCAGCAGCAGAGGCTAGTGCCATAACGTCAGGCCTAGGTGAGATGTTCCCACTGGTGTGCCATGGATTAGGAGGAGATGAAGCTTCACCTAGTGGAGAATTAGAAAAGAGGGAAAAAGGCAAAAAAACAAAATCACCACCCATTGCTTACACGCATGCAGATCAGAAGAGTTTTCCAGTGTTCATGTTCCCGGGACAAAGTCACTCAGCAGGTGCTGTGTCCCATGCAAAAGCTTTGCCCTCGGCATTGCCAAAGTGCCCAACCTGAGCAGTGTCTTTGCTTTAGTTTCTTGCTGTCCTCGGCCCTGCCCTTATCCCTGGTTCCTGCTGCTGTGACAGCTCAGCTGTGGTGGCTCTCGGGGGGATGTTCAGAGCAGCACTGACCTGATGTTTGGTAGAAAATGGTCCTCTCTCCCAGCTACGTTGGGACACCCTGGAAGAAGCAAGGCAGCAAACCTGACCTAGGAAACTGGGTGACTTGGAAAGTTGCGCTAAATCGTCCTGATGCTGGAGCTGCTGCTTGGAAGCAGCTTTCTCTCCAGCAGTACGGAAACGGTGGGCTACAGGCAGGAAGCAAATTTGCACAAAACTGCCCTTTTTCCAAGCGAAGTGGGGATGGCTGAAGAGGAAAGCGACCTCCCTGGGTCACTGCCGTGTGTGCCAACTGTCCTGCAGTAACCTGCAAAACACCCTTCAGACTGAACGGAGTGGAAAACATCAGATCATGCAGAGGTGGAGGAGAGGCGCTGCAAGAACAAGCGGTGATATTACGGAGGGAGCGTTTGGACAGGAGCAGGGTGCAGGTGAAGACCACCTCCATGCATTCAGACCAAGTTTCACCTGCTGGAGGTGCTGGCCACGGAGGGGTGACACCGAGCCTCTCCCCCAGCTGCTCCCACAGTTGTCGTCCCCAGGCTGGGCTGGGCCCCCCCAGCCCCGCTCCTCCAGCCCTACTGCTGCTGCCTGGGCGCAGGCTGCTGTGTCCTGCGTGGTTTTCCCTATCCTCTCTGCTGGGTGTTCAGCTACAGCCCGGCACTGGCAATGAATCTTTGCTAAAATCAGGGCATTGGAAAGCTTACCACCCCCAGATGTGGTGTAAATGATTATTATGTTCTTCATTATCACATAACCTCCTTATTAAACCCAACAAGCCACACAAGGCAAAGACCTTCCCTGTGTGAAGACGGGACCAAACTTCTGCAGCAGCTCCGTGGCTGAACGTGAGGACTTGTACACCCAGACAACACTCCAGGCGTATCAGAAACTGGGTCCCGAATTCCTCAGTATTTGGTAAACAGGTTTAATGACAGCTGCTAACGGCCTTTGAGATGTTCATCCAAGGTGTGGATATTGCAGCCCTTCTCTTTCTTTATGGGATGTTTCGGAACTCGGAGGCTTTGTGGCAAAGCTGGGACAGGCAGGTCCCTGCAGCCAGCACGCACACAGCCTGCGCATCGCACCACTGCCTGCAGCCTTCCTTGCTCAGAGGTGAAAATGGTGCTTGGGGGATTCCTTGCTTTGTCTCACTTATCGTATGGAAAATATCCACAGGAGCCATGCAGCCGTGGGCGCTGCGGAGGAGAGCTGCGTGTTGGGGAGCTCCCGCAGCTGCCTGTGCAGGTACCGGGATCGCCTCTCCCAGCACAGGCACGGGGGAGGCAGAAGATTTGCTCCTGATGCTATTTTTTCCTCCCAGAGCTGCTTAATTTAGCTCAGGCTGTCACGCACTGCCATTAAGGGGAGAAAAAGGAAACGGGGGTGCTGGCCCCGCTCTGCTCAGCAGCTGGAACCTGGGCTCGTACCTGGGGCTTGTCCTCAGATGTCCTGCAGCAGTAAAAGCTCGCAGCCCAGGGAAGCTTCCTGCAGTCATGTTCATAACTCATGGTGCCTGCAGGGCAGAGGGAAAACCTTACACTGGTACGTGCTCTCTGTCCATACTCACCTCAGTTTAAAACATGTATATCTTACAGAAAAGGTGCTCAAGATCTTCAGCTGCATGACCTGCCTTGCTGCTGGAAGGACACACAGACACTGAAAAGCTGTCATATGCAAGGAAGAGATTTGTTTTTCCTCTTTTTACTACACATGCTTGTTGCAGGATTTCATACCATCCTAAATGACAAGTGGAAGTGAACACAAACCAACTGTTAGAGATCCAGTATTTCACCCTGGTCCCGCGGTGAGCTGGATGCCCGTGGCTGAGCCAGCTGCTCTGCCCCAGCGGCTGTGTATGCAGGAGATCGCGTTGCCATCATTTATCTGTGCTGCTGCCTTTCCTCAGGCTCCATCCATGCCAGCCAAGGTGAGCTGAGGGAAGCACCAAGCTGAAGCCAGAAGAGGGTCACAGGATCATCAGGTTGCATCAATTGCAGCCTGTGATTTACAGCATGCAGAAGTTAATGGGCAAGCACAGCTCCACATGACACTACAATGAGATTTCTGCTCATCATACAGCAAAGTCCTCAGCTGATCTGCTTTCCAGCGCTAAATATCCCCCCTTTGTAGCTCTTTGTAGAGGATAGAAGCCAGTGGTTTGGGTCTTGTCCCTGACAGGGAGCACTGACACACTGCAGTGGGTGACTAATGGGTGCCAGCTTTCATATCCAGGGGGTGAAAGGGTGTTGGGAAGGGTCCAGCAAGGTAAGGTGTCAGCTATTGCTACTGATAGAAACTTTGAATGTGTATATACACACAGTTTGTTCCTCAAGAACAGGAGTTGAGTGCATGGGCAATATTCCAAGCTCTGTGCTTCACCTCCTATTTCCCTCCTGAGAAACACATTTCATGTGCTGCTTTCCTACAAAACCACAGGGTCAGAGCTGCAAGACCTGCCTGCCATCTGCCTGTCCCCGTGTCCCAGCCTTGTGCCACCCTCCTGTGAGTCAGTTCGGGGCAGAGAGCCTCTCCCGTGGCCCCAGATCTTCACCAAAGCCTCACTGTGTCCAGCTGCTCCCGAGCACCGCGCAGCCAAAGCACCGGCTGGGGCCCCCTCCTCACTGTGAGCTCCCCTCCTGCTCTGCCAGCACCTGAGCTCGGAAGCAAACATCGCTGATTTTCCACTTGTGACAACATTGCTTCGGCTGGCGTTAAAAGAGGTAAGAGCTGTAAAAAGCAGAGGAGAAATGAGGCGTGCGGGCGCTGCCGCTAGCAGGGAGGAGATGCTCGGTGAGAGGTTTGGGGGGGGGATATTTGTGGGTCCTGAAAGACCGAGTGAATGAGTGTGTGCAGACGGGCTGTGCTGGGGCCGGGGGGGCCATTCGGTCGATGGTTTTATTTGTTGGAAGTCGCTGGCATCATCCAAAGCCATTAGTGTGAATGAGCTGGAACAGAGCCAGCGCTTCAGCGAGCGTGGCGGCGCGGGCACGGTGGAGGCGGCTGTTTCGGGAAAGCATCTGGTTAGAGGTCTGGGGCTGGGAGGTAAATCTCAGCTGCTGCTCCTGTGACCTTGGGAATATAATTTTATCTCCTTGTCTTTGGTTCTCAACCCGAAGGTGGGCTCAGCTGCAAATCTGGTCCACACAGAAAGGGCAGTTAAAAGACAAATCCTAAGTAACCCCATCATAAAATTTGTCACTGGTGACCATTAACAGTGTGTGGCAGCCGCAGACCTTAATCCTAATTGTTTTTCAGGTGTTCCTTGTGTCTGATGACAAGCAAAAAATTGATAGGATTATCAGTGGTGTAACTTAAGCTAGACTTTAACTCATAACCAGCCTTCCCTTTTTTTTTTTAACAAACAAACAACTCTCTTAAGAGCCTGTGAGCCCAGCGTGCTTGATTGAGTCAATGCTTGTGTTTCTACCCCGCTGTAATGGCTATGCACCGTGCCGGGCTGGCAGCGCAGCACCACTGTTTGCAGCCAAGGGAAGCTTTCAAGTCCGGTATTGATTCTTTTGAAGTTTATGGCTGCTGGATGGAGCAGTTACTAGCGTTTGTTCACACTGCCATGAGCTGGACTGCTTCATTTCTTAATATCGGGCTAAACCTCCTCCACATCTAAAAGATTTATTTCTGTACTTATTTTTTCCAATATGCGATTTCTTTCTCAGAAACCGAGCCGACACATTTCTTTGTGACACTAATGCAGCTCTGTAAAGCTGCCTTATATATTTATGCCCTCCTTTACAATACGTGTCGTGAGATCTGTGCTGTGGCCGGGCTCAAGCAGAGCACCAGCACGGGGCCACATGCCCTGCAAGCTCAGTGGCCACCACTATGTGGTTGCACCACCACCATACTACTGCATTAGGGTCACAAATGACCAGGTGAGGCTTTGGGGCATTAGCCCAGAGGGAGCAGCATGGTGCTGGGCAGCCCGAGGGCTAGTGACCACCCGGGCCTGGCTGCCCCCATATTCACAGCTGTGAGCAGTGGTGTTTGAGCAAGCCCCTCTCCATGACCTATTTGTTCTTGCCCACGCCATGGCCTGCACTGCATCCTGAGGAGCAGATCGTGCTACTTGAAGGCCCTTTATTTTTAGCCAGCCCAGTTTTCTCATCACAGCTTGGTGGGCGCTGCTCTTTTCAGTTCAGCTCCGCCGCAGCTCGCTCTCCTCTTGTGCCGTTCCCCGGCGCTCTTTGTACATCTCTCATGCACTCAGTGGGTTTCCTATCCCCTTTTCTCCAGGTTTCATTCCTCCTCCTTTGTGTTCTCCTCTCCCACCACTCCAGATCCATGGCTTAACTCCGAGCTGCCTCTGCCTCTGGCTTGCAGCAGGGCTGTTGGAGGAGCGGGCTTGTGTAGGATCCCAGCACCCCGCCGCAAACCGAGCCTTCCCTCCGATAACCTGGGCTGTGCTTCCCTGCGCCGCAAATGTCAGGAAAATTAGAAATGGTGCTCTAGCCTCCTGGAAATCAATAGCTGCCTGCTCGGCCTGGCTCAGCCCTGCTCTTTATCCCCTCACCCAGGTGAGGAGGGAGCGCTGTTACACTGAACTCACCAGCAGAGAGGTATTGATACGGCTCCTCCAGCCCAGGCAGCTCAACGGTGACATTTACTTTTCCCAGCCCCTCCACATAGCCCAGGGCAGCGACCTGTACTGAGTTGGATCAGTGAGGGCTGGGCTCAGAAATCAGGATGACATTTTCTACCTGTGACCACAGAGCAGGATTCAAAGTTGCTGTTGGACCTGGGTGGCTGCAAAGCCAATGCTCACTTTGGTTTCTGCAGGGCTCAGTCCCAGCAAGGGGCATGTGAGCTCCCCATCAGAAGCTGTGGCTCCAAGACAAAAAGAAATTCATTATGAGGCCTGCAGGCTACACTGCAGACTGCCTTTAACATTTCCTGGGCTACCACAAGCTGGCATAATGTGGTTGAAGGAGCAGGAACCGTTCTCAGGTCCTGCTTCTTGGACATCTTGGTGGTGATATTAATTTAAATTTAAAATACAGATACTGTTGGAAGCTGAACAGCATCACCTTTTCATCTGTATGGAGCATTGCACAAATTGTAAAGGTTACCAAGAACTAAATCCCTGCTGAAAACCAAGCCAGCTTCTCTTTTTGTCCTTGAAAAATCTTTCTCTTGGGGCCCAGCTAATTCCTGCAACACTGGACGGGGGGAAGCGCTGTGCTGGGGGCACCATCCCTGTCTCCCCGGCCCCCTCTTCATCAGCCTTGATTTTATTTGCCAGCTCGGCAGTAATAAGTATTGCTCTCTAATGAACCCGTGATTACATGGAAATTGAAGTGTGAGAGTGAAAAGAAATGAGGCAATTGAGAGGCGTGATTCTGCTGCCTGAGCCCTCTTCCTGCTGCTAGCGTCACCCCAATGACCAATATAAATGATGCCAAACCAGTCTATTTCCTAATCCCTGCTGTTGGTAGACAGCAAAAGAGTCACGTATATATCTATTTCCCTCTGAATGGCTTTATTTGGACTTTCACATACTCCCTGCTTTTATTTTTGGTGCCTTATTAACAACAACAACAAAATAAGTGCAGTAAGGACCTTTTTTTGATGATACATGAGCCAAGAATAGATTCCAGCTCCTTTTACCATTTTGGCATCGAAATGCCAAGAGGGATGAGGCATCCTGTAGTAAACACTGCTCGTTTTGATGTGGCAACTAGAAAATATGGTCACAAGTTAGGGAGGAGAACAGTTGAGCCAGAGGATCTGCGTTTTGTGTGGTTGTATTGTTGGACCTGTGCAGGGCTGGGAAAGGACACGTTCCCATCCAGTAAAGCACTACAGTGGTGTCCTATCTACTGCAGCTTTATGGTAGCCCATTCCCTTGACAGTGAGGTTATTCTATTTGCTGCTGGACAATCAAGGTGCAGTGCTACCTTTGCAGGATGTGCTTCTCTGCCCCAGAACTTCTTTTTCTTCCTTAGCTGCTGCCTACTTGTTCCTCAGGAAAAAGAAAGAAGAGAAAAAAAAAAAAAAAAAAAAAAAAAAAGAGAGAAGAAGGAAAAAAGCTCTGGGCTTCTCCTCAGTGCACCTTGTGCAGACAGCAGCGTGTGCCTGGATTGAAAGGGACATTGTGGCAGGGACACGGAGCTGAAGGTAAATAGGACTAAAAAGGACCCTATGTCCCCACCACAGCACCTCTACCAGCCTGAGGGCTGTGCCCATCTGCTGCCGTGCCCAGCCTGTGGACAGAACACAAATACCCACAGTCACTGCTGGGAACACGTCCTGGATTTCTTTAGCTGAAGAAAACAATAACAACATTAAAAATGAGCCTCTTTAGCAAAGGCAAACGTGGAGAGCTTGCAGGAGCAGGAGCATTTGCTTGGGCTGTCTGTAAGTGACAGCACTCCCCTTCCCGTAGGTCGGTACCTTCTGGGAAGCAGCTCAGTGTGAACGTAGGAAGAGCCAAATCCTTGATTTCAGATGGGAGAGGACTGTCAGAGCGGCTGCAACGCTTGAGGGTGCAAGTACATCTGCTTCCTACTGAGATGTACTTGTCTGCTTTGCCCTCAGTGTGTATGTGATAATAAAAGCCTCTCTCCTTCCCTCTCGAGCTCTCCCAAGACTTTGCAAACCTCCCAGCAGCACTCCCAGCTTTTCTCTCCCTGTCCCTGCCCAGCAAGGTGGAGGTGCAGGCAGGGCTGTGTGTAGGACCAGCTGCAGGGGTGTATGTGTATGGGGGCTACCCAGGGGTGTGTGCTACAAGAGCTGAGCTCCCCAAAAGAGCCCGGCTTGCTGCTGCTCCGAAATAGCTGTCAGAGCACCGTCTGCTTCTGGGAGGGACCTATGGCAGAGCAGCATCTTCGGAGGCTTTCAAGTGTGAAAGTGCAAGCTGTGAGGATTTTTGGCATCTCTGCGAGTCACTGTAAGTATTGATACCTTTACAGCAGAGGTGCAAGAAAAATCCAGTCTGCTCACCTACCCAGGTGTGTCGGCGCAGCAAGCACTGCCATCTCGGCTCCTACCCTCTGGCTCCCATCCCTTTTGCCACAGCGACAGCAGCAGGACCTCCCTTCCAAGCCAGCCTCATCCCCAAAACAGCTCCATCCCCAGCACCTGCTGCAGCACTGAGCACAGGGCGTGCATGCAGACAGCAGCGAGTTATTCCTGCATGGGCACAAAATCTGGCACCTGGGGAGATGCACGACACAGCGTGCCCCAGCTCTGCTACTTAGCCATCGTTATTTGGGAATGGCTTTTCAAGTACTGTGTTTGCTCAGGAGGGCTCTGCCTTCCCTGCCACGCTGTCAGGTGCAGTGGGTGGAAGCTGTGCTCGGCTCCAGGTCTGTCCTCAGCCATCTCCCACTTGTTCCACAAAACTTCCCGCAGCGGGAACAGTGCCTATGCCATTTTTAAAGGAATCTGCCCAAGGACAATGTGCCTTGTTGCTGCTGTGTTAGGTTTGGTGGCTTTGTTGTCCAGCCATACTTTTTTTCCTTATTGTCTGGAGTGCTGAACAACAAGATGTGCCTTAGAAAATAAACACAACCCACGTTTACCTGTGATTCGTGTCATCATTATAAAAGCAGTCAACAGTGCTATCTGCCTTGTTCCCCTCCCCAGAACATCATCTCGCTCACGCATCCTTTCCTTCTTGCTCTTATTCCTCCAGTCTTTCATTAGTGTCTTTTCCCCTTGCATCCCTCATTATTAATTATACTTCTCTGCTGCACCCGAAGTCCAATTTCTGGTGATGCTTTATCAGCCTGCAAGGCACTGTGAGAATTGCTAACTTCCACAAATTAGCAAAAATTAAAGAATTAAAAACTAGTGAAAATGAAAGAAAAAAGGAATATTCCACCCATAAGCAAAGTAGGGAGTGAGGGAAGGTTTTCTGCTTCCTTTCTTTGTGCTTGCCCAGAGCCTGGCTGCAGCATCTTGGCCCCATTTCCCCATCTCCCCCTGAACCACCAGCTCCACTTGTGCCTGTTCAGCCTGTGCCCAGCTGACACTGGCACTTGTGGCTTTTTATCCTAGAAGAGGAAAAATAGCAGTATTGTGGTGACCTGAGCTGTGCAGGAGCATGTGTCGGTCGGGCAGTGATCTTGATGATGTGTTAATGTGGTGCCCTTGAGCCCCAGCAGTTCCTGTGCCAAGGCACTCTGGCTTATGCTGCCCCTGTTGCAGGAGCTCTTGGACACTGAGGTTTGGCTAAACCCATGGCAAGAAGCAGGGGCTGAGGTTGAGCAGCCACTGGCCTCAACCCAACTGCTGCTGCCAGCTGCTCACAGCCAGTCCCCTGCTCCACAAACCCACCAGCCTACATGGGCAGGGTGCAGACATGGGTGGGATGCAGTTCACTCATTCCCCATCCATCAGAGCCCCCTGTGATTTGTTTAATGGCTTATTTCAGCTCCACCTGCATCAAGGGCAGAGGGCAAAGCTTTGGACACTTCTGTTCTCCCACGGAAGCGGCGGACGCCAGTGACCCCAGCCCCTCTCCCCGTGGTGTTGCCCCCTCCATGCTTTTGGGGATGAGTGCATGCGGCAGGAAGGCGCTGACCCTGCTCAGCAGTGTGTTCGCCGTCTGCGGCCTCGGCCTCCTGGGCATCTCCGTCAGCACCGACTACTGGCTCTACCTGGAGGAGGGCATCGTCCAGCCCCAGAACCAGACAGCTGAAATCAAGCTGTCACTGCACGCAGGGCTCTGGAGGGTCTGCTTCCTGGCAGGTATGGCTTCCTGACCCAAAATGTCCCCTGCTGGGGCAGCGTTTGCTGCTTGTCATGGGGAAGGGCTGGGGAAAGCTGGAAACCTGAAAGAGGTTTGTGCCTGTTTTACTTCCAAAATCAGGCACAGCCCCTGCACATGGCTGCGGTCACCCCATGGCTGGCTGGAGCAGCCGGATGGATAAATCTGCCTCTCATTGCATGCAGGCACTGGGATGATTTGTTGCTGCAGTGCAGGACCCTGCAGCTCACAAGACAGCAGCCCTGCAACCCCTCACTCCCTCCATCCATCCCAGAATCTGGGCAGCTGCTCAAATCTCTTCTTTGTCCCTGTGACATTGGGATTCAGGTCAGATGAAACGTCTCCTCCGCTCTTGCTAGTTTTGATGAAGCGGTTTGGCTGAGGGGACGGAGCTGGACAAAATGCAGTGAATTGGAGTTTCAGGCTGACAGATCCAAAATGTCATGGGGTAGCAGCCACTGCTTTGGGAAGCTGGGAGGAGATGAACAAATTCATCCCAAGCTCACTGGACAGGGCAGTGTGAGAGGAAGGATTTTACTCACCATGCTGTTCAGTGTGCCACATGAACATCTGAGATGGAAGCAGCACTAAACAGCGAGATTATGTTCTTGCATGCACTGAATCTTAAAGTCACTCTCTCCCCACCTTACCCCCCAAAAAACAAGCAGATACTCAGACTGCACGCCTGACTCTGTCTCTGTTTGCTGCAGGTGAGGAGCGTGGCCGGTGCTTCACTATAGAATACGTTATGCCCATGAACATCCAGCTGACATCCGAATCCACAGTCAATGTCCTGAGTAAGTGATTCTGTGGGGTCTTTGCATCCTGTAAGGCATCGAAGGGCTGTTATCTCCCAGTAAATCCCTTTGTGCCATTCCTGAACACGCTCCATCCACCCACCCACGCACCCACATCAACCTGGCAGCAAGGCAGGACCCTGGGGCCCTGACCTGTCCTCTGCTCCTCTCCCACCAGAGATGATCCGCTCTGCCACCCCCTTCCCTCTGGTCAGCCTCTTCTTCATGTTCATCGGCTTCATCCTGAGCAACATCGGCCACATCCGCCCACACCGGACCATCCTCGCCTTCGTGTCGGGGATATTCTTCATCCTGTCGGGTGAGTAGTGCAGAGCAAAGTGCTCCTCGGAAAACCCTTGGGCATGGAGGATGCTCTCTGGCTTGTGGCGAGGTGGTCACAGGAACTTCAAACTCCTCAGCCGGGATGTTTCTTCACGAGCCAAGAGGGTGTTTTATTTATGTGATTATGTGAGTGTTAAACAAATAGCTGTGACAGCCGAGCTCTGAAGCCAGCTCCTGGCTGTGAATAGGGAGCGTGGGAGGACACGCTTAAGCACGTAATGCTCTGACTGACATGGGAGAATTGCCCTGGGTGAGCTCTGTGGGAAAGCAGCCTCCTTCCCTGGTTATTTCAAGCCCCCTTCCACTGTTTTACATTTTCACCTGCCACTCTGCTCCTAAAGGCAGCTGCTGCTTCACCACCTTCATCCCTGAAGTGTTTCTCACTGCCTTCCTCCTTGCTTTCTCCCCAGGTCTGTCCCTGGTGGTGGGGCTGGTCCTCTACATATCCAGCATTAATGATGAGATGCTCAACAGGACCAAGGACTCAGAAACATTCTTCAATTACAAATACGGCTGGTCGTTTGCATTCTCTGCCATCTCCTTCCTTCTCACAGAGGTACCTGTGGCTCTGGGACATCCCTGTAATGAGCATTGTCTGTTCTCAGCCATTGTATGTCAGTTTGGGTACAAGCTGGGAGCAGAAAGAGGACTGGGAGGGGTGTTAAGGGTAGACTATGAGGGCAATATATATTATGGTGGAATAGGCTGCCCAGGGAAGTGGTTGAGTCACCATTCCTGGAGGTCTTTAAAAGACGTTTAGATTTAGAGCTTAGTGATATGGTTTAGTGGAGGACTTGTTAGTGTTAGGTAAGAGGTTGGACTAGGTGATCTTGGAGATCCCTTCCAACCTCGATCATTCTGTGATTCTGTACATATAATGGGGCACATGCCTGGAGCAGTGAGGGGACGGCTGATCATGATTTGATGCGGTGTGTGAAAGGAGAGGAGCAGGAGATGGGCTTGGGCTTCCATGTTTACTGTAGGGCCCCGTGGCACAGAGCAGGGAAGCAACTTTCCTTGTGAGCACTTGCAAGCCAACAGCAGGGCAAAGGGAGCCATCTGTTTTTCTTCTCTCCCCTCCAGAGTGCCGGGGTGATGTCCGTGTACCTGTTCATGAAGCGATACACCGCCGAGGACATTTACCGGCCTCACCCTGGCTTCTACCGGCCCCGTCTGAGCAACTGCTCTGACTACTCAGGGCAGTTCTTGCACCCGGACGCGTGGGCGCGGGGTCGCAGCCCGTCGGACATCTCCAGCGAGGCGTCTCTGCAGATGAACAGCAGCTACCCAGCTCTGCTCAAGTGCCCTGACTATGACCAGATGTCCTCGTCCCCGTGCTGAGCGTCACCTCCCCTGTGCCTCCCCGGGCCCACCAGCCGATGGTCACTGTCCTGACTCCACTCGTCATTTTTAGGCCTCTCTTTCAGGGCAATTCTCTATTTATAGGAGTGTAAATAGAACCATAGAGATTGGTTATATAACCAACAATGTAACCTAGGGAATTGGGATATTTTCTTTTCTTTGTTGGTCTCTTTTTTTTTTATTATTTATTCTTCCCTACATAACTGAAATGTCTCCGAAGCCCTCTTCTTCCAGCACTTCCCACTGAGCAAACAGCAGTTCTGCCTGAGGGACAAATCCAGGGCTGGACTCCAGAGCAGGAAAAAAAAAAAAAAAAAAAAAAGAATATAAAGTAGAACTAGGAAAAAAACAAGTGTATTTTTTTGGTTTAGGTAGGCTGCAAAAGTTTGTGCATTTGGCTTTCATTTAATTGTAGATTCACTGGCCTCAGCACCAGCAGGCCTAAAAGATCTGTGTAAATTTCCAAGACATAGTCATCACTAGAAAAATCAGAATTTTGTCTTGATTCAATGTTTACTGGTCGATACCTCTCGTTGCTGGATATCACTTTTAACCAGGCTGCAATGGGAAATAGCCATCTTTCTCGACTATACCTCAGCAGGCTCAGATCCAAGCAGGTTGGGTTTTCTCGGTGGCCATTTGCAAAGTGTCGCTTCCCCATCCCACGCGGGCCAGAGGCACTGCAGCCAGGGGTGCCCGTGCTGCTGGGGTGGCTCAGGCACCCACATCTCCTCCACCATCCCATTGATGAGGTCTGAAGAGTGACTGGGAGGATTTCAGTGCAGGGTTGAGTGGAAAACTACCTAAAACCTTCCCATAGGAAACGTTAGGCACAGGATTTAGGAAAATCACAGCCATCTGAGCGAGGCCCTGCAAGTTATTTCAGTGAAAGGCAAGACTCCAAACTGGTGTGAAGTGACACAGCTGAAATTAATGGCACTAGTCCACAATAGCAAAGTAGTTAGTCTATGTCTTACTTTTGCAGGAAAAAAATGCAATTTTAGCTGCTTTTTTTGTGTGTATGTGTGCGTGTATGGAACTTATTTTGAGGTTTAAGTTTTAAGCTGTCATATGATGCACTTTGGTCCTAGAAGACTGATCGCTGCCAGGCTGAGAGCATCCATCAGACAGGGCAGGGGACAACAGCGTGGCGCTCCCTCGCGTGCTCTGTGCCAGCTGCAAGCTCATCGCCTCGCAGAAGGAGCTTCCTCCAACCTTGAGTTCTGGTCTTGTTATTTTGAGCCTTTCTGAACATTTCCGTTGTGCAAAACAAAACCCTCTGGGGACTCTTGGTATATTTGAGCTGGTTTTGTCTTACTGTAATTAAAACAAATAGAATATACGCACGCATTTTTGACCTCATTTGTAGCATACTGTTTAATGAATATTTGCATTGCTTTATTATTAGTTGTTATTCACATGAACTACTCCAAAGTTGGATCCAAGTCTTGAGCAGCAGCCGCTATCCGCATTGATGCTGACACCTGTCCTGTGGACCTCGCTGTAAGAGTATATCCAGCCAGCCCTTGAACATGACAAAGTCCTCTCCAGTGCCTTCAGATAAGCAAGTAAAGTCATCTAGCATCTTCTGCTCCTGATTTGCTAAGTTATAAAACCAGGGCAGCTTTCTGTGAACACAGTTACGCTTATCTGTACTCTTTGTGCTTCCCCCATGTGCCTGTGTCCTTGTACTAAAACCATGAGCGTGCTGTGAGGGATTAGCTGCCAGGAAGGGCCAAGCGTGGGGGCACAACGTGTCCCCATGCTTCTGATGCAGCCCTACTGCCAGTAGGAAGGATGGCTTCAGTCTAGTTTGTTTGCTGGGCTTGATGTTACTGCTTGACGGTGCCTCAAAGGCTGCTGCCTTTGCATATTCCTTTTGATGGGTCCCTTATATTTCATCTCGTCTTGGAAGGGAGACCTTCGGCACTGCACAGATGCAGAATTACATCACTGCTGCCCAGGGGCACATGGGCTGTCCCAGCTGGCTGCCTCCCCATGTGGGCACACTGCTCAGCGTGGTTAATCCTGCTCAGCATCCTGGGACATCCCTGTCCCGCTGTGGAGCTTTCCTTTGTAGTGATTAAATACAGAATTACTCACTTTAAAGCATCTGCCTACACAAACAGAAGGCATGGAAGAACCTCACGTGTTCCTTGAGGCCCTAGAGGGTTTAGCAGAGCCTAGGAGTGAATTAGAAAAGTAATTATTTTAATTCACTGAGGAGGTTGTCATCATCTGGCTCCATTTGTGAGCCTGGGAGTTCACACATTCACCTGGTGAGCGTGAGCCCTTCATAAGCACAGGACTGTGGTCATAAATTTGTCAAAAGAAGTGGTTGTTTGCTCAGCAAATGCTGTGTTTGGATAGGAAACCTTGATCCTTGGGGAAGCCCAGGCCGTTCAGTGGGTATTGCTGCCCACATGCTGGGCAATGCCATCACAGGGTATATGAGCACGGCATGGCTGGTTGGGCAAGTGAGTGAGCCACGGAGCCTGGCCATGCTGTGATGTCCTCAGAGCATCTCCCCAGGGCAGTAAGTGCCAAAATATAACATTAGTACCCAGGGGGAACGCCTACTCATTATTTGACCACCTCTCCCAGTCCTCACTCCACCTTAATCTCTGTTATGCCACATTCTCAAATAATGCTGCTTGCCTTGGTCTCTCTCCCACCCTAATTTCTGTGCCAGCCTCACACTGTCCCGTGTCTGTCTCTTGAACTGCAGTAGATGAAAAGCAAAGGTTGGGGATAAGCTAGCATTTAAATTAGAGGTTAACACCTACAGGACTGGGGTGCTTAAACTCACACCTCCACTGCTGTACCCCAGCAGGATGAGACAAACTGCTCATGGGGATGCAGGAAGGTAATTGCTCTTGTGATGCTTCATAGAAAACTGTCTGCACTCTTTGAAGAAAAAAATCTGATGTTTTGCAGGAACAACATGGGTATCAGACCCTTTGTGCACATAGCCGTGGGTACTTGAACCATAATATTACAGCAAATTACTGGGATTAAAGGCTATAAAAACTCCAGTGCTGCCTGATCCGCACCCAGCTCACTGTGTTCCCTGCCCCTGCTGAATTCTGCAGCTTCCTCATGGAATCAGAATCCCAGGATTACATGTTTCTGGCCAGTATCTCCTGGGCAGTGGAAGCTCCCCTCTCCCAGCACACAGGCTCTGCTCCTGCCCCTTGCCACCAAGGTGTCCCTGCACCCCAGGTGTAATGGGGCTCAGCAGTGAGCAGCTCAGGCAGCTGTTAGCAGAGGACTAAAAAACCTCATTGATTTGTGGGGAGAGGATACAAGAGGTTCACCAGAGACCAGTTGTGAGCAATAATTAAGCAGCTGGGAATAACGAGGCTGTGCTGGGGCGTGCTCTGCTTCATTTGCTGCTCTAGCAGCTCATAGCTCCAGAGCTCCTTTTTGTGCAGCGGAAGAAGTATCTACATGTATGTAGATATATAAAAATGTGGCTGAAATGCCCTCCAGTGCTGTTGTTTTGCACCTGCATGTGCCAGTGGACATGGAGAGCCACTGGGGAGGTTAAGGTAAGGTAGGAACTCCAAACCTGCAGGAGTGCAGACCAGGCACCCTGCTGGGCTGGCTGCTTGTGAAGCTGTTGCTATGGGGTGGGGAGGTTTGGGCAAGTTTTGGAGCAGCCCAGCCCTGCTCTGATGCACGAAGTCACTGCTGTAGCAGGCCCAGGGAGAGTGAACTCCAGCCAAACTTGCTGCTGTCTCCACAGAATCAGGGCTGGGGACCTGAGCCCTTACATCCACATTGACCAGCCCTGGAGGGACTGTGCTGGGGTGGGTTTCAGCCAAGCTTCACTGTGGCAGGGTGAGGAGCTGGCCTGGGCACACTGTGCGCAGGTTGGAGGCTTCCAGTGGAGAAAGCCCTGCTTGTGAGCCCTTGTTCTTCTGCCTTATAAATGCTATTTGTCAGCATTGTGTATGCATTTTCCCAAACATGAGTTAGCCCCATGGGCTATTCAAGGTATGCTAAGAAATTAAATAGCCTTGTTCCTCCCTGCTGTTAGCTTGTTAATGATGCAGAACTGATGTGTGTGTGGTGGGAGCACTGTGTGAGCAGACAAACAGCCACCCAGGTCAATAGCCCTCCACTAATAAGGGAAGAAGAAATAATTGAGAGGATTTGTTTTTCCTTTCTTCTTTCCTTATGGGATGTATTTATTTCAGAATAAAAAATAAAATGAGATAGGAGTCTGACATCATGCCTGACTAAAAGCAGCAGTGTTTTCCTCCCCACTTTCACAGTTTCAGGGCCTCCTGCTGGGCTCTTCCATACCCCTCTGCAGCATCGCTTGCTGCATGGGCTGCCTTTGTTCCCCCATCTCTCCTTTAGCTGAGGACCAGTGCAGCTCATTAACTTTTCTGTCTGTAATTTGGCTGCACCACAGCTTCCCCATACGTGATAAAGTTGTGACATGTGGGGTGCAGAGGAGGGTGTCCCCAGCACCCTGAGTGCCCAGCAGTGCCACTTGTGCCCCGCTGTGGTCAGGGTGCTCCGCTGACCTCTCCCTCTGCACCGCAGGTCTTTTGTCTGTCACTATTGTGTGGCTATCAAACTGCATCTGTTCCCATGGATACAGTACCTTATAGAAAGGGAAGATCTGCCTCTGCTTTCTTTTTGTGTAAGGTTTTATGTACCTGACATTTTGGATCATGAGGACCTCAGTGGGCAGCAGTCATAATGGGCAGGCGATCACTCTGCATGTCTTTGGTTGTAAACCAGGATGCAACAATTTTAAAGGACTGGAGAGATTGCTCCTGATGGTGTGGGATTGCTCATTACCCAGCCCTCCCCTGGGGCTGCAGGTGTGTGCCAGACCTGCAGGCCATGTTGATTTGGTGTAGGGTCCTCTGATAACCTTGTCCCCAGCTCATTTTGGGTGGCACAAGGAAGAACCTTTAGGCAGTCAGCTGTACTGGATTGTGCCACAAAGGTGAACCCAGAGCAAACATGAAGAGGTCGTGATGCTGTCTGCATCCCTGACCTGGTTGCCAATGCTAGTGCAGGTCAGAGCAGCTCTGGTCATGTGCCAACCTCCTCCCTTTCTCTTGTTTTCACACCACTTCATCCTTGAGCCTCTGGCCAATTCACTTTGTAGGGGGAAAAATGAATTTATTATTATCTACAGATTATTTACAGCAGTATTTCAACCAAAAGATTAGCCCCACTTGCCTGTATTGCCAGACTCCAGTCCCGAGGGCTGTACTTGATAAATATCTTGGCTCTACCAGGATGCTTTCAAGCCCTAGGCAATCTGTAGCACAGTGCTCTGCAGGCTCTGTCCAGCATTTTTATTTGAACAATCTCAGAAATCCCTAAACCTCACCCCTCTCTCCACTTCCAATGAAAGGTGGATTATTCCCATGCAAGTTGTGATTTATATGCCTTGAAAATACGCAATGCCAGCATTCTGGTTTATTCCCCAATAAGCCATCATTTTTGACATCGGCTCCCAATAAATCTTCTGGCTGTGATGAGATGCAGCTGCTTTTAATCTTTAATGTTTGGGCAGAGTGCATTCTTTTTTTTCTGAAAGGAAAACCACATGTGAGGGTGCAGAGGAGGTGCTGGGTGGCTCCTGCATCTGTGTAAGCTCAGGTTGCTGTAGCTCAGGCTGCTCACAGGGCTGCACAAGCCAGCCTGTTTGCTCAAGCCAGGTTTGCTTGGTTTCTGTTTAAATTGCTCGTTTTAGAGCAAAGTCCACATTGCCCTAACTAGTACCAGTGACCATCGAGCACCTGCAAGTCTGCAAATCACAGAATATCCTGAGTTGGAAGGAACCTACAAGGATCAATGAGTCCAACGCCTGGCACCACACAGGACCACACAAAAATCAGACCATGTGTCTGAGAGTGTTGTCCAAATGTATCTTGAACTCTGACAGGCTCGGTGCTTTGACCACATCCCTGGGAAGCCTGTCCCAGTGCCCAACCACCCTCTGGGTGCAGAACCTTTCCCTAACCCTTAACTTGACTCTCCTCTGTCCCAGCTCCATGCTGCTCCCTCAGGTCCTGTCGCTGTCCCCAGAGAGCAGAGCTCAGCGCCAGCCCCTCTGCTCCCCTCGTGAGGGAGCTGCAGGCCGCCATGAGGCCTCCCCTCGGCCTGCTCTGCTCTGGGCTGAACAAACAAAGTGACCTCAGTTACTCCTCACATCTTCTACTCTAGACCCTTCACCATCTTTGTAGCCCTGCTTTGGACACTCTCTAGTAGTTTTAAGTTCTTCTTATACTGTGGTGCCCCAAACTGCACACAGACCTCAAGGTGAGGCTGCGTGTGAGGTTCAGCGCTCTGCTACTAACCAACAAAGTGTGCAGGCACACGCTGACATCCCGTGAGATGTGGATCATGGCCAGAGCCAAGCAAAAGCAAAACACTCTGCTAAGCACGTGTGTGTTGGCAAGCACCTGGCTCTGGGCTGCTGCGAGAGAGGAAATGGAAGGCACAGAGAGGGTGTTAGAGGGAAATGCCCTCTCATTTCTGATTTTGCTGCAGTGATAATGTCTTCAATGGGGTGTTTGTTCACAAAAATACAACCCCGAGGTCCTCATGTCCACCTGGCATCCTCACACGTGCCAGCTTCCCACTGCAACTTCAGGGGGAAAGTCTGTGAAGGAAGCAGAAAGGTGTTATGTAATTAATGAGAGTTAATTTGATTAAGTACCAAAATGTCATTCTGCTTATCTGGAGATGAGCTGGCTGGTTTTACCTCTGGGGGAGAAATGGGATGTTTCCAAAGCAAGGGGGAGCTATTTGTGTTGTGTATGAGCAAGGAGCAGCCGTGTTTGGAGTCTCAGTGTGCCGCCATCCCAGCACAGGTTGTCAGTAGTGCTCCCATTGTGCCAGCTCTTGCAGGAGGAAAGGTGTGTGAGCAGACTGTGACCCTTCCCTGTGAGTTTGTCCCACTTGGGACAGGTGGCAAGGGACAAATGCAGGAATTATGTGGGTTTGGAGGCCAGTGACAGAAGCCAGAGCAGGGACCGGTGACCTCCTCCTCCCCAGGAGCCATCCACAGGCCCCCAGGGACATTGAAATAACACGGCTTTGAAAACTGCTTTGCCTCAGTGCTGTACAAGTTCAAATACCTGAGTGCAGTCTTCTATTTAGCCTTAAAAAGCAAATGGCAGTTTCTGTTTTCGCAGGAATTACAGGGTCTGTATTTTGACAGAGCATCCCCAGTTCCTGCAGTGCTAAATGAATTTCAGAGTGACCTGTGCTTGTCCAGGACAATATAAATATATATTATTTAGTATTATTATTTATAATTTAGGTATGCAGAGAGGATCTTACTAGCAGTGCAGAGCATGTACATGAAAACCCCTTTTCCCCACCCACATCAAATAATTTATCCCTGTATAAATTATATGCTGTCAAAACTGCTCTACTGATCCAAAGGTTACAGGCTGCATCATGGAAATGGAGCAGCTCACAGTCATCTCAATCAAAACGTGATCACTTCCAGAAGAAAGCAGCCTGACGGTTGTGGGTTTCCTATTGATCTGCTTCGGCATCTGTCTGACAGAGAACAGTTGAAATAAATGCAATAAAAATAAAACCTTCAGTTGTTTTATCATTCCATATAAAAGTAGGTCATATCCCCAACTGAGCTGTATTTTATTCATGTAAATACATTTCTGCAATTAAAAATGCAGCAGAAACTCTGTTCATGTCAGCAGGGATGAGCCTGGTAGAACTGGGTGAGGGCTGATTCCTGGGCCACCATGGTGTGAAGCTTCATTGCCAGCCAGACAAGATTATTGTCCCGTCTGCCATGGACATGGGGCCCCAGAGCACCCTACAAAAGCTTCTCTTTGGGGTTTTGTGACTGTCTCCTGTGCCCAGAGCCTCCAACAGCACCAGTCTGCCACGGCCCCTCTGGATTGAGCTCTGTACAGGAAAATTTACGGCTGCTATTTTAAGGAGTTGTTTAATAACGTTAAACCCATGACAGCCTGAGATTATAACACTGCCACCTCCACACTCCTGGAGGCTTTTTCTTCCCCCTCCCCCTCCCCCCCTCCCCCCAATAATTCTTACATATTTGCATTTTTCCAAGCGTGTGTTAATAATTGTCATCTCAAAAGCAAGCCAGGAATCACTTTGTATGAGGAGAGAAGATGGAGCACTGAAGTACAGCAACAAAGGCATTAGTCCCTCTCCTTGTGTATTATGAGGGAGTGCTCAGGAGCAACATCCACACTTTAACTTGGCCCAGGAAAATATGTGGGGGCGAATCCAAGCTGTTTCCCATGGGAGACTGCACCAGGAGGTGACTGCCACATGCAAAGGATGCTACGGGGCAAGAGGGGAAAACACCCCTCCACAGCAAACCATGTCTGGGCTCTCTGTTTTCCCATTTATAAAAAGTAGAAATGTTCCTCATAGGCACGCTGGTACATTGGGAACTTTGGATGAAATGTGCTTCCTGTAGTATGCATACAAATAATAATATTTTGCTGGAGGTTTCATATTTTGCTTGCCCTGCATGGTGACTAGCACTAAGCAAGATGCTCCCTCCCCATGTTACTGGTGCAAAAGAAATTGAAGCTGCTTATAGAAACTGCCGTAAGGGCCATCCTGGGGACCTGTACCCCCAGGAAAATGAGGAGCCTGAAACGGAGACAAAGGAAAAAAATTAGCTACAAAGAATTGTGGTTTTACCATATCTTCATATTTTTCTGGTGCTTTATTTGTGATGTGAGTTTAAAAAAAAAAAAAAAAAAAAAAAAAAAAAAAAGGGTTATTTAGCTCCAGGTGGCCTGTGTTAGAGAAGGACCATGGGACGGTGATGCCCTGAAGTCCCCAAAAAAGGCTGTGTGAGGGGGCTCAGGCAGATGAAATACAATGTAAAGTTCTGTGCAAACAGATCTACCAGCCCATCCCGTTTGTTTGAAGGTCTTTGCTTTTTTGTTTGTTTTAAGATGTCAGGAAAGATGCTTGAGAATAAATTAGGTATAACTTTGCTTGGAGTAATAATTAAGACTTGGAATGGCTGGGGCCTGTTTAGGCAATTCAATTAAAAGGCTGGCACATAAATGATGTGGACCTTTGTCTTTTCCTGGTCAAGGCTGTGAGACCTTCAGACTGGGACGTTCAAAGGTGAGGCCATTAATTGAACTCCAACTTCCATCATTGGGGGAGTCCACGGGAAAGTTGCAAGGGTAATTCTGGTGGATTGGTGGGATTTAGAAGCCCTTAGAAAGCTTGGTCTCTGTTTCTTACTCCCTTAGAGAGGGGGGTTAACATTTTTCATGATTTGCAATGAAAAGGAAACAAAGCACCAGCTATTTAAAACATCTGAGGGAAGCTGGATCGCAGCACAGAAGGCATCAGACACGAAAGGACCCTTCAGTCCAGCAGACAAAAACACTGCTGGGCCAGAGGAGGTGAAATGGGACAAAATCCAACTGAAAGGTTTGGCAGAGGGCATGGGAAGAGCCGTGGCTTCTGCGGCATCCCAGCTGCAGCACTTGTGGCATCAAATATTCATGATGCAAATGGATGCAGAGAGCTCCCCACGGCCCGCCTCTGCGCAGCATCCAATCTGCGAGGGAGCTTCGCTGACAAGGCTGAGGGAAGCCCACGGACTGAAATATTTAGGAGTAGCCAGGATGATTCCCTCGTATCCACCCTGTGGAGACTGATTCTGCACTTTGCATGCGCTTACATCCACAGCTGGGCAAGAGCAGCCCCCAGAGCAGCCCTGTAGCAGAGATGGCAATGGGCAGCACACACTGAAGCATTCACGGGGCTGGTCTCAGGCAGGGCTGGGTGGTAGCAGGCAGCATCACGAGGCTCTTGCCACTTGCATTTGGGAGCTCTCCCCTCCCCTAAACACCCCATACGATTTTTTGCTCCTTCCTGTGCAGGGAGCTGCAGCACAAGCTGGGCTAACACCAGCTGCTTCAGATTCAAGGCATGGGAGTCTCCTGCCTGCCCCTGCACCCGTGGGCTCCTGGCAGCTGGGATCCACAGGCAAAGCAGGGGCTCAGCACCACCCCTTTGCTCCCTGCCCAGGCTGGGATGCTTTTCGGCATGGAGCATTGATAACATTTGCTTTTCCTCTGCAAACTGTGTCAGGGGGCCTGGATGCCAAGTGCCCAGCTGAGAGGTGCTGTCACTGCCGGGCTGAGAGGGGAATGGCACCTGGCAGGGTGATGAATGCCGCTTTGGCAGCTCCACTGCTTGTATTTAGGCAAGGCAGGGATCAATAATTAAATAACAGTCACAGGAAAATACCCATCCATTCTTCCTTCCTGAAAGAGATGGGAGGTTGTAAAGTTCGTTGTTAATTTTACCAACACCTGGATCTTCTTTTTCTTTTTTTTTTTTTTCTTTTTTTTTTCTTTCTTTATTTTTTTAGAGTTAAAAATATTGCAGAATGAGCCTGTGGAGCAGGTTGCCCCCTGCCCTGCTCCTCACCGTGCCGCTGGAAGGTTTTGCAGCGTAGCCCCCCGAGCCCCGCAGTCCGGCAGCGCAGCTCCCTCTGCTGGCCCTGCCGCACAGCAGCTCCCCCCAGGAATGCTGTAAGGGCTCCTCAGCTGCACCGAGCCCTGCTCTCGGCAGGTATGACACGCTATTTTAAATCGGAGAAGTGAACTGTGCTCGAGAATAAAGAGGGAAGCGAGCCAGGAGGCACCTGAGCAGCTCCGGCAGCGCGGTGCACAGCAAGCATGGGATGCTCCTTTTGGAGAGGCAAAAGTGGTGCTGCCCTCTATAAATTATGTTTGTCCTGCAGAAAGTAGTTTCTTCAGATTATGAATGCAGAGCTTGAGCTGTTGTTCGGGTGTAATTCCACAGGCTATCGGGATTTTATTGGAGAAAAAAAAAAAAAAAAAAAAAACAGACAGGGTAGACTCAGCTCTCTCTATATATACATGTATATACACATATATAGTGTTATTTAAGAACAGGAAGGTACTAACATAACATGGTCAAAACAAGGGAAACCTGCTGCAGAAGTGGTCCAAGTGCGCAGTCAGATCAAATAATTTGAGCAACAAAGGGTGAAGTCAGTGGCAAAAAGTGTTGCTGTGGGAGTAAGCAGTGCCCAGAGCGGAGGTAACCGATACCATCACCATCCTGGCAGTGCACCCACTTTGGTGCTGTGCTGGGCACCCTCATGGTGCCATCTCCCACAGATGTTCTTGCTCTGAGTTAAACCAGCCATGCTGCTGAATCAGCAGAAAACCTGGGGCTGCGTTAAAAATCACATTCAAGGATGTGAAAAAAATTTATTAGGGAAACTGATATTTTCACAAGCCATGAAACAACAAAGCAAGCCTGGTTTCTGATGGATCCAGGACCTGTGCGTTGATTCAATGGCTGGTGGAGGTGCATTCCCACAACAATCCTTCCCCTAGGAGGGGCATTAGCATCCTCTGCTTCTTTTATCTAGCTCCCTATTTTTCAGTGACTTTGTAGTGCTTGGATATTGTTCCAGCTTGTATTCTACATCAAGATGAAATGTCTTGAAGGTTCAGAAGGTATGGAGCCAGAATGACAGGTCATGCAAAGTTACATACACACACAAACACCCGTAGTCAGCACTGCAGACATTGCACAAACCACTTCTTAGGAAGAAAGGGAACAACAACAACAACAAAAAGCTGAAAGTTTTATGAATTGTTAGCAGACAGAGAAAATGTTGTTGAATGGGAATAGAATATGAAAGGTCCTTAGGGCAGAAAGAAGGACCTTTGAAGAGATACTTGAGTAGTACTGTGACGGAGAAAATGCAGCACCTTCGAGTAGGCAATGCTAAACAAGAGGAAACGGAGAATGCAGAAGGAAAGGAGGCAATTAAAGCAGCAGGGGGAATGGGGAGATCACAGAGTCTTGTGCTGGATGGGGCAGACGAGGAATCAGGAGCTTTCTGAGAAACAAAGGTAAAAATACAGAAGCAAATACCCAGGTAAAAGCATCCCTGCGAGCCTGACAACCTACCTCATCTGTGGCCTCAACAACTCCAGAAAATCTGCCCATCCCTCCTACCCCACATACCATGGATGGTATTTTGGAGCTGAATAACCATTTTTGCTCTATATTTGTGTTTTGCCAGTGACTCTGAGCACACAATCCAGCCCCTTGATGAGATGCTGACTGCAGGTGCCAGGTTCCAGTCACCAGATGCTGTCAAATATGATTCCCGAAGACTTGCTGTACCCTATTTCCCATTCTGTAGGAATGCTGCTTTCATGCTTTTATCAAGAAAAAGGTACCATACTCCTGCCTTTGCTTAGGCATTGAGGATACTCAGTGTTCACGTTGTTAGATATGAGACCCGAATGGGAACAAATGCCCCAAAGGAGGAAGAGCCTGCTAGGGAGACCATCCTGCCCTTTTGCAGGTCCATAGCTCCAGGACTCAAGCTTTTTCATATAATGGAGCAGCTTTTATTCTGGCAAAAGGGATACATCAATAAACACCTCTTTGGTGTGATTTCTGGCAGCTGAACTTTGATTTGCGGGGCCTCTGCAACTACCTCGGGGACACAGCTACACACAACGCATGGATTTTTGTTGATAAGAATTGAATGGCTCGGTGTGGACAGAATTAACCCCTTAGTAAATACTGCCCTAATAAAAGCTGCCTTGCATCAGCTGCAACATTGGGCAGAGAAGGTGGGCAGCAGCTTAGCTGTGGACAGTCTGGGACAGGGAGAACAAGGGAAATGACCTGGCCAAGTGATGTGACAAAGCTGGAGATGAGGAGATGGGACAGAAAGCCTGTACGGGGCCTGGGTGAGCACATCCTCCCACATCCATCAGCAGCTTGCTGAACGTGGCAGGGGCAGAGAGCTCAACAAATTCCTCATAAACTAAGGATGTGCTGAGACCAAGAATCCCCCTGAGTTTCCCTGTTATTATTTTGAAAAGAAAACAAATGAGAATATTGTTCTCATTAGAAGAGCCCATCTCAGGAAGCTGAAGACCTCTTCAATATCTGCTTGTATTATTAAGGGGAATGAATCATTAGATGCATCTTGAGATGCAATCATAGGTACCAGGGTAAATCAATCCCTGGGAAAGAGAAGCATCAGCAGAGGGGCTTATTTGCAATTCCTTCCCAAAGCAATTTTGAGGTCTGCAGGCCTCTGCTGCAGGAGGGCACCTGGGTGCTGTGGCAGGAATCACAGCAGGCAGGGCCGGGCCATGCACAGCTCGGAAAGGCTGTGGGGTGCTGCACAGCACCCACAGCCCACCGGGACCCAGCAACCAGGGCCAGGAGAGGCGCAGCACCCTCTCTTCCTAACGGTGCTGGAGGAAAAAGCCAGGCATCAGCGCTCAGCAGCAGGGTGTATTAGCATGACAGATGGCTTGCCAAAAAAGAGAAGCTAGCTCGGGTTCTGAGATTTGTGCTGACTGCGCTGCAGAAAGGAACTATTCCAATTAGCATCTGTACAGAGCAATCGAGGACCATTTAGAGCACCAACCCAATTTGCCGCCATTGTGGAGCAGTCATTGTTCCTGATTATTTTTCTCAATTAGCTGTTCAGTCACTGAGCCTGGGGATGCAGCAGAAGCCTCTCGGGTTTGTGCCCGTCCCCGCTCCCCCCGAGGACACTACAGCAGCACTCCTGCATGCCCGCTCGGCAGCAGCCGGGCTTATTCCTGCCTGATTAAGCAAGTCCATCACGAAGCAAGCGTTGTGATTCATCGATATGGCTATAGGCAACCCAGTGTTTAGCCATACGGCTATGTGCAGCCGTCAGTTTGCATTGCTGTAATGCAAACCCACGCCAGGCTTTGTCCGGGAGGAAATTCCCATCACTATCAGACGTACCTGGGGGAGATGCCTGGGCAGGCACGCTGGAAACCATGGCCCTGGCACTCATCATGTATCTGTCTCCTTCTGTTTGCCAATTATCACTTAAATGCAAGTGCCTCTCCTGCTTATCGTGTCCAATTAGCGTGGCTGTGCCCCTGGCCAGGTGTAGGGAGCCAGAAACCAGCCTCTGGTTGGAGAAATCCTCGCATCGCTCCCTACCTACTGGAGCTGCCTACAGGCACAAAGGAAAATCGGAAAATATTCTTCCATGACCGTAATATCCCTTCAGGAACAGAAGGTGGCAGACGAGTTTGCTTTGAGTGCCTGGCACAAGAAGCTGTGGTGTTACCCAAAACTTTACAAGCTTTGGATTTCTCAGTGCACAGCATCACGGCAGTGTGTCTGCACTGAACCCCACAACTAGACAAAATCCCTCGGGTTTAGGGGTGAAATCCCTCAAGTTTGGTCGTATCTTAAGAGAGGGGAGCAAGTAGTGAGGCTATAAAAGGTCTGCAGTGACAAATGAGGCACCTGTGAGGGGGTTTCTGCTCTGGCCAAGCAAAGCAGCAGCAGGCTGCCCTGCTGGGAGGGTGGAGGCAATGGTTCAGGTAAGGGTCCTCTTCTCTGGTCTAGCACTGGTGCTTTTTAATTTAGCTTTTAAAAAATAAATAAATAAATAAATAAATAAATAAATAAATAAATAAATAAATAGATCGCATGTTTTGAAATCTGCTTTTCTCAGGAGCTTCCTCAGGCTTCAGCTGAGGTCTCCTGTGGTGCCCTGTGCTGCTGGAGACCCCACTGGAGCTGCTCTTTGAGCCTCCACAGGTGAATTTCTTGCTTAGGAAAAAAAAAAAGGTCAAACTGCCCACTGAACTGTGTCTGATGAGCTCAGCTGCTGTGAGCTCCCTGCTTGTTGGGGCAGGTGGGAGCCTCTTTGCCTTGGATTATCCCAGTGAGCCTAGAAGGAGGTAAGAGGGTTTGCTGGTATGAAGTGAAAGCTGCTTTCTGCTAACTTCATAAAACCTATTTCTATGTTTCTGCCTTCACAAGAAAAGCTCTTCTGATATCAGCATAACCAGGTTGTGACCAAGGGAACAGAAGAGCTCTGGGAGAAGGTTTTCTGTGAGAGGAGGGGGGAAAAAAATAAGGGCTTATACTCTTGTAAGAAGGGAATAAAATGCTACCTGATGAGGCAGGTTCAGCAAATTCACTCACTACACATAGAGAAAGAGCTCAAAAACATAATCCTATTTGTCTCTTGGTTATAGAGCATATGTGGATAGAAATGAGAGATGTTGCCCCCTGAACAGGAGCAGGGTGGAGGAGGTGGGCTGTAGTAAACCATTATGGCCCTAGTGAGGGATACCTTGATTAAAAACATTAATGAGTTCCTCCACCTCTCAGCCAGAGAATGCTGTAATCAGGTGGTAAACTCCTGTGTGGATGAGCCGTGCTGCAAATTCCTCCATCCATCTCCCACTGCAGCAAGGCTCAGTTACAGCTGGGGCTTTGGGGTTCCACCTAATCCCTGGATGCTGCCCACTGCAGGACCTCTCCAAAGCTCCGTGCTCCAGACAGCTTTAGCTAGAGGAGATGGTAAAACCCTGATGTCCCAGGAAACTGTTGCCCTAGCTTCAGAAAAGTCACCTCAGGTTTTTATGTGGGGAGGGAGCTGCAGCTCCTGCTCTGTTCTGTGAAGAGCTCAGCTGAAGGTCATTCTCTGGGGATGGATCCAGCCCTGGGAAGGGCCTGGCTTTTTCTGTGCTGCCAGGTGACCATGGCAAGCTTGGCTCCATGCTAGAATTCTTTTTTTCCTTTCTTTTGTTTACCTATGGCTTTGTCCAAATGAAGGATAAAAGTCCCAACCCTGGTGCAGAGTTGGATCCTCTGAGATCCGTGTGGAAGCTTTTGGCTCAAATCCTTATTTCTTCACTGCTTATCATGACCAGATAAAGGTAGGTAACAAGGCTTCCCTCCCAGGTTAGACTAATTACTAGTAGTTTAAAGCTTTAAAGGTGAAAGCTAACTTCCCAGCCCTGTACCTTCCTAAAACTGGCAGGTTGTTCTCCAAGCAAGCAGGACAGCAGTGGGGGTGTATCCTGCTCTCCCCTGCTAATACCCAGCTCACAGGAATACCTTCAGCTGGGAAGTGTTTTCAACTGGCAAAATGAACTATATTGCATTAATGTTCTCATACAGATTCAGAAATGTTACGCAACAAAAAGATTGCCAATTCACACCGCTTATTTAATAGACTTTCTAATGTACACTTTTATATTAAAAAAAAAAAACACCTCCGTGGCAGAGTTTTCTTCTCAAGCTGTCTAGGCTTGCTATCAGGAGCAGCTTCAAAGCAATTTTTCTTTTCATATGCTTGTCTGGTGTGTCTAACTGAGCATGATTACTTTTCCTAAATGAATAGGTAATTTTGCCTTATAAGTAGAACACCGGGACTTTTTCTTTGACACTATTGGGCTGAATCTCAGGATGGTTTAGTACAGTGAGTGTTCATTATTTAATGAAACTTGTTTTTTTCTTCCTACCTGAATTTGTTTCTGAGTAATATATTTTTTTGCCATAGTGCATTCAAACACATCTGAAATATTAATGAGACAAGTAGCATCCCATTTCAATTGAAGTTTGCCATAACAGCCACATAATCCTTAATAGGTCTCTGTTTTACTAAAGATGACAATGGAAATGTCTAATCTTCTCCCCAGTCAAATATTCTAGTTGGGTTTCAGTGTTCCCCAGTCATTAGCTAAAGGATTTTCTGGCTGAACTCACTACAGCTGCCAGGAACAGGGCTCTTGCTGGTCCATAAGCTCTTGACACAGAACTGATTTTCAGGTGATGTGCTTGCTTTTGGTCAAATTTTCAAGGCCCTCATTAAGCAGGGTGGCTGCTAGAAAAAAAATAGACTGACTCATTTTAGATGGTGAAATGCTTTCATGGACATAATTATTCTTGGTCTAAAGCCTGAGATTTTGCCACCCTGGCTCGGGCAGATCTGTTTTTTGTTTTTGTTCTTTTTCCCCAGGGTTGACAGGGAGCTGGGGCCTTGTCTGGATGTGCCAAGGGGTGCAGGGGAGGAGGCAGCAACCCACACGTCTTGCTGTGTGTTGCCTGGCCCAGCTGCTGCTGGCTTAACGTTATCAGTATAAGGCCCCTGCGATGAGGTTACCTTTGGAGAATGTGCCTGAGGGGTCAAGATGAGTAAAACCAGAGTACAAAAGCAGCCTGTGGAGCTCAGCATCACCAGTGGGGATGGCTGCTTGATGCAGCGGTCAGCTCAGAAATGAGGGCTAGTGCCTGAAAGGAGGCTGAACACAATGTGGAGAGCTAAGTCTGCTGGTTTCACTAGCAAAGGTCCTGCCCCAGCTGCTTGTGTCATGGCTTTCCAGGAGTCTCAAAACCCTCAAAGCTGCCTTCTAGGAAACACAGCCTCCTTTGTGACCCGGGCAGAAAGTAGGTTTTGCAGACATGAAGAGGCTCAGCAGCTCCAGCGTGGATCTGTGAGAGCTCTGCATCACCTACAAACCCATTTTCCTCAGATCACTGACTTCTTTCAGGACTGTCGGGCTGTCTTGTGCTTAGGCTTTGTTCAGGCCTTGCTGTGAGAGATCTGTGTTTTGGCTGTGCTGCTGTGAACTTGGAGCAAAGCTGCTTGCATAGGGCCAGGCCAGCATTGCCATGGCGAGCCCTTTGCTGCGGCCCTGCCCATGGGTTTGCTCTAGTGAGGGGTGCCCTGGCCAATGCTCACAGGCTGGGCTAGCCACCAGCACAGCTGGCTAGCAAGTAGGCCTGGGAGCCTTGTTGGGGGAGCTGGGCACCTTCTCTAACTCCCAACTTTGCTGTTGGTTTGCAATGAGAATTTGTGCCACAAGGAGGCATGTTTGTGGGAGATGTCCCGAAGCTGAAGGGTCCCTGAGAGAGCTTGGAAACCTACCCCAGAGGCCAGCTACCATCCTGTTGTCCTCCCAGAAGCACCACTCAGACAGCAGTGAGCCATAGTTCTTGCTTCTATTTTCTATCTTTTTTTTTATTATTTTTTCTTTTTTTTTTTTTTCCCATTTGTCACTGCTGGCTGATTTTGATGAAAATTCCCACCACACTGTTTGTGCTGCAGATGCATGGCACGTGCACCACTGCGCTTGCAGAATTACCACGGGGCTGAGCTGGTGAGTCCGTAGAGTGCTTGCAAGCTGGCAGTTTGGCTCCAGAGCTGTTGTCTCTTAAACTACCACTCAAGAGGATCTGAATGGATTCATGGCAGAGGTGCAAACACTCCACCTCCTTTCTGAAAATACCTTATACATGGATCTTTGGGGGGGATGTTTCTATGTTGTTTTTTTTTTTTTTTTTATACAAAGCCAGTTTTGTGTTTCTGCTGGTGGGCATGGGTGCTATTCTGGTCTCATTTACGCTGCCATCAACTGGAAGTAACCCCTCTGAAGCCAGCATATCAAATGAAGCTCTTTGCCACGTTTACATATTCTGCTCCTTACAGCATAGTTTGTCCTAGTTCTTAAGCACTGAATGCCTACGTAGGAATTTCATTACAGAGCACAAGTTTTGTCGAGTGCATTCTGCTAGTTTTGCTGGAGGTGGCTGAACGTAGTCTATTTTTTTCTGAATCCCTTGTACTGATAAGTATCACTGTATCACTAGAAAAAAAAATGCAGCACATAAGAAAATACAGCTTGGTGTCATGTTCCCGGAAAAAAAAGACAGGTTGTTCTTGTAGGGGAAGGGCTTTCTGTACTTGGAAAACTGTCTCCAGCACCACTTTGGGATGCAAATATGGACAATCTGAGGGTAATTTGGAGGATCTCAGACTTCTTGCCCAGTGGTACAGCAGTCAATGCTAATAATTGATTTCAGCCCATCTGCAGATGAACACCTGCTGTGCAATATGGCCCTGCTAGGATTACATCTCCCTGCTTTTAGCTGGAGCAAAATCTTTAATGTTGACCACGAGGCTGGGAGTGTATTCGCTAAAATCTGAACCACGTCCCAGAGCCATGTTAGCAGTGCAGTTGCAGCGTTTTAAATGCATTGCCTTGACACTTCTCATTAAAATCCACAGAATGCAGTTTCTTTCTAAGCAAAATTAATTCCATTACTAAATAATGTTTTTGGCCTCCAACCTGACTTGTGCTAATTACTCACGTGGTGAGTGAGTGTTAAATCTTGTTTGGAAAGACGATAGAGTTTTTCTTATTAAAAGCACCTAATGTGAGCTTTTCCTTTCTTCTTTTTTTTAAGACTGCAATTGGTCTCCAGTGAAACCGAACAGATAATGCAATAATTTTTCACTAAACTAATTATCAGAGCGGAAGAGGCTAATATGTTTTGCCAACTGTGTCTCACGGCTCCTCGGTTAACGTGCAGCACGGTCACGGCTGTTCAGCAAGGCTTTGCATCTCCAAAGGCAGCAAGCTGAGGCTGTTTGAAGCTCACCCCTTGCTCACTCTGCTCTGCAGCCTTGCTGAAGTGCTCAGGCTGTATTGCCTCTGCCTGCACTCTGTGTTAATCAAATGTTGGCCTTCCACAGAGGACTTGCAGCATTTTCAGGCATTGATTTACCTCAGTTCCTAAGAGCATCTCACTTCTGAGCTTCCTGCTTGCAAAGGTCCCAAGTATCCAACATTTGAAATTCATGCTGCTTCAGCTGTGTTGGATGCTTAGGTACACAAAGTCAGTAACTACTTCTGCAAATAGTCACAAAACATTTCTTCAAGCTTAGAAATGGATCTCAGTGTACAAATGTGTTATTCTGACCATTTGGGTCTGACATGGTACGAAGAACAGTTTCTCACTTCTATTAACTGCAGTATACAATAAGGGTGGGCTTTAAGAAGTGACTAAATGAATAAAGAGTCTGCAGAAATCCTGCCCTTAAAAGTGCCCTGGGTGTTAAGAAAAATACCCTCCTCTTGGAAGGGGAAAATATTAAGACTGAAAGAAGGAAAGTAATGTTTTTACCTCAAGCATCTACAGCATGTGCTTTTCTAGCTCTCTTTATAGCAGGCAACATTTGAAAACAGAATTACAGCTTTGGTAAGGACTGGGATTTGCCTGTCTGATTACCATTACTCCCCAAAACAAATAAACAAAACACAATTATCTTTGAATGTTACTCAGGCTAATGTGTAGAACTGGCACTGGGGAGTAGAGGACAGAGGGCTAAAATCATTAATTGGTAATGGAGTTTGTGTATTTGTCATCAAGATGCTTCGCTTGGAGAGCTGAACAAAAAGAAAGCAAGCTGCAGAAAAACAAACTCCTAGTAAGCCTTGTCACTTGTATTTATTTAACAGCCTGTCACAAGCAGAAAACGTGGATCAAAGGTAGTAAATGCAAGGAAGGAGCAGTTTCAGTCCAAGGCATCTGCTCTGCCTTGCATCAGGGTTCACTTCTGGATCAGGGTATGTTCTGCCACATCGTGTTACATCAGGGGAGCTGTGAAATGACGGAGCCTAATGCAGGATGAGTGTTGGGAACGGGAAGTAAAACAACAACCCGTTGTTGTCTAATTCATTAGTCGCTGTGGGTTTGGGGGCTACCAAGGAACAGAGCTGTTTTGAGTGAGGTGTAACGTTGCTGAGCTGTGCTTGGCAAGAGCACTGAAAACTGCTTATGGGATTTGATGCCCTCTGCCTCCAGAATAAAACACTGTGGTAGGGAGGTTGGGTTTAACTTTTTTTTTTTTTTTTTTTTTTTTTTTTTAGTAATTTGGAAAAACATTTGTTTAAAAAAAATGTAACTAAACTAAACTAAACTAAATCTTTCTACCTTTATTTCCCCTTAGCATAAACAGGTAGGGAGAAGCTCATAGACTGTGGTGATGGAGGTGGTGCTGCTGCTCCTCCTGGGGCCACAGCTGGAGCAGTGCATGTGTCCCCTCCGGCTGCCTGAGCAGAGGTGACTTCTGGCCCCAGAGGACCTGCAGCCCTCAGATGTGCTTTCTGCCAAGCAAGCTGAAAATTATTCTTAAATAGAGAATAAATGTGAAAAGATGATGGGGGAAAGAGCTGGAGGTTCCAAGGGGGAGAAAATGCTGGTTGAAAAATGAATATTCATCTATCAAAGAACAAATTGAACAAGAAATTCAACTAATGTTCATGTCTCTGCATCAGAAAATCTGGGGTAGGAGGAAGAGCAAATAAAATTATTGGAGTTTTTCAGACGCTTTAATGGCAAATTCCTTCCCTCCAGCCAACCCCATTGCTAAGACCACCACTCATCAATTAGAAATTGCCACAGGTAACAGAACCAATTATACCTTTTATTGTAATGTCAAACACTTCATATGTACAGTGCAGCTTTTGAGTACTGTTCTTTGTTTAGCACATCTGCATTCACTGAAGATGAGTGCACAGGTCCAGCAGCAACAAGCGGACTCTGGGTTCCTGCTCCCAGTCACAGCTCCAATGGAAGCACCGAAGCTAGGGTTATTAATCCCATTCTCTAGCTGCATAACACACACATCTTGGTTGTTCTCATGTGCCAGAGTTGTGGCCTCCAGGATTAACTGGTGTTGATAAACTTACTTAGCAACTTGCTCTGCAGCCCCACATCTGCTGGCAGCTGGCCCTGGGGATGTGCAGACTTTCCTTGGCCAAAAAGACCAAGCCCATGGCAGAATGAGAGGTGAATGGGGATGGACTTGGGCCATGTTTTATGCTTGAATCCTGTTTACCCAGTAAGCTTGGGCTGGATGCTCTGACATCTAAATGCTGGCTAACTGGAGTCAACCTCTTTGGTTTCAGGAGTGTTTTTTTGCATTTCCATTAAGCTGATGGCTTTGAATGGGAGTTGCAGCACTATAATCCACACAGTGGTGAAGCCCCTGAAGGCTCAAGCTGGGGATAATCACATCGTTTTTATACTGCTGATAATTAACCATTAGAACAATTTACTAATGGATGTAGTGGATTCTTTAAATGATAAATTGATATGTTTTAGCACAGCTATGAGATACAGGGTTGATGCAAACATTTCTGAGTGCAAAGCCAGCCTGCGTTACAGGCTGTTGAGGTCAGAATCTATTAGCAATAATTCCTCTTGGCCTAAATTCTTCGTCTATGTAATAAGGTTTTCCTACAGAAATTATTCTAAGAACTTCAAAATCAGAGCCGTGTGTGCCCTACCATATGGCAGCGTGTGGCCTCATTCACTAAGTGGAGGAGAGAGGTGCTTGTATAAACTCCAGCCAAATATGTAGTAATATTACGCAAATATATTAAATTCATTGGATCTCTTGATTTAAGTGGATGAACTCTGTGTGCATGTAGATGAAACTGTACTTGCTGGTAGGAAGTGAATAGGCCTGATCAGAGTAGTGGCTGTTGAACGGCTGCACCATCTCCTAACTGAATAGGAAAAATAGTTTTTACCTGATTCTTTAGTTTTAATATAACTTCAGTATTTACATAACACAGCTGTCACAGAAAGTTTAATTAGATATCAGAGATATCCCAGATCTTGTCAAATTAATTTCTGAACTCTTGGCATTTCTGCAACAACGCTGTCCTAATTCTTCTTGTAGCATTTTCTTAGAAGACTCTAATAACTAAGTCATGTCTGTTTGACAAAATAAAGATAAGCTGTTATTTCCCTCTAAGAGATGACAGTTCCATTTTTCAAAGGAGAAGGAAAGGTTGCTCACCGCTTTACTTCCTGCAGCAGCAAAATTTTCAGGCGTGGGACTGGCAAAACAAAGAGTTACTTGCAGTAAGTAAAGGGTTTTTTTTTTTCTTTGCATCTAGCCATTGTGCTTAGTTGGAAAGGTCAGGTGTGTCAGAGATGGTTAAGGCTTTGAAGAAGACAGATGTGTGTATGCAGGAAAAACATAAAGGGGACTGGAATAGCTTAAAGGAATGAGCAGAATGGGAAAGATCTGGGCTTTAAATTTTATTCTGTTATTGAAGTCATTGTTAGTGCTCTCCCCCACTGAGGAAAAAATGCCTTGGGGGTGGGGAAGCAGAAAAATGGAATATTAAATGTAGTTTTCTGGCTATCTCAACTCCTACAATTACAACACTGCAATTTACTCCAAGCTTTTAGCAACTGAATAAAATCTACTTCACCTTTCTTTCCTCCCATGGAGCTCTTCCTTCTCCGGTCCTGGCTTGGCACTGTGGGATGAGCACTGGCCATACTACTGAAGTACAAGAAGCTGGTGTGTGCAGCCTGCGAGCCCCCTGCAAGCCTTGAAGGTAGGAGAATGAGTGTGTGAGAGTGTTTGCAGACAGATCTGGCTGTTACTGTAAGCAAGGCAGAGTTCTGTACAATAATTGAGGTGGTTATACGCAAACTTTTAGTAACCAAAGCTTCCTGTCCTTCACCTCCAGCCCATCAGAAGCCAGAGAGAGTCCCTGTGGTCCCCACAACATCCCCTATAGCATCCCGAGTGGCTCTGGGATGCTTGTGCAGGATGGCACAGAGCTTGTGCATCCCCAGCCCTCTGTCTGCAGGGCTTTCAGCAGCCCTTAGAGCAGCACCTTGGGAGGATAGCACTGGGCTGCTTGCTTGCCTGTTACCAAAACACAAGGGGTCTATGGTTTTTACTCCATTTAATACCCTCTGTTACAGTGGGGCTGGGAGGGCTGCCAGAAGCCCAGCACTGCCTCGTGCTCTCCAATTCCCACAGCACTGCATGGGAAACCCACGTGCCCTCTCCTGCATCTACCGGGCTGCAGATGTGCAAAGAACCATAAATAAAGCTGTACGGTTTGTCTCAGCAACGAGAAAATCCCCAGCACATAATCAGTTTATTGCAAATTGGAATGGCTTCTGGCACTTTCTTTTGCAAGGCTGTGGTCCGGGGTGTCTGTGGGTGTCTCATCAGCCAATACTCATTAAATAACCCTTTCCGCCCATGCTGCCCCATTTGGTTCGTCTGCCTCTACAATGTTGCATGTGGGACTGATTTTGGAGATTGAAAAGCTTCTGCATCTTCTCATTACCCCTGCAATGTCCCCTCTGAGAGGGGATTTGAATTTCTGATCGTTTGCATGTAATCTTTGGCATGCAATGTTCGCCATTCCTATTTATTTTCCATTTTAACACTTGTAAGACGGGAACGCACCTTTTTACAGAAGCATTACAGGCATCACAGTTACAAGTAAAAAGTCTACATCTGCCAGCCTGTTCAGTCAAGATGCTGTGGGTTTTTTCCTTGCTACCTAGAAACCATTGTATTAATGTTGGTCTTGTTGGAATGCTTTCCTGTGAAAGATATTTTTTTTTTTTAAATAAATCCAGTAAAAAAGATGAAAACATTTGATATAATCAGTCACCCAAATAATGCAAAAAAAGGGAATGTAGGGCAGAAGCAGAGGTTTGTATTTAGGGTTCCTAGTTCCCTCTAAGAACAGGTTTAAATTTCAAGCAAAGCAGGCCCTTTCTGCCAAAGGAAAAAAAAAAATAAAAAAAAGATCTTGTTGAAAGTGTTGTTCTTCTTTCAAGAAAAATATACGATTTAACATGACAGTTTTAATGAGCCTAATTGTGAAGTCTGACAGTAGATGTTGACCTCGTAATGGGTCTCTGCTATGAAAAAGAGGTTATTTACATTTCCAACCAGAAAAGCTATTGTTATTTCTCATTCTATTATGTAAATTATAGTAGCATTGGTCACACGGCACCATGGTTGTGTGGAGCTCAGTGGAAAGTTAATTCCTTTTGCTTTTTTTTAGGTTTGGTGGATTGCTATTTCATGTTGTTTTGTTGTTGTTGCTTTTTTTTTTTAAAAAAAAAAAAAAGCCTCATTCTTGAACAGCGTTCTCATAGACAGATATTAAAAATAAATAAATAAATATAATGTGATTAACCTAAAAGAGTATCTAGAGATTTATCTATTGAATTTCCTAGGCACATATTTACTGGATACATCACAAAATAAATAGCATATTACTTATTTTGTTAATCAAATTGAATAATTGAGTCTCATCTGAGAGGAATTTTTTTCTATTAGCAGAGCTGAAGGTACACTGAAAACCCGTAGGTGTATTCCAGCCCTTCCTTGCACAGATCGCTCAGAAAACAGCGTCTCTTTAATAGCAGTGCCAGTAACCATCTAATAATCTGAATTAGGAAGGCTCTAGCAATTGGCAAGTGTTCCCTTTTTTTTTTCCCCACGTTAAATATTTTGTCAAGGCTTTTCACAACTCAGGCTGCTGCAATTTGTCATCTTTCTCCACAAGCAGTTTTACCTTCCAGCCGCAGAGACTCGTGCTCCCTTGGGCAAAGCCTCCTGCTTCCTGAGCGCTCTGCTCAAGCCCTCGAGGGCAGCGCTGGCCCAGTACAGCACCCATGGGTGCTGAGAGCTTTTGCAGGTTCTGTCTGGTGTTGCCCTTCTGCCTTTGCTGCTCAGGGGCAGGAAGCGTGTGGTTTTGTTTGTTCCACTGTGGGGACTGGTCTCTGCTGTCCCCAGCTCCTTTGATGTCCCCTAGTCAGCACTTCCCAAACTGATGGCATCAGCTTAGAGTAGCCAAAATGTTCTGTATTTACAGTTTATTACTGAATGTCTATTATAGAGCTCTTTGTCCAAAAAATCCCACAATCCTGTCACTACGGGATATGGCAGTGTTTGAGGTGTGAATAGACCTAAAATCAATAGATACACCATTTGGCATTTACTCAACCCAAATAAAATACTTCATTGAGACACCAGCATAACTAAAAATTCACAGCACGAATTACAATTCTGCTGAAATGCGTGTGGCAAGGTTTTATGGCATTCTGCTGGCCGTATTTATAGCTCATTGAAAACACGATGTCAGTGCATTGTTGTTACTATTGCTTTTCCTCTCCTCATTGCTGCTATCGCACAGTAGTCAGCAGAGAAGGATTTCTCTGTCCATGTACATGGACATGATCGCTAAACAGGGAAGAGGTGCGTGTTCCACATCTCTGGGGCTCCATAAACTCGTGCCAGGCTCCTCCTCCTAGTTTTTGGGCTTTGCTATTTCCTACTAAGGCACCATGAAGTAGAGCCTTAAACACTAGGAGGCAGCAAATCAACTATCTGAAGCATCTTTTACTCATGGCCAGATTATATATATAAAGGCAGATGCATTCTAACAAATAGTCTATTAATAAGCTCAGAGCTGTTTACAGGCAGTGTTGTGCTCCAGCTGGCTCTGGAGTGGAGCAGGGCAACTTCTTTGTAGCAGGCAGCAGAACTTTTTAGGATGCCTTCTCTACTTGAGGTTGGAGGGAGCTTCTCTAGCTCAATTTTTTCCTATCAGCATATGTGAATTTTGGTGCTGTTCAGCTGTTTCAAGTCCATTCAGGTTTCCTCCATGTTGAGGCAACAAGAAGGTTTGTGGACCACCTTCACCTCTGATGCTTCAGATGTGACTTCTGGAGGCTGCCCAGGAGGGCAAAGTGTCAGTGTCAGCATGCTTTCAGTTCAGCTTCATCCAGTTTCAGTTAATATTGAGATTAACTAGAATAGTCAGGATTTAGAATGAAAGCAGAAGTGCTAGAAGAGGCTGTGCCTTCAGCACATCTCAAAGAGCTGATGATTAGGAGTGGTTTTCAAGTTCTGCTTTTCTCATCGAGACAATGGCAAAGCTTCCCCTGGGTTCCCCGTGCCTCACCTGCCATCTCCCTCTCTCAGGCTGGTGTCTCTATCAAAGCACCGATTACATCAAGTGCTGAAAACAGAAATGCAATGAGGGATCCTTGACAGAGCAGCTTAAAGCCTCTCAATTCAGATAATCTCAGGCCAGTGGAGTTAGGAGTCTCTCAGTACAGCTTTATCTGGTTCAATATCATTTCCTGGGCAAAGATTCAGATGGCTAAAGAACTCTTTGGACACATGTGTTTGGCATGTCTGACCAGGACCATTTTTTGGTAACTTGTGCACAGCTGCAGAGGCTGCAGTTCTAGCTCTGGCAGCAAGTTGATCTTAAATGATTTCCTGGTCCCTTTTGTAGAAATAAAAGGGTCAGAGCAAAGGGAAGATCAGATAAACCTTGTACTTTTGGAGGCTTGTTTGATCACTAACCTCTCAGAAATAATGACTAGCTTTAATTCCACATTCCAATTTCCTTTCTTAGTAGATAGAGCTTATAAAACGTTTCCAAGTGAGCAACTGGGGTGTGCTCCCAAAAGACCATTTCTCTTGTGAATAATCGGCTGAAATCCTAATAAGAAAATCCTTCCACTGGGCAACAGAATTTCAACTTGAATGCTGTATTATCAGCTCAAAATTATTTAGACAGATCTCAGGAATTTACTTCAGGCACTTCAGCGGACAAATTCAATGTAGAACGCTATGATTGATTTAAGTATTTAAGACTTATCCTAAAAACCTGTTTCACTTAATCCGCCTCCTAACCCGTTTCCATTGGAGACCTCCTTTTCAGGTTAAAATGCAATCTAAGTGCAGCAGGCAATTTCCCTTTCAGTGGTCAGGAGGGATTCTCCTCCATCCTCTGGGCGTGCGGGTGATGCATTGTTTTGGAGATGCCGAGCTCCCCGACAGATTGCCTCATTTTACACTTGATGGGACTTGAGCAAGCATCGCTGTGCCCGTCAGCCTGCGGTGGTGCGCTCTGCCACAGCACCTTCCCCCTTAGCGCTGGGAGAATTTGTTGGAAAGAGGATTTTTTAATTATTATTTTATATATATTTATATAAAAGAATATTTAAGAGCCTAATGGTTCTTTGTTTGTGGAATGATTAGGGACTGGTGCTCAGGAGTGCCGACAGTGAGCAGCAGGATGTGTACGCACAGGCTTCGAGACCTCAGAAGTGCAATCAATCACAGTGCCATCTGACTTCCTATTTCATCTTTTAGTCTGTCTGAAGTCACGTACGTTTGTGTGGAGTAACAGTGTGTGTTTTTGTGTAATATAAATAGTCTGTTGCTGGGGTATGTGCAGGTATATAATTATTCCTTAGAACTGACTGATAACGGGTGGAATGAGAAAACCTCACGTGCTTTTTTTTTTTTCCTTCCCACACTGTACTGTACCCCCCATTCTGTTCTCAAGGAGAAATGACTGCTCACAGGTGTTTTGCTCTGGACACTGCCCCGAGGAGGAGCGCAGTTCATCCCAACATTACCTTGCCTGGATAAACCCTCAGTCAGCCCATGCATTTCTCCTTCATCAAAAAGACTGTGAGTTTTTTTCACTGCCCTTCAAGCAGACCTGTTGTGCTAGAAATTTCCAGTAGCATCTCATTGGCATGCTGTCTCTAAGTCCTTTGGAGCATACTGCAAAATGAAGGCTCAAGCCCTATCGTTCTTCCTCCTGCTCCCCTTGTAACTCTTTTCTAAACATCCTCTGAGTAACCCCCCACTCATAGTTTTAACTCACGCTCCAGGTAATCTGTAATGCAGCATTTAACACCACAATGAATTTTCCAGCCATTGAGATATGGACAAGAGGTAGGACTTGAGAGGTGAAATCGCGTGACAGGTAACGGGCACGGTGAACTTTAGATCTGAGAGATGTGTGCAATATTAGTTCATTCTGTAGCTGAATGTGAGCACTATTGATATTTAATCTTAGCAGGAGGGATGAGTATTTGAAGGACAAGCATTCATAAATTGCTTTGACATTTGACATGATCAAGCAAGTAAAAGACTAATATTCCATTTCTCCATTGTCAAAAAGATAATGAGTTTCATAACTATTGGTATTATGGGAAAAATACAGCCTATGCAGTGTAAAATGAGTGAGAGCTTCTATATATTTTTATATAAATTGTGTATGTTGTGTTCTTCTGATGGCCCCATTCAGACACAGCATGCTTAACCTTTTTAATTTTCTGGTTTGCTGTGCAAGTCTCTAGCAGAAGAGACTTTTCATTTTTTGAAATGAAAAAATGTTTTCTTCAAATTATTTATAGAAAGAGCAGTGCTGTCATCGAGTCTGTCTCATCATATCATTCTTGGATATCAATTTCTAGGCTCGGATGACAAACCATGGCAGCTACTTTTCCAATAGCAGCATCTGGCTTCCTGGCAAACTCAAAATGCAGTTATCTGGAAAGCTTCAGAGTTGCTTCTGAGCACATTTTATTTATTAGAAAGCAGTTGTGTTGCTTCGCTTCCCATGACTAAGCCAAAGAATATTTAATATATTAAAAGGAATAACAGGATCACAGCCAAGCTGTTGCCCCTCAAGTGGCCAGTGAGTGACAATATTTTTCCTTTAAGACGTTCCTTCACTTCTGGAAGACAACCTGAAACTACTGGTGCTGATTTCAGATGATCTTTTATAGGACTAAAGAAGAAAGCAAGCCTTAACTCCACAAACAAAATTCAAGTTCACCTTTTTCTAGGGTCATCTCCATGAAATGTGACGGTGACTTCTGTCAGCCTTTCTGTGCTGGAAGAAGCAGACCCTCCAAAAAGAGCAGGGTCCCCAGACAAAAGACACTACATCCCTGCAGTATGTAATGAACAGTAATACAAGGAAAAGATGGGTCAGTGGGTCAGGTACTTTACCAAGCCTCAGAAGTTGAATTCAGCCTTTGTTTTGTCACAGACTGTCTCTATGAACTTGGCGAGTCATTTGGATCCCGCTCTGCAAAGGTGTCCCAAATGTAATTCAGTAGGTATCACATTAACATGCAACATCTGAAGCAAAATATATGAAAATATAGCTCCATAAACAGCTTTAATATTTCTCCTTCTTAAATACACCTCAGACATAAATGATACCTTCTGCCACATCCCATAGTCCTGGAAGGTTCTTTGCTGGGGCTGGAGATCTTTGCTAATATTGTGTGTTGAAAATCCCACCACTATCCTATGTATAAAAGACCATCTGACACAGAACAAAATGTATAAAACATTTCTCCCATTCTTCATATGCAGCATAATCTAAAGGAAATGATTAAGAATGATTTCTTTCCTAATATCAGTATCAGGTTAGACAGGAGAGATATGAAGACCTGTAGGAGATGACAATATTCAATTATAGTGATGCGCTCATAGCTTTAGGACATTCCTAGATGCTAAAAGTCATTCTCACATGCACAGAGCTAAAAGCTGAGAAAGGACAAGGGAGAATGAAATATCTGTTCCAGGCTTTGATGGCAGTTAGGCTGTATCTACATCAAAAGCTCTATTTAATTGAAGTGATTATTTTCATTCTGAGAAAGAACTCCCTGGAGTTTTTCTTCAGCAACTTCCCAAAGTTTCTTGCAGTGAAATCCTAGTGTTATTTTTCTAGACGATAGATTTAAAAAAAATAAAATTAAAAAAAAAAAAAAATCCAGTGTATTAGAGCCAATGTTTGGCAATTAGCAGCAGAAGCAGTAATCCTAAATGGAAACATCTTGCAGTTTTTGATATTCTTCTGATAGAAGTGGTGTCTCTGGGGCAGAACTTTGTTAGTGACAGCTCTCACTGAATTCACTTAAATCCAAAGTTTCATCACCAAAATAACTGCTTTTCAGTTCAGAAATAAAATGATCAGTCACAGGATTTCATTTAAAGCTTTGAGCATCAACAACAAGGAATGAAAACACTTCTCTTGTGTAAATATATATATATATATATACACACACGCATATTTCTGGGTTTGAACACATGCCCTTGCACTGTGAAGTCTGGGGGGAGGAGGGCAAAATTACAGAGAGAAGACATGGGGCTTTCTCTTCTCCTTGCCATGAGTTTCTGCGTCTGTTCTGAGCTTAGAACAATTGGGTCTTAATTCTGATTGAGGATGGAGGATGCTGCTGCAGTGCAAAACACCCTGCCAAGGCTGTTTTACTGCTAAATTCAACAGCAGTATTATAAGGCTGTATCACAAGCAAAGTCTGCAAATCAAAGGTTTCATGATGGGCAACCTTTACTACATATAGTGGGTCAGATAGCTTTCACATTTAAGAAAAGACTACATGCTTTTTTGCTATTGAGGAGCATAAGCACTTTTGCCTTCCTTCCGCCACGAATGGAGATTATTCAATGGTTGGATTTAATGAATTCAAAATCCTTAGAAAATCACTAGAGCCAGACATCAATGTAAAATACTCCACCAGCTTTCAGTAGTGGAATATAATATTAGCTCTCCCACAATCTACTTCATGCATTTCAAAAGAATAGAGAACATTTTTAAACTAAAGAAGATAGCTTGGGCAGAAAATGATTGCCTGTCTTGGATGCTTCTCTGTAACCCTTTAGGAGTCTGAGAGCTCTCGCAGGGTGAAAGAAACAGAAACAACAGTTTTATTTGGAAAAGTGCTGGGGGAGGGGGAGAGGAACAAGTGATTTTTTTAATGATTTCTGTTAATGTACTGTTACCTCACGCAACCATAGGACTTCACAAGATGGGTGCCGCGGGGCTGGTGGCTCCCAGCCCATGGAAAACTCCCCGAGTTGTGTCCCCCCTTTCTGCTGGCAGAATCAGCTGAGAAGCCACCAGACCAACCCCATTTCATCCTGCCTCTGATTGCACGTCTGGACTGGGAGCATGGGAGGCTATTTTTGCACCAAGCAGGCACACTGCCCCAGCTACAGCTCGCTCAGCCCTTCCACTGCTCCTCGCCGGGGAGAGCTGGCCATGAGCAATACTGTAATGCAAATAAATAATATTAACTAAGGCTCAATAGGTTTAAAAGCTATGGAAATAGCTTCTCTCCTGCTGTTTCACTATCTCATTTTCCCTCTCTGTCCAAACCCCCAAAGCACACAGGTACAAGCATATATTTTAAATGAGAAGTTTGTTGAACCTCATTAAATTTAAATGCTCAATTCGGTTTTTCTGAACGAGGCTTCGCTCTGCTTTTGAGTTTACCTGCCTTCATTCTTCCATCCCTAATGGAGACATTAATTTAGAGGGTGGTTTTGCAAAGGCACCATTGGACCTATAAACTGCAATTGAAAAGTAAAGCATAATTTATACACTTAAACCTAGCATCTAACTTTGGAGAATTTCTGTGTTTATGGGCTTTGTGTCTGAGCAACTTGCCGAGTCTCTGTGAAGTGAAGACCGGCTTTTAATTTGTATTTGCTTTTTGCTTTCCCAGTTTTTGTGAAAAGGACGAGCAGCTGAAAAGCATCTCTGCGTTGGTATGCTGAGCGGTGGAGTCACACAAGCACCTGCAGCCATCCACGCACTGCTCGGGAAGAGCGCTGTATTTCTCAGGGTTTGTAGCTCTTGTCCTCCCACTCCCTAATTCATATACATAAAACTGGTGTGCTGCCACGTTCCCTCCACACAAACGCATTAGCTGATCAGGAAGGCTTCCCATTCATCTGGCTTGTCACTTGGATGAGGTGGAGGCAGGACCGACTTGTCAGCTCGCGGTGATGGGAGTCAGGGTTGGAAGGCAGGATAACGTGGTTTAAAAAAAAAATAAAAAATAATAATGTTTAGATATTTCTCCCCTTGGTTTTCCAAAAGAAAACATTGCCAGGTGCCGGTTTCTCTCCATCCCCTCCCAAAGAGGAGAAAACCAGCAAGCCACCCACTTGCCTCCAACCTCCTTGCGTAACTGCCAGCGGAGCGAGGCTGCGGGAGGACGGCGAGGCTGAGACCCCCGTACCATGGAGGGGCTTTGGGGAGGGGGGGGCTGCAGCACCTTTAGCCCCGACCCCTCGCGTTCCCAAGGGCTGCGCGCCCCCAGACCCCCGCGCACACCTCCGGACACCCCCAGCCCCTCATCCCCGAGCCGGGGGGGGACCGGGCGGTCGCTGCCCACCCCCGGGGCGGGGCGGGGGGCGGCTGGCGGCGGAGCCCGGCCCCGTGGTGGGGCGGGGGGCGGCGGGCAGGCAGGCAGAGGCAGGCAGGAGGCTCCCCCCGCCGCCTCCGCCCCCCGCCCCGTGACTCGGCTGCCTCCCGCGGGCGGCGGCTGCTGCTGCTCCCGGTGGTAGCGGTGCCGGTGCCGCTGCCGGTGCTGGTGCCGCTGCCGGGCGGTGTCGTGCGCCCCCCGCCCCCCCCCACCCACCCACCCACCCCGGGGACTATGAAGCACCATGGGGTGGTGTGACCGTGGCGTCCAGATGCTGCTGACCACGGTGGGCGCCTTCGCCGCCTTCAGCCTCATGGCCATCGCCATCGGCACCGACTACTGGCTCTACTCCAGCGCGCACATCTGCAACGGCACCAACAGCACGGCGGACGAAGCGCAGGGACCGCCGAGGAAGGCGAGGGGAGACCTCACGCACTCGGGGCTCTGGAGGATTTGCTGCCTCGAAGGTACCGGGGCCGGCCCGGGGGGAAGCGACTTAACCGGGGGGGGAACCGGCTCCGTGCCCGGGGTGTCCGGGCAGAGCCCAGCCGGAGCCGGAGCGGGAGCCGCTGCCTCGGACACGGCCGAGGAGGAGGAGGAGGAGGAGGATGGCGTTGCCGTGGCAACCGGCATCTCCGAGATTGCCATGGGAACCGGGCGGCGGGATGCGGAGCTCGGCCCCGGGGAGCTCGGCCCGGGGGGGCGGCCCCGCTCCGCGGCTGTCTGCGCCCCCCCCCCCCAGCAACAGCTCCCGGCTGAGGGACCCCGGGGGCTGCGGGGCTCGGGGGGATCCTGAAGGTTTGGGGCTTTTTGGGGTTCCGAGCCCTGCAGGCTTCGAGGCTGGCGCGCCCCCAGGGTTTTGGTTTCAGGGGTTTGGGGGCTCAGCCGCAGCTCTTGGGCAGGACAGCGGGAACCCAAGTTCCTCCTTGTCCACCCTCAGAGACACCAAGAACCCGTGTAAAGGTGTTGCTGCTGTCTGAGTGCTTCAGCGTGGGCTCGGGGTTACTTAACCCGGCCCAAGGGTCGGGCACTGAACAATGTTAACCAAAAGATTGAGGCGGGGGGCATGATGCCCCGCTCCCCGCAGAGGCCAAACATGTGGCTCTCTGAAAATGGGCTGGTAGAGGAGGTGTGGCGGGTAGCTACCGGCACAAAGAAGCACATGGGTGTTCAGAGGAATTGGCAGGGCTGATAGGAAAGCCCAGATGGGAAGCAACATCTGCCTGCTGAGTGTGGAGCTGTGAGCGTGGGACGTGGGCAGGTCCCCATGGCACTGGGTATGGGGTCCAGGGTGCTGAGCCCCCTCGCTGCTGGGTTCATCCAGTGGTGCTGCTAACAGTCAGCACAGTGAGGAAAGCTGTTGGCTTTCCCTGAGCTGCTTTGGGGCTTGTGGGGTGGGGGTATGCCGGAGTCTGCCTTGGTACAATAGAGCGCCTGGCACAGCGGCTGCAGCGCACCTAATTCAATCAGCACAACTTAGTACACATGAACTTTCCAGACCTGGTTCCCTGCTTTATTCTAACTGACAGACGGCTCAGCCCAGAGGAGTCCAGCTGGAGCTGAGGGACTGGCAGATCTATTCTGAGGGCTTTTCTCTCAGAAAAGGCCGTGGCATTGTAGGAGCACCCAATTGTCGCATCTCTTCACATCTTCTCCTTTTCCTAAGCATTCAAGGCTGCAGTGTAAGAAGTAATTTTCTCTTAAAATATCAGATTTGCTACCTAGTAATAGTATGCATACATAGAAAAGCTGCAGGTCACAAAAGTATTTTTAGACAAGGAAGAGGGAAAGAATTACCAAAATGTTAAGTTGTTCTGGTGATGATAACGCTTGGCTTTGTGATGCTTAAAGGAAATGTAACTCTCGGCATGGGCTTTTGCGACACCTGGAAAATGTGGGTTTGCCTCTGAGAGCCTCTGAGTTAGCCTGAGAGATGCTGAGCATCCTTCACTTGAACCAAATCTTGTGATCTTAGCTGGGTTTGTTCTAGTGTCCCCAGGCTCTGCATTTCACGGAAAATAAGTTGGTTTGCGTCTTACGGGAGGTGCCGGGCATGCTGTGCTAGACCAGGCCTGCTGTCTCCAGGAGAAATCCTGGAGGTTACCGCCGGCAGGCTTTCTGCATGGTCCTCCAGGAACCTCATTCATAGAAACCAAGTGCAGCTTTTGCCGAAAGCAATGGAGTTTTCGCCTGGATTTCCACTGAGCTTAAGTCAGAACTTTATAAAACGAGAAGTCGGTGAAGTCTTGAGGAATGGGCAGGGTTGCAAGCGGTGCTTGTGATGTTCTCTGAGCTCCAGGGCACTGCCTTAGCCTTCCCGAGCATGTTCAATCCACGGGGGTGTTTGCGGAAAGGTTGCACCTAGCAGTGGTGTGCGGAGAGACCTTAAACCCTCATCAATTCAGGAGACAAGAAAGTGTTTCATGTGACCCCCTCAACGTCAATTGAGCTTTTCTTCGCAAAATTCAAGTGCTCTTAATCAAATTACAAAGTTGTCAAATATGTGCTCAGAATGAGTAATTTGAGAAAACCATCGTCTGCTCACAGATAAGAGAAACAGAGGCTACGTTCTCTCCTACATTTTCATATGGCCTGTCGTAAGATAAAATATACAGATACATGAAAATATTAGTGTTCTAAACCATGCCATAGGACCTTGATTTCAACATGGAAAGGTGCGTCTGTTTCACAAAAGAATTTAACCATTTCTAGAAGCAAATTTAAAACACTGTCTCCTGGGTTGTTTCAGAATGCCACTCGTTGTGAGTGGATGGCTCTTTTAGTAAAACTGAAGAAACCGTTACAACCCTGAGAAGACAAAACAAGAAAATAATTATAGATTTATAGATCTGTTATAGATTTTTATATAGTTATAGATTTTTATATATGATTAAATGAAATTTCTGTGAAATGGTCTGGCTTCAAACTTATTTATATATTTTTTTTTTTTTTTAATTTTGGAATAATAATTATGAAAGCCAACTTAATTTGTTGTAGTGGTCTTAGGCACCATTTCACTCTCACCTCAAAAAAAGACATATTTAAGACACAAATGTGCAAAGGCTGGAAATATCTTGAACAGCCTCTTAAATTGCTGTTGACATGAATAAAGCATTACACAGAGTAAATTTCAGGTCAATTGAAAATTTCCATTAAAATGTTTCTCAACTATATCCATGAACCAATCCGTGTTCTGTGTGTTTGAACAGTCACCCATTCAGTATCCCGAATTCCAAGATTTCAGACAGAATTGCAGAAACAGAAAGGAAAAGAATAGCCTTCCAACCGATTTATTAGGTGTTCCTCAGCATTTTTCTTTTTCTCTTCTTTGGGATAGCACTTCAAAACTGCTATCAAAACTTGATAGCAATCAAATTGGCATCGTAATGATGACTGGAGTGATAGAGTTTGGGGATCCAGCATATTGTCTTTGTTTGGGGCTGCGGTTGTCTTGGGGACAAAATCATGTTTCAGCACTCGTAGCCGGTACTACTATGGAGCTTAGTCACTCAAGAAGCAGCATTAATGATACATTAGTCAAACTCTCGCCTATACGATCCCAATTTTGTTCCTTTAGTATGTTTGTCAAAGGTGGAGGTAGGAGGCTCATTGAGTGGATTTTAATCAATAGCAGTATTTCTGCATGGATTTAAAACTTACAGCTAGGGTAATTATTTAGGTAGGAAACTGTTTAAAGTAATTCTTGGTATGAATGTGCGTGCAGCACACTTGCTATTCAAGCAAGTCTTTGCAGCGGAGCTCAGTAAAATGGTCAAGGGGTTCTCTGGTGAAGTTGGGTTTTGGTTTTCTGGGGCCACACTGGACCTATATTAACTGCAATTTTGATGGCTAAAGGCAAATTCTCACTGGAGTGAGGTTTCTGGTGAAGTCCTCATGCATCCATCCTGGCCACAGCCGAAGTCTGCACCCCAGCCCACAAATAATAAGAGCAAATCAGCCCCATTTCACGTGGCTCACTGTCCAGGAGGTGAAGAACAGAGTCTTGCAAATGCAGCAGAGGGTGATGCTGTGTTTTATGAGTAATCCCGTTGTGGTAAAGCTAACCTGGAGGATTAAACCACTATAATTTTCCAGCAGCCCTTATTCCTACGGTAAATGTCCAGCACTACTATGTAAGCTTCACACAGTCTTACTCATAAGGAGGATCTGCTATTAAAGTATTTACCTAGAAGGAGAGAAAAAAAAAAAAGATTTTAAAGCACCACTTTATCCACTGAAACTGCTTATCTTCATGAACAATCATGCTGAAGTTAATAGGACTGCTCAAACAGAGAGCTCTGCAGGCCCCGTGACATCTAGATATGAAATCAAGTAATGTACTTGTAATTTAAATTTATTCAAAGAGTATTTTATTAAACACTTCAGAATATGAATTGCTTTGAACCCATTGTGTCTACTGCATTCGGTATTCCCTGTTTGCCGTTTATTTTTAAGTGGTGAGATTGGACGTTTAATTCACATGGAACCATTTGTCCTTCCTGTCTGGGTAGCTGAAAATCTATAATCAGGAGAGAGGATTCGGTGAATCTTTTATAACTTGAAAACTTGCACAAACACACATTTGCACAATTATTTGCAAGTCTTCTGGCTTGGATGAAGGTGCACAAACACAGGGCCTGTGGCACGCGCATGCTCTGCTTCCATGGATACTCTTGAAAACAAAATAAAAATGCTTATACAAATGTTTGAAGCAAGCAAATAAAGGAAGCCTGCCATCCATCAGTGCTGCAAATTCATGGTTCATCCAAAAGGAATGAATATTCTTTAGTATTCTCAAAGCAAAGCGAGGAAGTCGTAGCATCACCACTGTTTATAATAAACTAAATACAATGCAGGCTTTATTTTCAAATGCTATTTCCAAAGTTGTACATGTCCAAGAGCAAATTTTGTATCACTTTAATATCAGACAAGACCCTTGAGGTTATATCCACAGGCACAAAGATGGTTGGGCTTCTCAGCCTTTGCAGGCGTATGAGCCTGTGTTCACACTATGAAACATAGTGACTGCACATGGAGAATACACAAATGGGTGTCTCTGCCATGGAAACTCGTTCCGTGTATGCCAGAGCCTGTTTCTTGGAGTATATATATATACATACATATATATGTACTGCATGTTTTATATATATATATATATATATGCATATATATATATATATGTATTGCGTGTGCTTCATAGGTCCCGAAAGGTGAACTACTTTCCAAAAATCTTTCAAAACAAATTTAAACACATTAGAGAAGGACTCTTCTGAGCTTCAGCCTGTGTTTTCGTTCTTTATCTGCTCATACCATCTCTGTTTCCTTGGTAAAACACATGCTGCTGAGAAAGTGCTCGTGCTGCACTGATTGTTTTTAAATGCAATTCTTAGAGCTCCACCGACATCTTTTCAACAGTGTTTGAAGCAGTGGGGTTTTGTCAGAAAGTGATTGAGTGATTCTTGACAGCCTTTTTAGGTTAATTTCTTTCTGTTGTGTTCCATTTGCTAGAGAGAGCTTCTGAGTTTGGAGCAATCTTTGGGGAAACGGAGCTCAATCTCTTTAAAATATTGGCCGTAGTAAAACATATTTTAAAATACTGAGAAATTTTCTGCTGGAGGAACTGTCAGCAGAAGATGGATTAAGGGATTAGCTATTCTCTTCTTCAAAAAAAATAAAACACATCTCCTAATTACACCTCTTTGAACATTTGTAACAGAGGATCTCAGATGACTGTATTGATGTAACAAAACATCCATTCTTCCTGAGACACTGTATGAAACAGAGAGCTGAGGCTAATTGACTGAATATATGTCGCTTTAATGAATTAATTTGCTTTCTTGAACTTGATCTACTATATAGCCAGTAGGGAGCTATCAGGCTACACAAGGGTTTGGGTTTTTTTCTGTGGCTCTCAGTGTGCCAGCTAGCCCAATGCTAAAAGTCTTTGGAACCCAAAGACTTTCTGTGCATTAGCAATACTCCCTGAAGGCTGTAAACCCACGAAAGCGTATTTGTAATCCAGCTGTAAAGCTTTCTCATCTGTGCAAGATGTAATGTGGATAATAGTCACTTTACCTAAGTTTCAGAAATGTCATGTGAAAAGAGTCAGGGATGCGCTGGGCTATGTGCATTGGATACCTGTGGCTGTGGTGTGCTGTAGCTACTTTTTTTTACTCTGTGTGTAATCATACTGCGTGTTGCATCTGGTTGGCAGATGGCATTTGTGGTAGCATCTGTCAAAGCCATAGTAAGTCATTTTGGGGTTCTCAGTGACCTTTGCAATGTAACATAATGTAATCTTTGGGCTTCTTCCAGCTGCCATTACCTTTTACTGACCCCTCTGCCGTGGGCTTTTATTACTTATTTTAGATAGTGGCAGGAGCTCGTGGCCATTGCACCCCTTCAGGGCTTGCTCTGCCACCTGGCAGCTCTGCTGGCTCTCTCTAGTGTCAACTGGTAAAAGAGGCAAATGTGACAATGTGGTTTAGTTCCTGTAAAATTCCAACACAGGAATTATTTCTCTAGTGGATGCTGTCACATTCGTGGTGTCAGCCCACAATGCTTCTGCTCAGATCACACTGTCGAAGCTATAGCTTTGGTCACGGTCTTGCCAGGTGCAAAACACGTGAACCTCCTTAAAAAGCAGGGGGAGAAGGAGTGCATGTCTGGTACCTCCATTCCATAGCTCTGTACATCTTTACAGAAACAGGGAAAAGAGGAAAAACATCAGGAGGAGAGGCTAGCGTGTTCATCTCCTTTTTTTAATTCTTTTGACGCAGTCAAAGCACTTATGTACTCGGTGTAATTTGAAGTCTGTTATTAATACCTCTGCGCACCCAGATATTGAGTTGGTGGCTGTGTGGTTTGTGTGTGAAGGAGCTGAGAGGTGACTTCTGCATCCCAGAAATGGAAATGGAGAGGGAGGAGGAGGCTGGGCTTTGCTGCATTTCCTGCGTGATTTGGGGCCAGTCGCTTTAGCTTTCTGTCCCTGACTGGGAGGGACGACTGCCTTTTTCCCATCCGCTTTCCTCCCATACTAATAATAAAAGGGAAAAGATGATGTGGAGAAACTGGGATGTGATGGTAGGGCTGCCCAGCTCAGAAAAGGCGTGTGAGCTCTAGTTTAACTGGTTTTGAAGCGTTTTGCTTGCAACTTATGTTTTATACATGCAACATTTTGTTTAAGCATGTCTTCCTTGAGGGACAGGATTAAGTCTGGTTTTCCACCTACGTCAATTTAAACTGCTTTCTAGGAAGCTGGTGGAATTATGCCAATAGCAAGCCAATATAAGAGGAGGGATCGTAGATCTGTCCCTTCAATTGGACCTTTTCCTGCTGCTCCATCTTTTCTGAGCCAAGAATTATCTCAGGCAATAAATCATACTTTCCAACGTTTTTGTCACCCTGAAAAACTGGTCCCGCTTCAAAACATTACTTTGTGCTTATCTTCATTTTGGATTTCTGTTTACTGGTATTTATTATGTCGCAGACTTACGGTTCAGCATCCAAATTCTTACCAACAGATGGCAAGGCAGGATGCACAGGAGTAGTAAAATAAACAGGATAAATGCACAACTGCCCATATGTCTGAGAGGCTGCTACACATTTATGACTTCAGAACAAAAGGTTGTTTGCTGTAGACAGCCCTAATGCCATGCAGGGCTCCTCTCTATTTTCTGCCTTGCTCTAAAGTGCCTTACTTCTTCGGCATATTTTGATCAGCTAAATTACAATGCAGTTTGTCCTCCCTCTTCTGCTCCCACATCGTTATTGCCTTTATTTATTTGTCTTCACTCCAAAAGCACGTCAGTTTTTTACCTTAAATATTCTAGAGTGGAAGGTGGCTCTTTCCTGGCCTTTGGCTTGTATACGTTCTTTCAGAGTAGTGGTTTGCTGTGTGGAGGGGCACACAGAGGTGCTGGGAACCAGAGCAAAATTTGAGACTGTGACTCTCCCTATATTGGGATTTATTATAATATTAATGATGTGTGGCCTCTCTATCCTCTCAAAATAGCAGGCCTCAGGGCAAGCTGCCTGCAGGATGGATGGCCTGGCCCAGGCAGACTTTAGCTAGATTTTCCTTTCAATCTGGGGGAGTTTTTGCCAGTTGTTGCAAGCTGTGGGTCAAATGCAGTGAAATCATTGAAGTGGTTCTTGATGTAGCCTGGCAGATAGTCCAGCCCCTCACTCTCCTCCTTCCCGTGGCACCCAGCAGTCTGAACATCTTTGTTCTCTTCCTCTTTTTCCCCCTCCTTGCTGAAACGTTTTAACTTTCCTTCTGTTAAAAAGGCACTGTCTAAATTAGCTTTTCAACAACAGTGCAAGAGTCTGCCTTTAGAAAATTGGTAGATACTGCCCCAGGTAGAAATCCAGGATTTTTAATTTCCTTAACTCTCAAGCATCAATGTGCCCTCCTGCCAATGAAAAAATAAAAATATATTATCATACACTTGTCAAAAAGGAAGAGATTGGGGTTCTCACTTCTCTCCCTGTCTGACTCCATTTCCCATGTGTTTACAAGGCTCCTGCTTGGAGAGCTTAGCAGCAGCGTGGTCAGTTCTTCTTCAAGAGAGCTGAGCCCCTTCTTGTCAGCCGTGGTGTGTGAAGGAGCACCACGTTACAGGCACGCTGTCATAACACAGAGAGGTGGGCAAAGGCGAAGCACGTTATGGAATGATAGGATTTCCTGCGCAGATTGCCAGACACTGATATGAATTAACCTCTTTTATTGTTCTTTTCCAAGCATTCCCCCTTTTAATTGCTGTTTTGGAATTGTGCCACTTAGATCTGCCCTTTGAATGCTTCTCACTCAGACAGTCCCGTTAGCTCACTGCTGCCAAATATTTCAAAGATATTCAGAGCCGACAAGCATCCCCATCCGACTTGAGGGGTACCTAGGTCTGTGACGAATTGCCACTTGCATTTAGCTGCCAGGGTGTTGTGTTTTCTTTTTTTCTTTTTTTTTTTTTTCTGATTAGCTAATAACTGTTTTAGGCTTCTGCCAGTTTTGTGCCAGAGGTTTCAGATCAGTTTGCTCCCATTTACGTGTTTTAAATAATGTCATTTGGTGTAGAATATGGATGCCTGAAAATTTTCTCCTGTCCAAAAGTATAGCATTCAATAATGTTGGGATTGTTATTGTGTCTTCCTTGCTTCCTAGAGGCATAGCTTATCTATTGTTGCTGCAAGGCATTAAAAAGGAACCATGACATGTCACAATTATGACTTGAAATAGGATCTTGCCAGAGGTACATTGCCTAAATATAATCAAATCTAAAATACGACTTATTGCATATACCTATCTCATGGCTCACTGAGCCATCAGCGATGGCTATTATCAGCGTACTAGGTAATTTATTTCTAAGAACTGCCATGCTGCTTTTTCGCTTTTTTTTAATTAAAAAAAAAAAAAAAGAAAAAAAAAATCCCAATCCCAAAGCCCCTCCACGTGTGCACGTGCTGAGCCCAAGCCAGTGAACCTGGCAAGGGGCTGAGCCCGCTGGCTCAGCCTTCGGAGCTGCCAGCCCCGCGTTTGGCTCAGAGCAGCTCCGCGTCCCCCCAGCTCTGCCCGCTGTGAAAACACGGTTTTGTCTGTCAACAAAAGATCCTTTGAGATGACGGGGAATCTTTTCAGAGCACGGCTTATGAACTCTCTTCGTATTTCCAGCAAAAGGTTTGTCTTTGAAGCTTACGTTGCGTTGGGAGTCAATAGGATTTCGGTTTTTAAGTTACTTAGGGGGTTCCAAAAATATTTATCCAAGGCAGTGCCGCTGTCTGCTAATGATGAGATTAAACATCCTGTGGTTTTCCTCGGTAAATGAAGGTTTGCTTCGGAGGTTGGTGTGTTTTTCTCCTTTGCTGTGCACATTTTGCTGTACTCTCATCCTTGCCTTTAGCGCTGGCAAGTGCAGACAGTTTGGGAGGTGCTTTGGGATCCTTAAAGATGCAAGACCTGCAATAAAGCATGTAGTATTTAGGGGTAATGCAAGGTGCTGCATTCACAGCATTGCTTCTAATTATAGCCATTCAAACCTCTCATTTGCAATGTCCCGTTATGGTAGTGCTTATTAAAATAGAATCCTCTTTGATAGAAAATTAGGAGAAAAAAAAAAAAAAAGCAGCTATCCCATTCCATCCAGTAGCTTTGAAAGAGGTTTACCTTCATAACTTGCCTTCTCAGAATATTCCCCTTGGTTTTACTTGCAGTCCTGCTCTGACTTTTTAATGACTTACTTTGTTCCTCTTGGTAGCCAATTCCCAGTGACCTTTTCCTTACTTTATTTTAATTTCTGTATATAAATGGCAGCATTCGAGCTAAAGACAATCTTTGGACACAGCAACAAAACCCCATAGAGAAGGAAAAACAGGCCAAACATTTTCCACCCGCATTCGGAGTCGTACTAGGGCTCTGGCCGCGCAAAGCCAATACTTGCTCCACTTTGCAGGCTAGGAGGAGGCTCCGACACAGGAGCTGCACCACGGGCACGTGGTTTGGGATCGGGGCCAGACCCGGGTGGCCAGGACCACGCTGTCGGCATCTCCAGGCTGTGGCGCTGGCTGCAGCCACTCCCACAGGTTATCCCTGGTTCTGGCATGGCTGCTGTGCCCCGGGAGGGCTGAGCAAGTGGTTGCAGCTGGCCAGAATATGGGTCTGCAGCTACTAATGCTGATTTTATAGCATTAATGTGCACCTGTTTTGGTGGCCAACTGGCACCGTGTTCAGCCTAAAATGTGTATGTAAGGCCTGTATTAAAAGAGGCATAAGAATTAGCGTGCATCAAACATGTCATTAGACACGTGCCTGATAGACATAATGTAGGATAATGAACATGATCACAAGAATAAATTAATAACTGAAAATATTTCTTATACATATGCACACTTAAAACAGGATAAGAACTAAGTGACACTTGTGTCACCAGTTTATAATTAAAATGCAGTGCTTGAATGAAAATGTAAGCTTCAATTAGCCAGCACGACCCTGCTTCCGGCTTTACTTCCCACTGAAAAGCAACGATAACAAGCTCACATTTATTATCAGAGTTTTTTCCTGGAGCTGTGCACTGAAACATGCTCACATCTGAGCCCTTTCACTGAAGACATTTTTTCGCTTCAGCAGTTTGGCATGCCATACAAAGGCTCTCTGATTTTTAGTGATGTTCACCTCCTCTTACATAAAAATGTTTTCTGTGCATATTATTTGGTTTTAGTTAAAGTCCAGGTGCACGGGTTACTGAAGAACCAAAAGGATGGCTCATCACATAGCACAATGGGTAATTATTGCTGAGCCTCACTGTATTACACAGACAAATCCTTTCTTGGAGCTCAGCATTGTAGCCGTGTGAGAGAAAATACCTATAATCTAGCCCAAAGAGCTACAAGTGTAAGAATAGATCCTCTGCTATATGCTTTGCCCATTTAATTTTTAACTATCCCAAGGGACAGAGCTTAACCATTTTGTTTAGATACTATTTTGCATTTTAATTTTACCAGTGGGAAGTTACTACATACATAAATTATGAGGTCCCCTGTTATCATCCCAAGAGTCTTTCTAGCTAGGCTTTTTGTAAAATGGTTAAATAATTCTCTGGATTTGGCCCGTGTTTAGCTGAGATTTATCTTGATGATGTTCAAAGTTCAGCACTGCGCTGCCTGAAACTTGAGCTTCCAATTTCTTCCAGGCAGTTGGCTGTGCAACCTGTGTAGGTGAGAAGAAAACACAGGTGCCTTCAAGAAGCAACTCTGGAAATGCATGTGCTGGGTGGGGAGCTGCCTACATCACCTTGTAGGGGGGTTAATACAGCTTGGCTCCTGCTCATCTGTGTAATTTGGTTCCTTGGTCAGAAATAAGAACCTCCTGGTCTAGGACTTACCATCCTGATAATGTCCCTCATGTCTCGAGGACATGCAGTCAGTGCTTGGGTGGGCATTCTTGTACCCTTATAGCTCGGCTCCCAGCAGACGTACGGACTTAGCTTTGGGTTGGGCAGCAGTGTGTGGTGTGGTCAGAGCCCCTAAGGACTCTTCTGTTGTAACAACTGCAAACCTCCTGGTTTGTCACCGGTGTTATTCACATGGGACAGGGTGACCTCTCCAGAAAGCCCTTCCAATAGCAGCAGCAATCGCTCTCTATAGCATTTAATAACTAACCATGGAGAAAATTACACTCTATTTAAAAGGCCAGGAAAACCATCTTCAGTTTAACTCTGCTGACTTGGGGAGAATTACACCAAAAATGAGTTTTGTCTGATGTCCTTTCCCATACTAATGTTTAGTAGCTGGACTGAAAAAGCCTTTCAGAGGCAGATAAACAAGTCCAAATGGTGAAATATTCTTTTAATTTTCCTTTGCACACGTTATTTTAGGTGTAGCTTGGAACACTGCCCTTACGAGAGGCATCCCTTTAAATATTTATACAGCATCAATATGTAGCCACCCTCATACGTTTTTAATGCTATGTTCCTTCCTAAATTAACCATTAGGTAACCCCATTCTATAGCTCTCCATATTTCGCACTGCCTTTACACTACCCTTGGAGTGTTTTATATTTATTTCACGGCGGAACAATGAAGATGTCAAGGCAAGGCCCAGGGGCCCAGTGGAAATCGAATTCTTGGAGCTCCTCCACTGTTGCCATGGTGGACACGCACTCGGCTGCGCACTGTGCCGCTCCGCAGGCCGAGGGGATTAAGAGCCCGGCTCTGCCGCTGGGCCGTGGCCGTTCACCACAGCTACAACAGAGGGTTTTCATTTCTATAATTGCAGCTCCCAGGGTTGGGGGTAGGAAGTATCGAAGCAAAACCCAGCAAAGAGGTAGTGGTGCTGCTGATGGGTAGGAAGCGCTGTCTGCGTCCTGAGTTTCTCCCTGGGAGCAGCAGTTGTGTCTGGTGGGTTTCTAGATTTTCCAGAGGTGTTTCTCTTCCACTGCCCATCCCTTGGTTTGTGTTCATTTGTACGATGACACGGTATGCTGAGGTGATTAGGACGAAGACCCATACTGTCAAATATCTTCATTATTTGCTCGGTTCTGATTCAGGCTAAAAACCTGCAGATGAGTAGAAGTGTTGGCACAAGCTCCTTCGTGTGGGTTTTTATGAAGGTGGGGTTTCTGACTCCTGTTTAATTATACCACATCATCGTAGCAACGTGGTTTCTGCAGAAGCTGTTCGGGGTTTGTTTCCCTCTGGTTTCTATCTCTCCTAAGGGGAGCTAGGAGATGACAGCCCCCAGAGCCCAGAGCCGAAAGCAGCAGCAGCACGCCCCAGGCATGGTGGGGAGATTCCCTTCACTAAAAGGAGGTGTCAGCCAGCTAGGCAGGGCTTCCTATGGCCTGTTACACTGAAAGAAAGAGTGAGATCTCCCTGCATGCAGCTTCCTAAAGAAAAGTTGCACTTTTTCAAGCTGAAATCCAGCCTTCCCTTCTCTTGCCTGCTAGCAGGGCCTTTCCCTGTATTTGTTTTGTAAGCAAGAGCTTCAGTGAAGACAGTGAAGATTTTGCCTGAGGATATGGGGCTCAAGGAGCTACTGAAATGCCGTTGCCCTGGGTCGCTGTGTGTTGCAGACACGGGCTGCTCCACGAGCACACCCCTGCCCACGGCACGGAGCTCACCTCCTGCTGAAGACGCTGCTGAATCAGTCGGAGTACGGATGTCAGTCTCCTCTGCCATATAAGAGGCTTCGAAAAAGCACAGGGCTGTTTTCTTATCTTCTGCGAGCCAAATCTGGTGTGATTGGGCTCCAGCCCTGGCTTGGTTTGCTGGGTTTCTAAACGTACGGGTAAAGGGATGCTGTTTGCTCCAAACAAAAGCCGCCTGGGTTTGGCATTCCTGCTGTGTCTCTCGCGAAAAGACGCCTGGCAGCGGCTGCACTACACTGAGATTCTCTCCTCCAGCAAGGGAAAATTCTGCAGTTATTGAGGCTCTTCCTTTGGTTGCAGCAGTAATTTTTACTCCGTGTTTGCTGCAAATATGGTTAAGCTCTCTCTGTTTTGGAGGCAAGCAGTCAATGCATCTGAAGTGCATACTTGACATATGCTTCTTTTCACATGCTGTCCTCCATTCGTTGCATGTAGCAGATGCTCCGTTTACCACTTCAAATGTATTCTTATTTACTAGAAATTATTTTAGAAAATAGCTGTTTGGAACTAAACATTTCCAGCCCTTCTCCTGGGTGCTGGGAGCTCCTTTCTGCAGCTGTCCTGGGTGGCTACATGCAGATGTTGACAGGTTAATTTGCATTTGAAGAGCGGGCTGCAGAGAGCTAAGCAAGGCTTTTTCTTCCCTGCCTCTGAAGCCAGTCACTTAAACACTCCATGCCAAGTTCAGCCCCCGATGCTACTCTTTTTAATTAACTAGAGCAACATCCAAGCTGAGCTTGGCCCATTGTTAGCTGCCCATTTATGCCAGGGTTGAATTAAGCCCCCTGACTCTGTAAAAGAAAGGATTTTATTCTGCAGATTGATTGTACAACAGCAAAATGCAAGGACGGTCCTAACTCACAGCGAGGCAGTGTGCACAAGCTGGTTTATCTGATTTCCACCACATAGACTTGCTCCCAGAAGCTGCAGGCCCAAACCTTCCAGCTGAGGGCTCTGGTTTACCTGGCTGATACACACCACTGGAGCCAGAAATGTTTAGTAAAAAGGAATTCCTGCTATCAAGAAAAATGCACAGCCTGCACTGCTTGATCCTCCTTCCTGGAGAGTCTGCTTTCTTGTATGTGTTTTGTTTTTTTGTGTGCATTTTTTTTTCCCCTTTAAAATGAGATTGCATGAATGAAGACTTTCAGCAAAAAGACGCAAATTTAGACTTGAGTCTCTTCCATCGATAAAGAAAGGCACAAGTTTTGATCCACAACCCTGTTGTCATCCTCTAGAAGCTGTTGCTCCAGGCCTTTCATGTACGTGATCCATTGACTCAAAACGTGATTTAACAGAGACCAAAAACTTCCCTGCTTACAGCACATGGAAGAGCTAACATCCAGAGGGCTGTAGCGCACTGTCACGATCAAGGCCCGTACACTTTGCTTCCTCTTCATCTTCTTTCCTTTCCTTTAGATGTTACAAAGCTATCAAGGAAAGACACATCCAGCAGGTATCGGAGCACTGAACTGAATCTGCAGAAAAATGGAAAGGCATAATTAAGGGTTTTTTTTTTTCCTCCCCCCCCAACATTAATTTCACTGTGCTTCTGTGCTTCCCTGTCATGTGCTTCTAGGATCAGCTGTGGGCAGATGCTGCTCTCACTTCTCCCCCATAATCTGGATTTAACAGTTTTCCAGTTTCCTGCTGCTGGTCCTCTTATATCTGCAGCTGAAATTGTTGTGCATCCCCTCTGTCAAAGCTGCCATGGGGACAGAGCTGCCTATTTGAAATTTGGCCGTTTCAGTGTCTATGCACAGATGTTACAACTCACACTAATAACACGCTGAACTCAGGTTGCACTTCAGAGCATTAGTGGCAAAAATCTCTCTGGTTGTAGCAGAGCACAAATTAATTCATCCCCCAGAATTATGCTTGGGTGCAGTCCATTGGACCACTGGCACGATGTGTTTTCTTAAGACGAGCGTTTCTTCCAGTCCATTTGTGTCAGACAAGAAGCTTTTCTTATAGATATCTAATTTTTTTGTTTACAACAAAATAAGGGGAGGGCATAGGCATGAAGAACTCCGCTGTTAGACAGATTTCTGCATGATTCAGGTACCCATGGCGACATGAGATCACTCCGCATTGTCACCGACACAAGAACATTACCTTTTACAAGAATAACTAAGAACAGAATTTTTGACCTTCAAGATTTTCTTATCTAGAAATATTATAACTGGATAGCAACACCACACAACTTGTCAACCAGAAGAAATAAAAGAAAAATAAAACCAATTTAAAACCCCACAGCGGCAGTGGAATAAATTCATACATTTATCATTTCAGAGGTCCCCATTGCTCCTGCAACTTTTCCTGCAAGGTTTAAGTTATTAGATTTTTTTAAACATTGTGTTTACTCTCCTAAGAATAGAATACAATTTACAAAACCTCATAAGGATGAAAAAGCATTTTTCCTTTTGTGCTTTAGCTCACACAGTTAATGCGCACAAACCTGCACCTTTTAGCTTTCCAAAACCTCACTTCATACTGACAGATGGAATTAATTCAGTATTTACAAATTTATTTCAAAATCCTTCAGAGAAGAACATTTATTATTTTTACTTAAGAAATGCCACACGTCTCAGGGTTTGGGACAGGACTTTACCTGGCTGATCCAAGGGGCAGGTTCTTCACAGCACTCACACGTGCAGCCGCTGCTGCCAGCTCTGGGCACAGAGAGATTTGCTTGAGGAAAGATCCTTACAGCAAGGAAATGCTGGAGGAGGATCTAAGCTTACCTTAGCAGCTGGCAAGAACCTAGGAAAATGAAACTCACTATCATCAACTGCAAGTATTGCAGGTTTTACCTTTGAAGGCAGGGAGTGATTTTTAAGCAGAATTTTAACTCACACGTACATGAATTATTTCTAGTGACTTTCTGAGCAACAGCAGCCTGTGCCTGGCTCAGATTGCACTTACACAGGGCTGGCGTGTGACCGGGCAGCCTGCTTGTGCCAAACTTGTGCACACTCCTGCTCCAAATCCCCCCATGGGTGCGGTGCCATAGCCCAGGGATGTGCTCCTGCTGTCCCTGTCCCCAACCCCAGCACAGACCAGCAGGGAAAGGCTGCGGTCTGGGGCCCAACCACCTCACCGAGGCCTGAGCCGTGGTTCATCGCCGACGGAGGCACGGGTGGAGGCGAAGCACGGTCCCCCGGGAGCACGGCGGGATGGGGACGCGTGACTCAGGCACGGCTGAGTCACAGCCCCCCGTGGCTTCTCCCGTGATGGGAACGGTTCAGGCACCGCCACGCAGTCAGGATCGCACTTGAAGTCACGATCCTGATCGCTGTGCTCCGGAGCATCGTTTGCTTCGTGGGGAGAAAGCGCCTTGCTGGAAAGGAGGCGGCACCGGGGGAAAGCAGCTCCCAGGTTTCCACACACAAAAGCACTGTGAGGGAAAAAAGGAATAAATAAATAAATAAATAAATAAACCTTTAAACTTCATGGGGACAGTGATGTCTCTGCTGGGCCCCTTGGAAGCCAGGGGAGTTGCACCTGCAGAGCGAGAAATTCTCCGGCTCGCAGGACACGTAAGCTCAGATCGCCCAAGGCACGCAGCACTGTGTGCAGCAGAGCGTTCACATCTTCAGGCAGCACAGCTCCTCTGCTCCACAGGGCTTCGGAGCAGATCCCCAAAGATGTAGGTGTTGCTGTGCCTAGAAGGTAGAAGCCCAGCTTACAAACCCAGGTACCCTGCACAATAAATGACAGCAAAGAGCTGAGCTCAGGAGCCGGACCCCAATTGCGATAGCATCCAACCCTACAAACCCACTAGGCTGGGGTTTGGGGCCCATCCTAGGGGATGGCCGTCACTTTGGGAATCACCTGGATGGCTTGTCTCCCTGGGGGCTCACTGGCTGTAGAGTTAAATGACACCTCCAGATCCTCGCCCTCCAGGAAGCTTTGCAGGCCCACAGCCTGGCAAATCCGCTCCGTGGCTCATTAGTGATCTGTAATCACCGGGACGAGTCTCTGAGAGCTTAGGAGAGAAAGACCTGATGTGTCGGCAGCGCTGCGTGCAGAAGAGCTGCTGGAGCTGATAGTTCGACACGCCGAGTATTTTTAGAGCCATCCTATGGCGCAGAATTTTTAACTTCCATTTCACAGACCTTGAAGCCTGGCAAACTTTCATTAACATTTGATGCCTTGAAGTCATGCAAGGTTTGGGGGAAAAGGGAGGGGAAAGAGGAAAAAGAAACCTTTCTGAAGCACATAGTTTGCAAAGTTGTTGTGGAGCTTAGGAAAAAGCCTCCGATCACCCCTCTTCATGCCAAGTGCTTTTAAAGTGCCTAAACCACCCAGAGAGCAAAGCCAGAATCCCAAACCATGGCTGTGTGGGAGAGTCATGATTAATTAAAAGATAATTTATGTTAACATTTTAAATACCCGGGGTATCTCTGGCCCCTGGGGCTATTCAAGCACTTTTTGAAGAGAGAGAGCCCCACCTTGAAAGGATTATGCCTCTTTTCTTTGTCCACTATTAGACAACTTTGCTAATATAGGGCTCTTTGGCCCAGAAATTCCCAAATTATTTATAAACCATCATGCCTACATACTAGAAAGGAGAACCTGAGACACAGAGCAGTTAAAGGTTTGCTGATGGGAAGACGAAGCTTCAGCCTCCCAGTTCCATTGCACCTGCTGCCATTTCTGTTCAGCTCAAAGTAAAGTTTTTCTACCCAGATTTACACATGGGGAAAACAGTTCTTCCCTGGCTACAAGGCAAACTTTCAATGGGAAAATAAATTACTTGAAACTTTATTTCCACACATACACACCCCAATACACATTTATACACACATCTACTTCTCTTTGCACACAACCGAGATTTCTCACAGGCTGCAGGAGTGGGAAGAGGAGACATATTTTTGTCTCATTGGCAAAAATACATTGGCAACATATCACTGAGTTGTAAAGATTGAGTAAGAACCAGAATGAGGCCCCAATAAGAGATGTGGGTGTTGGAAAACTGCCCTTCGTTTGCCTGTGCCTCTCTGCCAGAATGACTGCAGGGAGGGGGACATGAGCTGATGGGGGGGCTCAGCATGGGGACCCCGAGTACCCATATGGCTGCTGTGCAGCTCAACCCTGCGTCACGCCAGATGGGTATCTGAAGGGGAGAGGAGTCGTAAATCTTTCCCTGAGCATGGCTCAGTTCCCAGGCGGCCAGAGCTGCTACGTACCTCTTGGGAGAGCTTGCCAAGGTGGTGAGAAGCTGGTCCTCTCCTGCTTTCAAATCTCAGGAGGAAACGTGGTCCCTGGGATGCTGTAGTAAAAGGGCAGGCTCTAATTCTCACAGGTGCAATGCTTAGAAATTCAAGTCTAATTAACAATCAGCCCTACCTAGTGGTTTCTGGTGGATGCTCCATTCTTTTAAGGTGCTGGAGGGAGAAGGAGCACTGTGATGGAGCCAGTGGCACAGCAGCCTCAAGGCCAGGCATGCAGGGCACTTGACTGTTGATAATTCATCCCAGGAAAAAGGAAAACTTCTCAGTTTTCTCCTCCCAGCTGTGAACCTTCCAAGTCACTTCCATGCCATCCTAGGACACAAACAGCTGCAAGCATTTCCAGTTACAAGGGGAGACATGCCTGATGCTGGTAAGGGCTGGGACTTTCCAATACATCGTTTAAAATCCAGTCTGATATCTCAGATTGGCTTGCCCAGAGCTACCCCCACCATTATCCTTCCCCAATACAGGTAGAGACATTGCATAGTAAAATGCAGTGCGAAGTACTGAAAGAGAGAAGAATGGAAAGTCAGAATTCTCAACAATAAAATATTCATGCATCTGTGCTTTAGTGCATTGTAATTTTGCATGATATGCTTTGCTTTTCAAGACTGACTAGATTAAGGCACTTCTGATTCATTAAGCACATTTTCCCAAATGCTGTTTCTACAAATGTTGTTGGGCCATCGTGCTTAGTGGTATTTATTAGCCAGTGTAACAAGGAACTTACATCTTCCACAAACCTGAGAGAAACCCACTTAAATGTGTTGCTCAGTCTCAGCAGAAGAGAAAACAGTTCCAATGAATAATTAAAGCTTTAAGAGGTCATGCTGCTTTTGCAGTCTCATTTTTATTTGTCAGTGTTTCACTTGCATTAGGAAACAGAAAGTTTCGGGCGCAGGATCCAAATCAAATCTCTTCTCCTTATGTTCATTTAAACAGACCTACTTGGTAGCCGTCTCCATTTTTATTTATTGGGTCATTTGTTAACTGTAAGTATTTAAAACAATCCCAGGAATTATGTTTCAGGCTCTTAATTTTCATCGGGCCGTGGCTTTGTGCTTGCCCACCCCTCCTGGCAGCACTATGAGCCCCGACTAAGGCAGTGCCCGCGCAGGGAGGCAAGTGCAGGAGGAGCAGCGCTCAGAGAGGACCCAGGTTGCCATCTGGTCCCCGTCTCCACGGGCACCACCAATCTGCCAAGCTCCCACTCTCCTCCTAGGCCCTCTCCTCGCCTCCAGCCACCCACCACCCTCCTCAGCTCTTTCTCCCCTGCTTCCTTTTCTCCTCCCCTGCAAAGCACCCCGCTTTCTGCCCACTCTGTCCCAAAGTGCTCCTTCTCCTCCTCCTTTTTCAGCTCACTCTTTCCTGCCCCAGGTCTTTATTCCCACAGAGCTGCTCATCGTTTTCCCACCCTCGCAAGGTCCCCCTGAGGGACGAGCCTGCCCTGTCCCATACGTGAGGTGGCCCAGCCACAGCTGCACCCTCCACCTTCTCATTGCTAACAGGTCTTTTCCACTAATACCTCATGCAGATGGTTTTGAAACCTTTGCCTTGAGTTTCCCAAAGCCAGCCATCAGCAGGACCTGGCAGTTACACCCCTTTCTCCTAACCTTTAGATTCCCCGTTGTCATCATCTGCCTTGTTTCAGTCCCGCATCACTGATTGTGCATGATCAATCTCTAGAGGTTTTGCTTCTATGTATAACTCAACAAGCTGGCATAGAAACGAGGAAGACATGCTCCAAAATGAATGCACATCCAACTCAAGGTCGCAGCATTATGAAGACGGGCATATTGCAAGCATTGCCTTCATCTAAAGTGATTTATGGAGTGAAATATCCCTATTGCTTCTTCAATATCCAAATGTTTTTTCTAAATGCCATCATCTTATGACTAATCTCCATGGACTGAAGAGACATTGGAAGATTACCTGATTCCAGGAGTGTCCAAATATTCTGCATATTCCTAAAATTAAACTAATGAGCTCCTTTATACTACTTTCCAATGTAATCTTCTTTTTTTTTTTCCATGAAAAATCTTTGTGGTGTGTGAACAACCTGCTCCCACAGAGCTGAGCAAAGAAGATCCAGAAGAGTTCAGTTCCAGACACAAAGTTAGAGACATTCACTGCTGTTAGAGTAGACAATTGCTGATTGTAAGCAGAGAAGTAATTACGTGATGCCCTGTAAGCTTCTGCTATATTAGGAGATAGCTTAAGAAGAATCAATAATATGAACCATTTTCCTAATGACTAGATCTGAAGAGTTTTCCCATTACAGAAGTTGTCAGGTTCATCCTTACCTGAAACACACCCCCCCAAGGATTACCGGGGTCCTCGTTTTGGAGAGCTGGTTCTTAAATTTTAGACCTCTGTATGACAACTGCAAACCCTGTCTGTTGCAAAATGAAGAAACCTGAAAAACGGAAAAACCTTAAAAATGGCTTAAGAGGATCTATGATGAATCAAGAATGAGAAGAGCTCAAGGCTCTATGTGTCTAAAAGTTGAAGTGGCAGAAGATACAGGGGACAAAACATCACACACATGCTGGGCATACTTCATCTAGTTCAAGAACAGTATTTATTCCCCAGATGTGATCTTGACTATGTCTCAAATTATAAATTCAGCAGGGACTTTAGTGAATGTCCATTTCTTTAAATTTCTCCCCCAGGTAGTGATAAGCCACAATACAGGCTTTATAGACATGCTGTGATTGTAAGAGGTGAGACCATCAAGCCCTGGTTGATCACCATGTTAATGAGGGAGAACTGATGGCATACTGAAGTAAGGGAAACCAGATGGATGAAAACCAAACTATCCCTTAAGGGAAACTTGATTCCAATTGTGCCAACACAGGAAATAAGCACAGTTTGACAATGTGAAAATAAACACGATTTGTCATTTTGCAGCATATGAACGCTTCATCAGACAAAATGACTATCTGTTCTCAGAATTGCATCCGGTAAAATTTGGCATTTCAGCCCTCTTGTAATGATTGATAGACTGGCAGCAATCTGCCTGAATGAGCAGCCTTAGTACCAGTGAATGTATGCCAGGGTCAAGAGCGCTGGGGAGAAAAGTAGGTTTGGGGCCAAATCTAGATGCATCTGAATTGTAGCTAGCACATAGGCCAGCACAGCTGATTTCCTGCTGCTGTCTAAGGTGTTGGAGCTATGATGGCCACCGTGTAGTTACAACTGTGAATAACAGGTCTCTGATGCATTGTGCCAAAAGCACTATTGATAATAAGTACCTCTTTAAAATAAGGCATTTGGGATCAGAATGTAATAAAGAGCAGGAAACTCCTTGGAGATGGACTTGCTGGGTGAAGATGCTCACCTGAGAAGCCAACGCCAACCTCTGACGTGTTAGACCAATTTTAGCCAGCTACAAAACTCTAATGGGGGTTTCTATCCAAGCTCCAAATCATTTTAAAAGAATAATTAGATGAGCCACCCAGAAGCAGCTTTGGCAAAGCAGCAGTGAAGCAAAGTACAGAAATGAGTGGTGAGACAAATTTCTGGGCTGCCGGGCTAAAGGACTGCCACATGAGATGCGGGATGAGACGAGGTGTGAAGGCAGAACACAGAGAGTGTGGGGCGTTGTGGTATATAGAAAAGCAGACGCAGAAAAGTGAGTTAACAGCCCCATGACAGCTAGAGACGTTGACAGTCTCTTGGGACCGAGCCAGGCATGGGAACACTCGCTGTGGCAGGGCTAACAGCTCTGATTCTAAAAAGTTCCTCAAACACCGTAACCAACGTTGCTCCAAAAAAATCTTGTCATACCCAGGATGGGGAAGTGCCCCTATTTTCCTGTGCAGATATAAAATGCAACCTGAACATCAGGGCTGAAAGCATGTCAGTGATTCTTCCTAGAAAACAGATACATTCCATCAGTAAGGTCCATAAAAAGGAGCAACAAAAAAGACTAAAATAAGCTACAGAACCCCCTAAAGCTTCCCCCAATTTGCTGTCCTAGAAGCAGCACAGAAGGATATAGTTAATAAGGAAGAAAACTGCAAAAAAAGCAAAGAGTAGTAAGAAGGCTGTCAGCATTGTACAGGAGTTTCTGGGGTGGAATAATCCACTGCACTATTTCATCTGCAGCTTGGCTAAGGAGGGGCAGCTGGGAAAGGAACAGGAGCATTGCTGAATAACCTCAGTCATGACTTCTGTGGCCAAAATGCTGGCTTATGAGAGGAACACTCGAAGAAAATGGAAATGAAGTAGCACAAAACAACGTGTAACATACAATCAAATCTTATCTACTTTGCTGCTGTCCTGCATTTCCTCGATACTATTGGTATTCACTGTGGTAGTACAAGGACACTTAGTACTTTTGGCAGCAGTTTTGTAATGACTGAAGAGAATTCAAAGGACAGCAGCCAGACACTGTGATGTGTTTTATTAGCTCCCAGATGTGCAGGTGAGGTGAATCTTCGGGAAATGAGTTTCGCTGCCACAGATTTCCTAACATCACTCAAGGTCTCAAATAAAATCTCATAATGGAACAAAAGGCTGTCGTAGAATTTTAAAGAAGTCCTTGGCAAAGCGTCATTTCTGCATCTGTTCATGTTGTATACAGACATACAAATCCACAACATCTTTGATATTTACCCAGCTGAAAACAGAAGGTCGGCTGCTGAGGCTGTGTAATACCCACGTGAATTAAAACCATCCGAGCCTCTGTAGGCACTTGCCTGGATGCCTTCTGGCGTAGGTACTCCAGGATCCAGAGATGCTTTACTGGGTGGTACACAGTGGTATTCAGGGCATTATGTCCTGGATTGCAGCATGAACAAATTTGCTCAATGAGCAACTAGAAGTGACCACTCAACAGCAGGTGTCTTCACCACCCAAGTGAGATGTGGTCTCCTGCATGCCTAACTTCTTTGGGCAGTGGTGAGCATCACCAATGTCTGGAGGACATCAGCTAAGATGCCACGTGAGCCATGGGAAACTCAAGGGTGTTAGAAGAGAACGGGGTGGGTCGTGACACAAAGGCCACCATGCCCAAGCAGAAACCTTGCCAGTTGCTATTTAGGGCTTTGAAATCGGCACCTAAGTCAGCAGAGATGGCTCTTCAGAAATGTGGAGCATGAACTCTACTGCATTGTGAGACTGTTGCAGAAAAAAGCAATGCAAGAAATAGAGCAGCACACCCTTCGTTCTGCAGGGTAACGTCGAGAGGAGAAGCTGTGAGCTGCCTCTGTTTCCAACGGAGAGGGCTTTAGCTGGGAATTGTAGAGGAGAACCAAGAAAAGGCAACAGGATCTGACAGTGCAGACAGGCTGGTGAGAGGAGATCGTAATGTCCTGGAGTAAATACTGGTGGCATAAGGCAGTCTCTTTTCTCATAGCGAGTGTATGATAAATGCAGAGTGGAGCATTAATTACTGTAGGGAGATAAGAGAAGTGGAGTGAGGCTAATGGTAAAGCAACTGGTAGCTGTTCACATGGCGTTGAGGGGAGGGATGAAAAGCAGTGAGCAGTGGAGGGTCTGCAGGCAGCACCGGGGGGAACTGCAGAAGGGGGAAATTCATGTCACAGCAGAAAATAAAAAAATAAGAGACTTGAGGAGGAGTTCTACTTTGCCCACCAGACAATTGAAAATAGATCAAAAGCAGAACCCAAAGGGTTTGTTAGAGCTGACAGCTCTTAAGGAAGAAAGTGGGGCAAATTTCATACATTTCAATGTTTTTAAATCATTTTCTTTTTGCCCGGAAAGTAAGGTAGGAGCAAAGAAAGGGAGAAGACCCGATTCAGATATCACCGTTAGTAGGTGAGACACAGCTCTGAGTCCACAGCACTGATACCAGAATCTGGATCTTTATCCCTGCTCCTTAAAAGTTAGCATTTCAGCTCTCCACAATGAGAAATAAGTGAATTATCCATCTTTTTAGGTCCCAAGCATTTTTCTGAAAACAAGACCTACCCTGGCAAAATATGACAATAACCCCAGGTGCTGGCAGTGCTCCTCATCAAATTCACCTTCATGAGGAAACAAAAATACAAACTGTCAAATGGACAAAAATCTCCCTGACTGTCAGGACTCAGGAGGTGTCAGCCAGCATCTGTCTCAAAAACAAGCTATACTTCCAAGTTTCCAGCTTCACCAGGATCTCGCAACAGCCGAAGGCAGACACCCAATAAATGGGTATTTAACCTCCCAAGGCTTCTTTCTCTGCTGGCTCCATCCTCCTTGGCGATGAAGGCAGCAGTACAGCAGCAATGTGGGGTAGCAAATTCACGCGGGGTGTGTTTTGCACACGACCTGCATCAATACTTCATGATTTCTTCTGCAATAACAGCATTAAGCATCCTCTAGCAGAGGCTCACAGGAGCCCCGCTTGCTCGAGTAACTTAAAAGAGAGACCTGTGAGATTGTCAGCAAACAGTGGGAGACGAATCATCAAACTCTGGACAAATTAACATAGAAAGTGTCAATTTACAGGAAGAAAAAATCTAATTCTGTTGCCTGTGGCCTTTGTGGAGAGGCCCAAAAGTGCCCCTGTTTGACCACAGGGCAGGTTTTGAAAGTAAAAGGGGGTGCATCACTCATTCCTCTTTACAGCAGTTATTTTGTGATGAGGAACGAAGATAAAAGAAGGTTAATTCAGCAGCAACATTTGCCATTGTGTGTCAGCCCAGTGAGGCAGAGGGGTTGTGCTGGTAGAAAATCAAAGAAATGAACACAGAGCACTGATAGATGCTGCACTGCAAATTTTGCGGAGAGGAACATTTTTGGCATGTCTGCTCTCCTTTGCTCACTATTGCTCAAATCACACTGCAAAAGATATCAGAACTTGTCATCTGAGAAGTCTTCCTAAGGAGACGACCACAGAACTGCCTCTGTTCTCCTGGCAGAGTCCGGCCCTGAAACGCTCCCGCTCACTATAAAGAGAGGTTCTCCACTTCTGTCAAGGGAAGCGCAAAGCCTTTAAGGAAACCCAGTCCCGTGTGGCTTTGCTCAGATGGACACTGTCTTCAGGCAACTTCAGTTACAAAAGCCCTGCTCTGCCTGTAAAACAGAGGTACAGGCTGTGGTGCTGTCGGTCAGCCTGCTCTGTGCTGATAAATTCCGAGAACTTGTTATCAAAACACTCAGATATTGCAGTGTTGCAGTAAATCAGGCTAATAGTCTACTCTAGAACCAAAGCACAGTGCTTAATCACAGAATAAATGCAACAGGCAGAGCCAGTGGCCCAAATTTCCAGTGGTTCCCTGCTAATTGCCTTATGTTTAATACGCAGCCTGCTCCTTGCAGCTTGTGTCTGCTGTAACTGGAAACACAGGCTGGCAAATGATCTTGAAAACCATTTCCTTACATATCTTCAAGTCGTTCCAGAAGACCCGCATTTGCCAGAAAGAAATCATCTGCTTAGTGTGGTTTGGGGCTGGGTGGTTGCTCGGTGTGCCTACCTGCCTGCAGGTAATCAGCGCAGCCACACAACCACTCCTGCCCTGACATTCATAGCAATCGTTCCATCACCAGACACTCCCTAAGGAGAAAAGTCTGCCTAACTCTATTAATAGTGTGCATGGGTGTGCTCTCAGTATCTGTAGCTGCTCAAGACCTACAGGAATGTGGCATGTTGGCAGCGGAGAGTTTGACCCAAGGAGGCAGCAAATGCCTAGTGTCCTGTGAGAAAACCAGAAAGGCTTTTCAAAGAAATCCCCAAACTGCTGTTTCCCTGCACAGTCTTACCACCAAAGGCGGCAGAGATGGCTGGTAGATGAAATGGTTAATGAAGCAACAGCTCTGCAGAAGCTGTTGATGGAGGAGGCAGCAGCTAGACCCATCTATCCTCATGTGTCTCCCACCGCTATCAGATATCGCCTCCCGAAAGCTCGTGCTCAGAGCAGGGAGATGGAAATTGCTATTGACAGAAGTACCCCGCAGACAAGGTCCTCTGCTGCAAAGCTGCTAGCGTCTTGCTTGGTGAAAACCTATTTTAAATGACAACAGAACACTATGTTTTGGAAAGACCTCACTGGGTACGTTTTTCAGGATTGGGGGGGTGGGGAATAAAAGTACAGCCTTGACAAATATCTTCAGACATTTAAGCACTCTATCTTCCAGTGCTGATTTGTGCAAACACTTCCAGGGCATCGGGGAATGTTGTCACTGACAAATACTAACCATGGGAAATGGATGTTTGGAAGAAATGGCTGATAGTATGACCAGCAATGATGAGATCATGTAATGCATCCAACATTAGGAAAAAAAAGTTTAGTCAAGCTTGCATCCTCCAGCATTAAGGATTGCTCTCAGTGATCAAAATGTATAACCCCATCTAACACTTCCGCAACAATACAGGCAGCATTACTGAAGGATTATTTGGGAAAGATCAAGGAAAAGGTGGCATGTCAGCATAAATTGTGATCACTGCTTTGATTTACTGTTGAAAACTCTGTGTACTTGAGATCCCAAACCCCCAAACAAAGCTTAATCTTGATTAGGCACTACAGTTCCCCCCCTTATCATATTATCTGAGTACGTCACATTCTTATTATAGGTATCTGAACACTTAGTGAGGTTGAGAAGTGTTAACCTTTGTAGAAGAAGCCCTTGAACACAGAGCAAAGCCGAGTCAGAAACAATTTGCAGTTTTTAAATGCCAACTAAGTATGCTGCAACCAGTGGGAAAAAAATCTTACAGCATCAGCAACACTTCAGAAAATTTGCCTCTTCCTTATCATTAACCCAGATCCTGAAGTCCTGGCTCTGAATGCAGAATGAAGTTATTATTATAAGGAGAAAAATGCATTATAATATTTGTATTTCTAAAAGCATCATTTAAACATATCAGTAATCATTCAAAGAAAGGCATAATACTTACAGCATCTCGGTGGGATGTTATATCTTACTCTCAAGAGGTATCCAGAAGTGCTTCTCAATATTTTAGTACCTGTTAGGCAGTGATTGCAGTTTATTTATCTCTCTCTAGTGGATACAGAAGTACAAGTTAAATATTCCATCTTCCCCTCCAAAGGATTTAAGGGACTGTATCCCCGTTCTCAGGCAAAGAAAAAAATCACCCTTCCACATCACATCCTGGTGTGGAAAACAGCCTGTGGGTGCCTTTACTGAGTGGGGACCAGTCGCCACATTTGTCTATGTATTTTTTCGAGGCATCCTCCATGAAGTCTTTGAGAAGAGCTTCAAGGAGTTCTGACCTTGTGTAGATACTGTAGAGTGGTTGTTCGTGAATTTAATACAAGCATTTCCTTTTTTTCTTTTGCATTGTTTTACATGATAGGGCATGGAGCTGGGTATTCCACCAATACTTGGGGAGAGGTGTGCTACTTCTGTATTTAAGTACAAGTAAGATTGTGCTTTTAAAGCTGGCCACTGCTTCAATAGCTTCCAGCCCAGCTACTTTTAATTTTTCCCAAATCTGAGTTTCAAAGTCCATTGTAATAATAATAATAAAAAAAAGTACTGTTATGTTTCCTAGCAAAACTTTGTTTCTGGTACTTTGGGGATTTAAAGACCCCTCAATACACTGTGGACTACAAGAGTTCTTGATAGCAACTTCAATCCTTACCAAGAATTTAATAAGCTGTCACTGAGATATGACACCTATTAAGTTTATGGAAAAAAATTATCCAGTCTGAGGATGCTATTAGTTATTAAATATTGTAGTCACTGAAGAGAACCCTGATCCATGATCTTAACAACAGCAAAACTATTGGGAAGAATATTTTGGATTCCCAGGCTTTGATACATGTCCAAATTTCTCAGCAATTTGTGCTTTTTATGACAATGTTGGCCAGAACAACCAATCACCAAATCCCTAAAAACTGGAAGTGGGAAAGAACTCTCAAGCACCATTACAATTTTCTGTTTGGGACTGATTATCTTTTTCCACCTCTACCAGACTTGGTGATACTCTTCTATGTGAAGGACTGTGGGTATAAAGGAGCAGGAAATAAAGGTCTCCAGCCTCAACACTGGAGAAGCCCAGACACTAACACAACCCATCCTGTCCTGCTGGCATGTTTCAGCCCTGCAGCAGAAGGGATGGCTTCATGGACTCATTGTAAGAGAAGCTCTGCTAAGGGGCCCATTTCATTCAGAAGTTTAATAATCTAAGGCCATTTTTCAGAGGCCAGCCCCCCCATCAATCCATCAGTACTCTGACACGAGATGCTTGGGGAACGTTTCAGTCTTCTTGTCTCTTAATTGAGTTTCTGGAAGCAGGACATTTATATGGGCTGTCATCCCTGCCTGAGCTCTGGTGTCTGACAACAAGCAGAAGCAGTTGGAGAGAGCTCCCACCTGCTCGCATGGAAGCTGTGGGAGCTCTGTTACCTGTGAAACCTCTGCTTTTCCATCAGTTCTGGAAAAATTAACTAAATTCAAAGTTATTGAAGAAGTACATACAGACAGAAGGACAGACCAGTCTATATCCACAAAAGCAGAGTCATTGAAAGGCCTGTTTCTGTAGGAATCAGGGTGAGAATATGATTTAATTTATTTATTTGTTGAATGGGAGAGAAAAAAAAATCATATTCTGAATGCATTTCCTCTAAATTAGCCCACCGTAGTGAAGAGGCTCAAAGAAATGACCATCCAGTCTCAGGGGCCCTATTACGCTGGGAGGAATTTAATTTCATTGTGTGAGCTTCCATAAAAATAAGCGGTGGGATCTTTAAAATCTGAATTTTGGATTGCCTTGCTGGAGAGCTGCAAGGAGCAGAAAGCACCCGATGGCAGAGGGACGCACGGGAGGCAAGCGGCAGGAGCAGCGCCCGGCTGGCAGGCTCTCAGCCGCCTCACGGGCAGCACCAGCGTGTCACTTCCACACCCAACGTGAGCCACTTACATGTTGTTCACAGCCTTTGAAAAGCTGTGCAGGGAAAGCCTGAGCCGTTCCCACAATTAGAGTAGCTACATCATTTGCTGGAAGAATTAAATGCGCTGTAGTAGCAAACCTGCAGTTGACACTCACAGGGTGCAATTGAAATCCTGCGGATTAGTAATTCTTTTGAGATCTTTGTAATCATTGGTAATAGGTAGTGAAATAAATCCACAGTTATATCCTACAGACTGCAGCTGTGCTTCTGTTAAAGCAGTATTAACTGATGGTTTTTAAATCCTTCTGCCAGCTAGAGCTGTAAGCACTGAAACTCCTGTGCAGAGGATAACTCATCCTGGGTGATGTATGCTCCTGAGCACGAAAGCACTGGTTAATGAATAATGAAAGCACCAAGGCAGAATCACACCTCAGGGCTTCTCTCCTGCAGGAAGCTCTCTGGGGAGACCTCCCCATGCAGCTCACTGCAGCAGCAGACTCAGCCATCAGCTTGCAGCTGAGACCAGCTGTGGCGAGGTACGATCATGATAGAAAGTAAGACAAAATACTGATGCAAACCTTTATGCAGATGGACAAAGTGCTGAACTTCATTTTGTTCAGCCAAGTGTGGGATTCATCCATCTGATTCCGGCGTTGCCCCATCAGGTCTCAGGAGTGCACGCTCATGGCCTGACTTGCTGCACAGGCACCCAGTTAACTAAGCAAATATGCCGTTAGGAAATGAACCAACCTTGAGGGGACATAGGGGTTTAAACTGCAGCAGGAAGAGATTTATGGACTTGTTTTCCAAGCCTAGAGAGTAATTGAAGAGGCGTCAGACAGTTCAACGCCCAGCAGCTCTGATAAGGGACAGCAGCACCTCACTGGGGACCAGCACCGTACCAGTGCCCAGCCTCGCCGTGGATTCCCAGCCCTGGAGCAGGGACCCAGAGTGACAGTCATGCCAGGAACAAAAAGCAGCTTTACAAACTCAGTATCCTTGCAGGATAAGCAGGGCACTAAGAAAGTAAAGCACAGAGAGATTAAAAAAACTCAAGAGAATTATATTAGTGGCAGACTTCAGAAAAAGAACACAGGAATCCTGGCTCTCCCTTCCTGCAGTTAGGCTTCAGGCCAACCTGCCCAAAATTTATGACCCAAGAGATGGTTTCTTGATGGCATAAAAGATCAGTGGCGAATCAGTTGCATACGTAAATTATTCTCCACAGAAATAGGAAAGGGAAATAAAGCAGAGCTGGCAGAAGCCCATCTACCTGGTCCTCTTGCATATATGTTATGTTTGCTTTGTTTCCATTTAGGAATCTACAAAGGACATTGCTTCCGAATCAACCACTTCCCTGAAGACAATGACTATGACCATGACAGCTCAGAGTACCTTCTCCGTAAGTTGAAAAGTAATGCCTTGTACACAGAACTAGCAGATCAACAAAGATTTGCCTGGGTGTCTCTTCTGCAGAGCACAGTCACAGTCATATTTATTGCAAGGGCCTGGCCCTCCCTCAAGGACCTCCATTTTAAGGGTTTCCTTCATCCACGGTAACTTACACAATTGTGGTGCCTGTTCTTTTAAAATTATATGGAAATATTCAAAATGAAAACCACAGCTGTCATTCCCAGATTAGAGAGGATATTTTACAGAGGGAGCGTTTACCTGGTTACTGTACTAAAATTGGTTTGAGGAGTGGGTTCCTGCCCATGAGGAAGCTTTTCCTATTGCTTAAATCCAGCCCTTATGCAAGCCTCATCCTTTGCAGCTGCTCTGAGCTACCTCCCCATGCAGTGAAATTACTGCATTTTAGGAAGGAAGCTGAAATTTCTGCAGATAACAGCAAAATCTCAGTATGAATGTAGGCTGTGGCTTCTCTGCATGGGCAGCCAGCCGTTGGTGCTTTGTGCCACTGTGAAAGCCCTCACAGAAGTTATTTCATCCACCAATCTGGTGCTTGAAATAAGGACAATTGTTCTGTCTTTCCCCCAGTGACCACTCACTCAGTTGATATGCAACGTCCTGGAACCTGAGTGTGAAACTTCATGAATCCTGCAAAATTTGAGTTAGATTTCCCCTTCCCCTTGGACGCCTTGCCTAGTTGTTTCTTTTGCACAAAAGAGCTGACCAGCAGAGCTGAAAGCAATGCCCTTTACAAGAGAAAGAAACTGCAGTTCACAAGGTGTTGGGAAGGCTTCAGGGAGCAATGAATGAGGCTGCTGGCTGAGACATCCAGCAAAGCAAAATGCTCCTCAATTACACTGCTATTAATTACCTGAAACACCACTTAGAGAACCACTCTGTCCTTCTGCTCACTTCTGGGAAACAACTTCAGGTTGCTAAGACAAGAAGAAAAAAAAAATCTCTCTGAAAGAATCTGCTTACCAGAAAACCTGGATCTTTTTTCATCTTTACTCTTGTCAATTTAGATCAGCTGTAGTGCTTGGGTGACATGATTTCAGTGCTTGGGCGATGGCAGACTAGCAGAATATGAGCACGGCTGCATTTATCCTTCATGTAAAGCCTTGGAACTAATGCGAAATTGGTGCCAAGTCAGCTTTAGGAAAGAAACATCATTAGTAAAAGGACTGCAAAGGAAAGATGAATTAAGTAGCATCTTGATAAAAGTGTATTATGCCTTCTTTATTTAGAGAAAAGATAGAACTGGGAAAAACAGTCTACAGCTGCTCAGTAAGACAAGAGATGGGTAAATTGTTTGTAAGTGTACTTGTGACTGATGATCCTAAAAGCTGTTTTCAAAAGTGGCTATGTGCAAGCTTTAAAAGCCAGTTGGCCCAACCCTTTATGTCTTCTGCAAAATCAGGATCCAGGCACTCCACCCTCAGAGGAGAGCTCACCCTCTATATTCTGCACAGATAGGATTCCCCTGCTTTCACTCCTAGGAAGCAAACTACTGCTTCAATTAAAATGAATACAGTTGTTTTAGAGATTGCTGAAAGGTTATGTACCTAAATCAAAAACAAATGAGGTCATATGTATGTGTAATAAGGACGAAATCATTGTCTAATGAGACACAGAGGTATTCACATCCCATTTACAGGAGACATGATGCTCTCCTTACCATTTTTGCCCTCTACAACACTTTTGCAACTTGCTGTCCCTGTATCAGCCACCAGGATTTTTAGCCACCAGACTTTGGCAGGGCCATGATGGGGGCAACCCTTCCTGTTCACCTAAGGGAGGTGAAAGGGAAAACTTTGGTTCCTGTTCAAGCAGCCCTTGCTCAGATGAAGGCACCGACCCTGTGTGCATCTTGTGCTACTCAAAGGGCAGCATGCGGGCTCTCAGCCTGCTCCACAGATACTGAGCTAACCTAGACTCCAGATAAGTGTAAAGAGATGGAGTTAGCAGAACTGAGCCCCAGTTCAAAACCCTACTGAAATCAGTGAAAAAATGCCTGATTCTAGGAGGCTTCCAGAGTGTGGGTAGGAGCAGGAATCTGGATTTTGCTCTTTTCAGGCTGCTCCCTGCAAAATCAAAGGAACGGGAGCCACGGTGACTACAAACACGTGCAAAGAAGCTTTAACTCCTCCTGCTCAGCTCCCTCAGCCGCCTACCTCCTGCTTTCGGAGGAGAAGGAAAGCGGGAGGAGGGCCAGCGCCCGCAGCCCTGCGGGCTGAGCGGCAGAGCCCGCTGCGGCGCTTCCCCAGAGGTGTCACAGCGCGGAGCGCCGAGCAGCAGCCGATGCAAACAGACAGGACGGTAAACAAGGGGAAAAAAAAAGCAGGGGAGAGAGCAAAAACCAGATTCCCTTAATGTTTTCTGATGTGCTGTCATTTTATTACCAGTATTGGGAGAAATATGTAAATTCTACAGGGTACCTATGGGCCTCCTTTTAAATTTCAGAGCTAAAAGTCCCCATTGTACCCAAGAGAACGCTGTATGTTTTGTTTCTCTTCACATTAATTACCTAATACGGAAAAATTATCTCTGGGGCATTTTGCTAGATGTAATACGACCCACCCAGTGTATTTGGCATGTCTGGGAAGTCCCTTCTGACAATATCAGTGAAGCATTTTAGGAAAGCCCTTTAATTTAACTAAAATCAGTATAAACAGCCTGAAGATAAAATACAGAAAACAACAACCAGAACAAGTGGCCACAGCAGATTTTAAGCCTATGCAGCCTTTTTCCAGGACACCAACAGACAGTGATTTGGGGCACCTCCATGTCGGGGAGCACAAACAAAGCCTGACATCAAATCTTTGTCTAATAATTGACTCTGAAAACCGACCCAGAAGTCAGAGCACCGTTACCTCTGACTGCATGCGGGGGGACGCCCAGGGCAGCAGAATGGGCTCTCGGCCCTCAGCGGGCTTTGATCAGTGACCTCACATCCTCGTTACTTGGATGTGCCAATTATTGCAAAACACTCTGTGAATAATAACGCGTCTGACGGAGCTGGGTTTAGCTGCGGTCAGAACATGCCCCCTCGGTAAAGGACGCGTGCGGCGTTGTTGCCAGGTTTGGTAGGAGATGTACTTTTCTCGCTGTTGCAGATCGATACAGGCACAAGCTTCCCGGGCAGGGACTGTCTTTTTGCTTTATCTTTGCACCATCCTAATGAGCCCTGGGCCTGTTGCTCGGGCTCCTGGGGGCTTTGCAGCGCACACAAAAGCAATGCTGTTATTAAATGCCCAGCCCTGTCCCTCTTGCAGTCAGCGGGAGTTTTGCCACCGGTCACCAGGGGAATCGTTAGAAAGCAATTCACTAAATTGGGAACGCCATGGCCATCAAAAGTAAAATGAGAAAGCATCAGCTGGAGCATCTGGCCGTTCCTCCCCAGGTAGCAGTGCCGCTCACAGTGCGTGGCACCCGGGAAGATGGCACCCGGGAGAGGCCATGCCGCTGATGCTCCAGATGGCCTTTTATTGGCAGTTTGCTCCTCAACATGCACCCAGCCCTGGGGATCCCCACATCCTCCCAGTGTGCCATGAGGTTTGCACCCCTCCCTGACACCAGCCTCTGCCCCCCAGCCCGAGCATCTCTGCCTTGTACTGCTCCTGCTGATGTGCCCCCACATCTCCCCCCGGCTTTGGGGCAACCCTGCTGTCTACAGCACTGTCCTGTACCTGATCACTTCTTCAAAAACATCCTCTCCACATGACAGGATAGCCCAGCTCCTCTCCATGTAACAGCATAACCCCTTTCCAGAGCTCCTACCAGGTTTTCCCCCTTGGTTTATACAGCACATTCTTCTCTCTTCTAGCACCTGTCCGTCTTTCTTCAGTCCTTTTGTTCCCTCCCTGCCGCTTCCCTTTCCGTTGTTGCCTAGCCTAGAAATGACCATACCCTGAAAGCTGGCCCAGAGCGGTGGTTTAGGTTTTTGTGCAGGGATTTTATAGCCCATGCTGATGAATGGACTGAAGCATACAGAATTTTAAACGACTCCACTTAGCTGTCAGGAAAGTAAACACAAACATCCAGCATACACATCTTAAAATCTCTCCCATAGAAATCTGAAAGGTTTCTAAGTCCTAAATACTCAGCAGGAAAAGAGGGGCTGTTAGCTGTGCTCACCTTATAGGTGTGCCAAGGAGCAGATCTTCTGCTGAGGCCGTCCCCAGACGTTGCAGCGTTCGCAGCCAGCCCATGAATTTTTCAGTGCCGCTCCCTGTGTGATGCTGGCACTTGCTGTTACTTATCAGCAATGTTCTGGTGGCAATAACACTGGACTTCCTCCTAGAAGCTGAAAAGATTAAAAGTGTTCAACTGAGAGTAGCCCCACTACATTGGCCACCCACCTTGTCTCCCAAAAACCTGCCCAGAAGTGCAGATCTGTGGTAGCTGCAGCTAAAACCAGGGGTTTGGAGACTTTGTCATCTCTGCACTAGCACCTGAGGAGGTATCTGAAATGATTACTGTCTGTCATGTTTTGCTTCCTATCTCCTCTGCAGGCATCGTCCGTGCCTCCAGTGTGTTCCCCATCCTGAGCACAATATTGCTGCTGCTGGGAGGGCTCTGTGTCGGAGCAGGGAGGATTTACAACAGCAAAAACAACATTATCCTCAGCGCTGGGATTCTCTTTGTTGCAGCAGGTATGTTCTCCTTAAATTGAGTCCTTAAGAAGTGCTGCCTTTTTGGGACTGAAAATGCAAAAGTGCAACTTGGTGGAGAAGCCACCAGCCCAGCAAGATGCCCAGCGTGGCCTAGTCAGGGGCAGGGACCCAAAAATACCCAGGGGCAATCAGTGCTCTGAGTCCAGCTGGGAGGAGAGGTGGAAGGACACCGCCTCACATCCACGGCTCTTCTTCCACTCCCTGAATTTCCTCCCCAAAGCCTAGATTCTTTCAGGGCATTCTCATTGCAGTGGGCATTGTGTGATTCTGCAGCTTTACGCTGCTGATCTGCTGATACAAAAAACAGGAAATCCCGTTTGTGTTGCTCACTCCTGATGAAGGCAAGCCCAAGGAAAATGAGTCAGATCGAGCTTTCAGGCTGGCCACAAGGCTTCAAGGACAGATGCTTCCCATGGAAAATCTCATGGGCAGATCTCTCCCTATATCCCTTTCCTGGAATGAGAGCATGACCAACATCATGCTAGGCACATTTCTTAAGAAAGAAATGTTTTCAAAGCTCTAGAGAAGCTTTTAGTTTTCTTGAAAAAGAAATTCCAGGAAGCTAAAGCAAATAACATGCAGTTTGTACACTACTTAAATTTATTGAACATTAGATAACGAAATAAAAACCTGAATCAGGCAACTCTTATAGCCAGGACCGTTTTTTTCCTCTTATATGGTGACAGATAAAAAAAATCACCTATGCTAGGTGAGCATGTTTTTCACACTAGAAACATCTGAGAGAGTCAGGCACATTGTTAATAGCCTTCCCTGAAGCTCAGATTAAGCATGCTACATTCAGATGAAAATTCAACAAGGTGGAAGACAACTTATCTTGATCGAGGTGAACAGCCATAGCCCTGAGCTCAAAATGTATTTTTATTACTATTCTGAATGTTAGAAGCCCAACTAACAATATTAGAGAGCTCCCATATGCTGCTTCCTTTCCGCCATGCCAATGAAGAAATGGGGACAAATCCTGCTGAATCTTTTAGAATATTTAGATGCACGTGATGTGGGTATGTTTTTGTTTTTGTTTTGTTTTGTTTTGAAGAATAAATGAAATAATTAGATAAATAAAAGAGTAAATAAATGTAATGCGATTTCCTGGTCATAATCTTAGAACCATTCAGGTCCAGAAAGTAACATGGCTTGTATTTTAACTGTCCAACCACATAACAACTGACTTCTGCTTTTCTCTCTCTAGGACTAAGTAACATCATAGGGATCATTGTCTACATATCAAGCAATGCAGGTGACCCAAGTGACAAGCGAGATGAGGACAAAAAGAACCATTACAACTATGGTTGGTCTTTTTATTTTGGAGCCTTGTCTTTTATCGTGGCTGAAACCATAGGTGTTCTGGCTGTGAACATTTATATTGAGAAGAACAAAGAGCTGAGGTTTAAGACCAAGAGGGAATTCCTTAAGACTTCTTCCAGTTCTCCTTACGCCAGGATGCCAAGTTACAGGTACAGGAGGCGGAGGTCCAGATCCAGTTCTCGATCTACAGAGCCTTCTCCGTCTAGGGACATTTCTCCGGTTGGCATGAAGATAGCAAGCACCATTCCCATGAACGAAATTTCCATGTACACCCTTTCCAGAGAGCCCTTGAAGGTTACCACGGCTGCCAGCTACAATGCAGACCAAGAAGCCAGTTTTCTGCAGGTTCACAACTTCCTTCAGAAGGAATTTAAGGAAGGACTCCACGTCAATATGGTCAACAGGAGAACAACACCTGTTTGAAGTACCTTCACTCCTCGTGCTTTCTGAAGAATTATCAAAACAGAACAGATCTGTCATGAAAGAGAAGGAGCGATGTGAAAATACCCTCTCACCTCTTTAATTGTGGCATGTGTTGAGGCAGCAAGTGGGGAACCTCTGGACCAACATAAAGATGTTACACGCTTGTAGCTTTTTTTGAAGCTATTTGGAGTTTGTTTCTTTCAGTTCTTGGTGTCACGAGATGAAGGTAGTTCATGTCCCTGCACTTTTGTAGTGTGTACAAAGTCTTGGAGAAACTGCGAAGGACTTGCCACCGGTGTGTTTAAAGGATTACAGAAGAATTGCTGTATGATTATTTTTTTTCTAAATTGAGATCCCTTACTATAAACTTGCAACTATAATTTATAACCAAGCCCAAGGATGAATACAAACTACTCCTCAAGTGATCCACTTCCATTTGACACAGCGTAAGCTTTGCCTCTTTCCAAAAAAAAAAAAAAAAAAAACAACAAAAAAAGAAGAATATTTTTGAAGGCGACACTGTCTAAAACTGATCTGTGCTACTGAAACTGTAAAGCATCCGTGTGCTGAGTGTTACAGACTCCCTGACGGGGCAGTAAGGGTCTCCTACCTGGGGGTGGAGGGCATCCCTCGGGGCAGCACGGGTGGGGACGCGAGGGTGGGTGCAGCGCGAAACGCCTAGCAAGGGAAGGATTAAAGTAGGTGGGACTTGAGCATATTTGCAAACATCATTTCTTGCCTAACATTTAGAAAACTTGAATTCTCATTCCGACTAGCCCTAGTGCCTGATCCGGCGAGGTGCTGAGTGCTGTCTGTCAGGAGCAGGCCCCTATAGACTGCTTACAGCCAGGGCGAGGAGCAGAGCTGAGCCAGGGCGGCCCATGCGGGCACAGCGCCGGTTCCCTGCGACTGCATCCCCGATTTCCTTACTGCTTCACAAGTGCAACACTAACGCTACTGGAAACTAAGATACCTGAGCAATGTGTGTAAGAAGATGAGAAGCTAATAACGTTTGGACTAGCAAAACTTCCTGCAGCAACGGGAACTGAGCGTTAACAGAATGGATGACGACTTTGTATTTTTTAAAGTAGAACAAAAATAATCACCGTTTATGAGATATTTATTAAACTCTTTTTATTATGAATAAGTGCCGCATGGTGCAAGGTATAGTTGCTTTTAGATGGAAATGATGGTTCAGCCTAATTTAATTTATTTTGTAACGATGAATCTACTTATGTGCAGAGAGCCCACAGGAAACTCTATGCATCACCTAAGGGGGAGACTGATTTGCACCCTTGCTTCTGTATGTTTCTAAAAGGGTCTGAAATCTTTTTCTTTCTTTTAAACTTCTGCTTTCATTTTTACATTTAGGCTTGGATTCTCAAAGCTCAAGGGCCTGACTTAAGGTAATTTAATTTGACAGTATTCATTAATTTTAGTGACCACTCGACCAAGCCATATGAGAATGAGGTGCCCGATTCCCCTTCGATGAATTAGGGGCAATGAGAGAGGAGCATCTAGCTCCTGTAGGTTCCTTTGAATATACCTGTAATTTTTTTGTCCTGAAAAACTTTGGTACCAGAAGACTAGAAACATGGTGACAAGGAAAAAGCATGATTTGGAAAGCTGATGCTGGGAGGTATCAGCCAAACTGTTAAAACCTCTTTAGTCTTAATTCACCCTGCAGTGGCAGCAGCGTCACAACGCGGTGGTGGTTTGGATGTGAGGCTTTCAGCCGGTGGAACCAAGTCCTCCAGCGAAACCCTGGAGGAGCTGCCTTAACATCCCCAAAAGATGAGCCTCTCCCTCCCAAGTAACCCCTGCTTAGCCCTCTCTCCATGCAAGAACCAAGACACAATTCTCAATTTTAAGTGAAAGTCTTCCCCTAGTAGCTGTTTTGCTCAGTTTTGCCCTCAGCCTGGCAGAGTGGCAGCATTTCTTTGGCAAACCATCCAGCGGAGGGGGGCTGGAGCCTTCATCCTTGCTTGGTAAGAATATCCATTCAGGTTAAAACTCTGCTGGGATCCTTTTTCAGACCTCTGAACTCTGAGAGCTAATGCGAACGGAGCAATGGGAATTATTTAAAAGTAGAAAATGTTGTGCTACTTTCTGTATCAACACACTATGAAGAAAGATATTACACAAGCTTTTTAAAAAAAATCAAACAGAGGCAGATGAGAAAACTGTTTTTTACCTACTTTTCGGCTAGGACAACGTAAAAGAATTCTAAAATTACTAAAGTTCTTGATGAAAGGTTTTTTTTACAAGAATCTTTATGCTTTCAAACAATAAATTATTTCCTACTTTTGGAGACTTCGTAATATTAAAATACTTTGATTAGCTATGATAGAAGTAGAAGTTTGCAATGAAAAAACCTTCTGTCTCATTAGTGTGTCATACTAAGTGCTAATTAATTTACATCTAATTATAGTCAATGTATTTTTCAAGTGCAATTTCCCAGAACTATTTGTTTCCCACTGTGTTAATAAACTAATAGTTAGAAATAAGTCCTCATCCGTGTTTACTGTAATTAAGAATAAAACCATTCCCTTTAAAACCAGGAGCTAGATATAGGCTGTTTTTTCTAAACTCTTGTCCATTGAAGCGAGAGCGGACGGTGCGAGGTTTGCTTTGCGCCTTGACTTTGTTCTTTGAGTCACCATTTGCCAGTGAATGTGTTTAAAACCACTCGGAGCAGGGAAGTGCTCCCAGGGTGATGCTGGACACACGGCCCGGGCAGGGAGCAAGGGCACCGGGGGTAACGGGGAGCAGGACGTGTGGCACTGGGGAGGATGGAGGCTGCGATTTCATGTCCCGAAAATCATGGTCTATGTCAAACTGCAGCATGCTGTTGTTTCATCTAACAAACAGAGTAAAAAAAAAAAAAAAAAAAAAAAAAAATACAACTCAAAAACTCACTTTTCCTGTAGAAAACTTTGGTCCTGACAAAGCTGAAAAATCTGCAGTATTCGTGATGTGAAGAGTAGTGATGTATCTGAAAGGAATAGGATTGTTCTTGAAATCACACAGTGACAGTTTACAAAAAAAAATCTGCTATTCCTGCACATCTCTTTGTTCATCCCTGGACAGCATCTAACACAAACTAGCCCCAGTTTCTCCATAAGGCCCGCAGATATCATCATCATATCGTTAACAATATCGGTCTTTTGGTAATAGTCTGTAACATGCTGTAACAGCAGACCTAAGAAGAAATGCTATTGGATCAGATTCCATTTTATAAGGAAAAAAAAAAAAGTTTCAGGTATACAGTCAGCCCTCTCTTCCTGGTTTCTTACACAGAATAGGAGTAAGACAAGAAATCACTTCATATGCCCATTCAACTAACAATAAACTATTTTTATATTTCCTTTCCTTTCTGTATGGATCACATATCCACAAGGGCTAATATATCACGTCCCTTGAGGTTACATTTCTGTCTGCAGTTCTAAAGTGTTATTGCCACTGTGCTTCAGTTCTGCTGGTGTAATCACAACCGTGTGTAATGTACTTAATCCTTACTTTTTAAATAAACCATTTTAAATGTATTTGGGTTTGTGTGGAGAAAGGTATCTAGATTTTTAACTTCCAGATCCTCCGAGTTGATATATCTGTGTTTATTTTTTCACATTTCTATCTGTTTTGGTTGCAGCTGGTTAGTATTACTGGGAGAATATGAGAGAAAACAATACTCTTGTGGTCCCACAGACCAAGGAATCTCCAGGATAAGCTACCACAGCATTTCCAGGCATTTGGGTAGGAAACCCAGAAAAAAACTTCTAGTTTCCAGCTTAAGCATGGCCCAAATGAGACACACTCTGGTTAAGGTGCCTGCTAGGTGTCTCCTTCAAATACTTCTTTTAACTTTTCCTTCCCATTTCCTACACCTCCAGACTAACGAAGAAGGCAGCATGCATGCCTGTGTCCGCCTGACCTACCTGTGGCACGGCCTGCCCAGACGCCTCTACACCCAGACCTGGAGCCACTGAAAGCTCAGAAATACATGGGATTTAATGAAGAGCGATGCTGTTCAAGGGGGAAGCACAGGTGGAGTCCTCGTGGCTCCGGAAACTGGAAGAAAAGAGGCCAGCGAGGAGGATGTGGCATTTCCTGAGGACTGAGAAAACGAACCATCATGGGAGGTGCTGAAAATAAAACAGACCTCTGCACCTGTCTGCGGGGCAGCTCATCTTACGGCTTCGCCAGAGCTGCCGACCAAAAAGGCGATTGCTACCAAAAGAGACCGAGCCCACAGGGAAGCCACGGCCAGCCCCGCGCTTGGTGGGACCTGTCCTGCTGAGACACCCGGCTGACAGATGGGCAGGGGGCTGCTTTTTTTGTATGGCAAACCAAAACACACACAGGTTTTCCTCCTTCCTTTTGTGAAGAAAGGATTTCAGCCCCAGATTTGCTGAAACTGTGTTTGAGCTCAGAACATGCCCAATCTGCTCCACCCTGGGTCATTCTCACCTGGTAAGGGTCTTCTTGCTCTGCAAGGGGGCTGCAGGATTTGGTTAGGCTGGTTGCGGGAAGCAGTGAGGTTGGCCTGGAAGAAATACAGAAATGTGCAAATGTTGGGGAATGGAGCCAAGCCAACGCCTCTGCCAGGGATAAAACAATGCAGTGGCTGGTCTTGGGACACCTCATGTAGCATTTTCTCCAGTGAAGAAACACAACCAACCATGCCTCTCTTGCTTGCCACTGTTAAAGTGCCACTAATTACAACCCTCCCTGCTTCCCAACAGGTCCTCATTAATACTCTGTTCATTTTTCATGTGATACAGATTTCTGAATGCAAATACTCACCAGCTGAGGCAGAGAGACTGCAGGAGCTGCTCCTCGGGGATGCTGTACCACCGTCTTCTGGGTGTGCAGACAGCCCTGGGGGCCTCCTATAGCCTGCTCCTCTAGAAATCAGTTTTGCCAGACATTTTTGCCAGAAATCCCTCATGAGTGTAGGGAGAACAGAGCCTGTGGATGCACAACCCCACAAAAGACATCCCTGGGTTTCTCTCCCAGGGATGGGTGGCAGCAAGTCACCCTTTGGGGCTGGGGATATTTCTCCTTAGCTGCAGTGATGTGAGGTGTCAGTCTCTTGCACTGAAGCTCTTTCAGAATTGCTCACACTCACTTTCATTTTAGTTGTTTCCTGGGTACATTTAGGAAATTCAAACAAACAAACAAACAAAAAAATAAATAAAATTAAAATAAAAAGCAAACCCTGAGGAACGTTTCCAGGTCAGGATACCTGAAAGACAGCGGAAAGCGTGATCCTTGCCAACACTAGAAAAGACACAAAAACCTACACCAACAAAAAAACTAATGAATTCCCACCCCTGCAGTCCTTGTAGGTTGTAATTAATCTAAAGCACGATCATTAGCACTTGCTTCCTCAGCATCCAAAGCCTTGCTTTGTGCCCACATTTGCAAACACTTTCCCATACTCAGCTTGCGGAGGATCAGTGGAGTTGGCAGCACCAAGAAAGTGGAGTCAGGATGCAGCTCCCAGGATGGACTGACACCTAGTGAAATTTAACAAGAGACTACTTCAAAAGAAAAGGCATTACCGTTTTTATGCATTCCTTTTCTATTTTAATGTCTGTTCCCTTTAGGCTTTTCCAGTTTCATGTGACCTCTTGGCTGTGATTAAGGAAATAGAAATGCAAGCCTCTAATATTTCTTTCTGTGTGACATCATAATATTTTTATGCCTCAGAAAGCACAGTGCCATCAACCACTTGAAACACAATTCCTTCAGCCAGTGGGTAGTGTATTGAATGTGTACAACCAGCTCTGGAGCATCCACTTTTGGAGCAGAAGGTCCTTCCTCTGCCTGCTACAATTAATGCAACGCGTTGCACAGCACAGGGCCCCACCAGCTGTTTGCACATCGGCGGTGACATTCAGCTGATCCCAAAGGAAACAACCCCAGGGAAAATTGCCCTGCAGAGAGCTGCTTGCTGAGGAAAATGCAAGTGCCAGGGGCTAAGTGGGAGTCAGGTAAGGGAGAAAGGCCCTCAGCGCCTTGTAATTGTAATTAATTGCAGTAATCCCTTGGTGCCCTCCTTATGGTGGCACTGTTCAGTGCTCCAGCCCTGCCCTGCCATTTCCCCAAATTGGTCTGTTACTTCCAGTATAAAACCAGCTTTGGGAATTGGCACAAATGCTCCCCTTTTATCACACTCACCTTTCACCCTTCACTCATTGCTTTGGATTGTCCTCGTTAATTAGAGCTCCTACCACTGCATCTGTATTTTGACCTCAAATTGGGGTGTTCACAAAACAGCACTCAAGCAGCTTTGACATTATCTTGACATGATAACATGATATTTGCAGATTTCCACTGACATTTTTTAACCATTGTTTTGACATTCAGGTACTGTCACTCTCATTAGTTTGACATTGCAATTGTAATGTCACCTCCACAGTAGCCTCTGCATTGACTTTATCATCAAATTAGTTTTAAAATCACCTGGAATATCAAAGCAAAGGAGAGAGATTGGGTCCAGGCACATCTGGGTCCCAGGGAACAGGAGTCTCTCCTAAAAACAGGCAAGGATGTGCCGGGGAGCCACTGGAGTTGCTTTACATATTGAGGCAAACCTGGATGGTGGGAAAGCAAGCACTTGAAAGATTTGATATTAGAACAAAATATGCAAAAGGAACAAAAGGAGAACAACAACAACAAAAATGAACCAACTGCAAAAATAGCAAAAGTTGCTGGCTTAACCTCTGTGAAAATTTGCAGTGTTTTATTTCTGTTGCAGCCTTTCCTGCATGGGTACAGCAGAGGGTTGCTGTCGGAAAGGGTTTTTTCAGTTTGCAACCTGGAGCTGAGTGCTGTGGTCAGGGCAAGTCAAACCCTACAGGGAAGGGGGAGCCCTGGGGACAGCACGGTCCTGGGAGATGCAGAAGAAACGTGAAATGAAATCAATTCTGTCAACAGTTCCCAGAGAAAAAATAAGGAGGAAGGAATGCCGAATCATTTTGATTCAATGTTCTCAAATGGAAAATGTTTCACTTAAATTGATGAAATATGTTCTTGCAATATAGAATCAGAAAATCATACAACAGTTTGGGTTGGAAGGGACCTTTAAATATCACCTAGCTCCAACCCCCCTGCCATAGGGATAATATCTAATATTATATATTATATACATGTTATAATATACACTATAATATATATATACATTATAATATTTCATAAGTTGACCCTTAAATATAACAAGAGCAGGGTCTAAAACCTTTAGCTCCTTCTGAAGGGAACCAAAACACACTCCTCCAGACCACTCAAAATACATTAGGATAATTCAAAATTAAATGTGATTAAGAATAAACAATACAATGAATAAGTTAGCTTATTTTGCCGCGTTCTTTATGCTCTGCCCTTGTGCCAGTGGCTCAGCTCCAGGCAGACTCCCAGCTCTGAACCTCTCCGTGCAGGAATGGCCACAGTCTGCAGGCGCGCGCAGGCGGTTTGTAGGCTCTGGCTCTGTTATTAAGCTATTTAGGATCAGACTGAACTCAGTCCCAACGCTATTATAAACACAGATGTTTTAGAACCTAGCTGAAAAGTTAATCATCCTATCAATGCCTATTTCTGGGCATGCTGCAAGTCAGCAGATTAGAGCCTTTTAGCGGCAGCGGTAGCGACTCTGAAGGAGCACCCGCCTGGTCGTGGGAATCCAAAACAAACGCGGGACGGGACGGAAAGCTGAGCTTTCCTCGTTACGTGCATTAATAGCCTCCTGGCTGGAGCGGCTGACACAGCCCAGCAGCTGGGGCTGACATTTGCGAAGGCTCAGACGTGCCAGCACTTCAGGAGCCCTCGCAGGGCTGCTGCGGGAGAGCAGAGCGGCCCCGGCCCCGGCGACACGGCCTGGGAGTGGTGGTCCCAGGAGCCCTGGCCGGAGGAGGGATGGACGACAGCAAATCCCTGAAGGTGCGGCTGACCTTCTGCGTGCTGCTGGTGGGCGTCTCGCTGCTCTTCGCGGCCGTAGTGACTGACCACTGGGCCGTGCTGAGCCCCAAAGTGGAGAATTACAACACCACCTGCGAAGCGGCTCATTTCGGGCTATGGCGACTCTGCAAAAAACAGATTTATGTGCAGCAGCAAGGTCCCAAAGAGAAGGGCTGCGGGCCCATAAGTCTGCCAGGAGGTACGTACAGCCCCCTACCCGTGCATGGGACGTCCCGCCAGGCTTTGCTTAGAAGGCTGCAGGACGGGGCGGAACCAAATACGTCCCGTGTCCCCGCGGCTCGCAGTCTGGCACCGGGCTGCACGCTGCTGTGTTCTTGTGCTGGGCTGCGGGTGCACCTCGCTTCCCTCCATCTCGTTGTACCTCTGCGTGGTGCTGCCTTGCACGTATGTCTGCGGCCGTGTTTGAGTCATCAGCTCCTGTGCAATGACAGGGGAGGGTAGAAGGGGAAAAGGATCAGACACGGTGGAAATCAGAGTGGAATCAGGATGGAGGAAATTTCACTGATATCAGCGGTGGGTATCACAGCACCCAGGCATGCTGATGGCAGCGAGCAAGAGCTTTAGCAGAAAGAGGATTTACAGGAGTGGCTCTAACAGACATAGCTGGGTCCTTAGGGTTTCCTGATCCCTGCATCCTCGAAGCCTGATCACAGCCAGCCATAGGTTGCCCCTGAGCTATTTCAATAACAATCATTTCTCAGGGCAGGGAGGAACAGGGAGCTGCTGGATGCGTTGCCAACTTCCAAAAAGTCATGCACTGAGCTTCAATCCCTCATCAGCTTGCTGCACCCCGGACCCACAGGGGTGGCAGCCTGGCCCTACCCCTTTCTTTCTCCATGATCTCCCAGAGCAGCCGATGGGGAGCAGCTCAGCTGCTTACTGGGAAGCCGATGGCATTCCCCTGGTAAAAGCAGCTCGCTACGTGCACGGATCGCAAAGTCAGCACCGCTCACACCGCGTGCACCAACACTCCCCATCCGTGACTGAGCCGCGCTGCTGTTTTAGAAGGCTAATAGGGAACTGGACTCTTTCCAGAACAGAAATAACAGGATTGCCTTCACGCTAGCCTCGCTGCTGGAAATAAAATATATATGTTAGCACATGCTTGAAAATTTCCTGCGAAAAACCTTGCTGCCTGTGCTTGCTGAATGTTATCGCGATTCTTTACCTATTTGGCCAAATTATGTATTCTGGAGAGAGGAGCTCAGCTGCTGCATTCAGAGCTGCCTCTAACCAAATTTGGGAGTGTGTCATCCGTGTGCTTGATGTCTCTCGCGTAGGTACTTATGCGCCTGGAAACATCTTTGCCTTTCCTCGCACGGAGAGCAAAACTCCCACAAAAGGAAAATCATAGAAATTGGTTGATAAACACCCAAAGTGCACAACTGCAGGGTAAATATAAAGCTCATAAATATCCAGCTGTCTCCAAAAAGCAGCTTTGCGGCCAGGGCAGCACAAAAGCAGCTCCTGGCTTTGACAGACATCAGCATGTGCTCTCACTGGCATGGGTCATGTCCCGGCACTGCCTTTCTGCTGGGCACCACAAACAAATGGCTGCTCGTGGAGAGGCTGAGCCCACACAAGAAAGGCTGGTGTGGTTCCTCAGTTTTTAAAGATATTTTGGAAGTTAGATGGTGTCCTGTGTCATAAGAAGCATCTGAGGCTTGAAAGGGCATTGCTTTCTCACCTCTGTTATAGAATAGTTTTAATTCCCATTCTGCTCAGGCGGAAAACCCCACGTGGAGAGGTGGGGAGGGCTTGGTCCCTGCAGGTCAGGGCTGCTAAATGCCACCGTGCCCGCACGGTACACGTTGGATTGATTTCACACTTCTGGGAAGAGATATCAGCAAGGAAACAGCGTGGCTGTGAAACCTGCAGCGGTCAAGAAAACGTGAATGAACCACCAGGGAGCAAAGGAGATGTGGACATTTGTTTTCCTGAAAATTGTGAGATGTAGTCAGACATCACTGCCAGGACTGGAAAAGAAACATCAGAATTTATCACTGTGTTAATAACCATTTACCAGTCACTCCCTGAGAAGGAAATGGATGGCACGATTAGCATTATTTATTAGGTTTTGAGCTCAGCACAGTGCAAAATGTGCAGGATGCATTGGCTTGCAGTCCACAAAGCAGATCTGTGATTTAGGCAGAGCTTTTAAATTTTACAGCACTCTTGCGAGGATGCTGACAAATTGGAAAGGGTTCAGTGTCCTGCTGTAAGAAATTAAAGGACCAGGGGGATGGCCATTAAAACTGGGAAAATTCAGACAAATACGGTGGTCAGTGGCCCATTGGGGCACTTTACCACTGAGTGGGACATGGTTTGCATCCACTGCCAGGCACTCCAGTGTAAGTGTTGTCCTAAAACGTGTGCTCCTGTGCAGCAGCAGGGATGTTCTATAGCCAAGTGTGCTGCAGGCAGGTTAAAGAGGACCTTGTAAGTATGGGAACAGGGGCTCAGGGAGATGGAGACAGAGAGGAAAAGTACTAGACAGAGCTGGCTATCAGCAGGGCTGTCTTGTTCCCTGTGTCCATACAAGGAACTCTCTTTGCAAGACTGGTATGAAGTTAAACTATCCCCAAACTCTGATTCAAAGCCCTTCCCCAGGCTTGTTGGCCAGCTCAGAGCCCAGGGCCTCCCCCTCTGCTGCTCAGTCCCCACCTTGACACCTCCTCCAAGCACAGCAGCAGGTCCTGCCCCCAGGATTACCACAAGTAGAGACCTCAGATTAAAAGCATCGCTCATCCTGGATTTTCTCACCATCCACAACACTGCTTGTGTCCATCTCAGATTCAGGAGCAAGGTGGGCTCCAGCCCCTTCCCAGACTGTCACTCTGATGCTGGTGGGTGGTGGTTGCCACCTGGAAACCCTGCAGGCCCCAAACATCTCATGGGCTCTCAGCATGTCCTTCCCCTGAGGCTCAGCAGTAGTTCAGTGCTGTGCATTTCTGCTGCATCTCGTGGCTGCAGTAGGTGCCGTGCAGCCCCACGGTGGTGAGCAGCAGAAGAGGCAGGCCCTGCATGAATAAGGTGATGAATTGTCCCGTTTCCCCCTTCACAGTGGTCATCCAGGAGTGATGGATCTGAAGGGAAGGGGCCAGGAGGGCTGTAAGGGCAGCTGACCTGGAACGGGGAGGACGGTGTGTGATACAGCACACGTTGTGTCCCTGCAGTTCACCGCGGCCTCAATGACTGCCAAGCTCCTGGGTTGGTCCCATCAGCACACGGAGGTGACCCCGTGGCAGAGAGAATACGATTAGGGGTGGAGAGAAACAAAGATCGCCACAGAATTTTCATCCATTATAAAACCTATTTTAAATCCTATCCATTATGTAAATGTGCTGTGACACAAATGGGCTTTTCTCTAATTCATGATGGCACCAGAGAGGGACTGAAGTGCCTTGAATAATAGGGAACCTTGTTGATATAGATATTCCCAGCTCAGCAGAGCACCAAAAGTGTCTTTAAACTGAAAACAATATATCACTTCACCAAAAGCAATCTGGCTATATTTTCCCACATAAAAATGCATTTTCCAAAAGCACCTTCCCTAGAGCTAACCCACTTACATGATAGCCACATTGATCACACCTTTGCAGAGCTGTGCTGTCAGCCACAAACACAGGGGCAGCTCCTTCTGCCGGCAGTCTCTCTCTCTCAAAGAGATTTCCATGTGTCCCCCCTCTGCTGAGCCTTTGCAGACTGGAGGGTGGACTGGGCTGTACTGGTTCACCTGCCATGACCACACATGCTGCAGCCCCCATCACATCGTCATTGATGGCTTCACCTCAGGCTTTGGATAATCAGCATGCTTGGGGCTTCCTTTGACATCAGCCTTTTCAGGGAGTTAATTAAAAGCCAAAACAGTCAATCCAAGATGAAGCGTCTCAGTTTCATCCCTCCTCACTCCCTTTTAGCACAGGAAGAAAAGGATCCCCAAACTGAGGTCACCAACCTGGACACTCAGCCACAGGCACCACTCAGGCACTGGCAGAGGCACACAGCCTCCATACAGCCTCTGGTCTGAGCCTCAAAATTTGCAATTTTAGATATTGAGCTCTGAGTTCAACTACGTTTCCTCCAGTCATTTGCAGAGTTAATAAAGAACAGGTCAGGAGACGCCAGAGCTGAACATTAACGTAGTCTCCAGCAAGGAGAAGCTGCAGATGAAATAAAAGTCAGCTTTTAAAATTAAGTAGACAGCAGCATCTCAGAGGAATCTTTCACTAATGGGCCCAAAAACACTGCTTTAGAATTGCCCTGTCTCCTGGGAAAGAGAAAGTAAATCTTGAATCAGTAACTCTGAAATCTGCCATTTACATGACAGAAGAAAAAAAAAAGAAAAAAAAAAAAAAAAAACACCAGGTAACATACAGTGCTCTGGTATCTTCTTGCCTTGAGAAATTAATGCTGTAAATAAACAACAGATGCTTTCTGTGCCCTCCAGGCAGAGACCCACAGCACACCCTGCACCAGGGGCTTTGCTCAGGATCGGCCCACGGCTGCAGCCTGTGCTGGGGCAGCACAGAGGGGACATTGGGCAGGACCACAGAGTCCTCACAGATTTCCTCCCAGCACCTCCTGGAAGGTAGCACTAGCTCCGTTATTTAACAGACAGGAGATGCTGGAGTTAACGGTGGCCCCTTGCACACACAGGGTGGGTATTTCATGCAACCTTGGCATGATCCCCGTCTCATGGGAGTCAAACCAGAGGGTGCAGGAGCGGTGCTGGGTGGTGCTGAGCAGGCCCTCCGCAGCCCAGCTTGGCAGGATAGTGCAATCAGAGCTGGCGCTGTGCAGCGTGACTCTGTGATTGCCCAGCTCCAGCCAAATTCCTTGTGAGCAACTGTTCTCCCAGCCCCGTACCCCTCCAAGTTTTCAATTAAAGAGGTTATAAATAGTGAGGACACCCTTCATCCTCTCCCCGCTGCTGCCAAAGCTTCGAGTCACTAAGCGGTGGCCAGACCCTTCCCCATCCCACTGGGATGCTGAAAGCAGAGCTGGCTCTGCACACACAGAAACACATTTCAGTGTGGCTGAGACAGGAGCCCAGATGTCAGAAGGGACCTTTGGAGGTCATCTGGCCCAATCCCAGCTTAAGTGGGATCACCTGGACCAAGCTGGCCAGGACCTCATCCAGATGGCTTTTGAGTATCTCCAAGGCACCCCAGCCAATGGAACTTTATACACCCAGCCCCAAGCTGCCCTGCCATGCCAGGTCTTTCAAAACAGCCCAAGTTCCATATGCTGAGCGTTTTGGTCCTGCCCTGTGTCTCATTCGAGAAAGCAGGTGCAGAAAGCAAAAGCCAGCGAGAAGCTTCATTCTTCTAATTTAAAGCCTCAAGATTTTCTTGACTAGATTATAACAGTTTGTTCTTCTACTTGTATCCATCTAATTGAAATAGTATTTCTCCTGCATGTTTACATCCACCCCAAAATTCCATGTATGCTGTTGAGAGGCTCAGCTTCCAGTTTGCTTCCACCCAACATGCCTCCATCCCACTGCCTCAATCCCCGTTCATCTTCCAACTCCTCTATAAACACCCCATGTACCCAGCAGCGTGTTCACATGAAGTCCCGATGAGGAAAATCCAGTAAGTTCCCACTAACTCCACTATCATCAAATTAACTTAGCAGACTGCTCTAATGGGAGTGAACTTTGGTGAAGCCACATTTTGTGAGAGCCTCTTTCCCCTTGACTCGTATGGCCTTCCCTTGCCTTTTGTCTGCAGCTTCAGATAACTTTTATCTTTTTGGTTTGACAGCCATAAAAAGCCCTTTCAGTAAAACACCACGTGCTCTGCTACACTGCAGCATCCTCACCTCTGGGCCCCCCATAGTGACCCTCCCCACAAAGCAAACTGCCCCAGGCTGCTGACTGGGGCATATCTCCCTACAAGTCGCTACCATGCAGGGCCTACAGGTTGGAGAAGGGAAGGAGAGGGAGGGAGAAGGTGGATGGGGACACTTCACCCCCCCTGTTTGGAGCCCAGGCTGATCATGAGAGCTGTGACCCTCCTACAACCAGCGCCACTCTGGAGCAGGAGGGCAGGGACAAGGGGAGGCGAGAGGAGACGCCAGCTCTGCTGCAGGCACGGCAGGTCTCATCACCAGGAAACACAGCCACAGAGAGGCAGGGATGAGTGATGGCCTAAGAAAGAATGAGAAAAATTATCTGTAATTCATGCTTTAAATAGAAGAGCAATCAGTGTGCAAAGCTCTTGGAAGGAGAGGCTTACAAGAGGCAGCAGAGGCCATGCCCGTGCCAGAGTGGCTTGCCTGGCAGGCACGTGCCACTTGTCTGCTCCCAAATAAAACAGAGCCAGCTCGGATTTCTCCATGTCACCGTCCCCTCCGCTCAGCCTTGGCGGGTTGGGGTTCAGCTGAAGCAGAATGACTGACACAACATGTCAAGCAAAGTGGAGGTATTAGAGGAAGGTGTCAAACTGGCAGCTTGACTCCACATCGTTCTTTTGTGGGAAATGTTCCCAAGAGGACACCTGGGGAAGCACAACTGTCAGGGCCATTTAAGCACTTCCTGAAGTGTTCTGATAGATCAAGGCCCAAATCCTTGAGATCGGTCTCCCGCTGCTATTCTTGCTCTTAAAAAAAGTATTTGCTGGATATCTGCAGCAGAAATGAGATCCCATTAGTCCTTACCCTAAAAACACCATGAGTCTGATATATTAATAAAAAGCAAAATCCATTTTACTACATTTTATCAGAGGTTCCCAAGTGCACAAAATTAAATTTCCTTTTCTCTTTCAGAACAAATCTGCTCCTACTTCAAGCACTTTACTCCAGGAGAGAGCTCGGAGATATTTGAAGTAACCACCCAGAAAGGTAAGAATCATCCTGAAAACTTTTTCCTGCCATTGCACGAACTGAGATGCACACAAGATGTAAGATGATGGGGAACCTGAAATGAGGGCTCAATCCTGGCTCCACTGAAAACAGTAGAGGAATTTCTATCAGACACCACCACAAACGCTGCAAAATGTCTTGCCAGCATAAAACTAACATCACATCAGCATTATCCGTGACACTCCAAGACTTTACCATGGAAGGAAGAAGAGGTTAATAAAATCTAAATAAATAAACCTCACCCCAAAGCAGAGTCTTGACCCTGAAAAGAAGTAGAGAGGCTCTGTGGAGACCATTAGGAGTTTTATGCTTGATATTGATTTTATATGAAAGTCATGTGAAAGCCAGAGTGATCAATGGAAGGAAGGAACAGAGATCCTATAAAGACATATAGTTGGTGTTTACACAGCATGGATTTTGAAAACTGCCTTCCACAGACAAATTTCACATTTCTAGTAAGTCCCTGATAAAGCCAAATATTTTTAGCATTCAGCACGCACTGCTCTCATTCTTGCCCTCTCATTAAGAAGAAATTCCTTTCCACTTTGCCACACAACATATTTTAGTGTGGAGTAAAGGAGCTGATGATTACATTACACATATTAACCAGTCTGCTTTGTTTCCAGTAGAAATGATAATGGTAGAAAAGCCTGCACACGGCTTTTCTAAAAAAGCAATTGCCTGAGACAGGAAAGACTGGGAATTTTGCATTAATAGAAGAGCATATACCTGAGCTACCTGCTCTTGTTTATTGATACACTATTAGGTCCAGCCATCTGATCTTAAAGACATATCTGATGCCTTCCTCGTTATTTCAGGAAAAAAAAACATCAGGAAGAACTTTTTTTCTTAAGAGTGAAAGAAAAAGCTTAAGCTACAGCAAATGATTTTACATTGAAGCTAACTGTTTTGGGCAGTTCTAGCACATAGTAAAGAAAACCAAAAAGAGAAACATCAAAGAAATTATAGTAAAATAGTGGTATGAAAAGCAGAGAGAACAAAGAGTGATATGCTTTCCCTTTCACAGAAATAGCTCCATTTTGATGGGAGCTAATTAGTAACAGGCAAAAAGATTCTTCATGATTTTGCCTGGAAGACACATTTTTTTAAATGGGCTGAAAGGCAAATATCATTAGATATTGTGATATTCATGCATGGCTACATGTGCTAAATCTTAAACTGATATGAAAACGAATGAAATATGTAAATGAAGGCCTGAATTATTTAATTAGTGATTCTTCCCTTCCGTCCAGGCACTGAACTGTGCCTCGGCTGGGTGAAGTGTCTACTGTGCATCTTAGCTAGTTTAGCAAAAAAGCAGGATATTTTATGGAGGGTTTAATCCTATGCCCTGAAGAAGCTGAGTTTTCATAGAGCTGGAATTCTTTTTCTTAAAGACAATATATTAAAAAAATAAAAATAAAGAGGCTGTGCAAACAGTTCACCTCCGGCCTCCTGCCTCAGTTGCCTGCTCAGATTTTGAGCCCTCTGGAGCACACAAATGTCCTGCACTGGTACAGCATCAGCACCGTGCACAGGGGCCTTGTTGAGGCCCTGCAGTACAGACCTAGCACAAAAATAGCACAGAGCTGCTTATTTACTCTGAGAGCAGAGTGTGGAGTGATGGAAGAAATGAGAGCGTGGAGCCCAGAAGCCTTCAGCAATAACATCCATGAAGCAGAGCTAAAATGGCTCCAGTCCAGAGCTTCTTCAGGCTAACACAGGTGCCATTTGGTCTTTCAGTAAGTGTTAATAAAATGATTTTCCCCTCTTCTGTTTTTATGTCCTTTGCATTCCGAAGATACATGGCCAATACTTCCCCCTGCTTTTATTTTAGGGAAATACTGGATTTGTCAGAGTCCCCTTTCTGTAGCATCAGGACACATTTTTCTCTGAGTGACCTTCTGTAAAGTCGCACCATTGATGGGAACATGCTCAAAATCTGCAGACATTCACAATTTTTTTGTGTTTCCTTTGCTTTGGCAGAATACAGCATTTCAGCTGCAGCCATTGCCATCTTCAGTGTTGGCTTTGCCATCATTGGAACAATCTGCGTCCTCTTATCCTTCCAGAAGAAGAGGGACTACCTGCTGAAGCCAGCATCCATGTTCTACACCTTTGCAGGTACAAGGGTCACTGCTCACTTAATTGCACTCGGCTCATAGTACAATATCAAGAAACTTTTAATTAAACCCTGGGCGGATGGAGACACTTCTGAAAATGCCTGGAAAGTGGCATTGTTTTCCTTGTTACAGTGAGACTACAAGTCCCCATGTGGAGCTCCAGTTGAAGAGTTCTGGAAATGTCCTGTTCAGCTTTACCCAGCAGCCTGTCTGTATTTTCTCCAACTACTTTTAAAATGGGCATTTCTAACACATTCAGTGCTGGCTGCAGTCACTATTCCATCTCATTTAGTCTAAGCACAATAACACATTAAGGTTCAAACCAAAGAAACAGCTGATCCAGGCCCAAGATATGCAGCTGTCTCCCAAAAATACAAAGATCACATTTTTACACGAACTATCACTTCCTTGACATGCCACAGTGACTGAAAGACAGAGGTGCAAATTGTCACCTCAATAAAACCTTTATTCTACTTTTGGAAAAGCTCTCTGAGGAATGCAATTATTCCTTCATCACTTTGAGTTTCCCATCCAAGCCTTCCTAAAAGGTAACACTCAACAAGTCACCGGCTGACTTACGTAGCCTAGGCTATAGCAGAGATCTGAGTACTTGCTGGCGTTGGTTCCTTCAAACATTCGAGTCAATGACTCACCTGTGAATCTCACTGCAATTCCTGTATGCTAAGAGGCAGATGAGGTGGTTAAGGATGAAAAATTGACAGCTGGTTATTCAACCCACTGCTCTCATCTTCCTTCAGGTCTCTGCATCATCATCTCCGTTGAAGTCATGAGACAATCTGTGAAAAGGATGATTGACAGCAAGGAGACAGTCTGGATTGAGTACAGTTACTCCTGGTCCTTTGCCTGTGCCTGTGCCTCCTTCGTTCTGCTCTTCATCTTCGGAATTGTCCTCCTCCTGATTGCGCTGCCTCGCTTCCCCCAGAACCCCTGGGAGACCTGCATGGATGCAGAACCAGAGCACTGATGTTCCCCAACCCGTGGGAAAAGCCAGAGAGTGTTTTGAAAAAATTTATATTTTTTAAAATGTCTTGATCTCACTATACAATGTGCACTCCATTAACTAAGACATGATTGAAACAAGGCATCTTCAATTATAACTCTCGCTTTGTTGTTTTTTTGTGGTTTTGCTTTTTTTTTTTTTTTTTTTTTTTTAAAGGAAAGAAGAGAGAGCATTCAGAGCACCAGTGTGGGTGAACAGCACTCTGCTCTCTTTACACCTCCACCCTGCTGGAGGCTGAGGGGCGATTTGCAATTTGTGGATGCCTTGTGCCAATGCAACTGGGCGAAAAAGTGCACGTGAGACAACTCGTGCTGCAGAGGAGACAGCGTTCTTGGGGAGTGCAGTGTAGTTAGAGTTGAAGAGCTTAAGGGATACCAAGCCTTTACTCCTCACTTGTTCAGACACTCCGTGAGAAATTTCAGCTCCGTGGGAGTCCATCTCCCATCTGTGCCATACTCCTCTGCCTCCTGAGAAGGGTTAGCTCACCACCTAAATCTATTGGAGAACCTTATGCTGTTCTACGAAACTGTTAAAATAAAATAATAATTAAAAAAAAAAAAAAAGACTTTGCCTAGCATTGGAATAAACATTTAACCTACTGATTTACACCCTGCAGCTCCATTCTGTTGAATTAAGCACCAGAAAAAAAAAAAAAATGCAATTTCTGTTTAACTTTGATGGCAAAGCCAAGACATACTAAAAATTAAGAATGATATTTTCCTTTAATAAAAAGCACGATCTTCTGGTAGCATGATTTTCTGGAAAATGATTTTGACGGATGAATCATCTGGCCCATCAATTTCTGCTGGGTCCAGTATTAAGTGTAATTCTCAATGGTATTTACTGTATGTAGCGTTCATTTCTTCCTCGTGAATAGGCTTATTAAGAATACTGTGCTTTGCTCGCTGCATAGGTATATAAAAATACATATAAAGAAAAATCCTGCAAGGTAGCAGACAAGAAAGAGAGGAACCAGGAGAGTCAGCCCCAAAAATACTACAGAAGTGCAATGCTGTTTATGCACACTTGAAGTGCCTGCCTGAGGCATCGTGTGCGAGCGGTGCTGCCCATGCTGCAGAGCCCCATACACCCACCTGGCCCCTCCAGCCCAGCCCGAGAGGCATCCGTAGCTTTTGGTTGTTTGCAGTTCAGTTTTTAGAAACTGTTCAGCATTTTCTCCTTTTTTTTTCCCCCTCAAGTAGGGAAAAGTATTTGCTTTTTTTTTTTTTTTTTTTTTTTTTTAATACCAGATAATTTAAAAAGCAGGAGGAAAGGAAACCGAAGCGTTCTTTCCCTCTGCAATTAACTGTCCTCAATTCTGAAGGGAAAAAAAAAAAAGGCAGAAATCAGAACAGAAATTTTCTGGCCGTTTTCTATAGATCTGAAATCATGTTGCATGCCAGCATTTTGAGAAATTGCACAGCAATCTGGAGCTGGTGTGAGGGGCTGGCCCTGCTGTGAGCCCCTGGCTCCACTGCAGCCAGCCAGCCTCAGGCACATCTCAGTTTTCCTATCAAGGAACTGTCAGCGAGAATACAAGCCATTTGTGAAGTTGCGTGAGTATTTTTCAAGCTCTTTGAAGTTAAGAGGCACTACAAATAATGTGCATATTATAAAGTTTTGGGCTAAAGCACTCCTTGGTGTTCATATCTGGGTGCAAGCTGGAGAATTCTGCCTCTGTCTCTCATAAAGACAGACAGGTGCAAGTCTTCAAGTTGTCACTGCACCACAGTGAAATGCTAAACGGTTTTGAAATCCTATTTTTGGTACAGAGCTGACATGCCTAAACTGCACTTTCATTGTACAGGAAGACAGAGACCAGTTTCTAGGGAGATCCTTTACATGCTACCACAACAGAAAAGCAAGTTGGATCGCCTCCCGCGCTGGCTGACCCGGGTTGGGATATCCAAATACACAACGTCAGATTAATGTAAGCAAAGCAGTTGGCAGACACAAAGGCATCCCCAGCTCAGCCATCACCAGCAAAACAACCTTAACTTAGATGCAATGGGTTGAAATAATTGAGGTCTGGTGATATGGGTCTGAGCTTCATCACCCCACATGGACTGGTAGCATCCCCCCTGCCCCATGGACACCCTTTGTCCCCACCTTTTCCCATGCATCAGCTGCTTATTGCAATGCTGCTTCAGTGACAAAGTAATTTCTGGATGGTTTCTTATCCTGACGGACCAATGTGTTGCAAGGAGCTGTATACTCCTCCCAAAGATGTGACCAGTTACGTTTGATAGTCATCAGCAAGAACACACATATTTCAGATAAACAGAGCCTGCAAGGTCTCACCTTCCCCATGTGTGTCCCTTCATTCCAGGGCTGAAACACTTCATTCAAGCACCAGTAAGGTAAATGGAAAGATTCCCACTGAGTGCTGGTCTGGATTCAGAGGTTCGACAGCCCCTCAGCGCTCATTTTACCCCTGGGTCGGAGAAAATACACAGCTCCCAGCAGCGAGAGCTTACACCCACAGACAGCAATGCTGGCAGCTGAGCTAGATGCCTTCCTGAAGCTCTTAAACTCACTAAGCTTTATTTTCTGTCTGCTGTAAGTTAAGAGGGTTTTTGATCATTCACTATTTCAGTATGGTTCCAGCAAGACTGAGGAGCGTGTGGATGACTTCATTTTCCTTTTCCAGATATTAAGAAATGTGGCTGAGGGACTCGTCCATTAAATTGGTCATTGGTATTCACAGCAGGGAAGGCACTGCTCTTACAGCAGGTTTGTTCTGCCATATCCAAATCTCTCTGCCACAGAGCTGATAATGTGTTTCAAGAGAGTTAATAAAAGTAATTGGCCTTCATACAGAGAAAAAGAATAAAAATTTTGGGTGGAGGAGGAGCTGTAACAAGTTTGCATTTTCAAAGAGCAGGGCCAACAGAGCTTCGCAAATGTAGCAGGAAATCACAAAAGAAATATCCTTGCTTCAGGGAGTTATCCCAGTGGAAAGGGGATGAGAACCCAGCTGCTGAACACTTGGCAAGGGACCTGTGATGGTACCCCAAAGCCAAGGGAGGCAGCGGCCGGCATGACAGAGAAAGGGAGAGAGAAAACACCTCACAAACCCAGTGACTAGCACCAGCCACCACCAAAGCCTGAGCACTGGCCCTGCCATGGTCATGGGTCACTTGGGAACTGGCCATTTGCCATTCATAAAACCACCATCGCTGCCTGCCCCCTGCTCCTCACGTGACAAAGCAGAGATTTTGGCTTCTCGGATCTGCCCATCACAGAGCCCAAGTGGTAAACTTGAGAGTCAGCACGATGGAAGTCAGGAAGATTTTTGTTTGTGTAAGGGCAATGTTTGCTGTAGGCGCAAGGCTCAGAATCTGCTTCTTTTGTTTTTAAGCACTGTGTTGTGTGAATAACGTGCAGAAAAGGTGCCAGACTAACACCCCTGATGAAGGAAAGCACCTGTTTAGCAAGCAGCCAGCTGCGCTCTCAGAGCAGCACAGATCAGGCGAGCGGCCTAGCGCAGGCCAACAGAGCCTTCCCCAGGCTCCCGGCCCACAGGACAGGGGGCAGGCAGAGGCCTTGGTGCAAAACCCTCCTGCAGCCCATGTCTGAAAAGCACCAACCTATACAGCATTTGCCACTTCCTTGTGATCATCGCTTCTTTTCTCTCCCAGTTGTGGAAATTATTTCCAGACAGTCCCCATGAGCTGAGAATTTCTGCCCCCAGCCCTGCAATGAGATCCGCAGCCTCGGCCCTGCTGCAGAAGGGCACCTTCTGCTGGGCTTGATCGCTCTTGAGGAACATACCCGACACAAGAAGTCATCGCCATAAGCAGGGGGCTGCTTGCAGGGCTGCGCCCTGCCAGATCCAGGGAAGGACCTGGAGATTAGCACCAAGCTAATCCTTGGGTTCAATCCAGTATGCAGTCAGACATTTGCATGCCAGAAACCTGACCAACGTGCAGAAACTGTTTATAGACTAAACCTAAACCTCATTATAAACTTCATCTAAAAGGGATGTTAGTTTCCCATGGTGAATGTTACATTGCTTTTATAACAAATGCTGGAATATTAGGCTGCTCTGTCCCATGAACTGCACACACAGCAACAGGATCTATTTTAAATGCATCTGTTCAAATTATTTCTCTTTTCCATCATCACCAAGGGGCAAGAAAAGAGCATCACAGCTTGATTTTGACCAACACATAGGACAAAAATGTTCTTAGTTTGTTACGTTTAATATATGTTCTGGCTCCAAAGAAACTATTGCTTCTTACAGCAGGTCTCTGGTGTATTTGCCCATCGGGAGACAGCAAATCTTATGGGAAATGGTCTAACAACATCTTTTGCCTAGTTCTGGCTAATTCAGATTAGAGCTTTTTAAGCATGCATTGACCTCAATTGAAGTAAAAACTTTTCAACATATATCAACTACAGTTGCCACAAACCCCGCACCCAGCTGACATTCCTACCACAATTGCTGTGAATCCTTTTACTCTTCTTGAATGACGGAAAAGAACTGTGTGACTCAGTCCTTGGTTCCTGACACAACCAAATAAAAAGATGCTTGAGCAAATATTGCTATCCCAGCAGAAATGGCCCATATTTCACGTTAAGGAATATGATGTACAATCTTTTTTATAGGCACCATAGATCATCACCAGCCAACTTGACAAGTTAATTGTCCACAGTTTTTCTAGGAAAACTAGAAACTTAAACAAAACAAATGAAGTGAGTTGAATGATGATATGTGTAGAGCAGGAAGCATTATGAGCTTATTGCTTTGGAAATGTGCAGATTCTGATACGCTTCACTCTAAAAAAAATTCTGTCTGGTCAAACACTACTCTCAGTGCTACTTACAGTAGAGGTATTATACAGACAGCAAAAGAACTGCTTATAGTGCATATTCTCTGCAGAAAAACAGCTGAACGTGACAAATCTGGGAACAAAATATTAATTAATCAAAGTAGGGAATATTACTCAAGGGGGTTGTAAGGTCAGTGGAAATAGTCACATGCTGTTATGGGTCAGTAGTGCCATAGTCCATACAATTAAATATAATGATACAAAATATACTAGATGTCAACTTCAAGGAGAAAATATGGATGAAAGGGCTCTGGTTCTAACTAGCCAGCTTTTATGCATAAGAGATATTTATTAGTTGTATTGTGAAACACTTAAGGATGGTATGTGAGTAGCTGCTAAACACTGTAAAGATTTATGCCAGACAGAATGGAGAGGGGATATATCCCTGTGACACACTTATCTTGATACTGTGGATATGCTTGAGAACACATCTCCAGGTGGATCAACGGCACCTGAGTGTCCCACAGAGCAGAGGGACTGGCACGCAACAGAAGAACCTATGGGAGCCAGAGAACTAATGAAGGGAGACAGGAACATACCAAGAAAGCTCTACCTGAGACTTCAGCAGCAGAAAAGCTCTTTTCAGAAACATGACAACTGCAGGCAAGAAAAAAGACAAGCCATGGACTAGCACATCCATATCTGACGCCATAATGAAATTTACTCAAGACATCAAACAAAAGTCCTATACCTTCAAGAAGTATAAACACTGCTTCAGAATCCAGCTCCAAGTGACCTCTGCCCTGATGGAAGTGAGCTGGGAGCAGGATCTCTTCCAGTTTCTTTTTCTGACTTACCAAGACCAAGTTTAAAGCTATTTTATGAGTTCACTCTTCAAATGTACATGGGAAACATCTACCAATTCCATTCATTAAGTAGCTTTTAAAAGGGCAGAAGCTGTATTTAAAAAAAAAAAAAAAAGAGTTCAAATTTTTAAAAAATCTGAATTTTTTATTAGTTCCTAGAATCACACTGACAAGCTCCCATGAGGCATTCAGATCTTCCTCATGAAAAAATGAAATTAAACTGAATAAAACCAGAGCCTTTTGCTAGTAAATACAAGCTTTCTAAATTTAGGTCTGGACAAAGTCATTTATATTTTCCACAGAAAACAGTGGATGTTTATTCCTGGACAAGGAGCATGAGATTCGGCATGTATTGTACTTTTAAATACGACATTTCAGTTATAAAAAAAAAAAAAAAAGTCAAGAAGCCAAGTACTCAGTGTAAATGTCCAAGACTCATTTCCTTTAAGTTGAGATACTGTACACGAACTGAGAAACTACACCCATATTTTTAAATTTTTACTGTAATTGCAACAGCTGCATATTTACAGCGCAGCCTGAGTCCATGCCCACTGGAGCCACCTTAATGGGCTTAATTTGATTTTTTATAAGTTTGATTAAACCCTAAAACAGTTTACAATACAGTTTTGTTGTTGTTGTTGTTTGTTTTTTAAACAACTATGACTCCAATAAAAACCGAGCAATTTACTTTAAAAACGAAAGGGTTATATACATGACATGAGGGCTAGAAAAAACATTTCCAAAAACGTGGTTTTTTTTCTCCAGAAGCATATTAACTTCAAGAAATACTATGGATTCATTCTGTATATATCCAAAGCTGATCGTTCGAAGATCTCCACCATACCCTCCCCAAACTCCTGGGGGAGAGTACTTACAAAAATCTGTAACCAAAACCTGAGGGGACTTTCAAGAGGTTAAAGAATTGGAAGCATAAGAAAAAGTATTTTTATAGTATTTTCAGCATAGATAAAATGCCAGTGCGAAACAGAATAGAATGTGGTGAGATGCAGCCATCTCCCCCTTAACTAATTCACAGATAGCAGTAAATTAACAAGTGATGTTTATTAGTTTAATATTCAAATATGGTGAACAGAATCAAAAGACTGCTCCATATAAATGAGTGATTTTGAAACCCCTGAAATTACAATGCCAACTCGGCGAAGTGAAGTGCATTTGAACCCTACCTAGTCTTTTGTCATAGTCTTGCACATCTTACCAAGAGCTCCTCACAGACTATAACATTCAGGCACACAGATTTTTCTTCTCTCAGAGCAGTGCCAGGTGCTCAGTGGAGAACCAGCAAAGCTCCACTGAAATAAAACGTCTGAGGCTAACATATACAGAGCACATGCCCGGCCCTCACAAGGGAATTTCCCATGGACCTATTCCTGAAATCTTCAGCTTGGCAAAAACCCCAAGGCTGTAGAATTTGGCCTCTACTCATTTTGGGTCTTCTTTATTTGATGCCACGTGCTGAAGTGCTAACCATAACTTGGCAGGGGCTTTCCCCTCCCCCAGCATCTTCTGTTTGGTATAGACATTAGGAAATAAATTAACAAATTATGCGTGCTTTTTCTTTACAGAAAAAAAAAAATCAGATACATTTCTGAATCATGAACCAAAGGTTTATAATAAAATATATATATATATGCAAACCTCTGCAGTGTACTGAGTTTAAATCAGCCCCATTATGTAAAGACCCTTGACTTAGAACACGAAGTCAAATGCAAAAAAAAAATAATGATTGTAACCAGAGCAAAAATCTGATTGAGTACAGCAGCAGACACTGCTAATTTGTAAGGTGTCCCACGGACAGCTGTAAAATCTGAAATCACCCCCCACAGCCTATAAATTTTTATTTTTGTATGTTAATAAGTGGAGGAATACTGCAAATAAACCCAGCTCAGTCCCTGTAAAAATTAAGTATTTCCCAGATTTAAAGTTATCTATTCAAGTGTAAAAGGAGGACTACTTATCTGGAGAAACTATGCAAACACCCCTTTATCTCCCCAGTTGCAAAAGTATGAACAGTGTGCAAGACCAGAAATCTTTACGAGCAAAGATTATCTTCTGCAATTTCATTCACACTTGTCTCTTTAAATTTTAAATATTCCATAATTTGGTTGGATTTTGTTGTTGCTGTTGTTGCTTAAATTTGTACTCCTAAAGGGCCAGGTTTGTGGAGAACTTAGCAGAACTCATAGATAAACAACCTGGATACCGTTCTCACTCCCAAAAGATTTAGATTAATTTGGATACAGCTTTGACAAACATTAAATCTCTTCTTTAATGATGTTCCTCAAACAAAACAGTTAGCAAAATATCTGAATTTCCTTGTATAATGTCACATTTTAATGTAAACATCAAATAATGTACCAAAAGTTTTACCGGAAAAAAAAAATTAAAGCGGCACAATTCTTTATACCACTGGAGAAGGGGGGAAGAAAAAGCCAGATTACAAACATTTACACATGCATAGTGGAAAAAAAAATTAAACAAACAAACAAAAAAGTATTTTACTAAATTCACGCAATTTTTTTTAAAATAGTTATTAAATCTACTAAGCACCAACATACCTAAAAATTTATTTTCAGCTTCATGATTCATTTAAAAAACCTATCAAATTAACTTTTCAAACAAGCTTATATTACTAGCTTGTCCAAAAATAAAATGTAGAGTTTTTTTGGGTTTTTTGTTTTTGTTTTTTGTTGTAGTTTCTTTTTTTTTTGTGTTTTGTTTTTTTTCTTCTGTTTTTTGTTTGTTTTTGTTTTTATTGTTTTTTTTTCTTTTTAAGTATACCAATACTTTTTATCTGAATGCTTCCAAACAATGGCATAGGTGTCTGCAAAGAATGCCTTTACTTTACCCTACAGTGAATGGAAAATACAATACCACATCATACAGAATCTAAAACTAGAAAAGTCTGAGAATGCAGCATCCCTTCACAAAAAAGCTGATAAAACTGAAAGTATTTAGAAGATGCTGCATCTTTATTAAAAAAAAAAAAATTAAATGAATTTAAGCAGAAATAACATACATTTTTACATTAACTGGCCATTTCTGGTACAGAAACCCAGCATAGTATGCTAATGTTATTGAATAAATGTAAATGCTACTTACAATCTTTTTAAATACAATTTAGACAAACTTTTTTCTTTTTTTTTTTTCTTTTTTCTTTTTTTTTCCCTCTTTTTTTTTTTTTTATTATTTTTTAAAGTTGTACAGGTAACCTCTCAGCTGCTAGTTTAATGCAACACATCATTAACATTACACAAATTAAAAAATGTGTGTTTTCCTACAGAAAGCTTCCAAAAAAACGACCCACGTCAAAAAATGCAAAATAATGGAATATAATTAAAAAAATTAGTTGCAAGTCTAGCAGCAAAGCAATTAGGTGAGGATATATTTACTAATATAAACAAAGGGAATATTTGCAGCTACAGGTGAAGCCCCAACTATCTTAGATCTACTGACACAAATAAAAATTAAATTCTCTCTAAAAAAAATAATCTGATTATTTAAAATAGGAGTAAAAGCCATTGCTACCTGATGAACTACCTAGGCTAAGTTCCTGAAACAAAGACAAAGGGTCGCTATTCTTTTTTGTCTGCTCAGGAGGAGGTTTGGGCTTTGGCGGAGCCCGCAGAGCACTTGCGTAGGACATGACAGGCTTGCTCCCACCAGCGTTCTGCTGGCTGTTACTGTTGGATTCGACAATCTGCTTGTTGGGCATGAGAGGTGGGAACTGGCCAAGATGTTGCAGCACGTTGTAGTTGAAGGAATTTGAGAGCTGTATGTTTTCAGCCTTCAGATGTTCCTCTGGGGGCTTGACCGTCTTCGGTGGAGCTGTGAAAGGAGAAAGCAGATTTTGTTTAAGTGAACAACTCTGAGTTTGGAAATCCATGTACAGGAACCTCAGAGGAAGCACTGAGCAACACTGAAACCATCTCTGCTGGTAACAGCCCCCTCTGCACCCCCAACTTTGTGTTCAGTCACCCTTTGTCCAAGAAAATTTCTGCTAAGTTATCTGGCTTTATTTCCAGCTACTGGATCTTATATTACCCTCGTCAGCAATGCTGAGAAGACTGACACTATTAAACATATTCTCCATGTGCGTGTACCTACGGAGGTAGAAACACTGAACCTGCAATTCTGCACAGGTGGATTCTGCAGATACACTAAAGGTAGGCTGCTTCAGAATGGGATATACCCCAATTTAAACACTATCCACTGAGACAGTACAAAGAGTATTTCATTCTTCTTGCCTTAGAGCGTAATAGGTGAAAATTAAAGTTTACAGCACCATATATAATTCATTCTCAAGCAGCAACACAGATTTCTGAATGTTACCCAACTAATTATTGATATTTTTGTCTGAATGCAGTTCTAACTGATATGTTCTTGCTCTACATTTAACAACTTCTGTAACTATCAGGAAAATAAATTTACCTAAAACCATAGGTATAAAACTGCTTTCAAGTGAATTTCCTGAATCCTAATGAAGTATCTTAATTTTGTCTGGGGAATTCTGCTGTCTTACATAGCCAGAGAAACTATACTGAAATGCAGGTATACATTGTAGGTAAGATAGCCCAGGAGTTGAACAACATGTATATTTTGTAATTATTTCCATCTTCAAATCCGTAATGTTATTTTTGAAGTGCACATACAGGAATGTATGATCAAATGATTACATAAGTAGAAAAACATGATTATACAGTTCGGTTTCTCACTGGAAGAGTTGCACACACACTTGTTTCTGGTAAAGTACACAAAAATACCTTAGAAAAAATGATATGGAAGGAACATAAGCAAAACATTTTTACTAGGGATGCTATGATTCAAAAAAAAAAAAAATAGAACACAAGCAAAGCAAAATAACTCCCCCAAAATAACTATAGCACTCAAGAGAAGACAACTAATGACAAGCATGGCTAGAGGCGAAAACTAAGTGTGGTAGAAGTGTCTAGCACAAGAAAAAAATATGAAGATAAACATATTGAATAAGAACTTAAATCACTTTCTTCCTATCAAGAGAAAGAACACTGCAAATCAAGCTCTCAAATTGCAATTTCGAGAAGTGCCTGCTTATAACAACACAGAGCAATTCACAGCAGCTCTCCTTGCACTCTCCATAAATCCAACATGATGTAACTGAATACTTGTGCCACAGCCATTTCTGATGTACAGGGAATAAAAGCCCTTGAACTGTCTGGTGTCATGATTGCTCACTCCCAGGCAATGAATACCAGCACAGGACCTGTTCACAGCTTCTCCTTCTTGTGGATTTTTATTTCATGGATTAAAAAACAGTAACCAGAAACACTGAAGATACTCGTCATTAACCTTTAACACTATAAAACACATGTGAACTTCAAATATGATCATCATAGCCAGTAAGACATGTCTCCAATTCCAAAGCCTTTTTACCACTTTTTATTTTGTTTCTCTCCATTAAGTTGATCTGCACCGCAACTACCAACAGGGAAGCCATGTCTTCCACGGTAGAAGTTTAGACTTCATCACAGTAATGATGAGGTACTAGAATTTACCACAAAATACAGAGCTCCCTAATACAGTTTGTGTTGTTTCCCACCAGACCGTAACATCAACAAAGAATGTTATTGATTCTGGAGACACATAACGTGCAAATACATCTCACCAGTTACCTTAGATCCTTTTAGCAAAATCTCAGTTGCACTTGAAACCACTGTAAGAGAATATGTGGGTTAACTAGAACTTTTGTAGGAAGACTAAGAAACAGTATTGCATTTAGTGGATGAAATACTCAACCGTATTCTTTTTCAGACATCAGCAATGTACCAGAATAGGAACAAGACAGAAAATGAAAATAGGATTACTCTTAGGAAGCCTTTAACTACTAGAAGAATAAATACTTCAAAAATCTTTGCTTAAATTAGTTTCAAGACTTGAAGAAATGTCAGAAAACATTTTGGGAAAATGGACTAAAAATATATATATCCTTTCATTTAGACTTGCTCACTCCAGCCTTAGTAGTCTACTTACTGGAGCAGAGAGAGAAGCAGAGAAGCAAAGATCAAGTCTGTACCTACCTAACAACTCCCGGGGCGGAACTGCTCTGTTGGCTCCATTGCATGGAATGTTTGGGTACGGGGCAGATGAGGAAGAGTTTACCCACAACTCAGGTGATGAATAGTTGAAAGATGACTGGTTACTGTGGTCCTGAAGCTCTTTACACTGACCAAGACTCTCTTGAGGAGTGCTTAATTCTTCAGAACAAGCCTGGACTGAACTAGAGGAAATTCTTCTTTGGTACAACGGCCTGCCTGGTCCTCTTGGTTCATACTGCAAACACACAAAAAACAAAAACAAAACAAAAAAAAAGACCTTTTGCTCCTTTTATTCAACTGCATGTGGCAAATGCTATTTTTCCATCCATTTTTTTTCCATGCCATGTCTTACAAAAAAAGTATCCCTTGCATTTAGAAAAAAATACTAATACACTTCGAATTATACGTTGTATACTGCAGTCACTGATAATGTATTTTAACCATACGAAACACACGCAGAATTTTAAAGGATGCATAAGGAGCTTCAACTAAGATTTTTATCAACCTTTATATCTTACACTCCTACATGGGAAATGAATCATATAGAGAGAAGAAGGATACCCAGCATTTACAAATGATATAAAGGAAGTACAGAAACATACAAGAGCAAGAGAAAATGATCAATTACAATGTACAGAGGAAAAAATGGCTTTTAGTTTCCAGAGGGCAAATTAATGATATCAAGATTAGGCCAATCACAATACATTTGTCTACTGAATTTTGCATATACACACACAGAATGAATGCTCAGGACAAGCGTATGTCTTCAAGAGAAATAATGCAAAGAATTTTATCTGAAACCATAAAAATTACTTGCTTCCAAGATCCTGTAGATCATGTAAATGAAAATGGTAGAAATTCCATTAACCTGTTGGCTTCAAGATTTAAAGACTTTTCAGGATTCAAACCAAGTCCATTGTATTAGTTTATTTAATAAAAAAGCTTGGTAAGGATACCAAAGGTCACGACATCTCTCCTGAAACCTGCCTCATATGAGGGATCTCTGTTACCAATATACCGAAAACTGCATTTTGATTTCTTTATGCAATTCAGTCCTATCTGCTAGCTGAAGGAGCTCTCCTGGAAACTTTACAAGCAAGTCTCTGTCTTGTAACGTTTTTACTGCATTTTGCATTTCTGTCACACATTTTGAAAGGAAGAAGTAATGAGAACTAAAATGAATTTGCACTAATTACATAAAGACTCACTCTATTTGTCTTCAGATAGCAGGAGCCGTCACAAACTCTGTAGGAATATTTATTAGTTTATTACTGCTGAAGAGCCATTGTTCTTACATCCCGCTGTACTGACGGCATTAAATGTTGTCACAAAGTATTAGATTTTATACAAGGTGGTATGGCTTAATGGACTGAGACAAAGAATTTCTAAATGCCTATAAAAGCAAATCTTACTACAGCTCTAGCTGGGCCTGAGGATTCCATTAACCTCTCTAGATCTGCAGAATACAAACATTTGTAAAAATGCACTGGCATTCAGTTTTAGTTATTTTGCTCAGGCACATAAAATCTAAGATCTTTTCTACTTTCAGAAGTTAAAAGGCAATGAAACATGCATCATGTGGGATAGTAACGAACACGTATCATAGATACTCTAAAAACTTTGACATAAACATATCACAGGACATGCCACTTAACTTTATGTGCATATATTTCATCACATGCAGTCCGTGCAAGATTATCTGAGAATATTAATTCTGCCAGTCCTGTAATACAGCCAGCTCCAGCATATTCCATATCTGCATATCATACACTCCTCAGCACTCCAAATTCCAACGGGGAATTAAAAACCCCTGTTCAAAACATGACCTGTCATGGCTCTATGTGCTCACATAGTCTACATCCCATTACACTACCTTCCCTAGAGTCCAGAATAAAAAAGATTGACAGAGACAGAGCCACCTCATGGGTGGCAGGGTTTGTGCTAGACCCAGATTCATGCTACACAGCTGGGTATCTCTGTGCTGGTATGCAACACTGAGCCCCCAAAATACACAGAATGGCTTACACAGCATTAGCTCAGGCCAGGTGGGATTTACTACACGAGGTTTCATACCATGCTTTAACAACCATACTGCTCCTGGTCTCAGGCTGGTATGACAACTAACTCAAACACATTCAGTTCAACACTGAGTCAACTGACTGGCTGATTCATGCTGACCTTCCAGGGAGCCATCTCATGGGTCTCCACCTGAGGTGTGGTTAATTTGCACTCCAGACAAACGACTTGCACGTAATTGAGCAATAACTAGAAAAAACTCTGAATAATATTCAAAAAGCCAAGACCTCCCATTTAGTAGAGAAAATGTTAGTCCTGTAGTGATGAGAACCACAAATACACCCAGGGTGAACACAGAAGACTTGCAGGAAAATTCTATCTCAAAAAAATCCCCAGTGTGAGCTTTTAATATGTGAGGCATTTTGCATTCATGACCACTTCAAAATATAATTTCATATTAAAATGACACGACAATTGCATAAGCAGACAAAAATGCCTACCTCTTCTAAGCTGTGGAGCGAAGAAGCAGATACTGCTCGAGATGTGAGTGGATGAAATGGCTCCTGACCAACTGCATGCTGATGATTCTGTATTTGTATAAAAGGGTTTTGCTGGGACCTATGGGGCAATGGAGGTATACCATAATGAAAGCCCTGCCCCATTAGGTGATTCTGCTGTAGGTTAGCATAAGTCCACGATCCATCAGGTTGCAGGTATTTCAAGGGAGATGGGGTTATATGTTCAGATGGCATTGAGAAAGGGGGATTGTATATTTGGGGTAAATGTTGCTGAAATGCTGGGTTATTGGGTATTTCAATGTCTCTGTTGTTTTCAGTGAAGTTAGGAAAGTGACCACTGTGATTAGAGTTGCAGGAAGGAGAAGGGAGTGCTGGTGGGCTTCTGGGCTGAACTTGTCTGTATTGCAACAGTCTTGACTGAGGGGGTGGCATTTCAGCTAAGTCCCGACTTTCACTTTGATCACGGTGTGACAGTTCTCTGAGCAAATCCTGGAATCTGTATTGACAGAATAAATGTATCAAGAAAAAGAAAAAAAAGTTTTTCTAAAATCCCACTCTTTTTGCAGTTGAGAAAACTCAAAGCACAAACCACTGGATTTAAATATACTCATCTTTGAGCCTGCTGACCCTAACTTCAAAAGATGTGACTGTGAGCAATCAGAAATTAGGCACAAGAGGATTAACTGGATGAAATACCTACCTGAATCATTTCAAAGTTTTAATAACTCTTGAGATTTCCTTTTCAGTCAGAAGAATCAAGTTTTTGTTATCTCTTAAGAGACAACCAAAGTAAGGATTTCCTGCTTTATTATACAAAACACTTCCCACAGTTAAATCAAATTTTAACCCCTTAAAAGCTAAAAACCAGAACAATCAGGGATTCCCCTCACGTGTACAATACATTTCCAAACTTCTTCAGAAGGAAGGGAGTATACAATTCAGCACTTTACGGAGTCAGATAAGAGAGCATTTAGAGGCTTTACCATGGCTATAACAAACCAGATGGAAAATAAAGCATAGTGGGAGATGACAGTAAACAGAGGCAATTTTAAAATCTGGCCTTTACAATATACATGATTAAAGCTGATGGCCACAAGAACTATTTTTCTGTTTATGTTCAACAGCTTTCTTTCTTGGCCCCTAATGCTCCATCTCAAGAATAAGCATATTTTTAAATTTGCCTTTAAAATAAAAGGCTTTTTAAAAAGGAAGAAAAGTTTGGATTTGACTGGGGAGCAGCGTTGTGGGCAGGGGGGTTGGTTTTTTCAAGCACAGAAATCTGCCTTTTATGACTAATTCAATTTGAAGAATTTACTACTTAATAGGCCTTAACTACACTCAGATACCATCTTTATAAGCACAAGGTTGTTACTCTCCTTCCATTACTTATTCCATAAATACAGCACTGAGATACTCCATAAATGTATTTTTTCACTACAGCTTTACTACCCAATAAACAGAATAAAGCATAACACATAGTAAAAGCATAGCTGTAAGTCAGCCTGCCAACTATTTTAACCTTCATAATAACAGCAGCAAAATGCAATACCTTTTAGTGCCTTGTACTTGGATCACAGTGTTACAGATAGGTGCCCACTGCTCAATTTTATACAAGCTCTGATGACTCAGTAAACAAATACCTTGAATATGTTGCCTCTGTTTCATCTTCTGTATTACTGGCAAGTTTCCAGTTTGCCCTAACTTGCTGCTGTTGATGCAATCCAATTGGTTGCTGAGGAAGATGTGGTAGATGAGGATGGTGATGGTGTTGATATGGAATAGTGCCTTGACTGAGATAGGCATTATGTTCATTCCATTGCTGTAACCTGGCTTGTTGCTGCTGCCTTATTGTTTCCAAAGCTACATTTCCATGCATACGATCTATAAAAATAGTTTTAAAAAAAAATTTATCTAATGTCCCTTTTAAAAAAAAAATCTTTATGTCAGAAAAAAATACTTTTTATACAGTATATTCCAGGGCCTATTATCTACTAACTGCATTGCAGTGTATAACCTGGTTATTTAAATTATACGGAAAATCATATAAACATGAATTTTTCTAATAAAGTGCTGAATATTCAAACATGCCTTAAGCAGCAAATTATGCTCAATGACATTACTTATGGAAACTAACCCAACAATGACCCAATTCAGAGCAATATGCCTGGAAAGGTAAATACCTCCTTCATTTTCACTTCAATGTAGTTATAACTGAACACTGAATTTAAATAAAGAAAAAGTCACCTACCTAAAGTGTCCCCTAAGGGCATTCCTGATGGATTCTCTTCAATGAAGTTGTTCAAGTGGGTTGGCAGAACAGGGTTGTGCTGTGCAATAGGCCTCAAAGGATTACTGACTTCTTGTAACATAGGTGGGGGGTGTTGTTCTGAAATCACAGCATCTACAGCAGGAGAATGTGGTCGGTGGGGAATTGGGTTATTAAAAAAAGATTGGCTGGGGCCTGCCTGGTAAGCAGGGGAAAGCTGCGAAGGTTGTGGAGGCTGTTGATTCAAATGATTATGCTGCTGAACTACCTGGCTTTGCTGGGGTGGCATTTGGTTTTGTTGTTCAGGCAAATGATTTTGTTGTTGACTTAAAAGGTTTTGCTGCTGTTGCAGAGGATATGGCTGCCTTGGTATCTGTGACAGGTGCTGGAAGTGGCGATTGGGAACTGCATACTGTGAGTGGGGTGGGGTGAGATGTAGATTCAGCTGCCTGGGGTTAAGATTATCTTTGCGATGAAATTTAGCATTAGGGTAAGCAACATTGGAACGTGACTCCGGGCTTCTATTCTGAGAATTTGTGTCTAAGTCAACCTAGAAAAAGAGAATGGAAAATTTACCTACAGAATTTCAAGAATTAATAAATTCATTAATTCATTTAACAATAAATAAAGTCTATAAAGCTTCTACAAAATGTGTGCCATTCCTCCCCTGCCCCCCATCATAATATATCACAGAACTACTATTTTCTTTAAGAACAAATACAGTCTTCACTATATACTGGACATATACTCAGGAATAAATTTGTTTTAATTCCTTAACAGTCACTACATGAATTTGAATTCTTCTCCCCTCTTGAAAGAAGGTTAAGTAATTCTAATGTCACTATTCTACTTAGCAAATAATAATAAATAAAAAAAAGAAAAAAGCATATGAAGAGGTCCAAAAGAGATGGACAGCATCTCATCTCAAAAACAAACAAACAAAACAAAACAAACCAGAACAAAACAAAAAACAGAATAGTACGTTGAGAAGAAGGGATATTAAAAGAACAATGCAAACCAACCTGCTTCGATTCTACGGGTTTCTTCTCAGGTGTTCGAATTTTACTGATTTCGGGTCCAACAGTGGTTTCACTTTTACCTAAAAATACGTAAGAAATTTATTAACTAGTTATAATGGAATAATGATATTTTTTGTTTGTTGTTTTTTTCCAGACACAGGAAACTTTACAGTTACTAGTACCATAGAAATGTAATACCCAAATTAATTGTAATTAAAATAAATGTCATTTACCCAAATAATTCTTTTCCTCTAATCTCTGCACTTTGTTCATTAATCATCAATAAGTATTTCTTCCCAACTTAACTACTGCTGTTGTTATTTGAAGTTATCACTGAAGTGCAGAACATAAACACAACTAATATATATCCCTTCCTTCCCCCTTGTTCTGATTACTTCCTCATCCGAATACTACAATATTTGAGTTATTCTATTCGTACTGGCAAAACCCAGGCTATTCCCTCAACTCCGTATATCCTTCAATTCTATTTAAAAGAGAAAAATAAAGAAAAAAAATCCTTTTCCACTATACCCTACTTAAGCTACAAACTTACTCAAAATGAAACCAACTTACAATGGAATTTCAGCAACTCACCATTTCGACTTTGTTCATGTTGCTCCTTGTCTGGATGCTGAAGCTGCTGCTGTTGTCCTATGCTAACTGGTGAATGATGTCCCAGGCCGTAAGGTATAGGAGACCCACGCCCATGTGCCTGTAACAGGTTCATATTATATGCCATAGCTGCTTGATGAGTAATGATTCGAGGGTCAACTGCAAACCTACCCTGATACCCCGTCCATGGTACCTACATAATTTAAAAAAAAAAAAAATAAAAAAAAAAGATGCAACCTGGTAAGGTACGTTAAAGGAAGTAAGAGAATAAGCACGTTGATAATGACATCAGTAAGAACCAGCTTTCTGTGCATCAGATGACCTGGCACACTAACACAGCTACAGGTACTATTGAAAGGGATAGCAAGAATGTAGGCCTAGCAGCAAGGAGCAAAGAGCAAAGACTTTGGAAGACTATTTTTGGCAAGTGTTCTTGTGCTGAAACCCATTCCGGTTTCAGTGGTGCCAAGATTAGGTGTGCAAAGATTGGTGTACAAATTATATTTTAATAAATTTTACATCTGTTTCTTAATAAATAGAAGTGGGTGAAGCTATAAAAAATAAAGTCCTGTCTCCTAGTAGTTGAAGAGAGATTAGGCTACGTGTTAGGGTGAAAACAGAAATGAACCCCCCTAACTTGAGGAATTTCTTATGGTCCTTTTATCACCCAGTTTTGTAAACTCGTAACACAAAATGAGTGGGCATACTATACCTCTGCACCCACAAGACACTTAGTGAAGTTAGCTGGACTACTGGCAGAACCGACTATCCGCATGTTAAGAATTACAGGGCCACTCCAGAGTGTCTACTCTACATGTGATAACGTGCATTGCAGATTGTCTTCCTATTTATTTGAAGTAAAATCCACCTCCTGAAAGCATGTAAAAGAAGTCAGGAATCTTTACAACATTTTAAATTCACTGCAAATTCAATGCAAAGGAAGACAGCTCTGGATCAACTTAGTTCAATCTTGCCCTGTAGGGAATTTATTAAAAGAAGGCAAATATATGAATAAGAGGAGAGTGCTGGGAAAGGAATCGCCAACACTCAGGCTGACAAAGCATCCTTTACTGATGACAGCAGGCAACCTCCTCATGTTTTACACCAGTATGGAAACTGACTTAAACAATGCAAAGAGATCATTTTATCTTCTCTGAACTAAATGCATTTTACTTCGGTCCCTACTTATTTTAAAATTTAACAACTTCCGTGCAATTCTTTTTTTAAATTTCTATTTGCCATCAAAGTATGCACTTTGAACTTTAGCTTTAGGCTGCCATTGCATCTGTGCAATCTCAAATCACCTCCAATAAATTTATTTTCAAAAGCAGCTGTCTCATTAGTACCTCAGTTTTCCAACTTAATTATTTAAAAGTCCATCCTCAGGGAAAGTGAGCTAACAAAACTTATTCCTAATACATTTCTTCTGGTTGGAAATAAATAAAGATATACTAAGCTTAGAACAATAAAACAAAAATTTCAAGTTATCTTCGCTTGATATTAATATAATGTGAGCAAGCATGACAACAATACAGCTGCTGGCCTTCTCATTCCATTTAATTTTATCCATCAAATGTAGATTTCTAGTAAGCTAGGAAAAAGGAAAATTACTTGACCTAGAGAAGAAAATCAAATCTATAGCTTCCAGTTGATACAAAACTTACAAGCAAAACTAGAGTTCCTACAGCAAGTCCCCTGTATTGGAGCCATAACCTATATTTCAGTAGAGGATGCAAGTAATTATTAAAAAAAACTAATGAGGTGTATGCAAATGCTTAGGAATGACATTAAGCACATATGCATGGCAAGTTCCATCTCCTTCCTACAGACAATACAGATGTTACTCCACAACATCACTTCTGAAGCTTTTGTTCTTTCCTCCCCATTTTCCACCTAGAACGTGGCTGTAAAGGTTAGAATTAAATCAGAGAGTGCTTCTTTAATTCACATAAGCTTTGCTGGGTTAGTTTTATACATAATGCAAAAATCCATACGAAATGTAACTCAAGAGACCTGATTAGGGATCTTCACTGTGTTCTCATATGCCATAAAGAAAGGGATTGGAAACGAAACAGGTTCACTATGAAGTTCTGGAAGGGGAAAACATCCCAGCATGCTTATTTTTCTTATCACTGCACTTCAGACACCTTGCACTGCAAACATCCAAAGCTGGTGATTTAAACTGTATAAAGCCAATAAAGAAAAACAAGCTCTGTCTAAATCGCCTACGTCTCTACAATGATTAAGAACTGGACTAGGCAATTAATTCACACGCAGGTATCTGAAGTCAGATGAGAGATCCCACTGGTGTGTCTATGCCTGGAGCTGAAAAAAATACACTAAATGGCATTAACATGAAATTGCTTTTAGGCTGCCTGGAGTTATTTGTGGAAACAACGTTTTTAAGTCCTCCTTTTCTGGTGGTCCTTGGTAGAATCAGTCACAGAAACAGCTAAGAACAAACAACTGAAGTGAAATATTGGAACAATCAGCAAAATATTCAATAACTGATATTCAATAGTTTGATTTGTTTTACATGCAATAAATGGGGAAGGAATAAAAGAAATGAATTCTTACAGGCAAAGGCACAGACATGACCATGTTTCCTCCATAGACAGCAGGTACATATAGAATACTTGTCCCAGTGTGTGGATCTATCCTTTGAACAGGACTTGGAGATTTCCCCAGGTTGGGGTGAGGTCCCAGAGGAGGAGGGGGAGGAGTATATGCTCGGATAGGATTTCCTATTAGGACAGAAGGATTGGGCTGAACTGAAAAAAGAAAAAAAAGAGAATGAGGTCTATTACTTTCTTTTTTCATCCTAATAGCATCTATCTTTATAAAGCATACTGGCAACATTAACAGGATAGGTCTGATATACTGAGAAAAAGCATTAATCATATATCAAACCCTGTAAACAATTTCAGAAATTTGAAGAGGCAGAAAGTATGAGTTGAGATATAGAAAACAGGTCGCTGGTAACTGCACTGAAGAATGTCCCAAACCAATTAAACATGCTGACAGGAAGAGAAGCCGTTAAACACTGCATCAAACCATCATCCTCCTTTCTTTAACAGGGAAGACAAGCTTTAGATTAATGCTGTTTTAAATTAATAACAAAATTCTTAAGCTGTTGCATGCTATCTCACAAAAAAGTGCGCTCAGTAATATATTGGACTGTCATATATCCAGATAAGTTCAAAATATATCGTATAACACTGCATGCAATAGAATGTCCTAACTCTTCCAGTGCAAATACGCCAGTACAGCATTTTACATCAGGTATGTCAAACAGCTATTTTTTAAACAGTCCAATGTCTATACTGTGATAAAGCTATAAAGTCAATGCACACAATACCTGTAAAGGAACAGCCTTGGAAATACCTAATGTTCACTTAACAGTCTTATAGTCTGTTTCCCAAGAGCACACAAGAGGTAAATGACTTTCAAACAGAGTAGACCAGATACTCTATTCATGTCAAATTACTATCAACTTGACTGAAGCCAAATCAGTGTGAGCTAGAGAAATTCCTTCAGTAGCAGCAGATACTTACCAATTCCATCGGGTGGGAAATGGTCGTTCTGGTTATGAAGATGGACTTTGCCCTTAAAAGAGGAAAAATGATAATAGTAATGCTTTGCAGACTTCACATAAAACAAAGCAATGTTTATTATTTCAAGTGAATTTCATAATTGAATCAAATACAAGATAGTTTTAAAGAAATGAGCTGAACATTTTATTCTTATACGTTCAATTGTACAGTTCCATCATCTGACTATGAATTCTCAAACTTGAATACTAAATGCCAATAATTCAATTAACCAGTGAGTCATCACCAATGCCTCTGGGGATGCTCGCTTCCAAGGCCTGTCTTCAGATGCAAGGAGAGTTACCATGAGCTTCTTTGGGTTTCGTTTCTCATTATTTTATCTCCTGCTGTTTCACTTTTTTCAGGAGCAGCACCCAGTGCTAACGTAACCCTCAGCACTCCTCTTCAGTGGCAGCAATTAATGGAAATGTCTATTTTCTTCTCCAGGTTCCAGCTCAAGAACCTTGGAGACTAAGCAGCTGCCACCAGTTTTATGCAGTTGCTCACCCAAGCTCCTTAGAAATCACCTCCCTACCCTGTACCACACCACCTACTTCTAAATCTTTACCCCTTAGTTATTGCACTCCAAAATTGCAATATGGAACCAGAGCACTCCAGGGAATTAATCTATTTTCCCCTGGTGAATTGTACATTAGAAAAGGAGGTTAACAGAACCGAGTTACCCCTCCTGAGTTCATGAGTTTACAGCATCAACTAAGTAGTTAATATTCATAAAATGTGAGCACAGTCTAATGCCAGTATGTTATTAAGCATTTTGCAGAAGAGGAATATTGTACTTAATTTGGACCTATATAATTTCACAAATTTAAAATAAATGTAAAAAGCCTTTGATGCTGCAAAACTTTTCTTGCCCAGGAGATAGTTTTGGGCAGTTTTCCAGCAGTCTGAGCAAATTAGTCAGGATACCAAGACAGGTTGTTTGACAATGTTGACTCATGCATAAACTAGATTAAAGAACTAGTGTCTGAATCCCCCTTCTCCCTCCCTTGTATAAGAGAATTATTCAAAAATAAATTAATAATTACTTTTCATTACATTACAGTACTTAAATCTGAATCTTGTTCTCTTTACTGAATAGGCAAATTGAAACAAAACTTGGAGAAGCTACAATCCTTAACGATCACTCATGATTAATACAAAGCATTTCTGTATCTGTTTTGTCAGTTAGCATGAAGCTCGATGCACAGAAGCATACCAAATCTCTGTTCTACCTACCATACTTGTAATTTATAGGTGCTTTATATATTTTTAAAAGCAAAATAGTGAATAACAAATTCAAAAGAATTGCTGTCCTGTTAAACAGGAGCCTCAGCATGTAACCATATCAGATTTTCAAATGCAAACGAACTGGGACCATTTTTGTGTTGGAGAAGGGAGGTGCTGGCTTTGCCTTTTCCCCTTTTTTCTTTTAATAGTTCTGATGCCTTAATGACTTTACGATAATTAGTTAAAAACTTAATTGTTATCCGTAACTGTTAAAGGCACCTGGAGGAAAACCACACTCAGGTTTCGGTACCTAACTCCAGGCAGTTAATCCCCCCTTACTCAACGGACAGGAGTAGGGAGCATTCTCCAGAGAATTCACCAGACCTGTGGTCCTCACTGACAATGCATCCTGATTAAGTGCTCAAATCCAGGCCAAAAAGCTGGAACATAGGCAGTGAGCGGGAGTAGGCAGAGCTGTGAAATTCAGAG